>NC_067415.1:86994016-88408542 GCF_009764475.1 Pristis pectinata
CAGTTCTTTGAACGAGCTTTTCCTGTTATCTCCGTAAGTGCTTAAGTGCCAACCGTTCTTTGGAATTGCTCCTATGAAGGTGCTTGTGGTACATTAGAGACTTCATTAGATTCCTTCCCAACATCAATTCTTCCCTGATATCCTAGCTCGACCCTGCATAATTCAAAGAATTCCTCTGATCTGAGTCACTGCGATGCTGCACACAGATGAAGTAATTTCCATGGAAGGGTCAGACTCTTCCCCTGTTTCCATACCTGGATGGTTTTTTCTCTCAAATGAAGCAAAAAGTTAGAGGGAAGCTGGTGAACTCCCAGCTGCAAGCCTCGGCTACAAACAGTGAAAAGAACCCATCTGCCTCTTCAAGCAATTGGAGCAAGAGACTGGAGCTCATGGTCACGTCATGCAGCTGAAGCTCTGAACTGATTCATTGCATTAAAGTTCTGTCAGTGTTTACACGGGCTGTGAACCACCCCCTTAACCAAATTCAACAATTACACAGTTTTCCACCAACACGTGTCCAAACATCTGTAGCACTCCACAAGAAACACATTTACCCACCTCACCCTCTCCAGCTCCCAAACACACCATGTTTCCATCAAACAGCCTGCCTGTTGCATACACACAGCTACGTTCACATGTGACCTGTCCAAAGTCATGAAGTTCAAAATCACACATTTTGGCACTTGAAGTTAGCATCACACTCAAAATGCAGCACAAATTGCAGCCAACATCCTATCAAATCTATGCCAGCTCTTTGAAAAGTCCCAGCTCCCTGCTCTCCTTCAGACCTCCAAACTTCTTCATTTCCAATATTCCTCCATTTCCCTGAAAGTTCCTTACAGGCAGTGCATCTGAGATCTCAGCAGCTCACCTTCCCTCTGGTCTTTTCTAAAAGTGCCCTCTGTACACCAACACTTCCTCCTCTGGAAGCAGGTAAAATTGAAGTTAGTGGGCATCAAGGGGAAATCTCTGCAGTGGCTGGAGTCATTCCTTCCACAAAGGAAGATGGTTGTGGTTTTTGGAGGTCAAACATATCAGTCCCAGGACATCACTGCAGGAGTTCCTTAGAACAGCGTACTTGGCTCAACCATCTCCAGCTTCTTCATTAGTCATAAGGTCAGCAGGGGGGATGTTCACTGACCATTGCTCAATGTTCAATTCACAACTCCTCAGCAAATGGAGACACAAGAGCCTGAAGACGCTGGAATCTGGAGCAGCCTATGAATGTATGCAGCACGATCTAGACAACGTTCTTCAAAATGGTGGCCGTGGGATAATTCAAATCCACTAGAGAGCATTGGACCACCCGAATGATGGCCTCCCTTAATGGTGTGGTTTCCCCATGTCACACTGGAGGTACCGACCTGTTGACAGTGCAGCAATCTCCCAGTGTCACACTGGAGGTGTCGACCCGTCCGACAATGTAGCACTTTCCCAGTGTCACACCGGAGGTGCAGACCCATCTGACAATGCAGCACTCTCCCAGTGTCACACTGGAGGTGTCGACTAGTCCGACAGTGCAGCACTTTCCCAGTGTCACACTGGAGGTACCGACCCGTCTGACAGTGCAGCACTTCGCCAGTGTCACACTGGAGGTACCAACCTGTCTGACAGTGCAGCACCCTCCCAGTGTCACACTGGAGGTACCGACCCATTGACAGTGCAGCACTCTCCCAGTGTCACACTGGAGGTACCGACCCATCTGACAGCATCACACTGGAGGTACCGACCTGTTGACAGTGCAGCACTCTACCAGTGTCACACTGGAGGTGCCGACCCATCTGACAGTGCAGCACTCTCCCAGTGTCACACTGGAGGTGCCGACCTGTCTGACAGTGCAGCACCCTCCCAGTGTCACACTGGAGGTACCGACCCATTGACAGTGCAGCACTCTCCCAGTGTCACACTGGAGGTACCGACCCATCTGACAGCATCACACTGGAGGTACCGACCTGTTGACAGTGCAGCACTCTCCCAGTGTCACACTGGAGGTGTCGACCCATCTGACAGTGCAGCACTCTCCCAGTGTCACACTGGAGGTGTCGACCCATCTGACAGTGCAGCACTCTCCCAGTGTCACACTGGAGGTGCCGACCCATCTGACAGTGCAGCACTCTCCCAGTGCACACTGGTACCAACCCATCTGACAGTGCAGCACTTTCCCAGTGTCACACTGGAGGTACCAACCTGTCTGACAGTGCAGCACCCTGCCAGTGTCACACTGGAGGTGCCGACCCATCTGACAGTGCAGCACTCTCCCAGTGCACACTGGTACCAACCCATCTGACAGTGCAGCACTTTCCCAGTGTCACACTGGAGGTACCAACCCATCTGACAGTGCAGCACCCTCCCAGTGTCACCCTGGAGGTACCGACCCATCTGACAGTGCAGCACTCTCCCAGTGCACACTGGTACCAACCCATCTGACAGTGCAGCACTTTCCCAGTGTCACACTGGAGGTACCAACCCGTCTGACAGTGCAGCACCCTCCCAGTGTCACACTGGAGGTACCGACCCATCTGACAGTGCAGCACTCTCCCAGTGTCACACTGGAAGTGCAGACCTAGTTCCCAGTTTGAATCTCCTGAAGGGGTTTGGAGTCCACAACCTCCCTTCGAAGGGGGAAGCCCCTGAACCATAGCCGGAACATTTATGGCAACAGAGGGAAAAAAACGTTTCTTTGAGCACAAAAGGTGATGGAGCAAGTTCAGGAAGAGCCCGTAACTGAGGGACACAAGCTCCAGAGAGGCTGGGTGATTTATGCTTTCCCTAATAGGAACAATCTCATTACTAGCCCTGCAGCCAGTTTTTGCAGTGAATCATTCAACAGCTGGACCTTCCAGTGAATAACAATACATTCTGAGTTACATTATGATGAATGGAACAATTGCCCCATTAACCAAAGCAACAAAGCACAACAGGTACTTGAAAAGTTATTTGACATAGTTATTGAATGAAATATATTAGCAGGAGTTCCAACTTTTTGATGAAGGAATTTCATTGACATATTCACCCCACTCCTTCTGGTTTAAAAGCAGCTTCTTCAATAAGATGGAAGCAAAGACGGACGTACTGAGAAAGAGTTACTGGCAACCTCAGCATGTTCCAGAGCCTTTGACGTGTAGTCAGTGCTGTAACGCAGGGATCAACCCATTGTAAATTACCTGGGGGGTGGTGAGGCAGGTAAAGTTATTTTTCTCTGGTGCAGGAGCTGTGGATAGACGTGTGAACCGGGCAGGAGGCAGGCAGAGGGCCACGACCCCCCTGTCCTCAGCCTCCTCCCCTGTTCCGAGGTGGGGAACAGCACTTCATCTTCTCATTGACCACGTTACAGCCCCTGCCCATCCCTTCTCTCCCTCCAGCCTGCCTGACCTGCAGGACGTCTCCAGCATCTCTCTGTTGACAACACACACGAAGTGATGGCGGGACCCGCTGCTGAGTTCCTGCAGGTAGGTATGTGTGTGTGTGTGTGTGTGTGTGTGTGTGTGTGTGTGTGTGTGTGTGTGTGGCGCGCCAGGCTCCAGCGTCCGCAGAGGCTCCTGTGTCTTCCCACGTTGATGGTTTCTGAAAGCCCCCCCCCCCCCCACTTCAGTCATTCTCCACTCTGCCACACACGCCCCCTTTTGTTCTCTCCCTCTTCTCCCCTTTCACTGCATCTCAGAACTAACCTCACCCCTAATTCCAGCTCTGATGGCAGTTCTCCCTCCGCAGACGCTGCCCGACCTGCTGAGTATTCCAGCTTTTACCCGTGCTAGAATGACTTGGTGGGACGAACAGTTGTGCCCGGACAACAGGGAGGAGTGGCCAGCGCAGATTTCCGGGGAGGCAGCCCCCTGTCCCCGCTCTCCCCGCCCTACCTTGCGCCGGTGCTCCCGGTAACAGGTCAGATCCCACCTCTGCTGCAGGAGCTTGCTTCCACAGGGGAGTACGGGCTCATAGGCGCGGTGCATGGCCGGCCGCTGGCCGCAGCTTTCGGATGCTGACAGCTCCCGTGTATCCGGGCTCACTGTTTGCGCCGGATCACGAGCCTGTTGCTATGACAAGCAGCCCAGGCGCTGCAACAAGAGCTCCTTTGTTCCACAGCGCCTGAGCTAACAGAGCTCCCGCATCGCGTCAGCCTCCCTCGCCCATCGGCCTCCTCCGAATGTACAACGGGACCTTTCTGCACTAGGGCAGTCGATGTCTCCAGGCCTGGCACCAGAGTATTCGTGTGTGCAGCCACTATCGTGCAGTGGGGAACTCTGGAAAGTGATTTACACAGAGCAACGTCCAGGAAACGGAAAACAAATGCGCCAAAAATCAAAGGACAAGTAATCCAGTTGAAGCGTTTCTCTCTCCACAGATGCTGCCTGACCTGCTGAGTGTTTCCAGCGTCTGCAGCTTTTTGACCTTTGACCAGGAGATGTGTCTGGACATTGAGATGTGTCTGGTCACAGGCAGAACATCCCAGCTGTTCTCTGGGTTCACATCCTGACATCTTTGATATCTGCTGAGGCAGACGGGGCCTCAGGTCAATGCCCATCTCCTTGAAAGGATACAACTGCAACATTGCAGCTGCTACCTGTCAGTGTTGTCTCACTGCTACCCCCCAACAGTGCAGCCCTCAGTACTGCCCCCCAACAGTGCAGCCCTCAGTACTGCCCCTCCCACAGTGCGACGCTCCCTCAGTACCTCCCCTCCCACAGTGTGACCCCTCCTCAGTACTTCCCCTCCCACACACTCCCTCAGTACTGCCCCCCCCCACTGTGTGACCCTCCCACAGTGTGACCCTCCCTCAGTACTGCCGTCCCACAATGCAGCATTCCCTCAGCAGTGCCCCTCCCATGGGTCACCCCTCAGCCTCCATCGCTCCATACCATTTTTGGATCCAATTAGCCAGACATTTATATAAATTGTAAAAGTTGAGGCCCCAGTTTTATAGGGCATTGATGAGACCACATCTGGAGTTCTGAATACAGTTTTTTTGATTTAAGGATGTTCGTGTGTTGAAAGCAGTTAAAAGAAGGTTTACTGGAATACTACTTGGAATGGGTGGTGGTGTCTTCTGAGGAAAGGTTGGACGGAGTAGGTTTATATCTGCTGGGGTTTAAAAACTGAAAGGATCCTGAGGGATCTTGCCAGGGTGGATGTGGAGAGCTGTTTTATCATGGGAGATTTAGAACTAGGAGTCACTGGTTGAGAATAAGGGGCCACCTTTGGTGACAAAGGTGAGTTAATTTTATTTTATCTCAGAGGGTTGTGAATCTTTGGAACCTTTTTCCTCACAGAGCAGTGAAAGTAGAGGGTTTGAACTTTTTTTAAGTGGAGGTAGACTGCTTCTTGACAAGCTAGAGGGTTAGGGATACTGGGGAGGAAGGAATGTAGATTTGAGTTTTCAGTCAGATCATCCAGGATCTTAAAAACAGAAAAAAAATAAAGCTGCAGATGCTGGAATCTGAAACAAAAGCAGCAACGCTGAATGAACCCAGTTAGTCAGGCAGCATCTGTGGAGAGAGAAACCAGTCAATGTTACAGGCTGAAGACCCTTCATCAGATCTTATTAGATTTCGGGGCAGGTTTGACAGGCCAAATGGCTTCCTCCTGCTCCTACTTTGCATCCACATTGATGACCTTTTCTCAGAATCTTTATCACAGGACATCTGTGTCAAGAGAGTGCAATGCCCAAACAACTGGAGGAGTTTAAATTCAAACCACATCAACCACACCCAGGTTCTGTCAGAAGATGCAGAACATCTTTCTAACTAGTCTGTTTTCTGTGGTTTATACGTGTTGCATTGCAGATAAAGGTCATAACTTAACAACAATGCTGCTGATCAGAAGATAGTGAGGTGAACTGAGGCGTTGTGTATGACTCTCGATGGGAAAGAAGATCAGAGAGCAGTCTGTGTCATCTGCAGCAGGTTATGAAAGAGAATTGCAGCAAAATGGGGAAAGCTACAAACAACACCACCATCAGTGAAGCAAACTGCCCTCTTTAACCAGGTTTTAGGCCACATGCCCTAATATCTCCATGTATGGCTAAGCTTACACATTGTCCAATAATACTTTTGTGAAGCATTTTACATTGTTTTGTTAAAATTGCTATATTACTGGAAGTTGTTGTGAATGCAGAGTATAAACAGTTCATGCAATGCTGAAATCAATGAAAATTTGGTGACAATTTTATGTGTCATTGCATCCTTGCAAAATCCTCTGTTAGGAGCGAGATTTGCTTATGCATTATCTGCAAAGTCCTGCCTATTCATTGACATCAGTCAGGAGTCTGCCAGACGTCAATCCACATATGGGAGAGGAATATGTTTGATGAAGCTCTTTATTCAGGGGAATGTGTTGGCATCCCTTCCCTTGTTTGTCATCACACATTGAGTGCTGTGACAAATGGTTCCATTCATAAGTTCTAATGAGCGTTTACATTGAACAGTGATTATATAATGATAGGAGTGTAAACGTGGGGGACCATTTCTTGTGTTGGATCTTCAAATGAGCCTCTAATTAGTTTCACACCTCTGCAATTTTTAAATTTTCAGATATCTCTCCAATTCCCTTTTACCATCCCTTCAGCATTGAGGTCCTGACACAGCAACTTGTTACATAGAACATAGAACAGTACAGCACAGTACGGGCCCTTTGGCCCACGATGTTGTGCCGAACTATGTAAACCTACCCCGCCATCAACCTAACCCTTCCCTCCATTTTTCTTACATCCATGTGCCTGTCTAAGAGTCTTTTAAATGCCCCTGTTGTATCAGCCTTCACCACCCCCAGCAGTGCGTTCCAGGCACCCACCACTCTCTGTGTAAAGAACCTACCTCTGACATCTCCCCTAAACTTTCCTCCTCTGATCTTAAATGGATGTCTATGGTTTCCAACACTCACCTTAAACTTGTTTGATAAGAACATTGCTCTTTGCCATGGTGGAGGAGGCAGGATCTGTGGAGGATGATGTGTTGTCGTCTAGGTTGGTGGGCTACAAGGTGGAGACAAAAGGAGCTCTCTCCTTGCTCTGGCTGGGAGGAGAGAGGGTGAGAGCGGGGGTGTGGGAATTAGAGGCAGGCCCGGTGGTTGAGGGGAAGTCACAGTTAAGGAAAAAGGAAGACTTAAGAAAGGTATCACCTTCCACAGGATTCCATTACCAGACACATCTTGCCCTGCCCTTTCAGAGTTTGAAGGGACTTTTCCGTCTGTGAATCCCTGCTCCACTCCTTCCATCCCTACCACACATCCCCTGTTACACAGCTTTGTGTCTCCTTTCACGTGCACTGTGGTAGGTGCAACAAATGCCTTTTACCCCTTCCTTTGACACCATCCAGGGACTCAATTAACCCTTCGAGGTGAAGCAGTGATTCACTGCGTTTCTCTCATTGCTCAGGTTGCGGTCTCCCCTACTCTGGAGAAACCAAACACAGACTGGGTGACTGCTTTGCAGGACACCTGCATTCAGACCGCAAGGGAAACCCTGACCTTCCAGTTGCCTACCACTTTAATCCTCCATCCCATTCCCTCACGGACATCTCTGTCACCTCACCTCATGAGAATGCTTCTCCCTCTTCTAAACTAGAGACAGGACAGGCCCAGTCTGTTTAATCTCTCCTCATCAGACATGCCAGGAAACAGCCTGTTACATTTTTCTCCCTCTGTCACAAGTATATCCTTCCTTAGGTAATGAGACCAGACTGCACGCAATATTCCAACTGCAGTCTCACCAGGATCCTCTATATTTGGAGCAACACGTCTCTATTCTAGTACTCAAATAACAATGCAGTAAGTGCCAGTATACTGTTTGCCTCTCTAATTGTTTCTGAAGCTACAAATTAATTTTCAGTGATCCACGTACAAGGACTCCCTGGGCCCTCTGAGCACCAACATCTTTAAAAAGAAATAAACTGTAGATGCTGAAAATCTGAAAAGAAAATGGCAGGTCAGGCGGCATCTGGAAGAGACAGAGCAACGTTTCAAGTCAATGACCTTTCATCTGGGCATTGTTCTATGTATGTAATCTCTAGTGTAAATTAATTCTCAGATGTGACTGGTTCTTCTGCTGATCCTCTTCTGTGTCCCCTGGGCATGACCTTCCTGCTCCTGGAAACAGTTGCTCCTTATTCACTTTATCAAATTCTCTTCTGATTTTGAACACCTCCATTAAATTTCCTCTTAACCTTCTCTATTCCCACTTCTCCACTTTCTCCACACAACTCAAGTCCCTCATCCTCGGGTCAGTTTTCTGTACTCTCTTGATCAACTTGAAATATCTCATGTAGGACTGTTAATATATTTCCAATTACTCTTGCACGACATTAATATTTTAACGTGTTAATTGAGCATGTGAATGAAAGAAAGTGTTGGTTCTCAGAAAATTAAAGTGTTCCATTAAACCTTGGAATTGGAATTGGTTTATTATTGTCACATTACCGAGGTTCAGTGAAAAACCTGTTTTGCATACTGTCCATACAGGTCATTTCATTACACAGTGCATTGCAGTAGTACAGGGTAAAACTATAACAGAATGCAGAATTAAAGTGTTACAGTTACAGAGAAAGTGCAGCACAGGCAGACAATAAGGAGCAATCCTTAACGATGTGAATTGTGAGGTCAAGAGTCCATCTCATTGTACTGGGGACCGTTCAATAGTCTTATAACAGTGGGATAGAAGCTGTCCTTGAGCCTGGTGGTACGTGCTTTCAGGCTTTTGTTTCTTCTGCCCGATGGGATGGGGGAGGAGAGAGAATGTCCGGGGTGGGTGGGGTCTTTGATTATGCCAGCTGCTTCACCGAGGCAGCGATAAGTATAGACAGAAACTTCTGAGGGTCACTTCCAAGCTCAAAGTTACCAGGTCCTATATCCTGCTACACCCATGACTGCTTTGACAGCATGAGCTTTCACAAGGAATGAACAATATCCAGCACACTGCTTGGTTCCTAAAGGCACAGGTTGGGGGGGGGGGGGGGAGGGGGGGGGTTGAAAGTGGCAGTGGTAAAGTGAGAGAAGAAAGTAGACGAGGAGAAGTGAAGGTATGTACAGAAACAGCAGGGCAGGGAAATGCTGTGAGAGGAGGAGAAGAGACAAAAAGGCAGCGGGAGCGAGAGGTTCAGGGATGGTGTGTAACAGAGTGATGGACGGATGTGAGGGGAGAGGGGAGGAGTGATGTGAGGGGAGAGGGAGGAGAGTGGTGGAGGGATGTGAGGGGAGAGGGAGGAGAGTGGTGGAGGGATGTGAGGGGAGAGGGAGGAGAGTGGTGGAGGGATGTGAGGGGAGAGGGAGGAGAGGGGAGGAGGGATGTGAGGGGAGAGGGAGGAGAGTGGTGGAGGGATGTGAGGGGAGAGGGAGGAGAGGGGAGTGATGTGAGGGGAGAGGGAGGAGAGGGGAGGAGGGATGTGAGGGGAGAGGGAGGAGAGTGGTGGAGGGATGTGAGGGGAGAGGGGATGAGTGATGTGAGGGGAGGGGAGGAGACAGGACCCCATGATGTGCATCCAAGAGTTTTGAAAGGGGTGGATATGGAGGTGGTCGCCTTCCAGAACTCTGTAGATTCAGCAACTGTACCTGTGGTTTGAAAGACAGCAAATGCGACCCCACTATTTCACAAATGATGGGGAGAAAACCCTGACTTGTTAACTGTTAGGGGAGATGCTGGAATGTAATAATGGAACATCTTGAAAGGAATACAGCAATAGACTGAGAAAAATCAGTATGGATTTATGAAAGGAAATTGTTGGACTGATATCCTGCAGTTCTTTGTGGATGTGACTGGTAGAATAGATAAGGGGGAACCGGTGGATGTGGTGTATTTGGATTTTGATGAAGTCCCACACGGGAGATCGGTCAAGGTTAGAGAGCACATGGATTTAGGGGTGATTTACTTACATGGATAGAGAGTTGATTATGGCACAGAAAGCAAGCAGCGGGAAACGTGGAAGCTTCTCGTTGGCAGGGTGTGACCAGTGGGATACCACAGGGATCAGGGCTCTGGGCTCCAACCATCCACAATCTATATCAACAATTTGGCAAGGGGAGCAAATGTTATATTTTCCTGTGATAGGAAACTAGGTGGGATTGTGAGTGGAGGAAGATGTCAAGAGGCTTCGGATGATGTGGACAAGCTGAGTGAGTGATCATGGCAGACAGCATGGAACGTCATAGAGTCGTGGAGTCATACGGCCTGGCAACAGGCGCTTTGGCCCACTGAGTCTGTACTGACCACCTATTTACATCAACACTACCCTAATGCCGTTCTATTCACCCCATATTCCCAACAACCCCCCCCCACACACACACATTCTACCACTCACCGACACTATGGCCAATTTACAGTGGACAACTAACCTACCAATACACACATCTTTGGGATGTGAGGGGAAACCAGGGCAAACCCACACGGTCACCGGGAGAACATGCAAACTCCACACAGACAGCACCAGAGGTCAGGATTGAACCTGAGTCATTGTGAGCTAGGGGCTCTGCTACCCCCACCACTCTGCCACACAATGAGGAGAATGTGAAGTCATCCACACTGACAGAACAGAGGATGTTTTAAATAGACATTTGTCAACGTCCAAATGGATCTGGGAGTGCTTGTACACAGATTGTTGAAGGTGATTTGGAGGGCAAATGTTCACCTTTATTACAAGGGGATTTGAATACTGGAAGTCTTATTGCAATTGTATTGGGCCTTGGTGAACCCATCCCTGCAGTACTGTGTATAGTTTTGGTTTCTTTAGCTAAGAGAAGATATACTTGCCATAGAGGAAGTGCAATGAAGATTGACCAGACTGGGTTGGAGGGTTTGCTCTACAAGGAGTGCTTGAGTAGACTGGTTCTCTTTCCTCAAGAAGAATGAGAGGAGATCTCATTGAAACTTCCACAGGATCGACAGGCTGGATGCTGGGGAAGAGCCCCCGTTCTGTAGAACACTGCATGGGCTGACTCCGTACACACGGGGGAGTTTTCCCATCCGCCACAAGAAGAGTGCAAATGTAAGTCCCAGGAAGAGAAAACTACAGTACTGCAGATCTGAGTCAGTACAACCTCAGAGGCTACGGTGTGTCCGCGAGTGTCTGAGGCTGCCGGTGAGGGCAGGGGGCAGGGTGTGTCTCTGCTGAGGACTCCTGTTCCGGCCAGAGCCGGGCTCCAGCCTTCACACTCAGGGCAGTGAGGCAACCCAAGAGGTGGAAGCGCTGCAGCGGAACCTTTGTGGCCAGGAGCTCTCGCAACCCCTCCCGTAACCTCAGTCCTGACAACCACACCCAACATCCCACCCCATCCCCGCCGATCCACCTTCCAGCGCTGCCCCCCCTCCTTCCGTCCTCCCTCCCCACCGTGCCGTCTCACTCACCCTTCATCACCCTCCACTCTCCCCATTGCCTCTTCACTCTTCTCTCCCCTCACCCCACTGTCCTCTCATTCTCCCCCCTCCGCCTACCCTCACTCTCTCCCTCACTTTGCCCTCCTCATCCCCTTTCTCCCTCACTCCCTCCTCCCTTTATCCCTCTTTACCTCGACATCTGTTCCCTCCCTTCACTCTTACTCTCTCCCTCAACCCCTACCCGCTGCCCTATCTTCCCCTCCCTCCCCCTCCCTCCCTCTCCCTCTCTCTCCCCGCTCCCTTCCTCTCTCTCCCTCCCTCCCCCTCCCTCCCCCTCCCTCCCCCTCCCTCCCTCCCTCTCTCTCTCCCCTCCCTTCCTCTCTCTCCCTCCCTCTCTCTCCCTCCCCCCTCCCTCTCCCTCCCTCCCTCTCCCTCCCTCTCTCTCCCTCCCTCCCTCTCCCTCCCCCTCCCTCCCTCCCCCTCCCCCTCCTCCCTCCCTCCCCCACCTCCCCCTCCCTCCCTCCCCCTCCCCCTCCCTCCCTCCCACTCCCTCCCTCTCCCTCCCTCCCCCTCCCCCTCCCTCCCTCTCTCCCTCCCTCTCCCTCTCTCTCCCTCCCTCTCCCTCTCCCTCCCTCTTCCTCTCCCTCCCTCCCTCTTCCTCTCCCTCCCTCCTCCTCTCCCTCCCTCTTCCTCTCCCTCCCTCTCCCTCCCTCTTCCTCTCCCTCCCTCCTCTCCCTCCCTCCCTCCTCATCTCCCCCCTCCCTCTTCCTCTCCCTCCCTCCCTCCTCCTCTCCCTCCCTCTTCCTCTCCCTCCCTCCCTCTTCCTCTCCCTCCCTCCCTCTTCCTCTCCCTCCCTCCTCCTCTCCCTCCCTCCTCCTCTCCCTCCCTCTTCCTCTCCCTCCCTCTCCCTCCCTCTCCCTCCCTCTTCCTCCCTCTCCCTCCCTCTTCCTCTCCCTCCTCTCCTCCCTCCTCCTCTCCCTCCCTCCCTTCCTCTCCTCCCTCCCTCCTCCTCTCCCTCCCTCTTCCTCTCCCTCCCTCCCTCCTCCTCTCCCTCCCTCTTCCTCTCCCTCCCTCCCTCTCTCTCACTCTCTTTCTCTCCAAGCCCTCCGCCAAACACACTGACATGTGCGGAGCTTCAGCGCTTGTCCAATCACCTCCGAGCGGGGCCCGGC
Source organism: Pristis pectinata (assembly GCF_009764475.1). NCBI lineage: Eukaryota > Metazoa > Chordata > Chondrichthyes > Rhinopristiformes > Pristidae > Pristis > Pristis pectinata. The sequence continues at coordinate 87,006,485 of NC_067415.1, forward strand.
CTCCGTCAGATAGCCAATCAGATAGCGTATCGGTTTCAGGCTTCAGCCAATGGGAGGGCGCTGAGTGATAGCCCACCGAACGTTGAGGCTGGTTTCCAGCGGTGACCAATGGGAGGCGGCGGGGCCGGCGCTCAGCCAATGAGCGGGCCGCATGTGTGTGTGGGGCTGGGCGGGCGGCGGCGGGCGGCGGGATGTTATGAGGCGGATGGTCGCGGGGAGCTCGCTCGCTGTGGCTCGGGGGCAGCATGGCGGTGGAGGACGAGGGGCTGCGGGTGCTGCAGAGCGTCAAGGTCAAGATCGGTAAGTGGACCGGAGGGTGGGTGTGAGGCGGGACCCGGGGCTGGTGCCCGGGGGGGGGGGGGGGGGATCTGATCACCACCCGTAACCCACCCGTAACCCACCCATCACCCACCCATCACCCACCCATCACCAATCACACCCCATCACCCCCCCACTCATCACCACCCACCAATCACATCCCACCACCCATCACACCCCCCCCACCCATCACCACCAACCCATTACCACCAACCCATCACCACCAACCCATCACCACCAACCCATTACCCCCCCCACCCATCACACCCCCACCCCCCACCCATCACCACCCACCCATCACCCCCACCCCCCACACACCCCACCCATCACCACTCATCACACCCATCACCCTCACCCCCCCGCCCATCACACCCCCCGCCCATCGCATCCCCCCACCCATCACACCCCCCACCCATCACACCCATCACCCCCTCCCACCCATCATCACCCTCACCCCCACCCATCACGCCCCCCCCACCCACCCCCTACACCAATCACCCTCACCCCCCACCTAACACCCCCACCAACCCATCACACCCCCCACTACCATCACCCTCACACCCCACCCATCACACCCACCACCCGTCACCCCTCACCCATCACACACTTCCACCCATCACACCCCCCACCCACACCCCCATCACACCCCCTACCTATCACACCGCCCCACCCATCACACCCATCCCATCACCCCCACCCCATCACCCTCACTCCCACCCCCACCCATGACCCCCACCCCATCACTTACCCCACCCATCACCCCATCCCACCCATCAAACCCACCCCACCCCCACCACTCATTGCCATTCATCTCGCCTCCACCCATCACCCTCACCCTTCACCCACCCCATCACCTCCACCCCACCCTTGCTCACCCCACCCCTACTTGTCACCCACTCCCATCACCCCCACCCCCCACCCTTCACTGACTTCATTCACACCCAATGTCTACGCTCCACTCATGTCACCCCCACCCATCACCCCTTCACCCCATCCATATCACTCTCAGCCATCACACACCCCTCCCTCCCCCCTCCCTCTCTCCCTCCCTCTGCTCACATCATGTTTCCCTGAACCCCATCCATCACTCCACACCAACTTGCTCATCGATCACTCTCCCCACCCACACCTACTCCCATCACCCCACCCATCACCTACATTCTCACACATCACTCACTCACCCAACTTCCTCAACAGTCATAGCTTCCTTCACCACCACCCCACCCATCACATCCCATCCATCTGTGGGACAGATGCAGGGAGGATTCAGGGGGATATAAAATGGGTGAAGTGAATGGACAAAGACCCAGGAGATGGAATATAATGTGGGAAATTATGAGGTCATCCATTCTGGTAGAACCATGGGGGATGTTTTAAATGCTGATAGATTTAAAGGTACAGAGGTTAAGTAGTCTGAGCTGTAATCTCTTGGAGGTGATCTTATCGAAACATACAACATTTTATAGGGCTCAGCGGGGTATATGCAGGGATGATGTTTCCTCTGGCTGCTGTCTCTAGAATCCAGAGTCACAGCCTTGTAACGAGGGCTTGGCCGTTCAGAACAGGGATTCACCACCCAGAGATGAGAAGAAATCTCTGCGTGGTGAATCTTTGGAATTGTCCAGCCAGATAGGCTATGGAGACTTGATTGCTGAGTATATTCAAGTGGTTATTATTGGGGTTGTGTGATGCACCAACCCAACAAACCCCTTCCACCCCACAGCCCAAGCCTCTCACTCACACCACAATATCCTCTCCCCAGCCCACCACCTATGTTCCTCCCAACCATCCCCAATGTAACCCCACTGCTAACCACATATCCTAACCCTGCAACACACATCCCCGAGGCTCCAGCACACCCAACCAACATCAGTTTATTACACAGCCCCACCATCATTACACAGTCTATTACACAGCCCCACCATCATTCTCCTGCCCTCTCACACACCCGTCACATCCCTTCTCCATTCTCATCCTGTGTCCCTTGTCCTTGCCACACTGGTCCCTTGCTCGCACACTCCATTGCTAACTTCCTTGCTCATACATGGCATTCCTTGATTTCTCTTTCACATTCTCCGTCATTTACTCTCTCCCTCATCCCTTAAATCTTTGGCCCCTCACTCCCTCCATTCCCCCCCACCCACCTCATCTGCACCTTTACCTGCCTTGGCGCTAAACTCTGGAATTACCTCCCTAAGCCTCCCCACCTCTTCTCCTTTAAGATGCTCTTTAAAACCTATCCCTCTGATTGAACTTGTCACTGCCCTGGTCTTTCCTAACGTGGTTTGACTCCGTTAGCCTTGTTGTGAGCGTCTCGGGAGGTTTTGTTATGGGGCTATATAAATACAGTTGCTGTGTACATGGTTGGAGAGTCAGAGAGATCTGTCTGTACTCTGCAGCTTTGGTGGGGCTGTCTGTGATGAACAATACAAGCTGCTGTTCAAAAGGAGCTGAATAGTTTTTTTAAAAAATGTAGCCACAGGGAAGTATTTAGGAAACGTACATTTTAGAGAGGGTTGGGAATCCATTCTCCAGGCTTGAATTGCTGTGTGTTGCTCAGCTGTGCCTCCGGCTCTGTTATTGTGTCTGTCACTTTGCCATGTGTTTCCGAGATGTGAATGGATACAGCTGCAGTTAACCTTGGCTTGTGCTGATCCTGACCCACAATGCCTGCATATCCAGTGAGGAGGACTGTTCGTACCCTCAGTTCCTGTAGGGGTGGGGAGTCTGAGAGGGCTGCATTGAGAAGGTGGTTTGTAACAACGAGAGAATTTTTGAGAGCAGTACTATTGCATCAGTTGTTTGCAGTATAATAGTTATGAAGGCTACTACTAGCAGGGAATATAAAATGAGAATTCCATCATGGTTCCTGTGGGAATTATGATCTCGGCATGGTGGTAACCCACACAGACCAGTGTCACCACATGTGCTGGAATTGCTAATCTTAGTTGGCTGTTGGGGAAATGCACTCGGTACCAGTGTCTCCGGGGAGATGCACCAGGTTTCTCCTCCACCTGCCCTCTGCCCCTCTCTCTGACTAGAGGGCAGCTCTATTGAAGCGTTCTGAAGGCGAGCTTTCTGGTAACAACATTACGAATTGCTTGTGAATCCATTGTATTCTTTTATTGAGTAAAATATTGAATGCTTTGTATTTGTGGGTGAAATATTTGCTAATTAAAATTATTTTTAATTGCCAGGACAACTGTTAAAACAATAATGTAATGGAACAATTTCTAGGGAATAATGTACTCTTAAGTCTATTTTGCACTCTGCACTGCAAAAGCAGCTTTGTTGCCTCCTGATATTTTCACGTTGTTTTGAATGTGAGGGGGTCCACAAACAAACCTGCGTGCCTTCACTCTTGAACACAACATTAAAACCACAGCATGAATGTGGTGAGTAGTTGAATAACGACTTTGTTGATTCTGAATTTTTGTCCCCTGACTTGCTATTGCAATTCAGTGTCCAGCTTTTTCAGTTACAAGTGTTGACCTCTCTCACCTATGTTTCATATCCTCTGGCACCAACCATTTTGCTCAGGGCGAGAAGTATATTACCTGTTTCCCAACTTCAACCTACTCTGCTGCAAAATCTGGACAATTAGTCAACGCTGCCACGTTCTGATGCGATTGATGAAAAGTAGAACCCAGTCATTTATACTACACAAATATCCTGTGCCTAATGAAATGTGTGAATGGCCAGGTTCTTGGCAAATACCATCCTGTTGTTATGAACTCGCTGTTGGAAGAGATGATTTGATTTCTCATTTGTTCTGCAGGAATGTCAGCAGGTTTAGAAGGGGGAAGGTTGCATTCGGTTAAGTGAGTCCATTACTTTTGTCTTGGTCCTAGTTTCCTCAATCTCAAAAGCAACAACTTGTGTTTGCATAATTGGATTGGAATGGATTGGAGGACTTTAGTTATGGGGAGAGATTGGATAGGCTGGGTTTGTATTCCCTGGACTGAAGGAAGCTGAGGAGTGACCTGACAGAGGTATATAAAATTATACGAGGCATAGATAGGGTAGATAGTTAGAATTTTTTTCCCATAGCAGGAGTATCAAAAACAAGAGGGCACAGGTTTAAGGTGAGAGGAAGGAGTTTTAAGTGGATTCTGAGGGCTAGGTTTTTCACGCAGAGAGCGGTTGATATCTGGAAGATACTGCCAGTTACTACATTTAAGAGGCATTTAGACAGATGCTTAAATAGGCAAGGAATAGAAGCATAAAGGTCCTAATATGTGCAAATGGGAATAGTCTAGACAGGCAAATAGGGAACACAGGGAATAGTCCTGAGATGCTTCCCAGGATTTTCTTATGAGACCAATATGTAACAAAACAAGTTACATCAGGAAACTTTGAGGTGGGTTACCTCAGGGTTGGTTGATGTCGTCTCTTGAAGGATGAGAGAGATGGAGTAATTCGGGGGGGGGGGGGGTGGAATTCCTGAGTTTAAGGACCTTGGCAACTGAAAGCAGGCCTGCCATTGATGTTGTGAGCAAATCTGAGAGGCTAGAACTCGAGGAGTGCAGAGACCTCCAAATGTTCTGGGGCTGCAGAAGGACACAGATGTAGGGAATGCAGATGTAACAGTGGGAATTTTAACATCGGTGGCACTGCCCTACTGGAAGTCGGTGAACGTGCAGATGGTCAGTGAACAACATGGTGAATTTCGGATATGCAGCGGGGCTGATGGGGAATTGAACAGAGGTGTGTTGGACAAGTCCAGTCAAGAGGAACAAAGGATTTGAGCAGTGGATGAGTTAAGAAAGGGTGGGAATGTGTGGCTGAGGTTCATCCCCTATCAGGTGATGCCCAAGGCAAACTGCTTGGTTCAACCTCCCGTCTCTAACTTGCATTCCCTGGATGTTAAGTGCCCTCCTCCCCAGCCAGTCTGCTTCTGTCGCTCAAATGCCTCTGGAGGAATAAAGTCTGACATAGTGAGTTTCCTGCCTGGTGTTTGAATTGTCACTGTGTTCAGCAATTCCAAAAGGTCTGATTTAGTGATTTTTCCCTACTTTTAATCAAAATAGCCACTATTGCCTCCTTTTCCGAGGGAACCAGCCCAGAGTGACCTCGCTGATATGATTAGAATTTTAAGATTTGATTTGATTGTTGAAACTAGTTATTCTAAGCTAGACTTTATCCTCTCCAAATGTGGGTTTTTCCCTACAGATCTTTTAGAACTATTGTACTAACAGTAAAAGTTACATCGAACTTTATAGAAAGTATAGCAAGGTACAGGTGTTTAACCCTAGGGTGCCTGTCAGTGTATGTCACACAAGGCTCCTGCCACCTCTCCCCATTTCACCAATCAACATGCCCTTCTAGTCCTTTCTCTCTGATGATTTTGTTCAACTTCCTTAAACCCTCCTCTGTCATTCACCACAACCACTCCCAGAGTGATTTCCACTTTCTCACCATTCTCTTGGTAAAGAAGTTTCCTGTGAAATCCAAGTTGGATTTCTTGATGACCATCTAACATTTATGCCTCTTAGTTTTGAATTCCCTCACAAAGGTAGAAACATCGTTTCTACACTTACCCAGTCAAAACCAATCATAATTTTCAAGACCTTTATCAGATTCACACCATCTCCCCCCCCCCCCCCCCCCAGTGTGGGAAAGAGCTCCAGGCTGTTCAGTCCTTGCTTGAATATATCATTGTAAGATGTTCTGCACTACTGCACATGTTTTCTTCTGAATGAACAAGCCCATGTCTACTCTCTCAGGATGTAAAGGTCCATTGGCAGTATATTGAAGAGCTGGAGAGTGCTGGGACAAGCTTTCATCCTCATCTTAAAGGAGGCTATTTCATTATCACTTTGCTGTTGGTGGGAGCTTACTCTGAACAAATTGGGTGTCATGGTTCCCACGTATACCAGTGGCTATACTTCAAAAGTGTCACCAGCAGTAAAGTGGTTTGGGAGCTTCTGAGGTTGTGAAAGACACTTTAACAATTCAAGAATTTACTTAAGTATGTCATGCAAATATTGAACAACATTAAAGGATATTTGTTTCATTGTAATCCCAAGTGTAGTGGGACATTTTATTGTGGAGCTGATCTGTAACCTCTCTTTGTACTTTCGATCTGTTGCTTAAATCTCCTGATATTGACGTGCACTTGAAAGGAAACCCATTGTGGTTAAGGAGGTCCTTATGAACACCCAATACATCCGGTAATAACATTTTCTTTTTAATTATAGTCACACTAACATGTATCATGTACTGAGATCTAATTGGTGAAAAGGGAGAGGGAGAAATTGTGCTGTGGGATCTTTTGCATTTACCTGAGAGAGTAAACAGATTCATGCTTAATATCTGATCTCAAGTGTTCATTTCCACTCCTCCAGTTATCCCAGTGCATCTGTAGGTAATTTTCCTCTGTAGAATGTGGCCTCTATTGTTTCGTGGGTACATGCAGCAGTCAATTTGTGTTTATCAAGGCATCATCTGCAGAATTGAAATAATGACCAATTAATCTGTTTTAGTGATGCTTGAGGAATATTGACTTGGGATACCAAGAAGAATTCCTTGCTCTTCTTTGAAATAGTGAAGTGGGACATTTTACCTTCAACTTGGGAAGCAAGTGAGCCCTTGGTTGAATGCTTCACCCAATTTAGACTGCATCTCTGATGGTGTAACAGCCCCTCAATACTGCATCTGGGAGTGCTGGTCTGAATATCAGGCTAAAGACTTTATTGTTCCAGGCTTTATCCAGTATACCTGTGTCATGTAATGACCAATACGTGATTGTAGTTCCATTGTAACAGGGTTCACTGAACGCCTTGAGTGGGTCAGCAAGTTGAACCAAACTTCTGCAAAGATGAACCATTTGATGGAAATGCTGGAAGTACTCAGCAGGTCAGGCAGCATTTGTAGACAGAGAAGCAGAATTAATGTTTAGGGTTGAAAACCCTTCATCAGAACTGGGAAAAGTGAGAAACAAGTTAGTTGTAAGTTGGAGAGAGGATGGGGGAGGGATGGAGAGGATACAGGGAATATCTCTAGGTGATATCAGAATCGCCCAGGAGATGCTGATGTTTACAGAGTTGTCTGTTTAACAAAGGGAATCCAAGAGAAAACAAAGGGGCATGTCAAAGCTGTGAAATACAGGCCAGGGCTTTTGCAGAGAACTGCCCAGTAGACCAGGCAGTGTCTGTGATGAGAGAAAAACTGTTAATGTTACAGATGAATACAGACGAGAGCAGAATTGACCAGTTCTAATACAGAGAACAACAAATTACCTGAAGTTGTTGACTCTGACATTGAGATCCAAAGGCTTTTCTTTATATGTACTTTTCTACAACAAATGGATGCCATTCAACCCATCTATGCCAGATCTCAGAGCGATCCCATCAATCCCATTTCCCAGTTATTTCCTAGGAACCTCTTCTATCTCACATGCTCATCATCCCCACCCTAATTCTCCAACAACTCACCTACACTATGGGTAGTTTATGGTTATCAATTAACCTACCAGCACATCTTTGGGATGTGAGAAGGGACTGGAGCACCGAGGGGAATGCACATGGTCACAGGGAAGTTAGGATTGAACCTGGGTCACTGCAATTGAGTCAACTGCATTAACACTGCCCAGACAGGTACTGTTTCTCAAGCTCACATTGGTTCTTATTGGAGCAGTACAGAAGGTCATAGAAAGATAGATCAGAATGGGACAGGCTGCAGGAGACTCGGGATCACCCCTGCTGACTGAACAAAGGTACTCTGCAAAGTGGTCTCCCAGTCTGTATTTGCTTTCTTGTAGAGAAGGCCATGTCCTGAGCATCAAATGCACTTGTTGGAGTACCTTTACCACATGGAATGCAGAGTTCAAGACTTAGGCCCTCCTCATGATCTCCTTAGTTAGAGAGAAATCCTTGCATTGAAGGAATTTCAGGAGGGTTCGTCAGAATGGTTCTTAGGACAAAGAGTTTTTTTTAAGACTATATTGAGTCAGTGGGTCTTATTAATGTTTAGAAGAATGAAAGAACGTGTAGCTGAAGCATATAAGATTCCAAGAGAGGTTGACAAGGACGATGCCGAGGTGATGGTTCCCAAATTGGAGAAATCTAGAATTAAAAGGCATTGTTTCAGAATAAGGGATCACATCTGCAAGGCCAAAATGAGGAGGAATTTCTTCCCTCAGAGGGTGAGGAGTCTTTGCCCAGAGATGTGTGGGGGCTCAGACACTGAATATATTAAACCCTAGGGCTCTGGATACAGCAAAGGCTATGGGACAAGCCGGAAGATCTGCATTCCAGAAGTAGTTTTGCATCTAGCCAAGCTGTTACAACACAGTTCCAACATGGCACATAGCTGTCAATGTGGAAAATTGCTCAGGAATGCCCCATTCACAAACATCAGAGAAAATCTAAACTGGCTAATTATTAAAATGGATAGAAAAATGGAGGGCTATGTGGGAGGGAAGGGTTAGGTAGATCTTAGAGTAGGGTAAAATGTCGGCACAACATTGTGGGCTGAAGGGCCTGTAATGTTCTGTGTTCTATTGCCCAATCAATGTGCTCTCAATCATCAGTAAAGTGATGGAAGGCATCATTGACAGTGCTGTCAAGTGGCATTTACTCACCAATAACTTGTTCACCACTGGAACCACTCAATGCTAGATCTCGTCACAGCTTGGTCCAAACATGAAGAACTGGATTCCAGAGGTGAGGTGGGTGTGACTGCTCTTGATGTCAAGGCAGCATTTGACTGAGTGTGGCATCAGGGAGCCCTGGTAAAACTTAAATCAAGAGCCATCAAAGAGCAAATAGTCGAATGATTGGAGTCATATATCGCACAAAGGAAGATGGTTGTGATTGGTTGGAGGTCAACCATCCCAGCTCAGGACACAACAGAAACTCAGCTGAACCAGCTACATAAATGCTGTGGCTCCAAACACTGGTCAGAGCCTGCATACACTTTGGTGAGTGAGTGACTTACCTCCTGACACCCCAAAGCTCTCCACCATTTACAAAGTATGTCAGGTTTCAAAGGAATACTCTCCACCTGCCTGGATGAATGTAGCTCCCTTAAAGCTTTACACCATCCACAATAGAGCAGCCTGCTTGATTGGTACCCCATCTATCACCTTAAACATTCCTTCCCTGCACCACCTGTGCACAGTGGCAGCAGTGTGTACCATCTGCAAACTACCCTGCAGATACTCACCTATTCTGACAACACCTCTACCGCCAAGGACAAAGACAGCAGGTTCAGATGAATGGCACCACCTGCAGGCTCTCCTCCAATTCACAAATCATCCTGACTTGTAAATGTACCACTAGTCCTCCATCATCACTGGGTCTAAATCCTGGAACTCGCTCCCCAATTGCTCTGTGGGAGCACCTTCACCAAAAGTGGTTCAAGATGCCAGTTCACTACCACTTTCTCTGGAACAATTATTAATGGGCAATAACTTCTGGCCTTGCCAGCAGATCCTGCAAATTACATTTTAAGAAGTCAAATGTGCGGCAGGAAAGTGGAGTTGAGGCCAAAATCAAATGAACTATGACCTTACTGAATGCTGGAGCAGGTTTAAGGAGTTGTGTGGCCGACTCCTACCTGTTTCTCGTATTCTTACCAGACCATTTTCAGGCCAGTGAGGTATGGATGACCGGCAAACCTCTTCAGTGATGTGCACATATAAATAAGAATGAAAAGAAAAAAATTTAAACCCTGTAAGGAATTTCCTCTATTGGCACATACTTCCAGGAATATTAGGGTTTTGCTGCTGGCACCTTGCAGACCAGGGTCTTGAGAAATCTACAAGCAGGGTAAAATAATGTTCCCACTTCTCTGCCTCAGAGGTCCTTTGCCAGTGTTTTGACATGGGAGGGAGGTTAAATTGCTTTTCGCATCATAAAGTGTGGCAGAGGTAATTGCAAGGTTTTGTACAGTGAGTGAGAGGATCATTAGCCTAGCCTGCTTACCAGCAGTTTGAAATAACTTTCACACTTGTTTTGTGTTTTACTGTGCGGGAGCTTGAGATCTTTAGTTTGCCATTCTTGTTGCAGGCTGGGTGATATGGTACATCTGGAATCTTAGTAAAATTCCTTTCATTAATCATCATTTCCTGTGGAGCTGCAATGTTGCTTTTGATAAAAGACTTTCAATGTGTCTCTCCTTCTCCCCTCCTCCTCTCCTTCTCTTCTCCTTTTCCCCTTCTCCCCCTCTCCCCCCACCTCTCCCCCCAACTCGACCTTTTTCTCTCTCTTCCTCTTTCTCTGTTTCCTGTGTGTTATCTCTCTCTCTTCCTCCTCCTCTGTTTCGTGCGCTCAGTTCCCTTTGGCTATTTCCATCTTTCTATTTCTGCCCTCCTGCCCCACCTATTTCACTTTGGTGTTACTTTCCCTTATTGACGTGGATTGTGTCTTTTTTTTGGGAGTTGCTGCCATGCTCATTAATGCTGCATTTAATTTGGAACTGGTGCCCTGCCAGAGGGGGGTTGGCAGTGGGAGGGAGGGGAGGTGAACACTGGCCTATTGATGCATTCAACACTGAACACTCTGCGAGGTTTGTTGTTTGCTTGCTGGGCACTTGATGACCCACAGAAAGTGTCAGTAGAACAAAATGGTGGGGAAGTACAGCCTCTTGCTGTGATATATTTGGCAGACACTGGGGGACATTGAAATGCAGCTCTAGGAGTCTGTGACTGCACCAAGTGACCATGGAATTCCTCTGGGGTTGTGGATAAAGGATACTGGACTGACACAGATGGTGAAAACTTTCCCGCACAGCACCACACGCCGAAAGCTTATCAACTGGTTGTTGTAGTATTCTTCCAAAGATTTCAGCTCTAACCTCACATAATGTTCTCACACAATTTGACCAAGCAGCAGAGGGAGTCAGCCATGGTCCCACGAGCCTGCAGCACATTCAATAAGATCATGACACACCCTCAACCTCGATGTTTTAAGAAAAAGCTTGTGTGCTTTTTCTGGGAGCTTGCTTTGTGCAAATTGACTGCTGCGCTTCCTGCATTAACTTCAACAGTAATTCACTTGTTTAGAAGGTGCTGTTGGTTGGCCCAAGGCCATAAAAGACACCATATAAATATGTCCTTGTTTTAGTGCAGAGTAAATATGCAAATTGAAACTCCTTCCTTGACTCTTTCTATAAACTAAAGTGCCTGTGGATTAGATGCACAGAATCCGAGGCTTGAGAGAGGACAGTTGACTCCTTTCTGCTGCTATTTCTTTCATTCTGTTTGCCTTGGTTCAAGTCCACGGACCTCCATGTCCACCCTGACTACATTTCATAATGTCCTGCTTGCTGTAAGCTTTATCCCGTTCTCCAACTTCTTGGTACATCTGTTCTGACAGCACCATGCACGCCAATGCTTCTGCTGTGTCTTGCTTTTTTCTTTCACCACTGTCACCCTCCACCGTTGTTGACAGGGCTCCCTATCATGCATGGTCATTTCCCACATTTTCATTCTCACCACCTCTCCTCCTGCCAAGACCAAGAGTCAGGTTCCTCTTGTCATTGCCTACTACCCTGCCAGCTTTCACAGTCAATGAATCATCCTCCATAAATTCTAACACATCCAAAGTACTGCTGATACCTTCCCTTTCCCTCCCTTCCCTTTTAGCGTTCCACAGCGTCCCTCTGTGACTCCCTGCTTCACCTTTCCAAGTTCACCAATGCCCACTCCACTTCTCAAGGCAACTGCAAGAGATGCAACACCTGCCTTTTCATCTCCTCTTCATTCAGGACTCCAAACATCCTTCCAGGAGTATTATCTAGTACTATTTCCAGTTTAATATACTGCAGTAGGTTTCACAATCTGCTGGTCTCTATGATGGGAAAACTGAATGCAGATTGGTGACCACTCTGCAGAACCCCTCCATTCACTCCATAGGGGAGAACCTGCATCTCCAGTTGTCCATTGTTTAATTCTTCATCCCAATCCCACTCTGACCTCTCTGTCTTCGACCGATAACATTCCAATGAAACTCAACATCAGCTTGTCAAACAGCACTTCATCTTCTGACTTGGCATATTATGACCTTCCACACTCAACATTGAATCCAACAATTAGGGATTGTCTGTCATGTCTGGTATCTCACATTTCCAACATTCAGTTTATTTTCTGGTATTTCAGATTTCATTTGCCTCCTGATTACACCCCATCCAGATTCACCTTCTGTCACTGCACCCCCTTAGTTGGCACCATCACTACTTGTGTGTCACCCAGTCTCTCTTGGGCTCCACCTGACCACAGACTTCCCTTTCCTCTCACAACCTCACTTAAAACAAATGGCAGTTGCTTTTAAACCCTCTGTTAACCTTAGCATTTCCAAAATTAACTGCATAGATTTTCTCCTGTGCCAGGTCCCATTCATATCCATGTTTTTCAATCCATCCATAGACATACCTTTCCCTACATCTGTTATCACAACCAATAATGTGACCTTGATAAACTCCCTGGCCTCAATATTGGCTCAATAGCAAAGCTCCTTATTTGTCTGGTTCCAGCTCCTTGGGGCAAATCCGGCTTGCAAGTGGTTAGGTTTTCAGTGCAAGCTTATAAGAGGGAATGAATATAGAATATTACAGCACAGTACAGGCCCTTTGGCACATGATGATGTGCTGACATTTTATCCTGCCGTGAGATCTACCTAACCCTTCCCTCCCACATAGCCCTCCATTTTTCTATCATTCATGTGGCTCTCTAAGAGTCTCTTAAATATCCCTAATGTATCTGCCCCCACCACCTCTGCCAGCAGTGCGTTCCACGCACCCACCCTCTGTGTGTGTTTAAAAAAAACAAAACATACCTCTGACATCCCCCTTATACCTTCCTCCAATCACCTTAAAATCATGCCCCCTCATGTTAGCCATTTCTCCCTGGGAATCATCTTGTACATCTCTATCAAGTTCCCTCTCATCTTCCCTTCTCCAAAGAGAAAAGCCCTAGCTCACTCAATCTATCGTTATAAGACATGCTCTCCAATCCAGGCAGCATCCTGGTAATCTCCTCTGCACCCTCTCTAAAGCTTCCACATCCTTCCTATAATGAGGCGACCAGAACTGAACACAATACTCCAAGTGTGGTCTGACCAGAGTTCTATAAAGCTGCAACATCACCTCGCGGCTCTTGAACTCAATACTCCAACTAATGAAAGCCAACACTCCGTACACCTTCTTAACTACCCTATCGACCTGCATGGCAACCTTGAGGGATCTATGGATGTGGACCCCAAGATCCCTCTGTTCCTCCAAACTACTAAGAGTCCTGCCATTAACCTTGTATTCTGCCTTTGAATTCAATCTCCCGAAGTGTATCACTTCACGCTTATCTGGGTTGAACTCCATCTGCCACTTCTCAGACCAGCTCTGCATTCTATCAATATCCTGTTGTAATCTACAGCAACCTTCTACACTATCCACAACACTACCAACCTTTGTATCATCAGCAAACTTACTAACCCACCCTTCCACAACCTCATCCAAATCATTTATAAAGATTACAAAGAGCAGGGGTCCCAGAACAGATCCCCACGGAACACCATTGGTCACCAACCTCCAGACAGAATGCGCTCCATCTACCACCACTCTCTGTCGTCTATGGGCGAGCCAATTCTGAATCCACACAGCCAAGTTTCCCTGGTTCCCATGCCTCCTGACTTTCTGAATGAGCCTTCCATGGGGAACCTTATCAGATGCCTTATTAAAATCCACGTACACCACATCCACTGCTCGACCTTCATCAATGTGCTTTGTCACATCCTCAAAGAATTCAATCAGGCTCATGAGGCACGACCTGCCCCTCACAAAGCCACGCTGACTATTCCTAATCAGCCTATGCTTCTCCAAACGCCAAAGGTGCAGCAATCTCTTCCCTCGCTTCCCGTAATGAACTTGGATATATCCCGTTCGGCCCCGGTGACTTACCTATCCTAATGTTTTTCAAAAGTTCCAGCACGTCCTCTTTCCTCACATTGACATGCCCTAGCATTGTACGCCATCCTCACACACGTCAAGGTCTCTCTCAATGGTGAATCCCAAAGCAAAGTATTCATTAAGGACCTCCCCTACCTCTTCCAACTCCAGGCACATGTTTCCTCTTTTATCCCTGATCGCTCATACCCTCACTTTAGTAAAGGAGGGGTCAGAAATTGGGAAGTCAGTGGATTGATTGGAAAGGTCAGGATCAATGTAGTTCAGGATCGACTTCCTCAGGAGGCAGCAGAAATTTGGCATGTCATATTTGACCCTCACCAATTTTTATCAATACACCATAGAAAGCATCCTATCCAGATGCATCATGGCTTGGTGTGGCAGCTGCTCTGCCTGTGACTGCAAGAAACTGCAGAGCGTTGTGGACACAGCCCAGCGCGTCACGGAAACTAGCCTCCCCTCCTTGGACTCTGTCTTTATCTCTCGCTGCCTTGGTGAAGCAGCCAGCATAATCAAAGACCCCACCCACCCGGGACATTCTCTCTTCTCTCCTCTTCCATCAGGTAGAAGATACAGGAGCCTGAGGGCACGTACCACCAGGCTTAAGGACAGCTTCTATCCCGCTGTTATAAGACTTTTGAACGGTCCCCTGTACGATAAGATGGACTCTTGACCTTACAGTCTACCTCATTATGACCTTACACCTTATTGTCTGCCTGCACTGCACTGCACTTTCTCTGTAGCTGTAACACTTTATTCTGCATTCTGTTGTTGTTTTACCTTGCACTACCTCAATGCACTGATGTAATAAAATGATCTGTATGGATGGTATGCAAAACAAAGATAAACCTTACCTCCTTTATCCAGCAGACCTCACCCTCCTTCAGCTGATGGATTTCCAGAGGTCCTATTTATGTGTCTAGCCAGGCACATGGAAAGCTGAGAAATGAAGGCTGAGGAATACAGCCCCATCATAACATTTAACTGACCAGCCATTAAAGCCAGTATGAAACTTTGTTGGAGGGGTAATGAGTTTAGTCTTGGAGATTTTTGAGATTTTAGCATTCCACCAACTTGTGGGAGTTGGCCTCCTTTGCCTCTCTGCACCCACTCTCACTTTGCTTCACCACTGTTGGCTGTGCATTCATCCCCCAGGCCCCTTGCTCTGCATTTCATTACCTAAATCCTCTCCAGCTTTCAGTCCTCCTCAAGGCCCCCCTTTAAAGCTGTCCTCTTTGATCAAGGTTTTAGTCACTTCTTTGCCTTGGCATCTCCTGCAGTCCTGTGCATTGCCTTGGGATACCTTTCAACCCTGAATGCTGGCTCTTGTTTCTGCAGTTCGATAACCCTAACCTTTCTCATTCTAGTGCAGCCCATTATGATGCACTCTCACATCAACAGGCTGGGAACAGGCATTAAATGTTGCCTCTGCTAGCCATATCCATGTTCAGAAAATGAACTGCACAGACCTCTGGTGGTCAGAAATTGGTAAATTGGTTTATTATTGTCACATTACCGAGGTACAGTGGTAAAACTTGTCTTGCATACTGTCCATACAGATCATTTCATTACACAGTCCATTGAGGTAGTACAAGGGAAAACAATAACAGAATGCAGAATAAAGTGTTACAGAGAAAGTGCAGTGCAGGCAGACAATAAGGTGCAAGGCCACAACGAGGTAGATTGTGAGGTCAAGAGTCTATTGTATCATACTAGGGGACTGTTAAATATCTTATAACAATGGGATAGAAGCTGTCCTTGAGCCTGGTGGTACGTGCTTTCAGGCTTTTGTATCTTCTGGCTGATGAGAGGGGGGAGAAGAGAGAATGTCTGAGATGGGTGGGGTCTTTGATTATGTTGGATGCTTTACCGAGGCAGCGGGAAGTGTTGACGGAGTCCATGGAGGTGAGGCTGGGAATTGGAACGGGGTGGGGTGGGGTACAATTTACCCATGGGAGAGAAAAGTGAACCAAGGAAAGACTGCTGGATTCCATGTGAAGAAATTTGGATCAGGAATTGGGAGGCTGACGAAAGCATGGATTGAGATTAGTGACATTAATGGGAAGAAACAGGAAGGAGGGATTGTGTCTGGGGCCATGTCTCCAATTATTAGAGGAAAAGATCAGGTGCAATTGTTATGAGCAATCTATCACAACTACAACTGTTATGCAGTACCCTTAACATAAGGATCTCCACAGGAGTCTTATCAAGTAAAAATTAACACCAACTCACATTATGGAGCAGGTTATTGTTCAGAGTGGGAGATGTTATACAGTGTCTTAAAGGGTTAGAGTGAGGTGAAGAATTTCAGGAGGGAATTCCAGACTATGTGCATATATTATTATAAAGGCTCTGGAACTTGTGCATGTTTGAAATAGTTAAAGCTGCTGACACAGGGAGGGTGATACTGGAGCTGGTATTTTTAGCCAAACTTGAGGAAGTATTTTTTCCACAGAGGATGAACAACAGCTGGAAGAGATTGTTGGGTCAGATTGTTGGGACAGGAACACTGGACTCATTGAGTAAGCAGCTAAACGTAGCAAGGGGAGGGATTCTGGGATTGTTTCTCCAGTAGCTAAGATTAAACAGGACTGAGGGCCCTCTACAATGAGTGCCGTCTTTTGCTTTTTTATATGAGGCTCTGCCAGTGTAGAGCCAGCGCAAAGTTTTTTTGCTTCATTACCAAAACTACAGTAACTGTACCCAAAGTGTGGAATTAAGGGATAATTTGATGCTGCAATAAAGGAGACATTCTTTTTTAAGGAGGCCTATTCTAGACAGGCCCCAAACTCCACACTGGCACAATAAGACATATAGTTGAGACAAATAGCAACAGAATTATCATAAATAACTTGATTCAAGATTCACTGAAATGTCTAGACTCAGTGAGTTGTGGTGTATAATTTATATGAAATAAGTTCCCAAAGTCTTTGCTGTCACAGTTGTTTCACCCTCAGGTACCTTGTGTGGCAGTTGTCAACACAAAAATCTAGGCTGTTATTTCAGTGTAGCATTGAGGGAGCTCTGCACTGTTGGAGGAGCTGCAGGTGTGTTAAACTGAGGCCCTACCCACTGTATCAGTTAGGCATTAAGAGATCATGTCACTTTTTGAAGAGCAGAGGTGGTCCAAACTAATATTAATCCCTCGACCAATATCACAAAAACTGATTACCTGTATATTGCCAAAAAGCTGCTCTTGGGAGACAGCTGTGTACAAATTGGCTGCTGTGTTTCTGACGTTACCACAGTGGGGCTGCAAATCACTTTGGCATCTCCTCAGATTGTGAAAGGTGTTGTAGAAATGTAAAACTTTATTTTCATCATTCATGTGTGACCTGCGTCATCAGTAATATTTTTGCTTTCAGCTAAAGTTAACTGTTCCATGGACCCCAAAAGTCAGTCTCCTCTGCATTAGTCTCCCATACTCAGTGCCAGTGAAGGTGGGATGAGCAGGTCACACTGAGGCCATTTATATCACCCGACCTCTGCTCTGCTTGAGATTAAGATAAACTGGTTTGTAATGAAAACTGGAATCTCTTTGGGTTTGATTAGTTCTGTTAGTCTCTGAGGTCATGCCACGCTGCTCAGAGGAGAATTAGAGAGTGTTTGCTAGTTTTTTCATCAAAATTCTAATGTAACCAATCAGTAACAAGAATATGCATTTATATAAAACTTTTTAAAGTTGTGGAAAGTTTAAGCAAAGTGGGCTTGAGAGACTGAGGTTTAAGGAGGGAATTCCAGAGCTCATGGCCCTGGCAGCTGAAGGCGCAGTGGCCGGTGGTAGAGTGATTAAACGTGTAGATGATCAAGAGGCCGTTACTGGAGGAGTTCAAGATATCCAGGGTTCAAAGAAGTATAGAAAATCTATGACACTGAAGGAGGCCATTCAGACTGTTGTGTCTCCATTCTGTGTTCCCTGCTCCTTCAAAGCAAATTAAACCAGAAATGGGCAGCAGGTCAGACACCATCTGTAGAGAGTGAAGCTGTTAACACTTCAGTTCAATGATGATTAAATCCTCATCAAAGTTGTTAACCTGAAACATTAACTATTTCTCTCCACACAAACGCCGCTTGATCTGCTGAGTGTTTCCTGCATGTTCTGTTTTTATTTTACTCCCTGCCTTGTTCTTCCAGTCTAAGCTTGTGTCTGGTGAAACACTAAACTTCTCCAATCTATTCTCAAATGTGGACACATTTTCTGCCTCAGCCACTCTAATTCTGGAAGTGAATCCTGCAACCTCACGACTTTCTCTGTGTGGAGAAGTTTCTCCTGCATTCTCTGATAAATCTACAGTCCCTTGATCTGGCTTCTCAACAACTAGAAACCAGCCTGGCTACACAGAATCCCAGAAGAACACTGCTTTTCTCACTGGCCCCAAAGCTGAAGCAGCCTACCTTTATCTGTGTGTCTGACTCGCTAGCCACCATTGACCTGTCTGTGGAGCCGTGCATTCCTTGGTTTAAGATCACAGTTCAGTCTGTCCCCAGAGACCAGTCTGCACAGTGACAAATGGGTTGTCTTCCTGTTAGGATTCTGCCCCCTCACCTCTCGAGAGCAGCAGGTTGAAATTCCATCCGAGGGAGGGAGGCAGAATCGGAGTGGGAGTGAATGGGATCAGCTGTCCCAGTTCAAAGTCACTCCTCTAATTCTGGTTTCTGCCATAACGGCAGGGTTTAAAACCAAGCCTATAGTTTCTCAATAATACAGTAATCTGAGATCTACCAGAAAACACCCTCAAATTAAAACTATTTTTAAACTCTGGAATTATGATCCTAAACCAGAAAACATGCAAGCATTGGGAAGAGCACTGCAACAGTGAGATTATTAAAGTGAATAACTGTGTTGTCCTCTACATGCTCTGCCCAGGACTCCTGGGAACATTTCTGGACACCACACTCCAGAAGGATGTATCAGCCAAAGGAGGAGTCCAGCTCAGATTCACCAGATACCTAGGCTCCAAGGGGGGATTCCGCAAGTAGGAATGGGTTCCCTGGAATTTAGAAGGTTAAAGGGTGACTTGACTGAAGGTTTTAAGGGGAACTGATAGTTTCTGTCTTCCAACCCTTTGCCCATTGGTGGGGAATCTGGGACTTCAGGCTGTCTGCAAATTAGAGCCTAGGTTTCAGGAGTGAAGTCAGGAAACTGCAAAATGCAGAGGGTTAGGGAGCTTTGGTGATTTCTTTCACAAATAGCAGTTGCTATGAGGCCATTTGTTAATTTTATTAATAGATATTTTGGCAACCGAAGATATTGAGATATGTAAGGAGAAGTAGGTATATGGAGCTAGATCACAGAGCAGCCAGTATTTGAGTGGTGGGACAGACTCAAGGGGCTGAATGGTCTCCTCCTGTTCCAGCATACCTATCTTTGTTACTGATATTGAAATACCATATGTCCCTTGTATCAGGGTTCGGAATAGATTGATCAACTTCCTCAATCTCTCCTTATAACTGAGTGACTTCAGATATGTGAATACCTGGGACCATTCCAGTTAACCTTCCTCCATACTCCATCCGATGCTTTGGCATCCTTCCTAAAGTGAGGAGTCCAGAATTGGACCAATACTTCAGCTGGGTTCTAGCACTGTGAGTGATGCAGAAATGTTGGGTTTTTAATCATCAAGGATCCCAATCTGGGTTAATAATAATGCCAGGAAATTGGTATGGTAAATGTTTGCCTTGTTAATGTGGTTTTATGTATGACAGGCAGAACTATATCTGTCCCTCCCGATTGGTGTTTTTCCAGTTGTGGTAATTCTTATCAGGCAATGTCATTACTCAGTCAATTTTGCCGTCTGTGTCTTTCAAATCTACTCTTATTATGACATTGTTTATCTTAAGGCGCTGCTGTAATCAGGCTGAAGCTACTTGCTTTATCACTGTGGTTTTTAGTTGATTGTATGTCTGAGAGGAAAATTGCTTTCTTCTCCAAAAATTAAACCTGGCTTTTAAATTTCCTTTAGGTTTGCCAATTCCAGGTGAGTGGAGCGTAAAATGATCACGTTCCAGTCATGACATTCCTGCCTCACTCAGAATATTATGAGCATTGTAGCAAGCAGTCTCTCAGTTGTACAATTGAATGCATGGTCAAGGATCATTGGATTGGAGTCAGATCAGAGGTTAAAATGTTAAAAATATCAAAGATACTTCCAAATCCCCCCTCCTGAATTTGGGGACAATGGTAGTGAACAAAGCAACCGGTTTCCAGGAGAAATAGCAATTTAACTATGTTAATAAGAGTGATGGACTGTGATGGAAGCTGTTGATCCTGGCTGGCTGGGATTGCCGGGCATTAGGAAACCTGGCAGCTGAAGGGAGCTGAGGAAGGTAAAGGTTTTTAAGCCACTGTTTGTAGTACAGGAGGAGCAGGAGAGTCTTTGTCTAGACTGCCCTTCTCAGACAAAGAGCTTCCAGGCTGGGGTCAGGTCTTGGTAATGGGCCAGGGATCTTGTGGCCACTGTAAGTCCTCCCCCATTGACTGGAAGACAAGCCCGTTGAGCTGACATCTGCTGCTAGTGTTCAGGTCTGTGATTCTGTCCATGGACAATGGCATGACATGACTTACCTTGCTTGTGGAATCATGTACCTTAATAATCAAAACGCATAACTCCTGCTCAAATTAAATCACGGACACTATGAAAAGTGTTTTTTTAAAATAAAAGCTGTAGACAATTCATGCTTGAAACCTTATGGTATGTCCTGATGAAGGGTCTCAACCTGAAATGTTGACTGTTTATTTCTCTCCATAGATGCTGCCTGATCTGCTGAGTTCCTCCAGCACTTGTGTGTGTTGCTTATGGTGGATCAAGTTGTTTGCTTATTGGCAGCCTGCTCTCAAATGAGTAATTGCTATCCAATATCATTGCATTGCTTCACAGGAACAGGAGGAAGCCATTCAGTTCCTTGAGACTGTCCCACCATCTGCCATACAATTAGATCACAGCTGGTCTGTATCTAAGCTCCAAATCCCTGCCATGGTCCACCAGCCTGCCATCCTGAGTCCTTTAGTATCATTTCCTGACACCCCCCCCAGCACCACCCACCCCCCAACCCTTCCCCCCCCCCCCCCCCCCCCCCCCCCCCCCCCCGAATGGCCAGCCTCATACTTTAACATCATTCTGATTTGTTCCGGACAATGCAACCCCAGTCCCACCCCATGCCAGCCCACCACCCCAGCCAGGGAAAGTAGTTTCTTTACTTCTTACCCTATTATCCTTGAACTCGATTAGACTTAATCTCCTAAACACAAGGGTGGAAAAGCTTAGTCCATTCTGGTCTAATAATTTTACACCTTAATCTCTGGTGAATCTGTACTCCACTCCTAACCATGTATTGTTATAATCACTAACAGCTTTCAGTCTCCAGCTGAGTTAGGTGCATTTATTTTTGATTTATGTACATATATGTGCATGATTTTGTAGCCTAACCAAATATTACAGGAGCTAAGCTTGTATGAAACTAAGCACACATGTCTGATGCTAGTGGTCATAGGGCTGGAGGAGGCAAGGAGATGGGAGGGAAATAGATATTTAAATTGGAGGCATTAGGAGATCAGGTGGCAGGACAGGGCCGGCAGGTGAAAATGATGATGAGGGATACATACAGACGCCAGAGTTGTGGATGAGGTGGAGAGTGGGGTTTGGGAGACCAACAAGGAGACTGAAGGAGATGACATGAATTGAGGCAGGTTTCATCAGCAGATGTGCTGATTTGGGGACAATTGGGTTGCTTACTGGGCTATGTTAGAGATCATTTGAAAGTTGAGCCCCATGATGTGAGATTGTGATCACATGGGCAAGCAGGTGATCAGTCGGGCTTGTATGACAGTCCAGTAGATTGGTTACCATTAATGTACTGATTTTTACTTCAGAATTTATTGAATAAGTGAATTTAAATTCCCCACCTGGGGAGACAGTGATCTCATGTCTCCGGATCAACCGTCCGGACCAGCAAGTTTACCACTCGACGACTGTGCTGTACTAGCAGCAGGAAGTTCAGCATAGAGCTGAGGGAAATGCTGAATACTGCCCCTCCCATGGTGAGGCGCTCCCTCAGCACCGTGCCTCCCGCGGTGAGGCGCTCCCTGGACACTGCCTCTCTTCCTCGGTGCTCCACTGGGCTCTTTGGCCTTGGTTTTGTGGGCGAGAGTCTGCAGCCAGAAGTGAACTACAATGTTCCAAATTGAAGATTCATGTTGACTACCACAGAGGCATGCTGACACAGGCTGACTGGAAGCATTGGCTGTCATGTTGTGGTGACTGTGCCTTACAATGTAGTTCTGTACAGAGGGTTTGTTGTCTGTGCAATGTAGTGAGGTAATACACTCATCTCTCCAGCCAAGTAACTAGTTCTCAGCTGTAGCTTCAGACAATGGTGTTCAGCTGGTTTGCTAACATGATGCACAATTTCAGGGCCCTTGAATGAATGACTAGTCAAAAGATCAGGAATATTTACTCATCCTATAGAGTCATAGAGTAATAGGGCACAGGAACAGGCCCTTCAGCCCAACCGGTCCATGCTGACCACAGCATCCTGCCTGCTAGCCCCAGTTGCCTGCATTCACCCCATAACCCTCCAACTCCTTCCTCTCCATGTACCTATCCAAATGCCTTGTAAATGTTGCAATTTTACCCGTCTCGACTACTTCCTCTGGCAGCTCATTCCAACTGCTCCCTACCCTCTGTGTAATGGACTTCCCAACCCTGGGCAATAAACTATGACCGTCCACCTTATCCGTACCCCTCATGATTTTATAAACTTGTATGAGGTCACTCCTCATTCTCCTATGTTCTGTTACTCTTGCTTTCCACAGGCTGGGTTTGGAAGGGCCTAACACACCTAACCTTTTGCAATGTGTTTTATTTTTCTTGTCTTTGTATAAAATGGGAGTAAAGTCGTACCAGGAAAGATGGAAAAGGCTTCTTTCTCTAGTGAGGAGAAACTGAGGTGTGACCCAGTGCAGATTGTGGGAAAGTGCAAGACCGGGAAGTAGAAACATAGTCCTGGATTTTGCTGAGTTTTACTGACATTTACTGTGCAGCTAATGGACTTGCCTCCATTAGCACCGATATTCAGGCAGCAGTCCCAAATTTGCCGATGTCCCTCCTGTTCTTGTGAGTTGGGGTGGTGAGTTCCTGTCTGTGTTTCAGCCTGGACTCCTCATGGAGCCTAATGGGGAGCAGGAGCCTGCTGAGGTGCCCCTACAATCACTCTGAGCACTCTGTTCTGTTGGACAAGGCACAGTGTCTGCAAGCCCATGGATTTTATCCACCATTTATACTGCTGGTCAGAAGAAAGAGAGGGATATGGTGTGTTGAATTTCAAATTGTTTGCTTTAATGTTTTGTGATTGTTTAAGTGTTTTAGTTCACTTTGAAAATGTTTAATACTTCTTAAAGTTTGTTTAATTGTTTCATTTTAAATTTTAAAAATTGGCAACAACTGGAAAAACTTGACAGCTTTGACAGATGGCAAAGGTGGGGATGGGGTTTTGCTGTCGGTCAGAGGTTCTCGGGAGTTTCATGGGCAGGGCTTGTTCTGACCCAACTCAATCACCTGACTCGGCCCCTGCTTGGGGCCTGGCTCCTCACTCCAGGATTGGTCTACAGGGTCAGAGCAGGCGTTGGGGACAGTGGGAAGTGAGGTAGTGAGTCCCAGTGCTGGTCACTAAAAGTACAACTGGAGTTCTAGAGAAACTTCTTCCCTAGAGAGTGGGTAGAATGGGGAGTTGGCTTCCCCAGAGAGGGATGGTGTGGAGGGGGGGGGGGGTTTGCAGGAAGGGAGGTGGAGCAGCAGAGATGGGTTTTAAGGAACAGCTGGATAAACACATGAGGGAGGGAGTAATGGGGGTGATGGAGAGGAGGTTAATATGGAGTTGAAACACTAGCATGGAGCATTTGGGCTGAATGGCCTATTTCCATGCTTTAAATTCTATTTCACATGGACATAATGTACCTTTAATTACATAACGCAGCATAGAATTTCTATTCTTTTCTTACTTCAGTTTCCTCTAGCTTCCCCTTAAATGCATCTATGCTGTATGCTTCCACTGCTTTACTTACATGGGTGTGAATTCAACATTCTCACTACTCCCAGGCAAAGAAGTTTCCACAATTCTCTACTAGATTTATAAATGACTGTCTGATAACTTTGGTATTTAAGTATGGCCTCCTCCACCGTGGAAATGTCTTTTCTGTATCCACCCCATCGAAGTGCTTAGTGGTTTTGAAGACCTCCTTCAGGTCACCCTTCAGCCTCAAGAAAGTACCCTGATCTGCTTACTCCCTTCTGTTGTATACAAGAAATAGGAGCAGGAGTCAGCTATTCCTGATGCAAAGTATTGTGGCATATCTTCCAAAATGATTTCAGTGAAAGAATAGTGTATAAAGTTGAGTGCTTTGATCTCACTTAAGGCTTTATATTGTGGTCGTAAACAGCTTGTGGTTCCTTACAGTGGTTTCACCTGAACCCCTTGATTAAATTGTGCTCCTGCAGTTCATTTGCTGCTATCTAGTTTGACATTTCATGTTGAAGGCATCCCTTTGAGTACACTATGGGATATTCATCGGGAGCCAGGCCCGTAATTTCAGTTATTCCACTGGAAACACTGGAAAAATCTCGGCTTAATCGTGTGGGTTGGAAAATTGACGTAGAGGTTTCTGACGTGAACCTAGAGTGTGTCTTCCTTGGTGGAAACAGAGAATTGTAGAATGTTTCTGAGATGATAAAGGCAAAATGTTACCTTGTGGGGTGAGGGGCAATTTACAAGTGTAGCTGGCCAGATCCTGGGGAATCAATTATCTGCATCTGTGCCTAATGGAAGAAGTTTGTGCTTTAATGAAGTTTGAGGGAAAATGTTGGTCAGAACACTATGTGGGAGCTCAAACAGAATCTGAGGGGACAGATGGAAGTACAAAACTGCAGATGCTGCATATCCAAAATAAAAACAGAACATATTGCAAGGGTGTAGCACTCAGGCGGCATCCGTGGGGAAAGAAGCAGAGTCGATATTTTGAGCTGAGGACCCTTCATCAGATTTAGAAAAGTGAAATGATGGGTTTATTTTAAGTTGCAGAGAGGGGGAGGGGTGCAGAGGGAATGTCTGGGATGAGACTCGGACCATAATGCCAACTGCAGTTGAAGACATAAAAGGAAAATGAAACAAATTGAAATTGAAGGACGCTGTTAGGAGCAATGATGTTCAGAGGGATCTTGGAGTGCTAGTCCATAGCTCCCTAAAAGTGGCAACACAGGTAGATAGGGTGATAGAGGGAGTACGGCATACTTACCTTTGTTGGTTGGGGTGTTGAGTGTAAAAAGTCAGGAAGTTATGGTGCAGCTGTATAAAACTTTGGTTAGGCCACATTTGGAGTACTGTGTGCAGTTCAGGTCACCACATCAGAGGAAGGATGTGGAGGCTTTGGTGAAGGGGAAGAAGAGGTTCACCAGGATGTTGCTTGGACTAGAGAGTATTAGCTAAAAGGAGAGATTGGACAAACTTGAATTGTTTTCTCTGGAGCGTCAGAGGCTGAGAGGTGACCTGATAGAAGTTTATAAAATTATGAGAGGCATAGATAGGGTAGACAGAGTCTTTTTCCCAGGGTGGAAATGTCAAATACTAGAAGGTACAGTTTTAAGGTGAGAGGGGAAAGTTTTTTTTAAACAGAGCACGGTAAGTGGCTGGAATGTGTTGCCAGCGTTGATGGTGGAAGCAAATACAACAGCAATGTTTAAGAGTCATTTATACAGGCACATGAACAGGCAGGGAATGGGGGGGTATGGACCATGTGCAGGCAGATGGGATTAGTTAGATTGGCATCATGGTTGGCACAGACCTGATGGGCTGAAGGGCCTGTTCCTATATACTGTACTATTCTAATTTCTGTGAAGGGTAGAGCCACATTCATGGAGAAAAAAGGAAAAGGGATTACTGAAAATTGTTGAATTCAGTACTGAGTCCTGATGACTGCAAAGTGCCTATAAGGAAGATGAGAAATTGTTCCTTGGGCTTGTGTTAGGTTGGTCGGAACAGTGTAGGAGGGGAAGACAGAGAGGTCAGAGTGAGTGGATTAGAGAAGATGAGGATGTTCTATAAAGTGAGCCAATCTGCAGCTGTAGAGAAGACCACATCATGAGCCTGAAATAGCAGTTTGGTGGGAAGGGAAGGAATGGGTGTTACATCATCAGTAGTTTCATGGGAGAGTGGAGTGGTTGGTGGAGATGGAAAAGTGGACCAGGGAGTTGTAGAGGAAACAGCCCCCTCAGATTGTTGAAAGGGGAGGGGAGGGGAAGATGTGCCTCCTGGTGTAATCCCCAATGAGTTGATGTGAAGGCTGATGGGTTGGAAGGTGAGGACAAGGATTGAGATCTAGTCAACAATGGTAGAGGCAAAGTCAAAGTTAAGGGAGGTAAGACCTCTTACAGGTACATCTTACTTGCAGCAGCATCACAGGCACATAATGTTAGAGAAACAAAAGTCACAAGAAAAATGAAAGTTAAACAACGTACAAAATTATAGAAAAAAGAACACAATTAGAACAAAAATAAAGTCCATTGAAGTGCAAAGTGGTCACAGTGTTGCTATAATGAGATAGTGATTAGGGTTGTGCCGGTTGGTTCAAGAACCAAATGGTTGAAGGGAAGTAGCTGTTCCTGAATCTGGTGGTGTGGGACTTAAGGGTTCTGTACCTCCTGCCTGATGGTAGCTGTGAGAAGATGGCATGGCCTGGATGGTGGAGATCTTTGATGGATGTTGCCTTCATGAGGCAGCGCCTCCTGTAGATACTCCTGATGGTGGGGAGGGATGTGCCCGTGATGTATTGGGCTGGGTCCACTACTCTGCAGCTTCTTGTGTTCCTGTGCATTTGAATTGCTGCAGCAGACCATGATGCAACCAGTCAGGATACTTTCAACAGTACATCTGTACAAGTTTGTTCGAGTGTTAGATATATTAGATATTTATTTATTAGTCGCATGTGCATTGAAACACACAGTGAAATACTTCTTTTTGCGTTGCTAAGAAAGTGCTGGGGTTCAGCCTGCAAGTGTCACCACGCTTCCAGCGCCAACATAGCATGCCCACAACTTCCTAACCCATACCATCTTTGGAATGTGGGAGGAAACCGGAGCACCCGGAGGAAACCCGTGCGGACACGGGGGAGAATGTACAAACTCCTTACAGGCAGCAGCAGGAATTGAACCCAGGTTGCTGGCGCTGTAATAGCGTTACGCTAACTGCTATGCTATGCTTAGAATGCCGAACATCCTTAGCCTTCTAAGAAGGTAGAGGTGATGCCGTGCCTTCCTTGTGACTGCATTTATGTGCAACAAGATGGAGACAAAATGCAGGTTAGGAGGAACCGTAGTTCAAGACACCTGTGGGAGTCCATGGGCTTGTAATGGATATTTTAAAAGGCATTTCAGTGTGTATTTGGATAAGAAAGAGTAGAGGGACACAGACCTAATGCAAAGAAATGGAATTAATGGAGATGGGCATCAAGGTTGGTGTGGATGAGTTGGGCCAAAGAACTCATTTCTGTGCTGCGTAGTTCTATGACTCTATATTGGTCATTAGCCTATCCCCTGAGATGGAGATGGAGATGGAGATATCTCTAAAGGGAAGAGTTAGACATGGACTGTGTGAAAGGGAGAGGAGGGTGGAAATTGAATTTTCAAGTTCTGAATGAGTGCAGGAAAAGTACTGATATAGTTGTCAATGTAAAGGAGAAGGTGTTGATGGAGGGGGAATATATTCAGCTTTAATTAATGCAGCCGTAGTTGTGTTCTATCTCTCACACTCGTGCTTGCTGTTCAAAAACAAGTTACGAAAAGCTTTGATGGCTGCACAAACAGTGATGAGGAGCCTATTGTGTGACAGACTCTGCCCATCCTAGCAACCTGTCTGGCAAGTCATTGCTGTACTCCCTCTTTAGCAAGTATGTTGGTTCTTTTGGGGTGGGGGCCAAAAATGTACACAATTCTCCAGGTCTGATGTCCGACTCTGGTCTCACCAAGACTCTGTATAATTTTAGTATGACATCTTTATTCTTGCATTCCAGTCCTTCTACAATAAAGGCCATCATACCATTTGCTTTCTGAGTTCTTGCTGTACCTGCATGATAGTTTTCAGGTATTTGTGTACAAGGACACCCAGATCTCTTTGAATATCAACATTTCCCAACTTCGCACTATTTAAAAGAAAAACAGCCACAAGTTCTGTTTTCTCTGCTGAAGTTATAACCTCCTGTTTTTCCACTGATTCCATTCTCCATCTGCCATGTTGTTGCCTACTCTCTCAGTTTGTCTGTATCTTCTTGAAATCTCTTTGCATCTTCTTAACTACTCACACTTCCATTTAGTTTTGCACCATGGGCAAACTTAACATTTGGTCTGCTCAGTCAAATTGTTCCTATTGTTTGATCTGTTATTGATGAGGGAATTTTTGAGGTGTTACCACTGTGTGCTGTATGCAACACCCTGAAGCTCTATAACTAATGATTTACTTTTGCAGTGTGGTCACAGTTGGGTAAGCACACTCTACAGGTAGTTGGCACCCAGTAAGCCCCCCACGATAATCTGTCTGCCAATTCTGCTTGAGGGAACAGCATGATCTCCTCTGATTAGTTATACCCATCTGGTTGGTTGGATGATTTTTATACCACCCCACCTCTCGATCAGGTGGACGAGGCCATGGACTGGTGTAATATGTGAAAGCCATCATCTTTTATCTCAGTGCTGTGCTCCAGTCTTTGAAGTGGGACTCAAAGCTTTAACTTTCCAATTCTAAGCCAAACACATTACCCAAGGCCGCCAGCTAATAATGTTCACTTTGGTGAAATTCCAGTGGGTGCCATTTAACAACCGAAGGCAATTCCTCACAAGCAGGATCTATCCAGAACAATACTGATCACCTAACAAGCACAGGCAGTCTGCTGATATCAACACTTGGTCTATCCAGCTTTCCTTTAACCTCATCGAGTTTATTTGTGCTTCTCTGTTCAGATTTTCCACTGCTGTCACCTAATGCCTCTTCTCTGACTCTCTCATTTCTGTCTCTCTTTTTCTCTGTTTCTTACCTATGTTTCTCTTGCTTTTTCTCTCTCTCTCTCTCTCTCTCTCTCTCTCTCTCTCTCTCTCTCTCTCTCTCACTCTCTCTCACTCTCTCTCACTCTCTCTCACTCTCTCTCACTCTCTCTCTCTGCCTTTGTTTCTCTAGCAGTGTGCAGAGGATTTCTGTTTGTGCTGGTGATCTCCATAATCGAACTGGAAATGCAGCAGATGTGGCTGTGCCCTTTTCTTTCCCAGCATTTCTGTTTTGCTCTTTCTCCTTTCCAGTCAATAATTATTCAGTGCTGCTAAATTCTGTCTTCTAGGATAACTTGCCCACCTGTCCATCGCTCTGTCTGACATTTCTACAAACTGGCAGGGTAAGCAATAGCTGTTGAAATAACTGCTCATGGACATTCTGTATAGCCGTATTGATCATCACGAATTATTGACTAATCGTGAATGTTGCAGCTGTGACAACATTTTAGCTGCACATTAATCTTAGTAGAAAGCACTGTACAGTCCTGTTACTGAGTCTACCCACGTTTAATTTGTTTGAATCATGGTCATAGAGATATACAGCATGGAAACAGGCCATTCAGCCCACCATGTCCAGGCCAACCAGTGGGCACCCATCCATATTAATTGCATCTTCCAGCACTTGGATCATTGCCTTCTATGCCGAGGCGATTCAAGTGAATCAGGCAAGTAAAGGTAACTATTTTCTGTTGCCCTTGTCATTAATATCTGGC
Organism: Pristis pectinata; assembly: GCF_009764475.1. Lineage (NCBI taxonomy): Eukaryota > Metazoa > Chordata > Chondrichthyes > Rhinopristiformes > Pristidae > Pristis > Pristis pectinata. Next base: position 87,036,501 of record NC_067415.1, read on the forward strand.
GATCGTATTGCATCACTAATACAGGAACCCACCCGAGTTCCTCCTCAGCAGCATCGCTAGAGAAACAATGACACTGAGCCACATGCCCTGGCCAAAGGGAGATGATGAGGCAGACAGAGTTAGAAAGGGAATTGCAGAGCTCAGGGCCCAAGTAACTGAAGGCATGGTCTCCAGTCAGGGTGATTAAATTCAGGTATTTGCAAGCGCCTAGAACTGGGGAGCGAAGAGATCGTGTAGGTTTGTAGGGCTGGAGCAGGTCACCATGGAAGGATTTAAAAACAAGGATGATGATTTTGAAATCAAGGTATTGTCAGACCAGAAACCAGTGTAATTTAGTGAGCTGAATGATGTGAGCTAGAAAGTTGTGCACGTTCTGTGTTTCAGGCAGATATGGTGTGTAGTTCATGTATTATTTGTAATATCAGAATTATGAATCTTGGAGGGCAGTCAGCTTTGTAAGTGTACTTGTTTCTGAGATGTGGATACTTATTGCCCATCCCTCGCTGTCTCACTTCAGGGGCGTGTGGTCTGGAGTCACATGTAGGCTAAACTGGGTAAGGATGGCAGATTTCCTTTCCTGAAGTATACTAGTGAATGATTTGGTATTTGATGACAATCCGGTTCAGGTTTCTGAGATCAGTTTTTAAATTCCAGATTTGTTTAATTGTTTGAATTTAAATCCCCATCAACGGTGGTGGGATTTGAACTGCTCTTGCTAGATGTTAGGTGTCAGGAGACAAGTTCAACATGTTGACAGCATTCTGTACTGTCTAGAGAAGTAGTGTGTGTCTGAACAACATCAGCGATTGAAACAGAAGTGGAGGAGTTCTTGGCTGAGTCCATCACTTGGCAAATCCTGAGATAAGTTGATAAAGAGAAAATTTTCTCTGGGGGAGTGGGGGGGGGGGAACCAGGAGAAGAAGAAGAATGTTTAAAATTCAAGATCGGCTGTTTAGGGGTGATGTCAAGAAATTCCTCCTCGCTCATGGCAGTGGAAATCTTGAATTCTTGTCCCAAGAAATACTGGCAATTGAAACTTAGAACATTGAGATTGATGGGCCCTTTGCTGAGTAAGGGGATGAAGGGCATTGAGCTATTCAGGGAAGCATAGCTGTCAGATAAGTGCTGTTGGGATATAGCCCTACCATGATCTAATTGAATGGTGAAACGTGTTCTAGGCCTTCTCCTCTTCCTGTATAACTGTCTGGGTTTGATTTGACTCCTGATCCATACTAATGTGGCCTCTGAAATGGGCACGTCTGCCAGTCATTCCAAGAACGTCCATATTCTGAAGATACTCCCTTTCAACTTTAAATCGATCTTGAGCATGTTTGTCATGTTTAAAACTTCAGTTAAGATTTAACAGCTGTGATTGTGCTGGGTCAGGATTCTGACACAAGAAAATACGGAAATAGGAGCAGGAGGTGACCAGCCAGCCCTTCGTGCTTTCTCCACCAATTATATAAGGCTGATTTTCTACCAGAGTGCCATTTTTCAGCACTTTCCCTTTACCCCTCCCTGGGTTCCTAGTCTCCTTAGTCAGGGGAAACATCCTCCTTGCACACAGCCTGTCAAGTACTTTACAAATTTTGTAAGTTTTAATGCAATCGTCCCTCATGCTTCTCAATTCTGGAGAATACATTCCCAGTTACTTACCCTCTCCTCATGGCAAACCTGCCATCCCTGGAACCAGGAAAGTTATTTCTTGCTGTACTCCCTCCATGCAGGTACACCCTTCCTTGGGTAAGGAGATCAAAACGTATGTACAATATGCCAGGTATGGTCTCACCAAGGCATCTATAAAAATGCAATAACACTTTCTTAACTCCTATAGTAAAATCCTCTTAATAAAAGCTACATATCATTTACCCTTTTAACTTCTTTGCTGCAACTCCATGTTGGCTTTAAATGACTTAAGTACAAACATATCTAGGTCCTTTTTGAACAACCACACCACCCATTCTCCCACCATTTAACAAATTCTCCACTTCTGTGCACCAAAGTGGTTGGCCTCTAACTTTTCGTCATTATACTCCGTCTGCCTTGTTCTCACCCCTCACTCAGCTTGTCCATATCCCCTTGAATCCATTTTACATCCTCCTTTGTATTTTACAATCCCATCTTCTTTAGTATCATCAGCTAACTTAGAAAAATGACATCTGGTCTCCATAACCGAATCATGGAGAAAGATTATGAAATGCTGTGGCCTAAGCACTGATCCCTGCAATACCCCAGCAGTCACGGCCTGCCAACCTGTGAAATCCAGATCCATCAATCCATTGGTTCTGCCTTTTATGTTTCACTTGTCACATTCCCAAGAAACCCCATTAGATCAATCAAACATGATTTTCCTTTCATAAATCCATGTGGACACTGCTGCAGAGGGTTATAGACTTAGCCAGCTTTATCACGGGCATAACCCTCCCCATCATTGAGAACATTTGAAGAGGCGGTGCCTCAAGAAGGCAGCATCCATCACTAAGGACCCTTACCATCCCGGACATGCCCTCTTCTTGTTATTATCAACGGGGAGGAGGTACAGGAGCCTGAAGACCCACACTCAACGATTCAGGAGCAGCTTCTTCCCCTCCACCATCAGATTTCTGAACAGTCCATGAACCCATGAACACTACCTTGTTATTCCTTTTTTTTGTACTATTTATTTATATTGTAATGTATAGTAATTTTCATGTCTTGCACTGTACTGCTGCTGCAAAACAACACATTTCACGTTACATGTCAGTGATAAAAATCTCATTCTGATTCAATCCTACATTCTTTTCAAGATATTTTGTTATTGTATCCTTCATTATAGATGCCAGTAGTTTCCCTACCACTGATGTTAGGCTGACAGGTTGGTGGTTCCCTGTTTTCTCTCCCTACTTTTTTTAAGTAGTGAGGTCACATTAGCTGCCCTCCAATCCATTGGAAGAATGCCAGAGTCTATGGAGCTTTGGAAAATGACACCAGAGCAACCACCAGCTCTAAAGCTGCCTTGTTCGGTACTCTCACGTGTAGGTCTTTGGGATTTATCAACTTTAAAGTTCCTGATGCAGGGTCTCAACCTGAAACACTGTCCATCCCTCTGCCTCCACAGACACTGCCTGATCCTCTGAATTCCTCCAGCAGTATGTTTTCTGTTTAAGCTCACCAATTTCTCTAGTACTCTTTTTGTTGACTAATATTCACTTCCTTCAGTTCCTCTTTTTCGCATTACCCTTAATATTGTCATATAGCTGGCTGGTTTTGTGTGTCTTCTTCCATGAACCTGAGGAGAAACTTCTCTTGCAGCAACAGACTGACTTTTGGTCAGTGACAAAAGAAAGAACAATAGGAATATGCAAATAAAACTGGATTATAAAAAGTATGCAGAGCTGTCCAAGCTTCTTGTCTCTGTTCCCCTGTTTGATTTTTGTCTCATTTATTAATTTAATGTTGTGCTTTGTGCTGGTCCCTCTGTAGGTTGGAACATTCCCAACCAGCATCATTAAATGCTGCACCCTAGATTGAGCATTAACCTATCTGAAGAATTGAACAAATAATCTAATAATAATTTATCCTGGGCCAAACAATGAACATCACCAAAGTGGACGATCTGGTCATTATGGTTTTGGTAGCTCGCTGTGGAAAATGGTTATTGCGTTGCAGAAAGGTACCTTGTTACCAACTACATTAGGATATCTTGAAATCAAAGCACTGGAGAAAAGCAAGTCTTTTAAAATGCAGAACAACACTTTCAATTCTGCTTCAAAGAACAGCTAAAGTATGTGACTTTACATCACTGTAATATTTTGAGGCAGGAAACAACTTCATTCCATCCTGCCCTCCTTCCCCAAAAGTCTGTGGTAAATTTCTGATAACCCTAAATGCCAACAGAAGAGAGAAAAAGCTTGGACCTTAGCATTCTTGGGATATGACCATCTTTGGCAAGGCCAGCATTTACTTCCCTCCTCAAGGCATCCTTGGTCCAGCTGAATGACATGCTAAACTGCTCCAGAGGGTAGTTTGGGGTCAGTGAAGGACTCAATAGCTCTAGAATTCAGGTTTTGATGATCCACTAGGATATTAATCAATTAGTTGGGATATTACAGCAATCCAACAGCTTCTTGGTCCATTGATAATTTGAAGTCTGGGCATGGTAGTGTAGTGGATAGCGTAATGCTATTACAGTGCCAGCAACCCAGGTTCAATTCCCGCCACTGTAGGTAAGCAGTTTGTATGTTCTGCCCGTGTCTGTGTGAGTTTCCTCCAGGTGCTCTGGTTTCCTACCACACTCCAAAGACGTATGGGTTAGGAAGTTGTGGGCATGCTATGTTGGCGCCGGAAGCGTGGCGACACTTGCGGGCTGCCCCCCAGAACACTCTGGGAAGAGTGGGATCACTGTAGGAAGAGAAATGGAGTTCATGTTTCAGGTTGAACTTGTATTTATTTAGAGAACTTAACATAATTAAAAGATCCCCAGATATTTTGAGGAGTATAATTAGATAATATTTGACACTAAGTCACAAGGAGATATTGGGACAAATGACTAAAGGTAGAAGGAGAGAGACAGAGAGATTTGGGGAAGGAATTCTGGAGGTAGCAATATCTCTGTATGTCTTTTGACATTCTGTAGACATCTTAAAAGAGTCACATTGAATGATTTCTCTCACAGAGGGATGTTCTGTAGGGGAATTCAAATCACAGGACAACATTTTCATTTTCTTTATTTTGCTGGCATGACTGTGTGGTAGATAATTCAGTATCCAGTGAGGAGCTCTCCACCTGAGCCTTTAACAATCGTTCTCCTGTCTGCATTAATTTGGCTTGGTGTGCAAAGGAGAGGGGTTCTCTGTGTGTTCCCTGTGTACTTGGGTTGTGGGAAGCATAGTTACACCCAATGAAAACTTTAGACTCATAAAAACAGTTGCAATTATATAATGTCTGACAATTGAGTCTATGCTCGCTGAAGCACTTCTCACGCTGGATTCTTTTTGGAGTGCAGTCACTGTACTGTTCTACATAACTATGAATCCGAGCCAAGTTCTGCCTATACTTGTTAGCAACGTTAAAGCCCCTGGGATTAAGGAGACAGTGGCTGCATGGTTACAAAATTGGCAGGGGGACAGAAATCAGGGAGCAACAGTGAAGAGCTATTTTTCAGAATAGAAGGAAGATTACAAGATGTTCCCCAGATGTGGGCGCACAGGGTAGTAGATGAGATGAAACCCCTCACTGATGTCAGCAGGTTTAGAAAGGGGAAGGTTGCATCCGGTTAAATGAACCCATTACTTTTGTCTCAGTCCTGGTTTCCTCCATCTCAAAAGCTATGACTTTTATTTGCAAGATTGGATTGGAGGATTTTGGTTAAGGGGAGAGATTGGATAGTTGGGTTTGCTTTCCCTGGAGCTAATGAGGCTGAGGGGTGATCTGATAGAAGTTTGTTAAATTATAAGAGGCAGATAGTCAGAATCTTTTTTTCATTGTAGGGGTATCAAAAACAAGAGGGCATAGGTTAAGGTGACAGAATGAGTTTTAAAGGGGATCTGAGGGGTAAGTTTGTCACACAGAGAGTGGGTGATATCTGGAAAGTACTACCAGAGGATACGATTACTACATTTAAGAGGCATGTTGACAGACACTAAATAGGCAAGACGTAGAAGGATATGGTTCTAGTGCAGGCAAAAGGTCGGCCTAGACCTGGTGTGCCAGAGGACCTGTTTCTTGCTGTACCTATCTCTGGCTCTGTGAAGTAAACATTGCAAACTGGAGAACTGGGCAGACACAGGATACAGGAATGGGAAGTGTGCCTTTTGGTCGCAAGTGTGAGGAGAGGCAGAATGAAACTAACTGGATGCCGGACAGGAGAGCCGCTGGGGGTGGGGTGTCTAAATGTAGCTACACTGTGAAGGGCAGTCAATGTAAGGAATGACCAGATTGTGTTTCTGTAGCACCTTTCACAACCCTGGGTTGCTTAAAAACAGGTTAAAGCCAGTGAAGTGTATTTGCTGTGCTGTTGAATTGCAGGAAACATGGTAGGTAATTAGCATGCAGCAAACTAGCCAGATAATCTATTTTAGTGTTGTGATCAGGGATGTAACTATTGACCAGGGCCTTGACTTTTCATCCCCCCTGAAATTTGGCATTCTGACAAGTGTGGCATTTGCTCAGTATTGCACCAAGAGCGTCGGCCTCTGAAGTGAGTTTTGAACTCACAGCTTTCTGACAGAGATGATTGTACCAGTTGAGATTGACATTTGTAAGTCTGAGGTAGGATTGAAGATTGAGGCTGGATAGGCTGCAATGTGTGATTGGAAAGGCTGGGTTTGTTTTCCCTGGAGTGAAGGAGGCTGAGGGGTGACCTGAGAGAGAAATATAAAATTATAAGAGACATAGATTGGATAGATAGAATCTTTTCCCATGGTAGGGGTATCAAAACCAAGAGGTTTAAGGTGAGAGGAAAGAGTTTTAAGTTCAAGTTTATTGTCATTGGCCAGGGTATAAATGCATAAATTACATAAACATAAATCATACATAACTTACTCAGCAAAATAAACATCAGTGCAAGTTGAGGGAAATATGAGGTAGGGTTAGGGTTTTTGGGTTGGTTAGGGTTAGGGGAACTGGGGGAAAATTTTACACAGAGTGTTTGATATCTGGAACTCACTGTCAGAGCAGGTGGTGCGGTTGGATACACTACATTTAAGAGGCATTGAGGCAGCCACTTGAATAGGCAAGGCATGGAAAGGTACAGTCCTAATTCATCAAATGGGATTAGTGTAGGTGGCAAAACGGTTGGCAAGGACGTGGTGGGCCAAAGGGGCTGTTTCTGTACTGTATGACTCTATCACTTCCCTGGACCCTCTCCCTTTCCCTCCCAGTTCAGATCTCGAGTCCTACAGAGCCAGGGACCTTGTTCCTTCCTGGGGTCTCTCTGTCAGTGACCTCTTCACATCTCTACAATGCAGGTGCATCAAAGATGTTGAAGGATTTTATCATTATCTTTTCCTGAATGTTATTTCCTGAAACAACTCTCAGCAACATTAAGGGGAAATTTTGAATTTCTTTGATCACTTTTGTTCATTGATTTAAAGCATAGATTTGGTAGAAGGGTTGGATTTTTCCTAATTACAAATAAATAAGGTGGCTGGAGGAGGGAGATCAGTCAATGAAAGCTGCTGGAGAAAATTCTACCAGAGCCGCCAACCCAACACCAAGTGAATCCGAAAGGCTTTTCCTGACTTCTGCTCACTGGATGATGTTGCATTTTATAATATGCGCCGTAGGGTCAGAGATGATGAAGTCATGTTGATCACTTTTCTTCTATAGACTACACTGGCAGATGATTACAGGTTGTTGTTGGCTGATCGGCGTTGTGAGGAGGTTGTTGAGTTGCTGTGGTGTTGTGAGAAGTCTCTCAGAATTAGAGTGGTTATGGTGACTCTGTGCATACTGAGTGTAATCTGAGCTAAACTATTGTAAGGAAGGGATTTGCTTCCATTGTATTTGGGAGAGGCATGTCTGACCAGGTGGCATTCCAATGCTGAAAATGATTGTGGGGAAAAGAAAAAAACATCACAGCACAAGCGGGCTTGGTTGTTCCACTGTGAATCGTGGCTCTCTGAGTTTTGTGAAATGTCACTTCTCAAACCACCCAACAGTTCCTACTTCAACAGACTCCTGCTTTAATCTTCCAAGGAAAATCTGGACACCCATCAGCTGCCTGAGGGCGGGCTGGGGAAAATCTGGTCACGAGGAATAGCAAACCAAGTGAAGGCCTGGTATTTAGGGTGGCATCAAACCGTTCACACTGCCCACCTGAAGCCGTGAATGGATTGGTAACCTTAGGAACATGCACTTCCCATTAACCCTCAGTGGTAAGCTGAGCTGTCAATTATTACACAGCTGATCTCTTACAGAGAGATTATGCAATGAAAAAGCCTCCCCTGATTTTGTGAATAATTTTTTTCAGTAGGCAGTTTGAAGAGTTGCTTTCTAAGCATTTTTGTGGAAATACACGATTTCCTGAGTCAGCAGAAACGCTCCAAGGCCTTTGGCAGTGCTATTCAATGCTACCCCAATTTGCTTTACTTTCTAATGTAATTCTTTCCGTTGTTGCCTGCCCCTAGCAGCCAAAGCAATGCAAGGACCTGAGGTGGCAGGCACTAACCTGATTCCAACATTTCTTGCTGCAGTCTGTTCAATCACTCACAGGCCCCACCCCCCATCAATGTAACATCTTCAAGCCTTGGGATGTCTGCACCCCTCCAGCTCTATCCCCTTGTAATCCCAGTTCTATCATGCCATCGTTGGTGATGGTGCTTTCCGTGTGGAACGTGCTCCCTACACCTCTCCACCTATCTGTCTGACCACTTCTCATCACTTGGCCTTTGACCTTCTTACTGGCTTGGTTTCAGATTTTGCCTGAGAATTCTCCTGTGGAGAACCTTTAAATATTTTGCTGTGTGGATGGAAGTTGTTGTAAACAATTAAAAGCTCTGCTATTTGTGATGTGGTAGTGATGTTTTTTATTGACAGCTCATCCATTGGTATTGCCCAGCCCCAACACTCCATATCCGACAGGATACCTGTTCCTCTGCCCTGCCTTTGTCTCCCAACATTGCTTCCACTGAAACAGCACCCTGCCCCCCCCACCACCACCCTCATTCCCAGTGTTAGCAGGTGCTTTAAAGCTAACCAGAACCACTGAAAATCCCCAGCCACTAGCAATCTTCAATTCCTCTGGGGAAAATTAAGCAACAACTTTGCATTAAAAATTTCACCCAAATAAAACAGCCTCTTTCTGTTTCAGCTTTATTCAATGTTTCAAAGCTATTGTTAGGGTAAAAATCTTTAAGGATGATATGTAATAAATTGAAAACACAAGCAATTAAGCAATGTGGAAACTTGATCCGTAAAATTCTGATAATATGGTATCTGGTAATGTTTGCTGTTCTCTTCCAACTTGACCCCACACACCCTCACCAGGATCCCAGTTCCTGTACTCCCTTTAAACCTATGGAGTTCACTGGGAAATTTAGTATAAATACTTTGCAACATCTAAAAAAAAATTGAATTAAAAACTGTATTGGGGTATTAGTAGCCCAAAAAGTCTGCTAGTCCAGCACCATCAAAGTCCTGAGTGTGCTGGATTCTTGGAGTTTTACTGAATTGAGAAGGGGCTGGATTTATCTAATGTTGATTTAAGAGGGTAGGTGCAGATATTTTTGAAATTTGGGAAAATGTTGCTGTGGTGGGATTCTGTTGAAGGAAATACCATCAAATGAATTGTTTCTGATGAATTCCATTCCTGTTTGCCAAGCTGGCATTTCATGCATATCGATCACTCCAGTTATTCCCAGGATGTGGGCGCTGCAGTGAGGGCCAGCATTCATTGCCCATCCATAGTTACATTTTGAGAAGGTGCAGGTGAGCCGCATTCTTGAACCGCAGTCCTTCTGGTGAAGGTACTCCTTCAGTGCTCTTGGAGAGGGAGTTCCAGGATTTACAACCAGTGACAATGAAGGACTGGAGAGTAGGATTGTATGTGACTTGTAGAGGAATCTGCCAGCAGTGTTGTTCTCCATGTCTGCTGTCCTTTCCCTTCAGAGTGGTACAGGATGTAGATTTTGAAGGTGCTTGGAGTAGCCTTGGCGAGTAACTAGTGCATATTGTACAACTAGTACACACTGTGTTACTATGCATACAGCAGCGTGGATGAGGTGAATGCTTAGGGTGGTGAACAAGTTCTGATCAAATGTGCTGTTTATCCTGGAGAGTTGCATGCTTGATTATTGTTTTTAAGGCAGCACTCGGTATGTAGAAAACATAGAAACATAGAAAAACAACAGCACAATTCAGGCCCTTCGGCCCACAAAGCTGTGCCGAACATGTCCCTATGCTAGAAATTACTAGGCTTACCCATAGCCCTCTGTTTTTCTCAGCTCCATGTACCTATCCAACAGTCTCTTAAAAGACCCTATCGTATCCGCCTCCACCACCGTTGCCGGCAGCCCATTCCACGCACTCACCACTCTCTGAGTAAAAAACTTACCCCTGACATCTCCTCTATACCTACTCCCCAGCACCTTAAACCTATGTCCTCTTGTGGCCACCATTTCAGCCCTGGGGAAAAGCCTCTGACTATCCACCCGATCAATGCCTCTCATCATCCTATACACTTCTATCAGGTCCCCCCTCATCCTCTGTCACTCCAAGGAGAAAAGGCCGAGTTCCCTCAACCTGCTTTCATAAGGCATGCTCCGCATTCCAGGCAGCATCCTAGTAAATCTCCCCTGCACCCTTTCTATGGCTTCCACATCCTTCCTGTAGTGAGGCGACCAGAACTGAGCACAGTACTCCAAGTGGGGTCTAACCAGGGACCTATATAGCTGCAACAATACCTCTCAGCTCCTAAATTCAATTCCCCGATTGATGAAGGGCAATACACCATTTGCGCAGCTGCTTTGAGCGTCCTATGGACTCAGACCCCAAGATCCCTCTGATCCTCCACACTGCCAAGAGTCCTACCATTAAAACTATATTCTGCCATCATATTTGACCTACCAAACTGAACCACTTCACACTTATCTGGGTTGAACTGCATCTGCCAGTTCTCAGCCCAGTCTTGCGTCCTATCTATGTCCCTCTGTAACCTCTGACAGCCCTCCAAACTATCCACAACACCCCCAACTTTCGTGTCATCTGCAAACTTACTAACCCACCCCTCTACTTCCTCATCCAGGTCATTTATAAAAATCACAAAGAGCAAGGGTCCCAGTACAGATCCCTGAGGTACACCACTGGTCACCGACCTCCATGCAGAATACGACCCTTCAACAACCACTCTTTGCCTTCTGTGGGCCAGCCAGTTCTGAATCCACACTGCAATGCCCCCTTGGATCCTATGCCTCCTTACTTTCTCCATAAGCCTTGCATGGGGTACCTTATCAAATGCTTTGCTGAAATCCATATACACTACATCTACTGCTCTCCCTTCATCGATGTGTTTAGTCACATCCTCAAAAAATTCAATCAGGCTCGTAAGGCAGGACCTGCCCTTGACAAAGCCATGCTGATTATTCCTAATCATATTATACCTCTCCAAATGTTCTATATCCTGCCTCTCAGGATCTTTTCCATTAGCTTACCAACCACTGAGGTGAGACTCACCGGTCTATAATTCCCTGGGCTATCCCTACTCCCTTTCTTGAATAAGGGAACAACATCCACAACCCTCCAATTTTTCGGAACTTCTCCCATCTCCATCGACGATGCAAAGATCATCGTCAGAGGCTCCGCAGTCTCTTCCCTTGCCTCCCACAGCAGCCCGGGGTACATCTCATCCGGTCCCAGCAACTGATCCAGCTTGATGCTTTCCAAAAGTTTCAGCACCTCCTCTTTCCTAATATCTACATGCTCAAGCTTTTCAGCCCACTGCAAGTCCCTACTACAATTCCCCAGATCTTTTTCCGTGGTGAATACTGACGTAAAGTATTCATTAAGTACCTCCGCCATTTCTTCCTGATCCATACACACTTTCCCACTGCTGCACTTGATAGGCCCTATCCTTTCACATTTCATCCTCTTGCTCTTCACATACTTGTAGAATGCCTTGGGGTTTTCCTTAATTCTGCCCGCCAAGGCCTTCTCATGTCCACTTCTGGCTCTCCTAATCTCCTTAAGCTCCTTCCTATTAGCCTTATACTCTTCCAGATCTCTAACATTACCTAGCTCTCCGTACCTTTTGTAAGCTTTTCTTTTCCTTTTGACTAGATTTATTATAGCCTTTGTACACCACGGTTCCTGTATCCTCTCGTGACTCCCCTGTCTCATTGGAACATGCCTATGCAGAACTCCACACAAATATCTCCTGAATGTTTGCCACATTTCTTCTGTACTTTTCCCTGAAAACATCTGTTCCCAATCTAGTCTTCCAATTTCCTGCCTGAGAGCCTCATAATTCCCTTTACTCCAAGTAAATGCCTTTCTAGTCTGTCTGTTCCTATCTGTCTGTTCCTATCTCTCTCCAGTGCTAACGTATAGGAGATAGAATTATGATCACTATCACCAAAATGTTCACCCACTGAGAGATCTGACACCTGACCAGGTTCATTTCCCAATACCAAATCAAGCACAGCCTCTCCTCTTGTAGGCCTATTTACATATTGTGACAAGAATCCTTCCTGAACACACTTAATAAACTCCTCCCCATCTAAACCCCTGACTGTCTGGAGATGCCAATCAATGTTTGGAAAATTAAAATCCCCCATCACAACAACTCTGTTATTTTCACGCCTTTCTAGGATCTGCTTCCCTATCTGCTGCTCAATATCCCTGTTATTATTGGGCGGCCTATAAAAAAACACCCAGTAAGGTTATTGACCCCTTCCTGTTCCCAACCTCCACCCACAGAGACTCCGTAGACAGTCCCTCCACGACGTCCACCTTTTCCGCAGCCGTGACACTATCTCTGATATATCTCTGTAGAGTATTCCAGCCAAGTCCTGACATTGTGCCTTGTGGATGTGAGAAAGGCTTTGGAGAGTCACAAGGTGAGCCACTTGCTGTAGGGTTCCCTGCCTTTGCCTTTCTCTTGTGGCTGCAATATTTATGTGGCTGCTCCATTTGACTTGTAATTTGGTAACGGTATTGCCGTAAATACCATGGGTAAATCGTTGAAGACTTCCCTTGCTGGTGGTGATCATTGCCTGGCCCTCTGAATGTTACTTGTCTGATTACTCCTAAACGTTGCCCAGGTCTTGCTGTGTGCAGATATGGGCAGCTTAATTTTCTGGGAGGTTGTGAATGAAGGTGTACACTCCACAGTTATCAGTAAGTATCCCCACTTCAGGCCTGACGATGGTAAGAAGGTTATTATCAATTAAAATGCTTAAGATGGTTGAGCCTAGTAGTCTGTCCTGAGAAACCTTTACAGTGATGTTCTGAGGCTGGGATGACTGACCTACATTACCTCAGCTGTCCTCCTTTGTGCGGTAAGAATCCAACCATTGGATGTTTTCCCTGAAGACTTCAGTTTTATCAGGCTCCTTGATGCTGCACTCTACCAAGGGCTGACTTGGTGTCAACTGTAGTCACTCTCACTCACTTCCAGAATTCAGGCCTTAGGGCCATCTTTGGACCACGACTGTCATGGTGAGTACTTCCTAGTGAGGAATGGATGTTCTTCAGGATGGGCTTCTTACCTTATCTTCTGGCAGGGATAACAATGTAATTAGTTCAAGTGGTAGGGCGCATGTTTCAAAACTTCTGCTAAATTCTAAAATTACATAGATTGTAGAACGTTTCCTACAGGTTGGATGACGGAAAATGTAATCCCACTATTTAAGAAAAGAGGCAGAGAGAACAGGGAACAACAGAACAATTAACCTGATGTCAGCAGGAAGGAAAATGCTGGAATCCATTATTAAGGAAGTGGTAACAGGACAGTTGGAAAATAATGATAGGACTGGGCAGAGTCAAGATGGATTTTGACAGGGAAATTGTGCTTGACTAATCACAATGTCATAACTAGGGAAGTGAAAAGACATTTGGTATGCTTGCCTACACAGGCCAAGGCATCAAGTATAAGAGTTGCAATTGTACAACACATTGGTTAGACTGCACTTCGAGTCGAGTTTATTGTCATGTGCACAAGTACAGTGAGGTACAGGCACAATGGAAAACTAGCTTTCAGCAGCATCACGGGCACGCAGGTACAGACAACACACAGCACATAAATTATACATCAGTTATACAAGACAGGAAAGAGAAAAAAACTGCAAAACAAGACAATAGTGCAAAAAAAACCACACAGAGTATTGTGTACAGCTCTGGTCACCATACTACAGGAAGGATGTGGTTGCTTCAGAGAGAGTGAGTGCAGAAGAGATTCACCAGGATGTTGCCTGGAATGAAGGGATGTAGTTTTTGGGAGAGATTGGATAGGCTGGGTTTATCCCCACTGGAATGTAAGAGGCTGTGGGGTGACCTTTTCGAGGTTTAGAAAATTATGATGGCCATAGATAGGATAGATAGAGTCTTTTTCCCAGGGCAGGGCAGTCTGGAATTAGAGGGCACAGTTTTAAGGTGAGAGGGGAGACATTTAAAGGAGATCTGAGGGGTAAGTTTTTCAGACAGAGGTTGGTGGTTATCTGGAACAAGTTTCCAGAGGAAGTGGTGGAGGCAGATGCAATGGTTAAAGGCTTTTGGACAGGTACATAGATAGGAAAGACAGAGATGATATGGGCCTAATGTGTGTAGATTACATTAGAGTAGATAAGCATCTCAGTCAGCATGGACGAGGTGGGTTATAAGGATCTGTTTCTGTGCTTTACATTTTTGATACTCTGATTCTATGAAATCTGTTGGAGTTTTTTGAGGTTGCAGCCACCAGAATAGATCCAAGTGAACCAGTTGATGTAGTGCATTTGGACTCTCAGGCCTTTGACAGGGTGCTGCACAAGAGATTATTAAATAAAATTTAGAGTGCATACAGTGGGAGTGATATACTGGCATGGGTTGAGGATTGATTAGCAGATAGAAAACAAGAGGGTAGGAATAAATTGGACATTTTTTCAGGTTGGGAGGCTGAGACTGGTTGTGGTGCCACAGGAATTGGTGCAGGTTGTTCCCAATGGATGTCAATGATTTGGATGAGGGCATGTAATATATCCAGGTTTGTTGATTATATAAAGCTCGGTGGCAACTTGGACTATGAGGAGGATGCAGAGGGCTTGAGAGCGTAGACAGCTACATGCATGGGCAAGGACTGGCAGCTGGGATTGAATGTGGAAAACATGAGGTCATTCACTTTGGAAGAAAGAAGTAAGAAGGGGAAGTGTTTTGGAAATGGTGAAAGATTGAAAAGTGTTGGTGTACGGCGAGACCTGGGTGTCCTTGTACATAGATCACTGAAAGCTAATGTGCAGGTACAGCAAGAAATTAGGAAGGCCAATAGTATGTTATTGCAATGGGATTTGAGTACTGCGATGGAATTATGTTAACCCCTGGTGACACTAGATTGGGGATATCACTCCCTACTCTCCCCAATCAAGTCTAGGACTGCAGCATTCAAATGAGGTGACCCTGACTTTTACAATAAATCGAGATATGACCTCCATAAAGCTATCAGAGATGCCAAGAGATAATATCAGTCCAAAATTGAATCCCACACCAGCCATTAGTTGCGGCAGGGCTTACATGCTATAATGGGCTGCAAAACGAAGTTGGGCAGCATTGCCAACAACAGCGCATCCCTTCCTGATGAGCTTAACGCATTCTATGCACGTTTTGAACAAAAGGAGATTGGTATGTCACTACCCACCCCGACAGCCTCCAATGCACCTGAACCCATAGTCACCATTGAGGACGCAAGATCAGTCTTCCGGAGAGTGAACCCGCGGAAAGCATCTGGCCTGGACGGTGTCACTGGCCATGTGCTCAGATCCTATGCAGATCAGCTGGTGGGATTATTTGCAGACATTTTTAACCTCTCCCTGCTTCAATCTGAGGTTCCCACCTGGTTTAAGAAGATCACTACCATCCTGGCACCTAAGAAAAACAAGGTAACATACTTTAATGACTACCACCCGGTAGCTCTGACATCCACATCACGAAGTGCTTTGAGAAGCTAGTCATGGCCCACATTAATTCCAGCCTCTCAGAAAACCTCGACCCAGTGCAATTCGCCGACCACCGAAACAAATCTACGGCGGATGCCATCCCCATGGCCCAACACTCATCTCTGGAGCATCTGGACAGTAAAGTCACCTACATTAGACTACTGTTTATTGACTATAGCTCCACCTTCAGTTCTATAATTCCAAGCAAACTCCTTACCAAACTCCAAGACCTTGGACTCAACACCTCCCTTTGCAACTAGATCCTTGACTTCCTGACCAACAGACCTCAATCAGTGAGGATAGGCAGCAACACCTCAGGCATGATTATTCTCAACACTGGTGCCCCACAAGGCTGCGTCCTCAGCCCCCTGCTCTACTCCCTTAAAAGTCACAACTGCGTGGCCAGATTCTGCTCTAACTCCATCTACAAGTTTGCTGATGATACCACTGTAGTGGGCCGGATCTCAAATAACAATGAGTTGGGGTATAGGAAGGAGATAGAGAGCTTACTGACATGGTGTCATGACAACAACCTTTCCCTCAATGTCAGCAAAACAAAAAAGCTGGTCATTGACTTCAGGAAGGGAGGCGGTGCACATACTCCTGTCTATATCAACGGTGCTGAGGTCGAGAGGGTTGAGAGCTTCAGGTTCCTAGGAGTGAACATCACCAATAGCCTGTTGTGGTCCAACCATGTTGACGCCACAGCCAAGAAAGCTCACCAGCGCCTCTATTTCCTCAGGAGGCTAAAGAAATTTGGCATCTCCCCTTTGACACTCATCAACTTTTATTGATGCACCATAGAAAGCATCCTTCTGGATACATCATGGCTTGGTATGACAACTGCTTGCCCGGGACCGCAAGAAACTGCTGAGAGTTGTGGACACAGTTCAGCACATCATGGAAACCAGCCTCTCCTCCATGGACTCGATAAAGCAGCGTCAGTAAATCAGCCAGCATAATCAAAGACACCACCTACCCTGGACATTCACTCTTCTGCCCTCTCCCATCAGGCAGAAGATACAAAGACCTGAAAGCACGTACCACCAGGCTCAAGGACAGCTTCTATCCTGCCTCTATATGACTATTGATCGGTTTCCTAGTATGATAAGATGGACTCTTGACCTCACAATCTACCTGATTATGACCTTGCACCTTATTGTCTACCTGCGCTGCAGTTTCTCTGCAGCTGTGACACTTTATTCTGCATTCTGTATTTTTTACCTTGTACTACCTCAACGCACTGTAATGAATTGATCTGCATGAACGGTATGCAAGACAAGTTTTTCACTGTACCTCGGTAACCAATTCCAATTCCAATATTCTGGTCTCCCTACCTAAGGAGGATATAATTGCAATAGAGGAGGTGCAGTTACCTGGAATGGGGCTGTGCTTGTTGGGTATAAGAATGAGAGGCGTTCTCACTGACACATACAAACTTCTCACGGAGTGGATGTGGACTGATGTTTCCCCAACAGGGGTTTCTGGAACTGGGGTCACAGCCTCAGGATAAGGGGTCAACCATTCGAAACAAAGAAATTACAGCACCCAGAGGTAGTGAATCCTTGGACATCTCCACTGAAGGGAGTTTCAGAGGCTCAGTCACTTAGTATGTTTAAGATGGAAATGGTTAGATTTTTAGTTATTAAGGGAACCAAGGGATAAGGGTTAATGCAGGGAATGATGCTGAAGTAAAAGATCAGCCAAGGTCTTACTGAATGATGGAGCAGACACAGGAGCCGAATGGCCTACTGCTTCTGTTCCAAAAATAAATCAGGTTTGTCCATCTGTTATTCACTGATTGATGTTGCTTGTTTTCCAGGGTAAGAATGAATTAAATGTGATTAGTAATTAAGACCAACCAAAATTATAGACCTGTTTCATGTGGCCTGAATTAGCAATGCATAAAATATGTAAAACTCTATCATTTTGGTCAGTGGTGTGCCGACATGTGTGTATAAATGTAGCTTCATTTCCCCAGCTATTGAGTGCTATCAAACTCAAGGAAGTCATTAGTTTTGACAAGGTATTCAGAGATGGATGCCTGGCCTTGTGAGCCTGCTCCACCATTCGATTGTGGCCGTAGTAAGCAACAAGCTATCTTGACTGAGAGATGTGCACAGCAGCTCATGGCAACACCCCTGGTCCAGGCTCTGACATCTGTTTGATCATATCATTGACTGAGTCACAGACTGCAAGGATGTCCACATCACCTGTGCCAGCGCCGGTACCAATGACTGCTGGACAGTTCACGATCTAATCCACTCTGTTATCTCCATCCACCAGACCCCTAAACAAAGGCAGCAATCAAAATGTTGCCACAGGAAAATAAATACAAAGGTAGCCCTCCTCAGACAGACAACCTATAGGAGTTGCAGTGTGTCCACAGTGTGCACT
Organism: Pristis pectinata; assembly: GCF_009764475.1. Lineage (NCBI taxonomy): Eukaryota > Metazoa > Chordata > Chondrichthyes > Rhinopristiformes > Pristidae > Pristis > Pristis pectinata. The sequence continues at coordinate 87,054,500 of NC_067415.1, forward strand.
GCCCTGAAGTCCACCTATTGAAGAAATCTTGGCTTTAATGAACAACAGAACCAGGAGATAATTAACCACAAAGAGGAAACAAATTACATTGAGGTAATTAGAGGGGAGTCTCTCGGCCGTCTACCACAGGGAAAGTCATTGCCAGAGTCCTTCTCAATGCCTCCTTCCATTGGTTGAAGAGCTGCTCTGAACCAGAATTTGGATTCTATCTGTCTAGAAACACAATGGAGACTCTTCACTCTGCAGCAACTCCAGGAGTAATGCAGGGAGCACCACCATCCACTGCATATACCCCTTGTGGACCTTACTAAAGCCTTTTCCTCTATCAATTGAGAGGGACAGTAGAACATTCTTCGTAAACTCAGGTGCCCAAAGAAATTTGTCTCCATCTTACGTCTGCTTCATGATGGGCTTTACACTTTACATCTGCTAAAGAAAGGTCCTCCACAAATCTGCAACTCAGTACAACACTACCTTCCAATGCCAAGACAATGGAAACTTGTGGACAGCTTCCCATATCTCGGAAGCTACCTCTCAATGACGGCAGACCTGATGATGAAATTTTCCATTGCCTTCAGAGTGCCAGTACAGCCTTTGCTCATCTGAGGAAAAGAGAATTTGAAGATCAAGACCTGAAACCCAGCCCAGAGCACAGGGTCTACTGGGTATCAGTGATCCCAGTGATGCTTCTGAGAGAGGGATTACCTACAGCAGCCATCTCAAAAGATATCACTAATGCTGTCTCCAAAAAATCTTCCAAATCCACCTGGCAGGATATATGATCCAACATTCTCCCAGGTCAATATCCCCAGCTTTGAGGCATTAATTACACTCAGCCAACACTGATGGGCAAGGCATGATGTTCACACACTCAACAACAGACTCTCAAAACAAATACTCCATTTTGAGCTCTATCATGGCAAGAGATTACTTGGCAGACAGAAACAATCCATAGATTGAAGGAGGTTTTCAAAATCTCCTTGAAATGGTGTATTGTCATCAGTGACTCCTGAAGATCTCTGACTTACAACCGTTTTCAAGGTGGGACTGAAAGCCCCAAGTCTGTGCATTGGGAGCACACAGAAGCCTATTGCAAACGGCAGAAGAAGTGCACCGCTTCCCACACTACCTACCTACCTACGTGCCCCATAAAGCGCTTCCTTCCCCACCAGTGGCAGAGTTTGTGGGTTCTATCAGCCACCTCAGAACCCATAGACAGGAGTGGATGACAGCCACCCTCACTCCTGAGGGACTGTTTGAGAAGGAAATCTAAGGTTCTCTATGCTGCTCAATCCCTGTAATGCTTGATTCTCTTCATGTCCAAACATTGTCTTCATAAATGGAGGCAAAGTGTGCGGATGTATTAGAGTATGCTGACCATTTGTACATCTTTGGGTCTGTCTCAGCTGTGGTATTGAGACCAATTCAGGACCTATGCATCAGGAAGCCTTGAGAGGATGTAGAGGAGATTTACTTGAGTGTGCTCAGGGTGGAGCCCATTCATGGGAGGTGATCAAAGTACTTGAAGGTTCTGATCATGTGAGTGAGCAGAAATTGTTTTCCACATTGATTTAAAATTCACATCCTTGTTTTTAAGTCTCTCCATTGACTTGCCCTCCTTATCTTTGCACCCTCCTCTATCCAGGTACATCCAGGAACTCTTTGCTCCTCTAAATCCGGCTCCTTGCCCTTCCCCAATTTCCATTGCACCACCATCAGCATCCGTGCCTTCAGCTGCTGGGGGCCCGTGCCCTGGGATTTTCCCCCAAAACATCCAGCACTATCCTCCTTTCAATGAAGGTAGGGGAGAGTTTTCTGATGCATAGGGGAGAGTCAATCCAGCTGTAACTAAGGTAATTTCTGTAAGGTACCTATTCATGCATTGCTTACTGTGTGGTGAATCTCTGGGTGGCTGTCAATGAAGTGAGCTCTCCCTGCCTCCCAGCAGAGTGCTGCACTCTAGGACACCGTGGGTCAGAGAGAGTACCTTAGCCCTGAGCCTCCATGCTCTGACCTAGCTCACACTGCCTGAGGCCCCAGTACAAGTTCCTGCTTCATGTACGTTGCCATCAGCTACATTTTCACACATTTTGGCAGGGCTTTGAATTTGTGTGTGCCCACCATTTTGTGGCTAATAAATCTGCCATTTCATAAGTGGACAGTGTTTAAAATATACTGTGGTAGAAAATAGTGACGGGGAACAGGGATGATTGCCTGGCTACCCTGAAGCAAGGGGAAAGGGGGAGTGAATATATATCAACTTTAATTGTGTTTCTGCTGCACCTGGTAAAGAGTTAAGAATATAATGCAGACTGCAGTGTAACTGGGAATGGGCACTAAGCCATCATGGTCAGGAAGATGAACTCATATAAATGTGACCACTTTGGATGCTTTGCAGATTTTGCCATTTCCTGCTTTGAAAATGTTTGCACAGCAGGCCACACTGCTCCTGTGGCGATGTGGGATCTGTCCTGGCCTTCTTGTAAGCTAAACTGTTGTCAGAAATACCCCATGTGATTAGGACTGAGCTGTCAGCCAAGGAAGGTTGTGTTGGGGGGGTGGGGGGGCGCGGGCAGTGACAGAGGAGAGAAAGAGAGAGAGAGAGAGAGAGAGGAATAGTTAGATGTAACTCTCTGCTTCTGGTCTCCACTCTGCATTCCTTTCTTGCAGTTCTAGTGTAGCACAAGCTCTTGCAGTCCATGCCTTTCCAAAAGTATAGCACATGATGATGCGACTGGGTTGAAGTGTTGCCAACAGACATGTATAGAAACACAGGTTCTTTAAGGAGTAAAACTTATGAAGGAATTTAAATATTTAAATATACTTCCAACAAATCTAACGGAAACAAGATATTATTGTCAGTTTTGTTCAGGCAGTATGTGGGTGAAGGAGAGCCATCCAGTGTCATCCACTTGCTCACGTTCCATTGTAGATACCATCTGATTTGAACTGTGTATCTTACAGTCTGTAACAACAACAACAACAACAACAACAACAACAACTTCCACTTATGTAGCATCTTTAACATAGTAAAGTGTCCCAAGGCTTTTCACAGGAGCACTGAGCCACATATTGGTGCAGATGATTAAACACCTAGTTACAAGGGTAGGTTTTGAGCAGTGTCTCAAAGGAAGAAAAAGTGGCAAAAGGTTTAGCAGGGAGTTCTGGAATTGAGGGCCTCAGCAGCTGAAGGCATGGTTGCCAGTGGTGGAGTGATTAAAATTTAATTGGCCTTGATTCCCTGTGATGTACATTTCCACATTATCCTCATTCAACAAAACAGAAATTCTCTTGTTAGGTGAAAGAGAGTGATGATATATAAGTGTCACTGACAGTGCCAACCTCTTATATACGAGGCACAGAGAGAAAAAGAGAGAAGTCTGTTTTGTAATGGGTCTAAATTCAGATGAGGATAGATTTGTGGGAACGCTGCTCCAACCACAGATCGGGGAACTGACTGCAGATCCTGCTGTGCTTCAGTGATTTAATTTTAGTGACAGTAAACGGAGAATTTCTTGAGTTAAGCATTGCCGCATCTGATGTAACAAACAGATCTTTCAGGGTTTACCTGCCTATATCAGCTGACCACTGCGTTAAACTTAGAGTAAATTAGCTGAGAATTCTTTTGGCTTCATTGGATTTTTTTTTAAATTGAGTTTCAGAAACACAAAAGATGCACAGAATGCAAATAGTTAATTCCTCATTTTCAAAAGTTTGGAGTGGATATTTAGCTTGACACTAAATAGCAGACTATTAAACTTATCTCAACATCAAGGCTCTTAAGTGACTTTGACACATTTCCAACTCTCATTGGACCTGCTGTTCTATCTTGGCACCTGATGGCTTGCTGTATTATGCTGGGACGCATGGAGTGTATGGTGCAGTAAATGGCCATGAAAGCTAGCAGCTCTCTGCTCGTGTCTCTGCTCCACAATTCCTTGTCCTTCTATTCCTTCAAGTACAGGGGCTCCTCCAGGTTACGGAAGACCTGACAAGGAAATCCAACTTTATGCAAATTCTCCCAACAAATTTTAAAGAATTTTTCAAGTTAGAAGTGCAAATATCTTCAGGAGTTATGGAATAGGGGTAGCAGCTAGTTATTTCAAAAGACAACCAGTCTTCACAAAAAAAGTTTACATGGAACCTCCCTGCAGTAATCAGACACCATTGTCCTTAAGAGCACAGGCTGCTGGTGCACAGCGGGAGGCCACTTAAGTGATTTGCTGTGGAAACTGACAGGGCATTCCCTTCTACTGACACTTGTAAAATACTTTATCAAACAATGCAACATCCATTGATAGTTTTGATTTAGCTCATTCAGAAGGGAACTGACATTCAGAGTTTCTGACTCAGAGGTGAAGGAGCTGCCACTGAGCCTCCTTTGACTTGGTTTTGTGAGAAGTTGGGGTAAAAGAAAAATAACTGTATGTTTGTAGATGCTGTGCAATGTGCTAGTTCTCGTTTCATGATCATTTAATGATCTTAAGGTTATCTGCTTGCACTCCTCTGCCTAAATAGGAGGAAAACATGATGCTGGGCAGGTGTGCGCTAGTTGCCCTCTGGACGGGCATGTGCTAGGTACCCAGTGGGTGACTTTATGGGCCATCTGTTAGTCTCCCTCCTTCCTTCATTGGTTCACAATGTTTAAGCACAAGAGACTTGATGACAGAGTTCATGTTGATATCCAGATGTTGATATCACATGTTGATGTGATTGATCGATATGGATACTGTGACTGGCCTCTCGTTTACCTTAGCTTTCCAAGGGGCTGATGAAAGCTATGTTTTAGTAGCTGTTATATTTGCCTTCATTAAAGTTATGGGTTGCAGATGAGATTTGTGTCATAGCTGAATCTCTTGGATATAGTTGTAGATGTTTGCTCTGAAGCTGCTTTGTTCAAACGAATCTTCCTGATACAACAGTTCCCGAATCCTCTGGATGTTTGGCAAACCATCATTATACATTTCTCTAACCATGTGCCAGTGTTTTTTTTTGCTGAGGTATGGATAATACTTGGGTTCAGGGCACAGGACAAGCCGTGTCTTCTCCCCATGTTGTTCAGACTATCCTGTTTGCATTGAAGAACTGGTGCCATGGGCTACAAACATGTTAACTCTTAACTCCCCGAGATGTCCAGCTGACACTTCTCCAGGATGCATATATATAATGTGTGTGTGTTGGCATCTTGACAGATATGAGTGAGGATTGGCTGTTCTACAGATGTGTGAGTTGGCAGCTGGAAACTTCATGCCAAGTTACAACAGGGAATCTCATCTGTAAGTGATTGTTCACAGACTACTTGGTGTTCCTTTCTTGTTTTGTTTTTCTCTATACTTTTTGTGGGATTTCAGGGTAGTGGCCCTCAGGATATTTGTAGAACTTTTAAACAGACTGACAGGAAAGTTGCACCATGGAAGGAATCCATTTGGCCTGTCAGCTCGTTATGTAAAAGCAATCCAGCCAGTCCCACCCCCCACTCTCTCCCTACAGTCCTGCAGATTCTTTCCTTTCAAGGACTCGTCAACTTTCTTTTTAATGTCACAAGTGAATCTGTCCCCACTACTACCTCTGGCAGTGCATTCCAGATCCTAACCTCTCGCTGTTTAAAATGTTTCCTTGTGGAAAAAAAATGTTTAAAATCTGGAGCAACGAACAAGATGCTGGAAGAACTCAGCAGGTCAGGCAGCATCTGTGGAGAGAAATGGACAGTCTCGATGTTTTGGGGTGAGATCTTCAGTCCAGATGAAGGGTCTCAACCCCAACTGGGTACCAGCAGCTGCAGTCTCTTGTGTCTCCTTTTTGTTTAAAAACTGCACCATGCATTTCTTACAGAAAATGGAGAATTCTCATCCTGGGTTCCCTTGCTTCCTCTGCTTACATTGGTCCTGTCCATCATGTGGATCACGAAATGATCCAACTGTCGAAGATGAGATTTTGTTTTGAAATTGCCTGAACTCATGCACCTCCCAAGTTTTGGTCTTTCTTTGTGTTTGAGTGGGATTAATTTTCCCAGTGACCCACATCTGTTTTTTTTGTTTATAAAGTTTAAACTCTCAGTTGTAGAAATAAGAAACCGGTCTGCAAGTTTGTACACTTGTGAATGTGATTCTCCCATACAGATATTTCTGCACAATCCAGAAAGAATTTTTCCTGATTATGTTTCTGCTTGGAAGAGTGGGATCTTGAATTGTATCGTGGTATGTTCATTTATTTCCTGAAAAATGAAACCAGAACTTCTTGACACACTCCTTGTTTTTCTTTAACATAGACAGACCACAGATGCATAATCCAAAGGCAGTGCTCCAGATTCCATGGGGATTCTCAGGAATTTGGAATCTTGCTCTGTCCTTTCACTGATGCTGAACACCCTTCTGCTTTCGCTGAGCTGTACATAGTCACTGGTGCTTCACTGTTTTTGGTTTATCGCACTTCCCCCAGGCTCTTTGTTAAACAATTCCAACACAACACTGGGATGTTGAACCCAAAGTACTTGGTGTCTTCTTCCCTGAACACTATCCAAATCTGCCTCTGTTCCCAATTTCCTTTATTTTCCTATTATCAGCCACCTATGTAACCTGTCATTAGTTGTTGAGCAGTTTCCGCTTTAGTTTCTCACCCCAGCTGTGTGGTACACACTTACAACTGTCTGCAAAGGAAAGCGTCTCCTTCTCGCTATCCTGCATGTAATACAGTATTTGCATCCCTCATTCAGATCCATGGAAAAAGTTGGCTTCTATAAATTATGTCACATCCTTTTATGGCTTTTGACACTGCTATCTGATTTCCTCTTAATGTACGATAGAAACAGCTCTTTGTAGGAAGGAGGTTATACAAGCTTCGATAGGCCGACGGAGCTTTCTGCTGTATCATTTTATGATAACGGTTTTCTTGTTTTTCTGGGACAAAGGAAAAAGCAGAGATAAATGGAGACAGAAAAGGAGAAAAATGAGAAAGAAATATAGAGGGAAAGAAACTATAAGACAGAGAAGAATGAGAAATAGAGAGATGGAGAGAGAGAGAAAGAGGGAGAGAGAAACAAACAGAGGGTAAACTTTTATCAAGTTTTAATTTGGTGTTTGAGTTTAACGCAATATGATTTTATATTAAGTATATTTTTAATGACTTTCTTAGGTCAAGGACCATCTAAGTAAAACAAACAATGTTCAGCAAGTGAGGCAGCAGTGATGGAGAGGGAAAAAGCTAATATTTCAGGTCAATGGTACACCCATTTTGGACTATTGCCTTGTGCCTTCATGGTTTATCCATGTTGGACTATTGTCCTTGATACTTATCTCAATGGTTTATCTATGGTCCATGCTGGTGCACAGTGTTCTGTTCATGTCAATCCATCATCTTTCCATTTTGGAGCATGGTATCTAGCACACACCTTCCTGATGTTCTGTTGGATTCTTCCAAATGCTAACTTTGTTACAAAGGTTAGTGTCAGCCTGTTAAACAGATAATACAGCATAAATGTAAATATTCCCTGGAATCTTTCTTCCCACATTGTATATGAGATCTGGCCTGCATTTCATTGGCATAATAACAAAACATATATACTTTGAGTCAGAGTGGGAATGGGTGAGCAAGTGGTGCCTATTGAAGTTAGTGCAGAGACCATGCATGTTGTGGCTGCAGCTTTTGTTCCATACCGTTAGACTATGATAAGCTGTCATACTCCTCCTTGATCCATGCTGTTTGGGTTCCTGTCTCTCATTCTTGTTTACTTTAATACTGCGGAGTTGAATTGTGCCCTGTTCTCTGTGGAAATCTTGAGGTCAGGAATTGTGTCCTCAGCTGTTCCAAACCTCTGCTTCTGATTCATTGTCTGCCTTTGCTTCTGCTGTGCCTGAGGTTTGGATTTCTGATGTTGTAGATTGGCCTGCAAGAGGCCCATGGAATGACAAATGCTCAGTCCTCATTGTGCAACACAGCTCATTTAATGGTAAGGAGAATCCTACAGAGTGTTGGGTGGGGTTTTCTAACACATAACACTGCTATCTCCTGAAGTGAAACCATAATGACTCAAGATTTGTCTGTCTGTCTGTCTGTTGGGAACTGAAGACCAAGTCTTCAGGTAGAGTGAAAAACTAGTCTTGCATACCATGTAATGAATTGATCTATATGAACGGTATGCAAGACAAGTTTTTCACTGTACCTTGGTACATGTGACAAATAAACCAATTCCCCTTCACCTCGGCACGTCCATGGGACTCTTTTATTCTAATGCTGTTTAAGTAGTAATTTGGCCAGGCTGATGAAAGAATCTAGACTTTTGCTTCAGTTTATTCTGTGCAGAATCTGGGAAGTTTCACAGAAGACTGCTCCTATGTTTGGAGCTTTAACCTCTTCTCTTCCTACCACTCTGTCTGTTTCTTTCTCTGTCTCTCCCTCTTTCTATTTCTCATTCTTCTCTGTTTTAGTTTTTTCCCTCTATCTTTCTTTCTCTTCTGTCTCCATTTATCTCTATTTTTCCCATTGTCCCTCACTTTCTGTCTCCCTGTGCCTTTCTCTGCCTTCAGGACCACTTGGAAAACCTACTGTGAGGGACTGGAAGCTGGAAGGCAGAGGTCCCTGTAAAGTCTGTTAGTTCCTGCTTGTGACATGCATTCTCCCTGTGTGCAATGTAGGTCTCTGTTCATGGTCAAAAACCTGGGCACCTGAAGCCAGGTGTTGAAAATTGAGCAGCCAAAGGCTTTTCTCTTGGGGTGCATTCAGAAATAGATGGCTGTGTCTGTACTGCTTGTCAGGTGGGCTCCCTAGCAAATCTTATTTTTGGGGAGTGGCACTCATTGACACAAACATCAAGCAAAATTCCCTGAGCATCCAACCTACTTCACTCAGCCCGCGAGCTCTGTGCTACGGGAGTGATAATCAGAGATGTTCTGACACAATTGGAAAAACATTTAAATAATTAAAATAGTTTTAAAATACCTATAAAACATTTAATTTATGTAACTTAATCTTAGAGAATAACTAAAATAGAGTTTAAAAAAGCTTACCCATTTCTCCACTCAAATGCTAGATGGCAGCTGTGGCTACTGTAAAGGTGAGAGGCTAGATGTGAAGTGTGTCTGGTCCCTCAGTTCAGCACCATATGGAAGACCCCTGGACTCTATGTTCAGGCCAAGTGTGCCCGTATCTGGCTCCCAGCGAGTACAGTGTTTCCACGCTGCACTGAGAGGGCACAGAAGACCAGAAGGAGCCGATACTTCTCTAGAGGACCACTGGCAAACTGTCGGGGTGATCGGCAAATTGTTGCACTGCAGGATGGCACCAATTTGCACCCAATAAATAATAACCTGATTATCTGTTTTAGTAGTGGTGACTGAGGAAGAACCGTTGGCCCAGGGCACTGGTGGAAACTCCTCCATTCTTCTTCCTTAACCCACTGTAGGATATTCTATGTCCAGCTGAGAAGGTGGATGGGGTCCAGTTTAATGTCCCCTATGTTAGAAGGCAACCCAGAGAATGCAGCATTCCCCCAATGTTGCTCCTTTAGTAGTGCAGTCCTTCCTCAGTACTGCTCCTTTGACAATACAGAGCTCCCTCAATATTACCCCTTGGTAGTTGTATTGCCCCTCCTACAGTGCAACCCTCTCTCAGTACCGCCCCTCCCAGAGTGTGACCCTCCCTCAGTACCGCCCCTCCCATAGTGTGACCCTCCCTCAGTACCGCCCCTCCCACGGTGTGACCGTCCCTCAGTACTGCCCCTCCCAGAGTGTGACCCTCCCTCAGTACCGCCCCTCCCACAGTGTGACCCTCCCTCAATACTGCCCCTCCCATAGTGTGACCCTCCCTCAGTACCGCCCCTCCCACAGTGCGACACTCTCTCAGTACTGCCCCTCAGGACTACGGTGTCAGTTTGGATTTTGTACAGAAATCTCTACAGTGACAATGAAACTGGCACCGTTCTAACTTTCCAACCATCCACAATGGTCAATTGTTGGTGAGAATGTGTCTCCCTCAGACGGTGCAGTGTGATTCTCAGTATTCAGCTGAAAGGCTGTTTACCTGCAACAACTCCTCAGCATTGTTCTGAGGCGTTCAAATTTATTTGATGAAACTAAGCCTTGAAACCAGAGCCTCTTTATTTCAGGGGTAGAGCTCTGGTAATTGAACCAAGCTTTTTAAACAGCTGTGTTAAGTTAACCAGTTTCTCTTTTCAGCAGTGTTATACATACCTCACAGAGACCTGTGGAAACCTGACTGTACGCAAGTAATTGACACGAAGGGGTAGCCTTTCTCTTTTGGCACAATCAGCAGAATTCAGCCAATTGTGCCTACATTTCCCTTTCCCTCTCCCCACAGTACTTTCCTTTCAGAATGTTCTCCATTTAAATCTGCCTCCACTTTGATAGTGCATTCCAGAGCCTGGAGCTACTCTGAGTTAGGAAGGTGCCAGTTTCATTGTCACTGTAGAGATTTCTACACAAAATGTGCTGACACTTTGTAGTCTGAGGGAGTGCTGTACGGTGGGAGGGGTGGTACTGAGGGAGGGTCACACTGTGGGAGGGGTAGTACTGAGAAGGAGCATGCGGGCGCCCTGGCCAAGTTCCGTGCTGGGTGGGCCCCTCGGGATCGCGTGTGTCGTGGACGACACCAATATGATTTTGATATGAAATATTGAGTGTTGCGGTACTGGGTGTAGTGACGTATGTGTGCTTTCACGGGTGTTAGTTTACAGTAATCTCTGAAGTTATGTAGTTGATTAGATGATTCTTTCTGTATTAGATGTATACATTTGTTATTTGTAGTCTTTCGTAGTGCTTTTAACTAATAAATGTTTTATATATTAAAAAAAGGGGCAGTACTGAGCCCCTCTTTGTGTATCTGAGGGGGCTGCTGCTTAAGTTCTGGCTGCACTTCAGCCCGACACTGTTGGTTTACGGTCACCCAGTGCGGCACGGGGCGGGGTGCGCGAAGGATCTCCTGGTGGGTCTTCTGCTGGGCCTGGCCAAGCTGGCCATCCACGGGATGCAGCGACAGGTGGCCGAGGGTTCCGGCCGGTCGGCCTGCCTGTCTGTCTTCCATGCGCGCGCGGGTGTATTTGGAGAGGGAGCATGCGGTCTCCGCAGGCACCCTGGCTGAGTTCTGCGCTCGGTGGGCCCCTCAGGGGATCGCATGTGTCGTGAACGGCACGAACGCAATTCTCATTTGAAGTGTTGGGTGTTGCATTAATGGGTGTAGCGTCGCGTGTGTGTTTTGTTAGTATTAGTTTGCGTTCTCTACTGTAGTATGTCGTTGCTTAGTTTCTTTTCTGTATTAGATGTAGTGTATTGATGCTGTTTGTCCTTTTTGTAGAGCTTTTAGCGAATAAATGTTTATTTATATATATATAAAATGGGGCAGTACTGAGGGAGTGTCACACTGAGGGATGGTCACACTGTGGGAGGGGCGGTACTGGGGGAGGGTCACACTCTGGGAGGGGTGGTACTGAGGGAGGGTCACACTATGGGAGGGGCAGTACTGAGGGAGTGCTACACTGTAAGATGGGCAGTACTGACTGCCGCACAGTCAGAGGAACAGTACTGAGGGAGCACTGCATTGTCAGGGAGGGAATACTGAGGGAATGAAAAACACGATGATGCTGGAGGAACTCAGCAGGCCAGGCAGCATCCGTGGAGAAAAGCAGGCGGTCAACATTTCAGGTCAGGACCCTTCTTCAGGACTGAAGATAGGAAAAGGGGAAGCCCAATATATAGGAGGGAAAAGCAGAGCCGTGTTAAGTGGACAAGAGGGGAGGCGGGGTGGGCACAGGGTGGTGATAGGTAGATGCAGGTAAGAGACAGTGATAGGCAGGTGTGGGGGAGGAGGGGAGAGCAGATCCACCAGGGGATGGGTCAAAGGTAAGGAGGAAAAAGGGGAGTTGAAGAAAGAGAGATAAGATAGGAAAGGGAAGAAAAGAAGAGGCATGGTTGGGGGGGGGGATGGGCAGTGGGGTTCAGGGGATTACTTAACGTGGGAGAATTCAATGTTCATGCTGTCAGTCTACAAGGTTCCAAGGTGGAAAATGAGGTGCTGTTCCTCCAGTTTGCATTTGGAATTCTCCTGACAGTGGAGGAGGCCGAGGACTGACATGTCTGTGATGGAGTGGGAGGGGGAGTTGAAGTGACTGGCAACGAGGAGATGCAGATCGTGATTACGGACAGAGCGCAGGTGTTCTGTGAAACGGTCACCTAGTCTCCATTTGGTTTCACCAATGTAAAAGAGGCCACACTTGGAGCACTGAATGCAGTAGATGATATTAAGGGAGGTGCAGGTAAATCTCTGTCTCACCTGAAAGGACAGTTTGGGTTCCTCGGTGGAGCTGGTGTTGGGGCAGGTGTTATACCTATGACGGGGGCAGTGGAAGGTCCCCGGGATAGGAGCAGGATGGTGGGGAGGGAGGCGTGAACTTGGGAGTCATGGAGAGAGTGGTCCCTGCGAAAGGCAGAAAGGGGTGGGGAGGGGAAGATCTGCTTGGTGGTGGGGTCCCGTTGGAGATGGCAGAAGTGGCGGAGAATGATGTATTGGACATGCAGGCTGGTGGGATGAACTGTGAGGACAAGGGGTACCCTATCCCTGTTGGGTCTGGGAGGGGTGGGGGTGAGAGTGGGGGTGCAGGAAACGGCAGAGATGCGGGTGCGAGCTCTCTCGACCACAGTCAGGGGGAAGCCCTGGGTCGTAAAGAAGTTGGACATCTCGGATGTCCTGGAGTGGAAAGCCTCATCATGGGAGCAGATGCGGCGGAGGCGGGGAAATTGAGAGAAAGGTATAGTGTCCTTGCAAGAGACAGGGTGGGAGGAGCTGCATCTTTACATTGTACTCACAGTGTCACCTAGTTTAGTATCGTCAGCAAACTTAAAAATGTGATATTTGATCCTCCCAGCCAAATTGTTTATACAGCTTGTGAATATCTTTGGCCCAAGCATTGATCCCTGCAGTATCCCACTAGTCATAGCTCTTCCAGTCTATTCACCCTTATCCATGGAATAACTTCCCTAAATCCCTTCTGCATCCTTTACAAAGTCTTCACATCATTCCTAAAATGTGGCAACCAGAACTCGACACAATAGTCCAGTTGTGCCCTAGTCAATGCTCTATGAAGGACCATCTTGACTTCCCTGCTCTGGCACTCTGTGCCTCTATTTATAAAGTCCAAGAGCCTGCATGTTTTTTTTAACTTCTTTCTCAACTTGCTCTGCCACTTTCAACAAACTCCTCACATATACCCCAGATCTCTCTGTTATCATACTTTTAAAATGTAACACCTCATATTTCTCAACATTAAATTTCATCTTCCACTTGTTCTCCCATTTCACCAGTCCCTATCTCGGAATCTAATAGTTCACCATCTCTCTAAGTTTTACCATGCATATTTGAAAATTGTGCCCTTACACCCAAGTCTAAGTTATTAATTTTATGTTAAGACAAGCAGTCCCAGTTCTTGGGGAACTGTACTGTAAGCTTCCTTCCAATCTGAAAAAACAACCCTTTGTAGCAACTCACTGTCCAGGTAAGCGAACCGGCTCGGCAGTCGGGTCGCACGGCGTCAGAGCAGCGAGGCCCAAGATGGCGGCGGGCCTTCGTCTTCCCCGAGCGACGGGGAGAACCCATGCGCGGGAAAGACTTGATGACGTAGCATATACGTCATTGCCGGTTGCATTGGGCGGGAACAGTCTCCCTTAAAAGGCCCGCGCAAGGCGGGAAAATAAACCAGTTCTGTTCTGAAACTCTACAACTCACGTCTTGTGTTCATTTCGCGGTAGCAACCGCTACACCTTCATTATTGTTCACTGTTTCCCGCTACTTCACCGATTTTCTATGCTGCTGCACCCATTATATTCCATGGTCTAAAATCTTGATGACAAGCTTTTTATGTGACACCTTAGCAAATGACGTTTGGAAGTCCTCATATATCTTATCAATTGTGTTTCCCTCATTGTCCCTCTCTGTAACTTCATCAGAAACTTGTACCAAGTTAGTTAGACATGATTTGCCTTTAATAACTCCATGTTATTTCTAATACTGCATCTCTAATCATCCCAAACTTGCCCAACAATAGTGGTGTATGTGCTTATACTGTACCTGATTATTATTCCTAAAACTTTTCCCATCACCAAGGTTTAACTGACTGGTCTCTGGTTACTGGGTTTATCCCTACACCCTCCTTGCAGTTTTCCAGTCTTCAGACACCACCCCTGAATCTATAGGTGTTTGGGAGATTATGGCCAGGGCCTCTGCAGTTTCCTCCCTTGCTTCTCTCAGTGACCTAGAATGCATTACATTTGGACAATTCATCTACATTAAGTATTGCTAGCCTTTCTGGTACCTCCTCTGTATCAACCGTTAATCCATTCAGAATTTTTACTATATTTTCCTTTACTGAGACTCCACCAGCATCTTTTTGGTGAAGGCAGATGTAACGTACTAAGTTAGAACCTTAGCCATGCCCTCTGCCTCCTTGAGTGAAGTGAAGTTGTGCTTCAAGCTCATTTGGCATAATCACAAGTGTGAACTCTTTCAAGGACGGCAGAATCAAGGAGTGTCATGGATCACAATTGTTTCTTTTCCATGCTGTCAAAGATATTTTGAAATGTATTTAAGAGCTAGACTTGTTGCAGTTTGAATAAATGTCTGGGAATCAGGTAGAATTGTTCTTTGGTTAGAGTATGTTGCAGTCATAACAAAACTTTGGTGAGACCGCTCTTGGAGTACTGTGTATAGTTTTGGTTACGCTGTTATAGAAGAGATGTCATTAATCTAGAAAGAGTGCAGAGAAAATTTACAAGAATGATGCCAGGACTCGAGAGCCTGAGTTACAGGGAGAGGTTGGGCAGGCTAGGACTTTATTCCTTGGAATGTAGGAGATTGAGGGGTGATCTTATAGAGATATATAAAATCATGAGGGGCATAGATAGGGTGAACACAAATAGTCATTTTCCCAGGGTAGGGGAACTAAAAACTAGAGGGCATAGGTTTAAGGTGAGAGGTGAAAGATTTAAAAGGGACAACTTCTTCACACAGAGGGTGGTGCATATATGGAGCTGCCAGAGAAAGTAGTTGAGGCAGGTACAATAACAACATTTAAAAGACATTTGGATATGTACATGGATGGGAGGGGTTTAGAGGGATATGGGCCAAAAGCAGGCAAATGGGTCTAGCTTGGTCGGCATGGACCAGTTGGGTCAAAGGGCCTGTTTCCGTGCTATATGACTCTGTGATGCCCCTTTTGTGTTTCTTCCTGATTTTCAACCTCTGAAGGAGACTTTTACACCTTTATAGAACAGATATTATGGGTATCAGAATCAGATTTATTATCTCTGACTTGTATGTCATGAAATTTGTTGCATATAAATAAATAGATAGATAGATAGATAGATAGATAGATAGATAGAAAGATAAACGTATAAATAGATAAAGAATAATGAGGTAGTGTTCATGGGTTCATGGACCATTCAGAAATCTGATGGCGGAGGGGAAGCAGCTGTTTCTGAATCGTTGAGTGTGGGTCTTCTGGCTCCTGTACCTCCTCCCTGATGGTAGTAACGTGAAGAGGGCATGTCCCGGGTGGTGAGGGTCCTTAGTGATGGATGCCGCCTTCTTCGGGCACCACCTCTTGAAGATGTCCTCGATGGTGGGGAGGGTTGTTCCCGTGATGGAGCTGGCTGAGTCTACAGCCCTCTGCGGCCTCTTGCGATCCTGTGTGTTTGAGCCACCAACTGTATTGGGTACAGTTGGAGGCTCAGTTGCTTAATATATTCAAGACCTGGATCGATAGATTTTTTGACATTAAGGGAGTGAAGGGATAGTGGGATAGTACAGCAAAGTGGCTCTGAGATAAAAGATGTGGTCTTATTAAATGACAGAGCAGGCGAAGGGCCGAGTGACCTAATCCTGCTTCTGTTTCTTGTGGTTTTTTTGTAAATTACTAGTTTCTGTGTAGTATCAGATTCATTGTAAATTAAATATTTTTAATGTTTAAAATCTTTGGAAACGTGTAAAAAAAATCTCCGTAATCCATGGATCCTCCTCAGTGGGCTGGAAATGAGCATAATTTGTAGAAGCTTTCAATGATGGTTCATCCGACCTGGGGCAGAGCCAGCTCTGTGGATGTGGCCTGCTGTTAGACCTCAAAAGACTGCAGAAGCTTGATATGCGTTGGGTGTAATCCCCTCTCAGGGTTCTGTGATCACGTTGGTTGTGTGACCAATTTAAGCCCCATTACCAGAGGATACTCTCAGCCATTCCTGAAGTCTGGGGAGTGGGGTTGGGGAGGTATCCGTCCACCTACCACCCATTGTGCCTTTGACTACGTCACTAATTTGTGACAGTTGTAAAAATACATGAAAGTTCCATTCCCCGAGCAAACAGTTAACCACCTGCATGGGGAACATGGATGTAATTTCTTCTCCTATGCAACTTGTGCTCCAGTGGCATACTCCTCTGGAAAACTGGTGGTTCAAGTCCCACTTTGGAGACATAATCTAGGCTGATGCTTGAGTGTAGTAATGAGGAATCTCTTTACCCAGAGTATGGTGAACCTTAGGAATTCTCTACCCAAGAGGGCAATGAAGACTGGGCTGGATCTATTCAGACTCAAGCAGTGTCTTGCCTAAGGTGACACAATGAAACTCACCCCTATCTGCCCTCATAGGTCAACGTAGGGGATCTCTTGTACCATTTACAAAAGGGGAGATCTCCTTGGTTAATTAACCACATCTAGTTGTGTGTGGGAGCTTGATGTGTTCAAATTGGCTCAGTCATCTTCTGCATTATAACAGTGGTTGCACTTATAAACTACTGCACTGGCTGTGAAATGTATTTAGATATCCTGCGGTCATATGCCTTCTTGGCCTTGCCCCTCCCTTTATCTGCAATCTTCTATACTGCATCTCTCTAAGGACCCTGTGCATCTCCAAATCCAGCCTTGGGCTTTTTCCAGATTGTAATTGGATTGCCATTGACAACAATGCGCTGGACTGCTGAGACCTCAGCCCTGGGTTCCCGACTCCATCTCACTCCTTTCTCCTTTTAAGACCTCAAGAAACAATATCCTTGACTTAGCTTTCAATCAATTGTCCAAGACTATCTTTTCGATGTTTTAGTGTTTAAACTTTGTCGGTTAATTGCTTCTTTGTCAGCCCGGAGATGTTTTATACGTTAAACATAAAGTAATAGTAGAAGTTGTTCAATGTAACCCTGAAGAGCTGAGAAAGGCCATCTCCCAGTGTGTGGTAGCAACTGAAGTTAGTTTGTGTTATGAAGCAGACAGAAAACAATAGCAGGAATAAGTATTTGAGCTGGGAATCTCCGCGCAGATTTCTGCAGAGAATGGGCTGCTTTAGTTATGATTTCAATGCCAATTACCTGTCCCTTATTTTTGCCTTGCAGGAGAAGCAAAAAACATGCCTCCCTATCCAGGGCCAAATAAGATGAGGGACTGCTACTGTACAGTCAATCTGGATCAAGAGGAGGTGTTTCGGACCAAAATAGTGGAGAAGTCCTTATGGTATATGTTTTAAATGTTACTGAATTTTAACTTTATCTCAACAGTCTGGCTGTTCTGGAGAAATGAAAATGTTTTAGCCTTTATGTGATCCCTGGCCCACAACAATGGAGTTGACAATTAAGAACACAAGGTAGGTGCAGGCCCCACAAGTCTGCCCCACAAGCCTAACCCACCATTCAATTTGATCGTGGCTGATCTGTGCTGGCCTCAGCTTCTCTTCTGCACCAGTTCGCCATAACCAGGAGAATCTGGTTCTGAAGTGCAGGTCTTCAGTACCACAGCTGCGATCTTGTCTGGTCCCATAGTACAGAGGGAGCACATACTGTCAGAGGAGTACATGAGAACACATGAAAATAGGAGCAGGAGTAGCCGCCAGGCCCTTCAAACCTGCCCCACCATTTAATATGATCATGGCTGATCAGTGCTGGCTTTGGCTCCTCTTCCGTGCCATTTCTCCGTACCCCTTTGTTCCTCGATCCATCAAAAATTTATCCACCTCCACTTTAAATACTTGTAATGATCCAGCTTTCCCCCACCCTCGGGGGCAGAGAATTCCACAGATTCACCACCTGGTGGGAGAAAAAATTACTACTCACTTCAGTTTTAAATGACCAGCCCCTTATCTTGTAGTTACATGCCCTTGTTTGAAACTCCCCCATTAGTGGAAACATCTCAACATCTACCTTGTCAAACTGTCCTTGAATCTTTCATGTTTACACAAGGTTACCCTTCATTCTTCAAAATCCAAGAAACACAGGGTCAAACTGGCCAGGTTCTCTTGATGGGGCCACCCACTCATTCCAGGAGTTATCCAAGTGAACCTCCTTTGGATAGCCTCCAATGCTACTATATCCTTTTTAAGGTAAGGGGACCAAATCTGTGTGTAATATTCCAGGTTTGGCTTCACCAATATTCTGTACAAGTGTAACAAAACCTCCCAATTTCTAAATTCCAAATCCTGTGCAATAGAAGACCAAAATGCCTTTTGCCTTCTTAACCACTTGTTGGATGTGCCTGCTAACTTTTTGTGATTCTTATACTAGAACACCTGGATCCACCTGAACTTCACTCATTTCTAGTCTCTCTCCACTTAGATAATAATCTGCCTTTTGATTCCTCTTACTGAGTGCATGACCTCACACTTCCCCACATTAAACTCCATTTGCAGATTTTCACCCAATTACTCAATGTATCTATATCCCTTTGCAGAACCACAATATCCTCATCATAACATGCCCTTCCACCTATTTCTGTATCGTCATTGTTGAACCTTACGTTTCAATCTCTCCTCCAGGACATTGATGTAAATAGGAAACAATTGAGAGCCAAGAACTGATCCCTGGGGTTCTCCGCTAGTTATATCCTTCTAGACTGAAAATGACCCATTTATTCCAACTCTTGTGTTCAATGTGATGGCCACTGCCCATCCACTGAGCTCAATGGCATTTAGGGATGGACAATAAATGCTAACTTTCGCAGGATGAAACAAATAAGTTTAAGTAACTTGCAGCACATGGGACATTGTGGAATGCAGCATTGTACCTTCTTGGTTGTACCTGATTAATAGATCAAAGGGACTAAATTCATGGATATTGGGACTGAGCCTACTGGGTGTGAACTCCTGTATGGAGCTGATGTGATACTTGGAAATCAGACACTGTGTGCCACTCTATTAGAATGAGTCAGAAATGATGTATCTTTGGGAATCTACATTGGTTCAGAAAAAAGGAAGGAGGGAAGACTTGGATTTCTGTTGCACTTTCGCAACCTCCTAAAGCAGCTTTTAGACCATGAGGTGTAGTGGGAGCCAATTTTCACACAGCAAGATTCCACAAAGAGGAATGCAACAGTGAATAGATAATTGCTTTTCTGAAGAGACATAATTAATTTGCCATAATACTGTTTCTCTTCTAGTAGTATTGTGCATCCTTTCACATCCAGACGGGGCCTCTGCTTAATATCTTAAATGAAAAGTTGTACCTCTGACAGTGTATCACTCTCTTGGTATTGTATTGGGTGTGAGCTCAGGTTTTCTTTGTTCAAATCTCCAGAGTTGGATGTGAAACTAGAACCTTCAACCTTCTGATTCAGAAGTGGTGGTGTAGCCTAGTGAGTCATGGCTTATTCCATTCACAACATTCCTGTCAGTTAACTAATGTCTATTCAAATAGCTTGATTAAATGAAATTATCTCTTAATTAGAGAAATCTGCTTTCTAGAGATGGAGATAATTTTATCTAAATTTGATCTTTGTGGAAATTGCTTTGGTTCAGAAGAACCTCAGAGATTCTATCTTCACGCCTACTGGTTTGGCATGTTCTCTGCTGGCCACATTTGATCGGTGATCAAGATCCTTCAAGAATTGTGCAGATATTTGATATGTAAAAACATATGATAATGTGTTTGAGATTAGCACAGTGTCACGGGGCTGCATAGGCTCGTGTTTAGATGGGAGAATGTGGTTGGTGAAGGAGAAGAATGGGCTTTCCAAGGGAAGCAGATGGTGAGGTGGTAGAAGAGAATGGATTGGGGAGGAGAGTGTGTAGTTTAGTTTTGTAGGCAGTTGCAGATTTTGTAGGCAATTGCATATCTTGCTTTGTACCTAGGAAGAATATAAGAAATGTGACTTGCATTTCTAAAGCATCTTTCACAGTCTTGGGATATCCAAAGCTCTTCATAGCCAACAAAGTAATTTGAAAGTGTAGTCATTGTTGAATTGTAGGAAATATGGTTGCCAATCATGCACAGCATGATCCCACAAACAGCCGTGTGTTATGACTAGACAATTTATTTTAGTGATGTTCAATGAGGGACAAATATTAGCCAAGACAGCAGGGAGAACTCCCTCACAGTGGTGCCTTGGGATCTTCAGTGTTCATCTGAATGGACCACAGTACTGCACTGGAGTGTCATCATAGATTATGGACTTGTCTCTGGACTTGAACCCACAACTTACTGACGTAGAGGTGACAGTGAGCCATGGTACATGGGCAATTGGGTGCTTGTTAGGGACCATATTTATTCACCATGAAACAAACTGCATCCAGAAATGGGTCATTCCCTATCTTCAAAAACAGAGGAGATAAAATGGGAGTGGGTCCCTTTTTCAACTCCCAACCCCAACACAGAGCTTCAGGTAGTGGCAGTGTATATGGGCACTTGGTTTGTACTCCACAGAATGTCCGTCAAGAAAGATGAGCACCTATAAAATCGCCTGAGGTGTGAATCTGACAGACACACTGCCCACGTACTTGATTTCCCCACAGCTTCCAATTCCCAGTCTGTTCTGGGAGATATTAATAGTTTTAACTATAAACATCCGAAATTATTGGGGCTGCTGTTCCATCAAACTTGTCCCCACAGTCAAGACTAGATATTTCCTCCCCATTCTCAGGTAGTTATTTCCTGGATAGTCACAAATAAAAGACGGAAGAATCTACAATTCCTCTCTGCTCAGTACCAGCTCAAAGGATCACGCAGACCAACTGTGTCATCCACAAAGAGACAGATACTGAATTGTTGCCTTTTAGCTGTCCAATGTCCATGACTGGAATTCTCTCCACAAACTCTCCACTTCTCTCTCCTCAAAACTTAACTTTTGACTAAGTATTTGGTCATGTGCCCCAACGTCACCTTATTGTCAAGTCGATTTTATTGTCATGTGCGATTTTATTGCACGGTGAGGTACAGGTACAGTGAAAACCTTGCTTGCAGCAGCATCACACACATGTAGATTCAGACAACACACAGAACATAAATTATACTGACAGTGGAAAAAAAAGACTCTGTAAAACAACACATTAGTGCAGAAAAAAGCACAATCAGAGACAAGTCCATGGTAGCGCAAGAGGTGGTCCGTAGTGTTCTGTTGCTGAGGTAGGGTTAGGGTTGTTCAGGTCGGTTCAAGAACCTGATGGTTGTAGGAAAGTAACTGTTACTGAACCTGATGGTGTTGGACTTAAAGCTTCTGTACCTCCTGCCTGACCGAAGCAGTGAGAAGAGGGCATGACCCAGATGATGGAGATCCTTGATGATAGTTGCTGCCTTCTTGAGGAAGCGCCTCATGCAGATGCTTTCAATCGTGGGGGGGGTGACAAAGTCAGATTTTGTTACCATGATGTGAAGCAGTTTGGGAGAGGTTGCCACGTTAAGGGTCTACACAATTATAGTCATTGGCTTTGACCTTCGTATGATGCAATTTCAGCCCCAGAAAGGAATCAGACCAGCTTTCTTGAAGGCTAAGAGTTCACCTCCACCTTATCTACTGGGAACACATTTTTAGAATCAGAATTCAGAATCAAGTTTATTATCACTGACTTGTATGATGTGAAATGTGCTATTTTGTGGCAGAGTACACTGCAAAGACATAAAAATTACTATAAATTACAAAATAAATAAACAGTACAAAAAAAAGGAATAATGAGGGAGTGTTCATGGGTTCATGGACTGTTCAGAAATCCAGTGGTGGAGGGGAAGAAGCTGTTCTTGAATCGTTGAGTGTGGGTCTTCAGGCTTCTGTACCTCCTCCCCGATGGTAGTAATGAGAAGAGGGCATGTCCCAGATGGTGAAGGTTCTTAGTCATGAACGTTGCCTTCTTGAGGCATCGCCTCTTGAGGATGTCCTCAATGATGGGGAGGGTTGTGCCCATGATGGAGCTGGCTAAATCTGTAACTCTCTGCAGCCTCTTGCAATCCTGTGCATTAGAGCCTCCATACCAGACAGTGATACAACCAGTCAGAATGTTCTCCACTGTACATCTGTAGATATCTGCAAGAGTCTTTGGTGATGTACCAAATCTCCTCAAACTCCTAATGAAGTAGAGCCACTGGGGTGTCTTCTTTGTGATTGCATTAATGTGTTGGGCCCAGGATGGATCCTCTGAGATGTTGACGCCCAGGAACATGAAGCTGCTCACCCTTTCCACTGCTGACCCCTCAATTCCTTGGTCTTGCTGACGTTGAGTGCAAGGTTGTTGTCGCGACACAACTTAACCAGCTGATCTATCTCGCTCCTGTATGCCTCCTCATTTCCATCTGACACTCACTTCTGTTTGGAACTGAAGAGCTGCTATTGCCAGATTGCCGCTATTCCTACACCCAGAATGCTCGAGATTGACTGGTAATTTGGCTGTTGAGTGACCACCACTTCAACAGGTAGGCAGAAGGAGTGAAATATTGTAGCTGAGAGACACAAATAAGCTTTGTTAATCTTCAGCTGATGGAGGCAGGAGCTATCCTGACACCTGTCATCCTCGAAATGGGGGGGGAGGGGAGGACTTGGAAGGTGTCCCACCATTCAGCTTTAAATGGTCACTTCGAGCCAACTTCGTGCATTAAGCAGCTCGGCCCAAGCCTCTGCATTTTTAATTTCCTTGATCACCCATTTGTTGTTCAGCTTCAAATCTTTGCAGTTGAGCATTGGAGGCTTTAATGAATGAAACCAGGGATTTTGCCTGTCACTCTTCCTTCCGAAAAGATATTTCAGAGCCAACGTTTGAACAAGAGTTTCCCTTGACAAACATATAAAGAGGCATTACATCTTCAGCTCCGCCAATTAAATATTCGAGGTTCTTTTTGTTTGTTTTCTATTGGGAACCAAAATGAGATTGTCTCACATTTTTTATCATGCACATAGAACTGGAATCTGTGTGAAGAGCTGCTGAGAGCAGTTTTTATGTGTTGCTGCCGAGGATTGCTGAGAGCTGAACAGTGGTGAAGCAGCCACTGGCTGCAGGCCAGGACTACCAGTCACCACAATATTTCCTCTAAGCTTGTCTCGAAACTCACATCCACTTTATTCCCCTTGAACATCAAGGCTTACAGGGTTAATCGCAAGGTTTATTTGTGCAGATTGGGCTCGTATTCCCTTGAAAGTAGAAGATTAACATAGAACAGTACAGCACAGTCTGGGCTCTTTGGCCCAGGATGTTGTGCTGACCACGATCACAACATCATGATTCAATCTACTCCATGATCAATCTAACCCTTCCCTCCTACACAGCCCATAACCCTCCATTTTTCTTACATCCATGTGCCTATCTAAGAGACTCTTAAATGTCCCTAATGTATCAGCCTCTATCACCACCCCTGGCAGTGCGTTCCAGGCACCCACCACACTCTGTGTACAAAAACCTACTTCTGACATGTCCCCTAAACTTTCCTCCACTCACCTGAAATGGATGTCCTCTGGTATTGACCACTGCCACGCTGGGGAAAAGGTGCTGGCTGTCCACTCTATCTTCGCCTTTTATAATCTTATACACCTCTATCAAGTCGCCTCTCATCCTGCGTCGCTCCAAAGAGCCCCAGCTCATTCAACCTTTCCTCATAAGACATGTTCTCTTATCCAGGCAGCATCCTGGTAAATCTCCTGTGCACCCTCTCTAAAGCTTCACATCCTTCCTATAATGAGGCAACCAGAACTGAACATGATACTCAAAGTGTGGTCTAACCAGAGTTTTATAGAGCTGCAACATTACCTCGCGGCTCTCGAACTCAGTCCCCCAAGTAATGAAGGCCAACACACCATATGCCTTCTGAGCCACCCTATCAACTTGCATGGCAACTTTGAGAGAACCTATGGACTTGGACCCCAAGATCCCTCTGTTCCTCCACACTGCTAAGAACCCTGCCATTAACCTTGTACTCCACATTCGACCTTCTGAACTTCCATCATGGCTGGGAAGATCCCAATGCCAACCAGACTGATGAGGAGGGATGGGATGGGATATGGCAGGGAGGACGAGGGTCAAGAAGAAGGGGCACTTGGGGGGATTGAATCAAAGAAGTTAAGGTGATTGAAAGATTTGATCGGGTAGAGAGAGGGAAACTGTTTATGCTGCAGGTTGCGGGTCTAGACACAGGGCAGAAGCTTAAAACTAGAGCCAGACTTTCAGGGTTAAGTCAGGAAGCTCTTCCTTGGGGCAGTGGGAATCTGGAACTCCCCCAAAAATGTCAAGACAGGGATTGATGGATTTACATTGGGGAATGGGATTGAAGATTATAGACCATCCTGAGTTAATGGTGGAACAGACTCAAGGGGCTGAATGGTCTTCTCCTATCCCAGTGTGCAGTGCTGGATTTGATGGCATGGTCAGTATCCAATCCAAGGGGTGAATATGGGGGTCTGGGGTTGTTGCTCAGGCAAACGTGTGACGTTTGTTTAACTCCTTCACCACGGGTTAAGGCTGGGTGAGAGGGGAGATTTAATTAACCCATTTTTACTTAGCTTCCAGCCTCGAACAGTAACTGGAATAATGAGGGGAGCACTTGTTCTGATAGGGTTCCTGTAGTGCTGGCAGTTCAGGATGCCCTGAAGCAGCATGCACACAGCACATTATTGTGGAAGAGTGGTCAGTGTTCATTAGGCAAATGAGGCAGACTGTGATGCAAAGCAAGATCTAAGCAACAGCGAGGGAGGTGCATGGCCAGCTGGTCTACTTTGATGGGTGGAATTGATTAGTAGGGGAATGTTGACCAATGCATTGGGGAAGCTCTGCGTTCTCGTCATGTCTGGGAAGATCCCAGTGGCAACCAGACTGATGAGGAGGGATGGGATGGGATATGGCAGGGAGAAGGAGGGTCAAGGAGAAGGGGCACTTTGAGAGGTGAGGCAGATAATAGCAGAGCAAGGGAACAGGAGGTGGGTTCAGAGGGGTAGGATATGTTGGGGGGTGAGA
The DNA here is from genome assembly GCF_009764475.1 of Pristis pectinata. Lineage (NCBI taxonomy): Eukaryota > Metazoa > Chordata > Chondrichthyes > Rhinopristiformes > Pristidae > Pristis > Pristis pectinata. The sequence goes on from NC_067415.1 coordinate 87,079,672, forward strand.
GCAGAGTTGGTGCAGGAGAGGAGATGTAAGAGTAGGGCAGGAGCTGATGGTGGGGTGTGGAGTGGGAGGAGATGATGTGGAGTTTCTGCCGATGGTTTATTGTGACCTGATACACTCTGAAGCAACAGCAGTTGTATAAAGATCTTTTAAAATTCTGAAGCAATGTAGGACTTGGGATTTGTTGAATCATTCAAACTCAGCCTGGTCTTTGTGATGAATGCTAATTAATTTGTGTCATATGACATCAAATCAATGCCAGATGGTGAACTGCACAAAAGCTTCATTCTAACAGTCAACCATGGAACAAAAACATTCATCTCCTGCACCCCGTCCCAAAATATTCTACCTACACGCACTCATGAAGGATATGGGACCGGTCTAAATGGTAGAGAGAGAAACTATGGTTTTGAATTTGTTTCCCCATGGAGTCTTCTGAAATACCACCCTGCTCCGTGCAGCTTGCCTGACCTTTGAGCAGAATCGGGGAACTTGACCCCTTTTATTTGAAGGCTGGCTCTTTGTTCAATAAAACTCTACTGTGAGGCTGTGAGGTAGAAGGTTGATATGCTCCAATAAATTTTGTCAGAATTATTATTATTTAATGCAAATATATATGTAAAACAAAAATGAAAAAACTCTCACACTTTTGAAACCATGTTTCTGTCTCAGTCTCCCTAGAAGATGCTAACTAAAATCTAGACCTCTGACTTAACCTTTGGTCATCTGGTCTAATGTTATGTGGTGACCAATGCATTAATGTTCTCTGAGAGGGAAAGTCGGCAGTTCTTATCTGGCCTGGCTGCAGGCACACAAGGATTTGGTTGAGTGTTCCAGCCCTGGCACAGAAGCCCTTCAGTTCAGAGCAATAGGGGACGGGAATAAATGGCAGCATTGTCAGCGATGCCTGTATCTCGGAACTGGATAATCACACTATTATAGACTTGTTCTGCAGAGGAGGAAGTTATCGCGTCCCTCGGGTCTACCCAGCTCTTTAAAATTAGTTGGTGGTATAATGGTTGGGTTACTTCATTTGAATCCAGTAACCTGTGCTATTGATCTGGAGATATGAGTTTAAATTCCACCTGGGTATCGAAGGAAAGTAATGAAATGTCTGTTATTATAAAAGCAGTATCAGCACTGATTATAATAAAAACCCGACCGGTGTACCTTTTTCCTTTAGGGTGGGAAATCTGCTGTCCTTGCCCAGTCTGGCCTGTAACTCTGGTTTTCAGCTACAGTAGAAATCTCTTGCCACACACCCTAAGTTTGGTTACTGACCCTCCTGCCACTGAAAATAATTCTTTTTTCATGCTATCTAAATCCTTCATAATTTTAAACACCACTATTAAAACAGCTCTCATCAAGGACAATGTCAGCTTTGTCAGACTATTCCATCATCGCTGGGACCTTACCAGCCTTCTTCTTAGGCAGTCCCTCGGGACCAAGGGTGACTTACTTCTACTTCAGTTCTCTGGGTCCTGAGGTGATTGATGAGGCTGGTGTGGATCCACAGACTTTGCAGGAGGTGCCTGATGAGCAGGGTGGATGAGTAGTTTATGAGGTGGTGCGCACCTTTGCCATTGATTCTGGGCTTCTGTGTGCTCCAGAGTTGTGGACCTCCAGGTACTCAGTACCATCCTGAGTCAACTTTGAGCAGTCATGGTCCAAGGAAAGTTTGGGAATATCGTTGAAACTTCCCTCTACACCCTCTCTAAGTCCCTTTAATGTTGTGTCCAGCATTTCACGCAGCATTCCAGTTGGTGCGGAATTTGTGTTTACAAAGGTTTAGCACAGCTTCCTGGCTTTCGTACTTTAATCTCTATAAATAGTGCAAGATTCCAGTGTTTTATTAACTGAATTGTTATCCTGTCCTGGCACTTTCAAAGATTTCTGTGCAAGCATTTTAAGTTCTTTCTTCTCATGCAGCTTTTTAATTTTGTACATTTACCTTGCATTGGTGTCTAATAATTAGTCTTAGCAAAATGTATCATTCTCATGCTTCCTCAAGTTGAGATTTCTCAGCCCATGCCACCAGCCTGATTATGGCCTCTTGAAGTTTATTGTAGTCTTTCCCAGAGTTTGTTTTCAACTATTGTGGCATATGCAGCTTTCAAAATTGTACTATGTACTTGCAAGTCCAAGTCAGTTATAAATGTATATCTCTCCAGTCCAATAAATAACACAGGTCTCAGAGCCAGTTCTGTATGTGTGCTGTCACTGTCCCTTTTATTACATTGGCTTAATGCACGGCACTTTATCAAATGCCCTTTGAAGGTTTCATTACATAACATCAGTCCTCTATGTTTCAACAAAGAGCCAAGGCCCACGTTCTGTTGTCCAATATATATTCTTCAACCAGCACCTAAACTCTAATTTTCTGGTAATTGCAATATTTGGGAGCTTATTTGGGCAAATTGGCTGCCTTATGTTCCATAAAACTACACTGCAATGGACTGCGAAGCTTTGGTGCATGCTGAGGCGGTGACAGAGTCTGTGGAAATGCATGACTGCTTCCAGTTGAATGCATTGGAGGGGAGGTAGTGCAGGGCTGAATGGCCTTTTCTGACCCCCCACCTCCCATGTGTTGCCAATTCCACTGTACATTTTGTCTCCACCATCCTGAAGCCTACAGCTTGTTAGTTAAGCAACAAAGGCACTGAGCAAGTAGTGGACATCTGGGAGTAATTCTGGAGTTTGAAGCATCAAACAGCGCAGGTCTTGCAGACTCCTGAAGCTGAGATTAATTGCCTTGCAGCTGGTTCCAGCTGTTGTCCATTCAAACTAAAAGTGTTCCATCAAGTGGCTGTTTCAAATTCATTTCTATATCCTTTGCAGTCTTATAATTCTGTTCATGTTATCCTTTGCTGTTTGACCACTCCAGACAGATTATCTTTTGTAATCCCATCACTCTGGTCAGATTACCCTTTGCATTCCTATCACTCCACATTCGGTTATCCTCCTGCTCTTCCTCTTTGCATTTATTCTCACTCAAGGGAATGAATGCCACTTATTGTCTATTTGTTGCCCTGACTGTAATACAGCAGGCACCTTTGGTGGGTGGTTCCTTGTTGTGGGGTTGGTGTCGTGGATTGGCCCAGACTGGGTCAGGTTGGCAGGCTTTCTGTCCAATAGAATTTAGTGGATCAGCAGGACTTTACAGCCATCCAACAGCCTGATCACTTTCACCAACGACTTGTATTTAATTTTTAAATTGAATTCTAAATCTCCAACTGCTGTGGAATTTGACCTCTGAGTTATCAGTGAGCATCTTCACTGCACCACCTTAACAATAACCTGTTGACTGCATACAAACTGAAGGTTTACTAAGGTTGTCTGTTCAAAAAAGAAAACTAGCTAATTTTTGTTAAAAATTCGATAGCTGAAAGTAAATAAACTAACAAAGACTAATATCTCATTTCAGCCCTTTTTATGGTGAAGATTTCTATTGTGAAATTCCAAGAACCTTTCGCTACCTATCGTTTTATATTTTTGATAGAGATGTCTTTCGGAGAGATTCAATTATTGGTAAGTGGATTCTTTCCTGAACAGTTATTTTGCCTTTGGTCTTCCGTTAGTGGCACGCTGATGAGTGCCTGGCATCTCCTCAAATGAACTATACCTTTGCATTTCTTATACTCATTTAAGGGTAAAGGCAGTATAGTCTACAGATTGACATGTCTGCAGAAACCATAAAACAGAATGCTGGTCAGTTGTTGGCACCAGCACTCTGCATCATTATACCTGAGTGTGTTATACAGGTGAGTGATATATTCCAGACTGGGAGAGCGTTATTTAAATAATTTAGATCACTGTAGACACAGCAATGAGAGGGGTAAAGATTATATGAACTCCTATTGATATTGACTGCAACTGCCAGCAACAAAGAAGGAAAGAGCAATCTGGTAGGGCAGAAAAAGTGGGCACTTTTCTGTCAGAGGACAATCTGACTATCAGCCACACGAGAGAGTGTTGAAGTGAGTGGCCTTGGTCCAGTCAGGGACCAGGCTGAGTGCCCATTGAATTGGCAGCTACAGTCTGCAATATACAGCACCTATTATGAACGGAAGAAAAGTGACCCAAGCTTCGATGCTTCTGGCATCTAATTCTTGAATTTTTTCTATAACTCCCTTTGGTTGGAAGCTTGTGTTATATGATCTTCAGCAGACTGTATCTTTAGGTAACTGTTGATGCTCACCAGAGAGCTGTGCTTCAATTGTGCTGTGAGAAGGTGGGGAGTTCAAGCCCTTCCCAGAGACTTGAGTGCAAACTTTAGTCTGATGTTGTGGCACAGCACTGCGGGAGGAGCAGCACTGAGGGAGTGTCACACTGTGGGAGGAGTGGTACTGAGGGAGGGTCACACTGCGGGAGGAGCAGCACTGAACGGCGGGCAGCCGAGGGTTCCGGCAGGTCGGCCTGCCTGCCCGTCTTCCGCGCTTACGTGCGCGCGGGGGTGTCGTTGGAACGGGAGCACGCGGTCTCCTCGGGCGCCCTGGCCGAGTTCCACGCTCGGTGGGCCCCTCGGGATCGCGTGTGTGGTGGACGAGACGGACGCGATTCTGGTGTGAAGTGTCATGCGTTTTGCGGTTGCGGGTGTAGTGTTGCACGGGTATTGGTTTCGGCCGGGTTGTTTCTTTCTGTACTCGATGCAGCGTGTTTGCTGTTGGTTGTTTTGTAGTGTTTTTTAACGAATAAACGTTTTGTACAAAAAAAAGGAGCAGCACTGAAGGAATGTCACACTGTGGGAGGAGCGGTACTGAGGGAGGGTCACACTGTGGGAGGGGCAGTACTGAGAGAGGGTCACACTGTGGGAGGGGTGGTACTGAGCAAGTGTCACACTGGGAGGGGCAGTACTGTGGGAGTGTCACACTGCGGGAGTGTCACACTGCGGGAGGGGCAGTACTGAGGGGCTGCTGCTCAAATTCTGGCTGCACTTCAGCCCAATGCTGTTAGTCTACGGGCACCCGGTGCGGCGCGGGCAGGGGTGCGCGGCAGATCTCCTGGTGGGTCTCCTGCTGGGCCTGGTCAAGCTGGCCATCCACGGGACGCGGCGGTGGGCGGCTGAGGGTTCTGGCAGGTCGGCCTGCCTGGCCGTCTTCTGCGCTTATGTGCGCGCGCGGGTGTCATTGGAAAGGGAGCACGCAGTCTCCTCGGGCGCCCTGGCCGAGTTCCGCGCTCGGTGGGCCCCTCAGGGGATCGCGTGTGTGGTGGACGAGACGGATGTGATTCTGGTGTGAAGTATCATGCGTTTTGCGGTTGAAGGCGTAGTGTTGCGCGGGTATTGGTTTCGGCTGGGTTGTTTCTTTCTGTACTCAATGTAGCGTGTTTGCTGTTGGTTGTTTTTGTAGTGTTTTTTTTTAAACAAATAAACGTTTTGTACAAAAAAAAAGGGGCAGTACTGAGGGGCTGCTGCTCAAGTTCTGGCTGCACTTCAGCCCGATGCTGTTGGTCTACGGGCACCCAGTGCAGCGCGGGGAGGGGTGCGCAGCGGATCTCCTGGTGGGTCTCCTGCTGGGCCTGGCCAAGCTGGCCATCCACAGGACGCGGCGGTGGGCGGCCGAGGGTTCCAGCAGGTCGGCCTGCCTAGCCGTCTTCCGCGCTTACGTGCACGCGCGGGTGTCGTTGGAACAGGGGCACGCGGTCTCCTCGGGCACCCTGGCCGAGCTCCGCGCTCGGTGGGCCCCTCTGGGGATCGCATGTGTCATGGACGAGACAGATGCGATTTTGGTATGAAGTGTTGTGTGTTGCGATAGTGGGCGTGGTGTTGTGCGGGTTTTGCTTTTGGCCGGGTTGTTTCTTTCTGTACGAGGTGTAGCGTATTTGCTGTTGGTTGTTTTTTGTAGTGTTTTTAACGAATAAACGTTTTGTAAAAAAAAAGGAGCAGTACTGAGGGAGGGTCACACTGCGGGAGGGGTAGTACTGAGGGGCTGCTGCTCAAGTTCTGGCTGCACTTCAGCCCGACGCTGTTGGTCTACGGGCACCCAGTGCGGCGCGGGGCAGGACGCGCGGAGGATCTCCTGGTGGGTCTTCTGCTGGGCCTGGCCAAGCTGGCCATCCACAGGATGCGGCGGTGGGCGGCTGAGGGTACTGGCCAGTCGGCCTGCCTGCCCATCTTCCACGCTTACGTGCGCGCAGGGCGTCTTTGGAATGGGAGCACGCGGTCTCCGCGGGCACCCTGGCCAAGTTCCGCGCTCGGTGGGCCCCTCGGGATCGCATGTGTAGTGGATGACGCCAATGTGATTTTGATATAAAGTATTGAATGTTGCGGTAGCGGGCATAGTGTTGCGCGGGTGTTAGTTTTGCCTAGTTTTTTTCTGTATTTGATGTGCTGTGTTTGATGTAGTGCTTTTAGTGAATAAACGTTTTGTAAAAAAAAAAGAGGCAGTGCTGAGGGAGCGTCACGCTGTGGTAGGGGTAGTACTGAGGGAGCGTCACGCTGTGGTAGGGGTAGTACTGAGGGAGGGTCACACTGTGTGAGGGGCAGTATTAAGGGAGTGTCACACTGTGTGAGGGGCAGTGCTGTGGGAGGGTCACACTGTGGGAGGGGCAGTACTGAGGGAGGGTCACACTGTGTGAGGGGCAGTATTAAGGGAGTGTCACACTGTGTGAGGGGCAGTGCTGTGGGAGGGTCACACTGTGGGAGGGGCAGTACTGAGGGAGGGTCACACTGTGGAAGGGGTGGTACTGAGGGAGTGTCACTGTGGGAGCGGCAGTAGTGAGGGAATACCTCACTGTGGGAGGGGCAGTACTGAGGGAGGGCCACACTGTGGAAGGGGTGGTACTGAGGGAGTGTCACTGTGGGAGCGGCAGTAGTGAGGGAATACCTCACTGTGGGAGGGGCAGTACTGAGGGAGGGCCACACTGTGGGAGGGGTGGTACTGAGGGAGTGTCACTGTGGGAGGGGCAGTAGTGAGGGAGGGTCACTGTGGGAGGAGCAGTAGTGAGGGAATACCTCACTGTGGGAGGGGCAGTAGTGAGGGAGGGTCACTGTGGGAGGAGCAGTAGTGAGGGAATACTGCACTGTGGGAGGGCAGCACCAAGGGAACTATTTTTGTTATTTTGGGGAGATATGGACTTTGTTCACGTTTATTGCCCATCCCTAATCACCCTTGAGAAAGTGGTTTCTTGATCCACTGCTGCCCTCCGCTAATAGTGCTCCCATGTTCCTGTTGGAAAGAGAATTGCACAATATAGACCCAACAATAATGAAGATGATGTATTTCCAAATCTGGCTGGTGTGCGGCTTGGAGGGGAAGCTGAAGTGGTGATGTTCCATGCTCCTGCCTGTCCTCCTTGGTGGTAGAGGTTGAGGGTTTGGGAGGTGCTGTGGGTATAGCCTGGATGAATTACTGCAGTGCACTCTGCAGCCAATGCACTGATAGTGGAGGAGGAAGTGAATGTTCCGGTTGGTTGGTGGGTTGCAAACCAAGTGTGTGCTTTGTCCTGGGTGGTGCTGAGCTTGTTGAGAGTTGGAACTGCACCCACCCAGGCAGTGGAAAATTTTCCATCACACTCATGATATGTGCCTTGTAGATGGAGGATCCTGCTGAATCTCCTTTGGGGACTGCCTCCAATATTACTACATTTTTTCAGGTAAGAGAAGCAAAACTATACACAATATTGTATAATTGCCTGTACAACACCCTGTACAATTGCAATAAAACCACTATTTTTAAACTCCAGCCCCTTTTCAACAAAGGCCAAAATACCATTTGCCTTGTTGGAGGTGCCTACTACCTTTTTGTGATTCGTGCATTTGAACACCTAGATCCCTCTGTACATCACTCATTTGCAGTCTCTCTCTATTTAGATAATTGCCTTTTGGTTCCTCTTTCCGAAGTACATGACCTCACACTTCCCCACATTAAACTCCATTTGCCAGCCTTTCGCCCATTCACTCAATCTATATTCTGTTGCCAAATCACAGAATCCTTATCACAACATGGCCTTCCACCTATTTTTGTATCATTGGCAAATTTGTAAACCTTGCATACTGTTCCTTTCTCCAGGTCATTAAACAAAAATAGTAAACAATTGTGGGCCAAGACCGATCCCTGTGGTACTCCACGAGTTACTTCCTTCTAGTCTGAAAAGAACTCATTTATTCCACTGTTTACTATGGGACAGCCAGTGTTCAATCCACTTCCTCTGATACCATTGGCTTTCAATTTATTCACTAGCCTCTTATGTGGCACATTATCAAATGCCTTATGGAAATCTAAATACTCTAAAGGGTCCCCATTACCACCTCTCACTGTTATATCCACAAAGAATTCGAGCACATTTGTCAAATATGATTTACCTTTCATAAAACCGTATTGACGAGGTTTAATAATATTCAACTTTCTGAAATGATTCGCTATTTCCTCTTTAGTTATTGATTCCAGCATCTTGTCAAAAATAAATGTTAAGCTAACTGGTCTGTAGTTCCCTGCCTTCTGCCTTTCTCCTTTTTTGAACAAGGGAGTCACATTGGCTGTTTTCCAAATCACCTCCTGCCTCCCAGAGTTTAGTGAGTAATGAAAAATTTCATCCAATGGGTCCACTATCTCTGCAGCACTGAGGGAATGTTGCACTGTGGGAGGGGCAGTGCTGAGGGAGGGTCACACTGTGGGAGACACGGTACTGAGTGCGCTCTCCTGTTGAACTGGAGATGTGATTGTATAATTCCAAAGGTGCAGTTATGGAGAATGTTTGGGCAGTGGACGAGTGTGGGTTTCATCTGGAGCAGTGGGCTGGAGCAGTTTTCTTCTTGGAAGGACTCTGTTTTGCCAGGTGTTGGGAGTCTGTGTTCCGGGCGCTGTGGGAGGGACGGCGCTGGTGTTTCATCACACAGACTGGCTGCTTATCTGGAGAAGACTCTCACTTCTTCTTTCTCTGCACTGCTCCTTTACGGGACTAATTACTGGTGTGCCCTGCTGGGTGTGTCGCTGTTTATCGCACCAACAGTGTTTTGTGATTACTGACTGCGTAGTGCCTTGTCATGGCGGCTGTAAAGGCTCTAAGATGGCGGAGCCTCGGTCCTACACAGCAGTTACAGCTCCTGGAGGCATGGCTCCTGCGCAGTCGTCACCTTTCAGTCCGTTGTCTTTGTAAAATGCTGTGCGCAGTTCTGTGCCTCCATCTGTGCCTCTGTCAGTCGGTCTGGACGGTGGTTTCCAGGCCATGTCCGAGACTGTGGGGGGTGGGGGGTGGGGGCGGGGCGAGTATTGTTGTGTTTACCTAGATGTTCGGTAATACTGTGTTCTTTTTGTGGTCTGCGCTGGAATTTAATTTGTAGTGCGTGTGTAGTATGTAATATAGCCGTACTATTTGTTGATTAACAACTGTGCCTCCATCAGTCGGTCTGGACGGTGGGTTACAGGCCATGTCCGTGACTGTGGGTGGGCGAGGCGAGTGTTGTTGCGTTGCCTGGATGTTCGGTAGAATTGTGTTCTTTTTGTTGTCTGTGATGGTAGTTGATTTGTACTGCATGTGAACTATGTAATAAAGATGTACTGTTTGTTTAAAAAAAGGGGCGGTACTGAGGGAGGGTCACACTGTGGGAGGGGTAGTACTGAGGGAGTACCGACTGTCAGTGGGGCAATACTGAAGGAGTGTCACATCGCCAGTGGAGCAGTAGTGAAGGAGTGCCATACTGTTGGCGGGCAGGACTGAGGGCTGGGTGGCAGGCACTGGAAAGGAGATTGTGGGAGGAAATTCGCAGCATGTGTCCAGTGAAAGTCTGAGGATCACCCCTTTCCAGCCGTTCTTTATGGCTTCTCATTCAGCATTCCTCATCTGTCTGCTGGTACCATTGTGGTAATTCAGAGCAGTACATCTGACAACGGTTTGAGTTACAGATTAAACAATACACAAAATATTTGCAGCATTGAAGGGTGTTGGAGCTGACTGTACTCAGAGCCCCCACCTGACTTATGGTTACAATACACAAAATATTTGCAGCATTGAAGGGTGTTGGAGCTGACTGTACTCAGAGCCCCCACCTGACTGATGGTTTGTGTTCTATCTCCCATTACTCTAGGGAGTACAGATGCTTTTTCCACTCTTTCAACAGCGGGGAAGCTTCACTATGTTTTGAAACAATCCACAGAATGATTAAAGTTGGCTGTTTTGCAGATTTTAAAAGCCTTGGATTTAAAGCACAAAAGTAGAAAGATCTGAACAGTCCAAAGACACGGACTCCAACAATGGTTACCACATGAAGTCAGCTCCCTGGGCTTGTGAGATTAAACAACAGCTATTGCCTTCACAGGCTGTCAGCTCAGCTTCCCTCAGACAGTGTTACAACTGTCCGTATAGTTCAGTGGATCACAAGAAGTGTGAGCAGAAACTCACCTGCACATTTCAGCAAGCCTTCATTCCCCCTCCTCTCTCCCTTCCAAACTCCAGCACATTCATCTCTGAGAGATTAACCTTCAGTTCCAGGTAACTACCTGGAGATTTGGTTAGCCTGGAACACCCATGACGTTGTGGTGTTACAACCCAGCATGTGAATCTGGGTCACAGCAGGTTGCAAGTTGACCCCTTGCATTGTGTGTGTTTCCCCAGGTGCTCCAGTTTCCACCCACACCCCAAAAACTTTCTGGGTGTTAATAGTATTGGTGAGAGGAGAATCAGGGAGCAGTTAACTGGCACGTGTGTGAAAATAGGTTTCAGGAAACAAGTGGAGGAATGGTATTGCTGTGGGAGCCAGTATAGACTTGATGGGCCAAAGGACCTCCTTCTGTGGTATATGGAATTATGAAAATATGCAAATTTGCAAAACAGATGGAAGCAGAACCCCAGAGGCCTGAAAGTCCACATTAACCTTCTGCATACCGAACACAATGCCAGACTTCTTGGTATATTGAAATATTTTCAGCTTTGAAGCACAATCCTAAACAGCAGATCAATCAATCAATCAATCGATCAATCATAGAGTTCAACACTGATTGAAGGGCAAGGAACTGCAGATGCTGGAAATCTGAAATAAAAGCATAAAATGCTGGAACTATCCAACAGGTCAGGCAGCATCGGAGAAAGAAACCTGAAGCATTAACTCTCTTCCTCCATGATGCTGCCTGACCTGCTGACTATTTCCAGCATTTTATGAATTTATTTCAGACCTCTGGAGTTATTTCAGCCACTAGTGGCAGCCTGCCATATTGCTTTCAATTTTTTTCCCAGCTTTTCTCCAGGAATTAGCATTTTTAGCCCAAATATGTGAAGCGTCATACAAACTCTCATACAAATGAGAGTTCAAATTTCATCAAAGCCTCTACTTAAGATGTCCATTTCATAGTGTTGCCAAGTTACAGAATTTGACCATTCAGCCCATCGAACCTGTGCCAGCTCTTTTGAAGGAATTCAGCATTAGCCCTCCAACAGAATGGCACAACCCAGATACTGTCCCTGTGACAGGGTAGCGCTCTCCCAGTACTGCCCATCCAATGGTGCAGCACTGCCTGTCTGACAGTGCAGTATTCCCTCAGTCCTGCACCAGCCTGGGCCTTTCTGCTTCTCTCTCTGCAGTGGCATTTGGACACACGGTGGCCTGACTCAGGGGCAACAAGACTCGGACTGAGCCTTGGACATTATCTTTAATGTAGTGCGATGTCTCATGACGTTTCACGGAAGCATTCTTGGATAAAGCGCTCGTATCAGGCAGCGTTAGTAGATGATGAGAAACCTGGTCACAGAAGTAGATTTTAAGGGTCATCTTGAACAGGTGAGTCCAGATAAGTTAAGAGAGGTTTAGTAAGGGGAATTCTGGAGCCCAGGCAACTGAAGACACGGCCTCCAGTGGTGGACCAGTTAAAATCAGAGATCAGAAATAGAGGAGCACAGAGATCTCAGAGGAAATGTGATCATTGATGACTGCAGGCTTGAGATCTTTCTTCAAGGCACCCAGGCTACTGAACCAGTGATCTGGAAAGCTGTCAGAATTTCTTCTCATTTTAATTCTGATGCAGACTGTTCCAGCATTATTCACTCTGCTCAATGTTTCCTCACCACCAGAGAGTTTCCAGAATGCATCATCAGACTGTACGCTCAGATAAACAGATTGCATAATCTGTGATCCTGCCTGGGGCTTTAATTGGAGGAGATGGATGATGGCAGCAGGGTTACCCTTGAATCCGCATGCCCAGAGCTCTCAAATGGGCTGCCTTGAAAAGCCCTTTGTTCCCTGAAAATAAGTTAAAAAAGTTAAAGATAGGCACATTTTAACTCGGCTTAATTCTGGATTTTGTAAGGATTTGCAAATTGAAAAATGCCTCATTTTTATTATTGTTTGATATTCATTTCCCATGCCCAGTTAATAAGAATTAACACAGTTCTATAGTGCCTATCATGACCTTTGGATGTTCCAGGAGCACTAGACAACCAGTGAAATGCAGACTGTGTTGTAAGGCATTAGTTGAGGAACAGGAAACCACTGTAATAAACAGTGTGAATAGATAATCTGATTTAGTGATGTTGATCGGGGATAAATATTGGACAGGATTCTGCAAAGACTTGGCTCCACCTCTTCGAAATACACCACGTTATCTTTAATGTCCAACTGAGAGAGCAGTTTAGAATCATACCTGAACATATTGTAGCCATTGGTCAATCCCATTTATTTGAGAATGTTTAAAGGTAATTATAGAACATGGAACAGTACAGCACTGTACAGGCCCTTCGGCCCACGATGTTGTGCCGAACTATATAAACCTTTTCCACATTCAATCTATCCCCCTCTCTCCTTCACCTCCCATCAGCCTTTATTTTTCTTTCATCCATGTGCCTATGTAATAGTCTCTTAGATGACCCTATCGTATTGGCCCCTGGCATTGCGTTCCAGGCACCCACCACTCTCATTGTAAAATAAAACCTACCTCTGACATCTCCCCTAAACTTTCCTCCATGCACCGTAAATGGATGACCTCTGGTATTGGCCATAAACGCCCTGGGGAAAAGGTGCTGGCTGTCCGCTCTGTCTATGCCTCTCATAATCTTATATATCTCTATCAAGTTGTCTCTCATCCTCCGTGGCTCCAAAAGAAAAGCCCTAACTCACACAACCTTATATGTCAAGCCAAGGCTACAGAATATTCCAAATTGATTCATACTTTAAGTATATCACAGTAAACAAAAGTGATTCCTTCATCAAAAGTAAACCCACTCCATGAACTGAAAGTGGTGCAGTTGGTTGAGAATTCGAATGACTCTTTGATCTGAGCATCCATCAGACAGGAAGGGGACATGGAAGAAATTTGCAGTGTATTTGGGGAAAGGCAAATGGGCCTCACTGAATGAGCTCATCAGAACCTACTGAATGAAGGCTTGAAGTGAAGCTTGATCAAAAGCCTATGTAATGGTTATACTGAAATATTAATTCACGTAAGGTGACTCAGTATTAGATTATTCCTCAGTTTAAAACTCAAATAAGAATTATAAATTAAGTAAGCTCATAAACTCCAAGCTGCACTGTGGCATTTAACCATTTGAAACCTATGGACCTCTCATTAAAAGGAGGGTAGGTAATAGGTAGGAAACCAATCTTTTCCAATCTTTGACAAGGATTTATTCTTTCATTGCCCTAAAGATCTAGGCACAAATCTTACGCTTTCATAAAGAAAGATATGCTTCTGTAAGGCATCTACCACAACCTCTGGGCTTCACCAAGTGCTTCTCAGCCACTTTGGAAGAGTTCTTTCTGAACCACAACCCAGCTTGAATCAGGAACAACAGGCGAAGACACAGCACAGTAGACTGAAAACAGTGTTTTGTAGGTGGGTTTCAGGAGAATCAGCTGACACTGAGGGAAAGGTTGTTGTCATGACTCCATGTTACTAAGCTCTCTATTTCCTTCCACTACTCTGACTCATTGTTATTTGAGATATGGCCCACTATGGTGGTATCATCTGGTATGACCTGAAAACTTGTAGATGGAGTTAGAGCAGAATCTGGCCATTCACTCATCAGTGTATAGGGGAGTAGAGTAGTAGACGCAGCTTTGTGCAGCACCAGTGTTGAGAATAATCATTGTGGAGAGGCTTTGGAGAGGGAGCAGAAAAGGTTCACTAGGATGCTGCCTGGATTAGAGGGCATGTGCTATAAGGAGAGGTTGAACAAACTTGGGTTGTTTTCTCTGGAGCGGTGGAGGCTGAGGGGAGACCTGATAGCAGTTTATAAGATTATGAGAGGCATAGATAAAGTAGACAGCCGGTATCTTTTTTCCAGGGTCAAAATGTCTAATGCTAGAGGGCATGGATTTAAGGTGAGGGGGGGTAAGTTCAAAGGAGATGTATGGGGCAAGTGTTTTTTACACAGAGAGTGGTGGGTGCCGGGAATACGCTGCCAGGGGTGGTGGTGGAGGTAGATATGATAGAGGCATTTAAGAGGATCTTAATTTAGTTTAGTTAAGCATTTAATTATTATTTTAATTAGTTCAGCACAACATTCTGGGCCAAAGGGCCTGTCCTTGTGCTGTTCTATTTTGCAGGTGTCTTGGACTGCTGTGTCATTGAACCAAGACCCTGCTCTGAGAGCTGGTGTGCAATGGTGACTGCATATTAAAAGAATTCATACATATCCAACTTCTGCACCTCAAAACTGGAGTGGAAACAAGTCACCCTGGATCCCAGGGACTGCCTGTGAAAAAGGAGAAGAATAAAGGCTCACAAATGGAAATAGAAAATGGTGATCTGATAAACTAAGGGTCCTGCTTGAGGGACGGTAGGTTAGCCCCAAGGTATGAATACTGAGCAGGGATGAGCAGTTTGTCTAAGCAGCCACAAAGCTCTACAGGTGGTGGCTTGTGTCAGCTGTCATGTCATAAAGTGACAGCCAAACGCTGAAGAAGAAAGCACATATGCAGATGGATCAGGAGCAGTGAGAACTTTGTGTTCACTATGAAACTGTCAGATAGGAGACATGGGATTTCACGATTTCAGGAAGAGAAGAAGGTGTGAATATTGCTGTTAGTTACTCGGTGAATGGTTTCCATGGATGGTACAGTACACAATCTCCACAGTACAGCTTAGCAGAAAAACTCTCCTTTAAGATGTGAGCTTACTTCAACAACTGTACAAAACAGGCTGCTTCTGCTCTTCCTGTATACCAGCTAACTGTTTGACCAAAATTTATGGAAGTCCAAAGTGGAGTTGTTCTGCTATGTCTGAAAGTCATCTAAGACATGGGACAAAACCAATAGCTGAAGCAAATTGATGGCCACTTCCTGTTTTATCTCAGCACCTTTTAGGATCCATTTCTGCAGTGCCTCTAACATTTAGAAAAACCCCAGTTTATATCACAGTAACAATAGCAGACAAAATTTGACACCAGAACCCAACCAAAGATATCAGGGCAGGTGAGCAAAAAGTTGGATCAGGAGGGAGATTTTAAGGAAAGAGGTAGAAAGGCAAAAGGGTTTAGTAGGACAATTCTAGAGCTTAAGTATGTGTCAGCTGAAGACAGGGTCACCATTGGTGGGAGATTAAATTCAGGGCTGTTCACAATATATTGTGAAAATGTCAAGGTGTTCTGTATCGTGGAAACTGAAGAAAAATCCAAATGAATGTACCTCAGTAGTGTAAGATTGGTGCTGCTGTTACTAATGAAGTGAGACAATGGATAAATGTGGGTTGTGTATTGATCGTGTATCGCTCACGGTTTGAGGGTTGCCAGAGTATGTTTAAATATTCCACATGGGTTATGTGCCTCTGCGTTCTTGATCAGCAAATGACTCAATATTGAATAAACTCCACAATCTGATGATCTGACCTTGTGGTCTGTACCTCAGCTGAAAGTTTCAACCACAGTATAAACTTGAGCAACAACCAAACTGGAGGAACAGCACCTCATTTGCTGTCTCAGAATCTTGCAGCGTAACTGCATGAACATTGAATTCTCCCACTTCAAGTAATCCCCACCCCCCCTTTCCCCACACTCCCTCATCAACCACGCTTCTTCTCTTCTTCCCTTTCCTAGCCTCTCTCTCTCTTTTCTAGCCCCTTTTTTTTCCCTCCTTACCTTTGACCCATCCCCCGGTGGATCTGCTCTCCCCTCCTCCCCCGCACCTGCCCATCACTGTCTTTTACCTGCATCTACCTATCACCAACCTGTGCCCACCCCACCTCCCCTCTTTTGTTCACCTATCACTGCTCTGCTTTTCCCTCCTATATATTGGGCTTCCCCTTTTCCTATCTTCAGTCATGAAGAAGGGTCCTGGCCCAATACGTTGACCGCCTGCGTTTCTCCATGGATGCTACCTGGCCCTGCTGAGTTCCTCCAGCATTATAGTGTTTTTCATTAACCATTGGTGAACATGGAAGCAAGCAGTGTTTGAACTGGGGTTGGCTTATACAAATTACACAGAATTTTCAGCATTGTAATAGTGCAACTGGTTCAGGCTGGATTTCTGCTCCACCCCACTCCAACCCCACCACCCTCTGTCTCATCACCCTGCACCAGCATCTCCTACTCTTCCTTCGTGTGTGTCTCTAACTTTCCAATGTTCACCTCATCCACTCCTGATGGAAGCAAGGTGTATATTCTTCCCACTTTGTTTGGGAAAGAGCTTCTTCTGAAATCCCAATGGGGGTTGTTAGTGACTATCATTCATCTACCTCTCTCTATCTCTCTCTATCTATCTTTCCCTCGCCTCTCTATCTTCCTCTCTCCCTGTCTCTACCTCTATCTATTTCTCTGTATCTCTATATATCTCTCTCCCCCTCTCTCTCTTTCTCTCCCTCTCTTTGAAGCTCATTGATTGCAGAAAGAGACTGTTGGTCTGTGGAGGTGCTCTGCTGCTCTTGATGCACCCACTCACACTGCCAGGAAGATATAAGACAAAAGAATATTTGAGCTCAGGAGGGATGGGCGTTCAGACCACTAGAGCAATGGTACAAGATGTCCTATCCTGAAAAGACTTAAGTCCAATTCTAACACAGTCAGCCCATAGTGAAGAGAACTCGGTAATGTTTCGCGCAGTTATAGGACAAGACAAGCAACCGAGTTGGTGTGTGAACAAGTGGGAGGGCTTTTGGAAAGACAAGATCATGAACTGTACATCTTGTTGTCTGCTTGCAGGGAAGGTTGCCATCAAGAAGGATGAGCTTCAGAAGTATCACAATCGGGATACCTGGTTCCCACTGCAGCCGGTTGATGCTGATTCGGAAGTTCAGGTAAGTTCATTTAGATGAGGGAAATTCAATAGCACCTTTCACAACTTGGACATCCCAAAGAGCTTGCACAGCCAATCAAGTGTAACCACGTCAGAAATACACCAACCAACCTGCACTCAACAAGATCCCAGAAACAACAGTGAGATAATGATCCAAATGGTTACCATGTTGTTCGGGGATAAGTATTGGCCCAGGGCACCAGGAGTTGCTGCACAGGAGTGCCAGGATGTTGAGAGGAAAGGTCATTGACGTGGAATATTAATTTTGTTTCTCTCTCCATGGATGCTGCCTGATCTGTTGAGTTCTTCAAACATTTTTTTCTTTTCTTTCTTTTTCAATCTTTTTATTAGTTTTCAAATTAATACAGATTAATATATAACATCGATGTTTGTACGTGTAATAACAAGAGATCAGGAGAACAATCATGGCATAGATAATCATAAAGAACAATAAAATATTAAAAAATCTGTAGATCCAACGATCTCTTAGTAACTAAATATGATATGAAAGAAAGGAAATAAAAAGATTTATTATATAAATAAAAAAAGAGAAAAAAAAACAAATCAATAAGAAAAATTATAAACAGTATATCAAACCAAACTAAGCTAAACAGAAAAATTTCAAAACAAAAACAAACAAAAAAAAAAGACTGGACTAAAATTTCTCAGTAGAAACAGAGCAATATTACGTCGTCAGCTCCGTTCCTCATTTTTTTTTGTCTTTATTTGAAAATCTGCAGTTTTTTGCTTTTCTATTAAATAATGTAGATTTTTCCCACTGACATCTGAAAAACTCTCCTGCTTTCTTCTGCAATTGTGCCACATGACCTTCTATGAACTTAATTAATGGGAGAATGGAGAAAACCTGAGATGAGGCATGGTTAGGGTGGGGTTAGGAAGGGGGTGATTACCTCATCAGGTCACACATTCCATTGATGTGCTCCCCTCTTGTTGACAGGCCATCTCCAATGCTGCTTCCGACAACTGCACAGGTTACATCAACACACGTGGTGTTGGAGCAGGGACCTCAGCCTACTTGTTAGTCTCCCTATTTACATTGGAATTCTCCCTACATCAGGAAAGGGACAGAGAAGAGGCTGCCATTTCCATTAAGTTTAATCAACCCGTACTCCAGGACATTGTGTGTTAACAGCTCCAAAATATTTTTAAGTTCTGACAACCAGTACATCACTATACAACCAATACAACCCCAACCCTCCCTCTCCAGTGTTTCCTGCTACTTTGTAATGTCTATAGTGGGAGTAAGCTCTGTTACTGATGGAGGTGGGTTGTAGCCGTATCTCAGGATGGCATTCCCACCCAGGGAGCTACCACACTGGGAGTGGGTCCACAATACTGATGCAAAATTACAGAGAATGGATGGCACAAACTCATCCCATCTGGTCTGGGATGGTGATTATGCTTGACACTGACTGGCTCCCACCCTTTCTCACCTAACCCCATCAATGTGTTAGTAGAACCACAGACATACTCTACTTGCAAAAGTGGGTTTAAGAAGTCATTAGATTGTGGGGTTGCCGGTAGCAGCAGTCAAGTGAGCTGACACCTGCAAGGTTTGCACCCTGCACTGTGGGCTGGCAGGTCAGGATTTAGACCCCAGCTTTGGCCAGCCTTTACAGTTGGACCACTTCCAAATGTTACGCAGCTGGCTCTGGCTTGGCCCTGAGCTAAGAAATCACACAAAGGGACTGTACCTGAAATCACCTTCTTCAAAAAATCAATGCTGGGCAAACCAAAAATCTGAAAGTATTTCACTGATTATTTCGAGAGGCATCTCACTCCACAATGAAATAATTCGTTTTGACAAGTGTGAAGAGCATCTGGAATACTGCTCTCTGCCGCCTCTCACACTTCCATTCCAGCAACAGGCGGGTTTGGGGCTGAAACAGTTTGCAGACGCGCTGTTCTTCTTTCTTCTCGGTCATGACTTACAGGAAGTGGTCACTGTTGAAGGAAGTCTCTGCCATGCCCCTGGGCTGTCACCACCCACACAGTTCATGCATTACTTCCTTTTCCCTCCTCCTCTCACACCTCTCTCTTTTTCTTTCTTCCTGTCTTTCCTTCTTCCTTTCCCTCCCTCACTTTCTCCCCCTTGTTGTTTCCTTCATGGTCTCCCTCTGTCAGTCTCTCTTTCATGTCCTCCATCTGTACCTGTTTCTCCTCCTCTCCTTGTCTCTCTCTTGCTCTCCATAACTCTCTTCATTTCCTTTATTGTCTTACTCTCTTCAAAGTGTTTACTCGGAAAGTTGGTCTATTCAGTTGTAAACGTGTTAGGGCCTGCTGTTTACAGGCCCATTTGTGCTCCATTTGTTACAGGCATGGTCTGCTGTCAGTGCTGGTGCTGACGCTTCACAATGACAGTCACCTAACCTCCTACAACCGCCCTGCCCTCAAATCTTTCTTGCCCCATTTCCCTCAGACTAATCTTAAACTTATGCATATTTGTTGACATGGTCCTTGATGTAGGCAGGCATGGTAATGTAGCGGTTAGCATAACACTATTACAGCGCCAGCAACCTGGGTTCAATTCCGGCTACTGTCTGTAAGGAGTTTGTACGTTTTCCCCGTGACTGCGTGGGTTTCCTCCGGGTGCTCCGGTTTCCTCCCACATTCCAAAGATGTACGGGTTAGGAAGTTGTGGGCATGCTATATTGGTGCCAGAAGAGTGGCGACACTTGTGGACTGCCCCCAGAACATTCTACGCATGTACATGTGACTAATAAAGGTATCTTATCTTGATTTTCTAACTCCAGAGGTTCATTCTCCAACCTCATAATCCTCAGTCCAATAATATTTCTCCTCTCCATCCTAAACTATCTATGTATAATTTATTACAGTCTGGACTCAGCTATTGGAAGCAGTATTCTGTCTACTCCATCTCCATCCCATTCCTTCAGCCCTTCATTTCTGAGGAAAATAACTCCATTATTTTCTTTGTATTATACCCTCCTCGTGCTGAGCAGTGTGCAGTAAGCTGGTGCTGTTCCTGCAACACCAGTGCTATTGTGTGCAGCCTGAAACAGCACAAGTGCTCACTCAGGTTCTGCATCAACTCATTCTTCCAGTTTGAATTTCAGAGTAAAAATTTCTCGGCATAAATACTAGCTTCCGTGTAATAAAGACCGTAAAATCTGTTTCATCCTCCTGAGTGTGAAGACTGGGCCTCAGGTTAATGTTTTATCAGATAGACAATAACACAGACAGTGTGGCCTTCCTCAGTACTGCTGATCCATCACTGTGGCATGTCCTCAGTACAGCCCCTCGAGCAATGCAGGCACTCCCTTCAACTAACCACACACCCCTCCCACAGTGCGACCCTCCCTCAGGTACTGTCCCTCCCAGTGTGACCCTCCCTCAGTACTGCTCCTCGCAGTTTGACCCTCCCTCAGTACTGCCCCTCCCACAATGTGACCCTCACTCAGTACTGCCCCTCGCAGTGTGACCCTCCCTCAGTACTGCCCCTCCCACAATGTGACCCTCCCTCAGTACTAGCCCCTCCCAGTGTGACCCTCCCTCAGTACTGCCCCTCCCAGTGTGACCCTCCCTCAGTACTGCCCCTCGCAGTGTGACACTCCCTCAGTACTGCCCCTCGCAGTGTGACACTCCCTCAGTACTGCCCCTCGCAGTGTGACACTCCCTCAGCACTGCCCCTCACAGTGTGACCCTCCCTCAGTACTGTCCCTCCCACAATGTGACCCTCCCTCAGCACTGCCCCTCCCAGTGTGACCCTCCCTCAGCACTGCCCCTCCCAGTGTGACCCTCCCTCAGCACTGCCCCTCCCAGTGTGACCCTCCCTCAGCACTGCCCCTCCCAGTGTGACCCTCCCTCAGCACTGCCCCTCCCAGTGTGACACTCCCTCAGCACTGCCCCTCCCAGTGCGACCCTCCCTCAGTACTGCCCCTCGCAGTGTGACCCTCCCTCAGTACTGTCCCTCCCAGTGTGACCCTCCCTCAGCACTGCCCCTCCCAGTGTGACCCTCCCTCAGTACTGTCCCTCCCACAATGTGACCCTCCCTCAGTACTGTCCCTCCCAGTGTGACCCTCCCTCAGCACTGCCCCTCCCAGTGTGACACTCCCTCAGTACTGCCCCACTGACAGTGTAGCAGTTCTGAAGAGCTACACTTCCTCACTACTGACATTTTTGCATTACATTTTGCTTATGACTGATTTATAATTTTCAAACCGTCACACTTGGCACTGAATCCATGGATTACATGGTTGAGTTAAATAACCACTGCAACAGCCTATCCAACACTCCAGCACAACGTTGTTCTGTTGTAGGGGCAGTATTGAGGGAGCACTTCCCTCTCAGAAAGGCAGGGCTGAGAGAGGGCTGCATTGTCAGAAGCTCAGTGTTTTAGGTGAGGTATTAATCTGACGTGGTCTTTTTCTACCCAGGTGAACATGAAATATCTCAGGCACTATTTGTGGAACAATATGAGATTTCTCTCTGTCTTTTGCTAATCTTTATCTAAGACCATTTGCACAAAAGCAGATGAACTTTGAGCCTATAGGTTGCCATGTTCCTTTACGTGACTGCCTTATAAAGTTAAGTCGTTGGCTCTGATCTGTTCTGGGACATCTGAGGTAATATATGTAAATGCAAATGCTCAGTTTTTTCATTAAATAGTAAGTTTAGGAGTAATGTTCATTTTGTGACTGTTGTGATGACCATTTCAGGGCAAAGTTCACCTGGAGCTAAGACTTAGTGAAGTGATCACTGACAGTGGGAGCGTTTGCCATAAGTTGGCTACACGGTAAGAACGGTTTTATTTTTCCCTTGATACTGTTTTTGTGAGATGCAGACCTTCCAGTGAGATTTATTGTGTGAGTTGAATGTTCACTGTAGCCACAACCAATGTGGAAATCTTCTCTAGAGAGTCATTAGTGCAAGACCCCCTGTACTTTCCAGCTTTAGAACAATGGCAAGCATGCAAGGAGCCTCTGCACCATCCAGACTAATCTAACACCTTGCACATTGCAATGCAAATGCTCTTCATCCCATCTGAAAACAGCTGGGAAATCATTAATGTACAGGCCAATTTGGGGAAAGCAACCCTGGGAATCTGAATTATTTAGGGGATCTAAACTAATCCAGGAGATCTCTTTTGCCCGGAACCCTATGAGGTACTCCTGCTCAGGTAGTAAGTGTCTTCCCATGGCTGGCCCCAGACAGGTCCACCTCTCCAGTGAATCTGCATCCTTTACACAAGGGCGAGGTCCAGAACTCCAGTCCCGTGACTTTGCTCAAGGGGATAAAGAAGTAAAATGTGTCCAAATGTACAGGAACAGAAGGCCATTGTATTAAATTGGATTAATGGTTAGATCACAGAAAGTCTATATCTGAGCACCATCTGCACACCTTAACCTAGTAACCCTTGAGCACCAGAGGTTTAATTTTAAACTCTTGATTTCTAGCCAGATTTTTCTAGAACTGTTAATGGGTTAAAGATAGTGAAAGGGTGAAGGAACAAGCTGGTGGTGTTATTGCAGTTGTAATTCAGCCAGTGCTGATCTCCCAGAGAAACCTTCCTGCAAAATTACCTCTGGCTTGTTCCAGCTGGTGGCACCATGGATTTAGAACAGAACAGCTCCCAAGATGAGACAGGCACTCGAAAGGCCACTCTTGTCAACTGTGCTTGGTATTGAAAGAAACAGCAATGCTTGGACTGAAACAAACAGTTCTCGGAATAGAGCCCAATTTTTTTATCAAAATAGTATGAGGTAGTAGCTTGGAAAAAGAGAAATATTCAACATATGCAGAGTGAGGGACAGTATGATTAGACTGGGTGGGATGTTAAGGGAGTGGGAAGAGTGTGATTAAACTGAGTGAGTATTAGAGAGTGGTAATAGGATTGGAGCTGAGTGGGAGATAGAAGGGCTGAGGGCAGGGGTTTGAGGCCTGGACCCAATGGGTGCTGTGAAACCTGGTTGTCCCAGGTGTGACTAATGGATGGTCAAATTTCCTTGGATACAGTCCTCACCTCATTTCACTCCCAGCCGTGCCATTTTCATGGCATAATCGCTGTAAAACAGCATCATGCAACGACCCGTTCAGCATAGTTTTGTAATGACAATATTATTGTTACCAACTCTCTTTGGATGTCTTCCAGGAGACCTCATCACACATTTTGGTAGCTCTCTCTACTTCATCCAATATTTTTATAATTAATAAATTAAAGTGCTGAAAGGCACAAAACGATTTTATTTCCCTTTTCCTGAAGATTCCAGACCAGAACCCCCTCAACAGTTTCCACCTTACCTGTAGGAGTGTGTTATTTCCACTTTACCTGTAGGAGTGTGTATTTTCCACCTTACCTGTAGGAGTGTGTTATTTCCACCTTACCTGTAGGAGTGTGTTATTTCCACCTTACCTGTAGGGGTGTGTTATTTCCACCTTACCTGTAGGGGTGTGTTATTTCCACCTTACCTGTAGGAGTGTGTTATATTTAGATTCCAGCATCCTGATGCTGAATAAGTTATCTATCCATTTTGGGTACTCATGATCAGGGACTCAGCATCAACACTGGTCTCTGAAGTATTTTGTTGTCATTTACTGATTCTGGAAGTGTGTTTCCCCGAGTAATCATGAAAGATAAATTCAACTTTACTGCTCACTCAGTTCCACCCACTCCTAAAACTGACTTCATAAATTGCATAGAATTTAAGTCAAACTAATAATTTATTTGCTTCGAGTTTGAAAGTAGTTTCCAGTTCTCCTCAAGAGTAGAGGGACATGTCTGCTGTGCCTCCAGAACGATAGACGGTGAGTTGGGGGTGAGAAGGGAATGGCTGAGGCACAGAGGAGTGAAAGCAAAAGACATCTTTAAGAGGTGATTCCAAGCAGGTAGGGAAGTATGCAGTGGAAGAGGTGAGGGAAGAGGAAGGGCAGGTGTACAGAAAAGTAGCTGAACTGCCTTTACAGTTGATTAATTATTTGTGAGGTGCATTGTACCAGAAGCAAGCTTGTCTTCCAGTTTGTACAGAGCAAACTCCCATGGTCAACAGCAAGAGAAATGGCTGGTTATGAACTCCCTCAGTGCTGCCCCTCTCTCTGTGTAGTCAGCTCTCACGGTGTGCAGTGGGCTCTCACGGTGTGCAGTCAGCTCTCACGGTGTGCAGTGGGCTCTCAGTGTGCAGTCAGCTCTCACGGTGCAGTGGGCTCTCACGGTGTGCAGTGGGCTCTCACGATGTGCAATCAGCTCTCACGGTGTGCAGTGGGCTCTCACGGTGTGCAATCAGCTCTCACAGTGTGCAGTGGGCTCTCATGGTGTGCAAAACCATACATTTTCAAAATGTCAAATATAACTTTAATCTGTTGTTTTCTCTGAGTGTCAGAGGCTGAGGGATGACCTGACAGAAGTACCTAAAATGATGAGAGGCACAGACGGGGTGGATGTTCAAGGGTCTTTTTCCCAGGGTGGAAATGTCAAATACCAGCAGGCACAGGTTTAAGGTGAGAGGGAGGAGTTTTTTACACAGAGACTGGTAGGTGCCTGGAATGCACTGCCAGGGCAAGTGTGGATGAAGGTACAATAGCAACATTCAAGAGGCACTTAGATAGAGAAATGAACAGGCGGGGAATGGAGGGATATAGACCATGTGCAGGCAGATGTACAGTTTAAATTGGCGTCATGTTAGCACAGACATTGTGGGCTGAAAGGCCTGTTTCTGTGCTGTAGTGTTCTATGTATTGTAAAGAAAAGGCACCATCATGTCATTGTGTTGCGATTCCTTTTGCAATGATAATCCAGTCTTTTTCCATCCTGGTGCCTGGCATTATTTGAGTGGTGTGGAACTCTGGCAGAATACCCAGAGGGAATGGATACTGTGTTTATGGGTTGAAAGACTAAACACATGAAAAATATGAAACAAGCTATAACTTGTTCAGAAAGGCTATGTGAAGCTCTTGTTTTTGTGAGAGGAAAGTGTTTATTTGTTCCTGCTGAAAAGACACTGGAACTTATAAAACAATTTCCTGCTGAGAAATTTCCGTGAGATTAAGTTTTAAATCACAGCTTCAAGCTCTGTTCAGAGTTGGTACAGCTGGCCTTTCACAGGCTCCATGTGTCAGTTTGTTGTACCATTCGACCACGTATATCAATGGCTATCACAGCAGATCATGTTCCTTCAGAAGAGAAAGATGAGACTATGGAGGGATTTGAGAGTTTTACAATTGAGATGTTGCTTCACTGGGAATTAGTGTAGGTTGGCAAGCACAGGACTAATGGGTTAATGGGATCTGGTATGACCTACGAAACAGGCAGCAGTCTTGGCCTACAGTGAAAGTGGAGAGGGAGGCTGAGAAATGAAGGACACCGATGGTGAGGCCATGCAACAAGACCAAATTAATGATTTGTATGAAAAACACGATGATGCTGGAGGAACTGGGCAGGATCCGTGGAGAAAAGCAGACGGTCAACGTTTCGGGTCAGGACCCTTCCTCAGGACTGAAGATAGGAAAAGGGGAACCAACCTTGCAGTCTAATGCCATGAACATTGAATTCTCCCACTTTAAGTAATCCCCACAACCTCCCCAACCACGCCTCTTCTTTCCTTCCCATTCCTAGCCTCGCTCTCTTTTCTCTACCCCCTTTTTCTCTTCACCTTTGACCCATCCCCGGTGGATCTGCTCTCCCCTCCTCCCCCGCACCTGCCCATCACTGTCTTTTACCTGCATCTACCTATCGCCACCCTGTGCCCACCCCACCTCCCCTCTTTTGTCCACCTATCATTGCTCTGCTTTTCCTCCTATATATTGGGCTTCCCTTTTCCTATCTTTAGTCCCGAAGAAGGGTCCTGACCTGAAACTTTGACCGACTGCTTTTCGCCACGGATGCTGCCTGGCCTGCTGAGTTCCTCCAGCATCATCATGTTTTTCATCTAGATTTCAGCATCTGCAGTCCTTTATTCTCTAATGATTTGTATATTGAAGGATGGTAAGACCTTAGCATGAAGCATATGAACAGTCAGGATTTCTCAGTGTTTTGGTGAACTGATTCAATATCTAACCCCACACAGACATGTTGTGTAGCAAGGAGAGCAGAAAAAATAACATATTTTAATAATCAATTTGCTTTTCTTTCTATCTTTCTCCAGTGTTTTAGAGTGCCAAGATTTGCCAATAGTCAATGGGCAATGTGATCCTTATGCAACAGTTACCTTGTCAAGCCCGTCCAGGTATTCGTTAACTTACAATTATTTATCACTGGTCTGGTATCTTCAGGAACATCCAGACCAGATTTACATGTGATAAACTTTACTGTGCACTCTGTGTCCACAACCTTGCTATTAATTCTCGTGGTTTTTGCCACATTTTTTCTATGGCATGGTCCATAAGGAAAGACGATTCGTAACACATGAATAAAGAGTAAGAACTTTCCTTTAATCCTAGTGTTTCCCCTTAATTTTGCTGGCAGCAGTCATGATGTGGCTACAATATTTGGCCACCCAGTATCTTTGTAGCGTGAGTCCTCCACACCACTTCTGACTGCAGTTGGTTTGTGCCCGAAGCAGAAAACTGCGAATGGTGGAAATGTGAAATAAAAATGAAGAATGCAGGAAATAGTCAGCAGGGTGTGCAGCATCTGTGGAGAGAAGCAGTGAACATTTCATGTCTACCACCTTTCGTTAGAGAAGTTAGATATCAGGCATCCGTTGCACAGAAAGACGAGGGGGAGAAGGACAAAGGGGATGTCTCTGATCGGGTGGAAAGCAGGAGCGAAGCAATGATGGTACCAGCTGAGAGAGGTGGTGAAGGGTTGTTGACCATCGCTGATCTGTGTGGACCAGGGGTAAGTAGATCAGATGAGTCAGAATAGGAGAGAGGAAAAAATCAGCCCGGATCTGTTAGATACAAAACACAGCAGCTTCTGGAAATCTGATTTCAAACAGATAATGCTGGAAATACCCAGCAGGTCAGACAGCAGCTGTGGTGACAGCAAAAGAGAGAAAAAAAAAGCAAAACAGCTTGATGACCTCTCATCAGAACTGGCCCTAACCCTCAGTTCTGATACAAATTGGAAAGGATGGTGATCTGAAGTTGTTGAATTCAGTGTTGAGTCCCGAGGGGTTGTATCTCACCGTTACAGCATTGCCACTTTTCTTTCCTCTGTCTTTTATCTCCATCCTTTACACCTCCAGGCTGATCTTCTGTGATTAATGAGCCCTTGGCGCCCTCTCGCAGTGGCACCAACTCCCCTAGTCTCATTCATTTCCATCCCACGCACACAGTTCCTCTGTTCTCTCTGCCCTTTACCCTGCTCTGCAAATTGAAGCATGTTTGACTCCGAACTTTAGCAGCTCTGATAAAAGGTCATTGACCTTAAACACTCCCTGTCTCCACAGATGCTGCCTGACCTGCTAGGTGGTTCCAACGTTCCTTGCCTTTATTACATTTGGTTATGTTTCTGGACTTGTAACCAGAACTGAAGGATGTAATTCTAACCTCTCTCTCCAGAATCCCATGGGATCAGGTGGAATGCTGGTTTTCAATCCTGATGAGCGTTGACCAGTGGAGAGTAAAATGTGGTGCCTGATTCAGTAACTTGATGGGGGTGGTATGGGTTAAAGTAGACCCCATACATTCAAATCTCAACCCTTTGAGAAGCACTGCCAAAAGAGTGATATCCTGGACCATGAACCCAACCCTCCTCTCTCCAAAGATGCTACCTGTCCTAAGTCTCCTAAGTATGTTGATTTTATCTCAGGTCTTCAGCATGTGCAGAGTTCTGCCATTTTCCTTTGTTTCTTGTTGTATAATTCTTCAAATTTCACAGGGACCAGAGATCTGACTTTCTTTTTGCTGTTAGGTCAGAGGTGAAGAAAACAAAAGTAAAAAGAAAAACAAATAATCCACAGTTTGATGAAATGTTCTATTTTGAGGTAAGTTTCTCCTCAAGGAATTATCTGAAGAGCAATTCTTTGATCTTCATGTCCAAATGGTGGGGGTTGGTCAGTCTCTCCTGTTCTAATCTGTGGACAACTGACGAGTATGAACCATTGTCACACTCAGATTCATCAATCTCCTTCCATGCACAATGTGCTAATCTGCTGTAGACCCCCAGTACATCCCAGTAGACCCCCAGTACATCCCAGTAGACTCCCAGTACATCCCAGTAAACCCCCAGTACAGATATCCAGGGTGGACTTCATGAAGGGAACTAAACCCTACCCTAATGTTCTCCTCCTCGAACCTCCTTGTATAGACCCCAGTGCAGATCCAAGTGCAAACCCCCTGTGTGGATGCAGGTAGGGACCCCTGTTGCAGATTTTCAGTACAGAACCCTCTGTGGATCTGCTGTGTAAGCCCCTGCAGTGGACTCCCTGTGCACAGGACAGACTCCCAGTGCAGATTCACTGCATGATTCTCCCAGTGTGGGTCGCCTGTGCAGACCCCTGATACACAGGACAGATCCCACTGTGGATTCCCCAGTACAGATTCCCTCCTGCCCAATATGGATCTCCTGTACAAACATTGCATTGGGACCTCTAGTATGCAGCTCTGACGTAAACACCTGGTACAGACTGCTAGTCTCCCCGTAGAAGATCTCCCATGCAGACTAGCTGGTGCAGACTCTCAGTGTGGACCGCAGTGAGGATTTGCTCTGCGGAACTCCAGGAGCAGACCCCTTATCCCGGTGCTCAGTCCAACTGTAAAACCTCTGCTTTATATTCAGCAAAATAATCACTTGTAAGGCTGTGTAAGTTGGCTGAACCATCACATTGGAAACTGCCTTGGGTTTTGGGTTTCCCTGGCGTTCTGTGCAGCCTCCTGGTAATCACTGAGGCCTGGTGTACCTTCGGTTGCTAAATCCCTGCTCTTTGAAGCTAGTAACCCACCCACCACCTCCCTCACTACTTTCAAAATGCCCCTCAAAAGCCTCACCTGCTCTCATGTCTTTAATTCCCCTCCTTAACCTCTCCATTCCTCCCCCATTTCCCACTCTGTCCATTCCTTTCCACCCCATTCCCCTTCCCCACCTTCTCACCCAACTCTCTCTCTTCTATTCTATCCTCTCTTTCCAATCCCTCTCTCTCCAGTGCCCTCCCTGTCCCCTATTCACTTTCCAACATGCCCCTTCCTCCTTACTAGAGTCATAGAACCATAGAGTAACCCAGCACAGAAACAGGCCCTTCGCCCCAACTGGTCCATGCCAACCACAGAAACCTCCCTACTAGTCCCAGTTGCCCTCGTTCAGCCCATAACCCTCCAAGCTCCTCCCCAAATGCCTCTTAAATGTTGCAATTGTAACTGCTTCAACCACTTCCTCTGGCAGCTCATTCCAGGTACTCGCCACCCTCTGTGTGAAGAAGTTACCTCTCAGGCCTCTTATAAATCTCTCCCCTCTTGTATCTGTGCCCTCTAGTTTTGGACTCCCCAGCCCTGGGGAAAAGACTATGACCATCCACCTTATCCATACCCTTCATGATTTTATAAACTTCTATGAGGTCACCCCTCATTCTCCTACGCTCCAAGGAATAAAGATCCAGCGTGGCCAACCTCTCCCTCTAACTCAGGCCCTCTAGTCCAGGCAGTATCCTTGTAAATCTCTTCTGCACCCTCTCCAGCTTGACAATGTCTTTCCTATAACAGGGTGACCAAAACTGTACACAATACTCCGAGTGTGGCCTCACTAACGACTTGTATAACTGCAACATTATGTCCCTACTCCTAAATTTGATGCCCTGACCACTCTACAGTTCTCAGAGGTGCCTTGCTGTACTGAGTTGTAGAAAGGCAAGTTACACTCACTTAATTAGCACAGAGAGAGGCCATTCAACCCATTGTGCCTATGCTGTGTACATCAGATCATTCTGCCTGCTGCTGCACCATCCAGCCCACACATGTGCAGCAACACAGGTTTGTGCTGGGCATCCTTCTCCCTATGCCCAGTATGTGTCTGGCCAGATGTGGTTTTACCTTAGCCCTTGTCTTTGGCAGCCACTGTGAGTTGTGATCACCTTGACCAGTGTCACATCTTACACTGGGGCCTCCCTGTGCACAGAGTGATCTGTAACTCACTGGCTCCTTGCCATGCAGGTGACGAAGCCATGCAGCTACAGTCGAAAGTCGAACTTTGATGTTGAAGAGGAGCACGTGGAGAAGATGGAGATGAGGTGAGAATGCCTGCTGGAGGCTGCTTCAAGGCACTTCCATTCCTAAACTTGGAGACAGCACATGGGTTCTCCCACATGTCACTCAACAGAAGGCAGGAAGTTATTTGGAACTTTTGTGCAGAAGAAATTGATCTTTGTTGACCTCTTGGGGTGGTTGTTGTGCACAGGGTCAGTTCCACTTTGCATTCAAGGTACATCTATATCGCAGTGTAATGCATGGGTACTTCCAGTGAACTCTGCCTATCCTCTGAATATGTGAACATTTAGACTGTTGCTAGAACTTACTCTGACCGGCTGAGTGACCCCCTAACTAACCCACCAATAACCCCACTCACACATGAAGATCTTAGTCACTAGGGGAAATATTAAGGGATCCTGGCAGTGAAGGGAGAGTGGGTTAGACGGTGGTGTATTAAAGGGTGTGGGGAGTGAGGGGAGAGTGGGTTAGACAGTGGTGTATTAAAGGGTTTGGGGAGTGAGGGGAGAGTGGGTTAGACAGTGGTGTATTAAAGGGTGTGGGGAGTGAGGGGAGAGTGGATTAGACAGTGGTGTATTAAAGGGTGTGGGGAGTGAGGGGAGAGTGGGTTAGACTCCTTTCGAACCAAGCAGAACTGGCATAAAATAAAATGTTTCTCTGGGAATGGTGGGAAAACAACCTGCCACCAGGTTGTACCCTTGGATACCCCCTTGGATCTACCTTCACCCCTTAGATTAACTTAGGTTGTGTGACAGAGAACCAGGAAAACAGAGGATGCTGGTAATACTCATCAGGTCAGGTTGCATCTGTGGAGAGGGGAACAGTTAAAATGTCAGGTTGACCTTTCATTTGCTGCACTGATGACATCTTCACCTGAAGTGTTGACTCTGTTTCTCTCACCACAGTTGCTGTCCAACCTGCTGAGTACATAGGATCATAGAACAGTATAGCACTACACAGGCCCTTCGGCCCACAATGTTGTGCCGACCTTTAAACCTCGCCTAAGACTATCTAACCCCTTCCTCCCACATATCCCTCTATTTCAAATTCCTCCATATGCCTATCTAGTAATCTCTTGACTTTGACCAACGTACCTGCCTCCACCACCGCCCCAGGTAGCACATTCCATGCCCCAACCACTCTCTGGGTAAAAGACCTTCCTGTGATATTCCCTTGAACTTCCCACCCATTACTTTAAAGCCATGCCCTCTTGTATTGAGCATTGGTGCCCTGGGAAAGAGGCGCTGGCTGTCCACTCTATCTATTCCTCTTAATATTTTGTACACCTCTATCATGTCTCCTCTCATCCTCCTTCTCTCCAAAGAGTAAAGCCCTAGCTCCTTTAGTCTCTCCTCATAATCCATTCTCTCTAAACCAGGCAGCATCCTAGTAAATCTCCTCTGAACCCTTTCCAACGCTTCCACATCCTTCCTGTAATGAGGCAACCAGAACTGGACACAGTACTCTAAGTGTAGTCTAACCAGAGTTTTATAGAGCTGCTTCATTACCTCACGGCTCTTAAACTCGATCCCTCAACTTATGAAAGCTAACACCCCATAAGCTTTCTTAACTACCCTATCCACCTGTGAGGCAACTTTCAGGGATCTGTGGATATGGACCCCCAGATCCCTCTGCTCCTCCACACTACCAAGAATCCTGCCATTAACTTTGTACTCTGCTTTGGAGTTTGTCCTTCCAAAGTGTACCACCTCACACTTCTCCAGATTGAACTCCATCTGCCACTTCTCAGCCCAGCTCTGCATCCTATCAATGTCCACCTGCAATCTTCGACAATCCTCCACACTATCCACAACACCACCAACCTTTGTGTCATCTGCAAACTTGCTAACCCACCCTTCTACCCCCTCATCCAAGTCATTAATAAAAATCCAGCATCCAGAGTAGTTCCAGCATTTTCTTTTGGTAAATTGGTTTATTATTGTCACATGTACCAAGATACAGTGGAAAACTTGTTTTGCATGCCGTCCATACAGATCATTTCAGTACACAGTGCATTGAGGTAGTACAAAGGAAATGCTAACAGGATGCAGAATTAAGTGTTACAGTTACAGAGAAAGTGCAGTGCAGGCAGACAATAAGGTGCATGACGAGGTAGATTGTGAGGTCAACAGTCCACCTTATTGTACTAGGGAACCATTCAATAGTCGTATAACAGCGGAATAGAAGCTGTCCTTGAGAAGAGAGAATGTCCGGGGTGGGTGGGGTCTATGATTATGTTGGCTGCTTTACCGAGGCAGCGAGAAGTGTAGACAGAGTCCATGGAGAGGAGGCTGGTTTCCATGATGTGTTGAGCTGTGTCCAGAACTCTCTGTGGTTTCTTGTGGTCATGGGCAGAGCAGTTGTCGTACCAAGCCATGATGGATCCGGATGGAATGTTTTCTTTTAATTTAAGATTTCTGCCAATGTAGTTTTTTGCTTTTTGAAGAACCAGGAATATTCCTCAGCTCTGGGCCAGCATTCCCTCCACAAACACCAACAGAAAAAAGATGTGTGTTTTTTATTTTACTTGGGGAGGGACTTGGTTGCTGTGTCACACATGCCCATAGTTCCTTCATTAATTGTGAAACACATCCTGACGTCCCTCTCTGTGAGAGTTCACCTAGTATTGTGCAATCCCATCCTGTTTTTCTCTCCTTCCATAGTTTCCTTTCAACACTGCTGTGGCTTTGACCTGTCCCTGGTACATCCTCTCACAGTGACATGCAGTAAACACAGCATTTGAATACCGCTGTACTGACAGGAAATGTTTTTTTTCAATTGGATGTTTATTACTAACCACAAGAATGCTTCCTTTTTAAGATTTGGTTAACGACAAACACATCTTGAAATGTATTCTTCTAGTTCTTGTGTATTGGCTTTATTCTGCAAAGTAACTAGTTAAGTGTCGATGGCATGCTTTCAAAATGTGACAATGTTAGTTGGTGAAGTATGTTACTCTGTCATTTCTCAGCAGAGGTGGTGTGTAGATGGGGAATGGATTGGGGAATTACCATGAGTCAACCAATTCCATCTCTGAACTGTGCTCTTCCCAGCTAGGCTCTTTGCCACAAACACAGATTAACTTACTTAGGAATCGGTTCAACAAAACTTTCTCTGTGAGTGATCACAGAGACTGGAAATGTTAACATTGCACCATGATATAAGTCAGCCTTGATGGGAGTAGTGTGAAGTATTTATTGGAGTAGTTTTATTTATTTTATTTCCCAGAATGTGACACTATTGAGGAGTCTGCCTTCTCATACCCTCACTGAGTGTGCTGCTAGCCACAGTTATGCGTTATCCATGTTGGTGTGGAACTGGAGTCACATATAGGTCCAGACAGGTAACCATGGCGGGTATTGTTCCCTGAAGGACATCAGTGAGCCCACTGAGTTTTATGATAACCTGGCAGATTCCTGGTCATTTATATTACTCAATAAATAATTATCACACTGCCATACCCTATAAAATGCATGCAAGACTTGCATTTACATTGAGATGTTTATATATTACCACCATATTACAAGCAGTGCTGTCTTTCATATGTTCTCTGATTCCTTGTGTCATGTTGCACAGCTGCTGAGATAGTGAATCTTATTTTCCAGGATTGGACTTTGGAACGCCAGTAACTTAAAGTTCGGCGACGAGTTCCTGGGAGAACTGCGACTTCCACTCAAGATCCTCAAGCAGACATCTTCCCATCAAGCTTGGTAATTGAGGGCCTGACTCATGTAATAGTGCCTCTGTATGGAGCAGAGCGAGCGGCAGATGGCAGGTTTTGTTCAGTCACTGTGCTTTAGGCATGTGCACCCTACTCAATAATGGTGAGTGGAGAAAGTGTAACTGTACAGGGTACAACTAAACCGAGGCTTCAGGTAGAAAAGCAAGAAGCTGAAGATGGTGGAACTCTGAAATGAGAACAGAAACTGCTGGGATATTCAGCAGGTCAGGTAGTGTCTGTGGACAGAGAAACAGAGTTAATGCTTCAGAGTGATGATCTTTCTTCAGAACTAGGGAAAGTCTACCTTTTCTGTTTTTATTTGAGGCTTTGGCTGGATTGGCTGTAAGGTTGGCCTGCCATTGTTTATCAGAGGCTTAGTGTCTGGGGTCGGTCTTTTATGTTGGGTAAATAGCATATGGGCACAGTCTTGCTGAGTAACATAATCCCACACTGGAATTTACCAAAGCCAGTGGCCATTTCATCTCCAGGGGTTTTTACGTAGCAGCTTGTCGCAGGTGGAAGGTGGAAAGAGCAACAGCACCTGCTGCAGGGGCATCTGATACTTTGTGAGCAGGGAAAGCAATAGTACGACTCCTTAACCAAGCAGACTGCTGAAACGTTACTGAACAGAATAGGTCCTGAACCAGGAAATGTTCGTCAGAATATTGCGCTGTGACGTGATGGAAGAGCTTTTTCCATTCTTGCTTTTTTTGTTTTGCAAATCTCACAGGTACTTCCTGCATCCCAGAGAAAATGGAAAGCCCGTTAAGCCTGTCGACCTGGGCTCCCTACGGCTGAACATTGTTTACCACTGAAGACACGTATTTCCATCTCATTATTACGATCCACTGAGGGACCTTATAATAAATCAGCAGATGTTGAGGTACGAGTGATGTGTGGTACCCTTAACCCTAATCCTGACCAGACCCAGTGAGTCCCAGGAGATGAGAACAGTCCTGGCCCTCTCTTGTCCATGACCCTCATACCAAGGATAGTGCTGGCTTAGGCAGAGTAGGAAGCGTGAGACTGACGTAAGCAGGCGTGAAACAAAAAACTTTGGAAACAAGAAGCTGGAGAAACCCAGGAGGGAGAAAGGAATGTGAGGTGATGGGGAAGGTGGTGATGGACAGGGTTGGGTGGAGGCTCCTGTGGAGCAGCACATTTGAGCCACTAGAACCACAGCCTCAAGCTCCAGCGACCCCAGGTTCGATTCCACCTCCGGTGTCTGTGGAGTTTGCACATTCTCCCTGTGACAGCACGGCTTCCTCTCGGGTGCTCCGGTGTCCTCCTGCATCCCAAAGATGCATTAGTCAGTAGGTTAATCGGCTGCTATAAGTTGCCCCTAGTGTGATGGTGAGTGGTAGAATCTGGAGGGGGGGTGTTTGATGAGAATATGGAGGGAATTGGTAATTGGTTATATATTGTCCACATGTTCTGAGATAGAACCATAGAACCATACAGCAACAAAACAGGCCCTTCGGCCCACCATGTTGTGCCGTCCATCAAACCACCCTCACCCTTTCCTCCCGCATATCCCTCTCTCGCACATTCCTCCATATGCCTATCCAACAAACTCTTGAACCTGTCCAATGTATCTGCCTCCACCACCACCCCAGGCAGTGCATTCCATGCACCAACCACTCCTCTGGGTGAAAAACCTCCCCCTGGACATCTCCCCTGAACCTCCCAACCCATAACCTTAAAGCCATGCCCTCTCGTCTTGAGCATTGGTGCCCTGGGAAGGAGGCGCTGACTGTACTCTATCTATTTCCTCTCAATATTTTATAACCTCTATCATGTCTCCTCTCATCATCCTCCTTTCCAGTGAATAAAGCCCTAGCACCTTAAGCCTCTCCTCATATTCCATACACTCTAATCCAGGCAGCATCCTGGTAAATCTCCTCTGCACCCTCTCCAACCCCTCCACATCCTTCCTATAATGTGGCACCAGAATTGAACACAGTACTCTAAGTGCGGTCTAACTAGAGTTTTGTAAAGCTGCATCATCACTTCGCAGCTCTTAAACTCAATCCCACGATTTATGAAAGCTAACGTCCCATAGGCCTTCTTAACTGCTCTATCCACCTGTGAGGCAACTTTCAGTGAACTGTGAATATGAACCCCCAGATCCCTCTGCTCCTCTACACTGCCAAGTACCTTGCCATTTACCCTGTACTCTGCCCTGGAGTTTGTCCTTCCAAAGTGTACCACCTCACATTTCTCCGGATTGAACTCCATCTGCACTTGTCAGCCCAGCTCGCATCCTATCAATATCCCTCTGTAAGCTCCGACAGCCCTCCACACTATCCACAACACCGCTGATCTTAGTGTCGTCCGCAAACTTACTAACCCAGCCTTCCACCCCCTCATCTAAGTCATCTATAAGTATCACAAAAAGTAGAGGTCCCAGAACCGATCCCTGCAGGACACCACTAGTCACTGCCCTCCAATCTGAGGGCACTCCTTCCACCACAACCGTGACAGATACGGTGAAAAGCTTTGTTTGCAGTGCCATCCAGACAGATCTTTCTGTACTTAAGTACATGAGGTCGTACAAAAGGAAAAACAGATGCAGAATCCAGTGTTACAGTTTACAGAGAAAGTGCAGGGGCCATGACGAGGTGGATTGGGAGATCAAGAGTTCATCTTTATCATATAAAGGTCTGTTCAAGGAGTCATAAAATGCGATTAGTATAGGTATTAATGTTAATAGGTGCTTGATGGTCAGCATGAACTCAGTGGGCCGAAGGGCCTGTTTCTGTGCTGTAATTCACTATGATTGTGGCAGGCATAGTCATGGAGAGATACAGCACAGAAACAGGCCCTTCAGCCCACCATATCTGTACTAACCATCAACCATCCATTTTCACTGATCCTACACTAATCCCATGATTTACTTTTGCCACAATCTCATCAACACCCCCTAAATTCTACCCCCTACACTCTGGGGATAATTTACAGTGGCCAATTAACCCAACAACCCGCTGGTCTTTGGGACGTGGGAGGAAACTGGAGAACCTGGAAGAAACCCATGTGGTCACAGGGGAGAACGTGCAAACTCCACGCAGACAGCGCCCAAGGTGGGGATCACGCCCAGGTCACAGGCTTCGTGAGGCAGTGGCTCTATTAGCCCTGCCACTCTGCCAGACCTTGTGCCTATGAATCTGATGGGCTGAATAGCTGGAAATTCTGCAGAGCTTAATCACAGCTCATTGCTGGGACTTAAGGTGGCACCACTTTCACATGGAGAATTAGCTCCCACTTTCCGTTAAAGCTTGCATCATCTGTGAGTTGAAAGTATCTTTTAGATTCCATTTGGTACAAGGCAGCTCTCTCTTCACTGGGTTAGCCCCACAGTGTAACTGCTGCCCTCTCCTGTTGATGCCTGGTAGTTGTGGGTAATGTGTTTTGTAAGTGGGAACATTAATAGCCACTTAAAGGGAATTGGTGCAGTGCTTGAATGAGAAATTATTGGAGAAAGGGCAGGGAGATGGTATTAGATCAAGGCTTCATGCAGCAAAGCCAGCAGAGGTGGGAGTCCACAGGCTGTCTTGTCACACCTCCTGCTCCACTTGGCCTTTGTCCCACCGAGATGGATGAAGTTGGGTTGTGGTTCCCTGGGTCCCCAGTGTAATCTGACTCTGTTTTCTCTGGTTTCATTTCTCTCCTCCTTCCTCCACCCCTCTCCCACTGTCCCACTCACCTCTCTACTTCCCACCCCCAACTTCCTCCTTTCCCACAACTGTCCCCAACACTTTGCTCTCCACAACCCACTTCCTCCTCTCCCCCTCCTCACCTCTCACTCCCTTGCTTCCTACATTCCCTCCACATTACCCTTTCTCACTCCACGCCCTGTGCTCCCCCATCCCTGTTACCCTACTCACATCTCTCCTTCCTCCATGCTTCTCCCCTCCCTGCCTGCCTGCTTTGCCCTCCCCTACTCACCCCCTTGCCAATCCACCCCCTCTCTGTTCACCCCTTCCCCTTCTGCACCCACCCCTCCCTGCCCTCACCCCCTACCGCTCTCCCCCAATCCCCTTCCACGCTCTCTCCCCTCCCCCCTCTCCTCCTTCCTTACCCTCTCCCCCTCCCCCTCCCCTCCCCCTCCCTCACCCCTCCCTGCTCACAACATCCTCCCTCTGCCCTGCCTCGCCCCCTACTGCTCTCTCCCCCTCCCACCCCCTTCCACTCTCTCTCCCCTCCCGTCCCTCTCACCCCCTCCCCTTTCCCCCTCCCTCACCTCTCCCTGCCATCACCCCTTTTCTCACCTCCCCACTCCCCCCCCCCCCACAGCCAGTGTCTGCGTCTGCTGCCCATGTGCTGGGGGAGGTGTGCCGTGAGAAGCGAGCAAGCTGCTATGCCTTTGGTCAGGACTCTTCCTGCACTACGGAAAGATTGTTCCCTTCATCAGTGCCATTGCAAATGCTGAAAATAAACAGGACGCTGTAAGTAAAAGGGGGAATTCTCGGCTGCCTGACTCCGAGGGCGTGTGCATCGCGACAACCCCACAGCCTCACTGTCCTGTTCTCCCTTCCACCCTAACCGCGTGCTGCATTACTTTCCCTTCTGCAAACACCTCCACTCCAAAGCTCTCACATCCCTCCACCAAATGGTGCAATGTTGCAAGATGTAGGAAAGGACCAAAGTGCTCAGAGTGTTGCACGAGTGCTAAAGATACAGAAGTAGTTGTTGTTCTCACTCCCCCTTCCCTGGACCTACACCCCCCGAGATCTCCTCCACTTCTGCCCCCCGATCACCCCAACTTCCACGGCTCATCACTGGCTGCCCCATCTCCAGCTGCCTGGGCCCCGGCTCTGGAAATCCATCCCCCCCACACCCCCTGCCCAAAATCCCGCCACTCCCTGATTCCTCCTCTGTGGCCCAGTAGCCAAATTCTGTCTGCCTACTCTCCTGTGAAAGGCATCGGGAGATTTACTACACTAAGGGCACTATATAAATGGAGTTTATTGTTTCTTGATATTTGGATGGCCCGGCCCCTGTACCACTGCTCTGTGGCTTGTGGGGAGGGTGGGGGAGAGGGACAGGCTAAGATACTGCATGGAATCAGCATGGATGCAAGGGCCAAATGCCCTTTTGTGCTGTAATTCTGAGGGCAGGAGAGACCGATTCTTTGTGGTGAGCGGGGAAGGCTGAGATCAGCTGAATGTACTGGAGTACGGCTGGGG
Organism: Pristis pectinata; assembly: GCF_009764475.1. Lineage (NCBI taxonomy): Eukaryota > Metazoa > Chordata > Chondrichthyes > Rhinopristiformes > Pristidae > Pristis > Pristis pectinata. The sequence continues at coordinate 87,118,844 of NC_067415.1, forward strand.
GGATCCCTGCAGTTCAAAGGTGGGGAGAGGCATCAGACTCCCATCCAGTGTCTCCTTCAGCAATGATCTCCCGAACCGGTCGTGATTATAGGTCTGTTGCTTTGCAGAGATCCAAAACACCATCTTCCGAGGCAACTCCCTGACCTCAAAGTGCATTGATGAGACGATGAAGCTGGCAGGGAGACACTACCTGCAAGTCACACTGAGCCTGTTGTCGATGAGGTAACCAGAACCGTGTGGGAGGGCAGGCTAGTCAATCAGTGACATCAAGTGCATGGCACACTGCACATGCACACAAGTGCTCATCTCGCACACACATCACTCCCTCTCACACTTCGATACACACTCACTCCCTCTCACACTCACTCCGTCTCGCACACGTTCCCTCTCGTACGTGCTCACTCTCACACACATTCACATATGCACACAAGTGGTCATCTCACACACACTTGCTCCCTCTCACACAGTTGCTCACTTTTGCACACACTCACCCTCACACACACACCTGCTCTTTCTGACACACACACACTCACCTCTCTCTGACACACACACACACACCTGCTCTCTTTTTCTCACACACACCTCTCTTGCGCATGCACACACTTGTTCTCACACACACGTGTGCACCCTTGAATGCACTCTCACACACACCTCCTCTCACACTCATCCATGCATTTGCACATCACTTTCACACACACATACATTCTCACACACACATACACTTCCTCACATTTGCCCACTCAAATGCACACTAATTGGTACACATAGGGAAATTCACCTGCAGAAAGAATTAGAAAATTCCATTCTCAAACACCCAATACATAGAACTGCAGGCCCCTCTCTAACAAGGGCAGAATTTGACCTGTTCATTCACTGCTGCCAGGGAATTAAGGTCTGACTTTAAACTGGAATTGAATGCAGTAGAATTATGCTGTAACTTTGTTGGTACTGAGGGAGAGAATTAGTGTCCCTGAACCTTTCAACATTCCTAATTTAGATATACCAAAATGAGGATTGCAGTGGATTAGACAGGGATCGTTAGAGCCTTTGAAGATTCATCATTTGCAGAGTGATTTTATCTCTTGATTTAGAGGAAGTTTACAGAGGGAGAGCCTTTGGTTGAAAGGGAGATCACAAGAGCTTGGAGCTTTTGCCATTATATAAGCTGTTTGGCAACTGTTAGTACAGATGTTTATTAAACTGGAATTTCTCTTTCGTTTCCCAGATATGTGAAGTCACAAGTCCTGTGAGATTGACCCAGTGAAGCTGAAGGACGGTGAGAGTCTGGAGTCCAACATGGTGAGAGCCTTCAGCATGATCAATCACCAGTCCAACACTTCCTTTTAATTAGGATCTGAATCTGAATTTCAGTTTGTGTAGAGGTTATGCATCTGACTGGTGTTCCAATAGTAATCCAGAAGATTCAAACTTTTACTTCAATCTATGTGAAGTTTGCATCTGTTCCCTGTGACCACATGGGTTTCCCCTGTGATCTGAGTCCATTCACATGCTGACTGTTAGGTTATTGGACACTGGAACATTGCCCCAAGTGGAGCAGAGTGGTGGGAGAATCAGTGGTGAGTTGTTGGGGTGGTTTTGTATACATGGGGAGGGTAGATGGCAGGAAACTTTTCCCCATACCACAGGGCAGAGGTTCAGAGGAAGGGGTAAGAGGTTTAGAGGGGATCTGAGGAAGATCTTCTTCATGCAGAGGTAGTTGGAATCTGGAACGCACTGCCTGAGGGGGTGGCGGAGGCAGAGCCTCTCACAGCAGTTAAAGTGCCGAGGTAAGCACTTGAATCGCCAGTGTGTAGAAAGCTAGAGATCAAGTGCCATTAAGTGGGATTAGTAATAGATGGGTACTTGATGGTCTGTATGGACACGGTGGGACGAAGGGCTTCTTTCTGTGCTGTATGACCTTATGACTATAACATGTGAGAGAGACTAGTTACAGGGAAATAAGAAGGTGAATGGGATTGGTTGACGGTTGGCATAGACTTGATGGCCAAATGGCCTCCTCTATGCCTTTTCCTCATATCAGCTAAAAGTGTCTGTGAATCTGCCTGATTACTAATTGGGTTCATTGATGCCCTTTTGGGAAGGAAATCTTAAGATAAGATAAGATTTCTTTATTAGTCACATGTACATCGAAACACACAATGAAATACATCTTTGCGTAGAGTGTTCTGGGGGCAGCCCACAAGTGTCGCCACGCTTCCGGCGCCAACCTAGCATGCCCACAACTTCCTAACCTATACGTCTTTTGGAATGTGGGAGGAAACCGGAGCACCCGGAGGAAACCCGCACAGGACACGGGGAGAACGTACAAACTCCTTACAGGACAGTGGCCAGAATTGAACCCAGGTCACTGGCACTGTAAAGCGTTACGCTAACCGTTACACTACCATGCCTGCCTTCCTTATCCGGTCTGGGCCCCTGCACCACTGCAGTCTCACACCCACGTGACTTGTACCAAACTGTGCAAGGCTTGGCTGCTGCAGAACCCCTTCGTCATACGTCTGCAGTGCTCCTCGTTGCCTCCTCATCATGCTGAGGTGGTTGTTAATGCTGGCCTTGTCAGCTGTGAAGACGACCCATGAACTAGTAAAATAGTGACCATTGGTGAAGGTACCCTCACGCCGAGAGTTAGCCTCAAAAAGCAGAGGGTTAGAAACCTGCAGGGGAATGGCAGCAGGCTCCTGCTGTTGTCACACACTCATTGCAGGCACTAATGAGCATCTATTTCAGTAGGAGCATGACAGATGTCAATGCTCCATCCCCGTTCTGTGAGCTTATAGAACCACAGGAGGCTGTTCCGTCCATCGAGCTTGTCCTGTCATGCAATCAGATCACTGATCTTAATTTTCTTTGTTCTGAATCCTTAGTCCCCACTCACACCTCAGCAGCAGTAACCAAAGTTGCTCCCTGACCATAATGAAGTTTAAAGCTTTGCCCATTTCCACCTTCACCACAAATAATAGTTTCTCTCCAGCCACCCAACCAGCTTCCTTAATCTTAACCAACTTGGTAAGACCAAGGGTGTCGCGTCTCGGTAACCATATCTCGTATTCCCACTGTGCTGTCCAGTGGATCCCTGTGCAGGAATATAAAGTACTATTATCACTGTTCCATTGTATTTCAGGATAACCTCAGGCAGTATGTTGAAAGAATTTTCAATGTCATCACGACATCAGGCATGAGTTGTCCCACAGTCATGTGTGACATTTTCTTCTCACTGAGGGAGTCTGCTGCCAAGAGATTCCAAGGTAGAGTGTGCTGTCGTTCAGCACCATTATCCTTGTGCTGATCCTTGTTTAGTCACAGAGCGGTGTGAAAGTTGTGGTTTCCATTCATCATTAGCTCACACTTCCAGTGGTGCACAGTTCTGGTCTCCACATTGTCAATGGGATACCCGGGCACTGGGAGCAGCAGCAAACGTTTACAAGCAAGTTGGCAGACCGGGAGGTTACAGTGATCGGGAAATACTGAGTGGCTACGGGAAGGCTGGGAATTTACTCAAACTCTGTCAAGTTATGAAACCCTTTAATAAGATGAATGTAGAGAAGATATTGACACACTTTCGATGAAGACAGAAACCAGAGGGCCATCAGTATAAGATGGTCATTAAAAATCCAATCAGAAATTCAGGAGAAACTCCTTTCCCAAGTGAGCAGAGAATGTGGAACTCACTCGTACAAGGAGAGGTCAAGGTGAGAAGCAGAGATGAGTTTAAGCTGGAGAAATACCTGAGCAAGAGAGGGATAGAAGGAGATGGAGAGAGGTGGAGGAGGCTGGTGTGGAGCCAAGGGGCTCAATGGCCTGTGAATTCTATGCAGTTCAATACAACTAAAGGGATAAGGGGCTATTTTACAGTCTCCTTCATGGACATAAATCTGTGCCGTCTAGCCCAGGCTGATGTAAAGGTTACAACAGAGTTCACCCAATATCCTGGCCAACACGCACCCCCTCACCTGTCACCTGCTGGGAACACACTTGTTCTTTGTTTTTTTGCATGTCTGCACAACAGTGACTACTCTTCAAAAAACAATGAATTCAGCACCAGGAGCTTGCATTTCTGTGGCACCTTCACAAAGCACCCAAACTCCAAAGAGCACATGGGAAAGTTGAGCTAAAGCCTGCTGAAAGAGGAAAGTTTTCAGGCACGTTGTAAATGTAGCAGAGACGTGAGGAATCTTGGGAGGGAATTCCATAAATTCCAGTAGCTGAAGGTTATAAAAATCAGGATGCAGAAAAAGCCAGTATTGGAGGAATGCAGGGAGGAATAGCTTTAGGATGTCCTGAGAGAGGCAATATGTGGTTGGGCTGCCAGGATGATGCTTAGTGATGTATGTGGCTGTGGTTTTACATCAACAGTGGTCCTAATGTTGAGTTCATATACTTAAAGCATCTATGTAATCCAATGGTAACGTGGAAACTGTTTTTCTAGGTGATCCTGATGTGCGGTACACAGCTGTAAGCAGTTTTATCTTCCTGCGATTCTTTGCCCCAGCTATTCTTTCACCTAACCTGTTCCAGCTTCACCTTCACCATCCAGTAAGTACACAGTGTGGACTTTGCCCAGAACAAACAATGTCAGGAACTAGTCTGTTGCAATGGTCAGGATGCCTTCTCAAAAACCCGGTGAGATAGAGTACAAAAGGGCAAGCAAATAGAGCTGGAAATGTGAACATCATAGTGGGAGCCCAGCAAAGTTCCCTTGTCTGCCCGTAGCGTGGCTCCTTCACCACAACCTTCCTACATGAATCAGGCCCTAACTGACTCTGTTCTACATACCCTTTTATATAACTCATTAACTAGCCAAGATCTTTCTGGTTGAATGACTTAATGTCACCACTACTTGGTGATGCTTACGCCAAGAGCCAAGATAAACCTCCCCTAAACGAGGCAATCAGAAGCATTCTAAAACCTTCAAATAAAACAGAGTAATTGTAACACCCAGCAGGTCACTCAGCATCGGTGGAGAGAGAAACAGAGTTAACCATTCAGGTCAAAAACCGACAGCTTCAGCAAGCAGCAGAGCTGGGGGTGGGGCTTTGCCCTGTCATTGGTTGGACTTGCTCTGCCTACCCATGTGACATGATTCCCCACTTGAGATACTGTTGTCACACCACACCAGGACAATGTTGACTGATAGAATTGGCGTCCAGATCTGATAAGCTAGGTTTGTGCGAATGGGGGGACAGGCACTGGGCTACTCTGGAAAATCCAGGCTGTTGATTGGAATCACATAGAACACAGAACAGTACAGCACAGGAACAGGCCCTTAAGCCCATGATGTCTGTGCTGACCGTGATGCCAATTTAAACTAATCCTTCCATTCCCTGTCTGTTCATGTCCTGTCTAAATGCCTTTTAAATGTTGCTATCATATCTGCTTCCCCCGTCTCCCTTAGTAGCCCATTCTAGGCACCTAGCACTCTCAATCTCCGTTAAACTTTCCCCCACTCACCTTGAAGCTGTGTCCTCTAGTATTTGACGTTTCCACTCTGGGAAAAAGACTCTGTCTGTCTAACCCGTCTGTCCATTTCATCATTTTATATACTTCTCCCTCAGCCTCCGCCGCTCCAGAGAAAACAACCCGAGTTTGTCCACCTCTCCTTATAGCTAATGCTCTATAATCCAGGCAGCATCCTGCTGAACCTCTTCTACACCCTCTCCAAAGCCTCCACATCCTTCCTGTAATGTGGCAACCTGAACTGCACACAGTACTCCAAATGTGGCCTCACCAAAGCTGTATACAGCTGCAGCACGATTTCAACTGTAATTAATGACTGAGAGTGATGTAAAGCTCATTTATCTCTCCATCAGGGAAATTAGAAAAATTACGGGATCTTGCTGTGTGCAAAGTTGCAGCCACGTTTCAGACAACCAATCTGATTTGTTGATACAGTGAATTTCCTTGCCTGGTGTTAATTACATAGTTAAGAGGAAGCTGAAGATACCACAGCCTTCCCCGTCCTCGCTGCCTTTTCACACCAGACTTGCATTTACAGAATCTGATTGTTGCTCCAGCTTTACTGCCATTGAATGTTGATCCAGATCTGGTGATCATTTCTTCCTGTTCAGGACCCAGTAACAGCACGGACCCTGACTCTCGTGTCTAAGACCATCCAGACCTTGGGTAGCTTATCGAAGTCCAAGTCTGTAAGTCCTTCTACACTTATTCTGCACTCTAATGAGAGAATGTAGCCCTAATCACACCAACTCACCTTTCCCACACATGCTTTAACTGTGCTTGGAGGGAGTGTGGACTGTTGGACGGAGTATTACTGGAGCTGGCTATTTGAAACCCTCCATAGCTACTGAGAATTTAAATGGTAATTTAGAAAAAGAATCTGGAAGTAAAAAGCTGTTTTCTGTGAAAATTACTGTGAAAATCAAGGTGTTGGATTATTATTTAACTAAACCGTGTGACTGAAGTTCCTCAGGGAAGGAAATCTTTCATCCATGGAGGATGATCTGAACTGCCTGCCGAAGTGGCAGAACATCTTGTGAAAGCATCTTCCTCACGTAGAAGGTAGCAGTTCAGGAAGAAGGTGGCTCAACACCACCTTATCAGTGGTGGAAATTAAACCCCAGCTTTGCCAGCAACAGCCGTAGCCCTGAGAGTGAACTAGTGAAAGGTGGAGCTACCAAACTGTCAATCCACTCCCTCCCCCCCCCCGGGAGATAGGGGCTGGGGGCTCGCAGAATTTACTCTGACATACTTCACAATTCCTGTTGCCAACATTCGCTAATGGTTTGTGCAAAGGTCCTGCAATGATCTGCCTCTGAATTTGTAACAAAGCATGCAAACTCTCAACATGCACGCAGCTCAAACTTCCCTGCCCAGTCTCTCAGATCAATAATTAAAGGCCTCATTGTACAATATCTGGTAAATGTTGAAAAGGTGATTGGAAATCTGCCCTCTTGGTAACCAATGCTCAGTGAATTAATTAGAAAAACTGATTAGTGACCCTCAGTTTTCAAATTCTGCCACAATACTATGTATAAGGTGTACATTCTTTTGGCCCCATCTGCAATAGATAAGGTGTACGGTCCAGCCTCATAATGGCTCTGTTACTGGACTAGTAATGCCAAGCCCTGGACCAGTGTCCTGGAGTTTAAACCTCCAGAGTTTATAATTAATTTACTAACCAAGTCTCGAATAAAAAGCCAGTAGCGGTAATGCTCAACACGAAAGTCCAACTGTTCACTGATGTCCTTCAGGGAAGGAAGTCAGCTGTTCTAACCCAGCCCGGTCTGTATGTGGCTCCAGACCTTAACCATGTGGTTGATTCTTCACCTCCCTGTGAAATGAACAAGTCCATCAGTTTAAGGGGTGCGCTTTGAATGTCAGCCCGCACAGCAACTCCCACATCCCGCCGGTGAATAAAAAGCCTCCAATTGTGTTGCTGAGCGATGCTCAATAAATGAATGTGCCTTATGGAATATTGTGGTCCCCAGTCAGTATTTAACAATGGAATGGTAATAAATATTTCACTGATACCCCCTTGCTTTCCATTTGAAGAGTTATACTTTTTTTAATTGTATCTGCAGGCAAGTTTCAAGGAATCCTACATGGCCACATTCTATGAGCACTTTAATGAACAGAAGTACACAGATGCTGTAAGAAATGTAAGTGCCTTTTTATTGATGTACATGCCTTGGTCATAGTTGCTCTGTACAGTGTCCATCTTGCAGGCTTAAAGGCAAATTGAAACAGGGACTCATCCATCAGGTTCCGAGTTGCACATGAGTCCTAACCTCAAGTGTCCTGCAAATATATATCCCTCAGTTAATGGAGACCAGGTTGCATTTGTCGTGCTATGTGGAAACGGTAACGTTATGGCAATGACGATACTTCAGAGCACTTCATTGGCAGTAAGGTACACTGTGGTGTCCTGAAATTGCAAAAAGCACTCTAGAAACCAAGTAATCCGGTCACATCCATGTGAGCTTCCATCCTTCCATATGATTAAATGGCACAACCTATTGACAAGTCTGTAGCCATTTTGGGTTCTGGTGATGTTTTCTGCTAATAGGAATAGGTTGGGTTTGGGGTTGTGTTTGGGTGTGGGGTTCTGTTGAGGTGCAGGTTAGATTGGAGTTCTGTTGAGCTGGCAGTTTGGTCGGAGGTTCCACTGAGGTGGGCGTTGGGTTGGAGTCCTGTTGGCATGGAGTTGGGTTCCAATAAACTTCCTTTCTTTACGAGTAAGCGACACCATGTGTAGTAGGGTCGGGGGGTCCTGTTGGGTTGGGTTTCTCTGCGTGTTGAGGCCACGGTTGTGATGAGATTGGAGATTTGTTGTGGTGGAGTCAGGATTGGTGTTCTATTGCAGTGAGAGTTGGATGATATATTCTCTTGCAGCTGGATTGGACTTCTTTAGGGACTGGGTTGGAATTAGGGTCGGTTGAAGTTGGGTTGGATTAGGCTTCTGTAGGGATTAGGTTGGGAGGAGATTTGAGGTTCCTTCACCACTATTCTTTATCTAACATTCTCAGACTCCCTTTGAGAGGTTGCAAATCAAAAATGCCCAATCAGTGAAAGCACTGCTTCTGACCCCTAAACCAGACAACACCAGTAACCTCATCCTGAACTTGGCAAAGTGGACAAAATAACACACTGGGGTTGTTTTTAAGTTTTCTGACAGTAACACTTCTTAAATAAAGGAAATATCAAATTACTTGTGATTGTGTGGGATAGATCTCTGAACTTTCCCAGGGTCACAGCTGCTCTGTGCACAGGGTGTCGCCCACACATAAGGAAAGAAAGTTTGTTGGAAGGTTGTATAACAGCTGAGCCCCCTTTAACCCATTTCTGATCTGTATGAAGTTCCTAGATTTAATCTCCTCCTCCGGAAGAAAGGACCACAAGAGCATTGAGCAGCCCATCGTGTTAAAGGAAGGGTGAGTTCCAAATACCCTTTCTGTCCTGCACAGTAAATAAGCTTTTACTAGACAGAGTCAAATGAAACAATTTATGTATAACCCTTGCAGAGAAAAACCTGAATTTCCCTCAGGATGTGAGCAACATTCCAAGGCCCATCCCTGAGAAGCTGGTGGTGACACTTCTCAATAAAACAGGAGCTTGCTCAGTCAGATGATAGGGAAAGAGTTAGTAACCACGTTACTGTAGGGCAGGAGTCACGTACTGGCCTAGACTGAGCAAGACATCAACAAAATAGGTGGATTTTTACAACTATCCAACTACTTCAGAGTCACTTTTATGAGACCAACATTTTATTATCAGATTCGTTCAGCTGAATTCTAATTCTCCAGTAATCCAGTGTGGAATAGGAGGTCAGGTTGTCAGGATTGTTCATCCTGTTACATACTGTACACCACCATGTATGGGAGTCACTACTCAGTGTGCTGCTGCGTATCATGTAGCAGGAGTTCTGGTGTGTGACATCCACCCTGAACATCTGGGCTAAGTGTCCATCCTAAACTGTTCAGGATGGAAGAAAATCTACCTGTTCGTGACTGTCAGTGCCAGCTGGGATTAGATGAGTCTTGCAGTGCTAGAGGAGGCCATTTGATCCATCATGTTTGTGCTGGCTCTGTGAAAGGGCTCTTTGATTTGTCCTGCTGCCTGCACTTTCTACACAGTCCTTTGAATTTTCCACTTCCAAGTATTTTGAAATTTTGAGAGCTCCTCTTGAGCTCTCCTCCTCTTCCCCCTCAGACATTCCCAATCACAATGACCCACCACTATTTATTTCCTTCCTTTTCCATTAGTTCTATTGTTAGTCACCTTAACTCCCTATCCCCTGGTCACCAATCCTCCTTATTTACTCTATCCAAGCCCCTTATAATTTTGAATTTTTATTAATCCATAATCTGCTTTCTCTCTCATGTGGTGAGCTGAGAGCCACTGGAAGGTGAGTTCTGAGGCTGAGCAGCGTCAGTACCCATTCTCATTCCTCTCACTTCTCCTTCCGTCCATGTGTGCACTGAACAAGCTCTCAGACCTGTTGTAAACATAGATTCAAATTCTTTGGTCATGATAAAACATTTCAGGCAACAGTTAATATTTAACAGGGGTCAGATGGAGAGCTGTGACTGTGGCCACCAGAGCTCGGTGTTAAAGGTAAGCTGGCAATCTTTGCAAGTCAGTGGTTTGCTGTAATTCTTGGCAAAGTCAAGAGTTTACAGGGCAAATTCTGCCAAGTTCTGGGTGTTTTAGTAGAGAAATTAAATAAACTGAAGTACTGAGATCTTGTGTGATGCAACAATTTACCATCACTGCAGACTATAAAACTAATACGTCAGGGGGTTCTGGATGGTTTATCCATTCCAGGAACAAGAGGACAGCTCGGTATGTCAGGTCTCCTCCACCTGTCACTCAGATCACGGCTGACCTGTGTCATCAGGTGAACCTCCACCTTCCCAATTCCCCTCCCACAAGCAGCTCTGTCCTCCACACCACAGTGAACCAGATGGCATTCGGCAACAAGCCCACTGTGCTTTAGCACTTCAGCTAAGTACAGTTTCTTTATTTCACCCCAGGGTCAGAAGGATTTGAATGTATATTCTCTGGATATTTAATCTAGGGAGCTGGATTACCAGTTCAGTATTTGTCATAGAGAGATACAGCATGGAAACAGGCCCTTCAGCCCAACACATCCATGCTGACCATTAAACAACCATTTACACTAATCCCATTTTTTAAATTCTCTCCACGTTCCCTTCAACTCTGCCCAAGTTCTACCATTCACCTAGACACTACGTGTAACTTAGAGCGGCCAATTGACCTGCTGACTTGCACATCTTTGAGATGTGGGAGGAAACCAGAGCACCCGAGGAAACCTGCATGGTCACACAGACAGCACCAGAGGTCAGGACTGAACCTGGATACCTGGAGCTGTGAGGTAGCAACTCCACTTAGTTGCACCAATGTGCTGCCCACAATGGGCAGAGTAAATAAACTGCTACACACATCTGGGGCACTTGAAGGTCTACTTCACCTGTGCAGGTTCCCCAGTTGTGGGTTCACACTGGTAACTGGACAGTCCTGCTGGGAGCTACCAAGTGTGGAGATTGTGCTCAGACAGTTCACCCCCTGCAGGAATCATGTTTCTTGCACGTCTTTGGGATGTGGGAGGAAACCTTCAAATCAATCGCAGCCTTCAAGACCCTCTCAACTTCCCAATCTCTTGACCAATTCAACTTTCTTGGAGGTTTTTGTAAAGATTTAATTTGCTAATCTTTCCAAATGATGCTTTTGGACTTCCATTTAGGTTTATGATCAAGAGGGCACAAGGAAGAAATCGCTTTGGCATCAAGAATTTTAAGAAGAGGTGGTTTCGCCTGAGCAACCATGAGTTCACCTATCACAAGCACAAAGGTGATGTGGCACACAGCCTTTCCTCCCTAATATTTGGGGTACAAGGGCAGTGTCCATCTGGGGACTGGTCCCTCTCTGGCTTTACATTCCCTGATTGTTCTTCCCACTCCAGGATCTCAGTTGGATTGGACCATTGCCTTCCTGAGGCCAGCACACATGTTCATGTGTTGGGAGCAAGATCTTGTTATGGTGTCAGTGAAGTTTTGAATATCACAGGAGAGAGGACATGGAACCAAAAGCATTAACAAACCCTGGTTTAAGTGATGACGTTCCACTCAGCTGGGATCAGTCAGATACTTTCCCATTGGACAAAGGAGTTCACCCCACCACTGATGTAGATTCCCTTGCATTGGCCCTTCCCCATCCCACCTCGCAGACTTCATCTGCACCAGCATCTCCTCACTGTCACAGTTTGCTATGTCCTCTGTCTTTTCTGACTTGCTGACCTTCAGTAAGGTTTCACCTGTCAGCAGTCTCCAATAAATCCAGTCGGGAATTCAGGAGAAACCTCTTTCCCCAGGCAGTGGGTGGGGTGACGTGCAGAGATGGGTTTAAGGGGAAGCTGGATAAACACATGAAGGAGAGCAGGATAGAGGAGATGGTGATGGGGGAGATGGAGGGGGGTGGGAGGAGGCTGGAGTGAGGCAGACACACCAGCGTGCAGCATAAGAAATAGAGGCAGGAGAAGGCCATTCGGCCCTTGTGTCTGCTCCATCATTCAATAAGATTGTGATTCATTCCTTACCCCAGTGCCACTTTCCTGCACTAACCCTCTGTCACAAGTCCTTTCAATATTAAAAATGTCATTGACCTTTACCTTGAATATTCTCAGTAACTGAGCCTCCACAGCCCTCGGAGAGAGAATTCCAGGGACTCACCACCCTCTGGGTGAAGAAGTTTCTTTGTCCTTGATGACCAGCCCCTTATTCTGAGACTGTGACCTCTGATTCTACACACCCTGGCCAGGGGAAACATCTACTCTGTCAAGCCTTGTAGAACTTAGTAAGTTTCAATGAGATCGCCTCTCACTTTTCTAAATTCTGGAGAGTTTAGGCCCAGTCTGCTTAATATCTTCATTTGGCAATCCTGAAGTCCCAGCAATCAGTTTGATCAGCCTTTGCTGCTCCTTCTCTATTGCAAGTATATCCTTCCTGATCGGTACACAGTATTCAAAGCACAGTCACACCAGGGCCTTCTATAATTACAATAAGATAGAGTCACAGAGTTATACAGCACGGAAGCAGGCTCTTGGACCCAACTCATCCATACTGACCAAGGAACCAACCTGAGCTAGTCCTCTTTGCCTGAATTTGGCCCATATCCCTCTAAGCCTTTCCTGACCAACTGTCTTTTAAACATTGTAATTGTACCTGGCACTACCAGTTCTTCTGGCCATGCGTTCCACATACTCACCACCCTCTGCGTGGAAAAAGTTGCCCCTCAGGTCCTTTTTAAACCTTTCCCCTCTCATCTTGAACCTGTGGCCTCTAGTTTTAGACTCCCCCTACCCTGGGGAAAAGACTGTGCCCACCCACCTTCTCTATTCCCCTCATGGCTTTATACACCTCTATATGGTCAAAAAGATGTCTTTACCCTTGTATTCAAATCCCCTTGCATGAATGGCCTGTTTCTGTGTACTTTCTGCATGAGTTTGTTCAATTAGTCGATGATTTAGATAATGAACTTGGCTGGAAAGTTTCAGACAAGTTTCCGTTCTGGAAGGAACTAGCTTTTAATGAGCTCCTTTCCTGATGTTTTAGGTGACCATCCACTGTACGATATTCCAATTGAAAATATTCTCGCAGTTGAGAAACTGGAGGAAGAATCATTCAAAATGAAGAATGTGAGTAGAGTATCAGGTTGTGTGTGTCAACAGGAAGATGGAAGGTTTTGGAAATATGACTGAAGTGTCTAATGATGGGGCCCAGACTGGGTAGAAACAGACTGCGGTTAATGAGTCAAGAATTTAGACAGCACCTGTGATGTCAGGTAGTGCTTCACAGGATGCTCATTACACAAAATCTGGGCCATAGGAGGAGGAGTTAGGGCTGGTGACGAGAAACTTGGTCAAAGAGAGAGGTTTTCAGGAGGGCCTTAAAGGGGAGAGGAACACGGAGATTTAGTGAGGGGTCCAGACAACTGTAGGCATGAAGTGATGGTGCAATTGAGATCCGGGATGATCAGGAGGCTGCAAATGGAGCGCTGGAGAGGGGGTGGGTTATCGAGGGGTGGAGTAGGGAAGGAAGAGTTATTGAGGGGTGGGTTATCGAGCGATGGGTTATTGAGGGTTATTGAGGGGTGGGATGGGAGAGTGGGTTAGAGGTGGTGGGGGTAGGGAGGGGTGGGGTATCGGGGGGTGGGGTAGGGAGGGGTGGGTTATTGAGGGGTGGGTTATCGAGGGGTGGGGTAGGGAAGGATGAGTTATAGAGGGGTGGGGTAGGGAGGAGTGGGTTATCGAGGGGTGGGGTAGGGAGGGGTGGGTTATCAAGCAATGGGTTATTGAGGGGTGGGATGGGGGAGCGGGTTAGAGGGGGGTGGGGGTAGGGAAGGATGAGTTATAGAGGGGTGGGGTAGGGAGGAGTGGATTATCGAGGGGTGGGGCAGGGAGGGGTGGGTTATCGAGCGATGGGTTATCGAGGGGTGGGATAGGGAAGGATGAGTTATAGAGGGGTGGGGTAGGGAGGAGTGGGTTATCGAGGGGTGGGGTAGGGAAGGATGAGTTATAGATGGATGGGGTAGGGAGGGGTGGGTTATCGAGGGGTGGGGCAGGGAGGGGTGGGTTATCGAGGGGTGGGGCAGGGAGGGGTGGGTTATCGAGGGGTGGGGCAGGGAGGGGTGGGTTATCAAGGGGTGGGTAGGGGGGGTGGGTTAGCAAGGGGTGGGGTAGGGAAGGGTGGGTTAGCGAGGGGTGGGGTAGGGAAGGGTGGGTTAGCGAGGGGTGGGTTATCGAGGGGTGGGGTAGGGAGGGGTGGGTTATCGAGCGATGGGTTATCGAGGGGTGGGGTAGGGAGGGGTGGGTTATCGAGCGATGGGTTATCGAGGGGTGGGGTAGGGAGGGGTGGGTTATCGAGGGGTGGGGCAGGGAAGGGTGGGTTATCGAGGGGTGGGTTATCGAGGGGTGGGTTATCGAGGGGTGGGGCAGGGAAGGGTGGGTTATCGAGGGGTGGGTTATCGAGGGGTGGGGTAGGGAAGGGTGGGTTAGCAAGGGGTGGGTTATCGAGGGGTGGGGCAGGGAGGGGTGGGTTATCGAGCGATGGGTTATCGAGGGGTGGGGCAGGGAGGGGTGTTCCCGCCGGGTTGATGCAGAGTCGGAGGTGATTGTGTCCTGTGCTTCACTGCAGATGTTCCAGGTGGTTCAGCCAGAGAGGGCACTGTACATCCAGGCCAACAACTGTGTCGAGGCCAAAGACTGGATGGACATCCTGACCAAAGTTAGTCAGTGCAACCAGAAGCGACTGAGCACCTACCACCCGTCTGCCTACCTCAACGGGCACTGGCTGTGCTGCAAGGCCAGTGTGGACTGTGCGCCCGGCTGCACCCCCTGCACTGGGTGAGATGTGCGGACCTTCTACCTCTCTGGACACACTGAGCTTCTATGAAAACAGCTGAGGTGGAGTACAGGGGAAGGAGCTGGTGTTGTTCCCACAGCTGAGGGATGAGGCCCCTCCAGTGTTCCCTTGGTTCTCTTTTCCAAGGGATCAGGGAATCCCGTAGCATGGAAGCACAGCATGAGGCCCACTCCGTCCCGCACATTAACACCTTTCTCAGTTCACCTTTTCCACATATGTTCTCACTTCTCCTTCCCTCAATGGTTCTATCCGAACATTCACTTCCCAACCCCTCCTGAAAGTAAGTCCTCCTCACCTGGACCTTTGCATTTTAAAGGTGATCTCAAATTTACAGCTTATCCCCATGGTCACCCCCGCTTTACCCCACCAGGGTGTCAGAGACATTCCCCCTCCTCGACCCTCCCTGCAACTTATCCTGCCTCTGTTGTCTCCCTCCCAGTCCTGACCAAGGGTCTTCAAAACATTAACTCTGTTTCCCTTCCCACAGATGCTGCCCGACCTGCTGAGTGTTTCCAGCATCTTCTGTCCTTATTTTCAAATTTATACTCCCCAGTTACTGCCTCACTGAGTAATGCACGATCACACCCCTCCATCAGATCTCCAGACCAGTCCCTGCTTTAATGGGAAGCTCTGCAGGTTCTCCAGTCTGAAGGTATCAGGACCAGGCCATTCAGCCCTTGATCGTGCACCCCCATTCAGTAAGACCATGAACGATCCTGTACCTTGCCCATTCTCTGGTCAATCTGCATGACCCTCGGTCCCCTCACTGCCTGATAGTTTATTGATTCCAGCCTTGAGTAAATTCACTGAGCACTCACTGCCACTGGGGGGGGTGGGGAGAGGGGTGGCACAGCAACCCAGATTCAATCCTGACCTCCAGCGCTGTCTCTGTAGAGTTTGCATGTTCTCCCTGTGACCACGTGGGTTTCCTTCCACATCCCAAGGACATGCAGGTTGGCAGGTTAATTAGCAGCTGTAAATTACCCCCAGTGTAATTAGGTGGGAGGAGAATGGGGTGTTGGGGGGAGTGGGCGGGGTCTGGATGTTGATGGACGTGAGAGAGGCTGGGGTTAGAGGGAAACAAGTAGAGGAATGGGAGTAATGGAATATCTCTGTTCACCAGAATAGACTCAATGGGCTGAATGGCCTCCTCTGAAGTAAGGAAATTGTGAATTGCAGAACTTCACAGCTTTCTCAGAGGTTGCAGCTCATCTCAGTACCACATGGCCAAGGCTGTCTCTGAGACCCTGCCCCTGGACTTTCAGCATCAACCCTTAATAATCAAAGGCTCTCGGCTCTGCTGTCATCTCTGTGAACTTCTCCCAGACCTTGGCCTCTGTCCTTGAGATAGAATCTACATACGTTTAGGAAAGAGTGCTCTTGTGTTTTGAAGTTAACACTGAATCTTCACCCAAAGCCCTTTTCCAAGAGAGGAGGTCTGTGTGTTGAGCTGAGTGAGACAGTGAAGTTCCACATTTCCTGTTAATTCCACCAGGTGACCCTGAAAACTAAGTGACCTCCTCCCTCCCCCTGCCTTGAGTGCCAAATGTTTCCCCGTACCTGAGAGTGGATCTGAGAACTGAACGGGAAAATCAGAGACATAGGTTTGTAGCCCTGCCAATTATCCAGCACGTACAATCAGTGGAAGCATTGGCAGGGCTAAGATTTGGATAAGTCAGTCCATGGGTCTCTTTTAAAGTTCAGGATCCTAAATGCTCCTGAGAAGGTGGGGTGAGCTGGCTTCTTGAACTGCTGCAGACCTTCTGCTGAAGCTACCCCCACAGTGCTGTTTGGGGGGGTGGGGAGTTCCTGGGTTTACACCCTGTGGCGATGAAGGACTGACAATATAATTCCAAGTCCTTCATCGCCTCGGGGTCTAAACCCCCTGACCTGGAGATGAATCTGCAAGTGGTTCCCCTGCCCTGCTTATCCTTCGTGGTGGTAGAGTTCACGTTTGGGAGGTGCTGTTGGAGTAGCCTGGGCGAGTTTCTGAGGGGCATTGTGTACATGGTGCACGCTGCAAGAAAATAGGGGCAGGACTGGGCCACCGGGCCCCACAAGCCCATTCAGTACGATCATGGCTTATCTATGTTGTCCCCAACTCCTCTTCTGTGCCATTTCTCTGTACCCATTTAATCCTCGATCTATCAAATATTTATCCACCTCCTCTTTAAATACTTCTGATGATCCAGTTTCCAGCACCCTTGGGGCAGAGAATTCCAGAAATTCACCCCCCTCTGCAAGAAGAGGGTGCTATGGTGCCACACTAGAGGGCAGTAACTGTGTGCCAGTGCTGGAGGGAGTGAAGTACTGAGCCTCTATGTCGTGAACTTGAGAACAGTTTGCTGTAACACTGTGTGTTCTAGCTGTCTGCCTTTGGTAGAACCTGCACACACTGTGCCTTTAATTGGTTTATGTGTCCCTTCCTGGGTCAGTGGCTGAGGGATGTGGTCTGTCTGTCCCGTGCAGTGGCCTTCCTGCAGACATTCAGCTGGATGTGGACGGTGACCGCGAGACAGAGCACATTTACTCCCTCTTCAACACCCACAAGACCAAGCTGGAGAAGATGCAAGGTAAGGACACAAATAGCCTTATGTAAAACTGTGGCTCTGTCACCGATGCAGGGGAGGCAGAGTTGATGGGGGCTGGTGGGTGGGAAGTGAGGGGAGGGGAGCCATTTTATAGTTCCAGGAGACAGAGCTCTTATCATGTATACTGGGAAGGTTCTGCCACTGCCCTGAAGGACCAAGGATGCCAATCCGAGAGACAGTTGGTGTGGGATGGGTGTGTGGGTGTTGTGTTGGGTGGTGGGGTTACAGGCTGGGTGGGGGCAGTTTTCCTTCCCCACTGGCCTGCTGTGTCGGTACAAGAATCCATTGGCTTGTGGTCCCTGTGACTGAGACTCTATTGTGGGCTTTGAATTCACTGGATTAGACTGAGCCCTGAGGTTACTAATCTGCGCACTTGACAGCCCAGCTATTCGGATGTTTGAGTGCCACCCAGAAAGTGATTAGGCACTAAACTGACATTGAGATGTCCCACAACTACAGAATGGTTAATGCAAAGGTAAAGATTAATAAATTACTGATTTGCAACCATTGAACAACCTGAATGAAACCATGGTCACCCACATGGAGTATTGCAAACTGTCCTGATAGGGAAATTATGAAAAGATTTACAAAGATGACACCAGAAATGAGAGGTTATACCTGTTGGGAGGTTGAACAGGCTGTGACCCATCCTCTGGAAGCTAGAAGGATGGGGGACCTTCTGGAGTGCTTAAAACTTATGGACAGGTGAATGCATTCAATTAACAGAGAGAGATTTCTACTTGTGGAACTAGGGTCTATTACTGTAAGTGAGTCACTACAGATCCAGTCAAGAATTCAGAGAGTGGGGAAATGGTGAACTCACTCCCACAGGCAGCAGTCAGGGGGGACTAGAGAGATGGGTTTAAGGGGAAGCTGGATAAACATGGGAGAGAGGGATGGAGGAGATGAGTGGGAGGAGGCTGGTGTGGAGCAGAAACATCAGCATGGAGCAGAGGGGCCGAATGGCCTGTTTCTATGCTGTACATTCTATGTTATGCCAAAAAGAGAGTTTGGCTTGAGACTGGGTTCCTGTGCAGTGGCACTGATAGCTGGGCAACACCTCATGTGTGAACCTCCACTGTTGTGGTACGTCTTGTCCTCTCCCTCTCACATCCCCATTGTTGCTCATCCACTAACTCAGCCCAGAGCAGAAACTGAGCAAAGCCTTACCTGGGTAGGAGCTTACTCAGTGAGGGCTGGTCAGTTTCCTTTCTACTTTGAGTTTCTCTCTGCCCTCCTCCCATTCTGTTCCAGTGTGTAGAGTGTCTTCAGCCTTTGTTTAGCCTACCCAACCTTTCCGTAATGTTAGAGCCCTCCATCAGGTGCTTCACAACATTCTGTCAAGGAGCAGTATGACCCTGGGTTTAAGGATTCCCTCTCTAAGCTTCTCCCAACTCTCTGGTCCAAAAATCTGTCACTTTAAGCATGTTTACTTTTAAAATTACTGTTGTGTATCTTATTGTGCTAAAGACCTACATAAATGTAGGTTGTAACGGTTCAGGAGGTGATTGGCTCCATTTCACCCTTGTTCTCAGAGGCTTGTGGCAGCAAGTCAGTGTACGATGGCCCAGAGCAGGAGGAGTATTCAACATTTATCATCGACGACCCTCAGGAGACGTATAAAGTCCTGAAACAGATCATAGCTGCTGTCCAAACCCTGGAGATGGAGCACGCTCAGTACAAGAGGAATAAGTTCAAGAGGACCAAGTATGGCAGCCAGTAAGTGTCATTCTTCATTAACGTTTTTGCCTTCCTGCATTATCCATCCTCTCAAGATGCCCCATTGGACAGGTTGCATGACTGATGCCTTGTTGATGACGTGATTTGAAGATTGGCAGGAGGACGTTTGTGTGGAGTATGAACACTAGCCCCAGGGCAATGGGTTGAATGGCCTGGAGCATGAACACTAGCACCAGGGCGAGGGGTTGAATGGCCTGGAGCATGAACACTAGCACCAGGGCAATGGGTTGAATGGCCTGTTGTATATCGTGAATTGTGTAACATTCCAGCCCACCGATTGGCCTGTTAATCATTCAGGAGTCACTCAGAGACATAAGACCATAAGATATAGGAGCAGAATCAGGCCATTCAGCCCATCGAGTCTGCTGCACCTTCAATCATGGCTGATTTTTTTTCTCAATCCCATTCTCCCCGTAACCCTAACCCCCTTACTGATCAAGAACCTTTCAATCTCTGCCTTAAATACACCCAATGACCTCCACAGCCCTCTGTGGCAACAAATTCCACTGAATCACCACCGGCTGAAGAAATTCCTCCTCATCTCAGTTCTAAAGGGTCGTCCCTTTATTCTGAGGCTGTGCCCTCGGATCCTGGACTCTCCCACTGATGGAAACATCTTCTCCACATCCACTCTATAAAACACTTGGTCTGTGTTTGAATTCTCTTCCGCTAAGGACGGTGGGGGCAGACTTTGAATATTTTTAAGGCAGAGCTGGAGAGTTTGTTGATGAGCCTGAGGGTGAAGGGTTAGCACGGGAAGGTGGGAATCTGTAATCACATCAGCTGTGATGTGACTGAATGGTGGAGTAGGCTCCAGGGGCTGACTCATCCAAGAGAGGGGTTTGAGTAGTCAAGACTCAACCTCAACTCCTTCCTGTAGAGACCCTACATCCCCCACACACAGTGGTTGGGGAGGGGGGATTATCAGATGGGGAAGTGTAGGTCATATCATGCAAGCAGAGAGCATTCAGCCCTTCTACCTGTGCCAGCTCTTTGAAGGAGTCTCCAATCAAGGCCCCCTTCCCTGCACTCTGCAAGGTTCTCCTTTTGCAGCTCCAGTTGGATCTGCTCTACCACCCTGCAAGCAGCATGTCCCAGGTCACAACTTGCCACAGAAACATTCTCCTCCTTTCCCACCTGGTTTTCCTTCACCAGAGATGTAGGGCCCTTCCTTCCACCACATCCACACCGACCGTTGCACCCAACTACACTAATTCCAGTTACCTGCATTAGGTCTGTGACCTTCTGTCCCGGGTGATTCAAGTGCTTGTCTGGATGCCTTGTACCTGCCTTCAGATCCAGATCCTGCCCTCTCAGCAGCTACCCTCTGCCCTTGGAAACAGCTTCCCACTTTTACTCCACGAACATTATTGCTGACAGTGCCTCTCCTAACCTTCCCAGTTGTGAGGAGAATGTCCCCAACCTCTCCCTCATCCTTGGGACTGCCAATGAATCTCGTCTGAATCCTCCTATGATGATCTTCCCAGAACTGGAGCCAGTGCTCCAGCTGAGGCTGAACCAGGAACTTGGGAAGGTCCAGCGTTTTTGCTTCATGTCTTTATTCATGGTGAGAGGGGAGAGATTCAATAGGAACCTGAGGGGCAACTTATTGCACCCAGAGGGTGGTCAGTATATGGAGTGAGCTGCTAGAGTAAGTGGTTGAGGCAGGTACATTAATAACACCTAAAAGGTACTTGGACAGGTACATGGATAAGAAAGGAAGAGGGATATAGGCCAAATGCAGGCAAATGGGACTGGCTCAGATGGGCACCTTGGTTGGTATGGACCGGTTGGGCCAAAGGGCCTGTTTCTCTGCTGTGTGACTCTACGACACTTTGAAGGGAAGTATTAACTTGTTGATCCATCTCCCAGGACTTATGAATTAACATCATTTTGATTTCAAAAGTGAAACAAACTGCTTTGAAAATAATTCCCTTGTATTTTGACTTATTTTAGGGAACATCCAATTGGCGATAAGTCACTCCAGTTCTATGTTTCCGAGACCTCAGAATCTCCAGCCAATTCTGTGTGACCAACAGACCTGAGAAAGAGCTGCGAAGCCAAGAGTATTACTTTATACCTGAAGGTGTTGGATATTTAGTGTCTGGACCGAGGCCTGAAACTAAATTTAAAAAGCGGAGGATAATTTGTATAAAGTGTACAGATTTGCAGTGTTCAGCTTAATTGACTTTTCCATATCATTTTAACAAAGTCTCCACAAACTGTTACAGTATGCACTTTAGTTATCTGTAGATAGCAGATGACTAACTATTTGCCTTTGAGGCAGTTATTTTATACCTGTTCTGAGCAGCGATCAGTTCAATGATCATTGAAAGTGAACCAGTTGGCTAGAGAATTTACAACCATTGGGTCAGCCCAGCTGAGCAGAGACACGAGAGACTGCAGATGCTGGAATCTGGAGTAAAAAACAAACTGCTGGAGGAACTCAGCAGGTCAGGCAGCTTCTGTGGAGAGAAATAGACTTTAGATGAAGGGTCTCAACCTGAAACGTCGACTGTCCGCTTCCCTCCACAGATGTTGCTTGACCCGCTGAGTTCCTCCAGCTGTTTGCTTTGAGTATTGGACTGATGAAGCAAACTAACTCCAAGATGCAACTCTGCACTCTGGATAACGTTGGGTGGCACTAATCAGGAGCGGGGTTGGAGAGTGGGGCTTTATCCCATTAACATTTACCCTTTAACATTGAGACATCTGTGGTCATTTCCCTACACCTCCCTCCCTGTGATGCTCTTGTTCCAAATCACTCGCCCTCCGTGCTGGATTCCAGGGAGATGGACACTCCACGATCACCACTGGGTCTGGTCCATTGAGATCCACTGGCACTCTTCTCTTTCCCCACTGCTGCCTGTGGGTTGAGTGCCTGAGACAGAGCCCTGGCTGCAATCTGTGCCACTGTGAATCCTCTCTCAGTCAGTGCTGAGTTGTGCTGTTTGTTCAGAATCTCTTGTCTGCAATTGGAGAAAGTTGTCCACACTTACACTCCTTCCCGTTCAATGTGTACAGTGTTAAAAAGCCCTGTGATTTATGGGATTGTGTGCACCATACCAAGAGTCCGCAGTGCATTCACAGTGATGTCCAGTGTTGATGCTCTGTGGACGGGGTCACCCTGTGCAAACCGTCCAGCTGACAGTGCAATGTGTGTGTCTGTGTGTGTCACTTCAAATGGACATGACCCTGTCAAGGCCCTCATTGAAGCAGCTGTGAGAAACACAATGTCCTTGCCTCCATACCCACCCCGTGAAACAGTAACTAACACCAGTGCTAGAGTTGGGGCCCAGGTGCTCTGCTGTGAAATACTTTTTACTGACCCTGCTTTCTGCTTCACTTTTAACCAATTTAAAACTTCATTTGCAATTGCACATGTTTATCTAAAGAGACAAGAAATGCAACCTCAAATTTCGGCAGTTAGATTCCTGTGCACTGCTGGGAGTTGTATACAAACAGTTGTATACCTGTTTTTGAAGAACCATTGTCATAGCGTAGAATTGATTTATCATGTTTTAGACAAGCATTGGATACATTGTATATACTGCGATTTCTGTAACTTTAAAGGGAAATGTTCATTTCACGTGAGTGTCCCGTTCAATACATCAGCCAACAAGATGGAATCCTTGTAAAAAGCTTGGTTCATCAGCGGTTCACCCACAGGCAAGCTCTGGTAAACTGCAGAGGGCGTGCCCAAGCTGAGACCGGGGTGGAGTTGATGGGATGTATGGGCTGATACTTGGGCAGTGGTGACGGAACAGCTGGGCTGGTGTTTGGGCAGTGGTGAGGGAACAGCTGGGCTGGTGTTTGGGCAATGGTAACAGCTGGGCTGGTGTTTGGGCAGTGGTGAGGGAACAGCTGGGCTGGTGTTTGGGCAGTGGTAACAGCTGGGCTGGTGTTTGGGCAGTGGTGAGGGAACAGCCGGGCTGGTGTTTGGGCAGCGTTGACAGAGTGTCCGCACTGAGACTAGGGCAGAATTGAGGGAGCACCCAGGCTGATATTGGGGCAGTGTTGAGGGAGTTCTTGGGCTGAGGTTTGGAATGTGTGGAGAAAATGGGCCGGTGTTGAGGCAGCTCCCTGACTGAGATCGGGGCAATGTTGAGGGAGCATCCAGGCCGATATTTGGGCATTGTTGAGGGAATATCGGCTGAGAGAGTCAACACTGAGAAGGTGTCTAGGCGATGATTGGGCAGTGTTGAGGTACAGCCCAGGCTAAAATTGGATTAGCTGCATATTTTATTGTTTGGCATCTGTCAGGTCAGACACCAGCAGAATAACCAAGCTTTTACTGTACTTGGAACATTAATGGGATACTGTGTATTTTTAACTGCCAAATAAAACCATGGATTTTTAACAGCTTTGTATTCTTGTGTAAACATGCCTGGGACCACAAACGCTGGGGGTAAGTGGGAATGTCAATCCCACTGGTGTGATTACAGTCATCAGAGGTTGTCCCACTGTCTCGTGTTCTGCTCCATTCCCCACCCTCACAGCACACTGAGTGAGTGCAACCAACTGGCAAATAAAGAAAGGTTCTGCTGTGACCGCTGTTCAAGAACTTCCACCAGCATCATGGATACAACTGGCCAGATAAGGTTTGAAAATAAAATAAAACAGAGAATGCTAGGGATGTTCGGCAGGTCAGGCGGCCTCTGTGGAGAGAGAAGCAGTTCACGTTTCAGGACAACGATCCTTCATTAGAAGCAGGGACAGTTAGAAATCAGATGATGCACATTTCAATAAATGTATCTGTGTTGGTGTTTGAGGGATTAAAATTGTTCAGGGCACTGGGGTTAACTCCCCCATGCTCCTTTATATTCTCCCAAGAGAGCAGAGAGTGCTGTGGTTCAACACCTTCAATACTCCTCTGGAATTCTTCATCCTCTTCCTGAACCCATTGATCCCTTTCAGAACCCATTGAACCCTTCCTGAACTTGTCAATCCCCTGAATCCACCAGAACCCATCAGTAATGAGAAGAGGGCATGTCCCGGGTCGTGAGGGTTCTTAGTGATGGATGCCACCTTCTTGAGGCACCGCCTCTTGAAGATGTCCTCGATGGTAGGGAGGGTTGTGCCCGTGATGGAGCTGGCTGAGTCTACAACCCTCTGCAGCCTCTTGCGATCCTGTGCATTGGAGCCTCCGTACCAGGCTGTGATGCAACCAGTCAGAATGCTCTCCACCGTAAATCTATAGAAATTTGAAAGTCTTTCGTGACGTAGAGAGTCTCAGACGCTTATTATTTCGGTTTCTGCCTGAATTAACGTGTTTGGTCTCACCTTCTCAGAGATATTTCCCTTGTTCTACACATGCCTCCCGCACCTTCTCTGCTACTGAAAACTAACGTGTATTTCTCTCCCAGTTCTGATGAAAGGACCTGTGCCCAAAACGTTGTTTCTCCTCCACAGATGCTGCCCCACCCGCTGAGTGTTTCCGTTCTAGATTTCTGCTGCAACCTCTTGATCTTCCCTCCCAAGGTCCCTCAGCTGCCCGAGCAATGAGGTGCACTACTTCCCAGAACTCTCACTGACCGGATCGCCCTTGAATGAAGGTGATTAACAAAAGAACCAGAAGGGACGAGAGGTTTTCTAACAGGTGAAGTGGAGGGTGAGGAAATTGTAAGAATCTCTTGGACACGGAGCTGAGGTGAAGATACGGCTGCCTGCGGAAGACCGACAGGGAAGAACGAGTAACTCATGAGAGGACTGCAGGGAGCTCTGAGGGGTGGAGGTGGTAGCAGAGACAGGGAGGGGTGAGACACAGACAGATTCAAACATGAGGCACTGTGAGCGCGGGGAAGTGACCTCGGAGACGGGGTAATTATGACCATCTTCATGATAGGAAACGGGTCCCCTTGTAGTAACTACAAAGGGGTGAACCTGCCAACTGTCACATCACCAGGTCCCCCTCAATCACCTCCTCCCGGTGGCTGAAGAGCTGCTCTCTGATTCGTGGTGTGGATTCAGTCTGTCTCCAGACACAGTGGACATGATCTTCACTGTACAACTGCAGGAGAAATGCAGGGAGCGTCACCAAGCACCATCCGTGGCCTAGAAGGGAGAGTGGTGCACCATCCTTAAATCCAGCTGCACAAAGCAACTGGAGCCAGTGAAGAACACCGCCCAAATCTCCTCTCAATTTTTTCTCAGTGCAGCGCTGCGCCTCCCAACCATTTTCCTCAGGAGTGGGGGTAACTGTCAGAACTAAGGCCGCTCCAACCTCAGTAGCTGAGCCGCAGAATGAGAAGCTAAGACCATCAGAGAGAGGGGCAGGAGTCACCGCCTGCGCCTTCCTGCCCGCCCCGACATTGATGGAGATGACAGCTGATCTCCTACCTCGGCCACTTTCCTGATCTCTTTCTCCATCCCTTTAGTGTCCAGAAACCTACCGATCTCTGATTTCAACTAACTCCGGTGAATCGTCGGAGTTCTCCTCAGGAGGGTTGCGGAGGATCAGTCACTGAGAGGAGAACTCCGACGATTCACCGCCCCCCTTCTCTCCCACACCCCTCATCC
This sequence comes from Pristis pectinata, assembly GCF_009764475.1. NCBI lineage: Eukaryota > Metazoa > Chordata > Chondrichthyes > Rhinopristiformes > Pristidae > Pristis > Pristis pectinata. Next base: position 87,144,612 of record NC_067415.1, read on the forward strand.
TGGGATGCTGGGCCAGGGGAAACTCTGGCAGCCAGCCCGACCCCGGCAGTGGGTCCTCAGTCACCGAGCGCCCTCCCGGCCGAGACTGACAGATGTTGGAATCGGGGTGATGAGGACGGTTTGAGCAGGCGGAGCTGTGCCAAGGTCGGACGTAGCCACCGACTTACCGAATGGCAGGATAGGTTCGGGCGGAGCGGCCTGCTCCTGCCTGGGGTGGCAGAGCCACAGTGAGCTGGGGGTGGGGGAGGGATACTGGGGGCTGGAGACAATTGGGGGGGGGGAAGCCAGGGACTACAGACTTCCCCCACCACTTCCGCCCCCCCCCCCCCCCCACACACACACACACACACACACACATGCGGGCGCCGCTCTGTGCTGCACTGCTCCGTGTGTGTGCGCGCTGAGAGCGGCCCTCCCTCCTCCTCCTCCCCGCCCCCGTCCCTCCCCCCCCCCCCCCCCCCCAGCCGCCCTCCTCCTCCCCACCCCCGCTCCTCCCACTACCGCAGTCACAGCGCCGATCCTGGGTTGAGCCGGGAGCCGCCGACCCTGTCGCCATGGCCGGCAGGCTGCTCGCGGGGCTGGTCTGTCTGCTCGTCCTGTCCGGCGCCGCGTCCTGTGAGTACCTGCCGCGGGGCGGGCACCGTGCCGGGACCCGGGGACACGGCCGCCGCGGACCGCTCCTCCTCCTCCCCCCCCCCCACTCCTCCACCCCTCCCTCCACCCCTCCCTCCCTCCCTCCCTCCTCCCCCCTCCCTCCCTCCTCCCCCCCACCTCACTCCCTCCTCCCCCCCCCACCTCCCCCACCCCTCCTCCCCCTCTCTGGCCCTCCCTCCCCTCCCCTCTGACCCACTCACCCCCTCCTCTCCTACATCTCCACCTCCCTCTCACCTCCCACCTGCCTCCCTCCCCCGACTTCCCTCCCCCTCACCTCCCCCCGACTTCCCTCCCCCTCACCTCCCCCTACCTACCTCTTCCCCTCCCAAGGACGGCTGCAGGTGGGGGTGTGAGCGCAGGAGGAGACCCTTTGGCCCATCAGCTTCCTGCTGGGAGGAGGAACTTGCTCAGTTTGTTGATTTGGTTTTAGTTCAGGGTCAGTTACCCAGACGTCAGCTTTCCTCGCAATTCCGACCCCCCCCCCCTTGGTCCAGCCCTCCCCCGTCATGCCTCCACCCCTTCCCCAATCCCCTCCACCCCTCCAGAACAACCCTGTCCATCGCTACCCCACTGGTGGCCGTGCCTTCACTCCCTGGGCCATCTGCCCCCATCTCCTGCTCTGTTACCCCACCCACCCCCCGACCTCCTGTTCTGGGTGGGTCCTGTTCCAGCTGATCCCTGTGACCAACTCCCTCCATGTCCCTCACCCACCACAGCCCGTCCCTCACCCTCCACAGCCCAGCCCTCACCTTTGTCCTCAAGATCTTTGACTCGGGTCTCTGCACCATGACCAAGGCAGTCTGCCCCCTCCTCGGTAACATCGCCCTTCTCCAGGAACCCTCGCCTGCCCTCCAGCTCCCCAAGTGCACCCGAAGTCACGGAAATCTCTGGCACCAGGTCCCGTTCACCGAGTTCTGTTCTCACCCGGCCCCAGTTAAAGGACGCCTCCATTTTCAAAGCCTGGCTCTTGCTTCCGATAGCCTGGTGGCCCAGACCTGTCCCAGCCGAGCTTTGGTCTGGTGCAGCCCCAAGTTCCTGGAGAAGGTCCTTGTTACATGCAAGAGGTTGGTGAGGCCGCACTTGGAGTGCAGTGTTCAGTTTTGGTCACCCTGCTTTAGGAAAGATGCCATTAAGCTGGAAAGAGTGCAGAGGAGATTTACCAGGATGATGCCGGGACTCAGGGGACTGAGTTATGGGGAGAGGTTGGGACTTTTTTCATTGGATCATAGGAGACTGAGAGGTGATCTTACAGAGGAACATAAGAACTTAGGAGCAGGAGTCGGCCAGCCAGCCTGTCGAGCCTGCTCCGCCATTCGATAAGATCATGGCTGATCTGGCCGCGGACTCAGATCCACCTACCTGCCCTTTCCCCAGAACCCTTAATTTCCCCTACTGTGCAAAAATCTATCTAACCGTGTCTTAAATATATTTAGCGAGGGAGCCTCTACTGCTTCCCTGGGCAGAGAATTCCACAGATTCACTACCCTCTGGGAAAAGCAGTTTCTCTTCAGCTCCGTCCTAAATCTATTCCCCCGAAACTTGAGGCTGTGTCCTCTAGTTCTAGTCCAAAACCATGAGGGTCAATGTGCACAGTGTTCTTCCCAGGGTCGGAGAATGAAGAACTAGAGGGTTTAATGTGAGGGGGGAGAGATTTACTAGGAACCTGAGGGGCAACTTCTTCACCCTGATGGTGTTGAGTCAACTGAACAGCTGCCAGAGGAAGTGGTTGAGGTGGATGCATTAACAACAATGAAAAGGCAGCTGGACAGACCGTGGAGAGGAAAGGTTTAGAAGGATAACTGGACTCGCCTAGATGGGAATCTTGGTCGGCATGGCGAGTTGGGCTGAAGAGCCTGTTTCTGTTCTGTGGGGGCCGATTGGGCTGGGACAGAGAGGTCAGGAAGGACCCGGCGGGGGTTTTCTCGCAGAGGACACACCAACTACTGGAGAAAATGAGCAGGTCGGGCAGCGTGTGTGGTGGGAGAAACTCCCCGGGAATCCCAGCAGCGCCGCCCCTCGACGCAGGTCTCCACCCGAAAACAGTTCCTCTGCCCCCACAGACGCTGCTCGACCCACTGAGTCCCTCCGGCAGACTTGTGTCCCTGGGGATCTGCACCGGCGCCGCCCGAACTTTCCCCGCGCTACGTCTGTACTTCGAATTCCCGGGATCCGCACCGGCTCCCGGGGCCCGTTTACTGCGACAGAACCGAGGACGGGACGGTTTCCGTCCCTGGAAGGTCCCGCACCCGCTGCCTCTGAGCGGGTTACCGGTCAGAGGTGTGGGTGAGCTGCGGGTCTACTGTCCCCGGAAGCCCGCAGCAGGTAAGTGTAGGGGCCCGGCTGGGGCCGGGGCGGGTGCGGGACCTGACGGCGGGGCACTCGGCCGCCGGGCGGTGGGGTGGCGGCTGAGCGGGGCTGACCCGGGCTGTGCGGGGCTGACCGGGAGTGCGGGGCTGTGCGGGACTGACCCGGGCTGAGCGGGGCTGACCGGGAGTGTGGAGCTGACCCGGGCTGTGCGGGGCTGTGCGGGGCTGACCGGGAGTGCGGGGCTGTGCGGGACTGACCGGGGCTGACCCGGGCTGAGCGGGAGTGCGGGGCTGACCCGGGCTGTGCGGGACTGACCGGGAGTGCGGGACTGACCGGGGCTGACCGGAGCTGACCCGGGCTGTGCGGGGCTGACCGGGAGTGCGGGGCTGACCGGAGCTGACCCGGGCTGTGCGGGGCTGACCCGGGCCGAGCGGGACTGACCTGGGCCGTGCTGTGTGCTCAGTCCTGACGCAGCGAGGAGCCTCGCAGTTCCTCGGCAGAGCGCGGCGCGCCAATGTCATCTTCGAGGAGCGCAGGCAGGGCAGCCTGGAGCGGGAGTGCGTGGAGGAGTACTGCAACAAGGAGGAGGCGCGGGAGATCTTCGAGAACAACCTGGAGACGGTGGGTACAGTTGGTGCGGCTCTCGGCGTCCACACTGGCTGCAGTACAGTGCCGAGGGAGCGCCGCGCGGCGGGGTGGGCGGTGCCGAGGGAGCGCCGCGCCGTGGGGTGGGCGGTGCCGAGGGAGCGCCGCGCGGCGGGGTGGGCGGTGCCGAGGGAGCGCCGCGCGGCGGGGTGGGCGGTGCCGAGGGAGCGCCGCGCGGCGGGGTGGGCGGTGCCGAGGGAGCGCCGCGCGGCGGGGTGGGCGGTGCCGAGGGAGCGCGGCGCGGGCGGTGAGGGAGCGCGGCGCGGGCGGTGAGGGAGCGCGGCTGTGGTGTGCCTGGAGCTGACGCCTCTCTCCTCCCCCTGCAGGAATACTTTTACCCCAAGTACCTGGGTGAGTTGTTCACGGAGCCGGTGGGTGCGGGATGTGGAGCGGAGGCCGCGGGGGAGAGGGATGGGAATGGGGATATTCCAATGCAGTTGGTGTTGCAGTTATTAGTGTTTTGTAGTATTGTAGCACTTAAAATAAACATTGTTTTGTAAAAAAAAGGGGCTGTGGACGGGACTGACTGCTTTCTCTGTATCCGAGGAGGCCATTCAGCCCCTCGACTTGCTTCCAACCACCGCACGACCCCGGTCTTGTGTTTCTCCTCTCCCCGTGAGCTGCGCACCCCGACCCGAACCCCGACCGGTTGTTGGTGGGGGGGGGGGGGGTGTTCCCGTTTCCCCACGCCCTCAGTGAAGGTGTTCAACACTGACCACTCCCCCCCCCCCACCTCCCCCGAACCTCCGTACTATCCCGGCCGCCCCATCGGTGGAACAAACCCTCCAACCACGGAAACACCCTGTCCTCACCACACCGCCCCCCCCCCAACCCTTCCCTGGGATCAACAAGCCCCAAAGTTTAACCCCCCCCCCTCTGTTCCCCCCCCGACCTTTCTCAGTTTGTTTCCCCCCGACCTCCCCCCTCCTCTACCCCGGTTTACCCCCATGACCTCTCCCCCTCCCCTAGATTTTCCCCCCAACCTCCCCCTCCCCTACCCCAGTTTGCCCCTGCCTCTGACTAACTTGCCAGTAAGGTGATGTTCTCTGTCTCAGTTACTGCTGTTCTGGGGTAAATTCCCTGGTATGGGTTGGGGAGGGGGGGTAAATCCTCCCAGGGTACATGGTGGGAGGGTTAAATCACCCTCAGGGGCATGGGGAGGGGTTAAATGCCCCAGCAAGCTGTGCCGTGTTGGATCACCTGCCCTCTCCTGCCCCCACAGATTGCCTCAGCCGCCACCGGTCACACACTCCGAGCATGATCTACCCCTCCCAACAGCTCTCCGGCAACCTGAAGAACTGCATCCGTGGTACAGGAAAGTCCGGGAATCTCTGGGAATGTCCGGGAACTTCTGGGAATGTCTGGGAACATCCAAAAGCTTTGGGAATGTCGGATGGGAGAGGACCAGTCCTGAGGGAATGTGGCCCTGTCACCTGCACTGTTGTAGGGAAGGAATGAGCAGGACTTGTATTGAGCAAGTTTTGCTTTCTGGTCCACGGGAGTCGCCTTCAGCCAAAGCAGTGGTTCGGAAAAGGCTCTGGTTCCTGCATGGATTCAGAATTTGCCATGGGTGCATTTTTTTCATACTTTATCACAATATGGAAGGAGGCCATTCAGCCCTTTGCATCTATGCCAGCTCTCAGTGCCTTCCAATCAGTCACACTGCCCCACGTATTTTCATAGAACCAATTCTCCCCCAACTCCCATCAACTCCCCCCACATTCCACCTCTCACCTACACACCAGGGGCCAGTTACCCCACCGAGCAGGACAGAAAACCCTGACCGTGAAACCTGTAGCAAGCCTTTATCATTAAAGGTGTCAGCGGTGGTCCCTGGGTTACTCCCTCACTTTGGGGACAGAGGTTGTGGGGGTCAAGGCCCGAGAACTGAGCACAAAATGTGCAATGCTCCCTCAACATGGCACCTCAAACACTGCAGTGTCCCCCAACACTGCCCCTCCTGCGGCACAGCGCTCCCTCGCTCTGGGAATGATGAACCTGATTAATTGGCTTTTGTTCCCTTTGGTCCCACCTGATGAACATAAGAACTAGGAGCAGGAGGAGGCCATCTGGCCCATCGAGCCTGCTCCGCCATTCGATAAGATCGTGGCTGATCTGACCGTGGACTCAGATCCACCTGCCTACCTTTTCCCCGTAACCCTTAATTCCCCTACTCTGCAAAAATCTATCTAACTGTGTCTTAAATATATTTAATGAGGTAGCCTCTACTGCTTCCCTGGGCAGAGAATTCCACAGATTCACTGTCTCTGGGAAAATCAGCTTCTGCCCTTCTCTGTCCTAAATCTACTCCCGTGAGTCTTGAGGCCATGTCCGCTAGTTCTAGTTTCACCTACCAGAGGAAACATTTCCTTATCTATCCCTTTCATAATTTTCTATGTTTTATAAGATCCCCTCTCATTCAGAAAGCTTCAGTGAGGTCCACCCAGGGGTCTCTGATCTCCCACTATCCCAGTCGATCTGTGTGTGGAGACACTGCTCAGGTCACCTCTCGGGTGATTGGGAATGATTAGCTGATGCATCCTCTGGTCTCCGGGCATCAGTGACACTGGAGGTAACTCCCCCCACCGGGAGGTTATTGAACCAGATCTGTACCCCAGCCACATCAGTGTTGGGAAGTGTGTGGGGAAGTTTTTCCAGAATGTGGGATTTTGACAGCTACCGGTGGAGGAGCAGTGGAATTGGGAGGTGGGAGTGAGGGGGGAGGGGGGTTGTAGGGCAGGGGCGAGGTCATTCTGTGAACAGGGATGCAGCCCTTGTTCACTGTCCATTAGTACTCGCTGATCACGGTCCTGGCAGCTCTCTCCGGACGTTCCAATGCTTTTGCCTGTCTCACCAGAAATCCCAGACCAGTGCTCCCCCTCGCTGTGTCATCGGGAAGGATCTATCCGCTGTGTGGACGGGAAGGCTGCCTACAACTGTGTCTGCAAGGAAGGCTGGCAAGGGGAGCGGTGTGAGAAAGGTGAGTCCCAGATGGGAAGTGGTCAGTACACACCAGGTCACTGACCGATGACGGCTGGCTGCAGGAACGAAGCAATTCCAGGGTGCAGAGTCCGGCTGCTAGTCGTCCCGACTGTGGAAGGGCAATGGAATGGGAGACGGGGCGGTGCAGATGTCCCTGCGCCATTGTGTCTGTCCCAGTAACTGAGCCTCCCGTATAGTCCCTAAACCCACTCCGAATGCCCATCCAGTGCGCTGTATGTTGTGTGGAACATCACCCGGTCAACCTTCCCATGGTGTGTGCGTGCGTGCCCAGGGATCTAAGTATGGGGACCCCTGCCCCTCCCTTGCAGTTTATCTCAGCTGCCCTGTTCTCGTTGCCACCCGCCCCCGTCCAGTTTCCCATGTGCTCTCCCCACCCCATCCTCCAAGCCCTTCACTTCCCACAGCCAAAGGCAGTTGTGTTCGACATTCCGGCTGGAGCAATGTTACTGGTACCACCTGCCCTGCACCTTTTCCCAGTTCCACCTCTATCCCTGTTTGTTCAGACTGTTCCTGCAAATCCCGCGGACGGCTGGTAAATCTCGTCACGGTCAGCTGCTCCAACCTGCTGAAGTGCGGTAACGAATCCCCTTTCCAGCTCAGCTCATTCAGCCCATCGAGCTGTGCTACTCCACAGGCAATATTCCTCCTCTGCTGTGTCCCACGTTCTCCACATTTTCCTTCTTCAACACCCCCCCCACCCCCACCACCCCCCCCAGAGCCACCTATTACCTGCCACCTCCTGCCCCACCCCTCCCCTCCCCCTCACCACTTTACACTGACTATCCCTTCTCTACACTTTCTGATGTGGTCTCGACCCAAAACGTTGACTGTCCACTTCCCTCCGCAGATGCTGACCGACCTGCTGAGGTCCTGCAGCTCGTTTGTTGCTCCAGGTTCCAGCCTTCTGTTCATTGCCCTTTTGGAAGTTTCTCCAAGGTTGGACAGCACAGACACGAGGGGTCAAATGGCCTCCCCTGAGCTGTAACCTTCAGGGATTCAGTGATGGCAGCAATTGACTGCGTGAAACACTTCTCACCTCTGGCCTTTTGCTTACCTTGTGTTGTACGTAAAGGTCCCCCAGATCTCCCATCAAGGCCCTCCCAGACCTGTCACCTCTCCCACCAAGGGCACCAGCACCTGCCGCTTCCCCTCCGACTCGCACCGTGCCCTGAGCCAGCCTTTCATCGGCACTGGGTCCGAACCCTGGGCTCCCACCCACCACGCCATGGGAGCACCTTCACCAGGACTTCAGAAAGCAGCATGTCACCACCACCCCTGAGTGCGTGGGGCACCCCGGGCAGGGAGAGAATGAGGAATCAAAGTGGAGCCTTTCTCGTCACAGATCCACCTGATTTTCCACCAGGACCTCCAAGGAACAGGTCTTGAGACGTTGCCTCCGCCATCAGCTGATGAGAAGGATTTGTCTCTGTTACTGTTGTTTCCACTGTTCCCGTCCACCCCAGACTGTGTGTGTGGAACTAGTTGGTCACTCCCCTGCATCTCCGCACCGCGGCCACTGTGGCTGGGAGCGACGGCCCCACTGGAACGACCACTCCTGAACCCTGAGAAACCAGAATCGGGCCTAAAGCGTCCCGCAGTTTAATCGGCTTCTGACAGGAGCTCAGTAACCGTTTAATTTCATTAATGTCTGGTTGTCGTGTTGAACAGATATCGATGAGTGCCAGTTTGAGGAGAGGGTATGTTCACACTCCTGCCGCAACTTTCCTGGGAGCTACCGCTGCTTCTGTCAGGACGGCTTCTACATGAGTTCAGACAAAAAGACCTGCGTTGGTGAGTGGTTCTGCAGTTAAATCAGCACTGTCTGTGTGTGTGCCTACGGGGATGTGGTGGTCTCTACATGTGTGGGTCTATGTGTGCGTCTTCGTGTGGGGGTGTGGGTGTGTGTGTTTTTGAGCGTCTCTGTGTCTGTATGTCGTGAGTTAAACGGTTCATATTTTCTCACCGCCTCCTCCTGGTCCCCTGAGCAGTGTCTCTCCCTCCCCATTTCCAACCCCATCTCTCACTTTCTCTTCCTCCCGGTCTCCAATTCCGTCCCTCACCCTCTCCCTCCCTCCCCATCCCTCGCCCTCCCTCCCTCCCATCTCTGGATCAGGCTTCACCTGCTGACAGGCCTGTGAAGGGGTCTGGGGCTTTTTGTGCCCATAAGTTGGGGTGTAACTATTTTGCTGTTGACCCAGTGCCAGAGTCACAGGACTTTGGTGGAGACAGTGCAGGAGCTTGATCTCGGGTGCTGTCTGTGTGGAGTTTGCACGTTCTCTCTGTGACCGCGTGGGTTTCCCCCGGGTGCTCTGGTTCCCTCCCACATCCCAGAGACGTGCGGGTTGGTGGGTTAATTGGCTGCGGTAAATTGCCCCCAGTGTGTGTGTGAGGGGTAGAACCTGGGGGGAGTTGATGGGAATGTTGGGGGAATAAATTGGGATCAGTGTAAGTGGGTGGTTGACGGTGGGGGCAGACTCTGTGGGCCGAAGGGCCTGTGTCCGTGCTTTAGGTCAGCAGGAGGGTGGGTGACCAGGGGTCACAGAGTGAAGGGGGTCGGCAGGAGGACCAGAGGGGGGAGGAGGGGATTGTTTTCACACAGCGAGTTGCTGTGATCTGGGACATGCTGCCTGTGAGGGCAGTGGGGTGGGGGGCAGTGGGGATTGAACAGGGGCCTTCAGAAGGGACGGGTACATGTACTCATCTGCAGGACCTGCTCAGCAGTGGTGAGCCATCCCTTATCGCCCTGTGAGCTGCCTCCCTGAACCGCTGGGGTCTCTGTGTGAAGGGGAACGTACGGAATGGGGGCAAGAGACAGTGTGTGGAAGGAACGACTGGAACGCTGCAGGTACGATGGAGGTGGCTCTTGGACAGGCATGTGGGTGTGCAGAGAATAGCAGGATATGGACCTTGTGCAGGCAGAAGGGGTTAATTTAATTAGGTGTCATTAGCTTAATTAGTTCAGCACAACATTGTGGGCCGAAGGGCCTGTTCCTGTGCTGTACTGTTCTATGTTCTAGCTCTCTCAGAGCCTGCACAGACCTCCTGCTGTGTCTGAGATTTCCACTCAGCTGGGGTTTGGGAGAACTTACAGGGTTCGGATACTGGGGGGTGTGCCCTGGTCTGTGTACTTTGTGGAATCTTGCTGTGCACAAATTAGTTGTCCCACCGACTACACCACAAAATACACTTTGATCTTCATTTCTGACATTTCTTTCCCCAAACACCACAGATCGGAATGAGTGCTTCTGGAATCCCAACATCTGTGGGAAAGCTTCCTGCAAAAACATGCCTGGGAGCTACGAGTGTGAATGTAACGAAGGTTACAGGTTCAACTTCACCAAGGCAGAATGTGAGGGTGAGGCTTTCCATACCTTGTTCCCACAGCGTCAAATCTCTGTGTAAACCCGGGCCGTGAGGGTGCAGGGGGTGAGGGGTGAGCGATTCTGTGTCTGGAATCACACAGTGGGTCACGTTTCTGTGAGATACACAAGTTCTGGTGATGCAATTGCTCCTTGCAAAGTTTTGGTTTTCCTGGAATCGCACAGAACCCTGTCCTCTAGGGTAGGGTAGCTCTGAGATGCCCAGGGATCAGGTGCCTTGGTGTGTAGGTACACCAAGTAATCAGGAAAGCTGCTAGAAAGTTATCCATTTATTGTGAAAGAGATGATTTTTTAAATAATTATACACTAAAACATATATTTAATATATGGATAAAGATAGTAAGTGGGCAGGTTGTGCTTCAGTGATGTAGGACATTGGTGAGATCACATCTGGAGTACTGCGTACAGTATCTGTCTCTGTATTTACAGAAGCTCAGGTTTATTGTCAGAGGCATTATACATAACTGGATGACAAAATAAACACAACAACATTAATTCACGTTGAAAGAAAAAGAAATATAGTTCAAGGTAGTGTTAGGGTTTCTCAGATCAATTCAAGACCCTGATGGCAGGGGTGTTAATTCATTGGAAGTGGTTCAGAGACGGTTTGCTGGAATAGGCAGGTTGACCCATGAGGAAAGGTTGGAGGTGCTCGGCTTGTTCCCACTGGAGTTTAGAAAAGCGAGAGGGGACTGAGACCAAAACATAGAAGAGTTCGACAGGGTGGGAGTGAAGGGGATGTTTCCTCTTGTGGGAGGACCTTGAACTATCAATCACTCTTTAAAAATAAGGGGTCACCTTAAAACACGAGACTTATTTTTCTCCCTTTGGAGGTTGTGAGTCTTTGGAACTCTCTTTCTCAAAGGCCAGCGGAAGCAGAGCTTTTGAATATTTTTTAAGGCTGAGGTGGTTGGGTCCCTAATGATCAAGGCGGTGGGAGGTTCCTGTGAGTAGATGGATCCCGAATTTGATCCAGAGTTACTCTGGGTGTCTTGGTGACTGGCTGTTTCCACTGGGGATCCACTGGGCTAAGGTTCAGTGCTAATGTACAAAAATTGGAAATGGTGGTGGGATGGGGTGGTGGAGGGGAAACTTTAGATTGCAGGAGGGTAGAGAGATCTGGTCAGTTTGGCAGAAAAGTGGTAAATAGATTTAGTTCAGAGCGGTGTGGGGGATGAATGTGAGGGGGGGGGAGTGGTGCCACAAGGCAAGGCAATACATCGTAAACAGGAGGCTGGATCAGCAGGACCTTGGAACATCCATCCACAAATCCTTCAAGAACAGATCAATAAGGTGACAAAAACAGCCATGGGTGCCTTCCTTTATTACCTGAGTACTAGAACGGGGAGGTCACATGGGACTGTGCACAACACCAGTGGGTCACGGCTTGTGATCGGAGAGGTGACCCCACTGGAGGGGAGATCGGTGAGGGTGTGGCCAGGACTGGGAAAGTGAAGCTATGGGGAAAGATCAGAGAGGCTGCAGTTGGTTTTCTCCTCAGAGTGGAGGGTGAGGAGAGACTTAATTGAGGAGCATAAAACTGGGAGGTTGCCAGATCAAGTAAATAGTGAGGGCCCATGTACTCCACCAGGGGGTGGAGTAATTGGTTGAAGGATTAAAGAGGAGGTTTCCCCAGAGGGAGGTGGAGGTCTGGAACTCGCGACCTGACTGGGTGGGAGAGGAGAATCTCTCATCACATTTAGACAATGCCTGGGTGTGTACAGGAGCCATGACCCATGGGCTGCAGACCCAGTGCTGGGAGGTGGGGTTAGGCCAGGTGCACAGATGCACGTCCTCCTGTGTCTTAAATGTTCTGAGATTCTATGAAAACAACCAATATTCTGGACTGAGTCGTGACTTGCTGTGCTGGGATTCGGGACGGCTGGTCCCAAACTACAACCACTGCACCAGCTGTGGTAGTTTTCCAGTCCCTCAACTGGTCTCATGTTGCCAATGCACACAGGAGATCCCAGGAGAGATCACTTGCCCTGGGCTTCATGAATTTATCTTTATTTACCAGCACGCTACTTTCTGCAAAGATTTTGCTGAGACAAAGAATTATGCTTCTTCAAAGTTTGATCTTGCCCCACAGATATCGATGAATGTGCAGAGGGCAACTGCACACACAAGTGTTTGAACTATCCTGGGGGCTTCACCTGCTTCTGTGATGGGAAGAAAGGGGAAAAGTTGTCTGCAGACAGACAGACTTGTGAGGTAAAGGAAGACCTGGTGCATTAATGGTGCCGTTCACACAGTGGGTTGCCCCAAAATGTTTGACAGCCAATGAAGTACTTCTGCAGTCATTACTGTCAGATAGGAAGCATGACTACCACTTTGTACACAGCAAGCTTCCGTTAACAGAAATGGTTTGGGGGAAGTGTTGACTGGTATCCCTGGGAGAACTTCCACTGGCTCTGTGCAGTTTGTTGTGGAGCACACTGATGCCCTGGTGCAGAGTGTGGACCCGAAACATCAGCAATTCCTTTCCTCCCACAGATGCTGCTCGACCCACTGGTTGTTTGTTGCTATAGTTCCTGTCCACCTTGCCAGCCCAGAAGGGGAACAGTGTAAACTCTGGAGGGTCACTCCAGTAGCTAGTCAATTGTTGTGAGAGATTTAAAATAACATCAGGAGTCAATTATTTTCTTTGCTTTATTTTGGCCTCTTTACCCCTCTCTTTTAATCCAATCTTTTCCTCTTTTTATTTCTCCTTCCACATCTAATTCCTGGTTCTCTCAAAGTCATTGAAACTCATTGGTTAAGGAGAGATGGACTATTAGTCCCTGAGTTTGCTGGGTCACAGCTACCCATTCGGCCCATCTCAGCCTTGTGTGTATTCAATGACTCCGCCTCCACAGCTCCCTGGGGTTGAGAATTGCAAAGATTCACCAGGTCCTGACAGACGTTCCTCCTCATCTTCATCATTGTTCCAGGCTCCCTCAGGAGGAGAATCACTCTCCCGGTACTACCTTCTGAAGTCCCCCCAGAACCTCACTGTTCCAATGAGATCATCTCCCCACCTACCAACCCCAGCGAGTCTCAGCCAACCTGCTCAACCTGTCTTCACACCCCAATCTCTTCGTCTCACGAATCAACCCAGTGAACCCTCTCTGAACTGCCCCCAGTGCACATTTAGCTGTCCCTAAGTGAGATGCCAGGTTCTCACCCACTCTTGCAGTATGACTTCCCTACCCTTATGCTCTGTCCCTTTGCCTTCCTGATTACCTGCATGTTTGCTGCCCCTGTGTTGTGTACAAGGACCTCCAGATCCCTCTGTACAACTGTGTCCTGCAGTCTCTCTCCATTTAACCAATATTCAGCTAGGGGGAATGACCTCGTTTCCCCACGTCGTACTCCACACTTGCCCAGTCACTGAACCGGTGGAAATTCTCCTGCAGCCTCTGAGTTATCCTCACACGTTGCTCCCCCATCCGTCTCTGGTTCCTCAGCGGATCTCCCTGTCCTTGGGTGCCTGTGATCGGTGGGACATAGGAAGTGGTGGGGACTATCGGGGAATTGTCTTTGACATGTAAAACAATTTCCCCCGTGGAACTTTCTGCAGCTGTTCACAGACAGTTTCTCACCTCCCAGGCAATCCCCATCTGTGTGGCCCTCCAGACAGTGAGGAAGCCAGACTTGCTCAATATGGGAGAACTCTTCGCTGGCATCCCAGTGGTCTACCTACGCTTCAAGAGTCCCACAGACAGCAGGTGAGCCTACGCTGTCCTCTCCTGGTGAGGAGAATGTGAGTGCTTCAGGCAATGGTGTGGCTGAGGCACAGCCCCGTGATACCCTGTCTCTGAAGCAGGCCAGTTATCAGCACTGGACAGGGGTCCCCTTGTTCCCCTGCACACCCCTCCAATTCTGGCACAGGGAATTTAAGGAATGTCTAAATATAGCTAAACTCAAGCTGTGAATTACTTTATTTTACAAGGGAACATGCATAAAAATATTTGGGCTCTCCTCCTGACAACCCAAGGCATTTCCACCATCTACACGGCACAAGTCAGGAGTGTGACGGGACACTCCCCACTTCCCTGAGTGAGTGTGACTCCAACTCTCAAGAAACTCGACAGCATTCAGGACAGAGCAGCCACTTGATTGACACCCCACCTGCCCCGCTAAACACTCCCTCCCTCCACCACCGACACACAGGGGCTGCAGTGTACACAGTCTACAAAATACACTGCAGTTACTCACCCAGGCTACTCAGACAGCACCTCCCAAACCCACACCTGTACAGCCAGGAAGGACGAGGGCAACAGACACGGGAGCAACACTGCCCTCAGGGGTGGTGCTCCTGGGGTCCCCTTCACAGTCCTGTGTAGAAATATATCACCGGTCCTCCACCGTGGCAGGGTCTGAGTCCTGGAACTCCCACCCCAACGGCACTGAGGGAGCACCTTCTCCAGAACATCTGTGGTGTGTCCCAAAGGCAACTCTGGAGGTGGGCAGTAACTGCTGCCTTCACCAGTGAGGGCCATGTCAGAATAATGAATGGACAGGTAGGAGTTGGACAACAGCCCCACTGGCCCTCTCTGCTGTTCATTGAGCACACTTGCCCAATGCACACAATGCTCTGACCCCCATCCAATCCCATTGACCCCAGCCTCGAGCACTCCCAGTGATGGACCCCACACAGAGTGCCAAGCATTCCCGACCTTCTGAGTGAAGAACTTCCTCCTCATCCTGCCAAGAGAAACAGCATCTCAAAATCCACCCTATCCATCCCCTCAGGATCCTGTGCCCCAATGAGAACACACTCCAGTAAACTCGCTCTCTGAGAGCAGACCCCTCATCCCAGGGATCAATTGATCCAGGGATCCTTTGGTGAGCTTGGATGAATAGAGTAATCTATTCATGTCAGGAACTTCAAACTTGCATCCATTGTTGGAATCTTTGATCCGAGCTTCTGCCTGCCTGTGCAGTGAGAGCTTCCTTTCCTGAGGCACCTTGGATTGAGGGTGATTTGCCTCTACGCAGGTTCTGTGGGTCTGAGGTGACTGCTGAGATCGGTGTAGAATCCCATGTGGTTGAACTGACTGGCAGCATCTGCTGCTCTCCTGAATCTCTTCCACTGCACCTGCCTGGAAATCCACAACCCTCCAACAGCCAGAGAAATGCATCTGGTGTAGTTATTGGTGAAATGTGGGAAGCAGTGACCTGCCCATGTGTGGCAGGGTCACACTGCCAGCAATGGGGACTGTGACCAGTGGAGTGTGTGGGGGAGATGATGCTGGAAGGAGAGGCACTTCTCTCTGTGTTCCAGTGGTGCCCTGTCACTTGCCCATCTACTCCGCTGGACATCTGCGGCTTGTTTTATGTTACTCTGCAGGTTTACAGCAGAGTTTGACCTCAGGACATTTGACTTGGAGGGTGTTATATTCTACGCTGAGACCCAGGAGAATGCAGCCTGGCTTATGCTTGCTGTTCGAAAGGGAAAGATGGAGGTTCAGTTCAAGAATGACCACATCCACCGGGTGAAGATCAGTGGTGGACCCCAGATTAATGACGGCACCTGGCATACGGTGAGTTCTTTCCCTTTCTTGTAGAATCTCAAGCACAGGAGGCCATGCAGCCCATAGAGCATGTGCTAGCCCTGTGGAAGATCTCCATTTAGTCCCACTCACAAGGTTGCACTAATTCTCCAACTCCCTTTTCAAAACAGTTGAATCTGGTTCCCTTCACTGTCTGCTGACTGCACACTATCCCAGGACAATACTTTCTTTCTTTTTCAATATTTTTATTGATCCCAAATAGAAAATACAAAGTACATGAACAAAAGAAAAGACAAAATGTTACAAAATACATTGTATTGAATCACACTTGAAATCACAACACCTCGTATTGATAAACAGAAATGATAACTAATTAATATTAATAAAGTGGAATAATTTTATTATAAAAAAAATCTAAACCCTCTACCAAAACCGAAGCTGTTTGGTAAGAAAAGAGACAAAAAAAAGCCCTAGTAACATAATAGTATCAGCCAGTGTCTGTGCTTTAAGCACCAAATCAATGGTTTTGAAAGTAGTTCAAAAAAGGTCCCCATAATATTTGAAAGTCCAGATTAGATCCAGAAATAGAACAACGGATCTTCTCTAAATTTAAATATGACATAACACCCCGTAGCCATTGAACGTGAGTGGGGGGAGTAACTTCCTTCCAATGAAGCAACACAGCCCCCCCGGCTATAAGAGAAATAAAAGCCAATCTGTGTAAGTCAGAAGTCTCCAGAATTGTATCTTTTTCTCCAACAATCCCCAATAATGCAGTTAAAGGATTTGGCTTAAAATTTATTTTAAAAAGCAGAGAAAAGGTTTGAAATACCTCTATCCAGTATTTTTCAGACTCAGCCATGACCTAAACATGTGAATTAAAGCAGCTTCTCCATTATTGCATTTTTTCATAATAAGGAGATATATCCGAATAAAAACGCGATAACTATTTTCAAGAAGATCCCAGTTTTTCCAAGTAACCTGTGGCCAATTTTTATCCACCACGGATTATCTGGCCTTTCCCACACTTCTGGCTGTGGGATCTTGCTGAGCTTACGTTGGCCATTGCATTTCTCACACTGCAACAGCGGCCACGTTTTGACAGGAACCTGATTGGCTCTTTGTGCTGTGGTGATACCTGGAGACTGGAGGTTGCTATAACAGTGCAGATTGTCCTTCCTCTGGTTACACATACCCCGCACAGCCCATTGACGGAACTCGGTGTGTTTTGGCAAAGAAACTGCAGATGCTGGAAATCTGAAGTAAAGAAAGAAAATGCTGGAAACCCTCAGCAGGTCAGGCAGCGTCTGCGGAGAGTGGAAGAGTTAACGATCCCAGACTGGAAAGGTTAGCTGGTGCTCTCTCCCCAGATGCTGCCTGCCCTGCTGAGTGTTTCCTGCCTCGGTGCCGGCACGTTCCCGGGAGTTAGCAGGGTGCTGTGGGAGTGAGTGTGGGACTGAAGCCACAATGATTTGTCTCCCAGATCTCTGTGGAGGAAAACGAGAGCAGCGTGGTGGTGAAGGTCGCTCATGAGGCAGTGATCAAGATCAACAGCCCCGGCCGCATCTTCGCAGACAACACAACGACAGAGATGAAGATATCGATCGCGGGTTTGCCCAGACAAGTCCACCCCATCACTCCACATGTAATCTCCCTGCCCAGATCTCTTCATGGTTTCTGAGCGTTGGTAGGAACGGCATGGGCTTTATCAGTGCCTCTCCCTGATTACCCAGAGCTGCAGCTCCAGTCTGCAGGATCTGACCTGGGGGAATATGTGAGATCTCTGGCAGTCACCCTGCTGCACCCCGGCTCATGCAGTGAAGCCGCTGCCTCACAACATGATTCGATCCTGACCTCGGCCGCTGTCTGTGTGGAGTCTGCACATTCTCCCTGTGACTGTGGGTTCCCCCCCCCCCCCATCCCCGGGTGCTCCGGTTTCTTCCCACGCTGGGTCGGGGGAGGGAGGGATTAATCAGCCCCTGTAAATTGCCCCCAGTGTGTAGGTGTGTAGTGGAATCTGGGGGGAGTTGATGGAGGTGTGGGGATTAGTGTAGGATTGGTGTAAATGAGTGCTCGATGGTCACTGTGAACTCGATGGGCCAAAGGGCCTGTTTCCGTGCTGGATCTCTCGGTAACTCTAATCCGACAGACTGTGAGCTGAATATGGGAATTCTGCATTCCCATTCCCACAGAGCTGCAGTTCCACACAGGAAATAAAGCTGGAAACACTCAGCAGGTCAGGCAGCATCTGTGGAGAGAGACGGTGAACTTTCACCCACCCCATCCCAAGCTGATGGTCCCTGGACTCCCAGGGGATCAGGGTAGGAACTGAGCCAGTGCCACCCCGCCCATTCCACAGTCATCCCCGGGAAGGTGTTGGTGCCGTGAATGACCCCTTCCCAGGTGGCGACAGTTAACGCTGGGGAATCTGCAGCACAGAGCTGGCTGTGTGGTCCGCGTCGGAGGGAGCCTGCTCCGCACACCCGCTCCCAGGGTGGTCGAACCCAGCGTTACATCGGACATCACCTTCTCTCCTTACAGTTGGGTTAGAAATGAATCCCAGTACTTTGTTCAAAATATATTGCTGAAAACTGTTGCCATTATGTGGTGGGGAAGGGAACCCGGCATACGCAGAGCCTGTTAGTGCATTTTCCAAACCATTGGATGTCAGACCCACACTATTTGTAATAACTATAATCAATTTCCCAGTGAGTCGGATAAGTTTAAGTGAATTGCAGGAAATAGTAAGGTTCAGAGTCTGGGAACTGGGGACCTGGTGAATCGGGGGGGGGGGGGGGGGGGGGGGAAGGTGGGAATGGGGGTCTGGGTGAATCAGGGGGAGGGTGGGAACGGGGGCCCGGGTGAATCAGGGGGAGGGTGAGAATGGGGGTCCTGGTGGGTGAACGGGAGTGCAGCAAATGTTCAGCCAGATTCCAAACCATTGTCAATAGCGGATGATCAGAGCTTTCCCGTAATCGGTCAATGTTTCAGTGGAAGGTCAGCTCGTGGATCAGCCAGGTGCTCCCAAAGTATCAGTTAGGTCCGAGAGAAGCTCCTGCACAGGAACTGTGCGGGGTGATGAAGCTGCGGCAACCAACATGCCAGGCATTTACAAACAACATCTGGATGAACGGAGCTATCCACGGTTGTTCCGCATGTTTCCTTATCGGAGCTGTTGCTAAGTCACGGGCAGGGTTTACAAAGCTGTAGGCTCCTGCCTGCCAATGTAGGGGCTGATTTCCAAGGTCCCAGTCCCCGCCGGTGAGCCCGACTCCCACTCAATGGGTGCTTTTGTGCAACGCATTGCCTGCCCGTTGATGGCTGTAAGATCCTGTTTATCGACACAACTATCGCACTCTGTCACTCTGTTCCTAGCCTAAGCATTGACATTCGCCAGTCGGTGTGACGGCGTTCGATGCAATGCTTGTTCTGCGGAGGCTAAGATGAAATCGTTAAGACGCAGTCTAAACATTAACTACATCTCAGCAGAGGGCAGTTGTCAGTCAGACCGCCCCTCGCACATTGTGTAAGGGAACAGACCTCCTGGTGTGTTTAACCCCTCGAGCGCCGCAGGGCTGGTCTAACCCGTGTCTGTCTCCAGGTGAATCCTCGGCTGGATGGCTGCATGCGGAGATGGACTTGGATGAACCAGGGATCTGCAGGAATCCAGGAGGTCATTCAGAACATAAAAACCAAACAGTGTTTTCAGAGCGTGGAGCGGGGCTCCTACTTCCCGGGACGTGGATATGCACTGCTTCCATTAAACTACAGTAAGTGCAAGGCGCTGAGGGGAGTTGGGAAAGGGGCTTCACGAGAGGAAATGCTAGGTTCAATGCGTTCAGGACTGAAGTACTGTTGGCTCGGGCATTGGAGTTGTTTGAAGCGACATCGAACTAGTTCCGCAAAGACAACCAAGGGATGTGGTGTATTTAGATCCCAAAAGGCACGCGGTAGGGTGCCGCACAAGGTTTGCGGGCAGTGGGTGACCACGGATGGGTCACTGGTGAAGATGAATGGCACAGTTTCAGTGGTGACTGGGGTATCACAGTTTACATCAATGGCAGGTGTAGGGGCTGTGTTTTGTGTCGGGTTGCTGGTAGGTACAACCAGGAGTCGGAAAGGAAGTTGTGAGGTAGCAAACTCTGCTGGGAGAGGAGCAAGTGGAGTAGGTGGCGGGACGTTGACAGGGGAGTGTGAGAATGAATATTGTTTAGGGGCTGTGATTAATGACTGCTGACATACAGAGGGATCCGGTATCTCACAGGGACTACCTGTGTGTGTAGATATTACGCGTGTGTGTGTGCGCGTGTGGAGTCAGCATGCTGTGACAGGTTTGTCAGTGGGACGTGGGCCTTTATGGGTAGAATATGTAGAAGAAGACAGGGCGTTTGCTGCGGATTACGGGGTGCTGGGGAGGCTGCTGCTGGAAATGGGCTGCAGCTATGGTCTCCTGTTCCTGGGTGGATATACTTGCCCTGGAGTCAGTTCTGAGAAGCTTCATTTGGTGATTCTGAGGGAGTGAAGGGGGTTGGCAGAAGAATGGGGGAGGGAGGGAATGTTGTTCCGACTGGTAACACACTGCCAGAAAGGGCAGTGGAACCAGGTTCAACAGGGTATGGTGCTCGTGAGAGGTTGCGAGACTCTTCTACTCTTTCTTTCAGGTACGGTGGAGAATGGTGTCAGTGGTTGGAAGGTTGAGCTGAAGCTCCAGCTGCGCCCATCAAAGGACACTGGTGTGGTGTTTGCATTGGTCAGTGGGAAGGCAGTGCCACTGTCGCTCGCGGTAACTGATGCCTACTGCCCAGAGACCAAGCAGGTAACACATCACACAGTGGGAACACTGATAACACTGGGAGCAGCACTCGGGTCCCACTGAAACATGTTGATAATTGTTGGGGGTCTGGAAACAAAAGTCTGGCCTTGTGCTGGTGACGGACGATTAAACAGTGAATGGGAGGAGCAGATTCCAATAACGTCCCCATCCTCAGCAATGAGTGAGTGCTGAAGGCACGGCTGAAGCAATCAGAGGTGTTGGGTGGTGATCCACCTCAGTTCCTGCCTGAGACCCCCACTCAACCCCTCAATGAACACTGGTGTATGTTCTCTGACCTCCTCTTCCTGAAGTCCACAATCAATTCCTTGGTCTTGCTGACATTGAGTGCAAGGTTGTTGTTGTGACACCACTCAACCAGCCTGAGCTGTGCCTCTGTCCAAGCTGATTGTCTGGTTAGAACACTGACAATTATGTGAAGAATTACCCAGGTACTTCCTGTTCACCAAAAGTAGGACAAATCTAACTATTTAAACTCAATCGACAGCAGTCTATACCCATGCTGTCCAGTGGCACCTACACACCAATGGCCAGTCTGGCTTTCACCAGGACCTCCTGAGCTCCAGACCTCATCACGGCCTTGGTCAAACATGGACCAAAGAGCTGAGCTTCAGCAGTGAGGTGAGAGTGACTGCCCTTGACGTCAAGGCAACACCTGTCCCAGTGTGTCCCATGGAGCCCTAGGAAACCTGTCAATGGGCAGTGGGGGGAAATGGTCCAGTAGTTGGAGTCAGACTCACCCAGAGGAAGGTGGATGTGTTTGTTGGAGGTCAGTCGTCCCAGTCCTAGGTCATCAGCTGCTTCATCGCTGACCTTCCTTCCATCACAAGGTGGGGGGTGGGGGTGAGGGGTTGTTTGCTGATCATCTCTGGTCCTTCATCTTTGCTGCCCCAGAAGGTGATATCCTGGAATTTCCTTCTCAACAGCTGTTGGACCACCTTCACCAGCAGTTCACCTGCACCTTCTCAGGGCAGTTCCACCTGGGCAATAAATCACCAGCGATGCCCACAACTGGGGAAGGAATTTTTAAAAAATCATCCCCAAAAAATTGGTGGTCCTTTTCAACTTGTCATAGAATCAGATGACTTTATGCAGTGCAAGGGAGTGTCACACTTTGGGAGGGGCGGTACTGAGCGGCGGGCGGCCAAGGGTTCTGGGAGGTCGGCCTGCCTGCCCGTCTTCCGCACTTACGTGTGCGCGTGGGTGTCGTTGGAACGGGAGCACGCGGTCTCCTCGGGCGCCCTGGCCGAGTTCCGCGCTCAGTGGGCCCCTCAGGGGATCGCGTGTGTGGTGGACGAGACGGACGCGATTCTGGTGTGAAGCGTCGTGCGTTTTGCGGTTGTGGGCGTAGTGTTGCGCGGGTATTGGTTTCGGCCGGGTTGTTTCTTTCTGTACTTGATGTAGCGTGTTTGCTGTTGGTTGTTTTGTAGTGTTTTTTTTAACGAATAAACGTTTTGTACAAAAAGAGGCGGTACTGAGCGGCAGGCGGCCGAGGGTTCCTGCAGGTTGGCCTGCCTGCCCGTCTTCCACGCTTACGTGCGCGCGCGGGTGTCGTTGGAACAGGAGCACGTGGTCTCCTCGGGCGCCCTGGCCAAGTTCCGCGCTCGGTGGGCCCCTCAGGGGATCGCGTGTGTGGTGGACGAGACGGACGCGATTCTGGTGTGAAGTGTCGTGCGTTTTGCGGTTGCGGGCGTAGCGTTGCACGGGTATTGGTTTCGGCTGGGTTGTTTCTTTCTGTACTCGACGCAGTGTGTTTGCTGTTGGTTGTTTTGTAGTGTTTTTTAACGAATAAACGTTTTGTACAAAAAAAGGGGCGGTACTGATGCCTGCCCGTCTTCCGTGCTTACGTGTGCACGTGGGTATCTTTGGAGAGGCAGCATGCTGTCTCTGCGGGCACCTTGGCTGAGTTCCATGCTCAGTGGGCTCCTCAAGAGATAGTGTGCATCGTAGACGATACCAATACGATTTTGATATGAAGTATTGAGTGTTGCGGTAGCGGGCGTAGTGACATGTGTGTGTTTTTGTGGGCGTTAGTTTACAGAAATCTCTGAAGTTCTGTAGTTGATTAGATGATCCTTTCTGTATTAGATGTATACATTTGATATTTGTAGTCTTTTGTAGTCCTTTTAACTAATAAATGTCATACAAAAAAAGGGGCGGCACTGAGTCCACGGGACGTGGTGGCGGGCGGCCGAGGGTTCCGGCAGGTCAGCCTGCCTGCCCATCTTCCGTGCTTATGTGTGTGCGTGGGTGTCTTTGGAACGGGAGCACAGTCTCCGTGGGCACTCTCACCGAGTTCCGTGCTCGGTGGGCCCCTCAGGGGATCGAGTGTGTCGTGGATGGTTCCGATGCAATTTTGATATGAAGTGTTGTGTGTTGTGGTGGGGCGTAGTGTTGCGCGGGTATTAGTTTTGCCTAGTTTCTTTCTGTATTAGATGTACTGTATTTGCTGTTGGTTGTTTTTTTGTAGTGCTTTTAACAAATAAATGTTTTGTATATAAAAAAGAAAGGGCGGTACTGAGTCCACGGGACGTGGTGGCGGGTGGCCGAGGGTTCCAGCCGGTCCACCTGCCTGCCTGTCTTCCGTGCTAACGTGCGCGCGCATGTGTCTTTGGATAGGGAGCACACAGTCTCCGCGGGCACCCTGGCTGAGTTCCACGCTCGGTGGGCCCCTCAGGGGATCGTGTGTGTCGTGGACGGTACCAATGTGATTCTGATCTGAAGTGTTGTGTGTTGCGGTAGTGGGTGTAGTGTTGCGTGTGTGTTTCGTGGGTATTAGTTTTGCTTAGTTGTTTCTTTCTGTATTAGCTGTCATGTAATTGATATTGGTTGTTTTTTGTAGTGCTTTTAGTGAATAAACGTTTTGTAAAAAAAGGGCGGTACTGAGTCCATGGGACTCGGTGGTGGGTGGCCGAGGGTTCCGGCTGGTCCGCCTGCCTGCCCGTCTTTCATGCTTACATGCGCACGTGGGTGTCCTTGGAGAGGGAGCACGCAGTCTCCGCGGGCACCCTGGTTGAGTTCCGCGCTCAGTGGGCCCCTCGGGATCGCGTGTGTCGTGGACGGTACGAACACGATTCTTATTTGAAGTGTTGGGTGTTGCGTTAGCGGGTGTAGTGTTGCGTGTGTGTTTCGTTAGTATTAGTTTGCTTTATCTACTGTAGTTCTGTAGTTGCTTAGTTTCTTTTCTGTATTAGATGTAGTGTATTGACATGGTTGTCCTTTTTGTAGAGCATTTAGCTAATAAACATATATAATGAAAAAAGGGCACTACTGAGGGAGTGCCTTTCTCTCTCTCTCTCCAAACTCTGCCCATTGCTGGAAACTGTTTAGCTCCCCACGACTGGCATTGAATTCTTCACCCTGTATTTATTTTTCTGCTTCCTTCCACACTAGCACTTGATCCTGGCCATAGACAACGAGATTGTGTCCAGAACCGAGAGTCTGTACCTCTGCGATGGAGAGCATCACTCAGCCCACCTCACCATCACCCCCCAGGATATCCTGTTGGAAGTGGATCAGACTGTTTACAGGAGCCACTTAAACAGCTCGGCACTGAGGGAGCAGCTGGGTGTCCTGGATCAGGCCATGAGGGAGCCGCTCAACACCACCCTGGGGGGAGTACCAGGTACCAGAGGAAGGCTGGCGCTTGTTACACTGTCCGGTAGCCATCACACAGCCCACACACGACATTCCCTTGCATCACAGGCTCAGGATGAGGAGGAATTTCTGCACCAGAGGGATGAGAGTCTCTGGACTTCTCTCTCCCAGAGATTGAGGGGCTAAGGCGACTAATGGAGTCAATCCAGCAGAAAGAGGAAATATCCCTCCGGTGGTGGGGAAGGAGTGGTGTAGTTACAGCCGGGGTGTCCAGGGGTGAGTTACACAGCACAGAAACAGGCCCTTTGGCCCAACTCACTCAAGCTGACTAAATTGCCTTCCTGAACTAATCCCATTTGCCTGCATTTGGCCTGTGTCCCTCAGACCTTTCCTATCCATGACCTGTCTCAATGTCTTCTAAACAGTGTGACTGGACCTGCCTCAACCACTCCCTCAGCTCGTTCCACACACCCACCACCCTCGCTGTGCAAAAACTTACCCCTCAGGTCTCCTTTAAATCTTTCCCCTCTCACCTTAAACCTGTGCCCTGTAGTTTCAGACTCCCCTACCCTGGGAAAAGGACTTTGGCTATTCACCATATCTATGCCCCTAATGATTTTATAAACCTCTATAAAGTCACCTCTCAGCCCCCTTCACTCCAGGGGAAACAGTCCCAGCCCGTCCACTCTCTCCTCATAACTCAAGCCCTCCAGTCCCAGCAACATTCTTGTGAATTTTTTCTGTGTCCTCTCCAGCTGAATCACATCCTTCCTGTGGTGTGGTGACCAGAACTGCACACAATACTCCATGCGGTCTCACCAACGTCCTGTACATCTGTTGTACTCAGTGCCATTCGATAAAGGCAAGCAGGTCATCCGCCTTCTTCACCATTTTGTTTACCTGTGTGCCACTTACAGGGAACTATGTGCTTGAACCACTAGGTCTCTCTTTTCTACAACACTCTCCAGAGCCCTGTCATTTACTGCTTAAGCCCTGCCCTGCCCTGATTTATCTTAACAAAATGCAACACTTTGCGTTGGTCAGAGTTAAATTCCATCTCCCATTCCTTGGCCCCCTTTCCCAGTTGATCTAGATCCTGTTGTAACCTGAGACACCCTTCTGTACTATTCACCGCACCATGAAATTTAGTGTCATCCACAAACTCACTAACCATGCCACCTACATTCTCATCCAAGTCATTACTGTCACTGAGAAACGATGTGGCCCAGCACCAATCCCTGTGGCACACTTGGTCAGGCCCCAGGGATTTATCCACCTTTATGCCCTTCAACACCACCGACACCTCTTTCATAATACTGACACCTGACAGGACATCCTGTTCTCTTCCCTGAATTCCCTAGTTTAGTGATCCCAGGTGTTCAGGACTGGGACAGATGGAGCTTTGATCCGAGGGCATGGGATCCAGGGAGCAAACGTCAGGCTCGGGCGGAGGGGGTGCCGATGGCTAACCTCTGTCCAGTTTCTTCCAATCCTAGATATTGACCTTGGACCATCACCAGACTGGGTGCAAACGGGTTAAATCAGGAGGACCATTTCCTTCCAGAGGGTGAGGGGTGAGGGTGGTGGGCAGAGAGGAAACGTGCCCCTGGTGGTGGGGAGTCCAGAACTGGGTCACACACAGCCCGGCTGTCGGGATGAGGAACCTCAGAGGGTCAGGCAGCATCTACGGATGGAAATGAACAGTCGACCGTTCGGGCTGAGACCCTTAATCAGGATTTGGGATGAGGTCAGGGAGCCGAGGTACAGTGAGAATATAGAAACAACTAACCACTGTTGAGTCAGGGGGTCCATGGGGAACTTGGGTGAGGAGATGGAATTACCATGCCGACTGTCATGAAAGAATTTAAAGGGGGAACAAGCTCAAGGGCTGTTACCAGGTTCCCAAATTGCTGATTGGATCCACAAGGTGTTGATCAACAGCTCCAATGTTGGAGCGGAATCTGGGAAAATCCCGTTCAAACTTCCCATCAAACAAACTGAGAAATCTGTTGTGGATTCATTCATGTGACCTGCAATCCTGACAGGCACTAAAGGGTTAACTTTCAACAGATTAACATTACGGCGTCTTTATCTGTTCCCTTTCAATTGCTGACGTTCTTGTCTTTGCAGAGGTTCCGGTCACTGCAGCGCCTATCACAGCCTCCTTCACAGGATGTCTGCAGACACAGATTAACCAGAAGCAAATTGACTTTGATGAAGCCACTGAAAAGCACAATGAGATCCAGTCCCACTCGTGCCCACTGGTGCAGAGAGGGACCTAGTGTGTCAGACACTGTCACTGTAGGAAATATTCTTAATGTTACAGATCGCTGTCCACATGGGCATTGTTTCAAACCTCACAGGAAGTGTACATCATAAAAACATTCCGCAACGTGTAGAATTTAACTAAAATGCAATAGCTGGTAAAATATGATTAAAGAGGGAGTAACTGTATATTCTGAAACTTTATAACAACTGTTTGTCACTGTTTGCGTTTCATTAAACCGAAGATTTATTGAAATGTGTGCTTGATAAATATCAGTCCAGGAAATACGATAACTTACTTTCATGCCGGGCCTGTGGCTCGGTATCAACATTCTCGGCCGGCTGAGAGAGTCATTGGTTCAACAAACCCCCCACTACCTCCAAGCTGACATTCCCAATGTGGTGCTGAGGGAGCGCCACACTGTGGGAGGGGCGGTGCTGAGGGAGTGCTGCACTGTGGGAGGGGTGGTGCTGAGGGAGGGTCACACTGTGGGAGGGGCAGTGCTGAGGGAGGGGCAGTGCTGAGGGAGTGCTAAACCCATTGGTACATTTATTGTCCATCTGTAACTGCCCCGGGGAGGTGGGTTCAGTCCCCTCCAGGACAGTTTGTGGCCCTGGTTAAGGTGCTCCCACAGAGTTCCCCATTCCAGCCATCAAGTTCAGACTTTGCCACATACCTGCAACAAGGGGTTAGGTTTAACGATAGGTTTGTGCTGTGGGAGGAAACCAGAGCACCCAGGGAAGCCCACGTGGTCACAGGGAGAACATGCAAACTCCACACAGACAGTACCCGAGGTCGGGTTGAACCGGGGTCTCCGGTACTGCTTCTGCTGTGGTACCATGCCACCCAGGAGTTCCAGGGTCCAGACCCAGCGAAGATGGAGAACCGGTGGTGGGTTTCCAAATCAGGATGGGGTGTGACGTGGAGGGGAACCTGCGCGAGGTGGTGTCCCCTGCACCTGCTGCTCTTGGCATCCTGGGGTGTGCAGGTAGTGCGTTTGGGTGATGCATGTCGTGGGTTTGGGGGGTGTGGGGTTGTGGGTTTGGAGGGTTTGGGAAGGGTGCAGGGTGTGGGTTTGGGGGGTGCAGGGTGTGGGTTTGGAGGGTTTGGGAGGGGTGCAGGGTGTGGGTTTGGATGGGTGCAGGGTGTGGGTTTGGGGGGTGCAGGGTGTGGGTTTGGGAGGGGTGCAGGGTGTGGGTTTGGATGGGTGCAGGGTGTGGGTTTGGGGGGTGCAGGGTGTGGGTTTGGGGGGTGCAGGGTGTGGGTTTGGAGGGTTTGGGAGGGGTGCAGGGTGTGGGTTTGGATGGGTGCAGGGTGTGGGTTTGGATGGGTGCAGGTTGTGGGTTTGGGGGGTGCAGGGTGTGGGTTTGGGAGGGGTACAGGTTGTGGGTTTGGGAGGGGTGCAGGGTGTGGGTTTGGATGGCTGCAGGTTGTGGGTTTGGGGGGTGCTGCTTGAAGAGCAGAGGACTGCGAAGGGGCTGAGTGTGCAGCTGAAAACTACCGCTCATGTTGGGGGAACACCCAGCCTGATCATTGCCTGCTGTTCACGGTCCTTTCCACCAGAAGCATTCACCCTTCGTCAACAAGACCCTGGGGCCCACTCACACAGCCTGACATGGAAATATGGGAATTGTGAAATTAATTCATTGAATTCTGCCAAGGGGAGGGGAGGGGAGGGGGCCAGTTAAGTGCAGTCACCTGCTGGACATGCAGCAATCAGTTTCCACTCACTGAGAACTCTGAAGGGCAGGAAGTAAATCAGTTCTGCAGTGTTGACTAAGGATAGGAACAGACCTTCAGCCCACGATGTCTCTGCTGAGCAGGATGCCATAGTAATCCCTCTGCCTGCATGTGATCCATATCCCCCATTCCTGCATATTCATCTGCCTCCACCCCCACCCCTGACAGCACATTCCAGGCACCCACCGCTCTCTGTGTGAAAAAAAGAATAAAGAAATGGACACTCCTTGCCTTTTGCACTTACCAAATTGAGTAAACAAATGACTAATCCAATAGTTAAACATACAATACGGATATGTTTTCAATTTCGTAAATTTTTTTGGATTGAATAAATTAAATTTATCAAGTCCTATTCAATCTAATTTTTTCTTTCAACCATCTAGAATTGACTCAGCCTTTTCCTGATGGAGAATGAAGGGAATAACATGTTTTTGAGATTTATTCATAACTGTTTTTTATCTTTTGAATAGTTGTCTAATAAACACAATCTGCCTAGATCACATTTTTTTTCGATATTTACAGATCAGAAGTTTTTTAAAAGTTACTTTACCTTCTTTTCCGACACCATATAAAATTGAAATTACGGAAAAAATTTTAGGTTTTAATCCTTATCAGAAGGGTCTGATAGCAGTAATTTATGATCGGATTATGAAAATACATTCAGAGGAACTCGATAAAATTAAGAATGAATGGGAACAAGAACTCCAGATACTTTTACCTACAGAGACATGGAAGAAAATTCTTCAATTAGTTAATACATCTTGTAGGTGTGCTAGACACTCTTTGATACAGTTTAAGGTGGTTCACAGGACCCATATGTCCAAGGACAAGTTAGCCCATTTTTATCATCATGTAAATCCCATAGGTGACAGATGTAATTCGAAAGTGGCTTCGCTGACACATATGTTTTGGTCCTGTCCCCTTTTGGAAAAATATTGGAAAGATATTTTTAACATTATTTCATCTGTATTGAATATTGATTTACAACCTCATCCTATTACTGCAATTTTTGGGTTACCAATGATGGAATCTGGCCATTTATCTGCTTCTGCTTGTCGTATGATCGCCTTTAATGGCCAAGCGATCCATTTTGTTCGAATGGAAGGATCCAATGCCTCCCACCACTTTTCAGTGGTTTTCTCAAACTATAACATGTTTAAACTTATGAAAAATGAGGAGCGGTACTGTTGATCCTTCGCTTAAATTGGAGGAAGTTTGGAGTCTATTTATTCAATATTTCCATATGATGGAAGCTGACCTTTTTCAGATCCCTTTCAATAACCCTTGAATGCAGAGGAGCGGAGTGGACGACACAATAATGTTTCTTTTTCTTTTTAATTGAAGAAATATCAGTCCAGTTTTTTTTGAAATTTTTGGGTTTTTGTTTGGTTTATTATCAATGTTTTTTTTAATTTGGGGGTTCTTCTTTCATATAATTAAATGTCATCTCTTTTCAATCTTTCCTTTTGTATCCGTTCACTTAATAAGAGGACGGGAGGCCTAGATTACTTTATTTTACTCCCTGTGATTATATCCATTAACTGTTATGGTTGCTGTCCTGATCTCTCTGCACCGTGTGTAGAGTTACTAATGTTAGATATATTATTTTGTACTAATTTGAAAATTAATAAAAAGATTGAAAAAGAAAGAAGAGAGAAATGGACACTCCGTGACCACAGACTCATTGGTTGCTTTGTTGTTTATAGGTGTGCTGGCACCTGCTGTGGTTCAGTTCTAGAGACAAGGGGTCAAATCCCACACGGGCAACAGAGGAATTTAGATTCAGTTATTTCAATCAACTATGATGACCAAAACTGGATCCACTGAACAAAACAGGAAATGCTGGAAATACTCATCAGGTCAGGCAGCATCTGTGGGAGGAGAAATGTTTCAGGTTGAAGACCCATTGTCAGAACTCAGAGAGAACAACAAGTTTGTTCCAGTGGATTCACTTGCTCACTACAATCCTTGCCCAGTCTGACCAATACGGGACTCTGGAGTGCTCTTTGGAGTGGTCTAAAAGCTGCCACATCACCACCTCCTCAACTGTCCACCAGGTGTGAGCAATAAGTGCTGAGCTTGTAGTATTGGTCACATCCTGAAAAACAAAGATAAAGGCTGCCTGTTCCTCAGAATTCTCTGCCGCTGGTTAAGGAGACTCAGTGACTACAGAGGGTGATGTTGAGGCAATGAAAAGGTGACACAACAGGTTCTGCACATGTTGGAATCTGGAGCAACACACAAGTGCTGGAGGAACTCAGCAGGTCAGGCAGCATCCGTGGAGGGAAAGGAACAGTCCTCCAGCACTTGGGTATTGGAATGAAAGGGTGTGCTGTTTATGCAGGAAGGCAGCACTGATTGAAGAGCCATGATCTTGTCAAGTGACACAAGCAGGAGGAGGGCCCACTCCTTTCGTTCCTCAGGTTCTGGTGAGAAAGGAAAGGCACAGAGTCCTGGGAATACTCAGCGGGTCGGACAGTCACCAGGGTGGGGGTGGGGGGGCGGGGTGGAAATAAAGGCTAGAGGGACAGTGTGGTACTGAGGACAACTATCGGGTCTGGAGTTGCTGGGAATGGGAGAGGAGCTGTGTGTTCACCTCTGGCATTGGATTATAGACTCATAATCAGCATGGAAATGGGCCCTTTGGCCCAACTTGTCCATGCTGACCAAGGTGTCTATCTGAGGTAGTCCCACTTGCCTGTGTTTGGCCCATATCCCTCTAAACCTTTCTATCCATGTGGCTGTCCAAATGTATTTTCAACGTTGTAATTGTATCTGCATCTATCACCTCCTCTGGCAGCTCATTCCACACACCCACCTCCCTCTGTGTGAAAACCCTACCCCTCAGGTCCCCTTTAAATTGTTCCCCTCTCACCTTAAACATGCCCTCTAGGTATGGACTCCCCTACACTGGGGAGTGACTGTGACCATTCACCCTATCTACGCCCCTCATGATTTTATAAGGTCACCCCTCAGCCTCCTACACTCCAAGGAAAACAGTCGCACGCTACCCAGTCTCTCCTTATATCTCAAGCCCTGCAGTCCGGCAACAGCCTTGTGAAACTTCTCTGCACCCTCTGCAGCTGAATCACATCCTTCCTGTAGCCGGGCGACCAGAACTGCACCCAGTACTCCCGGTGTGGTCTCAACTTCTTGTACAGCTGTAACGTGATGTCCCAACTCTTGTACTCTATGCCCTGACTAAAGAGAAGATTTCTTTATTAGTCACATGTACATCGCAACACACAGTGAAATGCATCTTTTGCGCAGTGTTCTGGGGGCAGCCCGCAAGTGTCGCCACGCTTCCAGCCCCAACGTAGCATGTCCACAACTTCCTAACCCGTACGTCCTTGGAATGTGGGAGGAAACCGGAGCACCCAGAGGAAACCCACGCAGACAGAGGGAGAACGTACAAACTCCTTACAGACAGCGGCGGGAATTGAACCCAGGTTGCTGGCGCTGCAATAGCGTTACGCTAACCAAAATGCAACACTTTGCACTTGTCGGAGTTAAATGCCATCTGCCATTCCTTTGTTTGCTTTCCTAGTTGATCTAGATCCTGTTGTAATCTTAGAGAACCTTCTTTACCATCCCCTACACCACCAATTCAGGTACGAGCCATGCCACCCACATTCTCATCCAATATAGATGACAAACAAGGGGGGACCCAGCACCAATCCCTGGGGTAACCACTGGTCACAGGCCTCCACGACACCCCTCTTACTCCTTCCACCAAGCCAATTTTATATCCAATTTGCTACCTTACCCTGTCTGACCTTCCCGACCAGCCCACTATGTGGTAACTTGTCAAAGGCCTTGCTAAAGTCCACATAGACAACTTCTACCACCCTGCCCTTGCCAACCCTCTTCGCCACCTCTTCGAAAAACTTGATCAAATTCATGAGACACGATTTCCCACCAACAAAGCTGTGCTGACTGTCCCTAATCAGTCCTTGCCCTTCCAAATGCAGGTAGATCCTGTTCCTCAGAGTCCTCCAGTAATTCCCCACCACTGATGTCAGGCTCACTGGCCTGCAGTCCCCTGCCTTGGCCCTGCAGCCTATCCAGCCCATTGAGTGTGCGATGGTCCCAGTGGTGCTATCCTGCCAATCCCATTTTCCCACTCTGTCCCCGCAGTTTCTCGCTTACCGGATGTACTGTGGGTGGGGACCAGCAGAGGGGGTTTGGGAAGGGGAGGTGGGTATGTAGGGGCAGGAGCAGCAGGGATGGGAGGGGAGGGGATGGCTGGGAGGTGGGGGAGGGGTTGGGGGCAGTGGGCGGGTGCACAGGTTGCGCGCCGCCGCGGGGGAGACCAGCCCCGCGCTCTCTGCCTCGGGCCGTCCGTCCGCGGTGGGAGATTCGGCCGGGATGCTCAGTGTCCTAACGCTGCTGCTGCTGCTCAGTGCCCCGGGGACCAGGCAATGTAAGCGGCCGCTCCCCGGCCGTCCCCTCCCTCTCCCTCGCCCCGTTGTCCCTCTTCCGCTCTCCCACCTTCCCTCCCATTCCCTCGCTCCTTCCTCTTCCTCCTTCCCTCCCCCTCCCTCCCTCCCTCCCCTCCCCCTCCCCCTCCCTCACTCCCTCCCCCTCCCCCTCCCCCCCCTCCCTCACTCCCTCCCTCCCCCTCACTCCCCCCTCACTCCCTCCCCCTCCCTCCCTCCCTCCTCCCTCCGTCCCCTCCCCCACTCTCCCTCCCCACACCCTCCCTCCGCCTCACCCACCCCTCCCTCACACCCACCCCTCCCTCTCCCTCACACCTTCCCCCTCACCTCTCCCTTTCTCCCACTCCCCTTTCCCCCTCCCTCCCCCTCCACGCCCCCCAATCCCTCCCACTCCTCCTCTCCCCCCTCTCCCTCCCCCCCCTCTCCCCTCCCTCCCCTCTCCCCTCCCTCCCTCCCCCCCCTCTCCCCTCCCTCCCTCCCCCCTCTCCCCTCCCTCCCTCCCCCCCTCTCCCCTCCCTCCCTCCCCCCCTCTCCCCTACATTCCCTCCCCCCCTCTCCCCTCCCTCCCCCCCCTCTCCCCTCCTCCCCCCCCTCCCCTCCCCTCCCCTCCCCCCTCCCCTCCCCCCCTCCCCCCTCCCCTCCCCCCCTCCCCCCCCTCCCCTCCCCTCCCTCCCCCCCTCCCCTCCTCCCCCCTCCTCCCTCCACTCCCTCCCCCCCTCCCTCCCCCCTTCCCTCCCTCCCCCCCTCCCCCCCCTCCCCCCCTCCCCCCCCTCCCCCCCTTCCCTCCCTCCCCCCTCCCCCCCTCCCCCCTTCCCTCCCTCCCCCCTCCCCCCTTCCCTCCCTCACCCCCCTCTTCCCTCCCTCCCCCCCTCTTCCCTCCCCCCTCTCCCCTCCCTCCCCTCCTCTCCCCTCCGTCCCCCCTCCCTCCCCCTCTCCCCCCTCCCTCCCCCCCTCCCCCCCTCCCTCCCCCCCTCCCCCCCTCCCTCCCCCCCTCTCCCCTCCCTCCCTCTCCCTCCCTCCCCCCCTCTCCCCTCCCTCCTTCCCCCCCTCTCCCCTCCCTCCTTCCCCCCCCTCTCCCCTCCCTCCTTCCCCCCCCTCTCCCCTCCCTCCCCCCCTCTCCCCTCCCTCCCCCCCTCTCCCCTCCCTCCCTCCCCCCCTCTCTCCCCTCCCTCCCTCTCTCCCCTCCCTCCCTCCCCCCTCTCCCCCTCCCTCCCTCCCCCCCTCTCTCCCTCCCTCCCCCCCCCCCCCCCCCATCTCCCCCTCTCTCCCTCCCCCCTCCTCTCCCCCTCCCTCCCTCCCCCCATCTCTCTCCCTCCCTCCCCCTCCCCCTCCCTCCCTCCCCCCCCTCCCCCTCCCTCCCTCCCCCCCTCTCCCCCTCCCTCCCCCCCTCTCCCCCTCCCTCCCCCCTCTCCCCCTCCCTCCCCCCATCTCCCCCTCCCTCCCTCCCCCCATCTCCCCCTCCCCCCTCCCTCCCCCTCCCTCACCCCCTCCCTCCCCCCCCTCCCTCCCTCCCCCTACCCCCTCTCCGCCCCTCCTCCCCCCTCTCCCCCCCTCTCCCCCCTCTCCCCCCCCTCCCCCTCTCTCCCCCCTCCTCCCCCTCCCCTCTCCCCCCTCTCCCTCCCCCCCTCTCCCCTCCCTCCCTCCCCCCCTCTCCCCTCCCTCCCTCCCCCCCCTCTCCCCTCCCTCCCTCCCCCACTCTCCCCTCCCTCCCTCCCTCCCCCTCCCTCCCCCCTCTCCCCCCCCCTCCCCCCTCTCCCCTCCCTCCCCCCTCCCCCCTCCCTCCCCCCTCTCCCCCCTCTCCCCCTCTCCCCCTCTCCCCCCTCTCCCCCCTCTCCCCCCTCTCCCCCCTCTCCCCTAACCCTCCCCCTCCTCCTCTCCCCCTCCCTCCCTCCCTCTCCCCCTCCCTCCTTCTCCCTCTCTCCCCTCCCTCCCTCCCTCTCAATCCCTCTCTCCTCCCTCCCCCCCTCTCTCTCCTCCCTCCCCCCCTCTCTCCCCCTCCCTCCCTCCCCCCCCTCTCCCCCTCCCTCCCTCCCCCCCCTCTCCCCCTCCCTCCCTCCCCCCTCTCCCCCTCCCTCCCTCCCTCCCTCCACCCCCTCTCCCCTCCCTCCCTCCCTCTCCCCTCCCTAACTCCCTCCCCCCTCTCCCCTCCCTAACTCCCTCCCCCTCCCTCCCCCCTCTCACCTCCCTCCCTCTCCCTCCCCCCTCTCACCTCCCTCCCTCCCTCCCCCTCCCTCCCCCCTCTCCCCTCCCTCCCCCCTCTCCCCCCTCTCCCCCCTCTCCCCCCTCTCCCCCCTCTCCCCTCCCTCCCCCCCTCCCCCCTCCCTCCCTCCCCCCCTCTCCCCTCCCTCCCTCCCCCCCTCTCCCCTCCCTCCCTCCCTCTCTCTCCTCCCTCCCCCCTCTCTCTCCTCCCTCCCCCCCTCTCTCCACCTCCCTCCCTCCCCCCCTCTCCCCCTCCCTCCCTCCCCCCCCTCTCCCCCTCCCTCCCTCCCCCCCTCTCCCCCTCCCTCCCCCCCCCTCCCCCTCCCTCCCTCCCCCCCTCTCCCCTCCCTCCCCCCCCTCCCCCTCCCTCCCCCCCCTCTCCCCCTCCCTCCCCCCCTCTCCCCCTCCCTCCCCCCCTCCCCCTCCCTCCCTCCCCCCTCTCCCCCTCCCTCCCCCCCCTCTCTCCCTCCCCCCTCCCTCCCCCTCCTCTCTCCCTCCCCCTCCCTCCCCCCCTCCCTCCCCGCCCTCTCCCTCCCCCACCCTCTCCCCCCCCTCTCCCCCCTCTCCCTCCCCCCCTCTCCCCCCTCTCCCTCCCCCCCTCTCCCCTCCCTCCTCCCCCCCCTCTCCCCTCCCTCCCTCCCCCGCCTCTCCCCTCCCTCCCCCCCCTCTCCCCTCCCTCCCTCCCCCCTCTCCCCTCCCTCCCTCCCTCCCCCCCCTCTCCCCTCCCTCCCTCCCTCCCCCCCTCTCCCCTCCCTCCCTCCTCCCCCCCTCTCCCCTCCTCCCTCCCTCCCCCCCTCTCCCCTCCCTCCCTCCACCCCCTCTCCCCTCCCTCCCTCCCCCCCTCTCCCCTCCCTCCCTCCCCCCCCTCTCCCCTCCCTCCCTCCCCCCCTCTCCCCTCCCTCCCTCCCTCTCCCCTCCCTCCCCCTCTCCCCCCTCTCCCCTCCCTCCCCCCTCTCCCCCCTCTCCCCTCCCTCCCCTCCCTCCCCCCCTCTCCCCTCCCTCCCCCCCTCTCCCCTCCCTCCCCCCCTCTCTCCCCTCCCTCCCTCCCCCCTCTCTCTCCTCCCTCCCCCCCCTCTCTCCTCCCTCCCCCCCTCTCTCCCCCTCCCTCCCTCCCCCCCTCTCTCCCCCTCCCTCCCCCCCCTCTCCCCCTCCCTCCCTCCCCCCCCTCTCCCCCTCCCTCCCTCCCCCCCTCTCCCCCTCCCTCCCTCCCCCCCTCCCTCCCCCCCCCTCTCCCCCTCCTCCCCCCCCTCTCCCTCCCCCCTCCCTCCCCCTCCTCCCCTCCCTCCCCCTCCTCTCTCCCTCTCCCCCTCCCTCCCCCCCTCCCTCCCCCCCTCCCTCCCCCCCCCTCTCCCCCCCTCCCTCCCCCCCCTCTCCCCCCCTCCCTCCCCCCCCCCTCTCCCCCCCCTCTCCCCCCCTCTCCCCCCCCTCTCCCCCTCATCCCCCCCTCCTCCCCCCCTCCCTCCCCCCCCCTCCCCCTCATCCCCCCTCCCTCCCCCCCCCTCCACCCCCTCCCCCCACTCCCCCCCTCTCCCTCTCCCCCTCCCCTCCCCCCCTCCCCCTCCCCCCCCCTCCCCCCTCTCCCCTCCCCCCCTCCCCCCCCCTCTCCCTAGCCCCTCACCCCTCTCCCTCCCTCCCTCTCCCCTCTCTCCCTCCTCCACTCCCCTCTCCCCCCCCCCCTCCCCCTCCCTCTCCCCTTTCTCTCTCTCCCTCCCTCTCCCTCCCTCTCCCCCCTCCCTCCCCTCTCCCTCCCTCTCCCCCCTCCCTCCCTCTCCCTCTCCCCCCTCCCTCCTCTCCCTCCTCCCTCCCTCTCCCTCCCTCCCTCTCCCTCCCTCCCTCTCCCCCCTCCCTCTCCCCCCTCCCTCTCCCCCCCTCCCTCTCCCCCTCCCTCTCCCCCTCCCTCTCCCCCCTCCTCCCTCTCTCCCCTCCCTCCCTCCCTCCCCTCCCTCCCTCCCTCCCTCTCTCCCCTCCCTCCCTCCCTCTCTCCCCTCCCTCCCTCCCTCTCTCCCCTCCCTCCCTCCCCCCCCTCCCCTCCCTCCCTCCCCCCCTCCCCTCCCTCCCTCCCTCCCCCCCCTCCCCTCCCTCTCTCCCCCCCCCCTCCCTCTCTCCCCCCCTCCCCTCCCTCTCTCCCCCCCCTCCCCTCCCTCTCTCCCCCCCTCCCCTCCCTCTCTCCCCCCCTCCCCTCCCTCTCTCCCCCCCCTCCCCTCCCTCTCTCCCTCCCTCCCCTCCCTCTCTCTCCCTCCCCTCCCCTCCCTCTCTCCCCCCCCTCCCCTCCCTCTCTCCCCCCCCTCCCCTCCCTCTCTCCCCCCCTCCCCTCCCTCTCTCACTCCCCTCCCCCCTTTCCCCTCCCTCCCCCCCTCCCCCCCTCCCCCCTTTCCCCTCCCTCCCCCCTCCCCCCTCCCTCCCCCTCCCCCTCCCCCCTCCCTCCCCCTCCCCCCTCCCCCCTCCCTCCCCCTCCCCCCCTCCCCCTCCCTCCCCCTCCCACTCCCCCTCCCTCCCCCTCCCCCTCCCTCCCCCCTCCCCCCCTCCCTCCCCCTCCCTCCCCCCTCCCCCCTCCTCCCCCTCCCCCCTCCCTCCCCCCTCCCCCCTCCCTCCCCCCTCCCTCCCCCTCCCCCCTCTCCCCCCTCCCTCCCCCCTCCCTCCCCCTCCCCCCTCTCCCCCCTCCCTCCCCCCTCTCCCCCCTCCCTCCCCCTCTCCCCCCTCCTCTCCCCCCTCCGTCCCCCTCTCCCCCCTCCGTCCCCCCTCTCCCCCCTCCCTCCCCCTCTCCCCCCTCCCTCCCCCTCTCCCCCTCCCTCCCCCTCTCCCCCTCCCTCCCCCCCCCCTCCCCCTCCCCCCTCTCTCCCCTCCCACTCCCTCCCCTCCCCCTCTCCCCCCTCCCCGTCTCCCCCTCCCTCCCCCCTCTCCCCCCTCCCTCCTCTCCCCCCTCCCTCCCTCCCTCTCCCCTCTCCCTCCCTCCCTCTCCCCTCCCTCCCTCCCTCCTCCCTCTCCCCTCCCTCCTCCCTCCCTCCCTCTCCCCTCCCTCCCTCCCTCCCTCCCTCTCCCCTCCCTCCCTCCCTCCCTCTCCCCTCCCTCCCTCCCTCTCCCCTCCCTCTCCCCTCCCCTCCCTCCCTCCCTCTCCCCTCCCTCCCTCCCTCTCTCTCCCCTCCCTCCCTCCCTCTCCCCTCCCTCCCTCCCTCCCTCTCCCCTCCCTCCCTCCCTCTCCCCTCCCTCCCTCCCTCCCTCTCCCCTCCCTCCCTCCCTCCCTCTCCCCTCCCTCCCTCCCTCCTCCCCTCCTCCCTCTCCCCTCCTTCCCTCCCTCCCTCTCCCCTCCCTCCCTCCCTCTCCCCTCCCTCCCTCCCTCTCCCCTCCCTCCCTCCCTCTCCCCTCCCTCCCTCCCTCCTCTCCCCTCCCTCCCTCCCTCCCTCTCCCCTCCCTCCCTCCCTCCCTCCCCCCTCCCTCCCTCCCTCCCTCCCTCTCCCCTCCCTCCCTCCCTCCCTCTCCCCTCCCTCCCCCTCCCTCTCCCCTCCCTCTCCCCTCCCTCCCTCTCCCCTCCCTCCCCTCCCTCCCTCCCTCCTCGCATCCCTCGCTCCCTCATCCCCTCCCTCCCTCCCTCCCTCCCTCCCTCCCTCTCCCCTCCCTCCCTCCCTCCCTCTCCCCTCCCTCCCTCCCTCTCCCCTCCCTCCCTCCCTCTCCCCTCCCTCCCTCCCTCCCTCTCCCCTCCCTCCCTCCCTCCCTCTCCCCTCCCTCCTCCCTCCCTCTCCCCTCCCCCTTCCTCCCTCTCCCCTCCCCTCCCCCTGCCTCCCTCTCCCCTCCCATCCCCCTCCCTCCCTCTCCCCTCCCCTCCCTCCCTCTCCCCTCCCCTCCCACCTCCCTCTCCCCTCCCTGTGCTCCTCCATCCCTCTCCCTCCCCCACTCTTCCCAATCCCTCCCTCTCCCCTCCCTGTGCTCCTCCATCCCTCTCCCTCCCCCACTCTTCCCAATCTCCCTCTCCTCCTCCCTTCTACCCCTCCCCCACACTCTCCCCTCCCCCTCTCCACTCCCTCCCCCCTCCCCCTCCCTCCCCCTCATCCCCCTACCCCCACCTGCCCCCCTCTCCCCCCTCTCCCCCCCTCCCTCCCCCCTCCCCCCCTCTCCCCCCTCCCCCCTCTCCCCCCCTCCCTCCCCCCTCCCTCCTCCCTCCCTCCTCCCTCCTCCCTCCCCCCCCTCCCTCCCCCCTCCCCCCTCCCCCCTGCTCCCTCCCTCTCCCCCCTCCTCCCTCCCTCTCCCCCCTCCTCCCTCCCTCTCCCCTCCCTCTCCCCTCCCTCTCCCCCCTCCCTCACCCCCTCCCCTCCCCTCTCATCTCCCCAGTCACCCCTCCCCCTCA
This sequence comes from Pristis pectinata, assembly GCF_009764475.1. NCBI lineage: Eukaryota > Metazoa > Chordata > Chondrichthyes > Rhinopristiformes > Pristidae > Pristis > Pristis pectinata. Next base: position 87,183,510 of record NC_067415.1, read on the forward strand.
TCTCATCTCCTCTCTCCTCTCCCTCCAGTTGTGTCACAGAGGGCTGCCTCGACCTTCCTGTCCCGGAGCCGGAGGGCGAACCATGTGTTCGAGGAGACGCGGCAGGGCCACCTGGAGCGGGAGTGTGTGGAGGAGTTCTGTAGCATGGAGGAGGCTCGGGAGGTCTTTGAGAATGACCCAGAAACGGTAGGAGCCCGGCACAGGGAGGGTGGGGGTCCTGGCCGTGAGGTGGACTGGTGCTGACCACTGCATCCCCCAAACTCCCGGGGCAGGGGGGTTGGTGGAGAGAGGGGTGGGTTACGGTTGATCAGGAATGAGAAGGTAAAGGTGATCTCTCTCAGCCAGTCCCACCTGCCGCTCATTCCTGTGTGGTGACGGATGGCTCAGGTGGAGTACGGGCTCGAGGGGCCGAATGTCCTGATGCCAGACAGTGGCCCTCGGTTACAATCACTGTCATTGGCCTTTCATTAATTGCTTTGCTGGCAGACGGACTCAGTGCCCGAGAGACATGGGCTGAGGAGATGAAGGCAAAGTTGTGCCAGAGCCGGTGGGTCCCGAGTTCAGGGTATGGGAGAGATGTCACAGAGTGAGACAGCACAGAAACAGGCCCTTCAGCCCAACTGGTCCATGCTGACCATGTTGCTCTCTGAGCTAGTCCCATTTGCCTGCGTTTGTTGCAGTGTGCACTGCCTTCCTGGAGCTGCAGTCCACACGTCACACCATGCCAGGCACCTCTGGGCAGTCTGGGCATTGCCTCATATACCCTGGGGCAAGGCTCACTTGGGGCTCTTCAGTTCAGAGGCAATGTTGGTGCAAGGAGTGGGAACCAGGGCAACTCGTTGGGAAAAATGGGAAGGAGGGGATATTTCCCCCTGAACACCTGGGTGGATTTGAGGATGATTTGGTTTCGGGGCCACCACCTTTGTATCTCCAGCTTCCTTAGAAGATGGAATTGTGATGCTGGGGCTGAGCATCTGCGGATTGTCCATCAGGAGACAGAATCCCTTCTTATCCTGAACAAATTCTCTTTTGTTTCTGCAGCCCTGATGCAGGGTCTTGACCCGAAATGTCCACCATCCCTCTGCCTCCACAGATGCTGCCTGACCTGCTGCAGATCCAGCATTTGGTGGTTTTGCTCCAGATTCAGTGCCTGTGGTCTCCTGTGTCTTGCAAACTCACTCTGTGATGTTCCATGGCTCCACAAAGAGGCACGGAGACGGCAGACACTGGAATCTGGATCAACCTGCTGGAGGACTCAACGGGTCGGGCAGCATCTGTGGGGAGGGAAGGAACTGTCGACATTTTGGGTCAAAACCCTGCATCAGGACTGAGAGGGGGAGGGGGGTGAGACAGGAGTCAAAGGTGATTGGTGGACTGAGGAGAGGTGTGAGATGACGAGCAGATGGTGCCAGGGAGGGGAGGGGGGGAGTTGGGAGACAGAGGCAGGTGGACGATAGATGGAGGCAGATGGAGCAGGGAGGGGGGAGGAGAGGGTGGGGAGGGGGAGACGGCTGCTGGAGGGAGAGAAGCAGGAACGCAAAGGGCTGCCGTGCTGGAGGTGAGAGTGGGAACCATCAGGGGAGAGGTGTATGGCAGCTGGAACCAGAACCAGATAGGGGAGGGTGTGGGGTGGGGGGGTCACCTGTGGGTGAACTGTGTGTTCCATGGGTGGATGGAGCCAGGAGGGGGAGAAAGATGAGTGATGGGGGGTTGTTTCACTGTGGGAAAGGGGACGAAATGGGGAAGTGGTGCTGAGGGAGGGGTCACACTGTGGGAGGGGCAGTACTGAGGGGGTGTCACACTGTGGGAGGGGCAGTACTGAGGGAGGGTCACACTGTGGGAGGGGCAGTACTGAGGGGGTGTCACACTGTGGGAGGGGCAGTACTGAGGGAGGGTCACACTGTGGGAGGGGCAGTACTGAGGGGGTGTCACACTGTGGGAGGGGCAGTACTGAGGGAGGGTCACACTGGGAGGGACAGTTCTGAGGGGGTGTCACACTGTGGGAGGGGCAGTACTGAGGGAGGGTCACACTGTGGGAGGGGTGGTACCGAGGGAGGGTGACACTGAGGGAGGGGCGGTTTGATTTAGATGAGGCATTAAGCCAAGGTTCTGTTGGTCCTTTGAAGTGAATGTAAAAATTGCCAACGTTCAGAAAAAGTTCATGGGATTTTCGGTATCCTGATCAATGACTCAATAAGGTGCATCATCTGGTGAATGTCACACAGCTATTTGTGGGATCCTGCTGTGCACACACATCTATCCCTTTTTGACATCACAACAGTGACTGAACGTTCATGGTATTTGCTTTATTGCCTTACTGTTGAGTTCCTGAGGTATTGGAGCACACACATGGTTTCGTGTGTGTGGATGGTGCGAGGGAGCCAGGAATGCCACTGTAATGTTGCACTATTTGCCAGACTCCATGTGAAGTTTAGCATTTTTGATTATTGCCAGATCTTTCTATCTGAATTGGATCTTCCTTCTCTCCACAGAATTACTTTTACCCAAAGTATCGGGGTGAGTAATTCCTTTGAGTAAAGTTTTCAGTGTTGTGCTCTGTTTTCTTGGACATTCGTCAGTAACGTTGCAACTTCATGCCTCAGTCCAAACTAACTGTAAACATTCTTTGATTTTCCAGTCAGTGGAAGTTATGTTTTATATGGCAGGCAACTGAATCTTGATTTGCCCAGAGTTTCCCCATCACAGTAAGTTTCCCCTCCACGCGAGCACAGACTAAGACACTCGCTCAGTGTCGGCTCTTTCTCGTGTTCATTGCACAGTGGGGAACTCAGTGAAGTGACAATAATTGCCCGTCCCCAGGATGGGCCAATCACGGCAGGCAGGAAAATGACCAGAGTCATTGTCGCAGAGAATGATGCCAAATTCACAGACCATTTAGTCCTTGGTGTTACCGTTCCACACCAGGCCCTTCAAACCCCTCTCCACCTCTTCCCCTCTCCCCCATGTGTTAACCCAGTTTACTCTTAAATCCATCACTGTGGTTCATCCTGAGCCCTCCGTGTGGGAGAGAGCTCTATGTTCTCCCACTCAGCTGAATTCCCAGTTGGATTTAGCCACGGTCACTAGTTCTGGTCTCTCCTGTTGGTGGGAGCAGTGACTCTGACCAACCTCTTGCCCCTCTCAGAGGTTACCAGCCCTGTCAGTTTACCCTCACCCTTCTCCACAGTGGCCCTTGCTGTTCACCACTTCCCGTTGAGTGGACACGTTGGGTGGCGACTCCTATGATGCTGCCCTGGCCTGTTGGGCAGTGTGGAGCAGCTGCCCTTCCTCTCACTGCCCGGCAGCGGATGTCCACGTGGTACTGTTCCCTCTCCCATTCCCGTTGTTTTAGTCGGCCCTTGGTTCCTTTCCTCCACACCCCCTCCTCCACCCCAGAGAAAGGCCCTGATATTTACAAAATGCCAGATAGTTTAGGATTTCTAACTGAGCAGTGTTCTGTGACGTGAGCCACACGTTGTAGATCCTGGGTTTGTAAGAGGGCAGAGGTTTGTTGCAGGAAGCTGTATGTTCTGCTGACCGGTGTTCCTTCACCATCTCCTGCCTCTTGTTCTCATTGACAGAATGCCTCTCTCGGTATGGACCCAAAACCAAAATGAGCTCTGACCTGGAGACCTGTGTTCACAGTGAGTGCCTCGTTACATTTCCGGGACAGCAGGAGGAGCATAAATTCCTTGTGCGTTGTGAACAGTTCATTTCCTGTGTCTGGATTCACAGGGAGAAAGGAACTTTGCATTTGCACAGTGGCTTTTACACCCCATGCAGGATGTCCTAGTGTGGTCATCCAGTTGCATTACAGCAAGATCCCACAGGCAACCATGCATCATGAACAGGAAATCTATTACTGCAATTCAGGAATAAATAGTGAACTTCAGCACACTGGAGTCAACTCCCCAACTCTTCAAACTACAGCCCTGTTTAATACTTCACATGAACGTTTAGACAATGTGGCACTCCACCAGCTCAGTCCTCCCCACAGTGCGGCGCTCCCTCAGTACCGCCCCTTTTTTTTAATAATAAACGTTAATTCACTAAAAGCACTACAAAAGACAACCAGTGTCAATACACTACATCTAATACAGAAAAGAAGAAACTACGCAACGACATACTACGGTAGAGAATGCAAACTAATACTAACGAAACACACGCGACGCTACACCCGTCAATGCGATACGCGACACTTAAAATAAGAATCGCGTTCGTACCGTCCACGACACACGCGATCCCCTGAGGGGCCCACCGAGCGCGGAACTCAGCTAGGGTGCCCGCGGAAACCATGTGCTCCCTCTAAACACACCCCCGCGCGCATGTAAGCGCGGAAGATGGGCAGGCAGGCAGACCTGCCACCGTACCACCCTTTTTTTTGTACAAAATGTTTATTCGTTTAGAAAAAACTACAAAAACAACCAACAGCAAACACGCTACATCGAGTACAGAAAGAAACAACCCGGCCGAAACCAATACCCGCGCAACACTACGCCTGCAAACGCAAAATGCACGACACTTCACACCAGAATCGCATCCGTCTCGTCCACTACACACGCGATCCCCTGAGGGGCCCACCGAGCCCGGAACTCGGCCAGGGCGCCAGAGGAGACCGCATGCTCCCGTTCCAACGACACCCGCGCACACACGTAAGCGCGGAAGACGGGCAGGCAGGCCGACCTGCCGGAACCCTCGGCTTCCCACCACCGCGTCCTGTGGCTAGCTTGGCCAGGCCCAGCAGGAGACCCACGAGGAGATCCGCCGCGCGCCCCTCCCCGCGCCACACCGGGTGCCCGTAAACCAACAGCGCCGGGCTGAAGTGTAACAGTACCGCCCCACCCACAGTGTGACCCTCCCTCAGTACTGCCCCACCGTGCAGCACTCTCTCAGTACAACCCTTGCTGTAAGTCAGTGCTCCCTCCCCTCCCACAGCTGAGTTTTATTGTTGAAGTCCATACCCTGCTGGTGTTACCCACAGATCTCGGTCCGTGGTTACTGGGCACTCTGTGGAGCCAGGTGAAAGCACTGATGAAAATATTAGAAAGCTGTCATTTAATTTCAATTTGCCTGAGTTTGTGCAGTCGCTGCTGGGAATCCAGGCTCGATACCGTCAATCATGAAAGCTTCCTGGTTTGCCACCTCACCTCCTCTCCCCTCTTTCCAGATATTCCCAATCAGTGTTCCCCTGTGCCTTGCCATCCGGCCGGCTTCGAGCGTTGTGAGGACCTGAAGGGAGCCTTCAAGTGCGTGTGTAAGCAGGGCTGGAAAGGTGTCACGTGTAGCGTAGGTAAGGTGTATGTCCTCCTCCGATGGCGTTGTCCTCCTGTGCTGTGAATTCTCTGTAGCTGTTTGTGTGTTAGAGATCGCCAATCATTCTGGGGTTAATTTTCATGCATCTGATCCAACTGATTTTGACTTGGTTTTATGAAGAAATTGCTGTGAATATTATCCAATGATTCAGGAAGAGGCCATTCAGTCCCTCTTGTCTGTTCTGTCACTGCATTAGATCACAGCTGATCTGTTGCACCATAACTCCTGGCTACAAAGCCTGCACCAGCTGGCTAGTTATGTCCCCGCCTCCTCTCTTCCAGCAGCGTCCTGAGGATTGAAGGTGGCTCTGCCATCACCTGATACATCTGAAACAGGAGGAGTGATCAGCCACTTCCGAGCATTGCGTCTGATCTGCATTCCCCTCTGTCTACAGTAACCTTTCGCCTCCCCCCCCCCCCCCCCCCACTGATCAGTTATCTGTCTACCTCTACACTCTGCATCCAAACCTTTGAGGAAGAGACGTCCTCAGAGTTTGAAAAGAAAACAAAAATTGGCCTCATCTCTGTCTTAAGTGGAGGACCCCTTATTTCTAAACGTCACCCCTTGTTCTTTAGAATCTCCCTCAGGAGGAAACATCCTCTCCTCACCTACCCTGATAGATCTAGTCTGTTTTAATCAAGTCCCTCTCACCTGAGCTGGCTGTCTAACCTTTCCCCATGACAATCCGTCCATTCCAGAGATTAGTCAGTATACCTTCTCTGAATTGCTCACCATCTCACTTTCCCACCACGCCCTCTGTGCTCTTGCCTTCTTGCTTCTCTACTTCCCCTCCACCAGCCTCCTCTGGTGCCAGCTCCCAACCCTGAAACCAGTGCAGGGCTTCCTCTGTGCCTCATCGAGTGATGCTGAGCTCTCTGTGGCTCGATCCCCCGCTCTCCTTCATCTCGTCTCATTCCCCCACCCTACTCCCCTCCACTTCCATTCCTGCTGTCTCACCTCCCCTCTCCCTTCTTACCCACTCTGTCCCCTCCCTCCTTGCACTGGACAGAGAACGGAAAGACCGTGGCTGTGACGTGTTCTAACTGGTGTCCCTCTCCTTCCTCTCCAGATGTTGATGAGTGTAAATCCAGAAATGGCGGTTGTGAGCACATCTGTTCCAATGTAGAGGGCAGTTACCGGTGTTCGTGTCGGCCCGGCTTCAACCTGCTTCCCGACAAACGCCGGTGCAGTGGTGAGTTGGCACTAGGGAACCAGGAGCTTGTGTGCCTGCGGGCTAGGGGAACGGGCAGTCAGCAAGGTTGGGCATCGCCGGCACTTTGGGATCTGGTCCATTGGTACCAAGAGGCAGAGGAAGGGAACAGTTGTCCCAAGGTGAGGATGGAATCTCTGATGCCTGTGTACTGCGCTACATGTGAGACCAGCCCCCACCCCTGGGATCAGGGCGGGACCAGCCCCCACCCCTGGGATCAGGGCGGGACCAGCCCCCACCCCTGGGATCAGGGCGAGACCTCCCCCACCCCTGGGATCAGGCGAGACCACCTCCCACCCCTGGGATCAGGGTGGGACCAGTCCCGGGTTGGGTTGGAGCTGGTATAGTCTGCACTGCAAATTATTGAATGTCACAGAGCAGGAGAAGGCCATTCAGCCCATCCAGCTTAATACCAGCCCTTTCAAAGTATCTTCAGTCACACTCCCTACTCCTTCCCTCTCTCCCCTCCAGTATTTCCCCAATGCCTGTTGAATTGCCTCCCACCGCCCTTTTAGGCAGCATGTCCCAGATCACAGCAACTCGCTGTGTGAAAACACTCCCCTCCTCCCCCCTCTGGTCCTCCTGCTGACCCCCTTCACTCTGTGACCCCTGGTCACCCACCCTCCTGCCCCGGGAAACTGGTTCCAGTATTTACTCTTGCAAAAGAAAGTAAAAAATCTGCAAACATTGGAAATCTGAAACGAAACCAGAAGTGTGGTTCGGGCAGATCTGTGGGGTGAGGAGCAGAGTTAACGTTTCAGGTCGATGAGTGTACATCAGGAGTGGAAGGTGCCGGTTCAGCTTTAGAGCCACTGATGTGGGAATGGGGTACACTTCCAAGCCAGGCTGGTATGTGACCGCTGCCCCGCTGCCCTGTCCTGTTGGAGCTGTCGTGAGTCTGGGGAGTGTGTGTGCTGCATTCATTGGTTAGTGAGGGCTTCCATGAGGGTGATGTGCTTTGGCATAACAGGTAAAGAGCAGAACATTATTTATTGTACACTGAGCTCAGCTGATTCCTATAATCCTGGGGAATCGTTTCATATATTTTGATGATTGCGATCAATTCAATCAGTCACTTTATTATCTGTAAATCTAATGACAACACCTCTTGTTTCCAGATATAAATGAATGTGCGTTGAATGCTGAGCTCTGTGGATTAGCACGTTGTGTAAACACACCAGGCTCTTACAGATGCAGTTGTGACTCAGGGTACAAATATGAATCTTCATCCAAGAGTTGCCAAGGTAAGCACCTTGCAAACACAGCACTCAAGTGAAGGAACTGACACCAAACCAAGTCCTTAAAGCCATTGATCAGAGCAGTGGAGAGAATGCAGACTGTGGCACTATTCAAACAACAAGAACATTGGACCTCAAGGGTAGTGAAAACGCCCATAGACCTTTTCAGGGATGACAATATGACGGATGGGTCTTAATAAATGGGAGAGCAGTTTGAGGGGTGGAATGGCCTGCTGCTGCTCTAGGGGTAGCCTCAGCGCCAGTGACCCAGGTTCAATCCTGACTTCCGCTGCTGTCTGTGTGGTGTTTGCACGTTCTCCCTGTAATCATGTGGGTTCCCTCTGGGTGCTCTGGTTTCCTCCCACATCCCAAAGACGGGTTAATTGGCCGCTGTAGATTGTCCATAGCGTGTAGGTGAGTGGTGGAACCTGGGGGGAGATGATGGGAGTGTGAGGAGAATAAAAGAGAGGGGTTGGGGTAGGTAGTGTGCAATGGTTGGTGTGGACCCGATCAGCTGAAGGGTCTGTTTCCATGCTGTGTGACTCCATGACTGTGACTCTTCTGTCACAGCTGGTGTCCTGGATTTGACTGTGCCCAGCAGCAGAGCTGAATTTGCCTGCAGCTGCCTGCCCTGTCCATCCACAACAAGCTGGGCAGGGGCGGTCTCGCTGGCTGGAACCAGCAGCTGTGGTTGGAGGCCAGCAGTCTCAGTTGTGGTTGTGGGTCAGGCACTACTTCCCGCTGCAGTATTGAGGGTGTGCTACATCTTCAGAAGTACTGTCTTTTAGCTGAGATTTCATCGAGGCCTAGGTGGGTGTTAAAGATCTCGGTATCCTGCCCTGTATCTCTCCCATGCAGCAGAAATGGGGCAGGTGAATCAGGTTGTTATCCAACTGCTGCTTGTGGGATCTTGCTGTGCAAATGTGACCCTCCCAAGTGACGTCACTCAGAAGCAAAGTACGCCATTATCTGTAAAGTGCTTCAGGCTGTCCAGGGATGGTAAAAGGAACAAATATTTAAGTCTATCTTGAGTTTAAAAGATCCAGAGCCCTTTAACTGCACTAGCCCCTTTAACTGCACTAGCCCCTTTAACTGCACTAGCCCCTTTAACTGCACTAGCCCCTTTAACTGCACTAGCTTTCTTTCGTCACATGAAGCCTTTGTTCTGCCGTTCAGATATCGATGAATGTGAAGGTCCTGTCTGTGCAGGGGGATGTGTCAACATGGCTGGCAAGTACTCCTGCTACTGTGATGGGAAGCGGGAATTAAAGCTGGCTGCGGACATGCAGAACTGTGTGGTAAGTTTCTTAGACTTTGTCCCCTGTCTCAAAGGTTGTTAGAGGTGAATCACCATGGGGCCCATGATCTGCACCAATTATTGAGTCAATAATCTATATTTAATAGTTCAGCTCCTCCGAAAACCAAGCAGTCCATGCCTGCATGCAGCAAGACCTGGACAACATTTGGGCATGAGCTAGCGAGTGGTATTTGCGCTACAGTAGGGCCAGGCGATGACCATCTCCAGGGAGGGCATGTCATTACTTCCCTTCAGTGGCATTACCATTACTGGGTGTCTCACCATCAATATCCTGTGGATCCTGTGGGGTGTATCTCACCTCCTGACACCCCACAGTCTCCCCATTCTTTTGTTGTGGGGATAAGTACAGCTCCATCAGCAGCACTGGACATTCACCCATCAGTGAGGTCAGAGATCGCGGGGGAACGGTAATAGGTCAGGCTTAGTGCAAGAGGGTTGATGACCCTGTACTTGTGAGAGGTGGTCCTGTGCAAGGAGACGGATGTCGAATCCACACCAAACCTTGGAGGCTGGTTGGTGTCATTGAGATCACAGGCAATGGGCAAGCTCTGAGATAGTTTCTCAAATTACAGATGATTTAACATTTTTGTTTTCATACATGGGATGTGACTGTTGCTGTCTAATGCAACATTCTTGCCCAGCCCGAATTGCTCCTTTTTTTAAATTAAATTTTATTTACAGCGTGGTAACAGGCCCTTCCAGCACAACGAGTCTGCGCTGCCCATTTTAAACCCCCAAATTAACCTACCGTTACGTCTTTAGAATGTGGGAGGAAACTGGAGCACCCGGAGGAAACCCACGCAGACATGGGAGAACGTACAAACTCCTTAAAGACAGCGACGGGAATAGAACCACGATCGCTGGCGCTGTAATAGTGTCGCGCTAACCGCTACGCTACCGGTCCTTGTACTGAGTGGCTTACTGGGCCCTTTCAGAGGGCACTTAAGGTCAGTCAGATTGCTGTGGTCTGGTGTCACATATAGTCCAGACTGGGTAAACTTGGCAGATTCCCTCTACCATGGGACGTCAGTGAGCCAGGTGGGCTTTTTCATTCATCCAAACTTTTACAGTCACTGTTACTGACTGATTTTTTTATTCCCAACTTATTTAACTTAATGAATTTAAATTCTCAGCACGTGGTTCATAACACTGTAGAGTCATTGTGGCACAGTAGGCCATTCAGCCCTTCTGAGTTCATGCCAGCCCCCGCAGAGCAATCTATTCAGTCCCTGCTCTTCCCCCCGTCCCTGCAAATTATTGTCCTCCGTGTCTCTCCGGTTTCCTTTGTAAAGTCTGATCAAATATTTCCACCAGCATTCCATGCAGATGTCCCCCTTCCATACATCCTTTCTCCTCAGTGTACATCTGCTGGTCACTGATCCACTAATGGGAAGCATGGCTCTCTGTAACCCTGCTGAAGGCAGAGCTCTGGAGAAAGTGTCGATCCAGTGGGTTCCACTTCAGTGACTACGTCTCGGTCTGGCGTCTGTGCTACATGGTGAACTTGGTAAGACTTCCTGTTTCAAGCAAGCTGCCATTTTGTCTCCGATTTCAGAATATTTTGCCTTGTGTGTCACTGAATACTGTGAAGAATGAGGGATCCCTGTATCTGGGAAGGTTTTTCCAAGGATTTCCTGTGTTGTATTTTAACTTCAAGAGAAAGCATCAGACAAGGTGAGACTTTGCTCAGTTAAAGAGCCCATTGGTGGGGTGTGGAGGAGGGTGCACTATCTGACCTCTGAGTCCACCCGTCCACATAGGACAGTGGGTATTGGTATTGGAGTTGGTTTATTATTGTCACTTGTACCGAGGTACAGTGAAAAACTTGTCTTGCATGCTGATCATACAGATCAATTCATTAGATGGTGCATTGAGGTAGTAAAGTGTAAAACAATAACAGAGTACAGAGTAAAGTGTCACAGCTACAGGGAAGTGCATTGCAGGTAGACAATACGCAAGGTCATAACAAGGTAGATTGTGAGGTCAAGAATCCATCTCATTGTATAAGGGAACCGTTCAATAATCTGATCACCGTTGGACAGAAGCTGTCCTTGAGCCTGCTGGTACGTGCCCTCAGCCTCCTGTATCTTCTGCCTGATGGGAGAGGAGAGAAGAGAGAATGGTGATGAGTTTGCTTGGAATTATACTATTGAAGGTGGAGCTGTAGTCAATAAACGATAGTCTAACGTAGGCGTCTTTACTGTTCAGATGCTCCAGAGATGAGTGTAGGGCCTGGGAGATGGTGTCCACTGTAGACTTGTTTCAGCGGGAGGCGAATTACAGTGGGTCGCGGTTGTCTGGAGGCTGGAGTTGATGCGTGCCATGACCAGCCTCTTGAAGCACTTCATGATGGTGGATGTCAGAGCCACTGGCCGGTAGTCATTAAGGCACGTTACCTTGTTTTTCTTAGGTACCGGGATGATAGTGGTCTTCTTAAAACAGGTGGGAACCTCAGACTGAAGCAGGGAGAGGTTAAATATGGAATTCTCACCCCCTCGCCCTTAGGTCAGGGGTTGGAGGTTGATGGAGTTCTGATGGGTGAAGAGATTTGAGTAGATTAAAGGTTATGGTAGCACTGTGGGGAGATTGAGTTCAGATATGCATCAGCTGTGATCTCATTAAATAATGGCAACAGCCTCCTTTGGGAGAGTTTTATAGCCCTCTACAAGCACAAAAAACGGTGAAGAACATGGAGTCAATTCTATAACCCCCAAATCTTATCTGATCTTAATCATTTTGTCACCAGGGCTGTGACTTCAGCTGCCTGTGGGTATGTTGTGGAATTCCTTCCTTAAAACTCCCTGGAACTTTTTCTTCCTCTGAGACATTCCTTAAAATCAGCCTATTTGAACAGGCTTTTCCTCACCTGCCCTGGAGCTCCCGTAAATAGTGAGTAACCCGCTGGGAAGTTGGCTACACTGCCAAGATCAGTTGTTGCGAGGGCACATCCTGTGATCGGGAAAACGTCACCCCCCCCCCCCCCCCAGGAAGTGTCTCCGTCACCCCTGAAACTCCCTTCATTGAGGTCGAGTGTCCCCTTGTTGCAGTTTCACAAGATGGGTTGTGTAAGATTTGCACATAATTTTTCACAAAGCACAAAAATGTCAACAAGTTGCTCAATTCCTGGAGACAGAAGCTTATTGAAGGAGCCTTTAGACATGGTTAGCAAATAGTTTATTTTGATTCCTCCAGCCCGCAACCCCGAGTGGGGCCTGTTGGCACGAGGAGTGGGAATACCGACTCCTGGCCAGGCTCACAGGCCCTGTCTCCAGCTTGCACTAACGAGATCCAATCAAAGTGCCTGGCCCTTCTTCACATCTGTAGTTACATGAGATCGCAGCCCTGGGCCCGGTTCCATTGGGCTGGAGTCCAGGGGATTTGGCAGCAGCTTTCAACACTTTCTTCTTTCCAAGTCATTAGTCTGCTCAAGAAGTATGTTCATGTGAAAGTTGTACACAGAACCAGGAGGCCTTCCAGCCCCTTGAATCTGTCCTACCATTCAGTAGGACTCTGGCTGATCTAAATCCAATCTCCATATCTCTTGATGTTTTCACCCAACAAAAATGATCGTTCTTTGTTTTGAACAGAACAGCACAGGAACAGGCCCTTCAGCCCACACTGTCTGTGCCAACCACCATACCAAAATAAACTAAACCTGTCTGCCTGCACATGGTCCATATCCCTCCACTCTGTGTATGTTTATGAATCTGTCTAAACGCCTCTATCGTATCTGCCTCCACTACCACCCCTGGCAACCCGTTCCAGGCACCCACCACTCTCTGTGTAAAAACAAACTTACTTTGCACATCTCCTTTAAGCTTTCAATCCCTCACCTTAAATCTATGCCCTCTAGTATTTGACGTTTCTACCCTGAGGAAAAAGGCTTTCTCTACCCTATCAATGCCTTTCATAATTTTATAAACCTCTATCAGGTCTCCCCTCAGCCTCCGACGCCCAAGAGGAAACAATCTAAGTTTGTCCAACCTCTCCTAATACTCTCTAATTCAGGCAGCATCTTTGAAGCAATAAAGCCTCAGTTTATCCAAAGCTTGTACCCTAACTGGCACTGTGCCCCACTATCCTGGACTTGCTGACCACTCTAGGTTGGACAACACCTTGACTTAAAACATTTTCATTGTTTTCAAATTCCTTTGTGGTCTCTCCCCTCCCTGTCACTGTACCCTCTCCAGCCCCGGAGTTTGCTCTACTTCTCTAACCTCTAGTTTACCCCCAGTTCCCTTGCCTCCACTGTTACTGTGTCATTGGCTGCCTGCCCTGAGCTCTGGAAACTCTCCTCTCCTGTAATCCTCCATTTTGGCTAAGATTCTTGGTCTCTTTAAGCTGCATGGCATCAGTTTCTGACTGGTTATACTTCTGAGGAGTACCTTGGGACTATTTACCATGTTAAAGGTGCTATCTAAATGAGAATGTTAGGTGAAGGACCGAGGACTATCTAACATCCATGTATCATATGATTGGGCAATGGGGACTGTTTACTGATTGGCTGAGAGGTCATGTGACTAAAGCTACATCCAATGGAGATGATGTCCGTGTTCCACTGCAAGCCTGGTGAATTGTGTTCTTACTGGGCAGGTTCTCAGTAGAATTTGACTTCCGCACATTTGACACGGAGGGCACGATATTCCAGGCGGGACATCAGAATAACACATGGATCATGCTAGCTCTGCACAACGGGAAGCTTCAGGTCCAGTATCACAATGCCAATGAAGCCTCAGGAGTCACGACTGGAGGCCCACTTGTGAATGACGGGCAATGGCACACAGTAAGTTCCAACCTGGTCACTTTTCCTTTCACAGGCTGCAATAACATCCTGGTGTTCAACTTGTGGACCTCAGCTGTCCACTCTTTCCTATCATCAGAATGTTGTGGGTTCAAATCCAAAGACTTGAGCACAAAATCCGAGCGGAGTTTCCCAGTGCATTGCTGAGGGAATGCCACATTGACACAGGTGCTGTCCTTTGAATAAGGTGATAACCCAAGGTGCTGTCAGCTCTCAGGTGGCCCAGGTGTCAGTGGGTTCTCCTAAGTGTCTTGAGGCCAATATTCCTAACATCACTGAAACAGGTGATCTCATCCTGGGCTCTTGCTGTGTAGTTTGGTTGCTGTGGTTCCTACATTGGCTGTCTCATGGCTACAGAGACTTGGGTTCGATCCTGACCTCTGATGCTGTCTGTGTGGAGTTTGCACGTTCTCCCTGTCACCGCGTGGGTTTCCCCCAGGTGCTCCGGTTTCCCCCCACATCCCAAAGACGTGCAGGGTGGTAGGTGAGATGGCCACTGTAAATTGCCCCTCATGTGTAGGTGAGAGGTAGAATCTGGGGGAGGGGGATTGATGGGAATGTGAGAGAGTAGGTTACAGGGAAAGAAGTGGGGCAATGGGATTGATGGAATTGCTCTGAGAGCTGGTATAGACTCGATGGGCTGAGTGACCTCTGTTATGTGAAAGTTCCAGCAACTACCACCTTTCAAGAATTGTACAGTGTTTCGAGATGGTTTAGAAGGATATGGAGCAAACGCAGGCAAATGGGATGGGTATCTTGGTCGGCACGGACCAGTCGGGCTGAAGGGCCTGTTTCCGTGCTGTGTGACTCTGTGACCTGAGGTTGTGGTAGGCGAGTTTGAAATATGTCTTTTTGATCAGGGTCGCTGGGTTACTGATCATAATTATTGCCAACAGTTACGGGGCAGTTGTACTTGCAGTTGTCAGCCCCACTCTTGAGGGGGCTCTGTGGGCTGTGTCTCACTTTGCAGTTTTTAAATCAAGAAAATGCTTTCTGTTCCAGATTTCCGTTGAAGAATCAACAAACAGTTTAGTTGTGAAAGTTGCTCGAGAGGCGGTGATGAATATTAACATCCCCCAGAGCCTGTTTCTGAAGATTCCGGGACAGTTTCAGATAGACATCACTGTCGGAGGCCTCTTTACTGGTGCCCAGCTTGTTAAACAGGTAGCTGGCATTGTTTGGTATATCTCCTAATCATCAGCAGTACTCTGTGCCATCTTCAGACTGTCTGGAAGTCACACTATCTATGTGACCTACACCACCTCTGGGGATGGTTGCATGTCTTGTGTGGGGAGTTACAAGTGTCATGCTCAAGTCAAGTTGAGTTTATTGTCATACGTACAAGTCCATGTGTGCACAGATGCAATGAAAAACTTACTTGCGGCAGCATCACAGGCACAAAGCAAGAGAGGCACGTTCACAAGAAAACATAAATTGAACATAAATTATACAAGAAAGAACACAATTAGAACAAAACAAAACAAAACAAAGTCCATTGTAGTGTAAAGTGGTCACAGTGTTGCTATACTGAGGTAGTGATTAGGGTTGTGCCGGTTGGTTCAAAAACCGAATGGTTGAAGAGAAGTAGCTGTTCCTGAACCTGGTGGTGTGGGACTTCAGGCTTCTGTACCTCCTGCCCGATGGTAGCTGCGAGAAGATGGCATGGCCCGGATAGTGGGGATCTTTGATGATGGATGTTGCCTTCTTGAGGCAGCACCTCCTGTAGATATCACTGATGGTGGGGAGGGATGTGCCTGTGATGTATTGGTCAGTGATGTATCTGGAGACTGCGTGTTCTGTCTGGGGGTGTCGTGTGTTGTCTGGGGGATTCCCATGTACTGTGGCAGTTTTGGCTGAGTCCCATGTGGTTGCACCTTCTGGGTCCTTGGCTCTGCCTGTACCATGAAGGTTGGGCATTTTGGGCAGGGTTGGTGTTGGGAGGAGGGGCTTACTTTTGATCATGGACTGACTCGGATCTGATTCACCTTCCTCCAGATTAACCCTAGACTGGACGCATGCCTGCGAGGATGGAATTGGATGAACAGTGAGGACACAATAAGGGAGACCATCGAACATGACGAAAGAATGCAGTGCTTCGCCGAGCTAGAGAGGGGTTCCTACTACCCTGGACATGGCCTGGCTTCATTCCTCCTGAATTACGGTAGACACATTCACCTTCTCTTCATGGTACTAAAGACTCTGGGGATTGAATTGTCAATTCAGGATCTCAATATCACGTGTATGTACAATCATATGAACTAGGAGCAGGAATAAGCCAATCAACCCTCGTGCCTTCTGTCATTCAGTGAGATCAGGGTTAATCTGATTGTAACCTCAACTCAGCATTCTTGTGTACCCATGGTAACCTTTCACCCCTCAGAGGGGAGGGTACCTGTGGCCCAGACAATTCATCAATTTATTCATCAATGTCTTTAAGTCTAATGGAATGAAACTGGTTCTCTCCCTTTGTTTCTCAGTTCTCATCATTGTTCTTCTTGTCACTGGATCTCAACCCAATTCCAGTTTTAATCCAAACTTTCAAAAGTCACACTTTGCTACACACTTTAATAACCCCTGCTGCCTGCAAAGTTTGGGTTGCAAGTATTGACTGCTCTTTTTAAAATGCAGATATCCAACTGGGAGCGGACACTAGGAGCTGGGAGGTGAACTTTGCTTTCTCCATCCGCCCGTCTCAAGACACAGGGGTGTTGGTTGCCTTGGTCAATGAAAGCAGTGTCCCACTGTCACTGGCCATCATCGATCTGAACGCCACCACAAAGGTAACCAAAGTGATGACACAATCTAGTTGGGGTTTGAAACTCATGGAGTGGAGATCAGCTCACCTCAGGTTACAGGCTTCTGGTCACTGGAAAATGTTTCCCAGGTGACTGGGGTGGGAACATGCGGCTGAGGCAGTGGGAGACCTCTGGCTCTCAGGCTGGGAAGTTTCATGGGAGAAACTCCAAGAAACTGGCACAAAGGAAGTAATTGCAAGAGGCAGTGAGTTAGCACACTGTGACTGTCCTCTCCTCCTTCAGCCTAGAGTCTTGACGCATCGCAGACCGTTGGGGAAGGGCCTACATTTCCCCCTATCTCAGACGTCCTCTGGGGAAAGTGTTGGGATCTGGGCAGTATCAGCCAATCGACACATTCCTTGTTGATCTTTGGCACAAAATCAGAACCCTCGGACCCACTGGTCCAGCAGTGACTACTGAGAGGGGCATGACTGGATCAGGGCAGTGACACTGGATCTACCCACACCTTCTGCCCTGACAATAAAAGGACCTCTTATTCATCCAGCATGGAAACAAGTGCTCTGATGGACACAGCAATAAATAGGGCAAGGCCCAGTCAAATGGTTCGAATCATCTGTTCGAGGCCCTTTCCCCCTTCAGAGCACAGACTGGTGCTCATCAAGGCTGGTTTGACTGTGGATTCATCATGATGTGGGTGGTGGACCAAGGCTGATCCTTCTGGGGCAGCACAGACAGATCAGCTCACTGAAACCTGCAGGATCCTGAGAGGGAACTGGGCACTGAGAGGGATGAGGGGCCAAGGAAGAATCTCATCTCTGGAACTCTCTCCCCAGAGCCGTGGGCACAGTTCACCGCGAGTGTTCAAGGCTGGGATTCGTAGTGTATCAACCAATGAATGGATTAGAGGGGAGGGGATGGGATTGGGCAGGATCACAATGAAGTTGGAGCAGGTTTGGTGGGCTGAATGGCCTCCTGCTCCTTGTCCTTCATTTGGCTCTAGTGTGAGGTGTGGAGTGGAGTTGTCCCCACAGCCAGTGCTGGTTAGAGGTGAGTCTGCAGAGCTTGTGCCCATGGCCACGTTGCTGTGTCACAGATCAGTGCCCAGTGCTGGGAGGGGCATGCACCCACCCACATCTCTCCTGGATCTGCAGAGTCCATGCCCATGGCCACGTTGCTGTGTCACTGATCAGTGCCCAGTGTTGGGAAGGGCGTGCACCCACCCACATCTCTTCCGAATCTGAAGCTCTCTCTCCACCCAGCACACTGTAATCATTCACCCACACCTTTCCTACAATTTAAACGTTCTTCACATTCTGTTCAAACCCCACCCATGGCCTCTCCCCTCTCTCCCTTCACTGCAGCCTGATACCTCCTCCCACTGAAAACACTGCCTCTAATTCCTACCCCGATCTAATTGCTCCCCACTGGCAGCCGTGCCTTCAGTTGCTGCACCTCTCGGCTCCAGAACTTCCCTGAACTTCTCCTCTCCGTCTTTCCTCCTTTTGGGCACTTTTACAATCCGTCCCCTTTGACCAAGCTTTTGGATGTCTCCCTATGTGGCTCAGTTTTGAGAATCTGCTTGACCTGGCTCTCGTGAACCTCTGTACAGCTGTAACATGTTGCTTGTCTCTCCAGGGTGTCACGTTGGCTATCGAGAATGTGGTTGTTTACCAGCTGGACCGGTTGCTGCTGTGTGCTGGTGATAGACTGTCCATCAAGTTGATTGCTACTGAAGGCCGTATAGTCCTGGAGTCCTCAGGCCTGCTCGGGAGCAGCCCTCTGAAAAGGTCACAACTTGCCGAGCGTCTCAGCACACTCGACCGGTACATGCGGGGATCGGTGCAGACCTATGTGGGTGGAGTGCCAGGTAAAGTCTTTGCACACCTTTAATCTGTTCAAAGTCGAGTGCATCTCTTCAGTCTGCATTACTGTAACCCCATGGCATAATCTTTCAACACTGCTATGTCAACGTTGAAAAAGGGGAAATCCTATGTCAACGTTTTACCTGTCACGCAGTAGTTGCAACCCTTCCACCACTATATGACACTGTTGTACTTCTAGGAGATCAGTTGGAAACAGCTGGTAACCCTCTGGGATGTCCTGTCAGGCCAACTCTTAGTCATAAAGCGGACACAGTCCGGTATGAGATGACCATTCCCGGTCCCCTGCTGTGCTTGTCCTGCCTGTTCCAGTCTGTCTCCAAACCATTGTCTGATGTTCATCCTGTTTTTCATGGCTGGAGATGTCTCCTGGGCTTCTGAAGGGCACTCAGTGAGCAAATGAATATTTCCCACAGCTGCTGCTTCAGTGCTAGAGGGAGTGGCGCAGTGCCAGAGGAAGCAGCAACACTGGCACAGTGCCAGAGGAAGCAGCAACACTGGCGCAGTGCCAGAGGAAGCAGCAACACTGGCGCAGTGCCAGAGGAAGCAGCAATACTGGTGCAGTGCAGAGGAAGCAGCAATACTGGCGCAGTGCCAGAGGTAGTGGGCTGTTTCCTTGAAGTTTAATAACTGGGGTTCCTATGTGAATGTTAGCAGTGAACAGAGACTTCAGTCAGTTCCATCTGACCAAGCACCCAGTGTTTGACCTCCCACTGTTGTCTAGTCCTGCCTGGTGGTCATTGTCTCTCATTATATCTCAGTAAACCCACAACGCTACGTTGTCACAATGACTTGTTGGTATCTAAGGTCTTGATGTCTTATTTCCAGATGTTCCAATAACAGCAGCACCCGTCACTGCCTTCTACCAGGGCTGTATGGATGTCTACGTCAATGACCACGCCCTGGACCTTGATAAGGCTCAGTACAAACACAACGACATCAGGTCCCACTCCTGCCCTCTGCCGAACACAGCACCTTAGCCAAGGGAGGCACCCCCTTCACCATGAGCATCCACTATACCTGGATGTCTCAAGCTAATTTCCTGTACTCCACTGATGGGGCTTCTCTCAGTATCTGTCTGGGAGGTGGGAGAGGAGAAGCAAAACAAAGTAGCTCGGAAGTGAAGATGCTGCAATGCCAAAGTGTGTAACCAGGCCCCCATCTCTGCAGGTCGCAGATCAAAGTGTGCGGGCACAGCTTTAACTGCAAGTGATTTTAACCACGGAAAGTTTATCCAGTTAGCCGGGAAGCTGAGCTGGGAGGGGGTGGCAGCTTCAGTCTGCAAGGGTATCAGCACATCGATCGAGAGTGGCCTCAGCTTAATGCCTTTCAATGCAACTTATATACAATACTGTGCTATATCCTCAGCATACACCTGTAAACATTGTACGGTATTTCAAAGTATATGGAAAGGTGCTTCACAGAATGAAAGTATACTGGCCTAAAGTCTGCCATTGGTTACCCATTTTGTGTGTGTTTGTCAGTTTCTGGAGTGAAATCTGTGCTGATTTCCTACTGATCACCATGTGCTGGGTCAAGAGCACATTAGATCACCACACAATACATCCTAATGTATACTACAGTGGATCTCCACCACTTACACCCAGAAGCAACCCTTCCCAGTAGCTGGAAGAGTGTTGCTTGTTTGCTAGGTTGTCCCTTTAGGAGCTGGATGTTCAAGTCACACCAACACAGCTAGGACCAGGCAACTCCCACAACTTACACTGGTCCAATGGAGATGTCAGTTTCAGTTTCAAAAATAGTTCTGTAAACTTTGCAAATGAGGTCTGGACCTTTCTGCTGCTTTCACACTGGCCTAGCAGAGCTGCAGGGTGACAGAGGTGTTCCAGGGTCATCCAGAGAAATCAGAACCCAATGTCTCAATGATATATTGACCTGTGCATCTGCTTCTGAAATTGTAAAATGAATCCACACACAGGCATCCTCTGGCTTCAGGAGCCGAGTGGAAGCAAATCGCCCTCACCCTCGGGACTGCCTCAGGAGGAGATCATCAGTAGGTCACACTGTGGATCAGTACAGAACATACCAGTACAGTACCATCACACAACAGATCCCAGTCACTGGCCTGCACTGTGGATCACAGTATCACACATCAGGCATGTGAGAAGAAATCGGTGGGTCCCCAACCTGATGATCCCACCCAAGTGGATCAGCGACACGGTGGTTCCCCTCACCTGGACACCTTGAACTAATGGGCAGAGGTTCAGAATGAGGGGTGGCCAGAATTCTGTCCAAGAGTGGAGGCTGAGTCATGGTGGGGTGGGGTGGGGGGCAGATATTTAACCTGCATGGGTGTGGGGAGAGCGCGGGAGGGCACTGCTGGATGATGGAACAGGTCTGAGGAGCCGAATGGCCTTCTCCTGGTCCGTGTGCAGGAGCAGGGGTGCAAACATCGGAGAACAGACTCTGTGCCAGGCACCGTGTGTGGGAGGCAGACCGAGACTGTCGGTCACAACCGGCTGGGATGCTTTCCCAATGTACACAGCAAGATCCCACGCGGTGAGTTAATCTTCACACTGGGAACGCCGTTGGCCCTGAGGTTGAGGCACAGTACTCACTGCAGCCTCCTCCGCTGTCATTGAGGGGGTCAGACTGTCCGGGGCACCAGCACACTCTGTCGGGTGAAGCATTACCTGGGAGGGGGCTGGGGAGGGTTCACAGGAGCACCCAAGCATGGAAAGAGTCTGGTGGTCGAGGGGCGATTTAATGGGGGTTTCAACATCAGGAGGGTGAAGTAAATAAGGAAAGGGCAGGGGCAGAAGGGTGGGTGACCGGAGGAGCCGGAGCGGAGGGGGTCGGCAGAAGAACGGGGGCGGGGGGGGGGCGGTGTGGAATATTTTACACAGCTAGTTGCTGTGATCTGGGACGTGCAGTCTGAAAGGCTGGTGGTGGGGGGGGGGGGGGATTCAACAGGATGTTTCCCCCTAATTATGGTGTAAAGAGAGAGCAGGGGGCGTGGGACTGATGGGAGACTCTTTCACAGGGCCAGCATGGCCGAGTGGGCCGAATGGCTTCCGCCGCATCGGCCGAAGTGTTTGCTGGGTGAGCGAGTCGCTGCAGAGGGAGCCTCCGGCGGCAGGTGTCAGTGTGAGCCCAGGGTTGCTCCGGGGTTGCCGAGCTGCCAAACAAACGCACTTCTGAAACAACAGTCTGTGAACGGGAGGAAGGTTCACCCGATGAAACTGGCCGTGCCTGGCACCGAGTCACGGTGCTCCGAGCTGATGCGGGGTTAATGAGCTCACACGTCTGAAAGCAACTGATTACACAGAGAGGAGCTTTTCCTGCCACCGGTTGGACACAAAGCTGGACTCCCAGCTCCCAGAGAGGGGAACGGTCTCCCGGAGGGGGCAGCGGTCTCCCGGAGGGGGGAGCATTCCAGGCTCGGTTAATGTGAAATCCTGAGACCAAAACTTTGGCGCAAGCTCTGTCCCTCCGGCAGTTCAGCACGCAAGGTGGCGCTCCCTTAGCACCACCCCGCCCACCGCGGCGCTCCCTCAGCACTGCCCCGCCCACCGACGCTCCCTCAGAATTTCCCGTCCACGGTGGCAGTCTAGCACTGCCCGCCAGCCGTGGGGCACTCTCAGTATCACCCCTCCCACAGTGCGGCGCTCCCTCAGTATCCCCCTCCCACACTGCGGCGCTCCCTCAGTATCCCCCTCCCACACTGCGGCGCTCCCTCGGCACTGTTGAAGGGAGCAGATCTCTGGGACACAGGAAGAGGCCATTAAACGCACTGTGGATTCTGGCATCGCCACTGGAGACGAAAGCGAACGGCTCCACCCTCCGGCCCAAGAGCCCACCCTGGGTCAGGGAGCGGCGGCACGGTGACCCCCGCGGCTGGGGCTCCCGGCCGGGCTGAGAAGCGGGCAGAGCCCGGGTGGGGGTGGAGAAACCGTGGTGCGTTAAAGGGTCTGAAAATGAAGTCGAGACAGACACACTGTTCGAACCACAGAATTATTAATTTTAATCCTTTTATAAATGTACAATCGAGTCCGGGGAAACCAGAATTAGCACAAAAAAAGCCCAGATCTCTGTGCGCAACTGCTGAACTCCCAGAGGTTTGTTGTCCATGGACTGACCTCCTCACCTTGTTCCACATTAAGCTATCTTCCCAACATCCACATTTTACTACATTTTAAAACGAACAGTAAAAAATACAAAAAATTTTTTTAAAAGGCCTCTTAGGTGAGCGGAGAGTCAAGTCATTTCTAGTGTACAATATGTCATTTACAAAACCCTGATAATAACTCTGCCACAGGTCCGGGAACTGCAGTAACACACAGCTCGTTACAACGGGGAGACTCGGAGAGATTGGCGGGTCCACAGACTCTGCACCCACGGCACCCCTCCCAGTGAGTGAAACTCCTCACCCGCGACAGCAGAGACCCCCGTTACTCCCTCACACCGTCGCCACTTTCCGCCACACGCCTTCTTTATCCCCTCCTAACCCAGGACTCGTTGGCCTGTTACTGCAACCTCGCCGAGAGGTGATGGATCGCACCCGATGTTACCGGGCTGTTCACTAACTCAGGCTTGGGAACAACCTGCCCGCTGAACCTGATCTGGAATTAGCCAGTCCGGGAACAACTCAAACAAGCAAGCCCAAGGCAGCAGTTACCAGATGGGATAGTGTCTGATCCATGCCACACATACGTGAAACGGTAACCAACCCAGTGTGCGGAAAGTGGCCAAGGTCAGTTTCTGGGCGCTGCCGGAAGAACCCCTGTGGTGAAGGCGTGGCGGGGAGTACAGTTATACCCACTGCTCTCCCTGCCCGTCATTCCACATTTCTGGGAAGGAGCTGTACAGGGGCGATATTCCCGCTGAGCACAGAAACACAGATGTAAGGAGCTGATTGCAATCGCAGAGCCCATACAGATATTAGTAAACCTTCTTAAATAACGCGAGGAGTAATGCAGTTTAATGGCAGGTAGCAGCTACAGTGAAGGTAGGAACAGCAGAGTTACTGACAGTCAGCTGGGAGCCGGAGAGGTTTAAAGACAGTGTATAATCCATAGCACCTAGTATACAATTTCATAATATATACTAAATAACAGGGCTGACGTTACAAAGCCCGAGGGCACCGACGAGAGGCCTGATTTGCCGGGTGTGGCCCCGCCAGAGTTCCCTGTGCGTTGCGCCTTTGTAAATTCAGCCCTCGGACATGGAGTGGAGTCCAGAATCCCCATTGCTCACACATCACCGCAAACCGCCGCGCCTCTGTCACACCCCCCGACGTCTCTGCAGCTTCTGAGTTCACACCCATGCTCAGCAAGTTTTAAATAGAAACGATTTAGTATACATTATACAGGTCCGGCAGATAGATGGGAATGAGTTAAACGGCAGAGATGGGGTTCTGGAGGGGCTGGCGGTAGGAGGGTCCCCCAACAGGCCTCCAATCGCGCCGCTGCTCCGAGACCCATCTGTGCCCCTGGGGTGATTTCCCCGACTGAGGCTGTCCACAGCGATGACCCCGGACCCGAGACCCCGCTTACAGCCTTTTAACTCTCTGCCATCTCTTCGCCGGACTGCGCTTATTTTCTGTTAATATTCAGTGCATCGTTTGAGGGAACAAGGTGCCATTTAGTATGTCAGTAGCGGGAAGCTTATATATCATCGTTCTGAGAGCGGAAGGTACCAGGACATCGCAGGATAAAGCTTTTTGCTTTCATTCTCCGTTCCTGTTGCTATGCACTTGGTTTCTTTCGGGATAATACAGGTGAGGTACACAGGATATTGTCATATTGCTTTATTATAGAATTAGCACCATTGTCCGAGAGAGGCCGCCAGCCACGCCACGCCAGGGGGCTTCAGTACTTTACGTCTTTTTCATGCACACTTGACAACGGCTGATTCGCGTCCGCAGTTCTCCCGCTTTTAGCGTCTCTGATTGCGGTTTCCTGAAACAGAGAAGACGTTAGAAACCAGCGGCCCACCACCGGCCGCCGCCCCTCCTCGGCCGGCCGTGGGACCCAAACCCACCTCCTCCAAGGACAGTGATAGAGCGACCCTTCGGCCACCGCGTCCATGCTCACCCCGACGCTCACCCCATTTGCCAGCACCAGGTCGGGATCCCTTGTGGGCGAGACAGTGGCAAGTGGATTACACCCGTACTGGACCAGGACAATGTGGGCAGAGCATTTTGTAAACGGGGAAGCCAGAAGGGAAAGAGATCAGGTCCCAGAAACCTGCCATTGATGCCAGCTTGGCCAGCGGTGTTAGTTCTGAGCTTGAGAGCTCGTTGCGAAGGGACGTGGGGGGTGAGGGGGGGGGGGGTCAGAGGAATGAGGTCACAGATCAGCCATGGTCTCACTAAATGGCAGACAGGACTGAGGGGTGAATGGCCTCCTGTTTCTCTGACCGATTAATAAAGGCAGTGCCGCATGATTAGAATCCTTATCTAATTACTGGTTATCACACGCAGAAAGGCTGCGGTATTTCTAACGTCGCAACATCGTGTCCAACGATGCAACATTGCAACCAATGATGCAACACTGTGTCCGGCAATGTAACACTGTCCAAAGACGCAACACTGTGTCCAGCGATGCAGCCGCGACTGCGTTTCAGAGGGAAAGATTACTCTGTACATTCTGAAAGGGTTGGGACGGCTTTGGAGAAACGGCCTGGTTCATCAGTGACAGTCAGGGACAGACCGAAGGAGCTGCACCCCCCACCACACACCTGAACATTTCTGTGGTCTCCACAGTCGCCAGCCAGAAGCTGTAGGAGTTTGCATAGTAATTGCAGGTTCCCCGGCCGTGGCACTCGATGAAGGGAGCGGTGCGGAAGGATTCTAGGCACGAACCCGGGGATGATAGGGCCTGTCCTGAGCCCTCGGCGCCGGAACTGGTATGCTGGACACGGGGAAAAAAACAGGCTTAAATAATCTTCTCACCAAACGCAAGCCATCACCACAAAGATCCCCACTCCACACAGTCATAGAAAGAAACAGCACAGAAACGGCCCTTGGGCCCACCTCGTCCATGCTGACCGTGATCCCATCTACGCTGGTCCCATTGGTCCCGTATCCCTCTGCTCCCATCCAAGTTACTGTCCAAACGTCTCCACCATCTCCCCTGGCAGCTTGTTCCACACACCCACCACCCTCTGAGTGAAAAACCTGCCCCTCAAATCTCCTTTAAGTTTCTCCCCTCTCACCTTAAACTGGTGCCCTCTAATTCTAGACCCCTGCCTCTATCTATACCCGTCATAATTCAATAAACCTCTATATGGTCACCTCTCAGCCTCCAGTGTTCCAGTGAGAACAATCCCAGCCTCTCCCTACAACCACAGCCATCCATTCCGGGCAACATCCTGGCAAATCTCTCCTGGACTCTCTCCACAGCTTCCACACTCTCCCTGCAGTGTGGTGACCAGAACTGTGCCCCGTGCTCCTCGGGTGGCCTGACCAATGTTGCAACATGATGTCCCAATTCATACACTTAATGCCTTGGTCTATGCAGGCAAGTGTACATGATGCCTTTGTCATGGCCCTATCCATCTGTGTCACCACTTTCAGGGAGCAGTGGACTTGCACCCCAAGGTCTCTCTGTACATCCACACTCCTCAGGCCCCTGCCATTTCCTCTGTCTGTCCTGCCAGCATTCCATGTCCAATGTCTAGATTCAGTTCCATGAAGGGTCACACTGTGGAAGTGGCTGCTCTGACCCCTCAGGGGATCGCGTGTGTCATGGATGGTACGAACGTGATTCTTATTTGAAGTGTCGCGTTAACGGGTGTAGCGTCGCGTGTGTGTTTCGTTAGTATTAGTTTGCATTCTCTACTGTAGTATGTCATTGCGTAGTTTCTTCTTTTCTGTATTAGATGTACTGTATTGACACTGGTTGTCTTTTTGTAGTGCTTTTAGTGAATAAACGTTTATAACAAAAAAAAAGTGGCTGCTCTGAGTGTGCTCTCCACTGGACTGCAATATACTGCAGATATTTTGGTGAAAGTCTAAAAGAGTGAGTTCAGAGTACTTTTGGAAGCTGTAGGAGTGTGTGGTTGTCATCTGGAGCAGGGCTGGGACAGTTTTCTCTTCGAGAGAGAGCTGTTTTCTTTCCCTAAGACTGGGAGCTGAGTTCCAAGCACTGTGGGAGTGCCAGTGGCTGAAACCTCGGCCCAGGGTGCTGGGTGAAGAGCTTCTCGGGACTCCTTGGATTTTCATGCCACTAGAGGGGCGTCGGCCTGAACTACTGGTGGGCACTTCACTGTGTGCGAGAGGGATAGCGCTGGAGGTTAAGCTCACAGACTACACTCAAGACACGTCTCCTTCCTTTCTTTTCTCTGGACTGCTCTTTGAGGAGCTGTTTAAAGTGTTGCTACTCATCGCAAAGGCAGTGCTTTGATATCCTGCGTAGGGACTCAACATGGCTGCCTGTACCTCGGGCGTGTCAGAGCCTCCTTCCTGTGCAGCCTTCGCTGGTCCTGGAGGCACGGCTACTGAGAAGACGTCGCCCTTCAGACTACTGACCTTGGAAAATGCGGTGAGCTGCAATGTGTCTCCGTCGGTTGGATTGAGCAGTGGCCTACTGGCCATGTCTGAGACAGTGGGAGGCAGAGCAGGCGTTGTTGCGGTCAACAGAATGCTTGGTGGACTGGTATTTATCTTGCGTTCTAAGAGGGAGGTGGCCTTAGCCTTGGGTAAGGGGCTGACATCGGGGGAGGTCTTTATGCCGGTGGAGCCGGTGGGGGCCCCCGCTCAGCGGGTCATCCTTCCTGAGGTATTTCCCCACATCCCTGATGAGGTCCTCCTCCCTCACTTACGGCCTCTGGGTGAGGTGCAGTTGAGCATCACTCCGATGCTGCTCAAGCCGGCCGTACCTGGCTTCGAGAATGTGTACTCCTTCAAGCGCTCGCTGTTTATGCAGCTGGAGCGGGGAGGAGACGCTGAGGGAGTTTTCCAGGTAGAGCACGAGGGACAGTGGTACCGAATCTTCTGGAACACCGGCCGCCTGCGGTGCCATGTGTGCAAGGCATTCGGGCATGTCCGGCAACACTGCCCCAGCTTCCAGGCTGCTGGTTCCGCCCAGGCAGCACAGGGGGATACCGCTGCTGTTCCTCCCCCGGCCCCCGCCCCCGCGGTCCCTGTCCCCGCTGCCCCCGCCCCCGCGGTCCCTGTCATCGCTCCCGCTGCCCCTCTGGTGTCGGTGGCGGTGGGGGGTGGGGATGAGCGCGGTGGGGAGGGGTGGACTCCGGTAGTCGGCAGGAAGGTGAGAAGAAAGGAGGAAGCACCTCCAGGCCTCAACCCTGGATGTGCGGGAGCCGACGGCTTCCCCCGGCCTGGACCCGTGGGACCACATGGTCGCTGAGGGTCCGCGGGCACCGGGGGAGGCCGAGGGGGGGTAACTGCGGTGCCGGAGGCCGAGGTTCCCTCTGAGATGGAGGTCACTGTGCCTCCGCACCCCAGCGGCCTGAAGTGGCACCGACACGTGTCGGAGGACTCAGAGGGGCCGGAGTCGCCCAAGTGGAGGGACTCTGCCCCAGTGAAGGCCATGGGGTCAGCGGACGACCCCCCGGAGCTTTAGAGCGGCGCGGGGGGGGCAGACTCGGCGTCTGTTGGGGTCGTGGCCCCCGAGTCGGTGGGTGAACTCGCGGCGTGGGGGCAGTTGGGGGAGGGGGACCCACCCTCGGCTGAGGCAGCACACCTGGGGTGCGTGCCCTCTGGGGAGGGGGGCAGCCCCACTGAGGGCCCAGTGGATCCCGGGGTGTCTGAGGGAGGGGTGGTGATCGGGGAGGTGGCGTCCCAGACCATGGCCGCCACCGAGGACAAGAGTCCCACGAGGGCGCAGTCGGCCCCCGTGTCTGAGGGAGGTTGGGGTGCCCCCAAATCACCAGCCCGTTCAGTGGCGACGTGTGCGGGTGGCCCTGTGAGCGGGGAGGGTGGGGTCCCTCCCAGTGCTGCTGACGAAGGGGGACACCAGGGTGGGGCAGTTGCTGTGGCCCTGTCGACTCGCGTCCTCCGTTCAAGCTCCACGAAAGCCCGTGAGCCGCCCGCCCTGGGGGCGGGATGTGCAGGGGAGAGCGGTGCCGATGCACGGGGGTCCGGTCCTGCCCTGCCTCAAGACCAGAGGCCGGGTGGGCTCCTGGACACAGAGGAAGGGGGATCTCTTCCTGCCGCTGACCCTGGGGGTAGGGTCATCCCTGGGGCGGGACCATCCGAGGAGATCACTCCCAGTGTTCGGGTGGACATGTCGCCTGGTGGCAGCAACTTCCCGGAAATAGACGAGAGTTTGGGGACCGGTGATGAGGGCGAGGGTGACTCCGATGATGAGCTGAGGGACTACCTCGACCCGGCACCGTGTTGCGACCCATCACTGTGGAGGAGATCCGGGAGTTCCTAGAGAAAACCTGGAGGGAGCAGAACAAGGCCAAACTGGCCGCCTCCCAGTGGGGGGATCTGCCCGGTGTCGTACGGTCCATCCGTGCCATACTGGAGCAGGGAAAGGACTCGGGTCTCGACCGGCAGGAGAAACACCGGTTCAGAGATCTGAGGCTGCTTCTAGAAGCTGAGTGCAGGGTGCGGGGGTGCTCGGTGGGGAGCCCTGCTCCCTCCACCTGTAGCGCTGAGGAGGGTAACGCACTGTAGCAATTATGAAGATTACTGTCACCAGCCTGAACATCAATGGCGGCAGGGGGTCTCTCCGCAGGTTCCACCACCTCTCGGTCCTGCGGGATGGGAGGTACACGGTGAGCTTCCTGCAGGAGACCCGCACCGTTCCGGGAGACGAGTCCACCTGGCTCCTGGAGTGGCGCGTGGGGGGGGTCTACATGAGTCACCTCAGCTCCACTTCGAGCGGGGTGGCGATCTTGTTGGCCCCAACCTTCCAACCTGAAATATTGAAGGTCCAGGAACTGGTGCCGGGCTGTCTGCTTCATCTCACCATACGCTTGGATGGCGTACCGTTGCATTTCGTCAATGTGTACGCCCCTGAGCTCGGCCCGATGCAAGCGTGCATTTTTCGAGAATTGTCAGCTTTGGTAGAGTCGTTTGAGAGTGGAGAGTGCATCCTCCTTGGGGGCAATTTTAACTGTACCCTCAAGGAGAGGGTTTGCTCCGGGCCCCAGTGTAGCCGCGCATTCGTGCGGCTGCTGTGGGACCTGGTCGGATCCCTCGCCCTAGTCGACGTCTGGAGGAACCTTCATCCAGACTCTCGCGCTTTCTTGCGGAGGTCTGGGAGAGGGGGAGGTTCATGGATTGATCGAATATACGTGTCCAAAGCGCACATCTCCTGTGTGTCGGTGGCTTCCGTGCATCTGGTAGCGTGCTCAGACCACCGCCTGGTGTGGGTGGCGCTCAGTCCACTGCCCGTGAGGGCGGGGTCCGCGTACTGGCACTTCAATAACCGGCTGCTGGATGACCGGCGATTCTGGGATTTGTTCCGCCTTTTTTGGATGGCTTGGAAGGAGGAGCTGCGGGATTTCCCTTCCCTCAGGCTCTGGTGGGATGTGGGCAAGGCTCACGCTCGGGTTTTCTTCCAAGAGTATGCGTAGGGAGCGACCAGGGGGCTGGTGTCCAAGATCAAGCGACTCGAGAGGGAGCTGCTCGACTTGGAGTCTCGGCTGGGACCATCCACCGAGGACTCGCCCTTTTGGCACAGGTACCAGGGAGTGAAGGAGACGCTTCGGGACCTACAGCTCGAAAGGTCCCGCAGTGCATACGTACGATTGCGGGTCCAGATGCTCCACGATATGGACCATGCCTCGCCCTTCTTCTACTCTCTGGAATGCTGGCGGGGTGTACACAGGCGGTTCATAGAGCTGCTGGCAGAGGACGGATCCTCGGTCACGGATCAGGTGAGAATCATCCTGGAGGTTCGCGCTTTTTACGCGGCCCTGTTCTCACCTGAGCCGCCCAGTGAGGACATGTGCGAGACACTGTGGGAGGGTCTGCCGCAAGTCAGTCCTGAGGCTGTCGAGCGGCTCGAGGCTCCCCTCAGTCTGGAGGAGCTGACCGTCACCCTAGACCAGCTGCAGCGGGGCAAGGCTCCGGGGCTGGACGGGCTGACGGTCGAGTTCCTCCGCACTTTCTGGGACGTCCTGGGGGAGGACTACGCAAGGGTGCTCGAGGAGAGCCTGGCAACGGGTGAGATGCCCCTTTCTTGGTGCAGGGCGGTCGTGGTCCTGCTACCTAAGAAGGGGGATCTCCGTAATCTACGAAACTGGCACCCGGTATCTCTACTCTGCACTGAGTATAAGGTATTTGCCCGGGTGATGGCCAATCGTCTGGGCTCCGTGCTAGCCCAGGTGATCCACCCCGACCAGTCCTACACGGTCCCGGGCTGGTCCATCCAGGACAACATCCACCTTGTCCGGGACCTGATGTACCTGTGTAGGGAGGCAGGGGTGTCAACTGCCTTTCTCTCCCTTGATCAGGAGAAAGCATTCGACAGGGTGGATCACGGATACATGGTCAGAACTTTGCGTGCGTTTGGGCTCGGGCCGCATTTTGCAGCCCGCGTTCAGCTGTTGTACACCACCGCAGAGAGCCTCGTCAAGGTAAATGGGTCACTGACGGCACCCGTTCGTTTCGGAAGGGGGGTGCGTCAGGGGTGTCCCATGTCAGGGCAGCTGTACTCAGTCTGCATGGAACCGTTCCTGTGTCTTCTTCGGAAGCATCTGATGGGTCTGGTTCTGCGCGAGATGATGATGGAGGTCATCCTCTCGGCTTACGCTGACGACGTCCTCCTGGCGGTCACCGACCCGGCGGACCTGCGGAGGATGCGAAAGTGCCAGAGAGTCTACTCGGCCACGTCCTCTGCCGGAGTCAACTGGGTGAAGTGTTCGGGTCTGCTGGTGGGGCCGTGGTGGGCGGACTCCCTGCCGGAGGAGTTGCAGCCCTTCAAGTGGAGCACCTCGCACCTCCTCTACCTGGGGGTCTACCTGTCCCCGGCCGAGGGGTCCTGGCCGGCGAACTGGCAGGAGTTGGGAGCGAAAGTCTCCGCCTGGCTGGGGCGCTGGTCGGGGCTGCTCCGGGTGATCTCGTACCGGGGCAGGGCGCTGGTCATCAATCAGCTGGTGGCCTCCATGCTGTGGTACCGGCTGGCCATGCTGGTGCCGCCCAACGTCTTCATCGCCACCACCCAGAGGAGGTTGACGGACTTCTTCTGGGGTGGCCGGAGACACTGGGTCTCTGCAGTGGTTCTAAGTCTGCCATTGGCGGAGGGAGGCCAATCGCTGGTGTGCGTGCTTACCCAGCTGGCAGCCCTCCGCCTCCGGGCACTGCAGAGATACCTGTATACCGAGCACCCCCCGCGGTGACATGAGCTGGCCACCTATTTCCTCTGCCGAGGCCACTGCCACCGGGAAGGGGCACTTCTCCCGGTGGAGACCGTCCGCTGTGCCATACTGCGGGAACTGCCCGGGTTCTACAGAGATCTGATGCGGGTATGGGGCACAGTGTCGTGCGGCGAGCTCGTGGCCCCTCCCCCTCCCGTCACGGGGGCTGCCGGAGGGGTCCTGGCCGCGCTGGCCCCCGCACAGCCGGAATTGCTGGTCGAGCTCAGGGCCCGACGTCTGTCTCGGGAGGCAGCACAGCACAACTTGAGTTGCCTGGGGGACATGCCGATGGTGCCGTTCCGCGAGGCGCCGAGGCGCTTATTGTACGGGCTGCTCCTGCACACCTTTCATTTCCTAGCCCTGGTCTGCCGGCTGGACACGCCGTGGTGGGCCTTGTTGCCGGCGGGTGGAGGGGGGTCCCTGATGGAGGTCTCTGTATGAGGGAGTCCTCCCGCTGTACATCGGGGACCTGGAATGGCGGGTGCTGCACAGGGCGGTACCGTGCAACCAATTCTTAAGCCGGTTCACCGATACTCCGGCCGCCTGTCACTTCTGCGGCCGGGAGGAGACAGTGTACCACGCATACACAGAATGCGAGAGGCTGCAGCCCCTCTTTGCATATCTGAGGGGGCTGCTGCTTAAGTTCTGGCTGCACTTCAGGCCGACGATGTTGGTATACGGCCACCCGGTGTGGCGCGGGGCTGAGCGTGCGGGATATCTCCTGGTGGGTCTCCTGCTGGGCCTGGCCAAGCTGGCCATCCACGGGACGTGGCAGTAGGCAGCCGAAGGTCCTGGCCGGTCTGCCTGCCTGCCCGTCTTCTGTGCTTACGTGCGCGCGCGGGTGTCTTTGGAGAGGGAGCACGCGGTCTCTGCGGGCACCTTGGCTGAGTTCCGTGCTCGGTGGGCTCCTCAAGAGATAGTGTGCATCGTGGACGATACCAATATGGTTTTGATATGAAATATTGAGTGTTGCGGTGCCGGACGTAGCGACGTATGTGTTTTCGTGGGTGTTAGTTTACAGTAATCTCTGAAGTTCTGTAGTTGATTAGATGATCCTTTCTGTATTAGATGTGTACATTCGATATTTGTAGTCTTTTGTAGTGCTTTTAACTAATAAATGTTTTATACAAAAAAAAGGGGCTGTACTGAGGGAGGGGCAGTACTGAGGGAGTGCTGCAGTAGGAAAAGGAGAAGGTATTAGAATTCTTAGCAGGCACAAAGGTGGATAAATCCCCAGAGTCCACTGGGATATGCCCCGGGATACTGTGGGAGGCAAGGCGGAAGATCTCTGGGAAGTGGGCAGAAATTTAAAAATCTTTTGTAGTCACAGGAGAGATGGCAGATGACTGGAGAAAGTGAATGTGAAACCTTTATCCAGAGGGGTCACAGGGATGAGGCAGGTAATTCCAGGCTGGAGTCAAACAGAAATACTGTCATTATAGGGCGGGTCAATGACTTTGTGTTGGATTGCATTGCCCCATTCTGCAGGCTAATGTTGACCAACCCCAGTCCCTACCCATTTCCCAGCTGTGCCCAGTGTTGAAACAGAAGGTGAGACACTTACCATCATGAAGGAATATCCGATCCAGAGGGACTGCCAGCCACTGGGACAGAGTGGGATTTGAATCGTTTGGCTGTGAATGGCAATCACCATGGCTGGGGCTTCACACACAGAGCACCTGTGGAGGGCAGCAGGTCACAGGTCATTCCAGGTCCAACACTGTCCAATAACTCTGGTCTCTGAATTCCAGCCCACACGTGACCCCAGCCACATGTGACCCCAGATCACACGTGACCCCAGCCACACATGACCCCAGCCCAGACGTGACCCCAGCCACACGTGACCCCAGCCCAGACGTGACCCCAGCCACACGTGACCCCAGCCCGCATGCGACCCCAGCCCACACGTGATCCCAGCCCACATGTGACCCCAGGCCACACGTGTTCCCAGTCCATACACGACCCCAGCCCACACGTGACCCCAGCCCACATGTGACCCCAGCCCACACGTGTTCCCAGTCCACTGTCTGTCCTGTTGTTCAGCTTCCCATCTGCTCCCCACTCTCTGGAGCTTCCCCTGGATTCCCAACTGGTGACATCAGTGGCCCGTCCTGTACCGATGTCCCCTGCCTGTAAACTCCGCTCCCTACCACCTCCCCCCTCCCCCCCACCCCCCACTGGAGAGGAGAGGCTGTTTGTTCAGACTTCCTCTGTAACTCCACAGGCAGTCACTGTCGATGATAGGAAGGTGTGCTCCTCACTTCAGTAACACCCAGCGAGTGCTGGAGGTGCCTGGAGCTCAGCCTCTGACACTTTGTTCCACGGTTCAGTTGAGCCAGGACTCAAATGCTGAGTTCAGTTCCAGTGTTTGCTCCTCAGTGCATTCCACAAGGAGCAAACTCCTCACCCATTTAAAGCAAACTGCCTGAAGATGCTTCAAATGATGATGGAATAACCAGAGGGCAGAGTGAAGGGTGTCAGCAGAATGTGCAGAAGGAGGGGGAGGGGGAGGGGGAGGGGGAGAGGGAGGTGGAGGGGGAGGGGGAGTGGGGAGGGGGAGGGTGAGGGGGAGGGGGAGTGGGGAGGTGGAGGGGGAGTGGGTGGGGAGGGGGAGGGTGAGGGGGGGGGGGAGTGGGGAGGGGGAGGGGGAGTGGGGAGGAGTGGGGAGGGGGAGTGGGAGGGGGAGGGGGAGGGGGAGTGGGGAGGAGTGGGGAGGGGGAGTGGGGAGGGGGAGTGGGGAGGTGGGGAGGGGGAGGGGGAGTGGGAGGGGGAGGGGGAGTGGGGAGGGGGAGGGGGAGGGGGGAGGGGGAGTGGGTGGGGAGGGGGAGGGGGAGGGGGAGTGGGGAGGGGGAGTGCGGAGGAGTGGGGAGGGGGAGGGGGAGTGGGAGTGGGGAGGGGGAGTGGGGAGTGGGGAGGGGGAGTGGGGAGGGGGAGTGGGGAGGAGTGGGGAGGGGGAGGGGGAGTGGGAGGGGGAGGGGGAGTGGGGGGGAGGGGGAGTGGGGAGGGGGAGGGTGAGGGGGAGTGGGGAGGGGGAGTGGGGAGGAGTGGGGAGGGGGAGGGGGAGTGGGGGGGAGGGGAAGTGGGGGGGGGGAGTGGGGAGGGTGAGGGGGAGTGGGGAGGGGGAGTGGGGAGGGGGAGGGGGAGGGGGAGTGGGGAGGGGGAGTGGGCAGAGAGTAGAGGGGAGGGTGAGGGGGAAGGGCGGAGAATTTTGACACAGCGAGTTGCTGTGATCTGGGCCGAGCTGTCTGCAAGGGCGGTGGGAGTGGATTCAACAGGTTCCTTCCGAAGGGAACTGGATGAAAGGATGAAGGGTACGTGTGTGTGGCTCTGGGGAGATAGCAGGGGACTGGGACTGATGGAAAACTTCTTCAACATGGCGGAACAAGTGCAATGGGCCGAATGGCCGGCTCCTCAGTGGATTCTGTGCCGTCTGGTACTGCCCGGGTCCCAGCCTCACCTGCTGATGAAGGGTTTGATGGTCTGACCGGTCACAGGGGCCATGCTCATGGGCATGGGCTCAGGCGTGGCCAGCCAGTAGGAGTAGTCGTTCCTCGAAGCGAAGTTGCAGACGTTGTTGATGTTGCAGAAGAGGAAGGGCATGGTGCTGAACCTTCGCAGGCAGCTGCCCGCCGTCCCTGCAGGGTGAGAGGTCAAGGTCAGGCTCAGGGTCAGGGGTTAGCGCACAGGGAGACTCAGCAGGCCCATGTGTGAGACGGAGCGCGTGCCCGATCCGCAAACTACCCCCGAGCCGGGGGCCGTGTGCTCCTGTGGTAACCCACATGCCCGAGAGCGACGGTACATCCCTGAGTTGGGTCACACGTGTCTGAGAGCGATGGTGCATGTGGATCACGCGTGTCCAAGAGCAATGGTACGTGGATCACGCATGTCCGAGAGCGATGGTGCATGTGGATCACGCGTGTCCGAGAGTGACGGTACATGCTTGAGCCTCACCCAGGTCCTGGCCGTGAGCCCGCTCGTTGCCCTGTACGTAGAGCAGGGAGAACCCTTCGTAGATTTTCGACGTTCCGTGAGGGCAGCTGGGAATCTCTGTGGTCTGGCTGTGCCGTGTAACGAGGAAGCCGTGAGCAATGGAGGCAGGGCCGGGGAATCCCCGGGGGCCAGGAGTTCCTTCTGGACCCGCCGGTCCGGGATATCCTCGTGGACCTTGAAGCAAAGGTAGGCAGCAGTCAGGAGCAGAGGGGATCCCACAGCCCGGGGCCGTGCCCTCTTCAGCTGATCCGAGTGTTCGGAATCATCGGGGGAGCCAGAGGACAGATGGAGACACTTCCTTGGATCGGAGAGTCTGAGAGCAGGGGGCAGGCTCTGACCACTTCAGGGGCAGAGTGCGGGGGGGGGGGGATCTTGGGGCTCAGTGCCAATGGGAAACTGACGGACGTCTGTGACCCAGAGCGCTCTGGGGTAAAGGCAGGTCGGTGCATCAGACAAAACCTCAATGAATGGCAGAACAGGCTCAAGGGGCTGAATGGTCTCCTGTTACTGTTTCCCAGAGACTGGAGTCACTTGTCAGGCACTGGACTCAAACCACCGAGGGCAAGGGAGTTTATCTTTCATTACCTTGGATATTTTACCACCAGCTTCTGCCCACTGGCACACACTGCAGTGTACCTCATCCAGTCCTCCAGCTCAGCACCATCCTGGCCGACACACCATCCACCACACTGACCA
Source organism: Pristis pectinata (assembly GCF_009764475.1). Taxonomy (NCBI): domain Eukaryota; kingdom Metazoa; phylum Chordata; class Chondrichthyes; order Rhinopristiformes; family Pristidae; genus Pristis; species Pristis pectinata. Next base: position 87,220,011 of record NC_067415.1, read on the forward strand.
TTCACTCCCTCCACCAGCACACAGTGGCTGCAGTGTGCCCCATCTACAAAATGCACTGCAGTCACTCACCCAACCTCCTCCCACAGCACCCCCCAGCTCCCCCACTCGGAGAGAACAAGGAGTACAGGCCAGGGGAAATCCACCATCTGCAAATTCCCCTCCAAGTTGCACATCAAGCTGACTTGGAAATGTATCTCTGTTCTGTATTGTTGTTGGGTCTGAGTCCTGGAACCCCCTCCCCACCAGCCCTGTGGGAGCACCTTCACCAGAAGGCCAGCAGTGGTTGAAGCCAGTGCTCAACCCTGCCTTCTCAAGGGGTAGTTAGGGATGGGTAATAACTGCTGGCCTTGCCAGTGATGCCCAAATACTGAAAATGAATTTGGACATAATAAATTTTCCAAAGGATTCTCTCTGCTTCCTGAATATCTCAGAGTAAGTTCAAGGACTTCAACTGAAAGAGATGGAAGAGCTAAAGCAACTAAAACCTGATAAAATTCCCCGAGTTTACCCAAAGCAAACCCTCTGCTGGCTCAGCCACATGGATCGGCCGAGCTGTGTACATCCATAGTGACTGTGCTTCCATTCTCCCAGTGGGGGACTCAGGTTAAACGTGGAGTTTCCCGAACATGGAAATGTTGGGTCTTGTTGGTTTAATGGAGGTGATCATCTCACCCAGCGTACAATGTGGAGCTGGAGACACAAGCCGGCCCAGGGATTCCCAGGGATGACAAACCACATAAACCATCCGCCTGGGAATTCTGTCCCTGATGACAAACCACATAAACCACTGAGCCAATGAGAACCCTCACAAACAGCACAGGGTCGCCCATCAACAAAAAAAATTACATCTAAGTTTTAAGGCAAGTCAAGCTTCTTATTCCTGGGAAGGATTTTGTTACCAGGACAGAGGTGGATGAGTTAACTGGGGAATGTGTGGGTAGGGGCTGCTCCGTTACATCACTCATGCACAGCAAGTATTGGTCAGATCCCTACCTGGTGGTCCGGTTGGTCCAATTTCTCCTTTCTGCCCAGGTCTGCCTTCGAAGCCCGGAGGTCCTATATCACCAGGGTCTCCCACTGCGCCTGGGAAACCTGAGGAGTGATCATCGATGCTCCCATTAGCCTACAGTTACTTACTTTGGAGACACACAGCAGGCCAGAGGTTCCAGGGGCCAGAGACTGGCAGCTCTGACAGGAGGACACAGGGACTGAATTGGAACTTCTAATGGTGGGAGGAGAGAGGATTGTCTGACCTTTCCCCATCTGTGGGGAGCTCTCATCAAACATCCATGCGTTCATATTGAACCCTGGGCAGTGCACAACACACCTGTATACCCCCCAACCCAGGTAAGCAGGAGGGTCATGGACTGATACCTGTTAATGAGGAGATTGTCCCACGCGGAGAGATTGCGGAAGTTTGGCCAGAATGGAGATGGAGGAGAGGTTGTCTCATTGCTGAAAAATAAGGGATAGCACAGTGGCTGAGCTCGAGAGACCCTGGTTCAATCCTGACCTTCGGTGCCCGGTGTGGAGTTTGCACATTCTCTCTGTGACCACGTGGGGTTCCTCCCGGTGCTCCGGTCTCCTCCCACATCCCAATGACGTGCGGGTCAGTAGGTTAATTGGCCGCCGTATATTATCCACAGTGTGTGATTGGGGTGTTGAATCTGGGGGGAGCTGATGGGAATGTGAGGGGAATAAAATGGGATTAATGTAGGATTGGTGTAAATGGGTGTTTGATAGTATGGACTCAGTGGGCCGAAGGGCCTGTTTCCGTGCTGTAAGTCTCTGTGACTCATTGGGACACAGGTTTCCCAGCGGGAAGGTGAGGTTGGGCATGGAGAGACTGTTCTGGGCTGGAAGATGTGGAACCAAGGAAACAGTCTCAGGGTAAGGGCAGAGGAGAGGAGGAATTTCTTCACCTCGAGAGCTGGGAATCTTTGGAATTCTCAACTTGGTGCTGAGTCACTGAGGATGTTTGACACTGAGACCAACACTGTATATGAGGGATCTGGTGACCTGGTGATCAAGTTGGTGGAGAATCAGCTCTGATCGTGTTGGGTGGCAGACTCACAGTCCCTGATCTTTAGACTCCCAACAAATGTTTTTCCAGCACCCCGTGTTTTGTTTACCTGTGTCACCTTTGACTCCCGGAAACCCAGGATATCCCGTTGGTCCATCTTTTCCTGGTTGTCCAGGCAATCCGGTGGCTCCCTTCACAAGCTGCAGGGGGCCCTGAGGTCCAGGTGGTCCCGGCTGACCTGCGAATCAAACAACAAGAGTGTGTGAGGGTCCGGAGCAGGGTTCGGCACACAGGTGGAGGTGTGTGGAGCGGGGAGTGGGAAGGGGACGGGTCTGTGGAGGGGGAGGGGGAGTGGGGGGGACGGGGAATGGGGAGGGGGGAATGGGGAGGGGACGGGTCTGTGGAGGGGGGAATGGGGGGAATGGGGAGGGGACAGGGAATGGGGAGGGGTCAGGTCTGTGGACGGGGGAGTAGGGAGGGGATGGGTCTGTGGACGGGGGAGTAGGGAGGGGATGGGTCTGTGGATGGGGGAGTGGGGGGAATGGGGAGGGGACGGGTCTGTGGAGGGGGGAGTGGGGGGAATGGGGAGGGGTCAGGTCTGTGGATGGGGGAGTGGGGAGGGGATGGGTCTGTGGACGGGGGAGTGGGGGGAATGGGGAGGGGACGGGTCTGTGGATGGGGGAGTGGGGAGGGGACGGGTCTGTGGCTGGGGGAGTGGGGGGAATGGGGAGGGGATGGGTCTGTGGACGGGGGAGTAGGGAGGGGATGGGTCTGTGGAGGGGGAGTTGGGGGAGTAGGGAGCGGATGGGTCTGTGGAGGGGGGAGTGGGGAGGGGACAGAGGGGCTTACCTTGCTGCCCCGGTTGTCCTCTGTCACCCTGTATGCCAGGTAATCCAGGGGGTCCTGAGGAGCCTTTAAACCCTGGAAAGATATTTGTGAAAATGAAGGTACTTGTAACAAAGGCCATTCCGCCCAACCAGTCCATGCCTTCTCCTGGCCCTCCCCATCTAGATCCATCAGCCTGACCCCTTAATCCCTTCCCCTCACGCACTTGTCCAGTCCGAACGTCGGTAGATCGTGGTGCCGTCATCTCCCAGTGCCTGAGGGGGTCGCTGGTGAGAAAGGTTCAGTTCGTTGATCCCCCTGACATGGGCTGCAGCCAGGAAGGTGAATCCTCCTCCTTTGCTTGTTATGCACCACAGAGCCGATCCAGGCAATGGAACATCTGCACGAGATTGGTGGCATTTTCCACACCTTCCTGAGACTTGTATGGCTCTTGTACTTGTGTTCGGGAGCTGTGGTTGGGGAGCGCACACATGTGGGGAGCCATGGAGGTGTTGGGCATCCCTTGTGCCCCAAGATCCCTCTTCTCAACCGCTGAAAATCCCCCGCAGTGCAGACTCCCACAGGAAGAAGGAGATGTGAGTACTTTCCACAAACACAGCCTGAAGATAGTCCACAGTCCCTGCTCATGAAAAGGTTGGGTTATGACTGGGAGCCCTCGTGGGCACATGGTGCAGTCAGTGCCTGGTCCCAGGGTACATGTTATGCCAGGTTCCAGATTACCCATCCCAGAGCTTCCTGCTGAGTCCTGGCTGTAGACCATCAGCTGGAGATGCTCAGGACGGGAGTGATGAGGAGGGGGACACACTCTCCCCCTTGGAGCCAGTGTGGTTTCCTCCTGGTCTCCGCAGAGCAAACCCTGCCCTGTAGTCAGCAGCAATCAGCGGCACTGTGGGAGAAACCATTGGACAGGCATCCTGAGAGCTGGAGTTATCCCTGTGATCCCACCAGGAATGTGGATTATACAGCTGCTCCCAACATCTGGAGCAGTGTGCTGGGGACCTGAGTGGCTAGGGCCACTTGTGTTACTCAGGGCTTTGGTGAAGGTGGGGACTCACTTTGGTGTGACACTCTAATTTCAACCACTGTGGACCCGATTCCCAGTGCGATTCTGTGATCCACTCGCTGGGAATACATCAGTGAACTCATTCCCCCTCAGCACACGGTTCTCCCGCCAGGAGGTCCTGATCTCCCCAGCCCATGTACGCTGAGGGGACAGTGGTCCCGTTATCTTCAGTGGGTCACACTCATGCCCCTGAGTTAGGAGCTGTGGGTTCCTGACCTGGTCCAGACACTGAGGGAGCTGAGGGCCACGGGGAACTGGCACAGAGGAGGAGATGGGGCCTGGGGCAGATCAACCATGATCCTACTGAATGACAGCAGTGGCCTACTCCAGCTCCCATCTGCTTGTCCTCCAACTGTTCGTAAGGACCCAGACTGACCGGGGTAGTACAGGCAGATGCCACACTGTCAGTACAGACAGATGTCACACTGTCAGTACAGGCAGATGTCACACTGTCAGTACAGACAGATGCCACACTGTCAGTACAGGCAGATGCCACACTGTCAGTACAGACAGATGCCACACTGTCAGTACAGGCAGATGCCACACTGTCAGTACAGACAGATGTCACACTGTCAGTACAGACAGATGTCACACTGTCAGTACAGGCAGATGTCACACTGTCAGTACAGACAGATGTCACACTGTCAGTACAGACAGATGTCACACTGTCAGTACAGGCAGATGCCACACTGTCAGTACAGACAGATGTCACACTGTCAGTACAGGCAGATGCCACACTGTCAGTACAGACAGATGTCACATTGTCAGAGGGTCCAGCTGTCAGATGAGACATTTTCTACAACAAATATCTGGATGAGTACTTGAATCACCAAGGCAGAGAAGGCTACAGACCCAGCGGGGTAAATGGGGTTTGTGTGGAGGGGTACTTGATGGTCAGCACGAATGGGATGGGCCGAAGGGCCTGTTTCTCTGCTGTTGACTCTATTGCATTAAACCAAGGCCTGTCTGTGGTCCACACAAGGACATGAAAGATGCCTTAGCACTGTTCACAGGAAAGCAGGAATGTTCTCCCCTGCGTCTGTCCCATGTTTATCCATGGACATCGCTGAACTAGCTCGTCCTGAGCCAGCTGATCTGTGCTTCCTCCGTTCCAGCAGAGACTGCACTTCAGGGCAAGCCTCTGCACTTGTACGTCACCAGCTACTGGTGGCAGTGCCTGGGTCTCTACTTATCACACAACCCCTTCCAGCTCACAGACCACTCCATTTAACAGCTGTACACTGCTTGATCAGGACAACATTAGCCGAGTAAATCAATAACTAACCAACAAAGCCTGGAACTCCATGAGGTCCTTGGTCTCCCTTCTGTCCTGTCAATCCGGGGTGCCCAGCGATACCCTGTGGGAACAGCAATCCACATTTACTCACACCCCACAGACTCCAGCTCCAACTCGTCCAACAGTAATGTCACTTAGATTAAGATTCCGAGGCTGTTTTCCCTGAAGATCAAATCATCACCAGACCATTCACCAGCATCCCGATGAAGGATGGGAGAGCTAGTCAGGGCAAATGTTCACCTGCCTGGGTCAGTGAACTGCTGGAGCTGATTGGCCAATGATTGGCCTTTGTTTGATTGGCCGATTGTGTAGCTGGCAGGTGATTCGCTGACCTGGGGAGTTTTATCCAATCATCTCAACACCTCCCAGGATACAAAGGTCGGTTTGTTCTTGGTGTAACATGAGTGGGACAGGATCACGGATCTGGACAAGGGGTTTTCTGCATTCATCAAAGTTAACAGATTGACTCGCACGGATCGTGTAGCCCAGGGCTACCCTTTGGTTCACAAGTCTGTGCCGACGTTCCTGCCCACAGCTTTTCTCCATCTCCCCCTTCACCATTCATCCTTGAATGTTTCCTGGCCTCCCCTTGGATGTGTCTGTAAAGGCCATTGGTTAGTGTGATTAGACCACGTGTAACTTTGACTTACGGGCGATCCTTGGATCCCCAGATCTCCCTTCGGCCCCGGGAAGCCTTGGAATCCTGGAGACCCTGGCTCTCCTTTGTCTCCTTTGGGCCCACTCAGTCCTGGAGATCCCGGCAGCCCCTGTACACCAGGGGCCCCTGTAAAAGCAAGGTGCTCGTCACTACCGACCATCTGCACAAGCCTCCCCCTCCAACGGCTGAGATCACCATCTCTACACTGAGACACTCAACCAGGCCGTGTGGCACCAACCTTTGCCTCAGGTCCCAAGTGCAGCCAGTAGAAAAATAGAAGGGTATCAGAACCTCCAGTCAACAACCATTGGCCCAGACACTCAACAACAGCACATCACAGCAGGCTATGGAATTCCCGGGGCAGGGATTCATTGTCTGGGAAACCCATGGAAAGGGAACACGGAGATGGTGAAAGGATTGGCAAACCCCAGGGCTGCCCCAGGGCAGCTAAAGGCAGCGCTTCCTCTGATGGCCCTGATGGAGACATTGCCTGCTGGCCGAGGTGATGCCTACATCAGAGCCAGCTCTTGGATTCTTGCTCCTTCCCCAGACACTGCTGCAGCCTCTCACTGACTCACCAACCTCCGGCAGTAGGCATGATGACCAGGAGACATTCCCTTCCAGCCCTGCAGCCAGGAATCCCAAGGATGTGAGTGTCCAATTGGGTTCAAAGGCCAGGTGTAGCCCTGAACAAGCCACCCAGCACTGGTGAAACTCAATCATGTCCTAGTCTCCAGTTACCCCATAACCCTGCCTGAGAGGCAGATAGAGGTCAGCAGTGTGGGAGGGGCACCACACTGTGGGAAGGGTGATCCTGAGGGAGAATCACACTGTGGGAGGGGCAGTACTGAGGAGGTGTCACCGTGGGAGGGTCAGTACTGAGGGAGTGTCACACTGTGGGGGGGCAGTACTGAGGGAGTGTCGCACTGAGGGGCAGTACTGAGAGAGGGTCACTGTGGGAGGGGTGTTACTGAGGGAACACCCTCTGTTGAGAATGGAGATAGAAGACACCATAACCATCTTTGAGGAAGAGGACACCTGTTTTGTCTCCTGCACCAATACTGACTCACACCATGGAACAGATAACCTCCCACTTCTCATCACCTTTGTGGCTTTGGTTTTTAGGAAGCTCGGGAGGAAATGCATACACAGTGTTGTCACAAAAGAAGTGTTGAGAAAACGTTGAATGATTGACTTTGGAGATGGTGGTTTAGGATGGATGACCAGTTGTACTCAGGGCTGGGGTTTCCTTGTTCCATGGGAGCCTCCTGAACTGGAGAGATTTTTGGAATTCTTCTCAAATGCCTGGACTGATCTTGTCACGGATGGAATTGTCTTTGGCAGGAGGGTGGGTGCCCAGAGGGCAGGGAGTGAAGGGGATCGGTAAACAGGGCCAGCGGGGAGAGGAGGGGAGTGTTTTACCCAGCGAGATGCTGTGATCTGGGATGCGCTGCCTGGAATGGTACGGGAGCAGATCCAAGAGGAACTTCCAAAGGGAACTGGTGAAATACAGGAAAAGCAGTGGCTGGGCGGAGCACTGCAGAGAAAGGAGGTGAGTAGGCCTGATGGGAGAGTCCCTCAAAGAGCTAGAACAGGCTCAATGGGCTGAATGGTTTCTTTGCGGTCAGTTACATGTTGCTGGAATGCCCAGTTCCTCCCTGCAGTGACTGTCAGCTGACCAATGAACACAGCCACCTTACCTGGCCGGCCTGGATCTCCTGAGGCCCCCTTTTCTCCCTTTGGCCCCTCCAGAGCCAAGTTGGGTGGGCCAGGGGGTCCTGGGTTGCCTGGGAGACCTTTGCTGCCCGTGACTCCTTGCTCTCCTTTCCTGCCTGGAACTCCCGGTGATCCAGGGAAGCCCGGTAAGCCAATATCGCCTTTCACACCTGTTGAGACAACACAGTCAGTGGTGTGGCCTTTCGTCTCTGATCGGACCCAGTGGTGGTCCCGGCCCTGCCTCGCCCGGCAGCAGAAAGCTCTGGGAGTGACCAATCCCTGTGGGACAGTGTTGGAATTGCCAGCGGGACGGGAGACGATGGGACAATTCCTCTGTAAATGATGCTGGGACACCAGAGTGCTCTTAACAAGCGGATCATTTCACACATCATTGTGTAACTATTCTGCATCCAGAGAAATGACGCTGCTCCTGTCTGCAGGTGTTGCTGGACGTCCATTTGCTGCCATTCACAGAGACTTTAAATGGGCTTGTTTTAATGCACTGTTCATGTAGACTCCTCTCTGAAGAGACATTGCCTGGGGCTGTGGCCCTGCCCACAGCGCATTACCCGATAGTGTCACCGGCCCCTCAATGATCCACATTGACTGTAGTCATTGAATTATTTGGACACTGGGCAGGAACACAGAGAGAATTAAACCCTTGGACTGCACCAGGCAAAGGGAGGGGGAGTGTGATGTCAACAGTAAAGGCAGGTTTTAGAGGGCGGTTTACATGTGGTGAGAGGTGGAATCATTAACTGGGCAGAGGCTGCACTTACCCTTTGGACCAGGTCGTCCTGGCTGTCCGGGCATGTCTCTTCCTGGGAAACCTGGAGATTCACAACAAACACAGATTGGTTTTCCAAAGGCATTCATTACAGACAGGGTGTCAGGACTGTAATAGCTAGGCAGGACTGATTACAGCCGGGGTGTTTGTACTGTCACACCCAATCAGCAATGATTAATTGCAATTCACTGTCCGTACTGTAATAGCCAGGCACACAGCCTGGTGTTCCTGACAGTGTGTGGCTGTTGGGAGCTGGGACACAGGAGCTGGGCTGTGGGATATCTGTGTGTTGGGATGGACAGTTTCATGGAGTCAAAACTCTCCAAACTTCTAAAATGTTCCCAAAATAACCCATCAAATTCAAAGAAATTCATCTAACTGAAAGAAGTCTGTTATCTGCTTGTCCTTGCGTTATGTTCCCACACTCTCTGGGCTTTTCTTTCTCATGTGAGCAGCTGGTCTCACTGACTTCTGTAGAGATGGATCAGGACAGGAGGCTCCAGCATTTAATGAAATCATGGCTGGTCTGGTGAAATCTCAACTCGCCCGCCCTGACCCTGTGGGAACCTTTCGGGAGAATCTACCCTCCTCCACCTTAAAACTAGTCGAAGACCCTGCTTCCATGAAGAGGGTTCCAAAGACTCATGACTTTGAGACAAAAAAACGGCCCATCTCATCTTAAGTGGGTAACCCAAATTTTTAAACTGTGACCCCTTGTAGATTCTCTCACAAGAGGAAACACCATTTCCACATCTACCCTGTCAAGACCCTTCATGATCTTCTAAGTTTCAATAAGGTCCCTTCTCACTCTCCTAAACTCCAGATACACGCCTGGCTGGTTCAACCTTCCCTCTGTTCCAGGAATTAGTTTGGTAAATGCTGCTTCCAGCATCTTGTTTCAGATTTCCAGCATCAGTAATATTTTGACTTTCATTAGTTTGATAAACCCTCTCTGAGGTGCTTCCAATGCATTAATATCCTTCCTTAAATACACAGCCCCAGATGTGGCCACACCCATGCCCTGTCTAACTGAAGCACAACCTCCCCACTTATGTGTTCAATTCCTCCTGTGATAACAAGAACATTCTGCTAGCTTTCAGAGTTACTTGCAACACCTTTTTGCAGATCATGCACCAGGACACTCAGGTCCGTCATCCTTCAGAAAATATACTTCTTATTTTCCCTGCTGAAATGGAGAATTTCACATTTTCCCACACTGTACCCCAGTCTCCACTCATGTAACCTGTCCATAACCCTTTGTAACCTTCACAATTGACTCTTCTTTGTGTCATCGGCAAACTTAGCAACCACTAAGCACCTTTGATGCTTTCATCCGAGGCATTTACATAACTTATAAACCGCTGAGATCCCAGACCGACGCCTGTGGCCCACTGCTCCTTATTCTGTGCCAACTGTTCCATTTGTACCTCTTCTGTTTACACTTGGCGAGCTAACCTCCCGTTCACACCAACGTCAACCTCCCACTCCACAAGTTTCTCATTTCCACAATAACCTTTGATGCTGCATCTTATCAAATGCTTTCTGGAAATGTAAGTATAGTACTGGTTTCACCTTATTTACTTCTTCTTGACAAACTGTGGACTTTGCCAAGTAACCTTGAACTTTTCCAAGTGCTACAATATTTTTAGTGTCCTCATTGGGCACCCAACTCTGGAAGGGGGAGGGGCAGGGTACCACTGACCAGCAACTGATTTGGTCCTTGGACACAGCTCTGTAACACAATGACCTCACTCTGGGCAGGAGGAGTTCTGCATCTGCTTAAGTCAATTCAACTAAAGTGCTGCAGGTGACATTGAAGTAGCTTTAGAATTCCTCTGGTCCCATCACAGTGCCTGGCATGGAGCTAGGAGCTGGGTCAGAGGTCATACCCACCAGGTTGTCCAGGGACTACAACCAGTGGGATTGGGAGGCTGACGTTGTCAATGCATCAGGAGCCTCACTTCCTGTTAAGAACTGGACCACCACCCCTGGAAGTCCTGCCCACAGCAAGACCAGCTTCACAACCTCTGTGACTGGCTGTGTGAATCATTGGTCTGCTTTAACGAAGTGGAGGACCCTGATGGCAGACGTTGCATCCCCACGCATCACGCTCCCTTACCTGAATCGCCTTTCTCGCCACTGGCACCAGGGATTCCATCAAGCCCTCGTGAGCCTTTGTCTCCGGGAGGCCCTGGAACTCCCACAGGCCCCGTGGAACCTGCAGCAAAACAAGGGAATGAATGAGAGGAAGCTGGGAGCACAACAAGGAAGGTAGCAGGACACAGAGTCGGGAGCCCTTGTAGGTTTCAACATTATGTTTCAAATTTGACCCCCAACTTCTTTCTTCTGGAATTATGTGTCCACACTGGGGCGGTTTCCAACCCGTTATCCCTGTGGTAATTCCTCATGGGAGTGACTTGCATTGTGGTGCTGGTTATCCAGAGGGTAGCCATGGTAACTATCTGCTTATAATATTACTTGAGGAACAGTAGGAGGCCATTCAGCCCACAAATCAGTTCTAACACTCACCAAATGATGGCCCAAATGCACCTTGCTGCAGACTTCACTACCAAGGTGGGACCATTGCTACCAATTGTGAGTGGGTTCGAGGAGTGGTTGGAAGTCGGGGAAGGGAGTGAACAGAAGGTGTGGGACCTAGGGTTAGGGTGAAAGCATAAGCATGGAGTAGATGGGCTGAGTGGCCTGTTTTCATGCTGGGTGTAATTCGACTGATGGGAGTCAGGCTCTGGGTGGAACGGTGGAGATACTGTGACATACCTGGCTGTCCTGGGCTACCGGTGAAGCCCGGTTCACCTGTGGGTCCAACATCACCTTTGGGGCCGGGTAGTCCTGGGTTACCTGGGGAGCGATGGGATTCAGTCAGGATGCGCCTCCGTTCACAGCCACAAACCCCTTCCTTCACCCAACAGTATCGTCAGCTTACCTGGGATTCCCGGCAGTCCTGGACTCCCCTTCGGCCCTGCCGGCCCCATCGAGCCTGGCAACCCAGGAAAACCAGGATCGCCCGTCGTTCCAGGGTCACCGGGAAAACCCGGCAAACCTGGCTCTCCCTGGACACAACAGAATCTGGTCAGTGATGCCCTCATCGATGCTGGAGGTCAAGGAGCACACAGGAGGTGGGTGCAGGGGTTGGGGAGGGGATCGGTGAGGGGGTTGGGGAGGGGATCGGAGATGTGGTGTGGGGGTTGGTGAGAGGGTGGAGGGATGAGAGGGGAGTCAGAGAAGGGTTGGGGGTTTGTCAGGGGTGGGTGAGAGGGGTTAGGGGTTTGGAGGAGGGTTGGGGGTTTGATGAGAGGGATATAGGGGTGGTGGGAAAGGTGGTGTGGGGTGTGGTGAGGTGGGTGTAGGGGGGGTGGGAGGGTGGAGGGGTGTGGGGGTGGTTTGTGAGGTGGTTGGGGTGGTGGGTTGGGAGAGGTTGAGGGGTGTGGCGGGGGTTTGGTATTGTTATTGGTTTATTATTGTCACTTGAAATTGTCACCGAGGTACAGTGAAAAACTTGTCTTGCATACTGATCGTACAGGTCAATTCATTACACAGTGCAGTTACATTGAGTTAGTACAGAGTGCATTGATGTAGTACAGGTAAAAACAATAACAGTACAGAGTAAAGTGTCACAGCTACAGAGAAAGTGCAGTGCAATAAGGTGCAAGGTCACAACAAGGTAGATCGTGAGGTCAGAGTCCATCTCATTGTTTAAGGGAACCGTTCAATAGTCTTATCACAGTGGGGTAGAAGCTGTTCTTGAGCCTGGTGGTACGTGCCCTCAGGATCCTGTATCTTCTACCCGATGGAAGAGGAGAGAAGAGAGGATGTCCCGGGTGGGTGGGATCTTTGATTATGCTGGCTGCTTCACCAAGACAATGAGAGGTAAAGACAGAGTCCAAGGAGGGGAGGCTGGTGTCCGTGATGCGCTGGGCTGTGTCCAGAACTCTCTGCAGTTTCTTGCGGCCCTGGGCAGAGCAGTTGCCGTACCGAGCCGTGATACATCCAGATAGGATGCTTTCTATGGTGCATCGGTAAGAGTTGGTGAGAGTCAAAGGGGACATGCCGAATTTTTTTAGCCTCCTGAGGAAGTAGAGGCGCTGGTGAGCTTTCTTGGCCGTGGCATCTATGGGAGAGGTTGAGGGGTGTGGGGGGTTGGTGAAGTGGGGGCATGGTGGGAGGGGTGGAGGGATGTGAGGGGGGTGGTTGGAGAGGGGTTCCATTCTGCCCCAGTGGGAGTGGAGTCAGCACTGAGCTGAGATTCAGCCAGTGTTACCCTGAGCACTGAGAGCACTGCCAATGTGTGCCACTGGCTGTGCCCAAGTCAGTGGAATCCAGTCAGATCCAGCTGCACCATGCCCCACCCCAGGGAAGGTTCAGATACCCCTCCCAACCTTTGCAGTGCCCACACTGGGGCTGGGCTTACTGCCTGGCACCGTTGACAGAGAGCCGTCCTCGGCTCCCACATCCTTCACCACAGTACGGGCCAGCCAGGCGGTGGTACCGTCTAACCCGACCCATCCACATGGGGGGTGATGGTGACCTTGTGGGTGAGTGTTTCCTCTCCCCCAACCAGGAGGCAATGGGACCAGAGGGGTTTAACAGTTCAGATCATTGTTCCTCTGGCTCTCGGGTACACTGGGCACTCACCCTCACAACATCCAGTGCCTCTCCCTCATCACTGGGCCACACTCACCTTCTGACCTTGCTCACCCGGGATCCCATATGCTGGTGGCCCGGGGTCTCCCTTTGCACCTTTCTCACCGCTCTGCCCAGTGAATCCAGGGATGCCCGGCTGTCCTGGATCTCCTGGTTGACCGGGAGGTCCTGGCACACCTGCAGAGGTAACACCAGACTGTCAGCATCTCAATGCTTCAGCACATCCAAAGCCCCAAAACTCCGGGCTCCTCGCACAGTTCCCATCCCGCAATCTCCAGAGGGACTCACAGGGTCAGGCAGCATCTATGGAGGGAAATGGACAGTCAATGTTTCAGGTGAGGGAGCATCTCACTGTGGGAGGGGTGGTACTGAGGGTGTTGCACCGGGCCGTGCCGTGCAACCGATTTTTGAGCGGGTTCACCGACACCCCGGCCGCCTGTCACTTCTGCGGCCGGGGGGAGACGGTGTACCATGCGTACGCGGAGTGCGAGAGGTTGCAGCCCCTCTTCGAGTACCTGCGGGGACTGCTGCTGAAGTTCTGGTTGCACTTCAGCCCGGCGCTGTTGGTCTACGGGCACCCGGTGCGGCGCGGGGAGGGGCGCGCGGCGGATCTCCTGGTGGGTCTCCTGCTGGGCCTGGTCAAGCTGGCCATCCACAGGACGCGGCGGCGGGTGGCCGAGGGTACCGGCGGGTCGGCCTGCCTGCCCGTCTTCCACGCTTATGTGCACACACGGGTGCGTTTAGAGAGGGAGCACGCGGTTTCCGCGGGCACCCTGGCTGAGTTCCGCGCTCGGTGGGCCCCTCAGGGGATCGCGTGTGTCGTGGATGGTACGGACGCGATTCTTATTTGAAGTGTCGCGTGTCGCGTTAACAGGTGTAGCGTCGCGTGTGTGTTTCGTTAGTATTAGTTTGCGTTCTCTACTGTAGTATGTCATTGCTTAGTTTCTTCTTTTCTGTATTAGATGTCGTGTATTGACACTGGTTGTCTTTTGTAGTGCTTTTAGTGAATTAACGTTTATTATTAAAAAAAGGGGCGGTACTGAGGGAGTGTCGCACTGTGGGAGGGGCTGCATTGTTGGAAATATCCTCTTCAGAACCAAGATCTCACCACAGTCCCGGTCAGAATCCTGTCAGTATGCCATTGCTGTCTGTGGGATCATTTTGTGCCGTTTGGTGCCATGTTTGGGTGTGGTGTGTCTGGGTTGTCCTGAGGTAGTGAATAATTACAGACCCTCTCGGCAGAACTGTGGATACACAGTGACTGGAGAGGGAGCCTCGGGCTCTGGATGTTTGTGTCCAACAGAATTACCTGGTAGGCCCATTTCGCCGATCAGTCCTTTCTCTCCGGGGACACCTGTGGTTCCTGGTTGTCCTGGGATTCCGGGATCACCCACTGGTCCTGTTGGAGGCAGACTCTGGTTACTCTTGCCCTCTGGTGTTTTCATTGCTCGGTCCCTTTGGACCTCCACTGGCCAGGGTCAGATCTGCTCTTCACAGCAGTCCAGAGTGGGGCGTTCCTCAGGGGGATGGTACACAGGGGCTGCAACCCTCTGACAGGGGCCTGCAGCCTCCCCCAGTGGGTGGGTGGGAGCGAGAGACTTGGAAACCTCGGTCACATCAGCAAGGGTCCTCCACAGGCACCTCTGACAGGCACCTGCAGTCAGGGGCTGGGTAACTGAAGTCTCTCGGTCATCAGGGGCTGCTTCCACAGCCTGTCGGCACTGGGTGACCAGAGGCAGCCCCCTGAGCTAATGCACTGACTGTCTCCCCCCCCCCCTCCTCCCCCACCAGTCACCCCTCCACACACTGGGACGTCCTACAAGTGAATGGCCACAGAGAAACAGTCCAACTCTCCTTCTGCCCCCTCCCCTTTCTGCCCCCTCTTTATCTACCCCTTCTCTCTCTTCCTCCCCGCCCCCCACCACCTCTCTCATTTCCTGTTCCTCTGTGCAAACTCCACCGTAGGCAGCCCTGTAGAGGTCCTCATCATCCTTAAGATGAGACTGAAGTCCACTGACGCTGAGACCAAGCCCAACTGCCAGGTTCCAGGCCAGAGGGTGCAGACGTTAGTGCAGTGGGTGTGGAGGGACCAACTAGTCCTGCCCAGCTACCCCAGTATTCCCACGCTCCCTGTGTTCCTTACCTGGCACTCCTGGTAATCCTGGCTCACCATCTTTCCCTGGCATTCCGGGATCACCAGGAATGCCTTGGTGCCCCTTGGTTCCTGGAAAACCAGTCTTCCCTGGGGATAAAACAGTCATAAGTTAAGCAGAGGGGACCATGGAGGGGTGCGAGCAGTTTCTGCATGAACTGGGGTCAACTCAGAGTGCCAGGGATGTTGTCAGTGAGGTCAAGAACTGGGGCCTGTACAGCAGGCAACAATGGAGACACTGGCACAGAGCCAGTATGGGCTCTAGGGGCCAAATGGCCTCCTGGAGTGCTGTCATTTGTGGTGCAGTGTGTTGCACCTCCCCTCCGAATCAAATGTTCTGGATTCAAGCCCCAATCCAGAGACAAGCTGAGAAATCTGGCTGATACCAGTTGAATGGGTTGAATGGGGAGCGTCACACTGTGGGCGGGGATCTGATGCGAGTGTGGGGCGCGGTGTCGTGCAGCGAGCGCGCGGCCGCTCCCTCTCCGGTCGGGGCGGGCGCCGAGGGAGGCGCCAGGCGGGTCCCGGCCGCGCCGGCTCCCGCCCCGCCGAAGTTGCTGGTGGGGCCCAGGGCCCGGCGTCTCTCGCGGGAGGCAGCTCGGCACAACCTGAGCCGCCTGGAGGCCACGCCGACGGTGCTGTTTCGCGAGGCGCCGAGGCAGTACTTGTACGGGCTGCTCCTGCACACCTTTCACTTCCTCGCCCTGGTCTGCCAGCCGGACACGCCGTGGCGGTCCGTCTTGCCGGTGGGCGGCGAGGGGGGTCCCCGGTGGAAGTCTCACTATGCTGGAGTCCTCCCGCTGTACATCGGGGACCTGGGGTGGAGGGTGCTGCACCGGGTGGTACCGTGCAACTGGTTCCTGAGCCGGTTCACCGACACCCCAGCCGCCTGTCACTTCTGCGGCCGGGAGGAGACGGTGTACCACGCGTACGCGGAATGTGAGAGGTTGCAGCCCCTCTTTGAGTATCTGCTGGGGCTGCTGCTGAAGTTCTGGCTGCACTTCAGCCCGGCGCTGTTGGTCTATGGGCACCCGGTGCAGCGCGGGGAGGGGCGCGCGGTGGATCTCCTGGTGGGTCTCCTGCTGGGCCTGGCCAAGCTGGCCATCCACGGGACGCAGTGGCGGGTGGCCGAGGGTACCGGTGGGTCGGCCTGCCTGCCCGTCTTCCGTGCTTACGTGCGCGCGCGGGTGTCATTGGAACAGGAGCACGCGGTCTCCTCGGGCGCCCTGGCCGAGTTCCGTGCTCGGTGGGCCCCTCAGGGGATCGCGTGTGTGGTGGACGAGACGGACGCAATTCTGGTGTGAAGTGTTGTGCGTTTTGCGGTTGCGGACGTAGTGTTGCGCGGGTATTGGTTTCGGCTGGGTTGTTTCTTTCTGTACTCAATGCAGCGTGTTTGCTGTTGGTTGTTTTGTAGTGTTTTTTAATGAATAAACGTTTTGTACAAAAAAAAGGGCAGTACTGATGCGGCGGCGGCCAGCCAAGGGTACCGGCAGGTCGGCCTGCCTGCCCATTTTCCGCGCTTATGTGCGCGCGTGGGTGCATTTAGAGAGGGAGCACGTGGTTTCCACAGGCAGTCTAGCTGAGTTCTGCGCTCGGTGGGCCCCTCAGGTTGATTGCATGTGTGGTGGACAAGATGGATGCGATTCTGGTGTGAAGTGTCGTGTTTTGCGGTTGTGGGCGTAGTGTTGCGCTGGTATTGGTTTCGGCCGGGTTGTCTCTTTCTGTACTAGATGTAGCGTGTTTGCTGTTGGTTGTTTTTGTAGTGTTTTTTGACGAATAAACGTTTTGTACAAAAAAAAGGGGCAGTACTGACCCATCTTCCGCGCTTACGTACGCGCAAGGGTGTCTTTGGAACAAGAGCACGCGGTCTCCTCGGGTGCACTGGCGGAGTTCCGTGCTCAGTGGGCCCCTCAGGGGATCGTGTGTGTTGTGGACAAGACGGATGCGATTTTGGTATGAAGTGTTGTGTGTTGCGGTTGCGGCGTAGTGTTGCGCGGGTATTGGTTTTGGCCGGGTTGTTTCTTTCTGTACTAGATGTAGCATGTTTGCTGTTGGTTGTTTTTGTAGTTTTTTTTAACGAATAAATGTTTTGTACAAAAAAAAATGGGGCAGTACTGAAGCACGCGGTCTCCACGGGTGCCCTGGCCGAGTTCCACGTTCAGTGGGCCCCTCAGGGGATCGCGTGTGTCGTGGACGAGGCTGATGCTATTTTGATCTGAAGTGTTGTGTGTGGTGGTAGTGGGCATAATGTCGTATGTGTGTTTCATGGGTATTAGTTTGCATTATTCTCTGTAGTTATGTAGTTGCTCGTTGTTTCTTTCTGTATTGGATGTAATGTATTGATAATGGTTGTCTTTTGTAGTGCTTTTAGCTAATAAACATTTTGTAAAAAATAGGGGCAGTACTGAAGCACGCGGTTGCTGCGGGCGCCCTGGCCGAGTTTCGCACTCGGTGGGCCCCTCAGGGGATCGCGTGCGTCATGGATGGTACAAACACGATTCTTATTTGAAGTGTTGCGTTAACAGGAGTAGTGTCGCGTGTGTGTTTCGTTAGTATTAGTTTGCATTCTCTACCGTAGTATGTCGTTGCTTAGTTTCTTCTTTTCTGTGTTAGATGTAGTGTATTGACACTGGTTGTCTTTTGTAGTGCTTTTAGTGAATAAATGTTTATATTAAAAAAAAGGGGCGGTACTGAAGCACGCGGTCTCTGCGGGTGCCCTGGCCGAGTTTCGCGCTCGGTGGGCCCCTCAGGAGATCGTGTGTGTCGTGGACGACACCAATACAATTTTGATCTGAAGTATTGAGTGTTGTGGTAGAGGGCGTAGTGACGTATGTGTGTTTTCGCTGGTGTTAGTTTATAGTAATCTCTGAAGTTCTGTAGTTGACTAGATGATCCTTTCTGTATTAGATGTATACATTTGATATTTGTAGTCTTCTGTAGTGCTTTTAGCTAATAAACGTTTTATACAAAAAAAGGGGCTGTACCGAGCCGAGGGTTCCGGCAGGTCGGCCTGCCTACCCATCTTCCGTGCTTGTGTGCGTGCTGGTGTCTTTGGAACGGGAGCATGCGGCCTCCGCAGGCACCCTGGCCGAGGTCCGCGCTCGGTGGGCCCCTCGGTGGGCCCCTCAGGGGATTGAGTGTGTTCTGAAGCGATTTTGATATGAAGTGTTGCGGTGGTGGGTGTAGTGTTGCGCGGGTATTAGTTTTGCCTAGTTGTTTCCTTCTGTATTAGATGTGCTGTATTTGATGTTGGTTGGTTTTTATAGTGTTTTTAGTGAATAAACGTTTTGTAAAAATAAGGGGCAGTACCAAGCCGAGGGTTCTGGCGGGTCAGCCTGCCTGCCTGTCTTCCATGCTTACGTGCGCGCGCGGGTGTCTTTGGAACAGGAGCACGCGGTCTCCGCGGGTGCCCTGGCTGAGTTCCATGCTCGGTGGGCTCTTCCGGGGATCGAGTGTGTCGTGGATGGTTCCGATGCGATTTTGATATGAAGTGTTGTGTGTTGCAGTGGGGGGCGTAGTGTTGCGCGGGTATTAGTTTTGCCTAGTTTCTTTCTGTATTAGATGTGCTGTATTTGATGTTGGGTGTTTTTTGTAGTGCTTTTAATGAATAAACATTTTGTTAAATAAAGGGGCAGTACTGAAGGGGGGTACCCAGTGGAAGTCTCCCGCTGTACATCGGGGACCTGGGGTGGAGGGTGCTGCACCGGGCCGTGCCGTGCAACCGATTCTTGAGCCGGTTCACCGACACCCCGGCCGCCCGTCACTTCTGCAGCCGGGAGGAGACGGTGTACCACGCGTACGCGGAATGTGAGAGGTTGCAGCCCCTCTTCGAGTACCTGCGGGGGCTGCTGCTTAAGTTCTGGCTGCACTTCAGCCCGGCGCTGTTGGTTTACGGGCACCCGGTGCGGCGCGGGGAGGGGCGTGCGGAGGATCTCCTGGTGGGTCTTCTGCTGGGCCTGGCCAAGCTGGCCATCCACGGGACGCGGCGGCAGGCGGCCAAGGTACTGGCCGGTCGGCCTGCCTGCCCGTCTTCCGTGCTTACGTGCGTGCATGGGTGTCTTTGGAACAGGAGCACGCTGTCTCGGCGGGCGCCCTGGCCGAGTTCTGCGCTCAGTGGGCCCCTCAGAGGATTGCGTGTGTCGTGGATGGTGGGAATGCGATTCTCATCTGAAGTGTTGTGTGTGCGTTTAACGGTTGTTAGTTACCATTATTGCTGTAGTTCACATAGTTTTTCTTCTACTTTCTTGTGTCGTTGTAGTAGTTTGATATTGGATGTCCTTTTGTAGTGCTTTTAGTGAATAAATGTTTGTAAAATAGAATAAAACAAAGGTGCGGTGATGAGGCAGCACTATACTGTATCTCAGCTGAGGGTTAATTAGGCCCTATCTGCACTCTCAGGTGGGTGTCAGAGATCCCACGGCGTTGTCTGAGTGTCTCTCAGGGTCTCGATGTGTTTCCGTGTCTCAGTGTTGTGTGTGTCTCACATTAGATTCACTAAGTTATTTATTGAGGAAAATGCGATGGGTTGGGTGTGAATGAGGAGCCTGTTGTACATCACCGTCAAGGATCAGCTTCAAGCTCCCAATGATCGATGTACGGCTCAGACATCAATACACATCAACATCCTGAAGTATGATCGATCCAAGTGCACAGAGTGGACGTATTTGTGATTTGTTTCAAAGATACATATGCAATTGTACATGTGTACACAGACATGTGTGGCCCATGCACACGTGTGTGCCCAGACTGTCCCGTGTTGTGTTACACCCTTTACCTGGTTCCCCAGTATCTCCCTTCTGGCCTTTCATCTTCTCCATTTCGTGTTTGTCCAGCACACCAGGTTGTCCCATCAAACCAGCTTCCCCTTTCGTGCCTTTCTCACCCGTGTTCCCTGGGTCCCCAGGGAAACCCGGCAACCCTGGGTCACCTGAGGAGACAAAGCACGTCAGCAGACAACTCCAGCATTTCCCAGCCGACGCGGTCAGTGTGCGGTCACTACTATCGATAAAACGGCGGCGGAAGATGGAAGCACTGACCTTTGCTGCCGGGCAGTCCCACACTCCCCGGATCTCCCGGGAAACCTGGGCTCCCAGGGGCACCCATCACTCCCATTTCTCCTTTTGGACCTATGATTAGTGGAGATATATGACCACAAGGAAGAAAAGCCAACATTAGCAATGAAAAGAAAAACACAGAGAGTTTATATTCTGTCTCGGTGTCAGGAGTGAGACGACTGTAGACCCAGCATCCCTTGGCCACTTGGGAGAAGCCTCAGACCAACAGTCAATGTTGGAATCCCAAGAGAGGGTCCAAGTTGACAGTGGACCCTCTCTCAGGATGTGGGTCGAGATCCATCCTTCCTGCCCCATTCCTGGTTCATCGGAGACAGACTCACAAGCCTTCGGCACTCTGGAACCCCTCCCACCGAGCCTTGCGTGGTCTCAAGCCTTGAGGAGATTCCCAAAAGCACCAGCTTGGCGAAGGTGGGAGAGAGTTGATGGGAAATCCGACGCTGGTGGTGAACTCCCTTCTCATCCACGGCAGCTCACAGCTGGTCAAAAGGTAGGGCCTCCTTGTGGAAAAGCGGATAGATGGGGCTCCAGGACAAGAGACCCCTGGTAGGGACTGGGGGGCGTGGGGTTCACAGATCTTTGAGGAGAATCGATGCTGAACTTTTATAAATCCCTGGTCAGGCCCTGGCTGGAGTGCTGTGTCCAGTTCCAGGATATCACTGCCTGTGAGAGGGTGGGGAGGATGCTTACCGGAACAGTCCTGGGGATGAGGGATTTGGGTTCCATGGAGATATTTCTCCTTGGATCCATAGGATACCTCTTCTTGGAGGTTAAGGAGAGATTTAATGGAGATGTTGAAAACCAGGAAGGGTTTTGTTGGAGTAGTTAAGGAGTAATTGTCTCCCGGGACAGGAGGGGGGGTGCCCAGAGGACACGGAGTGAAGGGCATCGGTACAGGGATCAGAGGCGAGAGGAGGGGCATGTTTTTACGCAGTTGAATTGCTGTGATCTGGGATGTGCTGCCTGAAAGGTGCTGGAGGTGGATTCAACAGGAACTTTCAGGAGGGACTTGGGAAAAACTGGAAAAGGAGAGAAGTGGGGAAAGAGCAGGCAGTGGGTCTAATTAAAGACTCCTTTACAGAGCCAGCACGACCTCTGTGGCCAAATAGACACCCTCTGTTCCCTGAGCTTCCACGGTTTTGGATCTGATTTGGGATCAGGTTGCATGTCAAACTGCCAGAAAGTGCCAGTGGAGAGAGTTCTGCAAACCATCACTTACCTTGCAATCCAGGAGGGCCATCTCTTCCTGGTGGTCCAACCAGGCCTGGGAAACCAGGAAGGCCAGGAAGACCCTTGGGCCCCATTGGCCCCTGCTCTCCCTGTGGACCTGGGATGTCCAGGCCTGGGAAACCAGGGTCTCCTTTGGGTCCAGGGGGTCCCAGGTACCCTACGTGAGAAAGAACCATCATTACGCCCCTGATTAATCTCCCCCACAGCTTTTACTACAGACTGTTGCTCTCCAGCTCACCCCTCTTTGCTGATCCTTGATATATTGTTCCTTTCTCCCTAGTCCGATCCAGATCTGGGCCCAATTCCCCCCAAACATTCTCCCGTTTCCCAATCTCCCTCCCAGGGTCCTCTGTCAGTGGTAGCTCAGTGGGTTGTATTCCAGCAGGAGGTCCCCACTTCACGCCCGCTCCTGGGACATGAGCTCAGAAATGCTGGGCTCCTGCTGGTACTGTGGGTGTGTGCACTGCCTCCTGGGTGGTAGACGTCAAACCAAAGACTTGCTTCCCTCCTCAGCACCAGTGAGGAAGAGCAGGCAAGCTCCCCAGGTATCCCGCCCTGTATCCGTCTCCCTGCCCACCTCCTGAGGTAAGTTGCTGCTAGTGGCAACCGTCTCATCCACAGCATCCTGCTGCATACAGTGAGCTCCCTGCTTCAGCCGTGGTAGTGAGGGGCAGTGGCGCATGCTGCATTGGTGCGGTAGATGCTGCAGAACTGTCACCTGCTGGGACGTACCAATCAGGCCTGGTGGTCCTTGAGGTCCTGGTTTGCCGGGCAGGCCTGGTGCCCCAATCCCTGGAGGGCCAGGGGGTCCTGAGGGACCCTGAGAACCTGGTGGACCCATGTTGCCTGAAAGAAGGAAGAGGGAAGACATGAAGGGGTCTGTGGGGATTCCTCGCAGCTTTCAGAGACCATCGCAGACCAGAGTCCAATTGTCTGACTGTGCCGCTAACTTCGTGGAGTCCCCCACACCATGGGGTCACTGTTGACCAGAAACTTAAATGGACTAGTCACATAACACAGGTCAGAGGCCGGAGATCCTGCAGCGAGTGACACCCCAAGGCCGTTCCACCATCCACAGGGCATCAGTCAGGACTGAGATGGGTTGCCCGGTGAGTGAGGCTCTCATCCCTCCCTCCCTCCACACCCCCTCCCTCCACCTCAACCCCTCCCACTCTCCACACCCCCTCCCTCCCTCCACCACACTCCCTCCCTCCCTCCACACCCCCTCCTGCCCTCCACCACACCCCCTCCCTCTCTGCACATCCCCTCCCTCCCTCCACACCCCCCCACTTCCCCTCCCCACACCTCTCCCTGCACCACACCCCCTCCCTCCACCACACCCTCTCCCTCCACCACACCCCCTCCCTCCCTTCACCACACCCCTCCCTCCCTTCACCACACCCCTCCCACCACACCCCCTCACACCACCACCGGCACACAGTACCTGCAGAGTCTGAGAAGCGTTAACTGCAGTGAGATTGCACTGAGCAGGGACTGGCCTGGAGCTGAGCCAGGGGCTCGCGGAGGAAGCCGGAGACACACAGGGCCGCCCTGCACTGGGAGGATGCCTTGGGGGCAGCACAGGCCCTACCCCCGTATGTAAGTTGGACGTGGCACCCCATGGAGGTGTGGGGCACAGTGTGGGGAGGGGGGTGCCAGTCGATGCTCAGGGCACCCGCTTGCTGCCCCTCGCTGCCACTGGGCACCAGCCCCACCCAGACCGACACTCACCTTTAATCCCGGGGAAGCCCTGGATTCCCGGCTGTCCTGGTACCCCTGGAATTCCAGGAAGACCCTCATCCCCTTTAAGTCCTGGAACTCCTGCTGGTCCAGGGACACCTGTAAATCCCCGAGGGCCCGGAAGTCCCACTCCCGGAATGCCCTGGATCAGAGAAAGAGACAGTCAGTGGGTCAGTTGGCCAGTGGGTCAGTCAGTCAGTCAATCAGTGGGTCAGTCAGTCAGTGGGTCGGTCAGTGGGTCAATCAGTCATTCGATCAGTGGGTCAGTTGATCAGTGGGTCTCAGTCAGTCAGTCAGTGGGTCTGTCGGTCAGTGGGTCTGTCGGTCATTCGATCAGTGGGTCAGTTGATCAGTGGGTCTCAGTCAGTCAGTCAGTGGGTCGGTCAATGGGACGGTCATTCGTTCAGTGGGTCAGTTGATCAATGGGTCTCAGTCAGTCAGTCAGTGGGTCTGTCGGTCATTGGTCAGTCACCATCAGAGAACGGGGAGAGCAGGAAGCGGGGGGATGTGGGGAGGAGGAGGGAGGGTGGATGTAAAATGTGGGAGGGAGGATGAGAGAAGAGGGGGGAATCCAGAGAAAGGGGAGAGGAGGAGAGGGGAGGGGAATTGAGGGAGGAGAAGGAGCAGGAGATGAGGGAGTGGGGAGGGAAGGAAAGACGAGGGCAGGGAGGGAGTGGGAATGAGTGAGTGGGGAGGCAGGCAGGAGGGGTGGGAGGTGGAGACGAGGGAGGAGGGAGGGAGGGAAAGGAGGAGAGGTAAGGAAGAGGGAAGTGGTGGGGGAAAGGGAGATGGGGTGCCCCCCCATCTCCCCCAGACACCCCCATTTCTCTGTTTGCAGCATTGAATCCCCCCTCCCACTGCCCTCACAGGCAGCACGTCCCAGATCACAGCAACTCGCTGTGTGAAACCGCTCCCCTCCTCCCCCCTCTGGTCCTCCTGCCGACCCCCTTCACTCCGCGCCCCCTGCTCACCCACCCTCCTGCCCCGGGAACCCTTCAGTGTTTGCTGAACCGTCCCTGCCCACCCCGGCGGGTGCCGGCACAGGACACCCCGGGACATCAGGAGCTTCCCTCCGCTGGTGACAGGGGTTACATGTGGTAGGCAGGGTCAGGGCTGACCTTCTCTCCCGGCGGTCCAACTGGCCCAGGCTGACCATCGATTCCGGGCCGTCCAGTGAGTCCGGGAGGACCCGGTTCTCCGGGAACTCCGTCTGCACCTGGGGAAGGGAAGGAGGTATGAGTCACAGAGACATACAGCACAGAAACAGGCCCTTCGGCCCAACTGGTCCATGCCAACCAAGGTGCCCCATCCAAGCTGGTCCCATTTGCCAGCATTTGGCCTGTAACCTTCTGAACCTTTCCTGCCCATAGAGCTGTCCAACTGCCTTCTAAAAGTTGTTATTGTACCTGCCTCAACCACTTCCTCTGGCAGCTCGTTCCACACAGATATCACCCTCTGTGTGAAATGTTGCCCCTCAAGTTCCAATTAAATCTCTCCCCTCTCACCTTACAACTATAGCCTCTAGTTCTTGATTCCCCAATCCTGGGAAAAAGACAATGCATTCACCTTATCTATGCCCCTCATGATTTTATACACCTTTATAAGATCACCCCTCAGTCTCCTACGCTCTAAGGAATAAAGTCCCAGCCTGTCCATCCTCTCCCTGTAACTTAGTCCCTCAAGTCCTGGCAACATCCTTGTAAATCTTTTCTGCACTCTTTCCAGTTTAATAACATCTTGCCTATAGCAGGGCGACCAAAGCTGAACACAATATCCCAAGTGTGGCCTCACCAGCGTCCTGTACAACTGCACTGTGACCTCCCAAAATTTATACTCACTGCCCTGACTGATGAAGACCAACGTGCCAAAGGCCTTCTTCACCACCCTGTCCGCCTGTAACTCCACTGGAGGGAAGAGGTGGTGTGTGTGCGTGTGGATACACAATTCATGTATGGGACTGCACAATGATGGTGTAGGGTTTGTGATTACTGTGTGCTGTTCACATATCGTGCAGGATTTGTGGAATATCTTTGGAAGAGAGACTCCAAGACACTACACAGGAGTGGTGGCTGGTTTGCTGATCGAGGCATGGAGCAGCCGATCAGAATGTAAGGCATTCCTGGATTGGAAGTGTCACCTTTATTCAAGGCAATTTACTCGCTATGTGCCTGTGATGCTGCTGCAAGTAAGTTTTTCATTGCACCTGTGCACACGTGTACTTGTGCATCGGACAGTAAGGTTGACTTTTGAACCTTAACTGTCAGGCAACACTCTGACCAATGAGTGTTTCATACCAATGTTATCCCATTCACGATTTGGTTTGGGAGATGTTGAGGGAGTGTACAGAGTTGGACTGAAGTGGATCAGATCCATCATGTTGTGGGAGGTGATCTGGGGACACGGAATCCCAGGTGGTCTGGTCAATGACGGAGTCACCTTGGTTCCAGAGGTTTGCCCACAGGTAAAGCAGGGGTGAAGCAGCGCGAGGCGCCAGTCATCGGAGACACATCTGGGATAGTCATGTGTGGCTACAGTGTGGGGCTGCACAGTTGCAGTACATTGTCTGCTGTTACAGTTATGATGCAGGGATCAGATCCGGTACAATGTGTAATGTTACAGTGCAAGAGAGTTTGTGGTTACAGTGGGGGTTATGTGCTGTGTGTACTGTTATGGTGCGGTGTGTACTGTTACATGCTGTGTGTACCGTTACATGCCATGTGTACCATTGTGTGCCATGTGTACTGTTATGGTGCTGTGTGTACCGTTACAGTAAGGGTGCATCATTACCTTTTGGCCCAGTGGGGCCAGGAAATCCTATCCCCGGCGGCCCTGGATCTCCTTTGGGTCCAATGATTCCCTGAGGACCAGGGAGACCAGGTAACCCAGGGTCACCTGTGAGAGAGTAAACAGGAGTGTTACACACTGCTGACACACAGCATCACACACCCTCACACACAGCATCACACACAGCGTCACACATAGCATCACACACCCTCACAAAGAACAATGTCACACACACCCTCACACACAGCGTCACACACACCCTCACACACAGCATCACACACCCTCACACAGAACAATGTCACACAGCCTCACACACAACGTCTCACATCCTGACACAACGTCTCACACCCTCACACAACAGTGTCACACACAAACGTTGTCACACACTGCCGACACACAACAGTGTCACATACCCTCACACACAACAGTGAAACACACCCTCACGCACACTGGTGGGTGTGGAATGGGATCCAGTGTGAATTGCATGTTTGGATTACTCCATAACTCCATAGGAGACAGAGGGTAGGGGTGGAAGGCTGTTATTCTGACTGGACGTCCGTGACCAGTGGTGTTCCACAAGGATTGGTGCTGGGACCTCTGTTGTTTGTGATATATGTCAATGATTTGGGTGAAATGTAGACGGGTGGATTAACAAGTTTGCTGATGACACCAAGATCGGTGGAGCTGTGAACAGTGTAAAGGACGATCAAAGAATAGAGCGGGTTAGGGATCAGTTACAGATGTGGGCAGAGAAGTTTAATCTGGGCAAGTGTGAGATGCTGCACTTTGGAAGGTCAAATGAAAGGAGAGTATAAAGTAAAAGGTAGATCCCTTAATAGCACTGAGGTACAGAGGGATCTTGGGGTCTAGAGTTTACTGAACGTGGCCACGCAAGTGGATAAGGCGTATGGAATGCTTGCCTTCAGTGGTGGGGGTATTGAGTATAAGAGTCAGGAAGTCATGCTGCAGCTGTATAAAACTTTAGTCAGACCCCACTTGGAGTATTGTGAGCAGTTCTGGTCGCCCCGTTACAGGAAGGATGTGGAGACTGTGGAGAGAGTGCAGAAGAGGTTCACCAGGATGCTGCCTGGATTAGAGGCTGTGAGCTATAAGGAGAGGTTGGACAAACTTGAATTGTTCTCCCTGGAGCGTCAGAGGCTGAAGGGAGACGTGACAGAGGTTTTTAAAATTGTGAGAGGCAGAGATAGGGTAGACAGGGTAGAAATGTCACACACCAGAGGACGTGTCTTTAAGGTTAGAGGGGGGATGTTTAAAGGCGACGTGAGGGGCAGGTTTTTTATCCAGAGAGCGGTGGGTGCCTGGAATGGGTCACCAGGGGTAGTGGTGGCAAAGGGAACTTTGGTGGAGCTTAAGAGGCTTTTAGACAAGCAAATGAATATGAGGGGAATGGAGGGATGTGGATGATACACAGGAGGAGGACATTTAGTATAAATTGGCATCAAGATCGGCACAACATTGTGGGCTGAATGGCCTGTGCAGTGCTGTACTGTTCTATGTTCTGTGTACAACTAGTGTCACACGCCCTCACACACAACAGTGTCACACACCCTCACACACAGTGTCACACACCCTCACACACAACAGTGTCACACACCCTTACACACAATAGTGTCACACACCCTCACACACTCTTTGGGAGGGTGACCAGATTACTGGGACTGGTTTCTGTGTGTGTACGCATTACCTGGTGACCGGCAGGTCAGGGGTTGACGTACCTCTGCTCCCTGGCTGACCCTTCAGTCCCTGGGGGCCCGGAACTCCGGGTAGTCCCGGCAAACCTATGGATTTTCCAGCTTCACCTTTCCGACCTGTTGCAAGGAAGGTTAATGGAACAATGAGCAACGGATGAAACGGCAGGGATGCAGTGCCTGTCCACTGGTGAACGCAAGCCCTTCCTCACCTTCTGAGTGGGTTTGGTGCTGGCATACAGAGCCCCATTGTCCTGTGTTTGGGTTACGGTCCCAACCAGGGTGCTGCACCCCACGCTGGTATCCCAGACCCTGCACCCCTCTCCCGAGCTCCCCCACCGCTTGGCTACCCCATGGCTCTCTGACCACCCTTGTAGCACTGGACACCGTGTGTCACTGGCCCACACGTGTGTCACCAGCCCACACAGCTACGCCATTGGACAGTGCCAGGACTTTAGAATTCACCCGTTGTTTTCAACCCCTCATGACCTCATCTGTCCCTGCCTCTAGAATCCTCACCGCCTCTACAACCCCCAGGTCTCAGCCTCGGTCCCTCCACCTCAGGAGGCCGTGTCTCAGACGGCTCAACACAGAGACCCAAATCCCCCCACTCCCTGAACCTCTCCACCCTTCTCTCCTCCTTCAACCCTCTGGTCAGACTCCCCAGCGCTGTGGCACTGCCAGGGTTTGTCCTGGGGAAGGCCGTGGTGGACTAGGGAGGTAGGAGGGGTGTTTACCCTGGGGGGGGGGGTCTGCTGTGGCTGGAGGGATCCACTCCGAGCATCCACAGTGTCCGGATTCTGGTCTGTGGTCCGTCCTTCCCTCGGGGCATGTGGAGAGGGAAGGAGGGTCCCATCCGGCCCGAGCTCCCCAGCACGTCACCCCTCCTAACCTATTGCACAGGGTGGGGCCATGGGGACTGCAGCCCACATCCACCAGTAGCCAGGTGTGGGGGCAGTGACTGTCCCATGTCGGAGCTGACACTGACACACCGGGTACACACCCAGGGCGGTCTTTGGCAGCTGGGGCTACCCTGGGGGTCAGTCTGCACATCGTGCCCCCGCCTACCGGTACAATGTCACTATCCACCCCCTGCCCCTCCGTGACCTGCCCGTGGCCAGTCAGATATTGGGAATGGAGGTGGGTCTGGCTGCCCACTGGACATCGCCACAGCGACTGTGACCCACCCCATGGTGCTGCCGGTGAGGGGACGGGACCCAAACTCACCTGGTACCCCAGGTAGACCTGGTCGTCCTGGGAAACCCTGGATGCCCTTCTCTCCTGGGAAGCCTGGTTGCCCCAGTCCAGGAGGGCCCGGAACGCCCTGGTCTCCTGGTGGCCCATGTAGTCCCGGAGCGCCGGGCAGTCCGGGTTCTCCCTTCAAGCCAGTTGCTGCCTGACAGCCAGAGATGCCCATTAACAGCTGGAGGCAGCAGTGCCACAGGTGCCAATCCCACCCCTGATGCCAATCCCCACCCACCCGGTGCCGATCCCACCCCCCCACCCCCCCCCCCCCCAGTGCCAGCCTGCGACCTCCTCCCTGCACACAGCTCACAGCAATACCCAGGGCCCAGGGGGAGGGAGGGGCAGGGGTGGGGGTGGCAGGGGGAGGAAGTGGAAGGGTCGGGGGTGGCAGGGGGTTCACAAGGGAGGGGGAGGTACACTCACCTTCCTGCAGATGATCTGTGGTGGTGCCGAGCTCCCCGACTGCCTGAGCCCCTCCCAGCTCAGCTCCTGGTGTGTTTGTGGGGCGGGGGGCGGTTGGTGGGTGATGGTGGGGGATGGGAGAGTTTGTGGGGGGGCGGGGCTAGGGGCTTCGGCTCAGGCTGTTGCCCACCCGGGACTGTGGCTGGCGCCCAGTGACGCTCTGACCGAGCCGTCCCTGCCCTCCGTCCCCAGCCCTGTTACTTACCGGCTCACCCTTGGGTCCAGGCAGGCCAGGGGCTCCATCTTTCCCGGGAATTCCATCCACTCCGGGCAGCCCCCGGCTTCCTGGGTAACCCCTCTCACCCCGGTCTCCTTTCAGACCTGGTAAAGCATGGATGTCACCGGGGTCACCTTTGGATCCAGGGGATCCCATCCGTCCTGGAATGCCGGCAGGACCCTGGGGAGGAGAGAGTGTCAGTGGGCAACACATCACAGACCCCCACACACCCCCAACACCCCCCATACACCCCGACACCCCCAACACACCCCGACAACCCCCACACACACACCCCACATGACCCCCATCACCCCACCCCCCCACGCCCCCCACAGACCCCACACACACACACACACCTACACACACACCCTCGCCACACACCCTTTCCACACACACACACCCCACACACACACACCCCACACACACGCACACCATCCCCACACACACCCCCTCCCTACATACACACACACCCACACCCCCTCCCCACACATACGCACACACCCCTCCCCACACACAAACACGCGCGCGCGCGCGCACACGCACACACACACACACACACACACACACAATAAGCTCCACGGCCCACCCGAACATCCCGAGTGGCTTCCCTGACAGCCCCCCACCCTGAATACCATCCTTCTGCCCTGGAAGGGGCAATACTCACAGGTTGGCCTGGGAAGCCTATCCGTCCCGGTGGGCCCTGGTCTCCCTTTGTCCCCGGAATCCCTCGATCACCTGCAAAGTCCCAGAATAAGAGAGTTTGGAAATGTGAAGCTGTTCTATGAGCAGCGACATTTCTCCAGAGCCCACAGAGGTACCCAGAGGGCCAGACCTGTGATCTCCATGTTGTCCCAGCCCCACTCTGAACTCTCTGCCTGGGGACTCCCGCACTGGTACAACAGTGTCCATCGTAAACCTGGGGAACACCTCCTCCTCCATCTGGGCAGGTTGGCCCTCCCAGGCTCAATGTCAAATTCCCCTTCACTGTCTCTGTGTCAGAACCGGCCAGTCCTCTGTAACAGTGGCTCCGTTCTTCTCTCTCCATCAGCACAGCCTGACCTGCTGGGTATGTCTGACAGACCTGCTGGGTATGTCCGACAGCCCTGCACCGAACTTACAACTTATCCTCTTGTCCTCCCTGACCTCACCCTATCTCAGACGCTCCCTTTATTTTATCCCTCCCCCTCACCCACCCCCACACTCTCTGCATCTAATTTTCTCTCCTCCTGACTGGAAACACTAACTCTGGTTCTCTCGCCATGGATGCTGCCTGATCTGCTGAGTGTTTCCCACACTTTCTGGTTTTATTTGGTTACACAGAGACACGTGATAAGTAACACTGGGGCCACGCAGTTCACGGGCAATGACCATCTCCAACCTAAGGGGAGCTAGTCACCTCACCCAGACACACAACTGTATGATCATCATCACTGCTCCTTCATCAGTGCCCCACTCTCTCTCCCCAACAAGCTTCACCCCGAGGACTGCAAACATTAATAAAGACAGCTCACCACCACCTACTCAAGAGCTCTGGCCACTGTCCCACGTCCCATGGACGACAGTGAAGCCCTAGCCCTGCGGTCACAGCCCATCCTTCCATGTTCTGGGCATTGCATCTTCACTCACCTGGTTGCCCAGGGGGGCCTTGAGGACCTGGTGGTCCAAATAACATGGTCGCATTGCAGTGGAAGCAGGTATCTCCCTTGGCCCCTGTGAGGAAATCCAGGTCATTAATGTCATTTCTGGACTCTTGCTGCTCCTTCCCATCACATGGGCATGATGCAGGAGGCCATTCAGCCTGTGCCACCTTTGAGCCCATGCATCCGCCCTTCTCATTCCAAGTCTGTATCCTCTTCCCCAACAAATCCATCACTCACTGGCTCCAACTGTTCTGGTTTGGAACATTTAGCATCCTGAGGGAGGGTTAGAACCAGGGGTCATTGTTCACGTCCGACCGCTTACCACAGACAGGCCATCTGATTCTCTCAGTGGGTCGTGAATCTGTGGAGAGCTCCATGAGCCTGGGGATGAGGTGGGTGTGTGGAGTGGAGGTTACAGCCTTGATCTTATTGGAGGGTGATCAGGCTTGAAGGGCTGAATGGTCTCCTCCTGCTCCTGATCCATACATTCATGTTGGGCAGGCTGGGGGGGTCCAAGATCCCACTGCCTTGTGTGTGGGGAAGAGACCCCTGACCAACAGAGCTCATATCTTGAGGCTCTCCCCTTCCTCCCCACTCACCCTCCCCTCGGAGGGGAGAGCCTCCTTCCCTCAGTCCCATCAACTCCATGGCTCATCTTTAACACCTTAACGCAAAGGCCTCTCCCCTCTGAGGAGCAGAGCCCACACCCGGGTATGGATAGGGAGCAACAGCTTTGATTAGCTGTGGCACAACTTTGTATTCCAACCCCTGAAGTGGTCTGCACTTGGAGTACTGGACCTCCTGCCCTTCACAGCTGCATCATTGAGCAGAGCCATTGTACTTTCAGCCAACAATCGGCGGAGTAAAGAGGAGAGTCCGTGGGAGCTGGGGTCAGGGTCATAGAGTTATAGAGCACAGAAACAGGCCCTTCAGCCCAACGAGTCTGTTCTGACCATTGAGCACCCACCTACGCCAATCCCAGTTAATTCTCCCCATATTCCCTTCAACTGCCACAAGTCCTAGCACCCACCAACACACTAGGGGTCATCTACAGTGTCAATTAACAAATTTGTATGTCTTTGGGATGTTGGGATGGTGGGAACCGGAATACCCGGGGTAGACCCAACCCATGCAGTGACAGGGAGAACATGCAAATTCCACACAGACAGCGCCGGAGGTCAGGATTGAATCCGGGTCTCTGGCACTGTGAGCCAGCAGCTCTACCAACAGAGAAGGTTAAGAGTTAGTAGGCTTGTCCAACATCAGGAAGGGTAAGGACAAACTGACGGGCTGGTCAGTAGTGATCAGTGGACGCAGAGTGAAGGGTCTGATGGGGGGGAGGTTAGATGGGGACGGGGAGAGTGTTTCTGAGCAGCGAGTTACGGAAGGGCAGTGGAAGCAGTCTCAACGGGAACGTTCAAAGGGGAATGAGAAATCCTGGGAAAGGAGAGGGGTTCAGGGCTGTGGGAGAGGAGGGAGTGGGCTGATGGGTTGAATGGCCTCACGAGCTGTAGCGTGAAATGGTTGAGAGAGTCACCCTCAGAAGGGCATCGTGTGAGCAGGTGGGAGCACTGAGGGGCAGAGAAGGTGAGGTGTTTGTGCCCCTCAGTCTCGCCCATAGACCCCACCCACCCCTCTTGATCTCCGGTCCCCACACATCAACTCACCTTTCAGTCCCATCTCCCCTTGGTAACCGCGAGGTCCGTCAGCACCCTTTGGCCCAGGCACACTGACACAATCTTCCCTGGACACTGAGGCAGCACAAGGTAAAACAATTAGAGGCACATCCTGTACAAGCCTACCCCCATCCTTGGTCCAACCGTAGCCAAGTGCCCAGAGCTGCCTTTCTCCAGCAACACCTTGCACCTCTTCCTTACCTTCCCCCCCACAACACATCCCAAAGAGCCCCTTAGAATTTGAACCATTTTTTGGAGGGCAGGCACTGTCTCAAGAAACTTGCCAGCCAAACAGCACACAGCAAAATCCCATGAAGAAACAATCTGTTCTGCTGACGTTTGTCCCCATTCCAGGTTGAGTAGGGTCTGTTACACCTGACCAGGCTCCAGGCTGACATCAGCGAGAGAGGATGGGGAGAGCGATATTGGCCTCTGGTTGTTCTATAAAAGCTGTTTTAACCTCATATCACAGTCACATGGGGTTACCACGGACCCAGGCTTACACTGAAACTGCCCACCTTATGATGTGCACCATTACATTATCGTTCATCACCGTGCCTTAGGACTAAAAATCCATAAATCAATGGTGCGATACAAAATCCTGGTGTTTGTGTAATTCCTACTTTCTTGGAAACTTCAGGAGATTTGGTGTGTCACCAGATAATAGAATGTAGAACATAGAACACTACAGCACAGAACAGGCCATTCAGCCCACAATGTTGTGCCGACATTTTATCCTGCTCTAAGATCTATCTAACCCTTCCCTCCCACATAACCCCCTATTTTTCTATCATTCATGTGTCTATCTAAGTCTCCTAAATGTCCCTAATGTATCTGCCCCCACAACCTCTTTCGGCAGTGCGTTCCACACACCCACCACTCTCTGTGTAAAAAAACCTACCCCTGACATCCCCCTTACACCTTCCTCCAATCACCTTAAATTTATGCCCCCTCGTGTTAGCCATTGTCGACCTGGGAAAAAGTCTCTGACTGTCCACTCAATCTATGCCTCTTATCATCTTGTACACCTCTATCAAGTTGCCTCTCATCCTGCGTCGCTCCAAAGAGAAAAGCCATAGCTCACTCAACCTTTCCTCATAAGACATGTTCTCTAATCCAGGCAGCATCCTGGTAAATCTCCTCTGCACCCTCTCTAAAGCTTCCACATCTTTCCTATAATGAGGCGACCAGAACTGAACACAATACTCCAAGTGTGGTCTGACCAGAGTTTTATAGAGCTGCAACATTACCTTGTGGCTCTTGAATTCAATACCCCGACTAATGAAGGCCAACACTCCATACGCCTTCCTAACAACCCTATCGACCTGTGTGGCAACCTTGAGGGATCTATGAACGTGGACTCCAAGATCCCTCTGTTCCTCCACACTGCTAAGAGTCCTGCCATTAACCTTGTATCCTGCCTTTGAATTTGATCTCCTGAAATGTATCACTTCACACTTACCCGGGTCACAAACCTCTGTCACAAACTTCCACAGATACACTGTTGAAAGTATCCTAACTGGTTGCATCATGACCTGGTGCGGCTATCCCAAGGCACAGGGATGCAGGAGGCTTCAGAGGGTAGTTGACACAGCCCTCGCCACCACTGACAGCATCTACAGGAGGTGCAGCCTCAAGAAGCTAGTGTCTATCATCAAGGATCCCCACTATCTGGGTCTTGTTCTCCTCTCGCAGCTCCCATCGGGCAGGAGGTACAGAAGCCTGAAGCCCCACACCACCAGGTTCAGGAACAGCTACTTCCCTTCAACCATTCGGTTCTTGAACCAACCGGCACAACCCTAACCCCACCTCAGCAACAGAACACTACGGACCACCTCCTGCGCTGCCGTGGGTTGTCTCTGTGTATTTTTTGCACAGTCTTTTTCTTCATTGGTATAAATTTATGTATAATTCATGTTCTGTGTGTTGTCTGTACCTACGTGCCTGTGATGTTGCTGGAAGCAAGGTTTCACAGTACCTGTACCTCACTGTACTCGTGCACATGACAGTAAACTCCACTTGCCTGTTACTTTACGTGACATTGTCATCTCTAACAGGGCCTGCACTTATTATCCTCACAAGTGCCCAGGGCAGTGTGGAGGGGAGCTGCTGCAGACTCTGCTTCGCCACTCTGGAGGCAGGGTGGGGACTGGGCTCCTGTGGACAGTGGCTCTCACCCCCGTCCACGTTCCTGTGAGCAGGGTGAGTTTCCTCGGGGCTGGTGGGCAGACAGAAGTTTCCCAAGAACTTTAAATGCCACTGCACCAGCCACGTAACGTTCACAGCGACTGGAGCAGTCTGAAGCCTGGATCCTGTGGTGTGACTCACCTCCTGACACCCCAAAGCCTTTAAACCACCCCTGAGGCACAAGTCAGAAGATCAGAAATACCCCCTCTGTCCTAGGCTGAGTGCAGCCCCAACAATGCTCAACACCACCCAGGACACCGCTCCCAATTGACTCACACCCCACACTCCACTATAAACACTCCCACCCTCCACCTCTGACACACAGTGGCTACAGTGTGCACCACCTAAGATCGCCCAGGTTACTCCGACAGCACTTCCCAAACCCACCACCTCTCCCACCAAGGACAAGGGCAGCAGCTCAGGGGACAACCACCACCTCCAGGTTCCCCTCCAAGTCAGGCACCACCCTCCCTTGGAAATATATCGCTGATCCTTCATCGTCACTGGGCCTGTCCTGGAACTCCTTCCCCAGCAGCACCCTCCCCAGCAGCACCCTCGCCAGCGGCACCCTCACCCCAGCTGCACACCGGACACCCTCCCCAGCAGCAAGCCGGGACACCCTCACCACACAGACTGCAGCCCCAGGTGGTGACTCATCCCCCAGCCTCTCGAGGACAGTTCTGGATGGGCAGTGAATGCTGGCCCCACTGTGATGCCGCCTCCCGTGAGTTAGTACAGACAAGATGAACAGTGGCTGGGACGTGGGCATTCCATTCTCATCGTCAACGTACCTGGGGGTCCCGGAGGACCAGGTGGGCCAGGGGATCCCCTGACACCTGCACTTCCCGGCAGGCCCGGCATCGATTTCCCTGGCTCTCCTTTGTCACCTTTCTGGCCCCGTTCCCCTGTGAATCCTGGGAAGCCTTTGTCACCTTTCAGCGGCTGACCTGGGTGTGGGTTAAAGAAATCCATTACTTTGTCGGCAAGGACATAAAAACCACTAGCAGCAGGAACAAGTGGCTAAGTGTCTGGTCAGAGGCAATGAGGGAGGTTTAAGGCCATTACTGCAACAAGTTTTCTCTCCTCCCTTTATCCCAGGGTCCACTGTCCTCTCCTATCAGATTCCATCTTCAGCCCTTTGCATCTTCCACCAATCACCTCCCAGCTTCTCACATCAATCCCACTCTCCCCCCCTTCATCCCCACCTACCTACCCTCCCTCTCTCACCTGGACTCACCTGTCACCCACCAGCTCCCGCTCCTCCCCCTCCCCCCACCTTCTTATTCTAGCTTCTGCCCTCTTCCTTCCCAGTCCTGATGAAGGGTCTCGGCCCAAAACGTGGACTGTTTATTTCCCTCCATAGATGCTGCCTGACCTGCTGAGTTCCTCCAGCATTTTGTGTGTGTTACTGAAATAGGTCACATTGTAGACCCCTGGAAAGGACACAATACTTCTCCGATAGAAGAGCAATCAGTGAATTAAGGTTTCAGGACTCCTCTCCCAGTTTGTCTCCACGGAAGCTCAACCAGTTAGTCACAGACACATTGCGCACGGAATTCCCAAATGACTACCCTGTCACATCGAGTTTCACATGGCTTTACCTGGAGGGCCTGGTATCCCGGCCAGTCCTGGGGGCCCTGGGTTGGGGGAAGAAGGAAGCAGAGTTTTAGTGATGGTGACCACTCTCCCAGTGTTGGGGGCTGTTGGTGGGCGGCGGGTGTCCAGCATGCTCACCTTCAGGGCCTCGTTCACCCTTCTCTCCGCGGGGACCTGGGCTTCCTGGCTCTCCCTGCGTGCCATAAATAGCGTTCCCTTCTGCATCAATAATCTGCAAGACCAAGGCCAGCTCCCATTGATAAAGTGCCTTCGAGCTGACAGAGTCACAGAGTTCTACAGCATGGAAAAGGCCTTCAGCCCAACACGTCCATGCTGATTGTTAACACAGTAACAAAAGGCACCTTTGCATGGAACTCACTCTTCAAGCTGTGATAAAGCACTGAGAGCAGCAACACTTTCACAGTTACCAATTTCACCCAACTGTTTGCAGAGATGAAAGGTTTGCAAGGATGCCACTGAACACATGAAAATGTAACGGTTCAGGTGGTGCCAGAGGGCGACCAACACCCAGACACTGTCATCTCTTACATCATCTGGAAATTCCAGCCAGGAGGTTCAGGAACCCTCTGTACCTGTTTCGCCTCTGCTTCCTCCACCATCAAGGTCCAGAGCACAATACACCAACGTTCCTGGACAAGGTCTGACGCCCAGTTATGGACAAAGGCTTGGTCAGTGAGGAGGTCTGGAGAGGGGCTTTGGGGCACCCTGGAGCTCAGGGCTCCGGTGGCCGATGGCACAACTGTTAATGGCGGAACAATGGAAACCAGGAGTGACCGAGAGGCCGGAAGTGAAGAAGCTCAGAAGCTTGTCGGTCAGAAAAGGTGACAGCTCTGGGGGAGGGGAGAAGGGAAGACCGTGGGGGGATGTGAAAACGGGGGCAGCATTTTCACAGCATGGTGCAGGTGAACTGGGAGTCAGTGGGCTGAGGGTGGGGGGGGTGAGGGCGAGACTGAGGTAAGGTGAAGGTGAGGGCAAGGTGAGGGTGAGGGCGAGGTGAGGGTGAGGGCGAGACCAAGGCGAGGGTGAGACCAAAGCAAGGTGAGGGCGAGACCAAGGCGAGGGTGAGACCGAAGCGAGGTGAGGGCGAGGTGAGGCGAGACTGAGGCAAGGGTGAGGCGAGGGTGAGGGTGAGACCGGTGAGGTGAGGGCAGCAGTGTCAGGATATGTTCCTGGAGAGAACATCAGGGGATTCCTGGTTCTCAGTCGGTGCCGTAGCTGCCAGAGATCTTGTGGGCCAATGAGATTGCAGGTATTTCTTTGGGCAAGGGTACCAAGGGTTAGGGGCTGTGATCTAACTGAACAGCGGAAGGGGTGAAGGGGTTTGTGACCGAGGGCTGTGTGTGTGGAACACGCTGCCGCGAAGGACAGTGGATGCAGAGATAGGTCGATGGTTCTTGATGTGAGAGGGTGAAGGTTACTGGAGGGAGTGCAGAGTTGATCGTTAACTGGCGGGGCAGGAGGGAGGGAGCGAGAACCTCCTCCTGCTCCCAGTCAGTGTAACTGAGCTGCTACAGGCTGCATGGGTCAAACCGCCTCTTGTGTTGACAGAAGAAATCTCAACCATGTTCCCACAATATCATTCAAACTCTGATTGTTCATTTTTTCAGATACTTACAAGTCCTGGTGGACCATCAAGTCCTCGACTGCCTTGCTCTCCCTACAGAAAGAACATCTGCTTGTTATTCACAGGAGAACAAACCAAGACCCTGGAACCAAAGTCCCCCAGTGTGCACCCGTGATCTCACTGGACGGGACCATACATCACACCAAGGTTTCCACCACCATTACACCAGTGCACAGACCGGAAAACTGCCATTGGAACGTACCAGCACCTTCCTCAGTAGTCAATAGTCATCATAACCTCACCCGTGGATTCCTCTCTCCCCCACCCACCCACCCCTCTCTCCCCCACCCACCCACCCCTCTCTCCCCCACCCACCCATCCCTCCCTCCCCCACCCACCCACTCCTCCTCCCCCCACCTACCCACCCCTCTCTCCCCCACCCACCCATCCCTCCCTCCCCCACCCACCCACTCCTCCTCCCCCCACCCACCCACCCCTCTCTCCCCCACCCATCCATCCGTCCCTCCTCCACCCACCCCTCCTCCCCAACCCACCCACTCCTCCTCCCCCACACACTCATCACTCCCTCCCCTCCCACCCACCCCTCTCTACCGCACCCACCCACCCCTCCTCCCCACCCACCCATCCCTCTCCCCACACCCACCCACTCCTCCCTCCACCCACCCCTCCTCCCCAACCCACCCACTCCTCCTCCCCCACACACTCATCACTCCCTCCCCTCCCACCCACCCCTCTCTACCGCACCCACCCACCCCTCCTCCCCACCCACCCATCCCTCTCCCCACACCCACCCACTCCTCCCTCCACCCACCCCTCTCTCCCCCACCCACCCACTCCTCCCCCCACCCACCTAACCCTCTCTCCCCACCCACCCATCCATCTCCCCCCACCCACTCACCTATCTTTCCCTCCACATCACCATTCCTCTGTTTCATCTCTCTATTCCCCCCACCCACCAGCCCCTCCCTCCTTCCCCAACCAATATTTGGGAGAAGCTCCAGGAGATGACGGGTTACCTTGGGCCCGTCCTGCCCAGGGAGTCCTGGTGAACCGGGATAACCTACTAGACCCTACAAGTTAAACAGAACACAGGGTTAATTTCTCCTTGTTCATTAACAACCACTGCACAATAAACCTCTGACTGTTGGGTCCCGGAATCAGTGGGCAGTTGTATTTACCTCGTCTGCCTGTAACCCACCCAGTCACCACTGTAGATTTGCTGTGGGTGTTGCAGTGTCCGTCCATTCGCTTCCCACCTACCTCCAACGCCCCCCCCTCCCCACACTTTCCCCCCCACCAACACCCACCCTCCCCAGTGCTGTCGGCCATTCCTGTGGAACGAGACTGTTCGTAGGGTGATGGGACACGACCCTCACCCACCTCCCCCCCTAGGGTGACAGGTGCAGAGGCAGACTGTGAGTGTGAGCCCAGGGAGCGCTGTCACGGTGCACTCCAGATGTTACACACCTGGGTCCCGAATACTCACATTTTGTC
Organism: Pristis pectinata; assembly: GCF_009764475.1. NCBI lineage: Eukaryota > Metazoa > Chordata > Chondrichthyes > Rhinopristiformes > Pristidae > Pristis > Pristis pectinata. The sequence continues at coordinate 87,259,873 of NC_067415.1, forward strand.
CCGGGATTCCGGGCTCTCCGTCCTTGCCGGGTTTGCCCTGTGGAACAGCAGAAGGACGTTGTTTCAGCCACTGTGCACAACTCACAACAAGCAGCAGACTCGGAGAACTCTGCAGCACCTTCCCCAGGACTGGGAAGGAGGTTTACCTCCCTCCTACTCCCTCTTCCCTCCTCCGCCCCCCTCCTCCTCCCCCTCCCCTCCTCCTCACCCTTCTCCAACTCCTCCACCCCCCTCTGCGCTCCTTCCTCCTCCTCTCCTCCCCGTCCCCCCTCCACCGCCCTTCCCAATCCCCTCCACCCTCCCCACCCTCTGCCCTGTCCCCATCCCCCCCTCCCTCCCCCTCCTCCCTCCTCCCCCTACCCTTCCCCCTCCTCCCCCCTACCCTCCCCCCTCCTCCCCATTCATGTGGCACACTCCTGAACCTGACCCTGGAGCAGTGTCCACCTCACTCCCCATGTGGAACCATGTGACAGGGAAGGGTGTTGGGCTGTGCACTTACCCCCTGCCCATTGTGTTAACTGTTGCCCAGTGGGACTGAGACCCACCTTCCTTCCCTGGTCCAACCGATGTGTGACTCCAGGCCAACGGGGTTAACGTGATCCACCCTCTGAAGTGGCCCAGTCAGGGGTCAGCTGCCCAAGGCAGCTGCAGAGAACAGCACCCACCCCCTCCTCAAGGTAGGCAAGGATGGACACTGAGTGCCCGCCCTGCCAGCGACACCCAGGTCCCAGGAGGGAGGTGACAAGGAATCGGCAGCTACATCGGACTCACCCGTTTCCCCGGCTCGCCCATCTCTCCTTTGTTGCCTTTCATTCCGATCTGTGAATGTCCCTGCAGGTGGGTGAACCATCAGCTGGTTAATGAGTTATAACTCCAAACGCTGCTCGGGAAACTCTCCGCTTCCTTCAAGTTTCAGTTTGTGAAGCTCAGTACCGGCTGACCCTCCCTCAGCCGGAGTGGTGGGCTTGGGGCAAGCGGCCCCCACGGAGCGGACGTCCCGCATTAAAGTTAAACAGTTCTTTTCTAAATCAAAGCTCCCAGGGGCAGGGACAGCCCAGGTTGCCCTGTTCCACAGAGGGAGGTGGCACAGCAGCCTCAGTGACCCCACACCCGCTGAACTTACCAAATGGTCATGGGGTGTGGGAAATTTTTCGGCAATTGGGAATGAAGCAGAATGCTACCGCTTCTGGAAATCGGGAATTAAACTGGAAAATGCGGGGTGTGGCTCGGAGTCAGGCAGCAGCTGTGAAGAGAGAGTCCATGGCTCCCATTAGAACCGCTAACTCTGCTTCCCTCTCCAGAGATGCTGCCTGGCTTGCTGAGTATTTCAGCATTTTACACCTTTGGCAATGTCCGAGTCCCTCAGTGAAATCGCTCAGTGCTGCACTCACTGTTCTTGCACCAGGGACCTCCTGTGCTTTGCCACAGGCTCCTCCTGCCCAATCAGCAGGGCTCCGGCCGAGCTGACCACACGTCGCTGCTCATTCACAGCAGGGCAGGCGGTGTGAGGCTTGGGCTTCAGTTACGGTGCAGACTCTGACACCAACTCCTGCCCAGAACTCTCTGCAACACCACTCCCTCCAGTACCAAGTCTGCACCGTCACCTTCCCACCTGTGAACCTCCTCCAAACATTCTGAGGTTGATCAAGACGGAGGCAACGTGGTGGTGGACCTGCAGGTAGATGGAGAAGACGGGGTGGGGGATCCCACTATCCACACTGTGGGAATGGAACAAGCAGCAATGGACCTCCTCCCCGTGGGTAGGGGAGGGAGGAGGGGAAAGACTAAACTCAAACTCCTCATGGGTTCCTTGCAACGTGAGCTGGCGTGGGGTGCTCCTTCTATTGGTTCAGGGTGGATGATCTCCCAGATCTGGGAGGGATTTCCCTGAAAGACCTGGCTTTGTGCCTCTGCTCTGACTGGGCAGGAGGTACACACTGTGGAGGCTGACCATGTGGACCCTGTCCCTGACCCTGTCACCAAGCAGCTGTTGACCTTCCTCTCTCTACGGACGAGCAACTTGAGGAACATCTCCTCAAATGTCCAATCTGTTCAGATTCAGGGTGAAATCCACCTGGCAGAGAGCAGGGACACCAGGCAGTTCCAGATGGTCCGCACACTCCCCTCCACCCACTGGGCACCCAGAACCCACTCAGGACTCTCCAGCATCTTACAGGATGTTGGAATCTCAATTTAACAGAGGATTTGTACACAAAACGAGGGCAGTTATAGCAAGAAGGCTCCTCACGGTGAGTACTGGGAGGGGTGTGAGCAAATGTAGTCAACTCCTTCACTGACCTTTGCTGCATTGTTCAATGCAGCCAATATATTGACTGCAGCCACCACAGGATTACAGACACCTGTGTACCCAGGAGACTCCCACATTAGGGGACACAAGAGACTACAGACGTTGGAATCTGCAGCAAAGAAAAAACAAACTGTTGCAGGAACTCGGTGGGTCAGGCACCGTCTGTGGAGGGAAACCAACAGTCGATGTACAGGGTCTGGAGGAGGGGTCTCGCTGAGTTCCTCCAGCAGTTTGGTTTTTGCTCCAAGTTCCCTTGTCGAGTGGTTGAAATGCTACCGTGGGTGTACAACCATCAACATGCAGGAGTCTGTGAACAGGAAGCGCACATCCATGGGATTCTTACTACAGTGATAGATTAACAGAGCAGTACGGTCAGAACACTTACTGGACTGCCAGGGAAACCTTTAGGTCCCAGTTCCCCACGATCACCTTTCTGACCCTGAAAGAAAATCAGCAGGAAGAGGTCATTGGAATTAATGTCTCTGAGTAAGTGTTTATTACCATAACAACATCTGCATTTGCATAGTGCCTTTCCCACATTATAACAGTGGCTACATTGTCAACAAGTCCTTCGATGGCTATAGAGTGCGTGGAAATGCAAGCCTTTCCTTCAGTTGTATTACTAATGCAGTAACCTGACCCAAGCGGTGTCACCACCTGAGCCTGACACCGATCCATTGACGCACTGAGCAGGTCACAGCAGGGAAACAGGCCCTTCGGCCTAACTCGTCCATGCCCACCATGGTGCCCAAGCCAGTCCCGATTGCCCACATTTGACCCATATCCCTCTAAACCTTTCCTATCCACGTACGTATCCAAATGTCTTTTAAATGTCGTTACTGCACCTGCCCCAGCCGCTTCCTCTGGCAGCTCGTTCCATATACTGACCGCCCTCTGGGTGAAGCAGTGGCTCAGTTCCCTTTTAAATCTTTCCCCTCCACCCTAAGCAATGCCCTGTAGCTTTCAGCTCCCCCTCCCTGCTGGTCAAGAGGGTGGGGGGTGAGGTGGTAAGAAGCAGGTTACGTGAGGAGTGAGAGGTTGAGAGGCAGAGGGGGCGGGGGAGGGAGTTCCAGAGCCCAACACTTCACCAGCTAAAGGCATGGCCTCACAGGGTAGGGGATGTTCAAACAAGAGGGGTAATGGAGGCTGGGGGTGGGGGGGTTACAGACGGGGAAGGCATGATCAGGAGCTGTCGTTCAATGGGGAGCCAATGCAATCAGTGGGCAGGGGGGTGGTGAGTGAAGGGTGCGCACGGTAGAGCCACTGCCTCACAGCTCCAGAGACTGGGGTTCACTCTTCATCTTGGGTGCTGCCTGTGTGGAGTTTGCACGTTCTCCCTGGGACTGCTCCTCCTGCAACGTGCTGGGAGGTTAATTGCTGTAATACTGTAGGTGAGTTGAGGGGCACGTGAGAGAGAGAGTAAGTTGAAGGGCTACAGGAAATAAGGAGGGGGAGATGGAATAATGGGCTGGCATGGACCCGATGGTCCGAATGGCTCTCTTCAGTGTCGCAAGAAGGTTGGGAGTTTCAGAGTGAGGGTGATCAAGTGATCAGGAAAGAAAAAGGAGACAGAACGTAATTGCAGATAAATGTAATTTTTTTATAATGCCAACATCAACTGACTGCTGACAAAGGAGGCGAGAGTGTAAATTGTCCCCAAGGCACGGTAGTGTAGCGGTTAGCGTAACGTTATTACAGCGCCAGCGACCTGGGTTCAATTCCAGCCGTTGTCTGTAAGGAGTTTGTACGTTCTCCCCGTGACTGAGTGAGTTTCCTCCGGGTGCTCTGGTTTCCTCCCACATTCCAAAGACGTACAGGTTAGGAAGTTGTGGGCGTGCTATGTTGGCGCCGGAAGTGTGGCGACACTTGTGGGCTGCCCCCAGAACACTCTACACAAAAGATGCATTTCACTGTGTGTTTCGATGTACATGTGACTAATAAAGAAATCTTATCTCTCTGGGCTGTGGTGTAAAAGGTCTAAATTGTCCCCTCTCTGGGCTGTGGCAATGATTGACATTCCCTCATCAAACAGGGGCTTACTCTACCAATCACCAGCCCCAATGTTTGCCAGTAAGTTCACCAGGGGCAAGTTCTTCGATGTTAACGGGAGGTCAAAGGTCAGATCATCTCCAGTGGGATCTATCAATGGAGCAACATTCCATGATTCCCATGGAAATCCCGTGCATTGAACATGGAGCAGCATGTGTGGTGAAGGCACCGCTACTGGTTCACTGTCAGTGAGAGGGTGGGCAGAGTGCAGGTGATACCATGGCACCATGTCAATCTCTGTAAACAGCTACCCGTATGTGCCAAGACTGGGGGCTCTCCAGATATGGAGACATCTCCGTTCTGGGTTTAACCGTTCCAGAAAGGAAGCAAAGGAATGATCTAAAGCAGCAAAGTGATCGAACCTTCTCTCCTTTCTGGATTTTTGCTTCGAGGGCTCCAGTCTGCTCTCCCGAACCAGGCAGCCCTGCTGGCCCTTGAACACCTGGCTCACCCTGTCAATAGAAATAACATTTGTCAGAACCACTGGGTCTGTGATGTGACTCCCCACACTGGGTCACACCATCCATCAGAACAGAAGCTTCCCAGCCCCTCTCCCTGACCCTTTCCCTCCCCGCCCCACTCTCAGCTTCCTTCCTCACCCCTCCTCACCCACATTTCTTCCCCTCCTGCCCTATCCCCTCCCCTTTCCCATCATCTCCTGCATCCCAAGTGCCCCTCTCTGTGCCTCCCTCACCTTCCTTGCCCCATCACCTCCCCTCCTCCACCCCCGTCATTCAGGCACCAGTTGGTGGGAGGGTGACCTCAGGTTTCCAGTGGTGGTACTACCCCTCCCTCCAGTGTGGGCACAGCTGTGTCCGGGTAGCGGCCAGTTACAGCGACAGGTTTACAGAAGCATTTGCCACTGCTAGGGACAAATGAAGTGGTTAACTCCATCCTCGCCCTCCAGTTACCCCCCTCTTGATCTTGGCTGTATATGGGTAATCCGGGGGGGGGGGGGGGGGGGGGGGGGCGGTGGCAATCAGTGAATCCCCCTGGTGTTGCACACTTGCTCTTCCCTGGACTGATTGGAGGCCATCTCAGCTTCAAGGGCAGCAAGTGACGGCCTTGCCCACGTCCCGGGACGTGGCAGAAAAGGGCTCCACAACACCCCCAAAGCCCCTTGAACATGGCAAGGGCATGTCTGAACCGAGCACCAACCTACCCCGGCAGCGGGGAGGCCACGTACAACGCCGCACTTTTGGCAGCAGAGACAGCAGCTCAGTGATTACATACAACGGTTCACCCACAGTAACCCCACCCTGACCATCCACAGTAACCCCACCCTGACCGTCCACAGTAACCCCACCCTGACCACCCACAGTGATCCCACCCTGACCGTCCACAGTAACCCCACCCTGAACACCCACAGTGATCCCACCCTGATCGTCCACAGTAACCCCACCCTGACCACCCACAGTAACCCCACCCTGACCATTAAATGGAGACAAGTTGAAAGGAGGCACCTGCACGGACCACATGTGCAACAATACGGAGTCCGGCGGATGCTCATTGAACGAACGGCAGGTTAGAACGTGGTCTCACCTTTTCACCCTTTTGTCCATAAAACTGCACCCCCATGTTGCCCTGTTCACAAAACACAGAGAAGAGTAATTCGAGTGTCAGGTTGTAGAGTCGGGAATATTGATCCTACTACTGAAAGGAACAGTTTACCTTTGGTCCGGGGAGTCCTGGGATTCCGGGGGGACCCTGGAATGACAACATAAACAATAACCATTTTCATTCGCTGCCTGAAGCATCCCAGGGAACTCATGGGCGCGCTTTGGGCCAACACTTACACACGGCCATGAAAGGAATGAGCACAATCCTGGCCAGAGAAGTAGGCATGTCGGAGGTGAAGAGACAGGAGGAGAGGGGACATGAGGGGAGAGAGGAAAGGGGAGGGGTGGTGTGAGGGGAATTGGGGGAGAGGCACAGAGGGAGAGAGGGGCAGGGAATGATTGGGAAGGGGGCACAGACTGGAACCTTCCACACCACACCTGCACCACACACAGTCAACTACTGACATCCGGGCTCAACACGTGGCAAGTCCGAGAGAGAACACTGCAGGAAGCCAGCGACCAAAGGAAGCAGACTCACCAACCTTGGTGGAGTTAGAGCCTTTCCGTCAGCTGCAGTACTGGAGGACACAGTCCCAATCCTGCCCACTGGTCCTCGACCCACAGCCCCACACAACGGCCAGACATGGGCTGGGTTCAAAAGGCCCCACAGACACACTGACACAGGACATCAGTGAGTCCCGATGAAGGGTGTCAACCCGAAACGTTGACTGTTCATTTCCCACCATAGATGCTGCCTGACCCGCTGAGTTCCCCCAGCGTTTTGGGTGTTGCCCCACAGACATAGCAGGGAATCCTCCAGGGCCACGGTGACTTTGAACCAGTATTACTGGGCAATGTCACCAGTTCTGTGGGAGATTGGCTGCTGCATTTTCACATCCAAGTACAGCAACCCAAATGATGAGAAGGTTTGAGGGTCGAACGTAGATTTGACCCCTGGTTGCACACCTGATGGATTCCTTATCTCAGGTACAGGGTTTGAGGAAAGGTCCTTCCCCTGTAAGCTGAAGGAAGAGTGAGGTCTTTCTGTGCACTTCCCAGCATTCCCTTGTCCCATGTGCTTCAGGCAGGGAGCCGGCACCAGGTCACCCTCGCTGCCTTACTGCTGGACAACTGGGCAAAATATGCAAAGGGAGGGGTCAGCTAATGCCCATTATCCATTAGCCAGAGTAACACTCCCAGGAAAGCATTGAGTTCCTGCCACTGAATGTCCTGATCCAGCGATTCCTGACCACAAAATAACCGCATGAGTTTGGAGTGTGTGACACGGGCCCAGTGTCCAATGGGGGGGGAGTGTGTGACACGGGCCCAGTGTCCAGTGGGGGGGGAGTGTGCGACACGGGCCCAGTGTCCAATGGGGGGGGAGAGTGCGACACGGGCCCAGTGTCCAATGGGGGGGGGGGGGGGTGTGCGACACGGGCCCAATGTCCAATGGGGGGGGGAGTGTGCGACACGGGCCCGGTGTCCAATGGGGCGGGAATGTGTGACACGGGCCCGGTGTCCAATGGGGCAGGAGTGTGCGACACGGGCCCAGTGTCCAATGGGGAGGGAGTGTGTGACAGGCCCAGCGTCCAGTGAGGCGGGAGTGTGTGACAGGCCCAGTGTCCAAGGGGGAGGGAGTGTGTGACAGGCCCCGCGTCCAGTGGGACGCTGTGCTTGGAGACCAGATTCTGTGTTGACTGTGAGGACGTGGCTCTGAAACTCGTCCACAGCCGATTTCCCCAGAGGGTGGGGAAAAGTACTCCGGACCCCTGAAGTCGCTCCATCCGTGTCACTGAGGTGGCTCGCTCTGACCTCCAGCTCTCAGCCCTAGATTTGAACCAGCAGCCGTGGCTACTGGCTCCCTATCTCCAGACCCTCTGGGTTGACCCACGCACTCAGAACCTAAAGCCTCAAACTAGAGTTTAACCACAGACGGGCTGATGTGGGAGAGGCCATGGGGGCACTTACCGCGGGTCCTGGGTAACCTGGGGGTCCTGGGGGTCCGATGGGCCCTGGAAGACCTGGGGCTCCCTGCAAGCAAAGAGACATCGGTTCAGGAGGAGCCGCAGACCCTGGGCTTGGTTTGTGGGGACTGAGTGAAAGCCAGAACTCACCACTTTCCCCGGGAGGCCAGGGAATCCTGGGTCACCCTTCAGTACTGGAAAGCCGATTACTTCCCCTGGCTCTCCCTGTGTGAAAAGAAACCATCAGAGAGTTAACAAAGTCCTGGGATCCCTACTCCTTCATCCCTGGACCTGACAGGTCTGACCTTGGCGAGGGAGCACAGGAGGGTCACGGGAGCGAGCGAGGTCTGTTCTGTGGGAGGCAGGAGAGTCTGAGGCTGCTCTCCTTGCCGCAGAGAAGGTTAGAGGGAGATTTAATGGAGAGTTCAAAGTCAGCAAGGGTTTCCCCAGGAACCGCTTCCACTAGGAGGGTCAGTGAGCTGGGCACACGGGGTGCCTGGATACACCGCAGAAGGAGCTTCAATCTGTGTGTGTTGTCATGGGCGTGGGGAAGAGGTGGTGGGGGGGGGGGGGCGCGGGGGTGAGCGGTGGCACTAAATGGAGAGCTCTTTCCAAGATCTGACACATGTTTGATGGGCCAAATGGCCTCCTCCTGTGTCAGTCAGTGACGGTGTGGTGTTCACTCACCAGTGCACTTGGAGGCTTGGGTTTTCCTGACTGCAGTCTCACCTTACCTGAGGCACAACACAGGAGGGAAGTCCAACACTTCCTGTCGGTTTATCCCTGTCCTGGAGTCTTGCCTACTGCCTTCTGAAGCCCACCCCCCGCTCCATCACTCGTTCTGTCCTTGCTGAGCTCCCCAGGGTGGGAGGCTGACACACTGGAACATTATTGGTTGATGGGTCCTAAATCTGAAAGTACCAGCAGCCTCAGACATCTGGGAGTTACACCTGCATCCGTGATCCATACGGAATATCCTGGTCAGGGTGTGGTCAGAACTCCCAGGGAGGGGTCTGGATTTCGTTGGAAACTGGGTCAACTCATGATCAGGAGGTGGGGGGGTGTGGGGGAGGAGGGGGGTGTACAGCAGGAACACTGGGACAGAACAGAGGGGCTGAATGACCACGATGGGACTCCAGACAACATCCAGTAAGGAGGAATGAGTCTAACTCTGGGCTTGGATGGACCCAACCACACACTGCGATCGCCACTGACCACTGGGGGAAGGCAGGAGTTGAGGGGAAGGAGCAACAGCAGTCTGCTGGGACTGAGGTGCAGGATCAGTCAGAATCTGGCTATAGAAAGGCTGAATGACCACCAATAACAGGGAGACTGGGTCAGGAGATTGAGACACAGCTCGGGATCATGCTGACAGGATCGGTACTCTTAGTTCAACTTCTGAAAAGTTTTCGAGAAGCCGGTTTGTTTCTGACCTTCTGCCCGGGAGCACCTGGATGACCCTGGAAAACAAGGAGAACCGACATGAGGATAGTGCCTTGTTACATTAATGGCCAAACGATCCATTTTGCTTAAATGGAAGGATCCAATACCCCCTACTACTTTTCAATGGTTCTCTCAAACTATATCATGTTTAAACTTGGAAAAAATTAGGAGTGGTACTGTTGATCCTTCGCTTAAATTTGAAGATATTTGGAGTCTATTTATTCAATATTTTCACTTGATATAGATCCCTTTTCAATAACTTTCCAACTTAGAGGAACGGAGTTGACAACATAATTTTGCTCTGTTTCTACTGAGAAATTTTAGCCCAGTTTTTTTTTCTTTTTTTTTGTTTGTTTTTTTAATTTTTCTGTTTAGTTTGATTTGATATATTGTTTAGAATGTTTCTTATTGATTTGTTTTTTCTTTTTTTAAATTTATATAATAAATCTTTTTCTTTCCTTTCTTTCATATTATATTCATTTACTGAGGTCATTGGATCTACAGATTTTTTAATATTTTATTGTTCTTTATGATTATCTATGCCATGATTGTTCTGATTTCTGTGTATTACATGTACAAACATTGATGTTATATATTAATCTGTATTAATTTGAAAACTAATAAAAAGATTAAAAAAGAAAAGATATGAGGATAGTGCCCAAGCTTGGCACACGCACACGTATTCACACACACACACACACACACACACACACACACACACACACACACACACACACACACAGAGGAACATGCATACACACGTGCGCGCACACACACACACACACACACACACAGAGGAACATGCATACACATGTGCACACACACACACACACACACAGAGGAACATGCATACACATGTGCACACACACACACAGGAACACGCATACACACACACACACACACACACACGTGCGCACAGGCACATGCACACACAGACTCACTCACACATAATCACACAGATACACTCACTCACATACAGATCACTGTTACCATGGAATTGCCAAGGTGACAGACATTCACTGTACTTACTGGAATGCCTTGCAATCCTGGGTATCCTGCTGGCCCAACGGGACCTGGTTCACCCTGCACCAAGACAAGTCCTTCAGTCCACAGAGTACATGCACATTAACAGCCCAGCCCACTGGTACACTGCCCCCACACCTCCCCTCACCCCCCACCCGGGGCCCAGCGCTCTACAATGGGAAGTTAATACACCCAGGAGAGGGATCGCACTAGATGTTAAAGGTGGGGGAGTGAGACGGCAGTGAGGAGGGATTGAGATCTGTGGGTAGGTTAATGAAGGGTGTGGGGAGCGAGTGGGGAGTGGGATCGGTGGGTGGGTTAGTGAAGGGTGTGGGGAGTGAGGGGCGAGTGAATGGGGAGTGGGATGTCAGGCTGGGGTAGGGTTGATTGCTGCATGGGTTGAAGGACAGGGTTTGTGCTCAACCGTTGAGTGAAGATTCCAGAAATGCAGATTAATTTAATCCTGAAGTTGTTACCTTTGTGCCATTGCATCCTGGGATACCCTGTGGACCGGGAGGACCATCCTGACCCGGTAATCCCTGAGGAAAGAGAATTTCCAAAGTTTTCCTCTGTCGAAGAGTTGAGCACTGTAAATGTGAATAACTGGGCAGCAGTTGTGTTACTTACAGGTAATCCGGGCGTTCCGGGGAATCCTGGTGCTCCAGCCGGGCCCTGTGAATTAACGTCAGAATAAAGCCAGATTTAACAGTGATCCGGTGTGGACCAGTTCCCTCCAACACCCGGGGTAACGGTCCCGGGGTAACGGTCCCTCCCACACCCGGGGTAACGGTCCCGGGGTAACGGTCCTGGGGTAACGGTCCCTCCCACACCCGGGGTAACGGTCCCGGGGTAACGGTCCCTCCCACACCCGGGGTAACGGTCCCAGGGTAACGGTCCCGGGGTAACGGTCCCGGGGTAACGGCCCCTCCCACACCCGGGGTAACGGTCCCGGGGTAACGGTCCCGGGGTAACGGTCCCTCCCACACCCAGGGTAACGGTCCCGGGGTAACGGAGCAATCACCGTTCCCTTCGTCACTCTCACCTCCAGGGGCATCACCATGGGCGGTTCCTCCATGTGCTGCCAAACAATTGGGGTACCACAGGCCAGCATCAGCCCACTACCCCTCAGCACAGCCCCTCCCACATCCCACTGCCCCCCTCCACCCACAGCCACCCCCCTACTGTTCCCCTATCCCCTTACCCGTGCCCCCTCACCCCTACTCCCCTCCCCCACAAACCCACATGCCTCCCCACTCCTCCACTCTGCTCCCTCCACAGCCCCTCCCATCTCTCCACTGCTCTCCTCTTCCTCACCAGAGCCCCCCACCTACCGTCTCCCCTCCCCCTCAACACAGCCATATGACCCCCCATGCCATTCCCCACTCACCACAGTCCCACCTCCCCAACCTTCTCTTCCCCCTCACCCCTCCCACCACAGCCCCTCCCACCTTCCCCCACCTTCTCTTCCCCCTCACCCCTCCCACCACAGCCCCTCCCACCTTCCCCCACCTTCTCTTCCCCCTCACCCCTCCCACCACAGCCCCTCCCACCTCCCCCCCACCTTCTCTTCCCCCTCACCCCTCCCACCACAGCCCCTCCCACCTTCCCCCACATTCCCTTCCCCTGCACCCCTCCCACCACAGCCCCTCCCACCTTCCCCCCACATTCCCTTCCCCTGCACCCCTCCCACCACAGCCCCTCCCACCTTCCCCCACATTCCCTTCCCCCTCACCCCTCCCACCACAGCCCCTCCCACCTTCCCCCACATTCCCTTCCCCTGCACCCCTCCCACCACAGCCCCTCCCACCTTCCCCCACATTCCCTTCCCCTGCACCCCTCCCACCACAGCCCCTCCCACCTTCCCCCACATTCCCTTCCCCCTCACCCCTCCCACCACAGCCCCTCCCACCTTCCCCCACATTCCCTTCCCCTGCACCCCTCCCACCACAGCCCCTCCCACCTCCCCCCCACCCAGACACACTGACAGCTCCCCCACCACCCTAGCCCTCCTCCCCACTCTGACCCTCCCTCACCACCCTCCCCCACAGGAGCGAGCCCACCCATGTGATCACTGAAAGATCTTTGACAGCTAGCTAAGACCCGCCTCCAGGCTTAGCCAGCTGTCAGAGGTTTGGTGGTCCTGATGCTTATGACTGACCCTGGCATTCCAATCCATCCAAATGTTCAATAAGTTATGCAAAACATTACAACTTATTAAAAGTTTATTCAGAAAAGTGAACCATTTAGAAACACCTCTGATGTTCCAGAGACCTGATGCACCAGTCGGTGAAGGACAACGTGCAGATGTAACACGCGATCAGGAAGGTAAATGGTGCGTCGGCCTTTATCAGGAGAGGATTTGGGTTGGGTCTTGGTGAGACTCCTTCACCCAGAGGGTGGTGAAGCGTTGGAATCCTCTACCCCAGAGACAGTGGTGGGATGGACACACCCTGGATATGTAGGGGATCCAGTGGTAAGGGGTCTGTGCAGCAAAGTGATGACCAGCCATGATCCTGATGAATGGTGGAGCAGGTTCAAGGGGCTCCTTCTTTTCCTGATTCTGCTGTTGTTCAAAGTCTCTCCTCTCCTCCCTGATCAAACGAATGGGCTGTGCCTCAGACGGCGGTGGGCAGGTGCCCAGTGTAACTGGGGACAGCTCTGTGGGCAGGCACACGTGTGTTCATGTAGGAGTTAGTGCACTTGTTTGTACATGTGTCTCATGTATGTGTGTGATAGTGTTTGTACACCTGTGTGTGTGGCGTGTGTGTGTGCATGTGCTTTGTGCTCTGTGTATAGTGTGTGTTTATGCAGTGTGTGTACAAATACACAGAGCACAAGCACACACAAACTGCACAAACATATACATACTACATACTGTGTATAGTGTGTGCTTGTGCTGTGTGTGTGTTTGTGAACTGTGTTTGTGTCATTTGCTGCATGTGTTTGTGCAGTGTGCTTGAGTGTGTGCATGTGCGTGTGCATGTATGCATGTGAGCATGTGTCCTTTGCTCTGTGTATGCGTGTGAATGTGTGTGTGAGAGTGTGTGTGCATGTGAGAGAGTGTGTGTGAGAATGTGCACGTGTGAGTGTGTGAGAGAGTGTGTGTGTGAGAGAGTGTGTGTGAGAGAGTGTGTGAGAATGTGCATGTGTGAGTGTGTGAGAGTGTGTGTGTGCGTGTGTGTGTGTGTGTGCGTGTGTGTGCGCGCGTGCGTGTGTGTGCGTGTATGTGTGCGCGCGTGTGTGTGTGCGCGTGTGTGTGCATGTGTGTGTGAGAGAGTGTGTGTGCGTGTGTGTGTGAGAGTGTGTGTGCGTGTGTGTGTGTGCGTGTGTGTGCGTGTGTGTGCGTGTGTGCGTGCGTGTGTGTGCATGTGTGTGTGTGCGTGTGTGCGTGTGCGTGCGTGCGTGTGTGTGCGTGCGTGTGTGTGCGTGTGTGTGAGAGAGAGTGTGTGTGCGTGTGTGTGTGAGAGAGTGTGTGTGCGTGTGTGTGCGCGTGTGTGTGCGTGCGTGCGTGTGCGTGTGTGTGCGTGTGTGTGTGTGCGTGTGTGTGAGAGAGAGTGTGTGTGCGTGAGAGAGAGTGTGTGTGCGTGTGTCTGTGCGTGTGCATGTGTGTGTGCGTGTGTGTGCGTGTGTGTGCGTGTGTGTGAGAGAGAGTGTGTGCGTGTGTGTGTGTGTGTGTGTGTGTGTGTGTGTGTGTGTGTGTGTGTGTGTGTGCGTGTGTGTATCCTGTGCTGTTAATGCCTTTCCCTGTTGCCGGTTCCCTTTCAAACACCCCTCACTGTACTTTCCCCGATGCTCTCCCTGGTTCAGAGGCTCGATTTTTTATTTCAGGTTTTAAGCATCTGAAACATTAGACTTTTTGTCACACGGCGGTGACATCCCAACATTCCAGGGTTAGGTTAGCCCTCTGACAGGGTCTGCAGCGCTGGGGTCTGATCACGGACTACAAACAGTACCTACCCGGATTCCCTTCTTCCCTGCTGGTCCTGGCTCCCCTGTGTCTCCCTGAAATAGAAAGGGGGAGTGGTTATACAATGCAGCGTCACAGGCTGAGGACACGAGTGTGATGGTGTCAGGGTGCTCACCTTCAGGCCGGGAGGACCGACGGGACCCTCCACCCCTGGGAACCCTGGCATTCCCAGGGGCCCCGCAAATCCAGGCAATCCCATCGCACCCTGAAAGTAAACAGACAGAATCCATCATGGCCAACATCTGGGGATCTGGGCATGGGCACTGGGAACCAACCCCACTGCCTGTTGGTGAGGGTCACCCACTGACCCTCCCATCCTTTCACCTCCCATTGATTCCCCCCAACCTCCACCCCAACCCTCACCCCCAACCCTCACACCCCCGACTTTCACACTCCGACCCTCACCCTCCTACCCCCCACCCTCACCCCCAACCTACTGATACTCACCCCCAGCATCAAACCCCCCCAACCCTCACCCCTGACCCTCACATCCCTGACCCTCACACTGACCTCACCCCCACCACCCCCAACCCTCGCCCGACCCTCACACCTCTGACCCTCACACCGACCTCACCCCCACCACCCCAACCTTCACCACTGACCCTCACACCCCGACTCTCACACCAACCTCACTCCCACCACCCCCAACCCTCGCCCCTGACCCTCACCCCATGACTCTGACACTCCGACCCTAACCCCAACCCTCACACCCCCAAACCCTCACCCTCCGACCCTCACCCCCGACACAACCCCTGACCCTCACCCTCCTTACCCTCACCATCCCAACCCTCACACCGACCTCACCCCCACCACCCCCCGACCTCACCCTGACCCTTATCCCCTGACCCTCACTCACCTTCTCTCCTTTGACACCACTGCAGTCACATTTCTTGCTAGACGTGCACCCATGGCAGGCCTGTGGTGGGGAGAGGGGACTGCTGTTAGTGCACACACCGGGACCACCGCCCCCTCACTGGGACCACCCACCCTCACCGTGAGGCCCCCTTGCAGGGAGACCCCCCTCACAGGGACCATCGCCCTCACAGGGACCTCCCCCCTCACAGGAAGCCCCCCTCACCAGGACCACCCACCCTCACTGGGAGCCCCCCCCCTCACAGGGAGCCCCCCTCACCGGGAGCCCACCACAGGGAGCCCTCCCCTCACCGGGAGCCCCCTCCTCACCAGGACCACCCACCCTCACCGGGAGCCCCCCCCCCACAGGGAGCCCCCCCTCACACAGGGATCCCCCCCTCACACACACAGGGACCCTCCCCACCCACAATGACCCCCCACACAGGGACCCCTCCCACACACAGGGACCACTCCTCACACAGAGACCACCCACCCTCACCAGGAGCCCCCCCACAGGAAGCCCCCCCTCACACACACAGGGACCCTCCCCACACACAGTGACCCCCCCACACAGGGATTCCCCACTCCCCCCACACAGGGATCCTCTTGCCCCCACCAGTCCGCCCTCATAAGTGCAGGTTCTGTTCCCTTCACCAGTTGTTGAATCTCCACCAACATCGCCAGCAGAGAGACTGGAGGCTGGGCACAGCCCCTCCCCTCGGGACCCCAGGGGCCAGTGCCCCCCAGGACTGAGCGCGCAGCCTCAGTCCCCTGCTCTGTGAGGACCCCACCCACAGAGTGTTCAGCCCTCCTTCACTTCTGTTGACGAAGGTGTGGGGTCAGGGGCCAGGGGTCAGCCGGTCCCTGCCCAGTGGGTGTGGGGCAGTGGGTGGTGTTTCCACAGTCCTTCCCTCACCTACACAGCCAACTCCTTGTCCCGACACTGCCCCCGGGACACTGAACAATGCAGAGCAAACCCAATCCTCCGTCCCTCTCCCAGGTAAGTTCCCTACACAATTCCTCAAACTAGGATTGAGCAACAGCCTCCTGCTCTCCCCTCATCCCTCTCTCTCCTCATCCCTCTCTCCTCCTCTCTCTCCCTCTCCTCTCCCTCCCTCTCCCTCTCTCCGTTTCTCCCTCCCTCTCTCCCTCCCTCTCTCCCTCTCTCCTTCTCTCTCTTCCTCCCTTAACTTTCTCTCTCCTTCCCTCTTTTATCTCCCTTCCTCCTTCTGTCCCCCACTCTCTCTCTTACCCCCACTCTCCCTCCTAGAGTCACGGAGAGATACAGCAGGGAGAAAGGCCCTTCGGCCCATCGAGTCCATACTGACCATCAACCACCCAGTTACACTGATCCTACACCAATCCCATGTTTTATTCTCCCCACATCCCCACCAGCTACCCCCATCCTACCCCTCACTGACACACCAGGGGCAACTTCCAGCAGCCAATACACCCACCAACCCGCATGTCCTTAAGAATTTCTGCAAGTCTGTGGGATGTGGGAGGAAACCCATGCGGTCACAGGGAGAACGTGCAAACTCCACACAGACAGCGCCCAAGGTCAAAATTGAACCTGTGTCTCTGGTGCTGTGATAAAATCACCTCGACCACTAGTCCCTCTCGTACTCTTTCTCACTTTGCTCCTTCCTTATCTCTCTCTTTCTCCCCCTCCCTTTCTAACTCTCTCCCCATGCTCTCTCTCTCTCCCCCCTCTTTCTATCTCTCCCCCCTTCTCTGTCTCTCTCTCTCTCTCTCTCTCTCTCTCTCTCTCTCTCACTTTTTCTCCTCCACAGACTCTGAGGAATGAAATCAAATTTTCCAAACCCACAAATATTTTGTAAGTTCCAAAAGAATCAGTTAAGATCTGCACTGTTCAGCAAAAACTCGGGATCAGCAGAAATATTCCAAGCAGATCAAAAATAACACTTTCTTTATAAACAGGAAGAGTTGAACAAGAGTCGGGTGGAAATCCCGTGGCTACTCATTGTAATACCAATGTAAACATCCTCCTGTGCTCCTGAATTAGCATCAATTTTTACACATTTCCTCCAAGTCACTATCCCAGCCCTGGGGCACGTGAAGGAAAAGTTGTACAGTCAGCCAGCTGAGATTCACCGTGTAAATCCTTCCCAGGTAAAGTCTGGGAACTCAGCCTCAGGATGGCGCAGTGGTACAACAGGTACAGCTGGTGCCTCCCAGTGCCAGAGACCTGGTTCTGTCCTGACCTCTGGTGCTGTCTGTGAGGAACTTGGATGTTCCCCATGCTATGGGAAGGACGGATGTTGCCTGGAAGAGTTGTGGGAAGAGATTGGATGGGCCGGGCTTGTTTTCCCTGGAGTATCTGGAGAGTCAGAGCTGACCTGACGGAGGTGTATAACATGATAAGGCATAGGCAGGGTAGATAGTCAGTATCAAACTTCCCATGGTAGGGTACCAAAAACAAGAGGTCTAAGGTGAGAGGAAGGGGTTTTAAAGGGATCTGAAGTGTGAGTTTTTACATATAGAGAGGTTAATATAACATTTCACCTAAAACACAACTCCACCGACAGTGAGGCCCCCTTGATAGTGGGACAATTAATGCAGCGA
This sequence comes from Pristis pectinata, assembly GCF_009764475.1. Taxonomy (NCBI): domain Eukaryota; kingdom Metazoa; phylum Chordata; class Chondrichthyes; order Rhinopristiformes; family Pristidae; genus Pristis; species Pristis pectinata. The sequence goes on from NC_067415.1 coordinate 87,277,624, forward strand.
TTGGGATGTGAAGGTGGGTAAAAAGTTCAGCATGGACATGGTGGGCCGAAGGGCCTGTTTCTGTGCTGTACGAAAGGATCTGGAGGAACTCAGCGGGTCAGGCAGCGTCCATGGAGGGAAACGGACCGTGGATGTTTCGGGCTGAGACCCTTCATCAGGACAGCTAGTCCTGAGGACATACAGAACTAGAGGTCATAGGTTTAGGGTGAAAGGTGAAATAATTAGGAGAATCTGAGGGGGAACTTCTTCACTCAGAGGGTGGTGTGAGTGTGGAACGAGCTGCCAGCGGAAGTGGTGGATGTGGGTTCAATTGTAACAATTAAAATAAGTTTGGATAGGTATGTGGATGGGAGGGGTTTGGAGGGATATGGTCCGGGTGCAGGTAGATGGGACTCGGCAGAAGATCAGGTTGGCATGGAGTAGATGGGCCAAATGGGCCTGTTTCTGTGCTGTAGTACTCTGTGACTCCATGACTCTGTGTTTGTGTGTGTGTGTGTGTGTGTGTGTGTGTGTGTGTGTGTGTGTGTGTGTGTGTGTGTGTGTTACTCTGTGTGTACGTGGTATAGTGTGCACGTATTTTGGTGTGGTGTATGTGTGCGTATATGTGTATGTGTGTATATGTGTGTGAGTAAGTCAGAGAGAGATGTATGGTTGTGTGCATGTGTGTGATATAGTTCATGTGTTTGTGGTAAGTGGTTTATTACTGTCACATGTACCGCGATACAGTGAAAAGCTTTGTGTGCGCCATCCAGACAGATCATTCCATACATCAGAACATCGAGGCAGCACAAAGGAAATCAGAATGCAGAATATAGTGTTACAGTTACAGAGAAAGTGCAGTGCAGGTAGACGATAAGGTGTGTGTATATCTGTGGTATAACGTGTGTAATAGAGTGTGTTTGTGAGTGCATGTGTGAAATATAATGTGTGTGTGTAATATAGCATGTGTGTGTGTGTGTGTGTGTGTGTGTGTGTGTGTGTGTGTGTGTGTGTGCCTGTGTGTGTGTCTGTGTGTGTATCTACCTGTGATTACCGGGTTTTGCAACAGAGGGCAGCATACACCAGCCCAGCTGTGAGCCCGGCCATCACAAGCCCTCACTGCGCTGACGGAGACGAAGGCTGCGATGGGTGTGTGACAGTCTCACAGTTGAATTGTCAAAAGCCCAAGCCTGAGACCGCGGGAGCTCAGGGCTGGGGTAAACCCCTGGGCCCCTGGTGGAAATCCGGGCCAGAGTGCAGAACCTACACACATCCTGGGACACAACAGCCTCCAGCCAGGGATCGGGGAAAGGACTGGCGCAAAATAAGGTGAACCCAGCGAGGTGCAGCAGTCAATGTGTGCACAGCAAGATCCCACTAAAATACTTTTGGCTCGGCAGTAGGGCAGATAGCTCACTGTAAATTGGTAAATTGGTTTATTGTTGTCACATGTACTGAGGTACAGTGAAAAACTTGTCTTGCATTCCATTCATACAGATCATTTCATTACACTGTGCTCTGATCGGGGACTGTCAGATGAAACATTATCAGTTCCTCAGCTGCTCCTCTTCTGAAGGGTAAACACAGATTCCAAGAGGAACCAAGACTCAAAGAATCAAAGAGTAATACAGCACGGAAACAGGCCCTTTGGCCCAACTAGACCGTGTTGACCATGGTGTCTTCTTGGGCCAGTCCCATTTGCCTGCGTTTGGCCCATATCCCTCTGAACCTTTCCTATCCATGTGCCTGTCCAAACATTGTAAATGTACCCACCTCAACCACTTCCTCTGGCAGCTCGTTCCATATACCCCCCACCCTCTGGGTGAAACATTTGCCCCTCGGGTCCCCTTTAAATCTTTCCCCTCTCACTTTAAACCTGTGTCCTCCAGGAGAACCTGGGGGAGAGCCTCTGACCGTCCACCTTGTCCACGCCCCTCGTGATTTTACAAACCTCTGTAAGTTCACCCCTCGGCCCCCTTTGCTCCAGGGAGAAAAGTCCCAGCCTGTCCGGCTTCACCTTGTAACCCAAGCCCACACGTCCCGGCACAATAAAATCCCGGAACACTGATTATCTTCATCTTGTGGGATCTTGCTATGTACAAATTGGCTGCCCTGATCGAGAGTCTGGGGCTGGGACCTGTGGGAGGGGTACGGGCGGGCGTCCCGTTTGACTCGGACACAGGTCACCACCAATGGTTTGCAACTTGGCTCCCGGCCCGGTGTTTCTGCCTGTTCCAGACCAGTCCCAGCCCTGGCAACAGGGGCCAGTCAGAGGTGCAGGACTGAAGAGCCTGAATACGTGCTGTGGGGGAGGTGAACTGGGAGAGGTGAGCTGGGGGAGGGGCTGGGGGAGGTGAGCTGGGGAGGGGCTGGAGGAGGTGAGCTGGGGCGGTGAGTTGAGGAGGGGCTGGGGGAGGTGAGCTGGGGCGGTGAGTTGAGGAGGGGCTGGGGGAGGTGAGCTGGGACTCGTCCACCGGGATGTGCCAGTTCTAACTCTCACTTTGTTTCAACATTTTGCGCTCAACAGAATGTTGATCAGTTTTTGTTTCAAAAGTTAACCTCAGCCAGACGTCTGCCGGACTGCGACACTTCCCGGAGCCTGGTCATCAGCCTGGGGGGATGGGGGTTGGAGGGTGGGCACGGCTCATACCTGCCCTGGGGATAAACCTTCCATCGTGCGTGACCCCAGCGCACGGCACAGTGACAGCAGGGAGAGGAAGAGACATTTACAGCAGGGAGTTTGGCCAGGAACACCACGGGCCGTCTGCGTTGTACAACAGGATGTCAGAGCGTTTCAGAAAGCCAACCTCGCACAAGTGGCCGTGGAACCAGAAGTCAGTCTGGAATCAGCAGGAATCTCAGATGGGATCAGGAAAAGCCGGGAAGGAAAAAGTTTTCTTTTACCATTCAGCGATTGATTGAACCAGGAACAGGCCATGCGGCCCATCGACCAGCCGTCTGTTCCCAGACCCCATCTCCCGCCGGGTTCCGTCGGCGAATCCCCAAACCCAACCAAAGTCCATCACTTTCAGCTTTAAACCCCAGCAGATGTTTGTTTTGGGGGGTGGGGGTCTCACATCCGACTGTCCCGTCTGTGGTTGGTGGGGGCGGGGGCAGAGGGGGCTCTCTGGCATCGGCCCTGAAGAGCCGGGCTCCAAATGTAGGTGCCTGTCCCGGAGTTTACCCGAACCCCCGCCCGCTCTTTTGTTTACTCCAGAACTTGTATTTCTGCATCCGATAAAACCAGTCCCATCAGCAGACACAGGGCGTGGCGGTTCGCTTCAGCTGCCCAGCCCACTGCCCTGGGACAAACAGACCCCCGTCCACCATCAGACCCGCCCGCACCACCTTTAAACTTCTTCCTGAAACTTAAATCTAAACAGACAGCATCTCTGTGCTCTTAACATAAACCTCTCTCCCTCGCACACGATGAGATATCCGCTAACAAGCCGGTTAATGTCAGTCCGCACGCAATGTGGCCTTTTTCCTCACTCGCTCCGAGCTTGTCCCAAAAATTCCAAAGTTCTTTTCAACCGCCGGGATCCTGCGAGATTCCGCTGTCAGGCGCAGTGAATGGGAACCACTAACTCCTGTCCCCTGGAGTGAACTCACGCTTTTTAACTTCAAATGTAAAGAACTCGGGACATGTGAAACTCTCAATGTGCCACAATGGTGTGTGGAGCCCTCGGCGTGGTCCCGGTGCCTCCCCGCCACCGTCTGAATGTACAGAAGGAATGGACGGATGCGCAGACCCGGTTCCCCCGCCGCCCTGTCGTTACCTCCGCAGACCAGTCCCCGAGAAACTATCCAGTAATGGCCGGTGCAAGAAACAAAGAAGAATTGTCCAAGGTCGGTATGGACAGGTTGGGCCGAAGGGCCTGTATCCGTCTGTATTGCTCTGTGACTCTACAATCCCCTCCCCCCGGACGTAGGGTTATGGTAGGAACAGCAGTTCCACCGTGACTCCCCAGGCTCCGGCACACGCGGAGTTCCCCACACGTTTCCGAGCGCTTGACTGCCATTGTTCGTTTGGGCAGATCCATATCGCGAGCTCCAAACCAGTGACATCAATGGGGAAGGGCGGCGACTGTCTGACACAGATCCACGGACACCCGAGTGGCGGGGACTCCAGAACAAACAGTGCCGGAGGAACTCGGCGGGTCAGGCAGCGTCTGAGGAGGGAAATGGACGGTCAACGATTGGGGTCGAGACCCTACAGATGCTGCCCAGCCGCTGAGTCCCTCCGGCAGATTGTTTGTTGCTCCAGATTCCAGCATCTGGAGTCTCTCATGTCTCCAGACCAAAGGTCCATGAGGTTTCCAAAACCTCTCTTTTCACAACCTGCCGTCCCTCCCTCCAGCCGCGGGTGCTTCACCAGATCCAGCCCCTGCCCTCCTGGTCACCATCTCCGGGACCTCGTCCCTGGGACTCCTGCTGCAAACCCCCACCAATCTCCTCCTTCCAGACGTCCTCGCCTTTTGACCAGGCAACCCCCTAACCGCCTCTCATCTCCAGCTCCAGCGTGGTCCGTGTGGCCTGAATGTTCTCTGCTGCAGTCGTTTGCTGTTCTGATCCCTCAAGCACGGAGAGGTAGACAGACGCTACCCTTTGCAGGGATCCTAGAGGGAAGATTGGCTGTCGTTCCATGGATCAGTGCCAGGATGTACTGGGTATCAGTGCATGAAGCACCCACTTCACCGGGAGAGAAGCAGGCACAAACTACAATCAGAATTTATTCTGTTTCTGTGGAACCTGCTTCTGAGAAAAACACTTACTGAATATTATACAGAGCAGGTGGCTGGTACTAACGGGACTTAAAGGGTCCGAATAACTCCCCGTGTGTTTTATGACCCAGAATGTACAGGAGCTCTGTTCAAACACCCTCCAACACCTCCTGATGTTGGGGTCAAAGCCAACGAGGAGGATTTTTGGTTCAGTTTCTGTATTACTTCGTTCCAAGCAGTTGTTACTTGACAACTTTGCAGCCTATCCCAGACATTTCCTCTGTGCTCGCCACTTCCAGACAACCTAAAACGTCTGTTCACTTCTCCAGTTTGATGAAGGGTCCCTGACCCCAAAGGTTCCCCCTGTCTGCCCGCAAGGCTGCCGCCTGGCCCGCCGAGCGTTCCAGCACTCCCTGGATTTGTTCCTGGTGGATTTGTGTTGGGTTCATGGATCAGGGGAATGGAGTTCAGATTCAGACCAACTGGGGAGCGGGACAGGATTGAGGGGCTGAACGGCCGGTCCTGTTCCGTTGTCCGTTGAATGAGCAGTGAATCTGTACTGAAGGGAAATGTTCTCGACATATCGACATCCCATGGAGAGATGGAACGGCTCCTGGACGGTGTCGGCACTGGCGGACGGGATCGCTAACACAGAGGCGTTCCTTCAGTGCTGCACCCATATCGTCAGCCAAGGTTAACCCACTGCGGCAGGCAGGACTGAGCGCCGCTTCATGCCACGGAGCCTTATTTCAAACCTCTCACTAAAGAAAATTTAAATTTTATATATCTGCTGTCATTGTTTGAAAAATTGCGCGTGGCTGGTCCTAATATTTCATCCCGCTCCCTCACCGAGACCACGCGACCCTAAACAAACAGTGATCAAAGCGAAGCTGCCTTGGCAATCTATCAGCAGCTCGATCGAAGAATATCGAATAGCCTTTCCCATCCTGTTTAGTCGGTGCACTAACTGCAAGGACTGGATCCAGCTGTTAGGAGCGGGACAGGGAGGCGCGGGCGCCAGGAGAGGAGCGGGGAGGTTCTACGGGGGGGGGGGGGGGGGGAGCAAAATTGAGGGGTGCAGGTTGGAAGGATCGTCAACGGAAGGTAGGCCTGAGCCGTCCGGACAAGACTCCTGGACAGTGATGGGCTCTTGGTAAGGTGAGGGTTCCAGTGATGGGTGAGCTGAGCTGGTAAATCAGCGCTGTAGGGAAGTGGGCGTCAGTGGAACCCCCAGGAGTTTCCCAGCCGGAGCTCCCGAGATGAGGCAAGGCCTGGTCATTTTTATAACCCAGTTACAGTACTGAGACAGAAGCTCCTGTTACTTGGTAAACGCGGGACAACACGGTGAATACCTGAATCTCAGGCTCCCACCTGTTTTAAGAAGACCACTATCATCCCGGTACCGAAGAAAAGCGAGGGAACATGCCTCAATGACTACCGGCCAGTGGCTCTGACATCCACCATCATGAAGTGCTTTGAGAGGTTTGTCATATCACGCATCAACTCCAGCCTGCCAGACAACCTGGACCCACTGCATTTCGCCTATCTCCAAAACAGGTCGACAGCAGACACCATCTCCCTGGCCCTACACTCAGCTCTGGAGCATCTGGACAGTAAAGACACCTACATTAGACTATTGTTTATTGACTACAACTCTGCCTTCAATACAATAATCCCAAGGAAGCTTCTCACCTAACTCCGAGACCTAGGACTCAACACCTCCTCCTGTAACTGGATCCTTGACTTTCTAACCAACAGACCACAATCAATGAGCAATACCTTCGGCACGATTATTCTCAACAGTGGTGCCCCACAAGGCTGCGTCCTCAGCCCTCTACCCCTATGCACTCATGACTGTGTGGCCAGATTCTGCTCTAACTCCATCTACAAGTTTGCAGATGATACCACCATTGTAGGCTGTGTCTCAAACAGCGATGAGTTGGAGTACATGAAGGAGATTGAAAACTTAGTGGAATGGTGTCATGACAATAACCTTGTCAACAAAACAAAAGAGCTGGTCATTGACTTCAGGAAAGGGGGTGGCGTAAACGCACCCATCTACATCACTGGTGCTGAGGTCGAGAGGGTTGAGAGCTTCAAGTTCCTGGGAGTGAACATCACCAACAGCCTGGCCTGGTCAAATCATGTAGATGCCACAGCCAAGAAAGCTCACCAGCGCCTCTACTTCCTCAGGAGGCTAAAGAAATTCAGTTTGTCCCCTTTGACTCTCACCAACTTTTATCAATGCTCAATAGAAATCATCCTATCTGGATGCATTATGGCTTGATACAACAACTGCTCTGCCCAGAACTGCAAGAAACTGCAGAGAGTTGTGGACACAGCCCAGCACATCACAGACACCAGCTTCCCCTCCTTGGACTCTGTCTTTATCTCTCGTTGTCTTGGTGAAGCTGCCAGCATAATCAAAGACCCCACCCACCCGGGTCATTCTCTCTTCTCCCCTCTCCCATCAGGCAGAAGATACAGGTGCCTGAGGGCACGTCCCACCAGACTTAAGGACAGCTTCTACCTCACTGTGATAAGACTATTTGAACGGTTCCCTTATACGAGGGGCTGGACTATGACCTCACGATCTACCTCGTTGTGACCTTGCACTTTATTGCACTGCACTTTCTCTGTAGCTGTGACACTTTACTCTGCACTGTTACTGTTATTGCACTCTGTACTAACCCAATGTAACGCAGTGTGTAATGAATTGACCTGTACGATCGGTGGGCGAGACAAGTTTTTCACTGTACCTCGGTACAAGTGACAATAATAAACAACACCAATACCTTTCGTAAAGTGACCGTAACGTCAGAGTCATGCAGAGGCCCTTCAGCCCACATGTCAATGCCGACCACCTGCACTAATCCCATCCACCAGCGCTCGGTGCGCAGCCGCCTCCGCTTATCCATTGCTGGCCCAGAAACGTCGAGAGAGTCTCTGTCTCCAGCAGCCACTGGTGTCCTCTGGCTCCACGGCAGAGCAAAGCCTCGTGAGTTACACAAGGTACTGGAGGAACCAGAACCTGCGGCCTCCTGGTTCATACCTCGCCCAGGGGCTCTCTCCGGCAGCTGCCGGGGAACCAACATCCTCAACCCGACTCGATAGGGAACCAAAGTGCAAGAGTGGACTAACAGTCCCACAGAATGAGTTCAAATCCCACGGCAGCCGCTGTGGAAGTTACATCAGTTAATAATTTGGAATAACAAAAGAGGCAAGCGTCCAGCTGTTGCAATTGTTGTGAAAACCCATCGGATTCATTCATGTTCAGTGGGGCCAGGAACTCTCCGTCCGGGACCGGGCCTCTGTGTGACTCCTGCCCCAGCACAGCCCGCCGGCCCGCTCCGGGGAAAGTGGGGGATGGGTGAGAACGAATGCGCGGTTTCCCCTTTGGATGAAGGTCTCGGGCCAGGTCTGTGGGTTTACTGAGGTTCAGCAGGATGGCCACAAGACCCAAGAGCAAACTGTTCAAAACCTCGTGTCCGTCTTAAGATCAGCAGCTTAACTCAGAAATAGTCACTTCAAAGATTCCATTACTGAACAGTAACCCAGGGAACAGCCCAGCCCAGCGGGGACAGGGCGCGCCAACGTCAGCCGGCTTCGGATGCGGGAGGCTCACTGGGAACCGATAAAGGCGACTTTGTTCAGCCCGGGAGTTTTGCAACGTATCACTCACATAACTTCGCATGTCTGCCCAGTCCAGAGCCCAGCACAGCTGGCCGTCCCCACAGCTGGCCGTCTCTCCTCGACACACTCAGCGAGCTGGGGATTCCTCGTTAAACCCACCCAGCCCGTTTACACCCCGCCCAACTCACCCCAATCACTCCCAACTCATCCGCATCCACCCCAGCACCCCTCTCCCAAACACCCCCCCCCATCACCACTCACATCCCACCCCGCCTCGGTCACATGCTCTCCCCCACCCCTCACCCACGGCCGCATTCACTGCCCCACTGACTCCAGCCCCCCCCCCACACACACACACACGTGAGCACCCAGCTCCCTTGCCTGTTTCACGGGTGGTAAGTGGAGGACCGGCACAGCAAGATTCCACAACAGAAGTCAAATAATTGGTTTTAATGCAGGGGACCGGGATGGTGGGGGTGGGGGTGGGTGGGCGGGGGAGATGCACGTTTCCAGTCCTACCCCCTCTGAGGGTGTGGGTCTTCTCCAGCACAGTGCGGCGCTGCTCATTGTTGCTATGGGCAGGCTCTGAATGTACTAACGTGCCATCACTGAGTGCATGGATTGGGCGGCAGTGTGAATGCAAAAAGAAAGAACTTCTTGTATATGTTGTTTTAAGAATAAAGTTTTTTAGTTGATAGGATTGCCATGGGGAGCGACAGACTGTCCTCCGCCTACGCTGGGGCCTGTCTCAGCCTCAGTCACTCTGAGAATGGTGGCGCGGGGAGGGAGGGAGAGAAGGCCTGGTGATCCCAGAATGTGGATGGTCCTTGGGAATGAATAAAACCAGGACTGAGGTCGGGCAGTAGATGCGGCCTTTCCAGAGAAAACCCGGGCACTGAAACATGAACAGGTAGAGCGTTGACTGAGTGACACTGACCCAGGAAACAGGTCAACACCGACCCAGGAAATAGGTCAACATCCACTTCCAAGGGCAGGGTTCACGTCAAACGGTCTACGTTAAATACAAGAAACTTTCTTCTCCTTTCAAATATCACTGATCGCCCAGATGTTCTGAGCAACATTTTACATTCTCACTATCTAGAAACTTCCCCCTCTTCCCTCCCCCATCTCTTGCTGCTTGGATCGCTGACCCTTCTCTCCGCTCTGGCCTTTAGCTGCCCGAGCCGCGGGCTCTGGAGCTCCCTCCCCAACCCACTCCCTCTCCCTCAATACCCTTTGACTGAGCGCTGGCCACCTGCCCCCGTGTCTCTTCCCGTGGCTCAGTGAAGCCCCGGAGGTGTGTCCCTGGGCAGGAGAAACCTTCCGATGCGGTTGATGATGTTGCAGCTTCCTCAGCAGAATTGGGCTGCCCGAGGTTCCAAAACAAGACCTTGTATTCACTAAGAGTGAAAGGGTGTCGTTTGGAACTTGGAGTTGCCAGCAATGCTCTAACTGAGGCAGGTGTGAGCGCGAAGTGGTGAGCCATGGTATCAGATGTTGCTGGATTGCTTCAGTCCCCGAGGAGAACGCGGGCTGTTTCTGGGAGGGGCTCGAATACCAGAGTGAATCTTATGAGAATCACTCTCAGATAACTAACTAACAGATGTCACATGCAACTGACACAGAATTACATTGTGAAATCCACGAGACACAGGAAAATCTGTGGTCTCAGCAACAAACATCTGGCTAAGCAGAACCACGGAGCTCCCGCTCCCGAGGTCCATCCTGCAGCAAGAGCTGAGACCTGGAGACACAGGTGAACGCACGGTGTCGGTGCCGGGGCTGCTCCCGGGGACTTGACTCTGCACCGTCAGCTGCCTCTCACCACGGGGCAACAGAAGGCGGTCAATCGGCGCCTGGAACCCGTCCCGCCCTTAGATCAGGACTGCTCTCTGGGCTCAATCTACCCAGCACTGTTCTCGAACCTTCCATCCCCTCACCCCACCAAGTGATTCAGTTTGGACCCCGGTTTGGGTGGGCGAAGAGTTCCAGACTCCCACTCTCCTGTCTGAGGGAGAACTTCCCAACCACCCGCACCCCGAATGACCCCCACACATCCCCAATCGGCCCCCCCCCACACGTTCCGGAGCCTCACATTAACACCCACAGACTAATCCGACGAATCCCATTTTATTCTCCCCACCTTCCCATCAACTGCCCCGGACTCCACCCCTCACCCGCACACCAGGAGCATTTTACAACGGCCAATTCACCTACCGACCCACGAGCCTTGGATGTGGGGGGAAACCCCCACGGTCACAGGGAGAACGTGAGAACTCCACACAGACAGCACCCGAGGTCGGGTCTGTGGATCGGTGAGGCGGCTTCCCCACTCGTGTGAGGTGGTGGGGTTTACAGCAGCCGGTGCTGTGTTACTCCCACGTTGGATGTTCCCTCCTCTCAATGTGTGAGAGGGCTGTTCATTCACTGGTGCTGCTCTGCAAGGTGGAACCTCTTGCCCTATCAACCAGACATTTCCAGCACATGTTGAACAATCATAGAACAGTACAACACAGGAACAGGCCCACCATGACACCAATCCAAACTAATCCCATCTGCCTGCACGTGGTCCCCATCCCTCAATCCCCGTCTGTTCATGTGTCTCTCTAAACGCCTCTTAAACATTGCTGTTGTATCCTCCTTCCCAGGTAGCACCTTCCAGGCACCCACCACTCTGTACAAACAAAACTTGCCCCAAATCTCCTTCAAACTTTTCCCCTCTCACAGTAAACCTGTGCCATCTGGTATTTGACATTCCCACGATGGGGAAGAAGACTCTTTCTACCCTGGTTATGTCACTCAGCCTCCGACGCTGCAGAGAAAACACTCCAAGCTCTCCTTATAGCGAATACTCTCCAATCCGGGCACCACCTTCTCCACAGCCCCCACATCCTGTAATGGGGCGACCACAACTGCACACAACGCTCCGAGTGCGGCCTGACCAACGTTTTATACAGCTGCAACGTGACTTTATGGCTTTTGTACTTAGTGCCCCGACAGACCCCACACAGGAGACCATTCGGCCCCACGATATCTGTGCAAAAGCTGCCTACACCGAATTACATTGAATATACAGCACTGCTATGGGCCCAACTGCTCTATATCAGCCCCCAAACTCCCTTTCTTTCTATCTCTGGTGTGTTTATCGGTCTTCCCCTTAAATCTCTTCTGTTCCGCCACCTCCCCCTGTGGGAACGAGTTCCAGATTTTCACCGACTTTGTTCCCAAACTGTGATAGGTAGTTGGTGTCGCATTCCACGGTACCTATGGGTGTGGTGTTGGACTATACCTTGTGGATCAGACGGCTCTTTGAGAGAATGTAAACTGTTCAGGCCTAACACATTGACTGTTTCTCTCTCCACAGACGCTGCCTGACCCACTGAGTGTTGGCAGCATGTTCTGTCTTTGTGAGTCGGCTATCATCATTTACGGGAACATTGTGCAATTGAACATTCAATTGTGCATTGAACAATTCTGTCTTACAGACCATCTCCATCTCTGGAACGGGCCGCCGAGGAACGGGCCGCAGTTCACGATGCAGTGTCAGTCAGTCCTGACATTGGCTTAAACTAAAACACCAGCTGACACAAAGGCTAAACTTTAAGTGGCTCCACATTTCACGCTGCAGTCCTTTCATCTTCCGAGGGAGTTATGAGCCGAAGCTTCTTATCTACCTTGCTGCGTGCCATGCGCCCAACATTCCTAAAGAAAGGAATGTTCTCTTGGTACATTATCCATTCGTGATCTGAGCCGAGCACTGGCGGTCTCTGTTCCGCAGCCAGCTCACCAGACAAACCTCGACAACAAAGGCTTTGGAAACTATAAATCACAGGCCGAACGTTTCCCACAACCCGTGGAACAGGGAGCGAGTCTCTCTGGGATAAGGCGAGATATTCCTGGGCGGATCCAGTTCGTGCTCGCTCTCCAACCTTCAACGCTACAAATCTCCACTGCCCACCGTCTGACTCAAACCGAGTCCTGATCACCCCTCCCCTGTTCTCCCCCGCCACCCTCCACCCTCCCCGGATCCACTCACCCAACCCTGGTTCGGCAACAATGGCCCCCTTTTTCCTCCTAGCTCTCCCACCGCATCCGGCCCGACAACACAAGCTCTGCTCCAATTCGGGCCTTTTGCACATCTGGGTTCAGTCGCTCCCCCGCTGGCGCCTTCAGCTGCCCGGGCCCCGAGCTCCGTAATCCCCCTCTTAACCTCCCCTTCTCCACCCTCCGGCACACCAACTCCAGGCCGGTCCTCAGGCACCGCTAATTATCCTATCATGCCCACACGTTGCAGTTACACAGAGGAGGCCGGAGTCCCGCTGTGAACATGTCACCCAGACTGATGCCACCTCCCAGCACTGGACCGTAGCCCCGCAAGTCATGAAACACCCCGGGCATCGGCCCCTCCCGTCCGTTTTCGCGGTGAGTTCCAGACCCCCAACACCCTATGGGAGGGGAGTCGATCCCTCATCTCCCCTCTGGTCCTTAAATCTCCGGCCTGGGTTTCGACGCTTCTGCCGAGAGAAATGGGTTTTCCTGTTTATTCTACCAAGGCGCCGCATCGACACACCTCAGCTAACCTCACCCGGGGAAACATCCCCAGCCTGTCCAATCTTCCCTTGTAGCTGCAATGTTCTACTCCCGGCAACATGCTGGTAAATCCTCTCCTAATGTGACCAGAGCTGTGACTGAGTATTGTTGTACACGTCCCTGTTCTTATCACCGGGTTATTAACCCATCCTGCTAAATGTGAGGATCTCTGGACGTCTGCACCAAGGTTCTTCCTTCCCAAATACATCGCCTCCCACTCTGCATTCAACTCCATTTGCCGCTTTTCTGCCCAGTTGACCAGACCACGGATATCACTCTCGAGTCTAAAGCTTTCCGCATCAGAGGCAACCACAAGGCCAATTATCGAATCATCTGCAAACATCTCCAGCAAGGCCCATAACCGTGAATCATTCGTTTGCGTGGTAATCGGCGTGGGGCGGTGCAGCCCCCTGCAGACCCCACCTCCCAGGTAATCGATGGGAGGGTGCGCAGCAGCCTGCAGACCCCACCTCCCAGGTAATCCATGGGAGGGTGTGCAGCGGCCTGCAGACCCCACCTCCCAGGTAGTCGATGGGAGGGTGTGCAGCCCCCTGCAGATCCCACCTCCCAGGTAATCGATGGGAGGGTGCGCAGCAGCCTGCAGACCCCACCTCCCAGGTAATCCATGGGAGGGTGTGCAGCGGCCTGCAGACCCCACCTCCCAGGTAGTCGATGGGAGGGTGTGAAGCCCCCTGAAGACCCCACCTCCCAGGTAATCGGCGTGGGAGGGGGTGCAGCACCATGTATATCGCACCTCCCAGGTAATCGGCATGGGAGGCGGTACAGCCCCCTGCAGACCCCAACACATCAACCATCCCCTTTTCTTTGCTGCCACTGAGCCAATGTCAGACTGTCCGTTGGATGCCGTGGGCTTCTATTTATCATCTCTGCTGCATGAGATCTTGTTAAAAGTCTTGCTAAAATCCGTGTAGATCACATCGAACACACCACCCTCAATCTTACTCGTCACCTCCTGAAACAATTCAAGTTAGTCAAATGCAACCCTCCCTCAACGAATCCACTAACCATCCCTGATTAACTGGTGCCCTTCCACAGAAAGGCCTATCCTGTCCCTCAGGATGGATTCCAACAACTTGACCACCAGTGAAGATAAATTAACCGGTTTGTAAATATTTGGTTTATCCTTTTCTTTTCAAACAACAGTGCAAGTTAGCGACCCTCCAAATCCCTGGCTGTTTGTGGGATCTTGCTGTGTGCAGGCTGCTATATTTTCAAGGTTATTACAGTGGCTGCACTTTAGCTCTTTTGGTGATCCTCTGGAGACGTACTAATTCACTTTTCTAAAAGATTGGAATGCACTATTGTTAAGATGCACAGAACAGCTGTGTATTTGGATACTCATCTAGATGTTACCTGCTTCAAAACTGAGCAGGAAGGTAGTGAACAGGTGAGAATAGTGTATCTGGCAGTGAATGCCGTGCAGCTGTTATAGAGTTACTCTGAGATGGTAACAGATTAAATCACTTGCCAGCTCTACAGGGCATGCTATTAAAGCATTAGACCCAGCAACTCTCTCACTACTGAAATATTTCTTCAGTTATTATACAGCTCTGGGGAATGTGCAGAGCCAAACTTCAACCCTAAATCAAACCGTGTTTTAGCCTTTACCGGTTGTTCAGTCACATTGTGTTGTCTTAAACATTACTCACCAGCCCTGATGGTTGATATTACTGCTAGTTAAATAAACGTTGTGATCCGTGTTCCTGGCCTTATATGGAGGTTGTGGATTATCCTTTGCATCGTGTTTAATCGGTGAGGGGAAAGTTCTCTTCGGAAACATGGTTAAAGCAAGGTCCCACTTCGAGTTGAGGATTATCATCTCACACCGAATGAAAGTTTCAGCGGAACTCAGTGAGAGTTTCTGGTGCTATACACTGTGCTGGTAACAGCAGCAAACAACAAAACAGTTTGAACTTTACATGGTGCAGATGGTTGAAAACACATTTAACCCTTTCAGTTGGATCCACCTGCTCTGTACATACTGCAGACTACAGCCGTTCTGAGGATGGATCCACAGAGAAACACAAACACCTCTGGGAGGAAGAGTAGGCCACTCATCCCCTCAGACCTATCTCACTAAGATTGTACTTGTCTTAAACCTCAACATGCACCAGGTCGGACCACAACCTTTAATCTCCATTCCTTGAAAAGATATCCTCCACAATTTTCACAGTTGCACATACCCTGGCCCCAGCAGCTTCCCGAGGGGAAGGATTCCAGATCTGCAGCATTGTTAACCAGGGAAGAGCTTCCTGACATCACACCCAGTAGACTCAAATGTCAGAGAAATTAAGGACTGCAAGATGCTGGAATCTAGATGAACAACACAATGATGCTGGAGGAACTCAGCAGGCCAGGCAGCATCCGTGGAGAAAAGCAGGCGGTCAACGTTTCAGGTCAGGACCCTTCCTCAGGACTGAAGATAGGAAAAGGGGAAGCCCAATACATAGGAGGGAAAAGCAGAGCAGTGATAGGTGGACAATAGAGGGGAGGCGGGGAGGGCACAGGGTGGTGATAGGTAGATGCAGGTAAGAGACAGTGATGGGCAGGTGCGGGGGAGGAGGGGAGAGCAGATCCACCGGGGGATGGGTCAAAGGTGAGGAGAGAAAAAAAGGGGTATAAAAAAGAGAGAGGCTGGGAAAGGGAAGAAAAGAAGCAATGGGGAGGGGGGAAGGGGGGGGTCACTTAAAGTGGAGAATTCAATGTTCATGCCGTCAGGCTGCAAGGTTCCAAGGTGGAAAATGAGGGGCTGTTCCTCCAGTTTGCGTTTGGAATTCTCCTGACAGTGGAGGAGGCCGAGGACTGACATATCTGTGATAGTGTGGGAGGGGGAGTTGAAGTGACCGGCAACAGGGAGATGCAGATCACGGTTACGGACGGAGCGCAAGTGTTCTGCGAAACGGTCACCTAGTCTGCGTTTGGATGTCCAACTTCTTTTCAAACTGGGGCTTCCCCCCGACTGTGGTCGAGAGAGCTCGCACCCACGTCTGCCATTTCCCGCACCTATCTGCCTTTCACAGGAACCGCTCTCTCTGCGACTCCCTGGTTCACTCCTCCCTTCCCACCATCCCGCTCCCATCCTGGGAACTTTCCACTGCCCCCATCATAGGTGCAACACCTGCCCCTACACCACTTCCATCCAGGGTCCCAAACAGTCCTTTCAGATGAGACAAAGATTCACCTGCACCTCCCTTAATATCATCCACTGCATTCAGTGCTCCAAGTGTGGCCTCCTCTACATTGGCGAAACCAAATGGAGACTAGGTGACCATTTCGCAGAACACCTGCGCTCCGTCCGTAACCACGATCTGCGTCTCCCCACTGCCGGTCACTTCAACTCCCCCTCCCACACCATCACTGATATGCCAGTCCCTGGCCTCCTCCACTGCCAGGAGAATTCCAGGCACAAACTGGAGGAACAGCACCTCATTTTCCAACTTGGAACCTTGCAGCGTAATGGCACGAACATTGAATTCTCCCACTTTAAGTAACCCCCCCCTTCCTCATGCCCCCCCCACCATGCTTTTTTTCTTCCCATTCCTAGCCTCTTTCCCCCCCCAACCTTTTTTTCCTTTCTCTCCTCACCTTTGACTCATCCCCCGGTGGATCTGCTCTCCCCTCCCCCATACCTGCCCATCACCGTCTCTTACCTGCATCTACCTATCACCACCCTCTGCCCACCCCACCTCCCCTATTTTGTCCACCTCTCACTGCTCTGCTTTTCCCTCCTATATATTGGGCTTCCCCTTTTCCTATCTTCAGTTCTGAAGAAGGGTCCTGACCCGAAATGTTGACGGCCTGCTTTTCTCCACGGACGCTGCCTGGCCTGCTGAGCATCATCGTGTTTTTCAGACTCAAATGTTATGTCCCCATCCACTGGAACCCTCCTCGTTCCTTCATGGGTCAAACTCACAGTGCAGGAGTGTCGCGCTGTGGGAGGGGCGCCACGCTGTGGGAGGGGCAATGAGGAGGGAGTGCCGCACTGTGGGAGGGGCGGCGAGGAGGGAACACAGCGCTGCGGGAGGGGTGGCGAGGAGGGAGCGCCGCGCTGCGGGAGGGGCGCCGCGCTGTGGGAGGGGCAGCGAGGAGGGAGCGCCATGCCATGGGGGGGTCGGCGAGGAGGGAGCACCACGCCGTGGGAGGGGCAGGAGGGGCGGTACTGAAGGAGCATCCCTGTGGGAGGGGCTGTGCCGAGGGAATGCCACACCATTAGATTTTGAATGAGGGAATCTTTGGCCCCTCAGGTGAGTGTGAATGATCCCATCACAAGTTTAAATCAAGAACCTGCATTAATCAGAATGGGATTGTGTTTACCTGAGGATTAACATACAGGTGACGCAGTGTCAATGGAAGATGGTCTGTGTCCTTGACAAGCCTAGTTCTTTCTGCTTCAGTCCAGGAGAGTTTGACTTACAGACTCGCATCAAGCTTCATCACTGGCATGTCAGCAATGACCTGTTCCTCCATGTAGTCTGTATTACAGCTCACACAGCCATCCATCAGGAGGATAGCACCCAGAGGCTGATATCATACAGATGTGTGAACTGTGTGGGGTGATACCCAATAGAAATATATCATAAGTGCTGCATCTAAAACCTGGAACTCCCTTCCCAATTGCACATTCCCCAGAGGGAACTGACCCCAGTCAGTGGTGGACAATACATGCCGGTCTTGTGTGATGATCAATGATATAAAATGCTATCACTTTCAGTGTGAAGGAGGGCCCACTCCGACCAGGTCTGGCCAGGACTCATTGAAGGCCTTTGTAACAGAAATCAAGTCCCACCACCACTGACCATCTGCTCCCAGTTGCTGTGAAGCCAGAAATGAACAGCTGGGCTGAACTTGTTGTATGAAGTTTATTTGAACTACACATCTGCGTCAAGCAGAGAGCTAGTGTCATAAACCAGAGGTGAATGATTTAGGGCAGCACATTCTGCTGGTGTTTATGGTGGAAGCTGCTCTGTGAGACTGACTGGAACAAATATCTCCCCGAGAAACTCAGAGGAAGCCCATTGTATCCCTACTGCTCATTGAAAGATTCCACATCAGCTCATGGACCAGCCCTCTCTCTTTCTCTGAGATCCACACCCTCTGGTCCAACTCCCTTTTAAAAGGGACAGAAACACAGAAAATAGCATTACAAGAAGGCCATTCAGCCCCTCAAACCTACTTTACCATTCAGAATGATCAAATTCAGCCCTTGTTCCAGCTTTCTCCTCCTATCTCCTGCAGTCTCCAGTAGGAAAATACACAACTTCTTCTGGAACAAATTCAATAATTTGACTTTAACTGCTTCCTGTGGCAGAGAATACTCTCTGGGAGAAGACTTTCCTCACCTTGGTCCTAGTTTACCCCTCATTCTTGGACCACGACATTGGCCATCGTCCCTTCCTCTGATCAATGCAATAACTCTGAACCACCCTTTCCAAGGCAGCACTCAAAACCTGGTCACTGTGAAAAATAATTCTTCTCGTCTCTCTCTGCAAGTTCTGCCAGTGATGTTACTGCCAGTGATCTAACGATTGACTCATCAACCAGAAGGAATTGTTTCTCTGTCCAAGCCTTCCACATTGAAAACCTCGGTCAGAGCCTTTCTCAGTCCTCTGTTTGAGGGAGCAAAGACTGAACTCTTCCAAAGTTGTTCCAATATATCCTGGAGCTAGGGAGGGCAGGCACAGTGAGCAGGGAGAGCTATCCTGGAGCTAGGGAGGGCAGGCACAGTGAGCAGGGAGAGCTATCCTGGAGCTAGGGAGGGCAGGCACAGCAAGCAGGGAGAGCTATCCTGGGGCCAGTGGTCAGCCGGCCAGGCCATTCCTGGGGCCGGTGATCAGGCCGCTCCTGGGGCCGGTGATCAGCCGATCAGGCCACTCCCAGGGCCGGTGGTCAGATGGCCAAAGTAGTCCAGGTGACCATTACAATCTGTAAAAGGGCCCAACTCATTGAGTTAGGTGGCCACACGGATGCCTGTGAAACAATCCAGGCCCGTAACTTTTTGGGGTGTTCAAGTGCAAGGGCATGGTTTCCCACATGTCCTGTGGGGCCACTGAATCACTGTGTCACTACTGACTTCCCCATCCTTTGAAACAGTTCCAAACCTCCAACACTCTGGTTCCCCACAGAATCTCTGGGAGACCACCTACCACTCAAGGCTGAAATCTTGCAGGCCCAGATGGTGACGTGGGACCTTTCTCATCCAGCAAGGTCCAAGTAATATTCTATCGATAGATTACCTCCCACAGTGGGGGGGCTTCCTCAGCACCCCTTCCCACAGTGGGGGGGGGGTTCCCTCAGCACCCCTCCCCCCCACCGCAGTGGGGGGCTCCTTGCAGGGGCTGGTGTCGGTGGGGATGGAACAGCTGTTGTGTGGAGTCAGGACAATGTTTGGGGTGTTGGCAATGCTCTCCCGGAATCTCATGCTGCTGTTTAAATGGAGGGGCTGTGCAGTTCCCACCGGACCCTCCCACAGCCCATCGGTGGTTGAGTCACCTCCCGAAGGAGACAGTGGGCCTCCTCTGTCTGCTGGGTCCCTCCATCTCCCCCCCCCTCCCCCCCAACCGTGGTCAAGATCAGGATCGGGGTCAGGGCTGGGGTTGGGTTCAGTGGCAGGGCTAGAGTCAGGACTAGAGCTGGGGTCAGGGTCAGGGTCGGGGTCAGGGCTGGGGTCGGGGTCAGGGTCAGCCCTCGTAGCCCACGCTCTATTACAAAATATCCGGCACTAGGGAGAAAGGGCTGTTTGATTCTCCAGAATCAACCAATCAGGCGCCAACATTTCTCCTTGGTTTCAGATTGGCAGGGGAGAGGTTTGTGCCCCTGGGATATGGGTCAACAGCAGGAATGTGGTGGTGGGAGTGGTTTGGGGTGAGAGGTCTGTGGTGAAACCACCAGGAATGACTGATTCAGTTGGTGACCCAGCAGTGCTGGGCAAAGGGGCCACAAACCTTAGAGGAAGCCAAATGTGTCTCCAGATGAGCCGCTGGTGGTTCCTTCCAAGGGTGGATGTGAAAGATCATCTCACCGCCCTGAGGCTGAAAGACCAAGGTCTGTCACCTCAGGGACTGTGTAAGCTTTCCGTCTCCTCCACAGATACATCCTTTGGATAGCCCTAAGGGAGCAGAAAGGGCCTCATCTGAAGGACTGTCCCTTCCTCGGTACAGCCCCTTTTTTTTAATATAAACATTTATTCGCTAAAAGCATTACAAAGGACAACCAGTGTCAATACACGACATCTAATACAGAAAAGAAGAAACTAAGCAACGACATACTACAGTAGAGAATGCAAACTAATACTAACAAAACACACACGCAACGCTACACCCGTTAACACAACACCCAACACCTCAAATAAGAATCGCGTTTGTACCGTCCATGACACACACGATCCCCTGAGGGGCCCACTGAGCGCAGAACTCAGCTAGGGTGCCCGCGGAAACCGTGTGCTCCCTCTCTAAACACACCCGTGAGCGCACGTAAGCGCGGAAGACGGGCAGGCAGGCAGACCAGCCAGTACCCTCAGCCGCCCGCCGCCGCGTCCCATGGATGGCCAGCTTGACCAGGCCCAGCAGGAGACCCACCAGGAGATCCTCCGTGCGCCCCACCCCGCACCGCACCGGGTGCCTGTAAACCAACAGCATCGGGCTGAAGTGCAACCAGAACTTGAGCAGCAGCCCCTTCAGATACGCAAAGAGGGGCTGCAACCACCCACACTCCACATATGCGTGGCACACCGTCTCCTCCTGGCCGCAGAAGTGACAGGCGACCGGGGTGTCGGTGAACCAGCTCAAAAATCGGTTGCACGGCACGGCCTGGTGCAACACCCTCCGCCCCAGGTCCCCGATGTACAGCGGGAGGACTCCCGTGTAGAGAGACCTCCACCGGGGACCGTCCTCGCCGCCCGCCGGCAGGACGGACCTCAGTACTGCCCCTTTTTTAAATATAAACATTTATTCGCTAAAAGCACTACAAAAAGACAACCAGTGTCAATACACTACATCTAATACAGAAAAGAAGAAACTAAGCAATGACATACTACAGTAGAGAATGCAAACTAATACTAACGAAACACACACGCAATGCTACTCCCGTTAACGCAACACCCAACACCTCAAATAAGAATCACATTCGTACCGTCCACGACACACGCGATCCCCTGAGGGGCCCACCGAGCGCAGAACTCAGCTAGGGTGCCCACGGAAACCGTGTGCTCCCTCTCTAACCGCACCCGCACGCGCACATAAGCACGGAAGATGGGCAGGCAGGCAGACCGGCCGGTACCCTCGGCCACCCGCTGCCGCGTCCCGTGGATGGCCAGCTTGGCCAGGACCAACAGAAGACCCACCAGGAGATCCGCCGCGCGCCCCTCCCCGCACCGCACCGGGTGCCCGTAGACCAACAGCGCCGGGCTGAAGTGCAACCAGAACTTTAGCAGCAGCCCCCGCAGATACTCGAAGAGGGGCTGCAACCTCTCGCACTCTGCGTACGCATGGTACACTGTCTTCAGCACTGCCCTTTTTTTTGTACAAAACGTTTATTCGGTAAAACCACTACAAAAAACAACCAACAGCAAATATACTACAGCTCATACAGAAAGACACTACTAAGCAAAACCAATACCCGCGCAACACCACGCCCGCTACTGCAACACACAACACTTCATACCAAAATTGCATTGGTGTCATCCACGACACAGGCGATCCCCTGAGGGGCCCACCGAGCACGGAACTCGGCCAGGGTGCCCAAGGAGACTGTGTGCTCCCGTTCCAACGACACCTGTGCGCACACGTAAGCGCGGAAGACGGGCAGGCAGGCCGACCTGCAGGAACCCTCAGCCGCCCGCTGCCGCGTCCCGTGGATGGCCAGCTTGGCCAGGCCCAGCAGAAGACCCACCAGGAGATCCTCCACACGCCCCTCCCCGCGCCGCACCAGGCGCCCGTAAACCAACGGCGCTGGGCTGAAGTGCAAACAGAACTTAAGCAGCAGTCCCTGCAGATACTCGAAGAAGGGCTGCAACCTCTCGCACTCCGCGTACGCATGGTACACCGTCTTCAGCACTGCCCTTTTTTTAATATAAACATTTATTTGCTAAAAGCACTACAGAAGACAACCAGTGTCAATACACTACATCTAATACAGAAAAGAAGAAACTAAGCAACGACATACTACAGTAGAGAATGCAAACTAACACTAACGAAACACACACGCGACGCTACACCCGTTAACGTGACACGCAACACTGCAAATAAGAATCACGTTCCTACCGTCCACGACACACGCGATCCCCTGAGGGGCCCACCGAGCGCAGAACTCAGCTAGGGTGCCCACGGAAACTGTGTGCTCCCTCTCTAAACACACCCGCACGTGTACGTAAGCGCGGAAGACGGGCAGGCAGACCGGCCTGTAACCTCGGCCACCCGCCACCGTCAGCCCTACCCCTTTTTTTTAATAATAAACGTTTATTCACTAAAAGCACTACAAAAGACAACCAGTGTCAATACACGACATCTATTACAGAAAAGAGAAACTACGCAACGACATACTACAGTAGAGAATGCAAACTAATATTAACGAAACACACACACGACGCTACACCCGTTAACGCGACACGCGACACTTCAAATAAGAATCGCGTCCATACCGTCCACGACACACGCGATCCTCTGAGGGGCCCACCGAGCGCGGAACTCGGCTAGGGTGCCCGCGGAAACCGCGTGCTCCCTCTCTAGACGCACCCGTGCGCGCACGTAAGCGCGGAAGACGGGCAGGCAGGCCGACCTGCCGGGACCCTTGGCCGCCCGCCACCGCGTCCCGTGGATGGCCAGCTTGGCCAGGCCCAGCAGGAGACCCACCAGGAGATCCGTCGCGCGCCCCTCCCCGCGCCGCACCGGGTGCCCGTAGACCAACAGTGCCGGGCTGAAGTGCAACCAGAACTTCAGCAGCAGCCTCCGCAGATACTCGAAGAGGGGCTGCAACCTCTCGCACTCCGCGTACGCGTGGTACACCGTCTCCTCCCGGCCGCAGAAGTGACAGGTGGCCGGGGTGTCGGTGAACCGGCTCAAGAATCGGTTGCACGGCACCGCCTGGTGCAACACCCTCCACCCCAGGTCGCCGATGTACAGCGAGAGGACTCCCGCTCAGCACTGCCCCTCCCACAGTGTGACCCTCCCTCAGTATTGCTCCTCCCACAGTGGGACGCTCCCTCAGTACTCTGGAGTTTGCTGCTGTCACACTGACCCAGGTGCTGGATCGCTCTGCCTGACACACAGTCAGACTGACACGGACCGGACTGTTACCGCTAATGTGGACAGCTGGAGCGGGGTACAGATGAATTACTCCGACACTTTGGACGAGCTGTGCAGGAAGTGAAGCTGGTGCCTGGGAACACAGTGCACTGGTCCGTGAGGTGTCATCCAGTGTGTTTACACCAACAGCTGGGACACTTCAAGGCTTCTGCACAAACTCTCAGCAGCTACAGCTGCTCCAACTAATGTCTTCACTCTGTGAGGAGATCAGATGAAATGTGAGAGCAGAGGGTAGGCAAGTGCACCTCAGCTCCAGTTCTTACCTTTTAGCCCCAGTCTGCACAGAAAGAGTCTGGACTCTGATTCTTCCCATCAACCTGAGATCAGACACAGTCTGCCCATTCCCACTGGGTTTGGTCCACTCGGTGTGCTGGTGGGATGGCAGTATCTGGTGAATTATGGCCACCAATCCTCCAGGATTATCCTGGATTCTCCCAGCACAAGAGCTAAAACTATTTTATAAAGGAATGCTGAAGGTAATGACTGCTTTGGATGAGTTGTCCATGAAGCATCAGCAAGCAACAGAAAGTTTCTGCCTCAGTCCCCAGTGCCCCAATTTCCTTGTTTGTTGGATACAGAAATGTTGGGGAGGGTGTGGCCGGGGAAGGGTGATAGGGGGAGGGCTGATGTACAAGGCTGTTGGACCAAGTCAACGTTGGAAGGCTTCTGAAGAGTCCCCCCCCCCCTCACTACCAGCCCATGGGCCCAAAACCATTGGTGTGAAGGCTGGGGCTTCAGTCAGTGCCAAAGCTTGCATGCGCACACACACACACACACACACACACACACACACACACACACACACACACACACACACACACACACAGAGCTGTGCACACCAGGTGCAGGACATTGCACGCACACACAACTGTGCACACCAGGTGCAGGACATTGCACACACACACAGCTGCGCACACCAGGTGCAGGACATTGCACACACACACACAGCTGCGTACACCAGGTGCAGGATATTGCACGCACACACAGCTGCGCACACCAGGTGCAGGACATTGCACGCACACACAGCTGCGCACACCGGGTGCAGGACATTGCACGCACACACAGCTGCACACACCAGGTGCAGGACATTGCACGCACGCAGCTGCGTACACCAGGTGCAGGACATTGCACGCACACAGCTGCGCACACCAGGTGCAGGACATTGCACGCGCACACAGCTGCGCACACCAGGAGCAGGACATTGCACGCACACAGCTGTGTACACCAGGTGCAGGCACAAATGTCGGCACCAACCTTCTTGCAAGAGAGGCCATTTGCCGTCCTAACCACTTGCTGCATCTGCCAGCTAACCTTTTGTGATTTGTGCACAGCACATTCCTCTGTACTTCATTCATCTGCAATCTTTCCTCATTTAGATAATAGTCTGCCTTTAGATTCCTGTTACTGAAGTGTACAACCTCACTCTTCCCCACAGTAGGCTCCATTGGCCAAGTTTCCACCCACCCAATGACCCATATCCTGATGCAAGGTCGAAATATCCTCATCACAACTTGTCCTCCTACCTATTCTTGAGCCATTGGTAAACCTGATACCTTCCACTCTGCCCTCTCCTCCAGGTCATTAACAGAGATGGTAGGTAACTGAGGGTCAGGAACTGATCCACTTGTCACACCCATTCAGCCTGAAAAAGACCCAGTTACTCCCACTCTGTCTTCTACACGGTGACCAGTCTTCAATCCATGCTGACACCCCAACCCCAAGTACCACGAGCCCTTGTCCTGTTCAGCAGCCTTTCATGTGGCACCTCATCAGATGCCTTCTGAAGGTGTAAATACAGGCCGTCCCTGGGTAACCAACGGGTCCTTGTCGATTTTGTTCCTGTCAGAAATACACAAAAGTCACTGGATACGGTGCCCACATCACCACAGAACTGTGCTGAATGGCAGCAAACACACACAAGGCTGATAAGATGAACAATTTCTGAAAGTGGAGAGAGAGAGGGAACTAGTTCTACTGTTCGAGGGAACGAATGTATGTCTGTACGTCAGACTTTAGAATTTAATAATATTATAGGATGTGGTCCGTGTGTCAGAGTGTCTGTAAGCTGAGTGTTCACAACCCAGGCACAATCTGCACACCACAACTGTCAACTCTGCTTGTTACGTCCTCAGAGACCTCCTGCAAATTTGTCAAACAGGATCTTCCTTTCATAAAACTATGTTGATTTGGTTTGATTGCATTAAGCTTCTTTAAATGACTAGATGTTTTTTCCTTGATTATAGACTCCCTCTTGCCAACAACAAATGTTAAACTAACAGGCCCTGCTTCCTGCCTTTTGACTTCCTCCCTGCTTGAACAATAGAGCCACATTTGCAGTTTTCCAGTCCACAAGATACCCTCCCAGAACTCAGAGAGACCTCAGCCAATGGCTCCACTGTCTCTGCAGACACTTCCTGTAAAACCCTGAGAGCAGGAGTTGGGAGCTGGTGACTTGTCTGCCTTTAGCCCCATTGCTTTTCTGATATTTTGTCCTTTATGATAGTGATTGTTACAAGTTCTTCAACAGTATTTGAAACTAGCCCATCAGAAATCTTCCAGTTGTTTGCAGTGTCCTCCACTGTGAAGACTGATGAAGACCATGATTTAACCAGTTTCCCATTTCCTAATTCCCCAGCCTCACTGTAGAGGTCCCACTTACCCTGGTTATCCTCTCCTTTTCACACAGCCAGTTACCCTTGCTGTTGGTTTTGATATTACTTCCCAGTTTTCTCTCAGAATCCATTTTCTCCCACCTTATCAATGTTTTAGCTTCTCATTGCTGGTCCTGCCCTCTGGTCTGCCACTAGCTCTTACCACTCTATAGGCTCATCTTGAGTCAAGGGGTTCTTTAAAGTAAGATTCCCTGGTACCAATGTAGTATGGTCAGGGAAGTGAGTGGAGAGACATTACTGGACAGAACTCCCTGCCTTTCTCCAACCCTCATCACACCCACCCAGATTACACTGGCCTCACCCACCCTTCACTGGGCAACACACTCTCCTCCCCACACACACACACACACACACACACACACACACACACACACACACACACACACACACACACACACACACACACACACACAGCAGGACCACCCACCCCTCACCACACCATGTCCTGCCAGGAGGTTTTAAAGAAACAAATAAAATCCTGTATACAATTCTCGCAAACTCTTCTACCTCCTTAAGGCCAACAGGTGAATGGAGAGCAACCGGCCAACATTTCTCCCACTGGAGATAGAGGCACCAGGAGATGGACCATCTCCCTATTGGCTCAGCCATACACTTTTGACTAATCCTGGCAATCAGACACAATGACAGAGCCTCCCACAGCCCTGATACATGAGAAGAAATCCCTGGAGGGAAGCTTGCTTGTCAGAAGTCTACACTCCATCCTTGAGAATCTTCCTTTCTAAAAGAGCCCATTTGGACTCAATGCCGACTGCTTCCTTCAGCTCCCTGGAGTCTCTCTGCCCTGAAGTGTTGTTCCCACAGATTGGTTTTGAACTTGCCCTGCAAGGTCGGGCTGTATCCATGGTTCAGCTGCTCTAGGCAGATTAACCGTGGCCCTTTGACATCCTCCATGTCAGAGGGTGCAATGGGCCACAGCTTCTCATGATGTTAATTGCACCTGGTCACTGAAACCCACCTCACTGAAGTTCTTCACAGTGGTGAATGAAGAATGGCTAGTGGGACATGAATCTCACAGGGATGTGTTTCTCCTCCCTCAGAAAGCTCTGGCTTCTAACATACGGCGTGGTGGATTTTCCATTATTTAGGGTACATTGTCTGACTCAGTGGAAATGTCCGAGACTTCTTTTGGAGTTAATTAGTAATCCAGACCCAATCCATTCCCTTGGCAGCTGTCCCACACAGTAACAAGCAAATCACTGCAAACACTCCAATCCTTATCTGGTTTCAGAAAAAACATCCAGGAAAGAATTAGTTCCTGACACAAGGCAACAGCTGGAGCCTACCCCCAAAGCTTTTTCACAGGCGGGGGATCATTCTTAAAAAGTTGGGTTCAAATAGCTCCCAGTCCCTGTGCTGTTCAGCGGGGGAAGGAGCCATTTGCTCCGTGGGTCCTGTTCCCACAGCTCTCCCACGCCCCTGTTCAACTATTTATCCAAATCCCCTTGTTTATAAACTACCTTACTTGAGGAGAAACAGTAAACCAGTTCCCAGACTCTGGGGCCTGACAGCTCATCCCCTGTCTGTACACAACCAATGGCAGATAGCACTTTGTCAGTTATATTTGAGCTTCTGACCTCAGTCGGGGGGGGGGGGGGGGGGGCGCGGGGGGTTGAGTGTTCGCTCTCGTGTCTGATGTGGGTCACTGGACAGTCCTCTCCCCGCCCGCCCCCCCCCCCCCCGAACCTACCTTACCCCAACTACACGCACGGCCGAATCCAGGCCTGGGACATCAGCGTCACCAATCACTCCATCTGGCCATGGTCACGTTTCAGTGTGTGGGATCTTGCGGTGCACACACAGACGCTGCTGAACTGTGGCCAGAACAACGGGCAACAGGACGAATCCGCCCCGCTTCCCCGAGAGGCTGTGAGTCCCACCGACAGTGCTGCGCTCTGCCAGCACTCCCCGAGATGTCAGGGTGGGCCACAGGAGCCGGGGTGGGGCTTGAACCAACGACCACTGGCTCCGAGGACAGAGGGCAATGCACTGAGCCAGTGCGGGGCAGAACCCGCCACAGCGGGTGAAGGAATGTCCCACAGACTCGGCCGAGACGCTCTCAGACCGGCGCGGCTTCATTTCACACCTCGGTGTCAAACACAAAGGGAACAGAGCGGTTGGTCGTAGGGGAACAGACATCGGGGAGGAGGGGATGTCAGTGTCCCGGGGAAGCACCGAACGCCACGATGCCTCCTGCCCTTCGACACCACCCGCCCGACATGTCCGCACCACCTCCCGGGCCAGAACCCCGGACCCACAACAACCGGCGGTTCGGTGCAGACCCGACAGATGGTGGCGGCTGTCTCTCTGGGGCCAAGGTGGTGAGGAGCTGGGCGAGAGATGAGGGACTCAGGCACATGGTCAGCCTGTTTCTGTACCGGATACACCCCCACCACCTCCTACGCTCGCCGACCCCTCCCGGTGGGAGAGTCTCCCGTTCTCCCCGCCTGCATGTGTCGGCGCCAACCCACAGACTACCAACCTCGCCATCAGGTTGGAGACGCCCACCGGATCTCCTCACCTCTCCCTCCCCAGGAGCTAAGCTCTGGCCCATTCCGCCCGTCTGTCTAGATGGCACCCCTCACTGATGAACACCCAGCAGCGCCCTGGGGTGCCCGGCCGGGTGTAGGGGTGTCCACTGGCGAAGTGCGCTCACTCCGGCTCAGGTTACAGGGAGCCACCTTGTGAAAGGGCTCCCCCTCGACGCTGCCTCCCGCTGGATCCCACCTGGTGGATCAATGCCGCCGTTCCCCGGCTGTCAGTAGGATCCGGGCCTCGCCACCAGCCAAAACGTCCCATAAATGAAACTCCCTCTCAGGAGGGGGTCAGTGGCCGCTCGGCTCACCCGTGTCTCCGTGCTGTTAGGGCGGTCTCTGTGGGAAGGTGGGTGAAAAACTCCCTGACAGATTCGGGAGAGGGGGTCGCTTACTTGGGACGGACGTTCTAAGTTCGTTCTCTGGGGGGGGGGGGGGGAAAGAGAGTTTGGAACTGTCCCAGAAGCTGTGGGTGCTGTCTCCGACTGTGCTCGGGGAGGGGGTGGATGGAGCTTTGGGATATGGAAAGTGGGGGGGGGGGGGGTGTTGAAGGATGTGTGAGATTGGCCATGGTTTCATTTAATGGCGGTGCGGGTTTGGACGGGCCGAACGGTATAGCCCTGCTTTTGCTCCTCATAGTTGGTGAAGGAGGGAGCCCCACGGCCGGCCGGCAGTCTGAGAACCAGCGGCACCCTCTCTGGCCACAGCACTGCCTTCGCAGTCACAACATGAGCAAGCTCCGTGGAATGTTCTGGAAAATGCAGCCGGTAGCCCAGATCTACTTTGCTCCTTATTTGGGCAGCAGCGGGCTTGGAAGCGACTGTCCCAAGCCCAGGCGCAGCAAGCACCTCGGACACTGGCTCAGGGTCCAGCTGTTGCATTTAAACAGCTCCTCTCAGCGGGAATTCAACTGGAATCTGCTCTGGAATGTTCTTTTGCTGTCAGCTTGAGGTTATTATACTTAAGGACACAGGCTGCAGTTTTCTGGTGGTTGTGTTTGTAACTCCAGGTGCTGTGGGATCCCATCTGGCGATAGCGCTGGTGTCAGCGGTAGAGAGAACGGTTCACCCCGTTTGCCTGTTATCCACCTTACCTCTCCTGCCATCCCAGAGGATCTGTGGTCAATCGTCCCACAGTCCCAGTGTTCCCCACACCTCCCGGGAAGCTGCCGTTTGGTTTACATTCTGCTGGCCTGTTCCAACTCCAACGTGTCCTCTCTGGACTAAACTCCAGATGTCACTTCCTATCCAACTGACCAACTGACCAGCAGTCTAGTGCTTTCCTCTCACTATCACCGACATGGCTAGTTGTTAGACCATCTGTAAACTTCTTTATCATGCTTCTGAGTCCAGGTCTAAATCGTTCCTGTATTTGACAAGCAGCAATGGCCCAGTTCTGAGCCTGAGGAACCCCACTGGTTGCAAACACACCTGTTAACCATTCCTCTGGACTTCCTGCCACTGAGCCAGTTTCAGATCCATTCTCCCTTGGATCCCAAGGACTTTTACTGTCTTGACCAGCCTTTCATGTGGAACCTTGTCAAAAGCCTCACTAAAATCCACACAGACTGCATCAAACTCACTGCCCTCATCAACCTTCCTTGTTACCTCCTCAAACGTTTCAGCCAAGATGTCAAACTGAGTCCTGTCCGCTCCCTCAGCTGGGTGTTAACCCATCCACAGCTACTTTTGGAAGATCACAGAATTCCCCTGGTGTACTGGCCAAGATTTTCCCTCAGTCAACACCATTAAAGAGAAGTGTCTATCACAGTGCTGCCGGAGGGACATCAGTCTGTGCAATGAGTTCCTGTGGCCCTTGTGTGATAACAGTGACTGCGCTCCACAAATGATCTTCACTCTACCGGCCATGAAATGCCTCTGATATCCCAGTTGTTAAAGGTGATACAGGAACACGAGTTCATTGCTTCATGAAGAGCCGACTCCAGTCTCTCCTGGTGTTTGTCCTCGCACATTTCATCTTATTCCTACCTTTGTGTTCCCTGCTCTGGAGTCTGTAAATGAGCCGACCCTTCAGTGTTGTAGACGCTGTCTCACACTGAGCTGTGAAGCCAATACTCTCCTTGTTGCCCTCTGGCATTACTCCCAAGGGGCAACACTGGAACCTCAGCATGGGGTCTTGCTGTGAGAAGACTGCCAACTATGTTTGTCTTTGTACTGGAGTCCTAGAACTGCAACAGAACAAGACACTTTCAGAAGCCAAGAAGAAATATCCAGTGAGCAGGGGCACCATGCATCCTGTCTGCACACTCAGCAAGTGTTCCATGTACCAGGGAATGGGAAGCCCACCTGTGGACTGTGTTCACAGTTCCTGTGGCTCATCTCCACCTCCAGACCTTTCTATTCAACCCATGCCACCAATATTGGGCTTGGAGTTGATAGAATGAGTCTGGGCCATTTCTGGTCAGCCACCTGTCTCACCCACACCACTGACTGGCAGGTTCTAATGTCCTCAAAGCACAACTGAGCAAAATAACAAACTTCCTCAAATGCCCCATTCTTGGTACAGAGGAAGTCTTGTCTTTCATCTGAGGGGAACTACAGACACAGAGGGAATGCTCCAAGAAATCCACTCAAGTCCCAGTTGCTAATCATTTACCCACACTACTTATCTTGAATATAAATTCCAATTATCTGCATTGCAGAGCAATCATTCTCCAGTCTGCACTCGTGTCCTCCCTCCTGGATGGGGAGCCGTGAGAGACATGGGGGCAGGGAACTGGCTGAGTGGGAGTATCCTCCTCCATCTCACACATCTCAACATTGCTTCACGCACTCCCCTACACAGACAGAACCAGAGGCTACACTCCAACATCATCTTATGCACTTTCATTATGCCCAAGGCACTCACCTAACGATTTATGACATTCAGTAAAGGGCTACACTTAATAAATCCTGAAGTTTAAGAATTAATGAACCAAACTGATTTTATGTTAAACTGAACTGGTTCATTAATGCTCTCAGCTGAAGGAACCGTACTTTATTCATTTACAGCATGTGGGTGTTACTAACAAGGCCAGCATTTACTGCCACCTCTAATCGCCCTTGACAAGGTGGAAGTGAGTCTGCTGCTCTGTGTGTGGTGAAGGACTCCCACAGCACTCCAAAGGAGGGAGTTCCAGGATTCAAACCCAGCAACATTGAGGGAAATGGTGATAGGCTTGAGAAGGCACCTGGTGGGGTGGGGGAGGACGGGGAAAATTCATGAGCCCAAACATACCCAGACATAACCTTTTTTTTAAGCCTCACCGATTTTCTTCAAAGCAGTATCTCAGCAATACAAGGAAAGGCTTGGTTTTCACAGGGGAATGGTTTGGAAGTGGTTTTAATCAAACTTCTTTCAAAGTGAAACCTTAAACCCGAAAGCTTGGATTTGGAGATCAAAGATTACAAATAGACTTGGAGGCAGGAGCTCACAGAACACCAGCTAATCACCAGGACGGAGTCAATCAAAATGATGGCAGAGTTTACAGCAGAGGAAGAAGGATCCATTGTTAAACATGTGTGTTACATGAATGAACCATGAAATTTAAAGCATGCGGAACAGCCCAAGAGCTCTCAGTCCATAAAACAAACCCCTGGTCAGCGTCAGCCCCCATCACTGTGACAAATCAATCTCCTGCAACCATGCACCTGAATCACCAAAGCATGAGGGTAAGTGGGATAGTATAGATGGGTGCAATGATCAGCATGGGTGAAGTTGGTGGGCTGCGATGTTCTCTATGAGTCTATTGGATCACAGATGAATAATGATGTTGATGTCTAACTGGTGGAGAGTGTGGTGTGAGAAGATCTTCCAAGCCCATTGAGGCAGGAGCTCCAGGTGCCCACTGGCTAGACGACCAGCCATGGGCACCCACCAGCCAGACAGCCGGCAGTAGCTACCCACCAGCTAGACAGCCAGTCCCAGGAGTCCACTGACTAGACGGCCAGTTCTGGAACTCCTTGATCTGGGGGATGCCACGGGGTGTGGCTCCACTCTCCCCGCTGTTAGGTTTCAGGATCCCGAGTTCCTCCCAGGTATGGCTCATCCCCTTTTGAGTAAAGTTTGAGATCAGAATTTCTCCAGCTGAACCTCGGATGGTTCACTGACTGTGTCCCAAACTCCCACTGGCAGAGCCCAGCCTCACAGTGAGGCCACAGTAGGGATGTATTTGGCACAGCCAATCTCTTGCTATCTATTGGCCAAATGGATGTGTCAGCTGCCTCGTTTAAACACTGTGCCAGATGTGTAGAACACTGCAGCTGCAAGTCAAACAAAGAGCCTTGGTAATGGCAGGAAGGACAGGCAATGGGAGCCAGGTTTACCCAGGGTGCTCACCATGTTCCCAGGTCATGGGGCAAGAGACAGTATTCTGGTAAAGACGGGAAGGGTGGCTCCAGTGGTGTGCGGGACACGCTTCACTCAGTACTCAGCCAAAGGAAGTTTGACAAGAGCCCTGCAGAGTGGGGATAGCAGTGTCCCAGTGACACCACAGTGATCACAATACTCAGTCCCTCCAGGACAAGGGAGGCAAGAGGACTGAGAGTTCTACAGAGCAAGTCATAACCTGAGGATGTCCCAGATTCTGAGGTCTAGTCACCGCACTAAGGTTATACACTGGAAGGTCCCAAACAACAATATGTTAATGAACAAATAAGCAATAGTGATGCTGAGTGAGGGACGAATATTGGCTCCAAAACACTGAGCTGTCACTTCCTCCAAAATGTCACAGGAGGTTGGACACGGAACCCTCCCACAGTGTGACGTCCCCTCTCCACCCCCTTTTTTTAAAAAAAATATAAACGTTTAATAAGTAAAAGCACCACAAAAGGACAACCAGTGTCAAAACACTACAACTAATACAGAAAGAGAAGAAAACAAACTAAGCATCTACATATTCAGTACCACCCCTCCCACAGTGCAGTGCTCCCTCAATACCGTCCCTCCCACAGTGCAGTGCTCCCTCAGTACTGTCCCTCCCACAGTGTGACCCTCCCTCAGTACCATCCCTCCCACAGTGTGACCCTCCCTCAGTACCATCCCTCCCACAGTGCGACCCTCCCTCAGTACCGTCCCTCCTACAGTGCGGTGCTCCCTTGGCACCATGTGAAGTGATTAAGAGACAACAACTGCCCAGTGAGCTGGTGAAGTGAAAAACTCAAAACTGAGGGGTGAGGTTAGAAGCACCGGCCTGGTGCGAGACCCCACTGTGGATTTGTTCTATGATTCCCTGAGATAATTCCTCCAGTTTGACCAGTGTCATTCAATATCAGTCTGATACCCATGAATGAGTCATCTCAGACTGGGAACTTAAGGCTTGTATGTACACTCTCTGTTTGACTCATTGCTCTGGTCTCTTTTATGAGATGCCCTTGTCTGTTATAAACTGTTAATACCAGAATGATATTTATTTCAGCAAGGCTAAAACCACATGTTATGGCTACTTTTTCTGTGGTTCCAGCTGGAGCTTTTTGTTCTTACACAAAATTAATCTTCATTTAAATTCAAACAAATATCAATTGTTTATCTATGAGATATTTACATCCTGTGTGGACACATAAAATAAATGACACTCCAACGGTCTAAACAATCCACTTTGTTGGTTATCAGCAATCCTCAGGCAACAATCTCTAAGGTGCCCAGTGCGCTCACTGGCTGGCCTTGCCAGCATCCAGCTCACTCACCAGCTCAGTGCCCACTGCACCATACCAACTCCAATCTTCTCAGTGCCTTGTTAAAACTCTCATCTTTGTTGTCACATCTTTCCGCCATCTCACCCTCCCTCTCCACCTCCACTCTCCTTTTCATCAACGCTGAATTTATGTGCTTCACCCTTGGTGGGCATGTCTTCAGCTGCTTGGGCTTTGTGCTGCAGATACCTTTCCCAACACTCTCCCCCTTGAGGGAAATCCTGAAAACCTCTGAGGTTACTGACTTTGAAGTCTCATCACACAACTCAGTCAGAAACTTCCCAGGAACACAGCGCTATTCAGAACCCAAGGACATTTTCTCGGTGGTCCAACTATACAAGTTGTGGAGGACTCTATGCTGAAAGCCCTTGTCTTTGTTGATGTTGTGGTGCTGAGGGAGGAGGGGCAGGCAGTGATGGACTGAGGTGGCTGAAATGAAGTCACCTACAATCACCCAGCGCCTCAGACTCAAATCCCTGGGTGAATGAGGAAAGGCTCATGTTTCCAAGTGCCGCAGGGATCACTGCCGGGTATCGTATCTATTCATGATTTGGAAGAGAATGTGGGTGGCATGGTCAGTAAGTTTGCAGATGACACCAAAACTGGTGGTGTAGTGGACAGTGGAGAAGGTTGTTTAAGGTTACAACGGAATATTGATCAACTGGGGAAGTGGGGAAGGGAACAGTCAATGGAATTTAACTTGGACAAGTGTGAAGTGATGAGTTTGGGAAGCTAAACCAGGCCAGGACATACACAGTGAATGGCAGGATCCGGGTGACAAGGAGGCGTACAGGAGTGAGATAGATCAGCTGGTTGAGTGGTGTCACAACAACAACCTCGCACCCAGCGTTAGCAAATCCAAGGAATTTATTGTGGACTTCAGAAAGGGAAAGTCAGGAGAACACACACCGGTCCTCATTGAGGGGTCAATGGTGGAAAGGGTGTGAGCAACTTCAAGTTCCTGGGTGTCAACATCTCAGAGGATCTGTCCTGGGCCCAACACATTGATGCAATCATGAAGAAAGCACACGAGCGGCTCTACTTCATTAGGAGTTTGAGGAGATTTGGTAGGTCACTAAAGACTCTTGCAAATTTCTACAGATGTTCAGTGGAGAACATTCTGACTGGTTGCGTCACTGCCTGGTATGGAGGCTTCAATGCACAGGATCGCAAGAGGCTGCAGAGGGTTGTAGACTCAGCCAGCTCCATCACGGGCACAACCCTCCCCACCATTGAGGACATCTTCAAGAGGCGGTGCGTCAAGAAGGTGGCATCCGTCACTAAGGACCCTCACCACCCGGGACACGCCCTCTTCTCATTACTACCATTGGGGAGGAGGTACAAGAGCCTGAAGACCCACATTCAACGATTCAGGAACAGCTTCTTCCCCTCCACCATCAGATTTCTGAACGGTCCATGAACACTACCTCGTTATTCCTTATTTTGCATTATTTATTTTGTAACTGATAGTAGTTGTGTGTCTTGCACTGTACGGCTGCCACAAAACAACACATTTCACGTCATATGTCAATGATAATAAACCTGATTCTGCTTCTGTTGAACAGCAAGCCTGGGGATACAAGTACATAGTTCTCTGAAACACAGGTAGAAAATGGTGAAGGAGGCAAATGGTATGCTTGCCTTCTTTGAGTGAGGCATTGAGTATAGGAGTTGGAATGTCATGTTACAGTTGTACAAAAGGTTGGTTAGGCTGCACCTGGAGTACTGAGTGCAATTCTGGTTGCCTTACTATAGGAAGGATGTGATTAAGCCAGAGTGGGTCCAGTAAATATTTACAGGAATGTTGCTGGGACTGGTGCACTGGGACAGGCTGAGACTGTTTTCCCTGCAGCAAAGGAGGCTGAGGGGTAATTTTTATAAAATCATGAGTGGTGTGGATAATCACAGCCTTTCTCCCAGGGCAGGGGAGTCTAAAACCAGAGGATTTAAGAGAGAGGAGATATTTAAAAAGGATCTGAGGGGCAACTTTTCCACACAGAGAGTGGTGGGTATATGAAACGAGCTGCCAAAGGAGATTGTAGAGGTGGGTCCAATCACAATATTTAAAAGACATCTGGACAGGTACGTGGTTAGGAAAGGTTTAGAGGGATATGGGCCAAATGCAGGCAAGTGGGGTTAGTATGGATGAGTTGGGCTGAAGGGCCTGTTTCCGTACTGTGTAACTCTATGAATCTATAAGGGGTTTAGAGCACTTCATTAAACATGTAATCTCACCAATATCCGCCTTCCAGTGGCTGTGAGGCTTTGGAAGACAGAGGAACTACAGCTGAAGAGCCTGGTACTTGTTCCAAGAACAACACTGAAGGGCAGAGGGTCACCAGGCCTGAAGAGCCCGCCAGCAAGGGCTGATTTATGATCCATGCATGAGGACATCTGATAACTGACTGAGTGACAGACGGGCCATCACTCAGGTCGCTGGGCCTCGGGAAAGGGTGAAATATTCAAGATGTGAAGCATTACCATCAGGAATCCATCTCACAAAATCTCACCTCAAGACCGTCCACTAAAATTAATGGATGGAAAATGAGCTACCACTGCCTGAACGCACTTCCCAGTGGGCAAAGCTCAGGAACATTCACTCGAATATATTCCAGTTGTTCTACTAATTAACCAAGAGTCTGGTGGAGGCGTGGTTTAACCCTGTGAAGACTGGTGTTTGTACTCTCTGACAGTGGGGTCCTCATGAAGGTTGTTTCCACTGGTAGGTGAGACTACAAATAGGGGACATAGCCTCAAAATTTGGGGGAGTAGATGAGGAGAATTCTCTGCCCAGGGAAGAAGTAGAGTCTACCTCATTAAATATAGTTAAGACACAGTTAGATAGATTTTCACATGGTAAGGGAACCAAGGGTTATGGGGAAAAGGCAGGTAGGTGGATCTGAGTCCACGGCCAGATCAGCCATGATCTTATTGAATGGCAGAGCAGGCTCGATGGTCCAGATGGTCTACTCCTGCTCCTATTTCTGGTTCTTATGAAAGTTCCCAGTGATGACTTGGGCTGGCATTGACCACCGGCCCTGGACCAGGACCAGACTGAGTCAGCATTCATAAAAGTCCAGCCAGCTAAAGCCTGGCCACCAAACCCAGATCTGGACCCAGTCCTAATGGGTTGGATACATCATCTGATAAAGCAGTTGGGTTTGGGTGAGGCTGTGTTCTGCCCTGGTCTGGCTCAGTGCTCCATCCAGGTCAAGATGACATGATTAATTTAGGTGGGATTGAGGAAGAAGGGGAATGGGAGGCCAGGGCAACAAATACTGAGCGTTGTGCCATGGGTTCAGAAGCCATTACAAAACAGGAAATGGAACGTGCTGAACCTGTATTGACCTGATCCACTCAGGGACTGTGTACAGGTCTGGTCCCCTCATTATAAGGGAGGATTATAAAAACTCCTGAGCGATGTAACCCACCGCATCCAGAGATTGTGGTATTTACGGTGGTGATGTTTGGATTACAAGTCATCGGACACAGCTGGGCTCAAGGTGGATTGGTTGGATTAGTTCAGGTTTTAATGTTATATCCAAGTGGAATGGATGTGCCAGGTCAGATACAAAATGCTTGGACTGGCATCGATGTCAGAGAGAGAATGCCAGGTCATTGGTAGTGTGGGGAGCAGGAACGTGGTGATGCCCGGAGGGTTTACTGTATAACAAACAGCTGCTGCAGTGAGACTGAGGGGCTTCTGCTGCAAGGGCACCAATGAGGAGTGGATCTGGCTTAACTCAGAATCCAGGCAATGAGATAAAATCCTGTCCTGGGCAGGTGAGGATCTGATATTCTGGAAATAAAATTTCATCTCATAATGGGTGGCCATGAACTCCCTGGCTAGTTATCTGGCCTCTTATGTGAAAACAGGCTGCACCAGTGGCTCTACTTCGTTATGAGCTTGAGGAGATTTGGTAGGTCACCAAAGACTCTTGCAAATTTCTACAGATGTACGGTGGAGACCATTCTGACTGGTTGCATCACCGCCTGGTATGGAGGCTCCAATATGCAGGATCAATAGGGGCTGCAGAGGGTCGTAGACTCAGCCAGCTCCATCATGGGCACAACCCTCCCCACCATTAAGGACATCTTCAAGAGACAATGGCATCGATCACCAAGGACCCTCACCACCCAGGACATGCCCTCTTCTCATTACAACCATCGGGGAGGAGGTACAGGAGCCTGAAGTCCCACACACATTTCAGGAACAGCTTCTTCCCTTCCACCATCAGATTTCTGGACAGTCCATGAAACCAATGAACACCACCTCATTATTCCTCTTTTGCACTATTTATTTTGTAACCTCTAGTAATTTTTGTCTTTGCACTGTACGGCTGCTGCAAGACAACAAATTTCACAACATACATCAGTGATAATAAACCTGATTCTGTTTCTGATTCTGTCTGAATTGGTGGCTTCAGAGGGCAGCTCAGCACCAGCTCTGTGGACAACAGTAGATGCTGTATCTGCCAGACACCCACAGTCCAGGAATGAATATAATAAAGGGATGACACACCAAGCAATGGAGGAAGTCAGTGGGGCAGGCAGCATTCGTGGAAGGAAATGGAGAGTTATCATTTCGGGTCGAGATCTGGACTCGACTGTCCATTTCCCTCCATAGATGCTGCCCGACCTGCTGAGTTCCTCCAGCATTTTGTGTGTTGCTTCAGATTCCAGCATCTGCAGTCTCTTGTCTCTACAATATAGGGGTGGACAACCTTATCCCCTACACCGATTCCTGCTCCAAGTCCTACAGTAATCATCCATAGACAACAAGCACAAACTCTGACCATCCATAGGCTTTAACATCAGTGCCCCAGGCAGTCTCTGAGACATCCTTTGGGGACCCAGTGAATCCTCAAAGCCAATTCATGCTAAATCCGCCTTGCCTGGGTTTGCAGAGACCCATCATTGTTTCACAGAGGATCAGCCGTTTACACAACAGATTGGTGCCACTGTGAAAATGACAGACAATTAAATCTCAGATAAATAGATGACAAGCAAATGTAAAGCAGTTTAAGGAGCCCCAAGGCACATCAGGGAGAAAGGTTACATTTGAAGTTAGGTATTTAGGCAATGCTGGGAATGCAGCAGCCACTCTGTGTGTTCACTGCCCACTTGTTACACATTGCATCTTGTACACGGAGGCATCAGTCACTCTGGAAATTCTCGGGATGCCTAGATCAGTGCCCCGATCTCCAATTTGTGCACATAATCCAAGTTAAACCAACTCCAAACATTTCCATGGCACAGAAACAGGCCATTCGGCCACTCTGCCCCATACCAGCCTCCTCCCACCCACCTCCATCTCCACCCTCACCCTCCCTTATCCAGTTTAACCCTGTTTCTTCTCCTCACCCTGCACTCACCACCCCTCCTCCACTCACTGTGGTGCACATCTCACCGTAACCACAGGACAACACAGAGCTAACAGGAGGCCATTCGGCCCCTTCAGTTTGTTCCATCTTTGGATCTGTTCAATGACAGCCCAAAAGCCCCTCAATCCCAGCCATGGACACACTCAGTGACAGACCCCCACCGCCTCTGGGGGAGAGGGTTCTGAACATTCTCTACCTCTGGCTATCAGGCTTCTCACCTCCACCCCAAGTTTTCAATTCCTTATCCTGAGACTTACCTCCAGCCCAAGGAAACAGCGTTGAAAGCCCTCCCATCCAATCCTCTCAGAACCGGTGTTCCAGTGAGATCACTGCCAACGAGATCTAACCCCCAGCCAAGATCAGCCAGTCTCACTCATTCTCTGAGGACAGGTCCCACCCCAGGAATCAATCAATCTGCAGATCAACACTACATGGACCAAGGCAGGCTTACCCTCCCAGTGCTTCCAGCAGAGCTCCTTCCCACCTCATCCATCTTCCTTACTCCAGTCCTCCACCCTCCTCTCACTGGGAAGGGAGACTGCTCCAAATTCACCATTGGTTACTATTGATTATTAAATGAGTCTTTATACTGGATCCATCCACCAGGGATTGACATTAACGAAGCATCATACTGTGGGAGGGGTGGTACCGAGGGAGTCTCGCACTGTGGGAGGAGTGGTACTGAGGGAGTGTCGCACTGTGGGAGGGGTGGTACTGAGGAAGTGTTGCACTGTGGGAGGAGTGGTACTGAGGGAGTGTCGCACTGTGGGAGGGGTGGTACTGAGGAAGTGTTGCACTGTGGGAGGAGTGGTACTGAGGGAGTGTCGCACTGTGGGAGGGGTGGTACTGAGGTAGTGTCGCACTGTGGGAGGGGCAGTACCGACACGGCGGCGGGCGGCCGAGGGTATCGGCAGGCCGGCCTGCCTGTCCGTCTTCCGCGCTTACGTGCGCGCGCGGGTGCGTTTAGAGAGGGAGCACGTGGTTTCCGCGGGCACCCTAGCTGAGTTCCGCGCTCAGTGGGCCCCTCAGGGGATCGCATGTGTCGTGGACGGTACGAACACGATTCTTATTTGAAGTGTCGCGTGTCGCGTTGATGGGTGTAGCGTCGCGTGTGTGTTTCGTTAGTATTAGTTTGCATTCTCTGCCGTAGTATGTCGTTGCGTAGTTTCTTCTTTTCTGTATTAGATGTAGTGTATTGACACTGGTTGTCTTTTGTAGTGCTTTTAGAGAATAAACGTTTATTATTAAAAAAAGGGGCAGTACCGAGGGAGGGTCACACAGTGGGAGGGGCGGTACTGATGCGGAGTGCGCGGACGATCTCCTGGTGGGTCTTCTGCTGGGCCTGGCCAAGTTGGCCATCCACGGGACGAGGCGGCGGGCGGTCAAGGGTTCCGACAGGTCCGCCTGCCTGCCCATCTTCCGTGCTTATGTGCGCGCATGGGTGTCTTTGGAAAGGGAGCACGCAGTCTCCGCGGGTACCCTGGCTGAGTTCCGTGCTCAGTGGGCCCCTCAGGGGATCGCTTGTGTTGTGGACAGCTCCAATGCGATTTTGATATGAAGTGTATGTTGCAGTGGTGGGCGTAGTGTTGCGTGTGTGTTTTGTGGGTATTAGTTTGCTTAGTTGTTTCTTTCTGTATTAGATGTACTGTATTTGATATTGGTTGTTTTTTTGTAGTGCTTTTAGCGAATAAACGTTTTGTAAAAAAAAGGGGCAGTACTGAGGGACTGCTGCTGGTCCAACCTATGAATATCAAAGGTTACATGGCTATTTGTGCAATTCTATTGGTCCTGGGTCCAATACTGAACCCATCCAGCTTGACCTGAGCCAGTTATTGTTTGACATAGTGATGTTGAGGGAGCTTGCTGTGCACTAAGACATATGGACAGCTTCCAGACTGCTCCCTTCAGTCTAGTTGAGCACAGCATGATGCAGTGGAGGTTGGCTGGGTGGGGGTGGGTTCCAGAACATGGGGGCAGATCCCTAGCATTCACCCAGCCATTCATGGCTGTCGTCAAGAAGCTTTCTTTCACTTACAGGGAGTGGGAGTCTGGAACTCTCAGCCCCAAAAACCTGCCGAGGGCACGAGTCAATTGAAAATTTCAGCACGGAGGTGACTGGGCTCTGACTGGATGATGGAGGGATGGGGAATTGAGGGGAGAAGTGGGGTTCAGGTGTGATGTAACTGAATGGAGGATGAGGCTAGAGGGGCTAAATGGCTTCCATGTGCATATGTATGTGTATGTGTGCATGCAGGTATATACATACGTATGTGTGTGTGCATGTGTATGTGTGCGTGCAGGTATATGCGTGTGTGTGTGTGTGTGCGCGCGTATGTATATGTATGTGTGTGTGTGTGCATGTGTACACATAAATTTAAATTATCAGCATGTGGGGGGCTTGGAGCTGAGAGAAACGCCATTACGCTAGGAGCTGCTGGGCCATGGAACAGTTTAACCGGTTGAGTGCAAGGAGCAGAGGCAGTGTGACCTTATGGCAAAATGTGTAAATATTGGAACTCACAGAAGATCCAGGACGGTGGGGAGAAGACAAGGTAGTGGGAATAGTTGTGTATAATTTCTTAGCACTCTCCAAAGAAAAGATGGACATCTCCCATGCTGTACACTCCAAAGCCTCTTTGGTAAAAGTTGATGGAGAACTTTAGCCTGAAGTTTAAAGGTTGCACCTGTGGGCTCTGTCCAGTTCTTGGCTGAGGTCAGACATTAGTGAGTTCTGGGACTGGCTACAGGGACCAGCCCAGCTGAACACAGAGCGAGAGAGAGCGACGCAATGTTCAGGAAGGAAACATGGCCACTAATGGTGGAGCAATGGAACTCAGGGACTCAGAGGAGAGGGGTAAGGGGGCACAGATCATGAATCTGTATCATAAGCCTCACTGTGTGACCAGGATTACCAACTTCATCAGATGTTATTTTGGCTGCAATGGCCCACACCATTGGTCACAGCACATCCATCCCTACAGTCAGAGTGCAGACAGACCCTTTTCTACTCAATTGGCTGAATCTTAACAGAAAATAAAAAAAAACCTCTTCACTGATTTCAATATTTTTATGACCAATAATTGACAGTTCAATGAAGAAAACTTATTTAAGCTTCACTGAACTTGCTCCATGTAGCTGGTACTATTCAATATTGCTGGGAAAACAGACCCACTGATGTCCCCGGAAAAACTCTAGGACATTTCCCAGACCAGTGACGACCCCAAGTCCCTACAGCATGCAAGAAGTTGTACAAGTCTGCCCCACGCCTGCACCCAATCAACTGTGACAAATACTAATCAAAAATTAAACCAGCTGATTCGTCTAAACTTAGATAGGTTAGTGAAGTTACAAGGTACTAGGTAGGTCTGACCTGTTAACTCATGGGAGTAATTCTGTTCCAAATAACTCCACTGTCTACTAACATTACTGAAGCTGACTAATTGGCAGAGTGGTGCAGCTGGTCTCCAGCAACCAGGGTTTAATCCCAACCTCTGGTGCTGTCTGCGTGGAGTCTACACGTTCTCCCTGCAGTCCTAGGGTTTCCTCCAGGTGCTCTGGCTTCCTCTCCTCCCAAAATGTGTGGATTTGTAGGTTAATTGACTATTGTTGCCGATATTTGTAAATCCGTGGTAAAATCTGGTGGGCAGCTGATGGGAATGTGGGGAGAATAAAATGGGACTAGATTGGGATCAGTGTAAATGGGTGGTTGATGGACAACAGGGACTTAATGGGCTGAAGGACCTCTTCCTGTGCTGTATCTCTCAATGACTCTACCTGGCCATTATCATGTGGACATGTGGGAGCTTGCTGCCTACAAGCTTTCTGCCCCAATTCCCTGCAGTGCAACACATTTGTACTTCATTGTCTGAGGATCATTTTGGCAAAGGTATTGAGTAAAAGAGATGGTCCTTTGTCACCTTCTCCACAGGTCTTACCGTTGTAGCCCTCCTCCCCCGGCCCGTCCCCTCCTCTCCCCCGGCCCTCGGCTGATCTGACAGTGAGCAGGGAACCTCCAACTGCTGACAGCCACACCCCTGGCATTGACGGCATGAGGTCAAGGTGTGGGGGCTGGGTTATGGGATGGGCAGAACTAGGGCCCAGTGATCTACAAACCAGGGGCAATTTACAGCAGTCAAGTAACCCCAGGAACACACACTTCTGGGATGTGAGAGGAATGGGAAGGGAGAGACATGTTGGATGAGGGTCTGCCCTTAC
Source organism: Pristis pectinata (assembly GCF_009764475.1). Taxonomy (NCBI): domain Eukaryota; kingdom Metazoa; phylum Chordata; class Chondrichthyes; order Rhinopristiformes; family Pristidae; genus Pristis; species Pristis pectinata. Next base: position 87,321,382 of record NC_067415.1, read on the forward strand.
AAACTTTCTCTTTATCCAATCAAAGCGACAGAACAAGGGAGAGGGAGGGTGGGGACAGACAGAGAGTGAAAGTGTAAGAAAGAGAAAACCAGAGAGATGAGACATGGAGAGGGGGAGGGGGGACTGTGGGAAGAGGAGAACCACTTGCTGAAATCTGTGAGCCACTCTGTTCACTGTTGACCCTGTTACAAAGGTGAGGGAATCTCAACATCTGTTGAGACGGTGAAAATAAATTAAAAACACAAGAAACTGGGACAAGGTTTCATGGGCACAGTCCCTGATACCAACTCTGGTCACTGGCCATGGCAACACATGTGAGCACTGGCTGTTCCAGTCCAGCGAGCGCTGCGCCCCGAGCACTGGCTGTTCCAGTGCCAGTGAGCTCCTGTCAGATCAGCCCATGAAACCCACTGCAGGGTCAGATAAACATGTTCTTGTTCCCAACCTCAGAATGTGGGATGGGGGTGTGTGGTTGGGCTGCGGTGGGGTAGGGGTGGGATGGTCTGGGGTTGGGTGGGGATGGGATGGTCTGGGGCTGGGGATGGTGTAGAGGTTGGTCTGGGTGGGGACAGTCTCTGAGATGGCCATTTCTGACCGTCCCTAAGCTCGGCTGCAGATGTGGGCATGGGTGGTGCCTCCCTGCAGTGAACAGCCCCGGCCTGCTTGGTCTCAGTGTTGGTGGGAAAGCTCCGGGACTATTCGATCCCTGGAAGCTGGCGAGGAAGAGACAGCCGGTCCCACCAGCTCATCGGTCTGTGGGCAGGGAGTGCATTCACCTTCCGGAGAATGGGCGCTCTGCCGGGGACTGGCCACCTCCTCGGTGGCCTTCCTCGGCTTCCCATCGGCTGGGGTAACAGGACTGGCGGATGGCTCGGGTCGAACGGCAGAAGTTGGACCTCGGACCTTTGTATTGGAGGTGGGAATCTCAGTGAGCGGGTTCACGGGTCTGTCGGCAGCCTGGCCGAGTCACCTCTCCATACCAACCCCCCACCCCCCCACCCCCCGCCCAGCGGCACAGCTTGGGAAAAGGACCCGTGTCCAACCGGAATAAAATCACTTCCCCGGGAAAGATCTCAGGGTGTGGTGGGGTCAGTGGTCACACCGGGGTCAGACAGGGTGTGGTGGGGTCAGTGGTCATTCACAAGTCTCCGATCTTAGGCTGTGGTTGGTTCAGGGGTCACAGGCATCGGGTCAGATCTCTGGGTAGGGTCACGGGCCACACAATTGGGGTCCAAACTCCGGCTGCGGTGGGGACTTTGGTCAGACAACAGGACGAGATCTCACGGTGGTGTGATCCGTTTAAACTGCGACCTTGGTGTGGTTAATGGTGTTCCGAGTGCGGTCCGACAGCGGCCAACGGAGAAATCGGTGGGCAACATCTGGGACAGAGGGGGTTGCAGGAGAGAATCATGCAGGTAGGTGGAGAGAAGCGGGAAGACTGATGGAGAGAACATAGAACGGGCCAGTAACTTGTCCTCATTCCGAGGGAGGCCCGGACCCAGCTTGTGTCCCCGGCTGGGCGAGGACCGTCCCTTACCGCACAGAGTGGGAGAACGTCTCACGTACCCTGGTTGGGGATTCCAGAGAAGAGGGGGATCTCCCCTCACACCAAGGTTCCAGACCGGCTTCTGGCGTTAGAGTGAGTGACGAGGGAGAGGTGAGCGGCTTCTCTGGAGGAGAGGAGTCTGTGGTCACACTTCCAGCAGCGATGGTCAAAGAACCGCTCCTGCCCAGCTCCGCCTGCCCGCCCGTCCGTGATTAGGGCGGAGGCTGGTTGACGGAGCCAACCCCATCCTGCGCCCGATTCGGTGGGAATACGGACCACAAGCAGCGGAAAGACCCAGCCTAGAGCATTGGACCGGAAACCTCCCGGCACCCTGCAGGACATGCGGCTGGGGCGAGGGGAAACTCCCCAGGTGATGCAACCAACTCTGGAAGACAATGCTGTCCGACTGCCCCCCGCCCAGAGCCGTCACACCCGCCCCCTCCCACACAGCCCAGAGCCTCTCCCTCAATTCAGAACCCCACCACAATCAACTTGGAAACCGCTTGCCGAGAGCGCACCAGCGGATCATCCATCACAAAGGGCCACAGGCTCAAAGCAGAAGCGGGTTAATTCTGCCCCACCCCACCCCCCGCCAGCAGCACAAGGTCACAGCCCTCGCCCCACGACTGCACCCACGCACTCACACCAATACGGTTCACAACCGCACAACGTCTCCCACCACCCAGAGCACTGCTCCAGGACTTGGAGAGTGTCGCTTGTCCCGGAGCAGCTACATCCTCGCCGGGACCGTCACCGGCCCGGGACTGTGTGTGTGTGTCCGTCACCGTGTGTTGCGTGTCATTGTTGCACGCGGGTGGTCAGGTCTCACCACAATCACCGTCTTTCCTCAAACACACTCGGGCCGGAGTTCCCTAAAGTCACGGGGTCCGGCCCCGTCCCCGATTCCAGCCCCACCAACACACCGACCAACACTCGCACTCCCCAGTATAACTTCAATCCGTGTTACTCACCGCTGCCTCCGAGCTCTGAGTCCGAGCCAGGAGCAGGACGGCCGGGAACAGCCAGCGCACCAGGCGGGACATCAGCCGGACTCTCCCGGACTCTGCACCTCCCGGTGCCAGAACCAGGCGGGGAGCAGCGGGTGTCGATTCGCCCCGCTGCCCGGGGCGCGGGGGCTTCGCTCTGCAGTTGTAGACGAACGCTCCGTCAGTGCGTCTGAACACAGATTGCCAGATGTGGGAATCGCGCTCTGTTTCCAGTTAACTCGCTCCTCCCACCCCACTGACGTTTAACCCCTGCTGCTCCTCCCAACGCCCACGGTGGGGACAGGGGCTTCACCAAGACTTTAGGACCCCCTAGCAACGAGGGAATTTGTACAGAGGTCTGCAACTTTCCCCAGTGTCAGTGCTGGGCTGTAGCCCCAGCGCGACTGCAGGTTGTTGGACGGTTGGACGGTGACACAATCTCAGTCCGTGATCAACCACAAGATTCGCAGCCCTTGGTGGACCTCCCAGGTAAAGACAGCGGTGGTCTGTGCTTTGTGTCAGGGGCAGGGGGCGTCTGTCTGAGCTGAGTGCTCCCGCACCTGGTGGCAGGTAGAAGCCCCTGTCCCCACTGTGGGCGTTGGGAGGAGCAGCAGGGGTTAAACGTCAGTGGGGTGGGAGGAGCGAGTTAACTGGGAACAGAGCGCGATTCCCACATCTGGCAATCTGTGTTCAGACGCACTGACGGAGCGTTCGTCTACAACTGCAGAGCGAAGCCCCCGCGCCCCGGGCAGCGGGGAGAAACGACACCCGCTGCTCCCCGCTTGGTTCTGGCACCGGGAGGTGCAGAGTCCGGGAGAGTCCGGCTGATGTCCCGCCTGGTGCGCTGGCTGTTCCCGGCCGTCCTGCTCCTGGCTCGGACTCAGAGCTCGGAGGCAGCGGTGAGTAATACGGACTGAAGTTATACTGGGGAGTGCGAGTGTTGGTCGGTGTGTTGGTGGGGCTGGAATCGGGGACGGGGCCGGACCCCGTGACTTTAGGGAACTCCGGCCCGAGTGTGTTTGAGGAAACCCGGTGATTGTGGTGAGACCTGACCACCTGTGGCGAGGATGTAGCGGCTCCGGGACAAGCGACACTCTCCAAGTCCTGGAGCAGTGCTCTGGGTGGTGGGAGATGTTGTGCGGTTGTGAGCCGTGTTGGTGTGAGTGAGCGGGTGCAGTTGTGGGGCGAGGACTGTGACGCTGGTGCGGGGGTGGGGACGGGTGAGCGGGGATGGAGGTGGGTAACACTGAGTGTGGGCTGTGTGTCTAGCCTGTAAACCGTTGCCCTGAACCCCCGCTTGTGGCCGGGAGGTCCCCGATGGCGGGACAGCGGAGCTCGGGTGACATTCCCGGCCCATTCCCGCGGGATGCGAATGCCCAGCGGGCGGGATTGTTCCAGGTCCTGTGATCAGTAACGGGGGCGTTTGTCACAATTTATCTCATTTGTTTCAATGCCAAAAGGGAAGGGAAAGAGTGGCGAGAACTCGCGGTGATTGTCCTCTGTCACACCTTCACCAAGGTGCTTGAGAAGCTGAACTTCCTGAATCACTGCTGCGGCGTTTTGGCCGGTGTCACACTGGGGCGTGAACGGGACGCGGCCTCGCAGGTCCTGCCCAGCGGGTCATTGCCACCACCCAGTATTAGACCAGCTGATGAGAATTCCCAGCGTCCGTGGGGGAACCGGGTACGATGAGGGAGCGGGGATTCCTCACTCATTGTCCGCTCCTTCAGCCCCGATCCCCGCCGGGTGGGTGGTTCGGGGGGGGGGGGGGGAAGGATCTGAGAGAGATGCTTCCCCTGATTATAAGATTTCTTTATTAGTCACATGTACATCGAAGCCACAGTGAAATGCATCTTTTTGCGTAGTGATTGGGGGGGGGGGGCAGCCCGCAAGTGTCGCCACGCTTCGGGCGCCAACATAGCGCGCCCACAACCTCCTAACCTGTATGTCTTTGGAATGTGGGAGGAAACTGCAGCACCCGGAGGAAACCCACGCAGACACAGGGAGAACGTACAAACTCCTAACAGACAGCGGCCGGAATTGAACCCCGGTCGCTGGCGCTGTAAAGCATTATGCTAACCACTATGTCACCATGCCTGCCCTAAAATATGGAACGCTTCACGAATTTGCGTGTCATCCTTGCGCAGGGGCCATGCTAATCTTCTCCAGTTTTAGTATATGAGCAGGCATGAGTGGATTCCACTCGGGTAGGGTGGGACCAAGATAACTCAAAGGGCTCCATCTTCCTGTGCACTCAAGGTCACCATTCCCCCTCCCCCTCCCAGATTCCTGCCTCCACAGATCTCCCCCCTCCCCACTCTCCTCACTGTCCAACAGGCCCATTTCTGAGGTATGATGACCTTCCTGTGACCTCCCACTCCATCTGCCTCACGGATGACAGTCACACATAGGACAGTACAGCACAGGAACAGGCCCTTCAGCCCACCATTGCAGTGCTGGCCATGATGCCACCCTAGGATAACCCCACCTGCCTGCACGTGATCCATACCCCTCCATCCTCTGCCTCTTCATGTGTCTGTCTAACGGCCTCTTAAACATTGCTGTTGTATCTGCTTCCCCACTCTGTCTAAAAAAAACTTGCCTCCTAAATCTCCTTTAAACTTTCCCCCTCACCTTAAATCTATGCCCGCTAGTATTTGACATTTCTACCCTGGGAAACAGATTCTGACTGCCTACTCTATCTGTGCCTCTCATAATTTTACAAACTTCCATCAGGTCTCCCCTCAGCCTCCACCGCTCCAGAGAAAACAACCCAAGTTTGTCCAACCTCTCCTTATAGCTCGTGCCCTCTAATTCAGGCAGCATCCTGGTGAACCTCTCCTGCACCCTCTCCAAAGCCTCCACATCCTTCCTTAGTCCCATGGGCTGTGTGTGGGACAGTGCCAGGGACTGAGGTTTGGGTGGGTGGGTGGGCTCACGATATTGGAGAGCTGATAGAAGCCCCCTCCTTTACCAGCATTACCAATCACACCCCCTTCCCCCTTTCCTGCTCAGGTTCGATTCGGCTCCTGCTCTCTGTCCGGGATGCACATTCTATAGCTCCAGGCTGTCTCATGACACAGGTCAGGGATCATTGAGGAACAAACCCATGTATGAATGAGCGGGTGCCATCTCCAAATCCCAGTGAAAGTCTGGTCACATGACGTTTTCCCAAGCATTGCCTGACCAGGTGACACTTCACCATGTGACGTGCTGCTCACACAATCATGAGAGTGATCATGCGACAATTCTGCTTTGAGTTGGTACTCCTGCCCCCCACCTTCCTCCTTTGTGGGTTTATCCAGCTTCCCTTAAGCTCTCAACCAGCAAGGCCAGTGTTTATTATCCATCCCTGATTGTCCCTCAAGGTGGTGCTGAGGCGTGGCCCTGAGCTTCTGTCACCCTTCTGCTGATCGTGTTGGGGCAGGAGTTCTGGGCTTTAGGCCCGGCGATGATGGACTGGCGATAAAGTTCCCCATCTGAATGGCACGTGACATTGAGGGGAGCCTGGAGCTGGTCGTTCTCCTGCACCTGCTGCCTATGTCCTTCTCTGTGACGGGTGTGGGAGGTACAGGCACCTCCACATCTGACCTTATGATGGGATGAAGCAGCTGAGGATGCTTGGGACCAGGGCACTGCCCTGAGGAGCTCCTGTGATGCTTTGGACCTCCAATAACCATCTTCCATTTTGCAGGCTACCACTCCAACCACTGGAGTGTTTTCTTCTCAATGCCTTCAGGTTTACCAGGGTTCCTTGATGCCACACTCGGTCAAGTGCTGTCTAGATGTTGAGGGCAGTCACTCTCGCCTCACCTCTGCAATTCAGCTTTTTGGTCCATGTTTGACCAAGGCTGTGATAAGGTTTGGAACAGAGTGGTCCTGGTGAAACCCAGACTGGGCATCAGTGAGCAGGTTATTGGGAGTGAGTGTTGCTTGATAGCTCTGAGGACAGCATCCATCACTTTACTGATAATTGAAAGTAGACTGATTGGACCAGATTGCGTTTCTGCTGCTTTTTGTGAACAGGCATACCTGGGCAATTTTCCACATTGCTGGGTGGATGCCAATGTTGTAACTGGACTGCAACAGCTTGGCTAGAGGCATAGCTAATTCTAGAGTGCAGGTCTTTAGTACCGATGTTGTCGGTTCTATTGTGTCTGCCGTGCCCACTGCTCTCAGTTGGTTATTGATATCACGCAGGCTGAATCAGATTGGATTCTGTGCTGTGGGGATCTCAGCAGGAAGCAGAAAGGTCTACTTGACGCGTCTGATGAATGTACTTGCCACTGTTGGTTCAGGATACAAAGACAGCAAACAATGGGTCTGTTTCCAGATATGACGACAGCAGCAGGGAACAGACTAATCACAGACTGGGTGTGCTTCTGGATTCTGCACTGTAACACAGATGTATGGTCATGGGGTTATACAGCATGGAAGCTGGCCTTTGGCCCAACATGTCCATGCTGACTGAGGTGCCTACCTGAACTAGTCCCATTTGCCCCTGTTTGGCCAATGACCCACTAAACCTTTCCTGTTATGTACCTGTCCAAACACTGTAATTGTACCCACCTCTACCACTTCCTCTGGCTGCTCGTTCCATATACCCACTACCCTCTGTATGAAAAAACTTGCCCCTCACCTTAAACCTATGCCCTCTAGTTTTAGACTCCCCTACCATGGGGAAAAGGCTTTGGCTATTCACCTTTTCTTTGGCCCTCATGATTTTACACACCCCTACAAGGGAAAACAGTCCCAGACTATCCAGTCTCTCATTATAACTCAAGCCCACCAGTCACGGCAACATGCTTGTGAATCTTTTATGCACCCTTTCTAGCTTAATCACGTCCTTCCTGTAGTGTGTTTACTCAGCTTCCCCTTAAACCCATCTCTGCTCCTCACTTTCTATTGTACGGTGACCAGAATTCATTCAATATTCCAGGTGTGCTCTCACCAACATCTTGTACAGCTGTAACATGATGTCCCAACTCCTGTACTCAATGCCCACCCCCCCCCCCCGAAGATGGCAAGCATGCCACACACCTTCTTCACCACCCTGGAGAGGCACCTGCGAAGGCGTGGGAAAGATTTACTAAGGTTTAAGCTGGAGGTTCTTGTATCAGGAAAGTTTGAACTGTCTGGGAGTCTTCTCTGGTGAAGAGAGGCTGTCAAAATCATGCAAGTGTTCAAAAGGATGGACCTGGGCAGAATGGTTCCAGTTGTGGGGAATTAAAAACTTGAGGACATCAGTTTTAGATGGTTGTCAATGTCCATGATGGGGAATTCTGGAGAACATCTTTCCCCAGTGAGGGGGAGGGGTGGAAGTGAGGAGCAGAGATGGGTGTGAGGGGAAGGTGAGAAAACACACAAAGAAGGGAGGCAGATCAAAAAGTAGAATAGAAGTAGGAGCAGGATGTTCTAGTTTGGTCAGTGCTCACTTTGCCTCAAGCACCCAAGGGAATGTTGGAAGATTACCACATGCAGCTGTTTATCTCTGTAGCCTCCCCCCAACCCCACCCCCTTAATGTCCCTCGTCAGGTTCAGGGATGTTGTCCAGTTCTAACACCTCAGTTTCTTCAGTGGTTTCTCTACTAACGACTTCAGATCCTCACCAGGCCCAAGTTGAACCCCAGGCTCCCTCCGTGCAGCTCTCACTGTTTTCTGTGTGGGACAGATACGATGCCTCAGCCACACCTTTGGTGTTGGTAATCCCTTCATATAGCTACACAAGCCTTATTTTATATTTTTGTTCATTTCTATCCTGTCTCCATCAACCTTTTGGCTTCTTGTTGCTTTCTGAAACTCTGCCAGCCTTCAGCTGACCATGCCCTTGGCAGCATTACAAAATGTTTTACTCAATCCAGTATTATCCTTATTCTCCTTCATCAGCCTGGGAGGATTACACTCCTTGTGCAGTTTTTAGTGTTCAGTGTGCTGACCATTTGCTGAGAATTTGCCTTTGTTTATCCTCTAATTTTTAAACTTGTTTTCTAATTTATTTTGTCAAGAAACCACTCGCACTTACATAATTGGCTTTACAATGAATTCAGAAACAAGTTTTTGTTTCTGAATACATTGCATCCCCTCGAATGCAAAATTCCTTCTACCATCATCACTCCTCCCTCGAGGATCCCTCATTGAGACCTGGATGAAGAGGCTGGAGTAAGGTCCAGGTACAGCATGGATAACTGCCTGGTGCAGCTTGGACTGAATGGCCTCATTCTGCACAGGGTGTCCGATGCTGTTACTTCAGTGCTTGAAATCTAAACCCATGTGTTGACTGAATCGCGGGTCAAGGCAGAGACATTTCTGAGTTCCGTTTGTACGTTGGTGTAGTGAGCTCTCTGCGGGTTCTAAGGGCCCAACAGAGACTCTGAGACCATTGAAAACGAAACATGGGGATAATGGTATCGACCCATTCTGAAATGCACAGCTGTTCGCTGATGCTCTGATGCTGCGCCGAGGGAGGGGCAGTACTGAGGGAGGATCACACTGTGGGAACAGCTGACAGATTCCTCCTCAGCACCCTGGAGTGCTTCCCTCCATGAACTGGTGCTCCGTCTCCTCCCCCTTCCTTCCCTTTCCTCCTTTGGCCTTATTTATTCACTGGTGACTTACTGACTGTGTTCCTCACTCTTGGATGCTGAACCACTCCCTCTTCTCCCTGCTTCCACACTCCCTTCCCCCTCTGCCTCCCTCCCTCCTCCGTAACTTGGTTCGCCAACAGCCCCTCAATGAGCTCTCTGGAGCCCACAGTGCCCACTGCCCATTTGTGCTGACGAAGCCTGCCTGTGGTGTATCACCAGCAGCATGAGTGAATGGGCAGAGAAACCGAACAAATTACCCTCACTCTCACTCCAGCCCTCACTCCCAAACACTATTGCAGATGTATCTAGTGCTTGAAGAATACAGAGTGTCTGGGCTGGGGGCAGTTCAGAGAAACACACAGGGTGTTGGAATGCTTGGAGAGAGGTTATGAAGGAGGCTGTGTTGGTGGCACACGTCAGGTGCATCCCCAATCCACCTTGGAACCAATTAATTACTTGTCAAGTGTGTGATATTTGGCAGGAGAGCCGGGAATTGATTTACACAAAGCAATAGTCAATATAATTGAGGGAGAGATGTTGTTTTGGGCATCAGGAAACTCCCCCCTGTCAGATCATCTGCACCCACCTGAGAGAGCAGAGGAAAGACTTGGCAGATCAGTCATCTGAGAGAGTGTGTCTCTGAAAGTGTAGAGCTCTCCCAATACTGCTCTGGAGTCTTTGTGTAGAATTTCTTTGCTGGGGTCTCTCGATTGAGCCTTATTTGAAACCTTTAGACTTGGAGGGAGTGACAGAGCCGATATTTACAGTTGAGAAGTTGGGGCTTCATCACTGAGTGCTCTATCAGGAAAATTGTACTGAGGGAGGGGAATGAACAGAATAATTCCATCGACAATTGGTGCCAAGTCCGGTTTTGTGGATCTTGGATCAGCTCCAGGTGACCCAAGGCAGTTGGTGAAATTACCCCATTAAAGCTCTTCCTAATTTTTGGCGTAGAACAATTTAGGCTTTGATGCAAAGTGAGTCTATGGGTTTAGCCATCCATGGTGAGATCCCAATGCGTGGAATTAATGAGTTACTTCCAGTCAAGGCGGGGGGGGGGGGGGGGGGGTGGTGGGTGGGTGTTGGTAAGTCCAACGTTTTCTGAAGATCACCTTCCATAATATGCTCTATGCAAAGGCACGCAGGGTCAGGGTTTGGAAATGCGAAAGCCACTCTCTGAAGCTTAAAAAGAAAAGTAGCTTGTGAGAGGATAGAATGTGATGTGGCCAAGGGCACGTCTCTGAGACCGGTGACAAATCGGTGACCTGAGCTCTGGGAGTCAATACCACTTGCCCAATAGGTAGGTGATATCAGACCAGGGGATCAGTGGAATCGAGGGGAAGCCATAGAATAAGTCAGATAGGAAACACGGGTGGAATTTTAATGCAGGGAGGAGGGAAGTTCTACACGTTCAGAATTGAGGATGGACGTGGAGGGGCTCTATAAATGTGGAGATATCCAAATATGGAGTTACAACTTTCAGATTTTAGAAGGTAGTAGGATTAATTCAGGGGGATGTGAAAAGGGACACACTCAAAGCCTGGTCTTTATAAGTCAATACACAACGTATACAAGCAAGGAAGTGATGCTGAATCTTCATAAATTCCTGGAGCAATTCTGGCTCATCACTTTGGAAAGAACCTCCCAGCCTCGGAGATGATGCATAGGAGGTTTACTGATCCCAGGGATGAGGGTTTTCAGTTCTGTGGGAAGTCTGGGGAAGCTGGGGCTGTTCTCGGAGTGGAGAAAGTTAAGAGGAGGTTTAATGGAAGTGTTCAAACTCAGGAAGAGTAAATAAGAAAGAACTGATCCTGGGACAGGAGGGTGGGTGAGCAGGGGACATGGAGTGAAGGGGGTCAGCAGAAGAACCAGAGGGGAGAGGAGGGTAGTGTTTTCACACAGCGAGTTGCTGTCTTCTGGGATGTGCTGCCTGAAAGGGTAGTGGGAGGGGATTCAATGGGAATGTTCCATTTGAATTGGAGGAATAGGGCAAAGGAGACAATTGCAGTTCTGTGGGCAAAGGGCAGGGAGAGTAGGGCTGGAGCAAGCATGATGGGCCAAATGGCCACCTTCTGTCCTGCACTGGAGGAGACCTGAGAGTCTGCGCAGTTTCCAATGCAGCTGACACAAGGCCAGTGGAGTTCCAGATGATCAGCCAAATAATGAGTCAGGGAGGATGGTGCGAGGGCTCTGGTCAGACCTCCCCCGAGTATTCTTCCGTGGGAGGCACTGCAGTATTGGAGCAGTGGAGAGACAAGTCTGATCCCAGGGACCAAAGACTGAATTCCAAAGAAGGAATGGCTAGGGACAGGAACTTCCTCTCACAGATCTGCTATTGGGGTTTTCCCCAGCATTTCAGGCAATGGAGCAGCTCCCAACCTTGGGAATTTCAGCCCTTACAATGAGATTCCACTGGAACTACAGGGCTGAGAGGTGATTTTAACTTCCCTAATACTGACTGGGCCTGACTTTGTGGTAAGGGATTAGATCGGGCAGAATTTGTTCAGTGTGTCTGGGAAGGTTTTCCAAAGCAATATATAGATGGCCCTACTAGAAAGGGGGCCACACCTGACCTTCTCATAGGAAATGAGGCTGGGCAAGTGGTTGATGTGTCAGTGGGGGAGCACTTTGGGACCAGTGACCATAATTCTATTAGTTTCAAGATAGTCATGGAAAAAGATAGGACTGGTCCACAAGTTAGATTCCTAAATTACAGAAAGGCTAATTTTGATGGCATTGGACAGGAACTCTCAAAAGTTGATTGGGAGAGGCTGTTTCAAGGTAAAGAGATGTCTGGCAGGTGGGAGCTTTTAACAGTGAGGAAGGGAGAGTTCAGGGCCAACATGCTCCTGTTAGAGTGAAGGGCAAGGCTGGCAGGATTTGGGAACTTTGGTTAACAAGGGATATTGAGGGTCTGGTCAGGAAAAACAAGGAGGTGTATGTCAGGTATAGGCAGCTGGGATCAAGCAAATATCTTGAGTATAAGGGATGTAAGAATACACTTTAGATGGAAATTGGGAGGGCAAAAAGGGGAATGGATGACAAGGAGGAGTGATGAGGGCAGGCCGGTAGACGGTATATACATGGGCTTTAGGTCCAGAAGGTTGGAACACATAGGATTCATGGTGAGCCAGCCATTGGCTTGGTGATAGGAGGCAGAGGGTGGTAATGCTAAATTGGTTTATTATTGTCATGTGTACCAAGGTACAGTTAGAAACTTTGTTTTGCCTGCCATCCACACAGATCATTCCATCACATCAGTGCATTGAGGTCATACAAGGGAAAACAATAACAGAATGCAGAATAAAGTGTTACAGTTACAGGGTTGTTTTTTTTCAGATTTGAGGCCTGTGACCACAGATCAGTGCTGGGTCCCCTATTGTTGTCATCTATATTAACAATTTGGATGAGAATGAATGGGGCATGACTACTAAGTTTGCAGATGACACCAATATTGGTAGTGTAGTGGGCACTGAGAAAGGTTGTCTAAGGTTACAACAGAATATAGATCAACTAGAAAACTGGGCAAAGGATTGGCAGATGGAAATTAACTTGGACATATACAAAGTGTTACATTTTGGGAGGTTAAACCCGAGCAAGACATGCATAGGGCCCTGGGGAGTGATATTGAACAGCGAGATCATGGGGTACAAGTACATTGTTCCCTGAAAGTGGCAATAAAGGTGGGCAGCACAGTGAGGAAAGTGTGTGGCATGCTTGGCTACATTGGCCAAGGTACTGAGACATCATGTTACAGTTGTACAAAAGGTTGGTCAGGCCATGACTGGAGTATCATGTGGAGCTATCTCACCACACTACAGGAAGGATATAGTTAAGCCAGAGAAGGTGAAGAAAAGATTTACAAGGATGTTGCCTGGGTTGGAGGGCTTCAAGTTATAATGAGATTGGACAGGCTGGGTCTGTTTTCCCTGGAACGAAGGAGGCTGAGAGGTGACATGATAGAGGTTTATAAACTTATGAGAGTCAGAGGTAGAGTAGGTGGTCAGAGACTGTTTCCCAAGGTAGTGGTGTCTAAAACTAGGGCACAGGTTTAAGGTGAGAGGGAGGAGGTTTAAGGGGATCTGAGGGGTAAAGTTTCACACAGAGTAGTTGGTGTCGGGAATGAGCTGCCAGAGGAGGTGGTGGAGGCAGGAACAGTAACAACATTTAAGAGGCATCTGGACAGGTACTTGAATGAGCAGGGCACAGAGGGAGATGGGATTAATGGTAAGTGTCGATAAACGTGACGGTTGGCACGGACATGGTGGGCTGAAGGGCCTGTATGTATGCTGTACAACTCTATGACTGAGTCCTGGTCACACTCTGGAATGGCATCCAAGTCTTGATTGACTATTGGACTGTGGAAGCCATCACAGCCAAGCCCAAGGTAGTGTCTGCATGGTTGATTAGACAGTGAAAATGTGGGAACCCTGTCTGATCTCCACCGGGCTGGGATCATCAGTACAGACTGCGGTCTGGACTTACAGCTGTAATCCTCCTGCTCCCTATGGATCAGTGGCTCAAGCTTTCAGGAAAGCAACCCGAAAGGATTTTCCATGGGACCTGCCCTTTTAGTCCTGGAACAGACTGATTTAGTGTCATGAGGACCAACCCGTACATGCTGGAGGTGTGGGGCCTTTGATGTTCATGGAAGTTGTAGCCATTTTGTGACCATAGGGTTTTTGATCAGAGTCTGTGAAATATGCAGTGCTCTGGGTAAAGACGTGATGTCAGCCAAGGGGAATGTTTGTCTATAAAAGGATCCCGGTCTCAATTGTTTCCTAGGCTCCGTAGCAACTCATTATCCCATAACATTAACCTACCGAAGGGTTTAACCAGCCATGGGCTGTTCGAATGGGGGAGGTGGTCAGGGGAGAATGTTCTGGATTCTGCATCATAATTACCCTAGTCCAGCAAAATTAGGAAAGATAAAGTTATTATTTACTGCGAGGGGAGTTGAATGCAAACAAAGGGAGCTTGTGGTTTATTTGCAGAGAGCACATCTGGAGTACTGTTGATGTGAGGGTATTGGCCAAGTTCAGGGTGAAGCTGAACAGCGAACTGCAGCACAGGTACAGACCATTCGGTCCGACTCGTGGTGTGGTCCACTGGAGCCTCCTCCCCCACCCCATGGTGCTTTCTCTCTCTCCTACACCTGTTCAGTCCATCCAGAGAGAGGGAGTTCCACATTCCCACCCTCTGGTCAGGTCAGGTTTTCTGTGAACCTCTCTCCCTGCTACAGCCCAGTCCCCCTACTGCCATGTCCCATTACTTCAGTTCTTATCTGAACCTCCTCCACCTGGTGGAAAGCTCGGTCTGACATTTCATTACTGATCCTGCCCGTAACCTGTGTCCTACCCCAGCATCACCCAATATTCATTGCCTTCAGACAGCTGAACCGTCCCGACTGTAGGGGAAGCCCATGACGATGGCACTGCCCTCTGGCTCCTGTTGACCAGGTTCGGACATCGTTAGCAGTCTCACCCCCCACCCCCAAGCCTTCCTACCTACTGTCCAATCCTATGGGACATCCCAAATATGGGACACAGCCAGTCCAAATCCACCTTCTGCCCTCACCTCCTCAGATCCCCAGGACAAGTCATCGGCTCCCTCACTGTTCCAGTGCTGGTCCCGGCGCTCGGTGACGGTGCACATGGACCCAGGGCAGAACCTCAGTATGTGGGCGTGCCGGGAGGGTGGGACCGCTGGGGGTGCAGAGAGGTAGGGGCGCTGTGTGGGGGAGGGGACGTGCCAGAAAGGAGTGAGGAGGCGCTGTGTGTGTGTGTGGGGGGGGGGGGGGGGGGGAGGACTGTCCGGAGGGCGGGGCAGTCTGGGAGGGAGGTGCTGGGAGGGAAGGGGTCAGTGGTGGGAGTTGCCGGGAGGTGGGCGGTTGGTGCTCAGAGGCGGGGGGAGTTGCCGGGTGGGGGAGCGGGGGGTGGGGTAGGTGTGGGGGGCGGGCGGTGTAGCTGGGTGTGTGTGGGGGGGAGTATTGCTGGGAAGTAGTGGGTTGGGTGTGGGGAGGACAGGAGGGAAGGGTCCGTGTGAGGAGAGACCCCGGCTCCCCCCTCGCTCCCTCCCGCCTTCGATCGGTGCCTCAGCGACCTCAGACTGACTGGATGTTGTCGGTGGACAGGTTTAATGAAGTCCCGGGGTCCGCGCTGAGCCCGGCGGGTGTGTCAGCGGAGCGGCTGCGGGGCAGAGTTCGTTCAACACCTCGTCCAGAGAAGGAACATGGGGTGAGTTCAACGGCGGGGGAAGTGTCCGGAGGGTCTGACGGGAACCATCAAAGGCGGGTCGGGAGGGTGTGGGCGTCACTGCCCCGGGAATGTAGGGAGGGAGGGGGACCCCGCCTCCCCCGCCCTGCGCCAATCCGTGTACTGACGGTCCCACAGTGGGAGGGGGTCCGGGATCAGACATGGACCTGAGGGGCCACTGATGCATTTCCTGCCCCAACCCCTCGCCCGCCCCCGATACCCCCCTCGCCCACCCCCGATACCCCCTCGCCCCTCACCTATTCAGATATTCCCCTCACCCGCTGCTGTCCAGAGCTGAGATTGAAAGTTCCCCAACGGAGGTTCCTGCCGACTCCCCGCCCGGGTGAAGGGCAGTGTGAGGGGGTGGGCGCGTTGGGATTTAGGAGGTACAGTGTCCCATCCCCCCCCCCACACACACACTGTACCACCCGTACACTGCGGGGGGTGGGGGTGGCGGGTTCTTTTGGAAGTGAAAGGGAGGGGGAAGGTGTGTGAGTGAGGGGGAAGGTGTACCGAGTGTGTTGTGTGGGAGGGGCTGTATTTGGGGGGGATGTTGCGGCCTGTCCCGCCGCCTCAGGTGTAAGGACACCCGCAGCCGGTGAGACGTCCCCTGTCCGGTACCGGCTCTAACGCCTGCCCTGCCTTACAGGTGGCGGTTCGTCCAGATGTTCGCCGTCCAGATGTTCGCCGTCCTGCTCCTGGCCGAGGCCGTGCTGGCGGTGAGTGAGCCTGCGGGCTGAGGGGCCGGGGTTCGGGCACTCCCGCAGCAACGCTCTGCCAGCTGGGAGTTTAACGCACCGGGAATAGAAATCCCTCCCCCCGGGGGCGCTCCCTCGGCGCCCCGCTCCCTCCCCCCGTGGGCGATCCCTCGGCCCGGCGGCTGGGATGACCCCACCCCGTTGCTGCCTTCGGTGGAGACTCAGTGGCCGGACACCCGCCGCGGGAACTATCCAACAGCCGAAGATGCGCCGGTT
Source organism: Pristis pectinata (assembly GCF_009764475.1). Classification (NCBI taxonomy): domain Eukaryota; kingdom Metazoa; phylum Chordata; class Chondrichthyes; order Rhinopristiformes; family Pristidae; genus Pristis; species Pristis pectinata. The sequence continues at coordinate 87,337,726 of NC_067415.1, forward strand.
TGAGTTCGTGGATCCAGTGACCTCTCCTTGCGCCTGTAAAACCGCTGGTTAATGCGCTGGGGCTGAGAGGGGCGGTGGCGCCACTCACTGAGCGCCCCTTCAGGCAGGGCGAGAGACGGCGAGACAACCGGCGCAGAGAGGGGCCCGCAGGGTGCAGGCAGCGACCTTCACTCCTTCCCTTGCCGTCTGCTCCCACCTGTCTCCGCTTCCATGCATTGAACTTGCTGCGCGTCACTTGTGCGTCTGGAAAAGCACTCAGTGCTCACTGCTGGACAGTTTCCTGTTCAGGCAGCAGCGGGTCCCGTCGGCAGCTGCCTCTGACATTGGGGGAGGTGGGGGGGGGGGGCAGGAGAACAGACGAGGAAAATCCCAGGAGACCCCGCCCCGCCCTGGGTCGGGGTAAAACCCCTTTACAGTGGCCGACCTGGTCTCTGGGTTCAAACCCCATTGCTGGACTCGAACTTGTAATCCAAGGCCAGGTGAATGCAGCACTAAGGGATTGACACGCTGCCACACGTCCTGTCTTTGGATGAGATCTTAATCCAAGCTGCCAAATTCCCCCAAAAGGTGTAGGAACCCCCAGGACACTATTCGGAATATTTACCCCCCCCCCCCCGCCCCCCATTCAGAATCACTGATAGTCGGCATATCTGGTGAACCTGATATCTCTGTGGGAACCCACCCCAAATTCAAGTGCCCAGCTTTGTAATGACACCAGAGTTTGGACATTACAAAGGACCTTTGATGCACCTCTGGGTGAATCAGAACCTGGTTTATTATCACTGACGTATGTCGTGAAATTTGTTGTTTTTGTGGCAGCAGTACAGTGCAAAGATATTAAGTTACTATAAATTACAAAATAAATAAATAGTGCAAAAGAGGAATAACGAGGTGGTGTTCATGGGTTCATGGACCATTCAGAAATCTGATAGTGGAGGTAAGGAGCTGTTCCTGAATCACTGAGTGTGGGTCTTCAGGCTCCTGTACCTCTTCTGTGATGGTAGTAACATGAGGAGGGCATGTCCAGGGTGGTGAGGGTCCTTAGTGATGGATGCCTCCTTTTTGAGGCACTGCCTCTTGAAGATGTCCTCAATGGTGGGGAGGATTGTGCCTGTGATGGAGCTGGCTGAGTCTACAACCCTGTGCAGCCTCTTGCGATCCTGCGCATTGGAGCCTCCGTACCAGGTGGTGACGCAACCAGTCAGAATGCTCTCCACCGTACATCTGTAGAAATTTGTAAGAGTCTTTGGTGATGAACCAAATCTCCTCAAACTCCTAATGAAGTAGAGTCACTGGTGAGATTATTTGCAGCTGAAGATCAGGAGCTGGCTGCAACCTGTCCGATGGAGAATCTGTCCTGTTCCTCTCCTGTCTCTGCAGGAGGTCCTCTCACTTGTACTTAGTCTTTGAGCGTGGTGCCAAGAATCCTCCAATCAGGTAACAAGTCTGCTTGCCTTCTGACCAGCTGGGATAACAGGAATGATGATGGACCTGTCAAGAACACAGGACAACAGGAATAGGCCATTTGGCCCCTCCAGCCTGTCCCATCACAGAATTTGATCATGGCTGATCTGCTCCAGGCCTCAACACCACTTCTGTACCAGTTCCCCAGAGCCCCCCTAATGTGGAAACATTTATCTCCCTCCCCTAAATCCCCCCCAGTGATCCAGCCTCCTGGGTAGAGAATTCCAGAACTTCAGCAGCGTTTTCCCGTCCGTCTCCATTTTAACTGACTGCCTATTGGTCAGGCATAAGGACTTGTGGGTAGGGCAGGAGGTCATGAGGTAAAACCACCAGGACTGCACCTATCAGAGCTGTAGCTGCTCCTCAAGGCAGGCAAAGATCGAGCCAGTACAGCGGTGGTCCCAGTGACGGAGCCCCAGAGCATCGCTGGCGTCAGCTCTCCCTGGATATTTGGCAGCTGAACGGCTACTGTGTTGTGTGGATTTACAGTCCTGAGGCTGGTGGTAACTACAGGTTTCTGTCAGAAACTCAGTGGTAACAGTCAATCCCAGGGCAGGAGAAGAGTCGTACTGATTCGTCAACAGCCCAGGATCTCAGTGCAGTCAGCTCCCTCCCTGGAGCAGGCTCTTTACTGGAACAGAGAGGCTAACTCTTGGCAAGTAACAAGCTAAACAGGTGCAGGTTACAGATAAAGTAGTAATAAAAATTGTAATGCAAGTTAGCAAGATCCTGAAAATTGTAAATAGATCCTTGGCGTTTATTTCTGAAGGGATATAATTCAAACATCTCAGCAGGGTAGATAGATTGGTGTCCTCTCCCAGGGCAGCACCACCAGTAGCCAGGCTTTGATTGCACATCCTGGAGGAGAAACATCTGGGAAGCACCGAGCCCCTTGAGTGTCCCAGGGGGTAGCACACACAGCACACGTGCAACTGGATAAAGGGGGATAAAGCCCCCAGACAACCAGCTCTTCTGTCCCAATTGTACATGTGCTGTGTGTGCTCCCCTCTGGGACACTCGAGGGGCTTGGTGCTTCCCAGATGTTCCTCAGAACCTTCCAGACAACTGGCCCTTCTGTCCCATCAGACATTTCCAGGCCCACTGGTGGAAAAGGCTGTAGGTCCCTGTCAGAACCCACAGAACTATGGAAGTGACAAGTCATCCATCATCTTGAGGGACTGCCCAAGAATAATTCAAGTTATGTTAAAGCCATCAAACTTAGTCAGACCACAATTGGAGCATTGAACACTATTCCGCTCTCAGCTGTACGGAAAAGGATGTGGAAACGCAAGGGAAAATGCCAAAGTTCACCAGACAGCATGGTTATAACTGTCGGGAAAGGCAGAACCAGCTGGAGCTGTGCTCCGGAGAACAGACAGAGAAGTGTCCTGAGGGAGCTTTGGAATCTCCAGGCTCCGGGGGAAAATGCTTCCACTTGTGGGGAAGGCAGGAACCATCCATTGATGTAAGTGTGTCACTGATAAATCCAAGCAGGAGTCCTAGAGAAACATCTTTATCCAGAGAGCAGGGAAAATGGGAACTCCCTTCCATAGGGAGGGGTGGAAGTGAGGAGCAGCAACGAGTTGAAGGAGAGCTGATAAACATGAGGGAGAGATGATGAGGAGGGGGAGGAGGGCAGGAACACCAGCATGGAGAGGGGTTCCATGCTCAAAAACTGAGATGTCAGCCCATGAAGCTGCAGTGCAGGAGTTCACGTATTTAAACAGTTTCCAATAGACAGAGTAAGCAAACAATCAATGGATTAGAGGAAAGGTCTGAAATACAGCACATCCAGTCATGAACGGTGGACAGGTTCTGGTGGGAGGGGGCTCCAGGAACATCCCTATCCTCAGTGATGGCGGGGCCCAGTATGTGAGTGCCAGAGACGAGGCTGAAGCCACCTTCTGCTGGAGGCATTGAGTGGTGATCCTACTCCACTTCCTCCCGAGATCCCCACCCTCACAGGAGCCAGTCTCTAGACAACGATTCCCTCCATGTGATGTCAAGAATTAACTGAGGGCACTGAATACCAAAGATTATGGGACGTGACAACTTTCCAGCTGTGGTATTGTGGACCTGCACCCTGAGAACTACCTGCACCCTATGGAACTACCTGCACCCCTAGCCAAGCTGTTCCAGAACTCGCCAATACCCAGTTTGGGTTTCACCAAGACCTATCAGCTCCATATCTCATCCTGCCTTGGTTCAAACATTTTCTCTCTGGAGCCTGTCATACCCCTCCATGACTTCAAAGTTCTCTCAGGACCCCTCTCTGCCTAGAGAACAGCCGCAGCTGGCTCTTTCCCAACAGGTATACCCTGGTGTCCATCCTTGCTAGAGGTGAGGCAATCCAGGCAGTATTTGATCAACGAGTTACAAGTGACATATGCTGGAAATCTGAAACAGAAAGAAAATGCTGGGAATACTCAGCAATTCAGGCAGCATCTGTGGGGAGGAATTGAGCCAATGTTTCAGGTCAAGGACTGGAAGAGTGAGAAAACAGGTATGTTTCAGGTTGTGCTGAGGGTGAAGGGAGCAATGATAAGTTGTCACGGTAACAACTGCTTTAGAAACCGACAGAGATGGGAGAGAAAATAAACAATGAACATTGAGACTAAAAAGTGAGGCCCAATGTAAGCTCAATAACCGACGGCTCATCTCCCGTCGGGAATGCTGCAGCTTTTGGGATCTAATGTTGAATTAGTTCCTTTGTTTCTTTTCTCTTGTCTCCAACTGAGAATTTTTGAAGTAATTGTTACCTTGACAACATTGGTCTGCACCCTGCAACAGTCCCACTGTTCTTTCCCCCCGCACATGTTGTCTCAGTCTGATGAAGGGTTATTGACTCTTTATCTCCCCTCCAACGCTGCCTGACCGGCTGAGTGTTTCCAACATTTTCTGTTTTTGTTGTGGTATTAAGAAGCCCCGGTGAAACTGAAGTCAGTACACAACAAGGGGAAAGCACTCTGGTGGCTGGAGTCAGACCTCACACAAAAGACAGTGGTTGTGATTGAAGGAAGTCAATCAACCTAACCCCAGGACGTTAAGGAGATCTCCAGGGCAGTGTCCTGGACTTAGTCACCTTCAGTGTCCCTACTTTGACCAACACAAGTTTAGAAGTGGAGATGTTCACTGATGATTGCACAGTGTTCAATTCCATTCACAACTCCTCAGCAAATGAAGCCGGCATACAGCAAGATCTCAGCAAACTCAGCCATGGGCAATCATGCCACAAAGGTGCCAGGTAATGACCACCTCCAACAAGAAAGTCTGTAAACACCTACCCTTGACATTCATTAGCATTGCTAAGCCCTCCACCATCAACATCCTGGGGTCACCAGTGACCAGATGCTCAATTGAATCAACCACATATATAGCGTGGCTACAAGACTGGGCCAGATTTTGGATCTCCAGCAACAAGTGACTTGCCTTCTGTCACCCCAAAGCCTTTCCAACATCTAGAAGGCAGAGGAGAGGGTGGAGAGAACGGAGGGAATGTCTGTGATAAAGTGCAGCTCCAACAACTCCAAGGAAGCTCATCCAGGACAAAGCAGCCCTCTCGACAAATACCCCATTCACTATGGTAGCCATCCCTTCCTCCATCATAGTGGCTGCAGTGTGTTCCATCTACAAACTGCACCACTGTTACCCACCCAGGCTCTCTGACAGCACTTCCCAACCTGTGACCTCTACCACCAAAGATGAGGGCAGCAAGTGCGTGGATGCACCACCGCCCGCTGGTTCCCCTCCAAGTCACGTACCATCCTGACTTGGAAATATATCATTGCCATTGGGTATAAACTGTGGAGCTCCATTCCCACCGGTACTGTGGGAGCACTTTCACCAAGAAAGCAGCTCACCCCCCAGATTCCCAGTGGCAATTAGAGATGGGCATGAAATGCTGGCCCTGCTAGCAATGTCAAATCCCAAAAAAGGTGCATCAGGTAACAAAGTTTCTGTGTTGTGAGCTCTTCATAATTCCATGCAATTCCCTGTGGGAAAATGGATACTGTTTCACAGTCCCTGTCAATTCCCTGGATAGATCTCCAAACTTTGTGAGGGAGAAGCTGATTTAATGGCAATTAGCATGGGATATGAGCAGTCTCATTATGTGGTTTGGGTAACTGTGGGCAGGTCATGAGGCTCACTGTTCCACCATTGGAAGAGTGGCTGTACTTCAGGTTAGCTGCATGGAAGCTCAGATCTCTGGAACAGCCTTACTGCTGTTTCCTCTATAAAACATGAAACAGAGCGGCATGTTGTGAGAATTAATCTTTACAGTGTAAAGTAATTTCTTGTATAATTTAGAAGTATTTTTACTGACTGTTTTAGAGAGGAGACACTAATCAGTTCAGTCATTTGGCAAACAATAGCTTGGGATTTAGACATCCTAAACCCATTGTGCAAGGGCAGTGTTCCTCCATGTTACACTGGAATCAATGGATTAGATCGGGCTTGGAGCCGAGTTCTGTTCTCCTTCTGCCTTGGTTAGATGGCACTCAGTCCCCAGGTGCTAGAAACCACATGTTACTAATGTTATGATATTTGTCGCAAGTTCTTGCTCTTATTAAACATTTTAATTTTCTTTAATAAAATATGTGAAATTAGTTCACAATGTTTGTATTGCTTTCTGTAGTCAATGTTGAGCTATTATGCATTAAACTTAGTCACTGGTCTCTAACCGAAGAATGTCATAGAAATTCCCCTGTTTACAATTTTAGTAACTTTCTCAAAAATTTCATTTGGTTCCATTAAAAAATGACCTGCCCTTCGCAAACCCATGCAGCCTCTCGAATCAGCTCCCATGTTGCTAAGTGCTCAGTCAGTCTGTCTTTAATTATAGATCCCAATAATTTCACAACACATGCCAGCCTCTCAGTATAATTGTCTCTCTCTCCCTCTCTCCCTCCCTCCCTCTCTCTCTCCTTCCCTCCCTCTCTCTCTCCCTCCCTCCTTCCCTCTCTCCCTCCCTCTCTCTCTCTCCCCCTCCCTCTCCCCCCTCTCTCTCTCCCCCCTCTCTCTCCCCCCCCCTTTCTGTGTGTATGTGTGTCTCTGTCTCTCTATTGCTTTGCCAATTGGAAGGGTTTGTATTCCTTGGAGTTTAGAAGAATAAGGAGTGACTTTATTCAAACATATGGTATATGTTCCTGAGGGGGCTTCACAGGGTAGAGGTGTGTGAAAATTCCTTCTCTCAGAGGGGGGTGAATCTCTGGAAATCTCTGCCCCTGAGGGGGGATTGGAGGCCAGATCATTAGATATATTTAAGGTGGAGATAGATAAATATTTGAAAGATTGAGGAATTGAGGGATATGGGGAACTGGCACAGAAGAGGAGCTGAGGCCAGCATAGATCAGCCATGATCATATTGAATGATGGGGTAGGCTTGAGGGGCCGAGTGTCCGCCTCCTGCTGCTGTTTTCGTGTGTTCTTGTGTATTTGATTGCTGAACTGAAAGATCTCTGTAAAATCCTAGGTGGAGCCTCTACAGCTTCCTCATCACCCCTTAAAAGTTCTAGAAAGCAGGCACCTGGATCCCAGGGAGTTATCATGTTTAATGCTATTACCTTTCTAATATTTTCTTGCTTTGTGAATGGTCTAACCCTGTTTCTCTAATTTGATGACTGAACCAAAATAACTATTCATCATCAAATGCATGAGGCTTGATCAATAAGTATGCAGATGACGTGAAATTAGGAGGTGCTGTTGATGGTGAAGAAGGTTACCGTAGATTACAGGGGGATGTTGATCAGTTCGGGAAGTGGGCCGAGGAGCGGCAAATGGATTTCAATACAGAAGTGTGAGGTGATGCATTTTGGAAAGTCAAACCAGTGTAGGACTTGTACTGTGAATAGTCAGGCACTAGGGAGTGTAATGGAACAGAGGGACCTAGGAGTACAAGTGCATAGTCTGTTGAAAGTGGCATCATGGGTAGACAGGGTAGTGAAAAAGGTGTTTAGCACGCTGGCCTTCATCAGTAAGGGCATTGAGTATAGGAGTTGGGACATTATGTCACAGTTGTAAAAGTCGTTGGTGAGGCCGCACTTGGAGCACTGTGTGCAGTTTGGTCACCCTGTTATAGGAAAGACGTGGTTAAACTGGGAAGAGTGCGGAGAAGATTTATGAGGATGTTGCCAGGACTTGAGGGCCCAGGTTATAGGGATAGGTTGGCTAGACTAGGTCTTTAATCTCTGGGTCGTAGGAGAATGAGGGGCAATTTTACAGAAATGTTTAAGATTATGAGAAGTATAGATAAGGTGGACAGTAACAGTCTTTTCCCCAGGGTGGGGGAGTCCAAAACTAGGGGCCATAAGTTTAGGGTGAGAGGGGAAAGATTTAAAAAGGACCTGAGGAGCAACTTCTTCACACACAGGGTGGTGAGTATATGGAACAAGCTGCCAGAGGAAGTGGGTGAGGCAGGTGGGCACTGTTGTCGGCATGGACTGGTTGGGCCGAAGGGCCTGTATCCGTGCTGTATTGCTCTGTGACTCCATCTGCCACATACTTATTTTAATTGTCACATTAGCCCCACATGCTTTAAAGGGTCCACTCTCCGCTGATGACCCGGCCATTTCCTGGTTCCTTTCACCAAACATCCCCTCTGGAACTTTCAGCTACATTTCCTTTCTCTGTCTGGTTGGCCACTGAACAGGGTGTTTCTTAACACTGTGACAAATGCTTTTTTCTTGTCAGGATATAACTCTTTTGTGCATTTAACTTATAAATGCATGAAAGATTGATTAAGATCCCTTCTGAGATTGTACACTGTGAGGGATTGTATGTGTGTCGTGATGGGTTGGAGCTGTAACATCTCCTAAAACAGAGTGATTCAATGTTCTCTGACAAATGAGAGGCCAGTGGTAATAATCGCTTTCAGTCAGCAGCTTGCGTAGGTTAGGTCTGCGGATCTGTGTTGAGCTGTGTCAACAATCTGAAGCTGAAAGATCCTGGCAAGGAAAGAATGTATTAAAGACGTAAATATTTAGTGGAGGAGGTTTATTCTGATTGGTCGCATTTGAGGACAAGGCTTCCAAATCGACATTACTCTCAAGATGTTGGCGTTCCATGTATCTCCTTTCATGGTCAGACTGCAATTGATTCCAGACAGTGAGAACAAGACGATGAAATATGTTCTTGCTGGTTTCTGCTGTGAAGTTAACTTGAAGCATGGTTGGTTCGGTAGGTAGTGTGGCTCTGTTTCCCTTCCACCAGTTGCTCTGTGTCATGGTTTGGGTGCAGGGTAAGATGGGGCCCCCCATGTCTTGTCAGCTTCAGGACATCCAGTGGACAACATTTTGGAGAATGAGCAGCAAGCCAAGGGGAGAACAACAAACAGCAACAAGTAACAACACTGATGGGTTTAGGTAACATTCAATGGCCAGAAATATGCAAGATGGTGCCAGAGTGTGGCGACTCGTTGCAAGCTGCTCTCTACAGATCTACTCATTACCCTTACTATAAACCAATAAACACAATGCAACAGAGGGCAATGGGAGAAGGGACTCAGAAAACCCATTCACAGAGCTGGGGTTTGAGGAGAATGTGCTTAGAGTTCTGGAACGTAGGACCCAAGCAGCTGAAGGCACGGTCACCAATATTGGGCCGCACAAAGTGAGGCATCACTGAGAGATTGGAACAGCAGTCACACAAAGATCTCAAAGTTCTAGAGCTGGAGAAGGTTACAGGCAGGGAGGGGTGTAGAAGTGGGAGGGGGTTTCAGAGACAGGGAGGGGTGTAGAAGTGGGAGGGGGTTTCAGAGACAGGGAGGGGTGTAGAAGTGGGAGGGGGTTTCAGAGACAGGGAGGGGTGTAGGACTGGAGGGAGGGTTACAGAGATACGGAGGGGTGTAGAGCCTGAGTAACAGAGATGGGGAAGGGTGTAGGGGCCAGGGGGAGTAACGGGGAGGGGTGTAAGGGGCCGGGGGGAGTAACGGGGAGGGGTGTAGTGGCCGGGGGGAGTAACGGGGAAGGGTGTAGGGGCCGGGGGGAGTAACGGGGAGTGGTGTAGGGGCCGGGGGGAGTAACGGGGAGTGGTGTAGGGGCCAGGGGGAGTAACGGGGAGGGGTGTAGGGGCCAGGGGGAGTAACGGGGAGGGGTGTAGGGGCCAGGGGGAGTAACGGGGAGGGGTGTAGGGGCCAGGGGGAGTAACGGGGAAGGGTGTAGGGGCCAGGGGGAGTAACGGGGAAGGGTGTAGGGGCCAGGGGGAGTAACGGGGACGGGTGTAGGGGCCAGGGGGAGTAACGGGGAGGGGTGTAGGGGCCAGGGGGAGTAACGGGGAGGGGTGTAGGGGCCAGGGGGAGTAACGGGGAGGGGTGTAGGGGCCAGGGGGAGTAACGGGGACGGGTGTAGGGGCCAGGGGGAGTAACGGGGAGGGGTGTAGGGGCCAGGGGGAGTAACGGGGAGGGGTGTAGGGGCCAGGGGGAGTAACGGGGAGGGGTGTAGGGGCCAGGGGGAGTAACGGGGAGGGGTGTAGGGGCCAGGGGGAGTAACGGGGAAGGGTGTAGGGGCCAGGGGGAGTAACGGGGAGGGGTGTAGGGGCCAGCGGGAGTAACGGGGAGGGGTGTAGGGGCCAGCGGGAGTAACGGGGAAGGGTGTAGGGGCCAGGGGGAGTAACGGGGAAGGGTGTAGGGGCCAGGGGGAGTAACGGGGAGGGGTGTAGGGGCCAGGGGGAGTAACGGGGACGGGTGTAGGGGCCAGGGGGAGTAACGGGGAGGGGTGTAGGGGCCAGGGGGAGTAACGGGGACGGGTGTAGGGGCCAGGGGGAGTAACGGGGAGGGGGAGGGGTGTAGTTTTATGAGAAGTTAGAACACCATCTTCTCTATCCCTCTCTCCCTTTCTCTTTGGTGTGTTTATCCAACTTCCCCTTAACCCCCTTCCTGCTCATCACCTCCCTCCCTGTGGAGGGAGTTCCTCATTCTCCCCACTCTCCAGGGAGGGAAACTTCCTGAATTCTGTATTTGATTTATGAGTGATCGACCGACGTTGATGCCCTGTGATACTGCCTGCCCCCACCACCCCCTCCCGACATAGGACACCTTCTCCACAGTGGCCCCCTTGGGCACCTCTCCAACACTGGAGGGAAGAGCCCTGGCTTTTTAGTCTTGCCCAACACACGGCCTCATTTCCACATGTTTCTTTCTTGCATCTTCAGTACTGAAGATCAATGCTGGCGGCACTTTGGAAACAACGTATTGAAACCGTCTGATTGTGAGAGATCTAGAGGAACCTCGAGGCCATTCTCTCCTCCTCCCTTCCTTTGATTTGCAATGTATCAGAATAAAGGAGTGTCTGTCACAGTAACAGAAAGCCATTCTCAGCACTTGCTCTGTGCGATTTTGGCTTTATTGGTTATCAAAAGCACTTTGTACATGGAACATTGATACTCAATAGACTTGCTGTCCTTAAAAGAAAGGAGCTCGTGGATGGTATGTTGACATGCAGTCATTACAGTTCAATGAATAATTACATTTCAAATATGGAAACGCTGGAGGCTGTTAGCAAATTGGTTACAGGAATGTTTCTTTGTCCAATGCCCGTGTGATCTGTGCACAATCAGTAAATAAAGAGCCAGTACCATGAATGAAATCGAGAGCTGGGTGTTAGAAATAGCAGAGACGTTAATTAGCACAGGCATGGTTAATGTCCCACTGATATCTGTGCACGGTGCTTCAAGGATTTGGAAACACTTGGCATGTATGGAATGTAGCATCCTAACCCCTTGACACCAGCATGGATAAAAAATGTTCTTTAACATTCCCAAAATTTCCCACATTTCCTCTTTCTCTTCTTCCCAAACTTGGTCTGTGCCCATCAGAATACTGTCTGTGACCCCTCACCTGGGTTCTCGGAAACCAGGCTCCTGTGATCTGTGACCATTTAAGGAATACTGCAGGCCATCTGAAACTGTGGAAGTCTGAACAGCGCACGAAGCATATCGGTGATCTGTAACAGAGCCCAGCTTTTGTGGACATGTACTGTAGATCTCCAAGGTCACACACACAGTTTAATGTCCCTTCCCCAGTAATTGAAAATGTCTCAGTCACCGGAGACTGGCATGTCCTGGTCTGAGAATGATCTCCCAGCAGAAAGGAAATACCTTCTCCAAACTCCAGGATGAAGTTAACACACTGATAAGAAAGATAAACACAACCAGGACTGAATCTGGCTGAGAGCAGAGGATTGAGCTGAGAAGTTGCATGTCTCTACGGAGATGAAGTTCTGACATTGCTGATGGGAATGTAGAGATTTAAAGGCTTTCATCTTCTTGTTTTGATAGCGTGGCCTTGACAAACACACAAAGCCGAATGCCCTCACAGAGACCACATCTAAATAAAATGTGGGTCTGGAAATTCTTTACATGAAGCCACAGACTTTGGCCAGCAAGTTTCTCTGGAGGTTTGTGAGTCAGTTGGATAAGTGTGGGACTGGAGTGACGTGGGCCAGGCTGGAAGGTGGAATGTTCCCTTCCCTGGAGAGAATCAGCTGGGGTTTTGTGGAGACACAGTACGATTGGTTCTTCTCTTGTGGTCCACCACTTTGGTTTCCCAAACCCCAACGGCTAGTGCTGTGCCACAACCACTCAGTAACGGCACTGATAAAATCATCGAAGCTTTAGAGCACAGGAGGCCATTCCGCTCACCCTGTCCACGGGACTAACTCATTAGTTTCACCTCCTGCATCTTCTCTGCAGCCTTGTAAATACTTCCTCATCTTATATTTACCAATTTCCCTTAAAGACCACAATGGAACCTGTCTCCACACAGCTACAGGCAGTAGTACCTGTCTCCACCACAGATACAAGCGGTGGTCCCTGTCTCCACCACAGCTACAAGCAGTGGGACCTATTTGCGCCACAGCCACAGGCAGTGGGACCTGTTTGCGCCACAGGTACAGGTAGTGCGATCCAGATTCCATCCACATGATGTGTACAATGTCCAACACCAGAGAAGGCGGACGCTGGAATCTGCAGCAACGCACAAGATGCTGCAGGACCTCAGTGGGTCGGGCAGCGTCTGTGGATGGAAATGGACAGTCGACGTTTCGGGTCGACACCCTTCACCGGTCATTTAATCTTTGCTGATACATGCTGTGGGCACAAGATTTCGTATGTGCAGTCCTGATGACGGGTCTCGACCCGAAACGTTGACTGTCCATTTCCATCCACAGACGCTGCCCGAGAAACAGACACGTACACCTCTTATTGCCCCTTCCAGGAGCTGCCTCCTCAGTGCCGGTGAGCTAAGCGACGGTCCACAGCGGCCACTGGGTGTGACCTGGAGTGTGTGTCACCCTGACGGACCCGAGCAGCCGGGAGCAGTGACGCGGGGTGATCAGGAAGCAAGGGGTGTGAATCCGGGGTCCACTCGCCAACATGCTGGGCTGGGGGGTGGGGGTGGAGGGACAGAGATAATCCCCGGGGTACAGGTGTGGAGAGAGTTCTAGTTGTGGAGAAACAGTTTAGTCCCAGTGTGATGAAGGGTTGCGGAAAGGTGCACGGAGCGGTTCCGTGGGTTGTGTGATCACCACCCTCCCTCCGACAGGTCTGCAGCGGGCGCCTCACTCCCCTGTCCGTGGGCGCGGTCACCCCCACTTCCCATGGAATTTCCCTCCGCGATGACACACAATGTAAACCACATGCGGCGATCCAGCCTTTCCGTGAATGGCTGCACTTGAATCACATCCTGTTTCCGTGTTTTTATCTCCTCCACAGGGTGGCAAGTCGTACTCGGGACCGTGTAACGGCAGAGACTGCTCGGCAGGATGCCAGTGCTTCCCAGAGAAAGGAGCCAGAGTGAGTACACAACGCCTCCGCCTCGCACACACGGTTCTGCACTCAAGTGCTTTGCTCTGCCCCTCGCAGGCGTCAGCCATGGTGTGTCAGGCAGTCCCGACTGCACAGTAACCCCAGCATCCTCACTGTGGGACGATCCCTCACCTTGGGAGGATCCCTCACTGTGGAAGGATGCCTCACTGTGGGATGGATCCCTCAATGTGAGAGGATCCCTCACCGAGGATCCCTCACTGTGGGTCAGATCCCTCCTCGTGGGAAGATCCCTCACTGTAAATGGCTACACCACAGATTTCTGGACAGTCCCTTCATTCCTGGGGAGTACACTTGAATCGCAACTTGTGCAGCTTCCAAAAGTGCCAGTGGGAGGGGGAGGGGTTCTGCTGGAACACTGTCTGAGGAGTGTGGGGAATGGACATCAGTTCAGGGAATGGACAACAGTTCGGGGAATGGACATCAGTGGGGAATGGGCATCAGTGTGGGGAATGGACATCAGTGTGGGGAATGGACATCAGTGGGGAATGGACATCAGTGTGGGGAATGGACATCAGTTCAGGGAATGGACAACAGTTCGGGGAATGGACATCAGTGGGGAATGGACATCAGTTTGGGGAATGGACAACAGTGTGGTGAATGGACATCAGTGGGGAATTGACATCAGTTTGGGGAATGGCAACAGTGTGGGAGCTCGCTTGCTTCGGGTTCCCAGCCCACTTGGATGCATTGAAACGACCCACGATGAGTATTTATCCAGGTTGTTCTGGAGGTGAAGCTCACGTCTTTGGGGAGTTGTGCCCTTTGGGGAGCAGAGGACGGGTAATTTGGGAAAAGGTTCGAGGTGGCACCTCGGCGGTTGGGAGATCCCATCAGGAGCTGGGGCGTGGCTCTGGGAGGATATTCTGTCCTTGAGAGATGGGCCGGAATAAATGTGCGTTGTGTCACGTTGTTTGCTTAAACTGGCCGCTCTGTTACAAAATAGCTCAGCTGCATTCTTGGGCTCTGAACACAGCTCAGAGGCTGAACGTGGTCATTCAACAGCCAGCACCATGGGAACTCAGCCACGTACTGATGGAACAGCCACTGAACTGGCACCCAACGATGTCAGCTCAAGGCATTTCCCTCATGACCTCCTGAGGATCGGTACCTCACAACTTGGAGAATTGGCTTGACCCAAGACTGACCTCACATTACAAGCTGATCATTTAATCCTGTCACTCAGATACTTCTGTTTGGCTGTTCTACAAGAGGTTTGGCTGACTGAGCAACGAACGAGTCGCATCAGTTATAGTCGCACAGCCCGCTGAGTCCATGGGGACCTTCAAAGACCCTGAGCCGGTTGTCCCCCGGCTGGCGAGGTTGATGGGCTCGCCCTCTCACGCTAGGACCTGCATTGCACCAAGGTCGCTCCAGGGTAGGGAACATCCTTCCCATCATTTGGAGGAGGACAGCGGGTACCTTTAAAGACTTTGAACCCGAGAAAGATTCCCAGGTGCTTTGCAGCAGTTCCCTGGCCGAGTCTGACACGTGGGGCCACCCTGGGGCCGCTGAGGAAAGGCGGTCACCCTGGGCAGCGGCAAGGAGGCCGAGCGATTTACAGCGGGTGCCCGTCGTGGGGGAGCGGCGGCAATCAGGTCAGAGTTGGAGGAGGGCAGTTGGAGAGGGGCAGTCGGAGGAGGGCAGTTGGAGAGGGGCAGTTGGAGAGGGGCAGTTGGAGGAGGGCAGTTGGAGGAGGGCAGTTGGAGGAGGGCAGTTGGAGAGGGGCAGTTGGAGGAGGTCAGTTGGAGAGGGGCAGTTGGAGGAGGGCAGTTGGAGAGGGGCAGTTGGAGAGGGGCAGTTGGAGGAGGGCAGTTGGAGGAGGGCAGTTGGAGAGGGGCAGTTGGAGAGGGGCAGTTGGAGGAGGGCAGTTGGAGGAGGGGCAGTTGGAGGAGGTCAGTTGGAGAGGGGCAGTTGGTTGAGGGCAGTTGGAGAGGGGCAGTTGGAGGAGGTCAGTTGGAGGAGGGCAGTTGGAGAGGGGCAGTTGGAGAGGGGCAGTTGGTTGAGGGCAGTTGGAGAGGGGCAGTTGGAGGAGGTCAGTTGGAGGAGGGCAGTTGGAGGAGGGCAGTTGGAGAGGGGCAGTTGGTTGAGGGCAGTTGGAGAGGGGCAGTTGGAGGAGGGCAGTTGGAGGAGGGCAGTTGGAGAGGGGCAGTTGGAGAGGGGCAGTTGGAGAGGGGCAGTTGGAGGAGGGCAGGGTGTTGGTGGTCGGGGGTCCCGGGGTGGAAGTCCAGCAGCTGGGGTCTCCACTGCCTTCACCACCACCCAAGCCGTGGACTCGAGATTCTAGAATGTTCTGACCGTAAGAGAGAGACTGGTGGTAACTGGAATAGTCGCACAGTCGGGATCAGCAAGGGAGTGGAGAGGGAGCCCCGCGTTACGGAATAACTGGCCGAGCAACCGGAGCTGAGCTCAACTAACGCAGAACGGTGGGACGGTCAAAGGGCGCGGGTGGGGGCGGGGTGTTGATGGCTCCCGTTTTGGGACGGAGGGGGGGAGAGAGTGAGAAGGGAGAGGGCGAGGGAAGGGGGCGAGAGGGGGAGGAAGATAGAGAAAGGGGGAAGAGGGGGGAGAGGGAGGAGGGAGAGAGGGGGAGAGGGAGGAGGGAGGGAGGGGGAGAGGGAGGAGGGAGGGGGGGACTGGGATGGGAAAAGCTGTGTCATCAGGAAGGGAGAAACAGGGCGGGGGAGAGGATGGGGGTGGGGAGGAGGGGAGGGAGGGAAGGAAATGTGAGTGAACGAGGGGTGACCACCGGTGCCGGCCGAGGGGAAGGAAGGGGCTCCTTGGGCAGAGTTCACACTGCGGGCGCCTTCGCTTTACGTTGGGGAGCGGAGGATGTCCGGTGGGGGACGGGATGGGGGTGTCTTTGCCCAGCCCCGATCTGTGACAGGATGTGGGAACCTCAGCGCAGTCTCCCCCCGCAGTGAGCGACTGCAGTGGTTCTGCTTTGCCTTTTGATGGAAAACAGATGTTGGATCAAAATGAAACCGGCACATCCTGTTGTAACTGTTGAGAACAGTGAAGGGTCGCTGGGTTACTGGGTGGAAACTTATCTCAAGGTCCTTCCCCAGCGACTGGAGGTCACCGGCTCTCCAGAGGAACCAAGCTGATAACGTTACCATGTTATCAGCGGAGCCTCGGTCAGCGGGATTACTTTCAACTGTTTGTTCAGTGAGGCTGTTGTGTGACCGCCAACCTCCAGCAGCAAGAGGGGCGGGGTGGAGGCAGGGGGGAGGGGGAGGGGCGCGAGGCGGGGGGAGGGGGGACCCTACAGTTTTCACACATTGTGGATTATTTCACCTTC
Source organism: Pristis pectinata (assembly GCF_009764475.1). Lineage (NCBI taxonomy): Eukaryota > Metazoa > Chordata > Chondrichthyes > Rhinopristiformes > Pristidae > Pristis > Pristis pectinata. Next base: position 87,354,308 of record NC_067415.1, read on the forward strand.
AACGTGTGAACTATATAACCCCGCCATTTACCACAAAAGTGCTGGTTCGTGTCCATTTTTATTCCTGTTAGTTTTAAGCAGGGACGGTTAAGGCAGATTTAATGGAGGCTCTCAAAATCGGGGTGGGTTTTAATGGAGTAAATAAGGGGGCCAAGAGGATGGGTGCCCAGAGGACACGGAGTGGGTGGAGACCAGCACGAAGTCCGTGCGATAGTGAGATAGGAACCGTCCCCCAGATATCCCACGGGGTGGGGTTTGTACTCCTTCCCGACACACAAACATCCAACGTGACCTCAGTGTCTGGGAAACGTGATCTCTGCCTCGATAGTGGGTCACGGTGCTTGTATTTGTACATTGAACGGGATATGCGGAGGTTTATTGTCGATCCCTAATTGTTCCTGCAGGGAGGGGAGAGTCCGGAGCCAGCCTTACTGGTGGCTCTGAGCTCAAAGGTAGATGTGGCGGGCATGGACGGCAGATTCCCTTCCCTGAAGAACTCCTGTGCACTTTACAACCGTCCCTGGTTCGGTGATTACCGCTGCTGAAACCAGCTTGAATTCCAGGCTTTAGTGAGCTTGGAACCGCTGTCGCTGTATCAATGCTGTGGAATTCTGGCTGTTCCCTCTCCCCACACACGTCTATCCCCTTCGCTGTACATCACTGCTAAAGCCCCGTTCACAGGGTGCCTGTCCAATACTGACGGTGATTAGGTACAGTACTTGGCCTCCAATCTCCCGGGACATCGTACCCTTGTCCAGCCGTATTAATCATTGATTTCCTAAAATATTCCCGCTGCGTGTGGGAACTACTGTGGGAGATATTTGCATTACTTCCTCACTGAAGATTTCACAGGCAATTAAGTCGTGAGCAGCCAGTTATAGAACGACAGAGCTGAGCGGGCGAGTGACCGGGGGCACGGAGGGAGGGGAGAACAAGAGCCGGGGGGCAGAGGGTTTGACGCAGTGAGTTGCTCTGATCTGTAAGGCGCTGCCTGAATGGGCGGTGGGAGTGGGTTCAACAGGAGCTTTCAAATGGAGGAAGACCATACAGGGCAGCGGGAAAGGCCAGGGGTGGGCTAATGGGAGGTTTTCATGGTGCCAGCATGGACTCAATGGGCCGAATAACTCCGTTGTTGCTGTGATTATGTGATGCGGTTTGCAACGAGAGAAGGCTCAGGTGATAAAGCCTCACCTACAGTTGGGCCTGAACTGGGTGCAGTGACTGCTAACGTGGTGTGACTGGGTGACGGCAGGGGGTTGGGCTCGGGGGTGGGGATGGGGGCGGTGGTGGTTTGACATGGGAGGAGGTTCTGTCAGGAAACATCTGCTCCGGGCCAGGCTTGGTGACACTGAGCACAGTGTGTGTGTGTGTGTGTGTGTGTGCGTGTGCGTGTGTGGGGGGGTGTATCTTTGTGTGTGTGTGCGTGTGCGTGTGTGTGTGTGTGTGTGTGTGTGTGTGTGCGTGTGTGTGTGCGTGTGCGCGTGTGCGTGTGTGTGTGTGGGGGGGGGTGTATCTTTGTGTGTGTGTGTGCGTGTGTGTGTGTGTGTGTGTGTGTGTGTGTGTGCTTAGCGCACACACGTGATTGTGGCCCGCGAATGTGACTCTGCATGGTCAATATAAGGAAGGAACAATTAGTGAGCGGGAAGGGAGCGTTCGGGATCGGTGACCACATGGAAGCCAATTAAGAAGCTTGACTTCAGGAGCAGAATAAACACATCAGTGTGAAAGGAACTGAGCCCGCGGCATTGAAGGTTCAGTGTAAGAATGGGATCAGGACATCCCGGAGCTGCCCAAGGTGCAGGGAGATGTTGAGGTGACCAGGGTCTTACAGAGAGCTGGTCAGCCAGGGTTCTCCCGGCTTCCCTGCAGCGACAGGCGCAGCTCGCTCACTCGCTGCAGCCAGTTTGCTGCAGATTCTTCAGCCGAATTTTCTAATCTTTTAGAAAACATTCCACTCAGCACCAGCCCTGTCCACAAGTGAAGCTCACAAGCCCCAGAAACACTGTCTAAAACACTGCTAATGCCCTGAGCCCAGCTACAATAAGCTCCACTCCCAGCGCCTTGTCCCCGGCATTGGGGGATTTTCCAGCCCTGCTGCTGTGGCTGAGACCACCCTGGTAAACCCAGAGACCAGTGGGCCCACCCTCATTCGGGGTCCTAACTCTCAGTAGGCGTGGGTAGCAGGAGGGCTGTATGTGGGCGGAGGTGATTGTAGGAAAGTGCTGGCAGTGAGCTGGTCGTGGCACATAGACAGTGTTTTAGTCTGTTTCTGGGTATGGGTGTCAGTTGTGGGCAGGGTTAGTGTTGTGCGGAAGGTGGGTGGGGCTTGGGTGACACCAGGAATATTGGGCCTCAGTGCCAGACATGTTGGCCTGGGACAGGACATTGACACGGGTCCCTCAAGTCTCAGAAGTGTACAGGAGTACTGCCCCTCCCACAGTGTGACCCTCCCTCAGTACCGTCCCTCCCACAGTGCGGGGCTCCCTGGCGCTCCCTCCCTGGTATGTTCCTCCTGTGGTGGACCGTTAGACTGGAGCTCAGTGCGGGGCTGCTGTGAATGGTCCGGGAAGGCGAGGATCGTTTCCTTCCTCCCAACCGTTCACCCAGGCTCAGGAACCGCAGATTGTTTCCCGGGGGCCGGCTGCTAGCGGCCGGCACATCTGGAGGATTTGTGGGGCCATTGTAGCATCTGCTCCGGTCCAAATTTCCCAGCCACGCTAGAAATCGCGGTCCGCTGGGGAATCTTTCCAGCTGAAGCCTTCCTTACAAGAGCCTCAACTCTTCCACTGGCAACTAGCACCATCCACTGGGAGAGCAGGGGGTGTAGGGAGGGGGTCCCGGGGATCGGGGCCCGGCCGCTCATGTGCAGGCGTTAATGTTGTACTGAGTGCTCAGAGATCGCGGGACGCCGCAGGAGGGAGGAGGATGGAGGAGGGACTGAGGTAGGGAGGTGGATTGGAGAAGGGAGTGAGGTAGGGAGGAGGGTGGAGGAGGGAGTGAGTTAGAGGAAGCTGAGGTTTTGGGGTCGGCGACAACTGTGAGCCAAGAGTTCAGCAGGGACTTGGACGCAGATATAGGTGGTGGTGTGGGGAGTGGAGGTGTGGGGCATCTCTGCGTATTTACTCGCTTCCTGGTGTCAGGCTTGGAGTGGATCCGCAGAGGAAGGTTGAGGATCCCGGGGACGCCGAGCACTGTTGAAGTGGTCAGTCCGTGAGGACAAAGGTTCGGCTGCAGCTGCTACCTCCCACCTCCCCCGGGATTCGGCAGGGTCTGGGGTAGGCGGCTGGATCCTGCCCGGACCGAGCGGGGATAAGTGGCCGGTACATTCCCGGGGGGTGTTTGCCAGATGCAGGAGGTGAGAGTTTTGTTTCCCAGAGATCAGGAACCTGCGGGGGCAACTGTAACCCCGAACCTAAAGCCCTGCACCGTCCGCCCAGCCCCTCCTCAGTGCCGCCGTCCGCCCTCTCCCCACCCTCACCGGAGCTCTCGGCTGCTGCACACGTTCCTCCGGAGGAGGACTGGAGTGCGTTTGAGAAGCGGCAGGTTGGAAGGTTTCGCTGGCGCGGGCCTTGGCAATGTGGCGTGGAGGAAATGGAGGGGCCGTGCCCTGGTTGGGAGGAGTCTGCTCTCCTGCTCTCCTTCCTCACGTGGCCGTTTATGGGGATAATCATCTTCTGGGCCCCCGCTCCACATCTGGCTGCTCCACCACAGCTGTCGGGGGGGGGGGGGGAGTGTTGGGGGGGGAGTGGTGGACGCCGGCCCAGCCCACACATCTGCGCTCTCTTGTCGCCAGCGGCGTTCCCAAAGCCCCCTCCTGCAGCCACGAAGCCTCCTCGCCCAGTGAGGTGTTGAAGGGCGTAGGTTTGTACCTGGAACGGGTGGGGGTGTGCGGGGGGGGGGGGTCCCACCGCTGCTCCAGCCCCCTGTTTGGGGGGAGGGGGTCAGTTCAGGAACGGAGCTGTGCTGAGGTCTCACACAACAACCAGCTGGATTTGTATGGCGCCTCCAACACAGCGAAGGTTGTTGACACAAAGGCTGTCACTGAACACAGACGGGTTTACTGGTGGAAACCCCGGAGACGGGGCGTGTGGAAGGGGAAAGAGGGCTGGTCGGTCTCGGGAGGAAGCTCCAGAGAATGGGCCGTTGGATTCGACGGAGGCTCGCGGGTTTTTCGCGCCGGGAGCCCAAGCCGTGGAGGGACTACTGGCGAGGCTTGGCCATATACCATGGATGGTGGGGTCCCAGGGAGTATGGAGGGACAGAGGGACCCTGGTATGCACGTCCAAGGTGGCAGCGCAAGTAGACAGCGTGGTCCAGGAGGCACGTTAGTCGGGTGTTGACTGCAAGAGCAGGGAGCTGATGCTCCAGCTTCATCAAACATTGGTCAGAGCTCAGCTGCACGGTGTGGTCGCCACACTGTGGGAAGGGTGTGAGAGCGCTGGAAAGAGCGCAGAGGGGTATCGCCTGGGATGGAGCCGTTCAGTTATGAGGAGAGATGGGAGAGGCTGGGTCTGTTCTCCCTGGAGCGGAGGGGTTAAGGGGGACATGATTGAGGCATACGAGGGGTACAGATGGGGTAGACTGCAGGAAACCTTTCCCCTTACCATAGGCGAATAAAGCTAGTGGACACAGATTTAGGGTAAAGGGAAGAGAGTTAGAGGGATCCGAGGGGGACCGTTTTCAACCAAAGCGCGGTGAGTACCTGGACAGAGTGGACACCATTTAACACGTGCCTAGACAAGCACTGAGATCGCCCAGACACAGAAGGGTTCAGTGCTGGGAGATGGGATTAAAACCGAGGAGCCGCTGGCCAGCCGTCGCCTGTTTCCGTGCTGTATTTATCAACGATTCCATGACTATGGCTGTGGCAGGGTGGGAAACTTAGAATAGGTGTCTTGTTTAAGTGGGGACAAGTGCAGGGGTGCCGGGTAAAGGGTTCAGAGAATTTGGAAATGGAATGTGAGGCCAACCTGATGCATGTGTGCGTTTGTAAACAATGACAGAGAGTACCCAAACGCCCCTTCAATCCGTGGAACTGATTCACAGCAAATTGGCTGAGTTATGTATGGGAACGCTTCAGACTAAACTCATGCGGTTCATTGGCGGGATTGGAAGGGAGGATCTTTGATCTTTTGTTATCTAACTCATTCTAAAGTAATCCATTCATTAAACAAAGTCTGGTCGTTGAGAGAAAGAATTAGATGGAACAGTCACACAACTCAAACTGACAGAGCAGTAAACAGACACCAGCGGAGACTCTCGCAGGGGCCAGGCAGCCGTGGACAGTCCCCGACCCCTGGGATGACTTTGTGTGTTGGGTAGGTCTGCAGACACCACTTACTCAGGACCGGGTAGTGTGAGAGTAACGGGCACTCTGGGGGAATTGTGGACAAACTGGCGGCTGGGTGGTTTTATGAAACAAACCTCCATTAATACAAGCCGTGAACATCACAGATGATCAAACACACCCGAAATAAACTGCGCTGGGAACTCTCAGCAGGTCAGGCAACATCTGTGGAGAAACTATCAGTCTGATGCAGAGTCCTGACCCGAAACGTCGGCGTACACGTGTTGCCTCCACAGATGCTGCTCGACCCGCGGAGTTCTTCCAGCGCTCTGCTCTTAGTGACCGGGGCAGCCTCGTCACCTACCAGCAGAAGCGCGCACCGACCGCAGTCGATGCAGCAGCACAGTAGTTTGTGCGGAGGAAGTTCCCGCAGCTGCAATGTCACGGTGACCAGATCAGCCGAGTCACCGCGGAATCTCCTCGCTGCACCCCTGCTCATCACTCACCGGGAGAACTTCCACACGGACACTCAGAGCCGAGGGCAGCTGGAGGAGGTCCTGGCATCCTGGGCACAGCCGCCAGTTTCCCGCTCACCTTCTCAACACTCACCTGTGGCCTGAAGCTTCACCCAGGGCTGAGCCCGGAGAGCAGTCACTGTGTGGATGCTGAACCTGTCCTTACATGGTGCAGAGGGGAGGAGCAGTCGGACTCACCGTGTGCCCCCGAACAGCATCAACACAACAGCGTCACTCGGTCTCCATTTCATGTGTGTGTGTGTGTGTGTCTGTGTCTGTGTATGTGTATGTGTGTGTGTATGTATGTGTGTGTGTGTGTGTGTGTCTGTGTATGTGTGTGTGTCTGTGTGTGTGTGTGTGTGTCTGTGTGTGTGTGTGTGTGTCTGTGTATGTGTGTGTGTCTGTGTGTGTGTGTGTGTGTCTGTGTGTGTGTGTGTGTGTCTGTGTATGTGTGTGTGTCTGTGTGTGTGTGTGTCTGTGTGTGTGTGTGTGTCCTGTGATTCATGGAAGGTCATCCATGTGAATGTTATCGCCATATTTCTCCGTGTTGGCTGCTGTGTTCTGGGGATGAGTTCTTATGAATCAATGCATTTAATCTAAAACCAAGTTAAGGCATGTTGGGGGTGGGATTGGGGACACCGTGAGGGAGCTGCTGGCGAATACGACAGGACTTCAGCTGATAGCGGGAACAGAATCTGAGCTCAATGGGTGACTGTAGAGTCCGTGAGAACGGAGCAGTGCGGCGATGCCTTTCCACATCAGCCGTGTTCTCAGAGAGCACGGTGCTCCACTGATGGGGCAGTTCCGGCCCGATGTGTCCGGGGGCGGTGTTGCGGTGCCAAACCATGACTGTGGTGTGGCCTCCACATTCTTGCAGTTAATTGTCTGTATGGGAGCAGCTCGGTTGTGTCAGGGAAGGAGGTCCACTGGCCCCAGGAGTCAGGCGAATGTGGGAATACAGTGGGTGTGGAGATTAATGAGGAACTCTACGAATACGTAGCCCAGGCCATCAGATACCGACTGAGGGAGGCGGGGAATTTATCAGTTGATGAAGGTCCCCGGCAGCCCCGGGACTGTCTTCCCGCTTTCCATCATCCCTGCCGAGACTATCAATCCCACACAGGGAAAAATGAAACCTCCAGCTGGGTAATATACTCATTCCCATTAGAGCGTTGGCCGCGCGTCAACGGGCAGCTCACTCAGACCTGACTCGGCAGGTAATGGGCTCACATCTCACTGATGGCCGGCACGGGTCGGAGGGCGATCTCACCGATGGCGCTCCGCACACATCTATGGAGGGAAATGAAAAGTCGCCGTTTCGGGCGAGACCCTTCATGGGGATTGAATAGGAAGAGGGCAGAAGCTTCTTGGAAGTCCCGATGAAGGGTCTCGGCCCGAAAAGGCGACTCTTCATTTCCCTCCACAGATGCTGCCTGACCCGCTGATTCCCTCGTCTGCCGTCCGTCTTGTGTCTCACTGATGGTGCTGGCGCCTTTCAGGTGAATGTTAAACTGAGGTCCTGTCTGCCCTCGCTAGTGGATGCAACAGATAGGACCATGGAGTCACCAACCATCAAAAACCCACTTGCACCGTTCCTACACTGACCCCATTTCATTCTCCCCACATTCCCATCAACTCCCCCAGATTCTACCCCTCACCCACACACTGGGGATAATTTACAGAGCTGATTACCCTCCAAACCCGCATATTTTGGGATGAGGAGGAATCCGGAGCATCCGAGGAAACCCACGCTATCACAGGGAGAACGTGCAAACTCCACACGGCGCCGGAGGTCAGGATCGAACCCGGGTCTCTGGAGCTGTGAGGCAGCGGCTCTACCCGCTGCGTCACGTATGACAAAGCACTATTTAATAGAAGAAGCAAGTTCTTCCCCGCACTGACACCATGTATCTCTCAAGCAACACCATTGGAAGAGATATGGTCACCATCACATTGCTGTTTATGGGAGCTTGCTGTGTACAGAATGGCTGCTGCGTTATGACAGCTGCTTTGTTTCACTGGCTGGTCAGCGTTTGGGATGCTTCCGGTGCTATAGAAACGCAAGTGTTTCCTTTCTGAAGCCACTTTCCTCCCCATAAACTCCAGCTGTATTTAGTTTTCAATTAATCCTCAGTGAGACCAATGTGCACTGCGGTGACTCCCACAGACGTTGCACTGGCGCCGGTCCCTTCCCTCGGAGGGGAAGCCTTCTATTGTGGTTTCACACGGGAATGATACTGAACTTTACATCAGCCCTGCATACACAGAGGGAACCCGCAGTCCTCGGCACGCTAGGTGGCGAATATGTGTAGATGCATACAGAGAACACCGAGGTCTGAGAGAGAGGGAGGGCTTCGCTGGGTTCACTGGTACCCGGCTTTAAGTGTAGGACCTGTCTGGTAAGGAGGACATTCATGGAATCAGCGCCAACAGGGGCGACTGTGTATTTACACGCAGGGAGATGGTCACTGGGAACCTGGCGCAAATGCAGCGAGGACTCGGGCTGGGGAAAGAGGGGGGATTTACCAGCTTCCATCAGGAGGCGAGGAGGGAGACGGTAGGGTCAGGGCGCTCTGTCCACACGGGCCACTAGGTCTCCAGTGCCGGCCCAGCTCCCTCTCCGAGTACCAAACCTCAACGCTGAGCGGCCCAGCCTCTCCACACCGAGCCCTGGCGCTGATAGATGTGGGGAGATCACCGGCGGAGAGTAGGGGATGCGTCAGGTTCCCGGCACAGCAAGGTGTCTCTGGAAGGTCGGGGTTACCTACCTGTGAGGACTGGCACTGTCCTTTGTTCCCTTATCCCACCGGCCCATCACCTCTTCCCTCCCCCCCCCCTCCACCTGCCCATCACCCACACACTCCTCCCTCTGGTTCCCCTCCCCACCTCCTTCCCTTTATCCTGTGCTCCACCTATCACCTCCCAGCTTCTTACATCATGCCCACACCCCCCTCCCTCACCTGCCTATCACCCCCTCACCCACCTATTACCCCCAGCTCTTGCTCCCCCCTCCCTTTTATACCGACTATCTCCTCTCTTTCTTCCCAGGCCTGATGAAGGGTCTCGACCCAAAACGTCGACTGTCCGTTTCCCCCCAACGACCCTGCCCGACCCGCTGAGGCCCTCCAGCACTTTGTGTGTTGCTCCAGATTCCAGCGTCTGCCACCTCTGTGTCCCCGCTATCACTCAGCGTCTGCACCAAACTGGGAACCAGTGTATTGATGGCAAGGAACCAGGGCGGGGAAAGAGTTAAAGCACCCACCTGTCGCTTTCGCAGATTACCCCAGTGACTGCAGTTCGAGAGGTTTGGGATGTCCCGTCATTGTGAAAGTACAAGTTGCTCTTGCTTAATGTTAAAGTGTTACAGAGAGCGACATCCTGTGAGACGCACGGGTGTAGTCGGCTCAGTAATTGAAATCAGACCCCTGTGCTGGGAGACGTCTACAGGGAATTCCGTGAACTTTGTTCATGGCAATGACCGAGATTTCAAGACGTTAGTGAACTTGGATAAAGTTGCATCCTGTGTCTCGGGAGAACAGCCAATGACTATGGTCTGGGAATAGGATGGAGCCGTGTGGATGCTCCCGACAGATAACTAACACCCATAAGCGCTGCGTGTAGTGCAGGAAATGTGGCTGCTACCAGCACAGCAAGATCCCACACAGCAAGAGGCCAGTCACAACAAACCCTGATAGTGTGACATTACCTCAGTACCGCCCCTTTTTTTTTTATAAACGTTTATTCGCTAAAAGCTCTACAAAAAGACAACCAGTGTCAATACACTACATCTAATACAGAAAAAAAGAAACTACGCAACGACATACTACAGTAGAGAACGCAAACTAATACTAACGAAACACACGCGCAACGCTACACCCGTTAACGCAACACGCAACGCTTCAAATAAGAATCGTGTTTGTACCGTCCACGACACACAGGATCCCCTGAGGGGCCCACGGAGCACGGAACTCAGCCAGGGTGCCCGCGGAAACTGCGTGCTCCCTCTCTAAACACACCCGCGCGCGCATGTAAGTGCGGAAGACGGGCAGGCAGGCTGACTGGCTGGTACCCTCGGCTGCCCGCCGCCGCGTCCCGTGGATGGCCAGCTTGGCCAGGCCCAGCAGGAGACCCACCAGGAGATCAGTACTGCCCCTCCCACAGTGTGACCCTCCGTCAGTACCGCCCCTCACATGGTGTACCTCTCCCTCACTGCCTGCACTATTGGGTTGGTGGTCTCATGGGGTTTGAACCCACCACCCATGTGTGGGGCGAGGGACGGCCACTAGTGAGGGACGGCACCATTGGTTGGAGGTGGTGACTGAGCCACTGGGGGAACTGGATGGGACAAATCTGCCTTTGACCCTGTTCACAGTGCTGCTGATGTCACGCTAAAGTGCAATGGAACAGGAAGATCCCACAGAGTGCCCTTTGGATGTGAAGCCTTAGTTTGCCCCTCTCCTTGATGGATCAGCTGACTGGGTGGGTGTTTGAGCAGTGGGGGACGTGTCTGTGATGGATGGTCACCAGTCCTCTTCTAGCCCTTTACACTGTGTGGAATAACCACACCTGTTCATCACACATAGTCAGAGTGTGAGCTCGTCAGCACCCACCCAGGAGCCCCCACACTCGGCAGCAACAACACCTGCACTTATCAAGCACCTGGAGCAGAGAAGGCTGAGGGGTCACCTGACCAGGGGATGATGAAGGGGATAGACAGTGTGGACAGGAAGCTTTCCAAGAGGGCAAAGGTGAGAGGTTAGGGGTTTAGAGGTGATCTGAGAGGGAACTTCTCCCCCAGAGAGGGGTTGGAGGGTGGAACACAGAGCCTGAGGGGGCGGTGGAGGCAGGGACTCTGGACGAGCACCTGAATTGTCAAAGCAGAGAGGAAAAGCTGGTCAATGGGATTGGGGTGGATGGTACTTGATGGTTGCCATGTACATGATGGGCCAAAGGGCCTATTTCTGCTTAGGGTTGGATGAGAATGTGGGTAAATGGGACAGGAAGATCAGCACGGACTCAATGGGCTGAAGGGCCAGTTTCTGTGCTAACCCTCACCCTGACCCTGACTCCATGACACCATGATTCACCCTTTCATGTTGCAGAGCGGCCCAAGGCCTCTGACAAAGGTTGTCACCCCAGCCCAGTCAGGGTATTGGGGCAGACCAACCCTATCCCAGGGGAGGGGCAAGATCAGGAATTCCAAGCTTTGGGAGAATACTGGAAATGATTGGGAATGAGGGGATGGATACCAGTCCACAAGTGGCAAAGCTCCGAGCTCTCAGGGAGTGGAGGGCTGGAGGAGGTGATATAGATTGGGAGGGGTGAGATTGAGGAAGGTAAATTTACAGCAGCCTCTGTTACTGATCTGCAGAGCGTGCAGCTCACTGGCCCTCCATGACTGGGAGAGCAGTCTGTTCCAAATCCAGACGTTCCCTGTTCCAGCACCAGAACTCTCCTCTGCTGACTTGCTGAGGGACCAGGACCCACACCACTGAGGTCTGGGTAGGTCAGATTGTCCTTTTGATTTTTAGATATAGAGAGTGATCTGACTTCTGCAGAAGTCACAAAGCAGCTCCAAATCTGTGAGCGAATTCTGGGTGAGTCCATGGACTCCACCCGCGCAGTGAAGGCAGCTGCTTGGACCCAAGCAATGGTGTGTAATTCTGCCTGACTCTGGGGACCCTGTTGGCAGCTGTACTGGGCTCAGCCACAGTGCATCTGCTGCACCACACTGCCAAGTGTAGTGAGCTGTGGGAAAGGCAGGAGTGATCCCATCATCCCTAATGCTGAACACAATCAGAGGGACAGAATCACACTTCAGCAACCTGGTGCGGCTGCAGTTTGGCTGGTGTCCCTCCCTCAGCACAGGGTCAACTGAGGTCCACAGCTGAGGCCAGCTGTGGACAGTGGTGGGCAGTGGGGGACAGTGGGGGTCAGTGGTGAGCAGTGGGGGGACATTGGGGAGTGGGGGGATGGGGGGACGGGGGGGTCAGTGGTGAGCAGTAGAGGACAGTGGGATCATCCTCACCTCTGGGTTCCACACCAATCATTCAGTGGTGGGCAGCGGAGACTTTAGTCATAGAGATCCTTCATCTGAAAGAGTGGAGATGGGTTTGGGTTAGCTTTTCCCTCAGGACTGCCCCTCCCACAGTGTGATCCTCCCTCAGTAACGCCCCTCCCACAGTGCGACACCCCCAGTACTGTCCCTCTCTAACCCCTGATCCTCCCTGAAACCCTGATCCCTGCCCATCCCCAAACCCTGTCCTTCCCGAATAACTTGGTCCCCTCCCTCAGCACCATCCCGATGCCCCAGAACACGTTGGGTCACAGATGAAAAGACTGCGAGTTGCACAGCAACAGTCTGTTTGGGCTGAATGCCCACTGCCGTGTGCTCATGTAGACGTTAGTGTGACCGCACCTGGCAACCTAGGAACAGCAATGGTTTCCTTGATTAAAGAACCAGTTGGAAGCAGTTCAGAGAACAACTGGAATGAGCAGGTGTGAGGAATGGACGGGTTGGACTGGTATCCATTGGAGTTCAGAAAGGCAAGAGGGGAAGATGGAAGATCCCAAGGTGTCTCCACAGGGTGGGAGTGGAGACGTCCTCTCTTGTGGCAAACTCCAGAACTAGGTTCACTGTTTAAAGATAAGGGGTTGATCATTTAAGACAGGGAGGAGTTGAGATTTGTCAGAAGATTGTGAGTATTTGAAACTCTCCAAGGGCGGAGGAAACAGGAACTTCAACTATTTTTAAGGCAGAACTGGTTAACAAGGGGTGGAAGGTTACCTGGTACTGAGGTTGCAGTCACATGAGCAGAGGGGCAGAGTGGCCTCCCTGTTCCTAATTCAGGTTGGTTCTTGCTGGGTAGACCCGCACCCTCAGCCCTGCCCCTGCTCGGGACGTTCCTGGGGTCACGTATGGAGAGGCCCCAATAGGGTGGAGCAGAGCCCTGGGTCCGTAACCTCCTCAGTACAGGCTCTGGTGCTGTGTCCACAGGCCCCCTACACAGCTCGATTCCAGGAACCAGCCCACACCGAGACCACACCGAGACCGCCCCCACACTGAGACCGATCCCCACCGAGACTGGTCCCCACCGAGACTGGCTCAACTGAGACTGACCCCCACTGAGACCAGTCCCCACCGAGACCGGCCCCCACCGAGACTGACCCACACCGAGACCAGCTCAACCGAGACCAGTCCCAACCGAGAATGGCCCCCACTGAGACCGGCCCCCACTGAGACTGGTCCCCACGAGACCGGCCCCCACTGAGACCGGCTCAACCAAGGACCGGCCCCCACCGAGACCACACTGAGACCGGCCACACTGAGACCGGCCACACCCGAGATTGGCCCCCGCTGAGACCAGTCCCACCAAGACCGACTACACCGAGACCAGTCCCCACCGAGACTGGCCCCCACTGAGACTGATCCCCACTGGTCCCCACCGAGACTGACCCCCACTGAGATTGGTCCCCACCGCCCCACCGAAACCAGCCCCCACTGAGACCAGTCCCCACCGAGACCGGCCCCACCGAGACCGGCCACACCGAGACTGGCCACACCGAGACTGGCCACACCGAGACTAGGCCACACCAAGACCAGCCCCCACCGAGACTGGTCCCACCGAGGCCGACCCACAGAAAGAAGGCCATTGTCCCATTCAGACTATGCTGGTTCTGTTAATGGGGTTGTCCAATTAATCTCACTCTCCTCTCATTCTGATTAATCCCACTCCCCCACTCTCTCTGATTAATCCCACTTCACCACTCTACAATTAATCCCACTCCCCTCTCTCTCCGAATAATCCCACTCCCCCTACTCTCTCCACCATCCTGTTAGGAAATAATGGGTGGTCAGGTCATAGTGACACACAATGGTCCACTGCATCAGAGGGAGAGCAAGGAGGGGGATTAATCACTCAGAGGGAGAGAGAGGAGGGGAATTAATCACTCAGAGGGAGAGAGAGGAGGGGGATTAATCACTTGGAGGGAGATGGAGGAGGGGAATTAATGACAGAGAGAGGAGGGGGATTAATCACACGGTGAGGGGTGTAGTAGGGATTCGTACTGCTACAACCAGCAATGCCTCTGCCATTTCCCCCACAAGAGAGTAGGGCTGTGTTAATTCCCACATCCAGAGAGGATGAAGGAAGTGGGACTGAGTACATGTGGTTTGAGATGTGTTCCTGGGCTCTGTTCCTCAGAGCAGGATGCATGGTGACTGACAGGGCCCTGGGGAGTGTTGTAGAACAGAGAGACCCAGGGGTAGGTACATCGTTCCCTGAAAGTGGGGCACAGGTTGACAGGGTGGTGAAGAAGGGTTTTGACACGTTTGCCATCATCAGTCAGGGCACTGACTACTGGAGTTGGGATGTCACATTACAGCTGTACAAAACATTGTGCAGTACTGTGTGCAGTTCTGGTCACCCAGCTACAGGAAGGATGTGATTCAGCTGGAGAGGGTTCAGAAGAGTTTCACAAGGATGTTGCTGGGACTGGAGGGCTTGAGTTATAAGGAGAGAGTGGACGGGCTGGGACTGTTTTCCCTGGAGTGAAGGAGGCTGAGAGGTGACCTTATAGAGGTTTATGACATTATGAGGGGCGTAGGTACGGTGAGTGGTCACAGTCCTTACCCCAGGGTAGGGGAGTCTAAAACTAGGGGGCACAGGTTGAAGGTGAGAGGGGAAAAATTTAACAGGGACCTGAGGGGCAAGTTTTTCAGTGTTTAAAAGACATTTGGACAGGTTCATGGATAGGAAAGATTTAGATGGATATGGGCCAAACACAGGCAAGTGGGATGAGCTCACATAGGCAAATTAGTCAGCATAGAGAAGTTGGGCCGAAGGGCCTGTTTCTGTGCTGTGTAACTCCATGACTCTCAGGTGACTGAAGACCAGGTGCTCCTGTATAAACGTTGACGCACATATGGTGGGCACACGTTGGCAGATCACAGCACGCACAGTTACATCTATGCAGGTACACTTGTGTACACATATGTACATGCATACACATGTACACAATTGCACAAATGCACGCGCACACACACACACTCACACTCACATTCTCTCTCTCACACACACACACTCTCACACACACACACTCACACTCTCTCACACACACACACGCTCTCTCTCTCACACACACACACACACGCACAATGAATGGCAATGCAATAACTGGGCTCACAGTCGTTATGTGCTGACGACAAACAGTTATCAGATCCACCCCTTTTGAATCAAACTCCCTGCAAATCTCAAAGTCCTGAGCAAGACTTGAGTTTCTGTGTGAATTAGATTTTGTATTGAGTTTCCGTGGCTCAGTCTGCAGTTATATGTGGCTCCAGATTTGAGTTTTGGTTTACTCTTTGACATCTCTGTGGAGGGAGCTGGGGGGAGACACGGTGACTATGGGATAGGAAGTGCAGTGGTGTTGCCAAGGCCAAGTGCTGGGACATTCTGATTTCAACCTCCACCCACTTGTGTTGTGCCTCAGCTGAATAAGTCTCCCAAAATCTGTGTCTGGGGACTTGGAATCAGAGACTTCCTCCCAGCGTGGGCAGATGAAACCTTCGACACAAGCCAGCAGGGGTTCTCAGCTGACGGGTACCGATTGCATATGATTTAAAGATGTTAGATCAACATTGCTGGAAAAATCCCAGACAACTGGGTTTGTCATTAACGGAGGGGCTTTGTGAAAGAAATTCCAGAGGAAATGCTGAGAAATGACGTGGGCGAGGGAAGCTACACTCCTTGCACTGCGCTGAAAGTCAGTTTAACTCTACAACTCCTTCAAAATGTCTGTGCACTCATCCCGACCAGAAATTGACAGCCTCCACACCCCCAGTGAAAAAGAAGAGCTGCTGGAGGAACTTAGCAGGTCAGGCAGCATCTGTGGAGGGAAACAGACAGTCGACGTTTCGGGTCGAGACCAGTCCTGCCGAAGGGTCTCGGCCCGAAACGTTGACCGTCCACTTCCCTCCTCAGATGCTGCCTGACCCGCTGAGTTCCCCCAGCAGCTTGTGTGTTGCTCCAGATCCCAGCGTCTGCAGTCGCTGGTGTCTCCGCACGGGAAGATGCTCTGATCCCCACCACACATTCACAGCAGGCTCGCAGAACCCAGGTGCATGTTAAATGAGCATGTGCTTATCCAAGGTGCGCGTTAGTGAACGGTAGTGCAGACAGGCCTCTGCGTACTGCCAGCTGAGAGTGTAGACTGCACGGGTCCTCTGGTCTTGTCCCTCTGACCATGATCACTGGGTCCCCTCCAGCTGACACCAGCAGCAGTACCAGAGGCTTCTGCTGGGAATCGGGCTCCTGCTTGTTACCAGGTTGTGAAGGGGTGAGGAGTTGAGTGTTGTACATAATCAGATCCTGAGCCGATGTCAAACCCCCTTCAAACACCCTCCCCCTCAGCTGTTCTTCACAACACTGTTCTACTCCAGGGGAATAAGGAATGTTGCAGCACGAGGCCATTCGGCCCAGCAAACTGGTGCAAGCTCCTTGGACGGATGATGTGAGGGTGTGGATTCAGCAGCAAAGTTAAGAATAGACCAGCTTCAAAAGCCAGATGTTATGTAATTTAGCTTTTGCTTCCAGCTGTGTTGGTCATTGGGAGTCCTCACTGACATTGGGGCTGAGTTTAGTTTCCCAGAACATTGAAGAATTTTCCTTCTGTTAATCAGCAAGGCTGGTGTTTACCACCAATCACACAGCACACACACTCACCCCGAGAAACATCCAGTGTGCACAAGTATCAGACGTGACACACTCACCCTGAGAGACATCCCAGTGTGCAACAAGTATCAGACGTGACACACTCACCCTGAGAGACATCCCAGTGTGCACAAGTATCAGACAAGTTCTGACACTGAGCCACATCGTGAGATATTGGGACAGGTGACCTGATGCTTAAAGACAGGGGTTCCACAGAGGGGTGGTGGAGAGGTCCAGAGCTCAGGGCCCATGTATCAGATGGTGGGGGGGCAGAGCTCGGGACCCATGTATCAGATGGTGGGTGGGGGGGCGGAGCTCGGGGCCCATGTATCAGACGGGGGGGGGGCAGAGCTCAGGGCCCATGTATCAGATGGGGGGGGCAGAGGTCGGGGCCCATGTATCAGATGGGTGTTGGGGGGGGGAGGGGCCCTCTAATTCTAAGACTGTGCCCTCTAGTCCTGGACTCACCCACCAAGGGAAACAACTTGGCCACATCTACTCTGTCCAGTCCTTTCAACATTCGAAATGTTTCTGAGGTCCCCTCTCGTTCTTCTGTACTCCAGTGAGTACAGTCCAAGAGCTGACAAATGCTCATCATATGTTAGCCCTTTCATTCCGGGAATCATCCTCGTAGATCTTCTCTGAACCCTCGCCAACATCAGCACATCCTTCCTAAGATAAGTGGCCCAAAACTGTGCACAGTATTCCAAATGAGGCCTCACCAGTGCCCCACAGAGCCTCTTCAACACTTCCTTTCTTTTGTACATTATACGTCTCGAAATGAATGCCAACGGAGCATTCGCTTTCTTTACCACCGATCCAACCTGGTGGTTAACCTTTAGGGGATCCTGCACGAGGACCCCCAGGTCCCTTTGCACTTCCAAATTTTGAATTTTCTCCCCATCTAGATAATAATCTGCCTGTTTATTCCTTCTTCCAAAATGTACAACGGCACATTTCTCAACATTGAGTCTCATCTGCCATTTCTTTGCCCATGCTCCTAAACTGTCTTAAGTCTCTCTGCAACCTACCTGTTTCTTCAACACTTCCTGCTCCTCCACCTATCTTGGTGTCGTCTGCAAACTTAGCCACAAAACCATTTACTCCATAATCTAAATCATCGATATACAGTGTAAAAAGAAGCGGCCCCAACACTGACCCCTGCGGAACACCACTGGTAACCAGCAGCCAACCAGAACAGGATCCCTTTATTCCCACCCTTTGCTTTCTGCCTATCACCCAATGCTCCACCCATTCTAATATCCTTCCTGTAATTCCATGGACTCTCGTCTTATTTAGCAGCCTCTTGTCGAAGGCCTTTTGAAAATCCAAATGCATGGCATCCACAGCCTCTCCCTTGTCCATCCTACTTGAGATTACCTCAAAAAACTCCAATAGGTTGGTCAGGCAGGATCTTCCCTTCATGAAACCATGCTGGCTTGGACCTATCTTGTCATGCACCCCTAGGTATTACATAACCTTGTCCTTGAGGATCGACTCCAGTAACTTTCCAACCACTGATTTCAGACAAAAAGGCCTGTAATTGTCCTTTTGCTGCCTCCTTCCTTTCTTAAACAGCGGAACTACATTTGTGACCTTCCAGTCCTCCGGAACCATGCCGGAGTCTATTGATTCCTGGAAAATCATCTCCAATGCCTCCACAATATCTAAAGCCACCTCCTTCAGAACCTGAGGGTGCACTTCATCTAGTCTGGGAGACTTATCTGTCCTTAGTCCATTTAGCTTCCCCAGCACCTTCTCCTTAGTAATCTTGATTGTACTCAATTCTATCCCGAGACCCCTGGCTATCAGGTATATTGCTGATGTCTTCCACAGTGAATACTGATGCAAAATACTCATTTAGTTCCTCTGCCATCTCTTTGTTACCCATTATAATTTCTCCAGCACCGCTTTCAATCGGTCCTATATCAACCCGTGTCTCTCTTTTACTCTTCATATGTTTCAAAAAACTCTTAGTATCCTTTTGTATATTAACTGCCAACTCCCTTTCATAATTCATCTTTTCTTTCCTCATGACTTTCTTAGTTTCTTTCTGCAGGTTTTTAAAAGTTTCCCAGTCTTTTGTTTCCCACTAATTTTTGCTTCCTTGTATGCCCTCCCTTTTGCTTTTATTTTAGCCTTCACCTCTCTCGTTAGCCACATTTGTGCCAGTTTTCCATTCATAATTTTCTTTTTTCTTGGAATATATTTATCCTGCATTTTCCTCATTTCTTGTAGAAATTCCATCCATTTCTGCTCTGCCGTCCCTCCATCTAGCTTACATTTCCAATCAATTTGGGCCAGTTCCCCTCTCATGCCACTGTAATTTCCTTTGTTCCACTGAAATATTGACACACCTGATATCAGCTTCTCCTTTTCAAATTTGAAACTGAACTCAATCATATTGTGATTCGTACTTCCTAAGGGTTCCTTTACCTTTAGTTTCCTAATCAGTTTAGGTTCATTACACAGCACCCAATCCAAAACAGCCGATCCCCTGGTGGGCTCATCAACAAGCTGCTCCAAAAAGCGATCCTGTAGACATTCCACAAACTCTCTCTCCTGAGATCCACTACCTTCCTGGCTTTCCCAATCCACTTTAATGTTAAAATCCCCAATAATTATCTTGACATTGTCTCTCTGACATGCTTTTTCTATTTCCAGCTGTAACTTGTAGTCCACATCACAGCTGCTGTTAGGGGGCCTATATATAACTGCTATTAGTGTCCTTTTACCCTTGCCATTTCTTAACTCAACCCATAAGGATCCTACCTCTTCTGACCCAATGTCCCTTCTCTCTAGTGATTTAATATCATTGCATACCATCAGGGCCACGCCACCCCCTCTCCCTACCCGCCTATCTTTCCTATACACTGTGTACCCTTGGACATTCAGTTCCCAATCACATCCGTCATTAAGCCATAACTCGGTGATGGCCACAATGTCATTTTTTTAATCTGTAGCTGTGCTGCTAGGTCATCCACTTTATTTCTAATGCTACTGTACATTTAGACCAGTACATTTAGTACTGTACATCTAGTACTGTACATTTAGACCAGTATCTGCTACCGATTTCGCTGTATTTCTATTGCTCAGCAAATTATCCTGTCCTTTCACCTTCCTGTCCCTCTTACCTTCTTTGCTGCACATTGTCTTGGACTTGTTTCTATATACCTCTTCCTCTATCCTAACATCCTGGTTTCCTTCCCCCTGCCAAATTAGTTTCAACCCTCCCTAATAGCTATATTAAACATTCCCAACAGGATATTGGTCCCCTTGGAGTTCAGCTGTAACCCATCCTTTCTGAATAGGTCCTGGTGGTGGGGTGTGTGGAAGGAAGGGAGCCCTGGTGGTGGGGTGTGTGGGAGGGAGGGAGCCCTGGTGGTAGGGTGTGGGAGGGAGGGATGCAGGGAGCCCCGGCTGTGGGGTGTGCGGGAGGGAGGGAGCCCCAGTGGTGGGGTGTGTGGGAGGGAGGAAGCCCCAGTAGCGGGGTGTGTGGGAGGGAGGGAGCCCCGGTGGTGGGGTGTGTGGGAGGGAGGAAGCCCCAGTAGTGGGGTGTGTGGGAGGGAGGGAGCCCCCATGGTGGGGTGTGGGAGGGAGGGGGTCAGGAGAAGGTCTGTGCTCAAGTGAATGAAACCCTGGCAGATCAGAAGGTCACCCCTCTCCTCACTCCAACTGACCCACCTTTCACCTCTTTGTTTGTCACGAGTCCATCTAGCACTCTCAGAATTTAAGATGTCTCTGCTTTCACTGCCCTTCAGAGAGTTCCAGAGATTTATACACGTCAGACAGAAGGAATTTTGCATTGTCTCTCTCATAAATGGGTACCGTCTTATTTTAAACAAAGCTTGAAACATCCTATGTATCCGCACTATGGAGACCCTTATACGTTCCAGTCAAGTCCCCACTCCCTATTCCACAGTCCAGTAGGCACAAACCTTCCTCAGAAGTAACCTGCCCATTCCATAAATTAATCCCGTGAACATTCTCACAACTGCTTCCAACACACAGCACCTAAACTGGAGGGGAGCCAATCTCTTCACAGGGAGGTTTGCTGGTGCTACCTGGGAGGGTTTAAACCAGCAAGGGGGAGAGGTGGGAACCAGAGCAATAGGTCAGCAAGTATTGAGGGGAAGGTTAGGTCGAGTTAGTCTGACAGGAAAGATGGCAGGGCCAGGTTAATGAACACAGTGGGACTGATGGGCTGAAGTGAGTTTATTTCAATGTGAGGGGCATTATGGGTGAAGCAGATGGGCTTAGAGCCTGGATCAGTGCATGGAACTACGATGCTGTGGCCATTACAGAGAAGGGCAGGAAAGGCATCTCAAAGCTCCAGGATTCAGATGTTTCAGAGGCAACAGAGAGGATGTGAAATAGGTGGGGGGAGTTAGAGCACTGATCAGGGAGAATGTTGCAGTGGACATCCTGGAGGGCTTGTCCAGTGAGCCAATGTGGGTAGAGCTCAGGGATAAGGAAGGTGCAGTCACTATGATGGGGTTATACCAGAGGCCTCCCAACAGCTGGCAAGAGATGGGGGAACAGGTGTGTAGGCAGATTATGGAAAGATGTAAACACAACAGGGTTGTTGCAGTGGGTGGTTTTAACCTCCTCTCTGGGACTCCCTCAGTGCCAGAGGCTCAGATGGGGCAGAACTTGTTAGCTGCATCCAGGAGAGCTTCTTGACACACTATGTAGATAATCCAACCAGGGAAGGGGCCGTACTGAACCTGGTGTTGGGAAACAAGCCTGGCCATGTGATCGGAGTTTCAGTGGGAGAGCATTTTGGGAACAGTGATCGTAAGACCATAAGTTTTCAGTTAGTTATGGATAAAGATAAGACAGGACCTCGGAAAACAGAGCTAAATTAGGGAAAGTCTATTGACAACAGTATTAGGCGTGAGCTGGGGAGAGTAGATTGGGAGCAGCTGTTATTGGATAAGTCCACATCTGGCATGTGGGAGTTGTGTAAAGGCCAGCTGGTCAGAATTCAGGACCAATGTGTTCCTATGAGGAAGAAAGACAAGATGGCAAGGTTTGGGAACCTTGGATGATGAGAGGTGTTGCAAATTGAGTCAAAAAGGAAAAGGAAACATAGGTAGGGTTTTGGAAGTTGAACTTGGACAGGGCCTTTGAAATTGATTGACAGGAGAGAACCTAAATGGGGAATCAGGAAGGCTAAAAGGGGCCATGAAATGCTTTGTGAGTAGGATTAAGGAGAATCCCGAGGAATTTTATGCATACATTAAAAACAAGAGGGCAGCAAGACAGAGGGTAGGGCCACTGAAGGACAAAGAGGGAATTTCTGCCTGGAGCCAGAGGAAGTGGGTGAGGTACTAAATGAATACTTTGCCTTGGCATTCACCAAGGAGAAGGACATGGAGGACTGTGAGATCAGGGAGGGTGAAGCTGATATTCTAGAGACAGACCAGGAAATTATAAGCTGGTGAGCCTTACATCAGTGGTGGGGAAATTATTGGAGAAGATTCTTAGTGATAGGATCTACTCACATGCGGAAAAGTAAAGATTCATAAGGGGCAGTCAACATGGATTCGTGTGAGGGAAGGACATATCTTACAAACTTGGTTGGGTTTTTTGAGGAGGTGATGAAGGTCATTGATGGGGGTCAGGCACAAACTTTGGTAAAGCATTTGACAAGGTCCCTCATGGTCGGCTGATCCAAAATGCACATGGAATCCATGGAGACTTCATAGATTGGATTCAAAATTGCTTTGGCCATAGGAGACAGAGGGTAGCAGTGGGGAGGGGAGGGGGGGTTATTCTGACTGGAGGTCCGTTTCCAGTAGTGTTCCGCAGGGGTCGGTGCTGCATCCTCTGTTGTTGGTGATATATATCAATGATTTGGATGAAAATGCAGGTCGGCTGATTAGTAAGTTTGCAGGTGACATGTAGATTGGTGGTGTTGTGGGGTAGTGAGGAAGGTTGTTAAAGGATTCAGCAGGACTTTTTTCCCAGGGTGGGGGGCGGGGGCAGAGGGAGAGAAAGACAGGTTAAAGAGAAGGGGAGAGAGGGAGTGGGGAGAGAGGGGGAGGGGAAAGGAAGAGGAAGAGAGGTAGAAGGGAGAGGGGAAGAGGGGGTGTGAGAGAGCGCCATGGTGCACAGTGGAAGCCCCTGCAGTGTGCCCCTGTTCCTCAGACATCCACCTGAAGGAAGCGTCTGCTCACAGTGTCCTGGGTTTCCCCTGGAGTTCGCTGGTTCAAGGGTTAATGCACAGGGTAAAGCAAGCGGCTCCAGTACAGAATGTACACCCGGAATTCTACCAGCAATCCAAAGATCTTTAGCTGAAATTACCTTGCGCAGCTGCTGGACTGTTTAATCACTGGCAGATGTTTGCAGCTGAAATCTGCAGATGTTCTGGTCGGTGAGAAGTCTCACCAGAGAACATTCTCCCCTCCTCCCTGTCACCGCCTCCACCAATACTTGCCGGGAATCAGGCAGCCGGAACCTCTGGTTCCCGCTGGCAATTCCATGGGAACAGCGGTAGATGGGTGGAGCTCCCAGGACTGGGGGAGATTCGACAGCCCAGAATACACGGACCTTCACCCAGTGCTAGCCCAGCTCCAGGGCGGTACCGGGGGGGAGGTCACTGTGGGAGGGGCGGCACCGGGGGTGGGGGTCACACTGTGGGAGGGGCGGCACCGGGGGTGGGGGGGGGAGGTCACTGTGGGAGGGGCGGTACCGGGGGGAAGGTCACATTGTGGGAGGGTCGGTACTGGGGGTGGGGGTCACACGGTGGGAGGGGCGGCACCGGGGGTGGGGGGGGAGGTCACTGTGGGAGGGGCGGCACTGGGGGGGAGGTCACTGTGGGAGGGGCGGTACCGGGGGTGGGGGTCACACTGTGGGAGAGGCGGTACCGGGGGTGGGGGTCACTGTGGGAGGGGCGGTACCGGGGGGGAGGTCACTGTGGGAGGGGCGGTACCGGGGGTGGGGGTCACACTGTGGGAGAGGCGGTACCGGGGGTGGGGGTCACACTGTGGGAGGGGCGGTACCGGGGGTGGGGGTCACACTGTGGGAGAGGCGGTACCGGGGGTGGGGGTCACACTGTGGGACGGGCGGTACCGGGGGTGGGGGTCACACTGTGGGACGGGCGGTACCGGGGGTGGGGGTCACACTGTGGGAGGGGCGGCACTGGGGGGGAGGTCACTGTGGGAGGGGCGGTACCGGGGGTGGGGGTCACACTGTGGGACGGGCGGTACCGGGGGTGGGGGTCACACTGTGGGAGAGGCGGTACCGGGGGTGGGGGTCACACTGTGGGACGGGCGGTACCGGGGGTGGGGGTCACACTGTGGGACGGGCGGTACCGGGGGTTCCCTCACTACTGGAACTGGGGACAATATCCGGACCTTGCTGTTCGTCGTTCTGTTGTGGTGCTTGAACCCAGGACCTGTGGTTTCAGAGGTGTGGGGCAGTCCTGTCTGAGCCTCAGGGTCACCCCGCTGGAGTGGGTCCACAGGCAGAGAGACCACAGGTTGTGGTTCTGCTGCTTTCACTGAGTGGCCCCACATTCATTCCTGGCCTCACTCTGCCACCCAGTGGAATCTCCAGTAACTGCACCTTCACTCAATCACAGTTAGCACGGAAACAGGCCCTTCGCCCAACTCATGGAGGCCAACGACATCCCTCCTCTCTCTCCACCTCCGTCCGTCCGTCCGTCCCTCCCTCCTCTCCCTCCGTCTTTCCTTCCCTCTCCTCTTCCTCCCTCTCCCTCCTTCCCCTCTTCCCTTCTCCCTCCCCTTCCCCCTTCTCTCTCTGTGGAACACCACATCAGATTTTACTAATTGAAATATAATTTTGATTAACTGTATTGATTAAATAAATTTTCTATTAAAACCGAGTTAATAATTTTAGACAAATGCTGAGACAGTGTGAGAGTTTTGCGCTCTGCCTGACACCCGCTTCCAGGAGCTGTTCGGAGGGAGGTTGTATCCGAACTCCACCTGCTGCGACAAAGGACAATCAGCCTGCAAACCTATCAGCCGAGAATCACCCTATCAGGAGTGAGGGTGCATGTCACGTGACCCTATCTTGAGTGACCCAATCAGAAGTGAGGTTGTATCTGGAGTGTCCCTCCCAGAAGGGAGGGGGTGCATCAGAGGTGATCCTATCCGGACCGAGAATGACCGTCAGGACTAACATTGTCTCCTGAGTGACTGAGTCAGGAACAAGACTGTCCCTGGGGTGAGGCTGATGGCAGGAACGTGGACTGTCCACCTCCCTCCACAGACGCTGCCTGACCTGCTGAGTTCCTCCAGCTGTTTGTTTGTTGCTCCAGGTTCCAGCCTGTGCCATCTCCGTGTCCCCAAGTACCTGGAGTGGCCCTGTTAGGAGTGAGACTGTACTGATGATGAGACTGTACCTGTGTACCGATGCCAACCAAGATGTTTATATGAGATAGTACCATTTGGCCCATATCTCTTTGAGTCATTCCTATCCATGTGCTTGTGTAGACGTCTCTTAAAGGTTGTAATCGTACCCACCTCCGCCTTGCTCCTGTTGATGCTGTAAGATCCGTGACTATCAGACATCCCACCGTTGTGTTTCTCCAGGGCCGGCCGGGAGTTCCGGGAGCAAGAGGAACCCCGGGACCGCCAGGACCTCCTGGACGCCAGGGAGTGCCTGGACACAAAGGAGTGAAAGGGGACAGGGGTCTGGAAGGGCTGATGGGAGAGGCAGGAGCCAAGGTGAGTCAGAGCCGTCCGGTTTACCAACCAGTGTAGATCGTGGCCTCACTGGGACCCTGTTTGTTTAGGGGACGGAGCTCCCCAGTCACGGGGGGGGGGGCGCGGGGGTGGGACTGTCTGCTATGTGGCACTTCATTCAACCCTGTAAAGGTCACCACTGCCCCTCGGCCCACTCCCCAAGAGACCCCTGGACCCCACCCAGCTTCCCCTGATATGGGGTCAGACACCGACCAATCCCAGAGACCAGCTCCACCACGCAGTGTCCCAGGGAGAGCTTTGGGGACCCTGCACCCACACTGCCATCTCCCCCCAAACTGCCACGCTCCTCACCCATCAAGTAACTCTGAGATGTCCTCCGGGAATCCCCGTCCTCGCTGAATCCGTTGGATGGCTCGTGCCAGCAAGGTCTCCTTCATTCTCTAGGGTCTGGGGGCTGGTTCCTCCTAATTTAACTACAATTGGAGCCCATTTCCCTCCTCCCCAGCCCCAACCACCTCCCCCAGCCTGAAACTCCTGTCCTCCCTAACATGGGAAGGTCAGATCACTGGTCACTGTACTCACAATGGGGTTAACGAGGTGGTTCAGGATGGGTGAACTCTGACCTTGTCTGGTTTGGGGTCTCTGCTGGGCCCCCACTGGAGAGGTGGGAAGACCCCCTCCCCCACGGGATGTTTGAGGAGGTGAAATCTCCACCCCCCCCCCCCCACCAAATTGGAGCCCCAAAGTTGCTCTGGATCCCCCATCCCAATGACCCTTCCGTTGGGAATACCCTGGCATGTCTGGGAGACTGGCTGGTGTCCTCGGTGTGATGATGCTCTCCCACTGACTACCCGTCCCTATTGTCGAGCATTCCACAACAGGAAGATGTCAGGAGGTCGGGCAGTGGAAGTGCCTGGAGCAAGTCAAAGCCCTCCCTCAGTGGGGAGGGAGCTGGGGGTCCCCAACCCAGCGTAGCCGTAGTCAATGGGAGAGCCGTGTGGGTGCTGAGGTTGGTGTTTGCTGGAACTTAACCCTCTCACTAACAACTTAATTACTATCTTTTACAAAATAGGGACCAATGGGGGTGCCTGGATTTGCAGGGAATGACGGGATTCCGGTGAGTTCCTGGACCATGGATCCATGGTGTGGGCCAGGGATGGAGGATGGGGGCAGTGGGAGGCTGGGCTATTCCGGGAGGATTGTGGGGGAGAGGGGAGGGAAGTAGGGTCCGGGAATGGTGGGTATGGAGCAAGGTTCATGAGATGGTGGCACAGAGCAGACTCTGGGGCAGAAAGCTGGGCAGCTGTCAGTCCGCCCCACAACATGGGTGTGGACCATCTGCCCTGAGGTCTGTGGTGGTGAAATCTCTGGTGGGAGGCATGTGGGACCATCACTGATGCTCTGGATGGTCAGGGAGGGTGCAGGGCTGGGTTTACCCACGTGGGACCTGGACGACCGTGGCTGAGCTCTCTGAGTAACTCTGCTGATGATACCTGTGTTAAAGGGTCACCCGGGACAGCCTGGACCACGAGGACCACCCGGATACGATGGCTGCAATGGGACCAGGGGAGATGCTGGTGGACGGGGAGTGCCTGGTTTCCCAGCTGGACCCGGACGTCCTGTAAGTACAGCTCCTACCAACGTATCATGTGGGGAGTGTGGGAACGTGGCCAGGACAAGCCTTCACTGTCACATGGATCACGCTCAGTAAATGTAAACCAGAGAAATGCTATTCAGCCCATTGTTCCTGTGCTGGCCCCGAGAGAGGGTCCAACTCTTCTCTCGACTAACTCAGCCCACCCTGCCTTCTGTAAGGACTCCATTTTCTCAGCTCCAACGTCTCAGGCACGTTAGCTCCCATGACAAGACTTTCCGCCTGGAACATTTCCCCCTTCCTGAACCATAGCTTCTCCTCTGCCACTGTGGACGGAGCCCTTGGTCTCACCCACCCTGGCTCTTCCCCCACTTCCTGGACAGAGCTCCCCGGTCCATGACTTCCACCACACCAGCCTCCACATCCAACATATCATTCTTTGCAAGTTCTGCCAGCTCCAACATTTCACCGTCAGATCCTTCCTTCCCCTCCCTCAACTTTCAGTGATGCGAAGGGATCGCTCTCTTCACCCCTCCCTCATCCATTCTTCTGTCCCCACCTACCACATCTCACCTCACAGCACTTTCCATGCAACCACAGGAGGTGCAACCACCTGTCCTTTCCCCTCTCCCCTTCCCACCACCCAGGGACACAAACAGTCTCTCCAGGTGAAGCAGTGATTCACTTGCACTTCTTCCAATCTAGTGTACTGCATTCAGTGTTCTCAATGCAGCCTCCTCTACACTGGGGAAACCAAACACAGATCGGGTGATCACCTTGTGCTCAGTCTACAGGAGTGACCCTGACCTTCCCGTTCCTGCCATTTTAATTCTCCATCCCACTCTGATCTACCTGTCTGTGACCTCCAGCACTGTTACACAAAGGCCCAGCACAAGCGTGAGGACAACACCTCATCTTCTGTCCGGACATGTTGCAGTCTTCCAGACTAGTCCTCCAGCTCTGGGTAACTCAGTCTGTCTGCATCAGCAGCGGCCACTTCTACTTCTCAATGTTGCCTGTGTTTTTTTTAATTCTCTCTGTGTAGTTTAACCTGTCCCACAGCCTTGCCGTTTGTAACACATTATACAAAGAGCTTAATGTGCTGCAAATGGGGAGAAACTGCAGATGCTGGAATTCTGAAATACAAACAGAAAATACTGGAAACACTCAGCAGGTCAGGGAGGGACAGTTAATGTTTCAGGTCAGAGACCCTTCATGAAAACTGGTATAAGGAGAAAACAAGTTAGTTTTCAGCGGCAGAGAAGGTGAGGGAGGGATGGGTAGAACAGGGCGGGGGAAATATCTGTGATAAGGTGAGGCCAAAGAATCCAAAGGCAGTTAGAAATGCATTAAGTTGATTTGCCTGTATTATGTGCTGTAAATCGAGAGGCTGTAGGACATACGCAGGAGGTCAGACGATGCAAATGGGATAGGAAAAGCTGAGCCAAAATGATGAGAGGCAGAAATGGACAGTTCTGGTGCAGAGAGATGGAGAGTAAGTTCCCTAATGTTGGAGAATTCAGTACTGAGTCTAGGGCTACGAGATACCCAGGTGGAAGATAAGATGTTGCTCCTCAAGCTTGCATTAGGCATTGTTGTGGTCGAGGCCACAGGTGGAGAAGTCAATGGGAGGGGGAATTTCAGGGTCATCCCACGGACTGTGTGCAGGTGCTCTGCAAAGCGATGACCCCATCTGGGTTGGGTTTCTCCAGGAGCATAATCTGCTGCTTCTCCTGTTAGCCCATTTGGTCTTGACCTACCAGAGGTACTTCCACTTGTCCCACTAAACCCTCCCCTACCCTTCCCACTGCTGAAAACTTTCCCCTTTCTGACCAAGGCTCTTGGACCAGGAATGTTGCCTGTTTCTCTGCTCACAGTTCTGTTCCCCTGCTCTGTCCCCACGACCCTGCCATTCCCTCCTGATCCAGGGTTTCTCTAGTTCTTATTGAAGCTCTGGCATCATCCCTTCCCGCAGCGCATTTCCAGATACATTCACTGCATAAAAACATTTCAACATCCCCTTCAGTTTGTGTCAGTCTCTGACCACGGGGTCTGATGCCAGTGAACTATATTTTACCTAATATAATAGGTCAGGCTGTGAGCTAAGACCATATCCAGGTGCTGTGAAAAGTTAATTAAGGAAGGGAAGGGAATTTTAGTTCAAATCAAATGAAAGTTACTGTGGAGTTTTCCCATCAGGTGAGGCTGCTCTGCTTTACAGAGATTGTGTTGGACTATATGGGGGATGAGGGTGGTGAGGGGTGGGTCTGTGTGTGTGAGGGATGAAGGAGGTGAGGGATGAAGGAGGTGAGGGGTGTGGGGGTGAGGGATCTCACTGACCACAGTCGGATGTAAACAAACGAGGCAGGTCTGGCAGAGTGTTGGTGAGATTTGTGGAATCACCTCTGGTACCGGACACTCTGGGTAGGGACTGTGGGTCTGCAGGAATTGTGGATCCCATCAGAAATCGTGAATCCCCAGGACGGGGGCAGTGAATCTCCAGGACAGGGGCAGGTGATCTGACGATGAATTGTCTGGAATGCAGCAAATGGCAAACGGTGAGAGTTTGATTGTCCTCGTGCGTTGTGTCCACAGGGTGTTGATGGAGCAAAGGGACAGAAGGGCGAACCTTTCCTGGTTACAATGGATGGGAAGAGCCACAGGGTGAGTGGTGGGGAACGTTCTTCCGGGCTTACGTCCACGCGCGGGTGTCTTTGGAGAGGGAGCATGCAGTCTCCGCGGGCAACCTGGGTGAGTTCCGCGCTCGGTGGGCCCCTCGGGGGATTGCATGTGTCGTGGACGGTGAGAATGCGATTCTCATCTGAAGTATTGCGTGCGCCTTTTGCGGTCATCTAGTTAGTGTTATTGCCGTAGTTATGTGGTTTGAATCTGTGTAGTTTTTCTTTCTTGTGACAGTTGCTGTAGTTTTGACACTGGATGTCATTTTGTAAAGCTTTAAATTAATCAACCTTTGTATGTTCATTAAAAAAAGTTGTGGGGAACATTGTTCTGGTTCCAGCTGTGGCCCCAAACTTGCTCCTCAGCCTCTGCTCAACGTCTGGGGCAATCGCAACACCCATCTGGTGCCGGTTTACAGAATGGAATTGGATTCAAAGTTGACAGGATGGGAGTTCCTAGAAGTTTGGGATTTTGAATTAAGTTTGAAAAACGTGGCAATAAAAGGGCCGTGAACTGTTTTAACCCAAACTCTGTTCCTTGTGGATGTGACTGCTGGTCCTTGATCCCAGTGCACTGTCTCGGGGTGAGTGGTGGTGGGCAATGTGAACCACTCCAACCACTGACTGCACCTCATGGTCGACTCACTGATCCTGTGGGTCTCTTCAGTTGATGCCCACCTGCCCTTGGCGGGGTCACTCAGAGTGTGGGCAACTCATCCCCCACACACAGCTCTGACCCTGGGGATCTGTGCCAAGGAGGTCAGGACCTGTGTGCTAACGTTCTCACAGGTCTGACCCTGGGGATCTGTGCCAACAAGGACAGGACCTGTGTGCTAACGTTCTCCTTATCTCCAAAGGGCCGTCCTGGTGCTCCGGGTCTCCCTGGTCCCCCGGTAAGTGTTGTGTTTTTATTGGGGGGGGCACATCCTAGGGGAGGGTGTGACTGATCAGTTGGTGGGTGCTGCCCTGTCCACATCCACAGGTCTACGAGCCCCCCGACACCCCACCCCAAGGAACCTGCTTCTGCTGAGATTTCATCACCTGGAGCACACACACAGCCGGTGATTGATGACCATGGCATCCTCGGTAATGGCCCACACAAGGAACGGGCAGGACCCAGACCCAGGGACCCCCAAACCTGCCCTCCCTCCAACACCCGTGAACCCCCTTTCCCCCGAACACCCCTTCCACCCAACACCCCTCCACAAACCTGTCCTCCCCCAACACCTGCTCCCCAAAACCCTCCAAACCTCCTCCAACACCCCAAACCTCCCCCTTTCCCCCAACACCCCTTCCCACCAACCTGCCCTCGCACCAAACCTCTGCTCCCACCAACACCCCTTCCCCAAACTTCTCCTCCCACCAAACCACCCTCCCATCAAATCTTCCATCCCATCACCCCTTCCCCTCCTCTCCCCCTCCCCTCTCCCTGCACCAAATGCCCTTCCCCCCCCCCCCCCCACCACAGTGAGGGTGGACCACTGAGCAAGTGCCACCCTGCCGAAGGGACAGTGGAGAGGAGCATGGATTGTGGGGTAGCTGATACCAAGGGAGTGCTGCACTGTTGTGGGAGCTTGCTGTGCACAGATTTGCTGCTGTGCCTCCTGAGTTACAACAGGAGAAAGCCCTGAACTCCACGTAAAGGCACAACTTTGCTTCCTTTACAGGGTGAAACCGGTCCCCCTGGGCACATTGGTCGAAGAGGTTCCCCAGGAGTCCAAGGGCCACGGGTACGTAGTGGATTTGGGATGAGACTGCTCTGAATGCCGAGACTCCGGTCATTTTCCGGGATGTGACCTGTGACTCTTTGTTCACTCTCTGTACCTTTGTTCACAGGGACTTCCTGGACCGCCAGGTGTTCGAGGACCAAAGGTAACGTCCCCCCGTCCCGACATTGTTCCCAGGAATAACCCCCTGTACTGAACGGTATCGGCCCACCCGGGGGGTGGGCATCATGTCTTGGAGACCTGGTTGCCCCCTCTCCGACTGAGCTATGGAGCTCCCTCCCTACCCTCTCCATCTCTGTCTACCCTTGGCCAGCCCACTCTTTGCCCAGGTTTTGGTCATTTAACATCAGGCTATGGTTCCCTGGATGTATCCCGACCTGCTCCCCAGCTGCAGGTATTGTGGTTGGGATGACGGAGGGTGTAGAGACCTGGGAATGAGTCGTCCATTCTGTGGGGACTGTTCGCTCTGCACCAAAGGCGGGAGGAACTGTTCTTCAACAGATACTGACAACCCAGAGTTCACAGCAAAGAGGCCATTCAGCCCATCATATGTTTCTCGAGTCCTTCCCCAATCCCCCAGAATTGGAGGCTCTGACTGCCTCCCCGGTGCCTCGTTGATCAGTTCTCTCTCCCTACACCCCGCTGGCTTTGACCCAAAAAGATTTTCCTTTCACCCTCCAGACTGAATCATTGAAATACTGAGGCTATTCCGCCCATCCTGTCTGTGCTGGTTAATCAAGGGTTGAAATCTTCCAGCACTTCCCATCACCACCATCCCAGCACCCCTCCCCTCCTCCTTGCCCCGGGCTCGATGGGAATTGCAAAACCATCGCATGCACTACTACGCAGGTGCTGCACAGGTGTCCTGTTGCTGCACATGTGGTAACTCTAGTTTCCCCTGTGAACCACCGGATATTCCCACCACAGACGGTAGCTGCATGAGCGAGATGTGCCGGATCAGAGACACAGTCAGTGACGCCTTCCCTCCTGCAGCCTAATGTAGAAATTACATCGTATCCTTTCAGCCCTGCGAGTGAAAGGCTCCCCTTCCTATTCAACGTTCTAGCCTCTGCAGCACACCATCTGAAGCCTACTCCCACTGGTCAGAGGGCTTCTCCCAGGGTGCCTGGTGAGAGGGAGCCCAGGCCAGGCATGGGAAAGAGCTCTGGATCCGTGAGGACAGAGAGCTGGGAGCACTCTCCCCCGTGGTCTCCTCCCCCACGCCTCCGAGGGGCTGCATCTGCTGGCTCAGTTACTACTGTGGAGACCTGTGGTCAGGGAGCACCACACTGCCCTGTTGGAGAGAGGTTCATCTGACACTGGGTGAAGGTAGAAGGTCCAGGAAGAGCAGGGAGTCTCCCTGGTGCACTGCACAACATCTAACTGTTGGGCAACAGCACTACAACAGACCAGTGGTCTTTATCAGAACATTTAATGGGATCCTTCTGTGCACACATTGGATGCTGGGTTCCAGCAGTGCCAGATCTGGGCGGTTGGGGCTGTGAAATGGGTGGCTGTTACATTAATGCTGTTCTCACTGATTGATCCGCAGGGGAACGACGCAGTCAGCTTCCAGGGTCTGAAGGGGGACA
This sequence comes from Pristis pectinata, assembly GCF_009764475.1. Lineage (NCBI taxonomy): Eukaryota > Metazoa > Chordata > Chondrichthyes > Rhinopristiformes > Pristidae > Pristis > Pristis pectinata. The sequence goes on from NC_067415.1 coordinate 87,387,091, forward strand.
AGGTTGGTCAACTCTATCCTCCTGATGAGCAGCGGCCCGGGGCTGGTTGGGGGGCAGCAGCTGTTGAATGGACGGTGCAGGGCACGTCCTGGACCTTCAATGGATGGCACAGGGCATGTCCTGGACATCCATCAGTCCACAAACGCCAGAACTTCACCCATGAGACATTCAAACTTGCTGCCCTTTTACCATTGGTTGCACTGGGCGAGATGGGGGAGCAAATAGCTGGAAGGCAAGACAGGTTGGATCTGGAGAGGAGATGGGGGTGTGGAGGGTGTAAAGGTGCAGAGCAGGGAAGAGAGGGAATGGTCAGAGGCTGAGGCAGCAGAGGAAGGGAATGGAGTGCAAAATAAGTTCACAAAAAAACTGTCTGCCTGTGTCCCTCATTCTGTCTTATTTCTTTCTCTCCATTTCTTGTCTCAATCTCTCTCTTTCTTTCTTTGTATCTCTCTTTCTGTCTCTCTTCCTTTCTCTTTGAATGTACCTCTTGCTCTCTCTGTACCTCTCTGCACCTCTCTATAGCTGTATTTGCCCTTGTCTGTCTTTCACTCAATATCCCCCCACTATCTTTCTCTTTCCTGCTGTCTCTCTCCCCTTCCCTCTCCATCTCTCTCTTCTCCCCCCCCCCCCCTTCCTTCTCTCTCTCCCCTTCCCTCGCACGCGGTCAGACTGCCGTTACTGGAGATACAAAGGGCCCTGGATTTCTGTGTCTTTGATGTGAACACTGCAGCAAACACACATGGAGCGAGTGGACTCTGGAGTAGGACCAGTGGGAGGCAGTGGGTTTAGGAGACTGGGATCTGGCATATTTAGGACTTTGTATCATGCTGTTTGCTTCCACCTTTGACCATAGGGAGAACCAGGACTTCCAGGAGACCCTGGGCCTCGAGCCACCACAGGAACCCAAGGAATCATCTATATGAAAGGGGAGGCAGGAGAAAAGGTAAAACCACAACTGGGAGTTGTCACCTTGAGGAGAACACACTGAGCAGTGGCCACGGGCAAGGAATGGGTGGGAGGGGGCCCTAGCCTGCCAACCACCCTTGCTGTCTGCCGAGCTTAGTGACCAGTGCCCTTGGCAACTGTGGGAGGGGTGGTACTGAGGGTGGGTCACACTGTGGGAGGGAGGGGTGGTACTGAGGGAGGGTCACACTGTGGGAGGGGTGGTACTGAGGGAGGGTCACACTGTGGGAGGGAGGGTCACAGGGGCAGTACTGAGGGAGGGTCACACTGTGGGAGGGGTGGTACTGAGGGAGTGTCACACTGTGGGAGGTGCACTGTGGGAGGGAGGGGTGGTACTGAGGGAGTGTCACACTGTGGGAGGGAGGGTCACACTGTGGGAGGGGCAGTACTGAGGGAGGGTCACACTGTGGGAGGGGTGGTACTGAGGGAGGGTCACACTGTGGGAGGGGCAGTACTGAGGGAGGGTCACACTGTGGGAGGGGTGGTACTGAGGGAGGGTCACATTGTTGTCTGTGCCAGTTTTCAGGACATTAAACTGGAGCCCCTTGTGCCTTCCCGAGGGGTGTTTGAGATCCCGTGACACACTGCTGAGCAGCAGAGTTCTCCCTGCCCTCGTCCTTCACTGGTGGGAGTGGGGTGGGTTTGGGACAGACCCTTGGGGAGTAACTGCAGTGAGTTTAGTAGATGGTGCTGACTGTATCCACGGTGCTATAGGGAGGGAGTGATTAGGGGGTGTTGGTGGGATTCAAGTAAATGGACTGCTTTGTCCTGGATGGTGTCGAGCTTCTTGAGAGCTGTTGGAGCTGCTCTCACCCAGACAAGTGAAGATGCTCCATCATGCTCCTGACTTGTTCCTTGTGGATGGTGGAAGGGCGTTGGGGTGTCAGGACATGGGTTACTCAGTGCACGATCTCTAACCCCTGAACCAACAAACTGCTGCAGGAACTCAGCAGGTCAGGCAGCATCTGTGGAGGCAAAGGAACGGTGGATGTTCCTGATGTAGGATCTCGACCCGAAATGTCAACCATTCCTTTCCCTCCACAGATGCTGCTCAACCCACAGAGGATTGTTTTTTGCTCCAGATCCCAGCATCTGCAGTCTCCTGTGTAGCCACCTGCTGCTCTTGTAGCCACGATATTTCTGTCTGGTCCAGTTGAGTTTCTGGTCGATGGTGACCCAGGAACTCTGCGATGGTAATTGCATTGACCGGCAGGGAGAGATGGTGACACTGGTGAGGGGGACCTCTCTCGCATGTGCTCAGTTCACTTATTCTAAATATTAAAATGCACTTAAGGTTACATTTATGGAAATGTCATCAGGGCAACACATGCAAATTTAATATTAGTGTCAGAACTTAAATCCACAGCAAAAGAATCAGGGGCAAGGAATGTGTGATTCTAACTGGGCCCTGAAACCAGGCCCGGCTCTCCCCCTCCCCTCACCCCCTCCCCTCCCCCCCCCCCCCCCCCCCCAACCCCCCAAACCGTCTCTCTTCCCCCACCCCCCGGACCGACTCTCAGTCCCAGCAGACACACTGGTTTCTGGAGAGAGACATCTCTCAGGGTCCCGGACCACATCTCTATAACCGTCTCTCATTCCTCCCTCAGGGTGAACGAGGAAATCCTGGACTCGAGGGGGAGATAGGAAGTCCCGGGAGCCCGGTGAGTTGGAATTTCCAGTAAGATGGGTTGTTCGGTGAAATGCAGCGTCTTTGCACTGAGCAGGAGACTTCCTCCCCCCGCATGTCTCTCAGACCCCGCGGAGCCTGGGCAAAGGAGGGGCATTAATCACATCTGTTCATTGTTTTGTTTAGGGAGATCCAGGTCCAAAGGGCGAGAAGGGAGAAGCAGGAGTGACGGGGTTACCAGGCCCGAGGGTAAGGTGCTACCTGGCACAGAGACAATACTGTTCCTAAACCCCATGTTTGTCACTGATGGAAAGTTCTGACCTTTCTGTGTGATTCCAGGGCATCAGTGGTTTGGACGGATTCCCAGGTCTCGACGGGGCAAGAGTGAGTATCAGATCCATGTGGGAAACCCACTGGGTCAACACATCCTCACACACTGTCAGGCCCATCACACAGAACAAACCCTTCGACTTGTCACGTCCTCACTGACCACTGGGCACCCAGCTACCCCACCCTGTTCACCCACTTGCTGACCACTGGGCACCCAGCTACCCCACCCTGTTCACCCACTCGGGGACTGTTCTGGAACTTCAGTGGAACTTTCAGAGATGGGAAGGTGCAGCTTGTCAGAACAGATTACAGGGAAAAGTTTTCTCTTTGGTGAAAGAATAGTGAACAGAAAAACTCTCCAACTATTCCAAAATCCTGATGTTTCTGCATCTGGCTCACCGAGCACTGATTGCTGCTTCCTTTCAGTGTAGAACAGCACAGGAACAGGCCCTTCTGCCCATCATGTTGTGCTGAACTAATTAAGATAATGACACATTTAAACTAATCCCTTTTGCCTACACGTGGTCCATGACCCTCCATCTGTGCCTCTGATTATTTTATAAACTTCTATCAGGTCTCCCCTCCGTCTCCGCTGCTCCACGTCCTTCCTGTAATGGGTGACCAGAATTGAATGAAGAACTCCAGACGCAACCTAACCAGAGTTTTAGAAAGGTCTTCAAGATCTCAGTTCCCACGCTCCCTTGAAACTTACCAGGTTCATTGGAAAAAATTACTTTCCTGCTGTTTAATGTCTAAAAAAAATTACCTAAAGTGTGTTGGGAAACTCTAACATTAGGATAGTCTGAAAAATCTGCTGGTCTGGTGGATTATCCAGTGTGGTGGGGATGATGGCATTTTACTGTGTCTAGAGTATAGATTGTGACATGCTTTGTTTGAGAGGTTAGTATTTATTATAAGTCTGGTGCACGTTATAAACACACAGACAGTGAGAGACTAAGGACCCTCACCACCCGGGACATGCCCTCCTCTCGGTACTACCATTGGGGAGGAGGTACAGGAGCCTGAAGACCCACACTCAACGATTCAGGAACAGCTTCTTCCCCTCCGCCATCAGATTTCTGAACGGTCCATGAACACTACCTTGTTATTCCTTTTTTTTTGCACTATTTAATTGTAATTTATTGTAATTTTATGTCTTGCACTGTACTTCTGCTGCAAAACAACACATTTACCTCATTTACCTCATTTATGACAGTGATACTGAACCTGATTCTAATTCTCTGGGCTCCCCATGCCACCCGTACAATGGTGAAACGGTGTGTATCATGTTGGAGGTTCTCCAATCATCCACAAAACAATCATAAAATTCCAGGCAATCCCGGTGGAAACAACTGGGGATTTCCTGTCTGATCCACCTGGAAGGTAATGAGGTCACTGGGTTCAGGAATATTTCTCAGGCCTCACTGGCCCACCGTGAGGACCAGGTCCAGCCCTCCTGCGTCAGTAGTCATGGCAGAGCCTTCCTGTTGCTGCAGGGTCTGAGGTGGGGGTGGGACCACTTCCCACCTTCTCTAACCCACCACTATCTGACTGGGAGCAGAGGGCCCAGTGGTCCTCTGTGGTCCGTGTGGACCAAAGCTCCCTGTGGTCCGTGTGGCTCAGGTCACCGGCACCCCCTCCATGTTCTCGGGGAAATATTCATCTGAGTCTGAGCCTCAACGCAGCAGGAACATCTGGCCTGAACATCTGGCCCAGAGAGTCCCTGCCTGCCATGCAGTGTCTCGGAAGGTTTCTGTTAAGCAGGCGGGGGGAGTCTGGAGGTGCCGAGTTACTGTGGCAGCAGTGAGTGCCTCTACCCAAGCTGGGCGGTGGCTGGTGTCCAACTGACCTGTGACTGTTTGTGTGTCCAGGGTGTTCCAGGTAAACCGGGAATTCCAGGACCTGCTGGCTGGCCCGGAATGAAGGTATCCCCTTTCCTTATTTCAAGCTGTAGTTCTGATCCAAAGGGCCACCATTCAACAGATGTCACTGACTCGTGTAACCTGGTGCTGACTGTGTTGTTGTGTGTGGGATCTTGCTGTGCAGCATCTTCACCAGGGACTGCACCTCCAGACCTTGTCACCGGCAGCCTGCATCGTTGTTCACAACCTGCCGGTGGACTGCGTGGACCCAGGGCCGCGTGGCCGGTGAACTGCGCAGACCCAGGGCTGCGTGACTCCTGCTACAGCAGTGGGTGTCCGCAGCACCTGTGCGGCCGGCTGCAGTTCCTGGGGGGTGTTGGGGGTGGGGTTTAGAGAAGCAGGGAGGGGGGTGGTGCTGGAGGGAGGTTGTGGGGAGAATGTGGGTGGGGGTATGGAAGGGTTTAGGGGCAGCAGAGTTGGGGGGCTGAGGGGTGTGTGAGGAAGTGGAGGGATGGGTAGGGGTGTGGGAGGGGGTTGGTGGGGGAATGGGGAGGTGTGGGGGGGTGGGGGTGGGTGGTGTCCAGCCCAGCTGCAGTAACTGGTACTGGGATCAAATCTGGCAATGCACCAACCTGGCCCCCCCTCCCCCTCCCCCTCTTCCCCCCTCCCCCCACCTCTACCCAGTGCTCCCCTACAATCCCCCCGAGAGTGAAGTGGGGCCCTTCCCCGGATGAGGCCGCTCGGTGGGTGCCCTCTGCGCCCACTGGATTATGGGGTGGGGGAGGGAGGGAGGGAGGGGTCTTCGCCGGGTGCTCCAGGGTTTCGTGGTGGTGATGGTGTGTGTGGCCCCCCTGACCCTCCACCTCCTCTCTCCCTCAGGGGGACCGGGGTGATCCAGGCAACCCCGGCACATCCATCATTTATACCGGACAAATTCCAAAAGGTACGCGGGGGGAGCTTGTGGGAACTGATGGGGTGGGGGTGTGTGTGGGTGGGGTGGTAGGAGAGTGGGTGGGGTGGGGTGAGGGTTAGTGGTGGGGGAGGGGTGACGGGGTGAAATGGCAGCAAGGTTGTGTACTGGAACACAGGAACAGGCCCTTCAGCCCCTCAGGTGTCTTCTGCCACAGCGGCAGCAAGAGGCCATTCATCCTTTGAGCCTGCTCCACATTCAGTGTGAACGTGGCTGATCATCGGGGTTCAGTCCCCTCTTCCAGCGTTCGCCTCCCACCCCCCGTCCCTCGAGCACCAAGAACAGTATCTAACTCCTCGAATCTGTTCGCCCCCACACCTCCTGTGCCGGAATGTTCACCACTCTTCAGTTGAAGGAAGTTCCTCCTCAGTCCCAAATGGCCGACCCCATATCCTTGGTCGCTGACCCCTGGCTCTGGAATTTCCGATCACTGGGAACAACTTTCCCGCCCAGTCACATCAGGACTGAGGATCCCTCTCATCCTGCTGCACATCAGCCCAACTGACCCAGTCTGTCTCGGTACCTCAGTCCACTGTCCCCGGAATCAGTCTGGTGGAGCTTCAGTGAACTCCCTCCACAGCAGGATGTCCGTCCACAGGGAAGGAGACCAAAACTGTACCCAGTACCCAAGGTGCGGTCTGACCAAGGCTCTGTACGAGACGTTCCTACTCCTGTACTCGAATCCTCTCACTTACCTTCTTCAGCAGCCTCAGTCAGCTGGTGGCTGTTTCACTTCGCTCCCTATTTACCCACCAGTATGAAACTCGATGGAGCTAAGTCTTGGGGGCTCTCATTATCCTCCATCTGCAGTGTTTTTGGGAAGTGTCCCATGATCGGCTCCCTGGTTGCATCAAATATGGTGACTTCAGGGGGTGTTCCTGTGGAGAAGGACCCAGTGAGTCCAAGGACTGACTTGGGGTGGTGGTGGTGGGTGTGTTGCTGCTGCTCGTGGTGTTGGTTGTGCCCTCCGTGGGAGACTTGCTCAGTCCTGTTTCTGTTCCTGCCTCAAGGTCCAAAGGGCCAGCAAGGTCTGGAAGGAGATCGAGGGGAGCGGGGAGACGTGGGACCCACTGGGCCTCGGGGACCCCAGGGACCTCCTGGTGAAACCAGCTACTATCGAGGTAAGGAAGTAGTGCTAACCCAGGGCTCTGGGGAGCCTGCACTGTGGAGTGGGCGGGTCCTACTGGTGTCCCCAGCTCGAGTTTATTCAGTAACCCGGTGGCTTTTTGTTCCTGTTTGTCAGTGATAACGTTTAGACAATAACAAAGTAAACCTTGCTCTTGTGTTTCTCTTCCATTCTTTGCCTCCTCTGCCTGACGCCTCTCTCCCCCTCCCTTTCTCTCCTCCACTCTTCCCCTCCTCCCCACCCATTCTCTTGTTCTCTCTCTCTCCTCCTTTCTTTCCTCTTCCCATCCACCGTCATCCTTTCTCTCCTGATTTCCTCTTTCTCCTTCTCTCACTCTCATCCTTGCCCCCTCGCCCTCTGTCTCTGATCTGTCTAATTTATTTTTATTCCAGTCAAAATTGACAACTTTTTTATTTTGCTTTAGAATTCAACTTTCAGTTAATTGAGGTGGTTTAAGATCCAGGTGAGAAAAGCCCAATAGAACGGGCAGGAGATGAGACCACATTTCTGCATGACTGACCTGCTGCACACACCCTGGCCACAGTGCGGAGGTGAAACTGAATGGGACGTGTAGGGTTAATGATCCACACAAAGTCCCCCTCAGCTTGGCGTGGTCGATGCTTTCTCATCACCCATTCCATTGAACCCTTGAAAGCACCAAAAGCAATTTGATAGGCCAATGTAATTGTTTTACCATAAAATATTTTTAAAGATTTTGTTTAAAGTTCTTTAGCAATTTCTGAAACTGAGGACAAAAGGAGAATCTGATAGGGAAAAAAAGGAGAAATTGGTCCTCAGACTTAATCACATTTTCTCATTATATTGGACACCCAGAATTCAGTTCCCTGACTTTATTAGAGTCCGGTTTTGTCATTGGATGATTTGATCTGCTCATCTGTACCTAACGTGAATGTTAAGTATATACAGTGGGAGTGAAGAAGAGAGAGCTCATTGTAACATGTAAAAGATATTTGTTGGATAATTCTTTTCTGACATCTCTCTCCTCCCCAGAAGAAGATTTATCATCTAACTGTTGCACAGTAAAGCAGCACAATTGTTTCATGGGACATGTACTTTATAAATATTTCAAAACATTTTTTGGACATCAGAAATTTCAGTTAAAACAGAAGCATTTTATGTCACAGTACCGAAAACCAAGTCAATAAATGAATTTCTTTGGTGTTTTGTGTTGTATGGACTCTCCCTCTCACTCTTGGAGCATCTGCTACTGGGAATAACGTCAGTGGCAACATCTGGCCAATTTGTGAACTTCTCCTCGTCGCCCCAATATTTGGGGTCAAGCACATACAGGGGCCACCTGTGGTGGTGTGGACAGGAATTCAGAGTCATTTGAGGGGGGGCAGAAGAAGAGGGAGGAGGAGGTGAGTGTTGGGACTGAAGGAGGAGAAACATTAGGGATGGAATGGGGAGAAGGGGACGAGCTCTTGACACCACGAGGAAGCTCTGCCCCTTCTGGAATCTGGACGAAGGAGACTGCAAGGGGCAGACGGGATGGGCACCGGGGGCTGCTTGCTTGGGCTGGAGTGTCTGCACAAGTGGTCCTCTCTGGGAAGTGGTTGGAACCTTGGGACTGGGATAGGCGGGATTTCTTCCCTTGGAAGGTGGTAAAACTTTGCAATTCTTCAATCCAGAGGCAACGGGTGCCTGGTCGCTGTGGTTACCGATCACTGGGAGAATAGAGAGGTAGGAAGGGAAAGCTCGGCTGTTTCTCATGTTATCATTGTAATCCATAGGTCGTCCAGGATTTCCAGGAATGCCAGGGGTGGCAGGACCTAAAGGATTCAAGGGGGACTTGGGAGAGCCGGCAACCCTACCTGGATACCGAGGGTTTCCAGGTGTTCCGGGTCTACCAGGCTTCCCTGGACCCCCAGGGTCAGCATCTTCTGCAGGTCAGTCACAGTTCTGGTCACTACAGCCTCGGCCACTTTACAACAAAAACTGAGCCCTCCCCCATTTAAACTAGAAATTTCTCTGCTTTTCTCCACCAGTGTTGGTTGGTGCTCCTGGCGAGCCAGGCGAACAGGGCTACCCTGGTCACAGGGGAGAAACGGGAAGCAAAGGTAAGGTGCGGTAATACCGCGTCCGGGGGCTCCTCAGGTCAAACACCCAGTGTCTCCGGAACAGGCAGCTCTCCCATGGAAGAGAAGCCTTCGATGCACAGCTTCTCCCTATCTACTCAACTAAAACTCAACCTGATTTCCTTTCATTCTCCTCCTCAGCTCTGAGGCAAACGACCCCAGATTCCTGTTTCCAAGGGTAACGACCCCAGGTTCCCTGGTCTCTCCGTGCAGTCAACCTCCTTCGCCCCCGGCCCAGTAACTGCTCTGCACTCTGTCCCAGGCCAGAAGCATGAGCCTTGGGTCAGGGAGTTACAATGTGTGGGTCCAGTCTGGCTGTCGGACACAAGTGCTGGGGTCCCTGACACTCCGACCCCCAGGGTCAGCAACCTGATCTTCCCTAAAGTCAGCCCCTCACCATCTGGCTGTGAAGTCTGTTGTTCCCCCAGAGTAGCTCAGCCTGGGGTGGGAGGAGTTCCTTCCCATGGAGGCCACCAACGCCTCGGACCGTAGACCAGGAGGTCCAACCCTCTGTGGACCACCTCGGACCGTAGACCTAGAGGTCCACCCCTCTGTGGATCATCTTGGACCCTCGGACCGTAGTCCAGGAGGTCCACCCCTCTGTGGACCCCCTCGGACCGTAGTCCAGGAGGTCCACCCCTCTGTGGACCCCCTCGGACCGTAGTCCAGGAGGTCCACCCCTCTGTGGACCCCCTCGGACCGTAGTCCAGGAGGTCCACCCCTCTGTGGACCCCCTCGGACCGTAGTCCAGGAGGTCCACCCCTCTGTGGACCCCCTCGGACCGTAGACCAAGAGATCCACCCCTCTGCAGTCCACACTAAGCCCCTCCCTCCGCACTGACCCACTCTCTTTCCACAGGTGATGCTGGACTCTGTGCTTGTACCACCAGAGACATTGCACCACCTGGACCTCCCGGTCCCATTGGACTGCCTGGATTTCCTGGGATATACGGCACCTCTGGTCCACTAGGAGATGAAGGGGCTCCGGGGCCAGATGGATCTCCCGGACCTCCTGTGAGTATCACTGGGTCGGGGTCACAGACAGGGTCGGGGTCACGGACAAGAACAGGGGTCACGGACAAGTTCAGAGTACTGGACAGGGTTGGGTGGTGTCATGGACAGGGTCAGGGATTGTGGACAAGGTCTAGGCTCAGCACTCACTGTCCAACCCCACTGGCGACTGGTTCACGGACTGACCACGGTGGGACCTGTAGCCAGGATGGGTCGGGACCACCAGCCCCTACCCAAAGATCAGCGGGGATCCAGTTGGGGTTTCACAACAGCTCAATGCAATTCATCCCAGCAGTGACCAACGGCTCCAGGGAGTCCAGCTCACCCGGGATACGGGACCCCGGTACAGCACCGTAACGGGCTGTCGTTTGTCTCCCACAGGGGGATCCCGGGACCCCTGGAGCTCCTGGTCCAAAGGGGCAGAAGGGCGACTCCATCTTCGTCTCCACCATCAGCGCCAAAGGTAGATGGGGCATCGGCGGAAGGGGTATCGGCGGGAGGGGTGGGGTGTGTGGGTGGGGTGTCTGAGGGATGGAGGGGTGTATGAGAGGGAAGGGGTTGTGAGGGTGGGTGAGGGGAGTGCCTGATGGAGGGGTTATGTTGGAGGGTGAGTGAGGGAGGGGTGTGTCTGAGGGAGGGGGTGTGGGAGGGTGAAGGGGGTCTGTGGGAGGGAATGGTGAGGGAGGGGGTTGTGTGGGTGGATGGGTGAGGGGGTGTGTCTGAGGGAGAGGGTGGGTGAGGGGGTGTGTCTGAGGGAGGGGGTGGGTGAGGGGGGTGTGTCTGGGGGTGGGGGGGGAAGGTGAGGGGTGTGTCTGAGGGGTGGGTGGGAATGGGGTGGTGGATGGAGAGGAGGGCAGGGAGCTGGGTGAGGGGAGGGAGGTAGGTAGGGTGGAGGGTGGTGCTGTCATGGTGAGGGAGGGGATGACGAGGAGGGGCCCTAGAGGGGAGGTGCCCTTCCAAGTGTGAATGAAGGTTGGCATGGAGACGGTGGGCTGCAGAGCCTGTTACTGAGCTGTATGACTCCAAGTACGTCTCCGGTCTGTGAAACCCAGCAGTGGCCAGCACAACATCTGTCCAGCTGTGGCATGGGAGGGAGTGGGTTCAGCCGGCCTCCGCATCCTGGGTGAGAAGCAGGACTCAGGTTGATTCTAGTCTGCAACGTCAACAAGGGAAATGTAAACCGGAAATGCTGGAAAATCCTCAGCAGGTCAGGCAGCCTGTGTGGACGGAGAAACGGGGAACTACTAACCTCAATGTCAGTAGCAGAGACGCTGCTGGGATCTATAATGAAGGATATGAATCACAGACACCTTGAACAGATCAATAGTTTTAGGCAGAGTCAGCATGGACTTCTGGACGGAGCCCTGATCTGTGAGACCAAGTCCACACGGGGCTCCTGGTGTGGACCTGGAGTGGGAGGGGGAGCGTGACACGTGTGACGGGTAGAGTAGATTCGGGGGAACCAGTGGGTGGGGAGGGACCGGACTTTGGTAAGGTTTCAATGACGTCCCACTGGGGTGACACAGCAAGGTCAGACATAGGGAGGGTGTTCCACTGGCTGAGGGTCACTGTTTCAGAAGGACAGGTAGGCTGTTCAGGACGGAGATGAGGGAATCGTGGGATGGGGATGCTGTGGGAACATGGTGCTGAGGTAGATCAGCCTTGATTGGTGGAGCAGGTTAGAGGGGCCAAATGTTCTGCTCCAGTTGTGTTACTGTGAGGGAGGCAGACTTAATGTTTCAGTTGAAGAATTTCTATCACAACACTGACGTGAGACTCGTTGACAAAGGTTCGAAAGGGGATGTGGGAGAACCTGGTCTGACTGGACTTCACGGATGGCCAGGGAGCCCTGGAGAGGATGGCAGACCCGGGCAGCGAGGAGAGCCAGGACCTCCCGTGAGTATAGACCCCTGCACTGGGTCCCACACCAGGAACCCCCACCTGCACCCCCCGCGCTGGGGTCCCACACCAGAAGCCCTGTGTGTACTCGGTCTCATACTTACCCAGGCCTCTGAATCACTTCCTCAGTCTCTGGGATCTACCTGACTCATAACCCCCCACCCCCCCACCATGACTGATGAGCGCTGGGGGCGCTGGGCCGCCCTGCTGGAGGTGGTGCTGAGGCAGTGATGGGATTGAGATGGGCACTGAGCAGTGTTACCGATCCGGTACCTCCCTCCATCCCCACTCCTCACCCCTCCCTGCCCTGCCCCTCTGTTCCCGTAAACCACCCTGACCCCACCGCTGCCCAGTCTGTACGGTGCCCATCCCTGTGAATGGCTGAGTGTTTGTCAGGTGCTACAGAAATGCAGGTTGTGGTTGGTGAAGCATGAGATCTCAGTCACATGTCTTGTGTTTCAGGGCGCGGGTCGGCGAGGTCCCCCTGGTGACGACGGCCTCCCAGGCAGACCCGGCTGGAAAGGGTTCCAGGGAGTACCGGGACCTCCAGGCCCGGGATTCCGAGGCCCCAATGGGAAGCCCGGGCTGCCCGGCGACTTTGGAGTTGAAGGTGTCCCAGGAGTTGCAGGTGACACGGGTGTACCTGGTGACCCAGGTAAGTTCCCCCGCCGAGCCTGTGGGCAGTGAGCTCTGGTGTGAGTGAAAGGGGCTGCCTGCTCACTCTGCGACCCCATTGTCGGGCAGTCGGTGGAGGGAGGGCCAGTACCAGCAGTGGAAGGTGCCGAGTGCACCCGGGATGTACCCAGGGAGACACAGTCTGTCCACTCCACACACCTGCAATGCTGGACGCTGAGCCTCCTCAACAACCCCGATCAATGAGCCCAGTGTGGAGAACTTGGACTGCCCCTACCCTGGCATGGACCCGCGCCAACCCTCTGTGTCAGGAGGTGGTTCCTGACATCATCAAACGGCCGGGCTCGAATTCCAAGTTCTGACCCTCCACCCCTGTTCTAGAACAACCCACACCCCAGAGGAAGTTGTTCCTCTCCCTCTACCTGATCCAATGTGATCATCTTAAACACTTTGATCCGACCTCTCCTGGGTGTGAACAGAGGAGTACAGCCCAGCCCAGTTAACCAGTGAGGTACCGGTTTGGGCCCTGTGATAAACCAGGTGACAATCTGCCCTCCAGCCCTCCAGGGTCAGTGTGCCCTCCTGGAGTGGTGCCATCGATCTGCCGTTCCTCTGGCAGCCACTGAGGCTGCTGTCAGGTCACCACTATCCTCCACCGTCTGACACATTGGCTGGGGTCAGGCTCCGAGGACCATCCAATGTCCTTGGGCTGGATCCTCGCCACGTGGAGAGGCTTGTCTTCCCTGTTCCTCCCCCGGCACCAGAGGTTGGACAAGCTGCTGTTTGTGGAAGCTCCTCTGGTGCCAGTGACCCACTGCACTGCCAACAGGGTTTTCCACAAACAGCAGCTCACCCAACCACTGGTGCCTATGTCCAGTAATTCACCTCACGCCTGGGGAAGGAATGTTTCCTCATCTTTGCTCTGCTCCATCACAGGCACAACCCTCCCCACCATCGAGGACATCTGCAAGAGGCAGTGCCTCAAGAAGGCAGCATCTGTCACTGAGGACCCTCACACTACTAAGGACCCTCAGCACCACTGGGGAGGTGGTACAGGAGCCTGAAGACCCACACTCAGTGATTCAGGAATAGCTTCTTCCCCTCCACCATCAGATTTCTGAATGGTCCATGAACACTACCTCGTTATTCCATTTTTTTGTGCACTATTTAATTATTTTTGTAATTTATGGATTTTTTGCCTTTGCACTGTACTGCTGCGCAAAACAACAGATTTTACATCATATGTCAGTAATAATAAATCTGATTCTGAACACTATAAATCACAAAAATAAATAAATAGTGCAAAAACAAGGGAATAACGAGGTAGTGTTCGTGGGTTCATGGACTGTTCAGAAATCTGATGGTGGAGGGGAAGAAGCTGTTCCTGAATCATTGAGTGTGGGTCTTCAGGCTCCTGTACCACCTCCCCGATGGTAGTAACGAGAAGAGGACATGTCCCGGATGGTGAGGGTCCTCAGTGATGGATGCCGCCTTCTCGAGGCACCATCTCTTGAAGATGTCCTCGATGGTGGGGAGGGTTGTAATTTTTGTCTCTGCACTGTACCGCCCCTGCAAACCAACAAACCACGTCATCTAAGTCAATGATAATAAACCTGAATCTGATTCTGATTGGCCAATGCCATATTTTGAGACTGGCCGCTGGTTCTCGACACCACAGTCAGCTATTGTACCCACAAGGTTTTATATAGTGTCATCAAGCTGTACAACACAGAAACAGGCCCTTTGGCCCACCTCGTCCATGCTCCATAACCGCATCCATTCCTACCCAAGTACCTGTCCAAATGCCTTTTAAACGTTGTCAGTGTTTCTGCCCCCACCCCCACCGCCACCGCCTCCCCTGGCAGCTTCTCCAGCCTCCACCTCTCCAACCTCTGCAGCCTTCCATTGATGACCTCTTACTCACCCCCCAGTTTTAGTCAGAAGCCAAGGGGAAGGTTGCAGGCATAGGTCATGGTCAGGTTTTTGGCAATGGAGGGATTTGAAAACAGGAATGGGAATTTTCTGATCAGAGTGTTGTTTAACCGGAGCTAACATTGGTCATTGAGAACAGTGTGATGGGAGGGGTGTGGGTGGGGTACAGGCTGTATGACCCACCACAGAGTAACAGGCCCTTCGGCACAATCCGTCTGTGCTGAACAAGATGCCCACCTGAGCTAGTCCCATTTGCCTGTGTTTGGCCCATATCCCTCTAAACCTTTCCTATCCACTATCCAAGTGTCTTTTAAATGTTGTTATTGTACCTACCTCAACCAGTTTCTCCGGCAGCTCGTTCCATACACCCACCACTCTGCATGAAGAGGTTGCCCATCAAGTTCCTTTTTAAATCTCTCTCCTCTCACCTCAAACCTGTGCCCTCTGGTTTTTGGTTCCCAACCCTGGGAAAAAGACTGAGTGCATTCACCCTGTCTATGCCCCTCGTGATTTTATACACCTCTATCAGTTCATCCCTCAGTCTCCTACATTCCAAGGAATAAAGTCCCAGCCTGCCCAACCTCTCTGCAGGCTCTGTCACTAAACCACCAGATGTGTTAAATTAATTTCTCCACTTCTCCCAGCAGAATTCAGATTCACAAATGGGGCCCACAGTTTCTCCTTGGCTGCAGAGGAGATGATACATGGATTGTAGAATGTTCAAGGAATGTTTCTGACACTTCCAGTTACAAGCCTGTGCTGGTGATGGATTATAGTTATCAGCATTACCTGTGGTTCAGTGTAATCCATGTGTGTCCTGTCTGTTTGTACAGCAGCTGAGTGCCCTGAGGATCCTGGAGCATGGGCGAGAGGGGACGACCGCAGAGATTTTCCACCAGGTAAAGAATGGACTGTCTTTGTCTTTTTGTAGTTAACACAGTTGAACGGCCAGACACAGTGTGTTGTAGACAGGCTTGGGCAGTTAAGGGTTAAGCTACATACTTCTAATGTAGAAAAGTAGACACTCCAACATAAAGAAGTGGCTTTGAAGAGGGAAGCAAGTTCTGCCTTGTGACACAGGTACTTGTGTGAGGGAATAAGTGGCTTTCTAGCCATGAGGACTGAATGTACCTTCAGAGTTTGGGGTTAGGTTTGGTACGTGGCTCTTATTTTCCCAAAGTAGAGAAAGGTAATGGTTAGAAAAATTTCTTCAGAAAGGTTAACAGTTCTGTCAAGAAACCTTTTCTGGAAGCAAGTACCAACAACTCTTTGTTGCCCTAAGAGTCGGAAACTGCTACGTTGCAAGGGCTGTTCCCCTGATGCAGTAACCTACGATTCATTCTACCAGAGCCCCTCAAAGATACCTGACCAAAAGTTGTGTGTTCGACATTCAAACCATTCGTTAAAACCTGCTCCATATTGTTCTCTGTCAAGAGACTCCCGTTCACTCAAAGCGTCACAGTGAACCAGGGGACAGTATCTGTTCCCAACTCTGGTCTCTCGCTCCCTCTCTCTCTTTCCTGACCATTGTACTGAAAGTCATTAGTTTAGAACAATAGAACAGTACAGCACAGGAACAGGCCCTTCAGCCCACAATGTTGTGCTGAACCAATTACATGAGTAATTAAAAGCCCAACTAATCTAATCCCTTCTGCCTCCACCATGTCCATATCCTACCACTTCCCTCACATTCATGTGCATCTAAGAGCTTCTTAAACACCCCTATCGTATCTGCCGCCACCACCACCCCAGGCACATTCCAGGCACCCAACACTCTCTGTGTAAAAACAACTTGCCCCGCACATCTCCTTTGAACTTTCCCCTTCTCACCTTAAATTCACGCCCTCTGGTATTAGACATTTCAACCCTGGGGAAACAATACTGGCTGTCTACTCTTTCTGTGCCTCTCAATCTTAAGAACCTCTTATCAGATCTCCCCTCAGCCTTTGCCACTCCAGAGTGAACAACCCAAGTTTGTTCAACCTCTCCTCATAGCACGTGCCTTCTAATCCAGGCAGCATCTTGGTAAACCTCTTCTGCACCCTCTCCAAAGCCTCTACATCCTTCCTACAATGGGTGACCAGAACTGAATGCAATACTCCAGATGTGGCCTAACTAAAGTTTTATAAAGCTGCAGCACAACTTCCTGACTCTTGAACTCAATGCCTCGAATAATGAAGGCAAGCATGCCATATGCCGCCTTTACTGCCCCATCAACCTGTGTCACCACTTCCAGGGAGCTTTGAACATCAACACTGTTAAGGGTCTTGCCATTAACAGTGAACTGTTTCTCTACATTTGATCTCCCAAGGTGCAACATTTCACATCTGGCCGGGTTGAACTCCATCTGCCGTTTCTCTGCCCATATCCGCAATTGATCTGTATCCCGCTGTATCCTTTGCTGGCCTTCTACACTATCCACAACACCACCAATCTTCGTATCATCTGCAAACTTACTAAACCACCCATGTACATTTACATCCAGGTCACCTATACACATCACAAACAGCAGAGGTCCTAGTACGGATCGCTGAGGAACACCACTATTCATAGACCTCCAGCTAGAATAAGTCCCATCGACCACTACCCTCTGTCTTCTACAGGCGTCTGAATCCAAACAGCCAATTCACTGTGGATCCCATGCATCTTAATCTTCTGGATGAGCCTCCCATGAGGGACCTTGTCAAATGCCTTACTTAAATCCATGTAGACAACATCCTCGTCAATCACCCTTGTCACCTCATCAAAAAACTCAATCAAGTTAGTAAGACACGACTTGCCTGCACAAAGCCATGCTGATTGTCCCTAATTAGTCCATGGTTTTCCAAATGCTCATCAATCCTATGCCTGAGAATTCTCTCCAGTAACTTCCCTACCACTGACATGAGACTCACTGGTCTATAGTTACCAGAAATATCCATTTCCCTTCTTGAAAATGGAACAACATTAGCTACTTGCCAGTCCTCCAGGACCTCACCTGTGGCTAGAGTGGACATGAAGATATTGGTCAAGGCCCCAGCAATCTCATCTCTTGCCTCTCTCAATAACCTGGGATATATTCCATCAGGCCCTGGGGACTTATCCACCTTAATGCTCTTTAACAGATCCAACACTATCTCAAAATGCCCCAGCATATTAGCATGCTCCACACTGATCTCCCTGTCCTCCACATCCTTCTCGGTAAACACTGATGCAAAGTACTTATTAAGAACCTCACCCATATCCTCCACTTCCTAGCACATGTTCCCTCCTTTATCCTTGAGTGGTCCTACCCTCTCCCTAGTTATCCTCTTGCTCTTGATGTATGTGTAGAATGCCTTGGGATTCTCTTTAATCCTACTTGCCAAGGACTTTTCATGGCCACTCCTAGCTTTTCTAATTCCCTTTCTGAGTTCCTTTCTGGCTTCTTTATAATCTTCAAGTGCTCTGTTTGATCCTGGTTTCCTAAGCTTTACATTTCCTTTTTCTTCTTGACTAAATTCTCCACCTTTCTTGACATCCAAGGTTCCCTCACCCTGCCATCCTTGTCCTTACTGCAACATACTTGTCCTGTACTCTGTGCAGTTGGTCCACCATCCATGTTTCAGATGCGGACTTGCCCAAAAACAGCTGTTCCCAATTAATTCTCCGTAGTCCCTGTCTAATGCTCCCGTAATTTGCCCTGCTCCAGTTTAATACTCTCCCACAAGGTCCGTACTTATCCTTATCTATAGCTATCTTAAATCTTAAGGAGTTGTGGTCACTCTTCCCTAACAGTTTTCCCACTGAAAGGTCAGTCATCTGGCCAGATCCTTTACCCAACTCCAGGGTCCAGTACGGCCCCTCCTCTCGTTGGACTATCTACATATTGATTTAAGAAACCCTCCTGGATGCACCTAACAAATTCTGCCCCGTCTAAGCCTTTTACATTATGGAGGTCCCAGTCTATATTAAGGAAGTTGAAGTCCCCACAACAACAACCCTATTAGTTTTACACCTTTCCGTAATCTGTCTGCATATCTGTTCCTCAATGTCCCGGTGGCTACTGGGGGGGTCTGTTGTATAATCCCATCAGAGTGATTGCACCTTTCTTATTTTTGAGTTTTACCCATATAGACTCAGTGGACGAGCCCTCCGTTATGTCCCCTCCGAGTGTAGCCGTGGTATTGTCCCTGATTAGTAGTGCAACTCTGCCCGCCTCCCCAACCCCTTCCTACCCCACCCCTTCCTACCTCCCTCTCTATCCTTTCTAAAACATCAAAACCCTGGAACATTAAGCACCCATTCCTGACCTTCTCTCAATCAAGTCTCTGTTATGACCGCAACCACACAGTTCCATGTACTGATTCATGTTCTAAATTCATCACCCTTACCCATAATACTCCTGGCGTGTGCGCGCACGAACACACACACACACACACACACACACACACACACACACACACACACACACACACACACACACACACACACACACAACAAACTGCCCGTCCCATCGTGTCTGTTACTTTGCTCCTGCTGAGTAGCACCAGCAAACTTCCGGGCCAGGATATTGGTTCCCCTCCAGCTGAGGTGCAACCCGTCCCTCTTGTACAGGTCACCCCTGCCGCAGAAGAGGTTCCAATGATCCAAGAACCTGAAACCCTGCCCCCTGCACCAGTTCCTCAGCCACTCATTCATCTGTTCTATCATCCTATTCCTGCCCTGACTAGCATGTGGCACTGGGAGTAATCCAGAGATTACTACCTTGGAGGTCCTGCTCTTCAGCCTCTCTCCTAACTCCCTATACTCACTGCGCAGGACCTCTTCTCCCTTTCTACCTGTGTCATTGGTGCCAATGTGCACCATGACCTCTGGCTGCTCACCCTCCCCCTTGAGAATATTCTGCAGCCGCTCTGAGACATCCTTGAGCCTACCACCTGGGAGGCAGCACACCATCCTGGTGTCTCTTTCACAGCCACAGAATCTCCTGCCTGTCCCCCTAACTATCGAGTCTCCTGTCACTATTGCTCTGCTGACTACCCTTCCCTGCTGAGCCACAGAGCCGGCCACAGTGCCACTGACCGGGTGGCTGCTGCTGCTGTGCCCTGATAGGTCATTTCCCCCCCCGCCCCCCAGCAGTGTCCAAAGGGGTAGACTTGTTGCTGAGGGGTATAGTTACAGGGGAACCCTGCACTGACTGCTTACTCCCCTTATTTCTGGTGGTCATCCATCCATCTGAAGCCTGTACCCTGGGTGTGACCACCTTGGCGAAAGTCTCACCTATGAGGTTTTCAGCTTCCCAGATGGTCCTGAGTACATCCAGCTCCAGTTCCAGTTCCTTGACCTGCAGTCAGGAGCTTCAGCTGGGTGCACTTCCTGCAGATGTAGTCATCAGGGAGACCGTGAGGTTCCCTGACATCCCACATCTTGCAGGAGGAGCATTCCACTGCCCTAACTGCCATCCTGCCTGCACTGAATAAAGGACTAAGGATTTACAGACAACGAAATAAAGATCTTACCTGTGCTGCCTTACTGAAACCTTTTTAGAAAGAGCTGCTCGCAATCCCCTCACCTAGGTCATTTGCTGATTGCTAATTAGCCAATTATTACTAACAATATGCAAGTGTGCCTCTTCAAGGGTCCTGCTTACTGAAAATGCACACCAGGCACAGAGACTCGCCTCTCTCTCAGTGCTGGGGACGGGCAGTCGGTAATGAGGTGGCAGATGGAGGATTCACTCTGGGAGAAGGGAAAAGGGAAACACTCTAATATTGGCTTACTGGATCGGGGACAATTCCCCCATGGGGAAACAGACCTGAAGTACCATTGACAGGAGAACTAGAGAATGACCTTAAAGTACATGTGAGAGGGAGGGGTATGGGGTTGGGGAGGACAACCTCAAAGTAAATGGGTCCAATGGCCTCTTCCGCACTGAAATGCCCACAGCAATAGCCCACTTTGTTTGATGTGTGAGGAGTTCATTTCTGCCAAACTGTTTCGAGAGGCTCCCTGCGTTTCAGCGATCTGTCGTGTAATGTCCCCAGATGTTCTTCACAGGACCAAGGGGTACTTTCCACACGTGGTCCATTGTGAGGTGCTCAGTCAGATGCTGGTCTGTAGAGCAGGTCCCAGTAACTGCATCCCTCAGATCTTCACCCAGTGACAGGTGTGGAGTCACTGGGCATGAAGTTCCCAGCCCCTGCTCCACCTCTGAGCCTGTCCCCATCAGTGTGAGCACCTTGGGGAATCCACTCAGATATCCTCAGCTCTTGGTCTCGTCATGGTCATCCTGCTGTGGGCCCGAGGTGAAGGCTGACTATGAGGGGCAGTGGTCCCATGGATTCACACTGCCTGGTCACCAGGACCCCCACTGTCAATGCCCTGGGGTCACCATTGACCAGAAACTCAACAGGACCAGTCACATAAACACCATGGTAACCACCCCAGGACAGAGCTGGGGTTCCTGTGTCAAGTGACTCACCTCCTGACGGCCCAAGACTTTCCGCTATCTACAAGGCATGTTGGGAGTGTGACAGAACATTCTCCTGCAGCCTGGATGAGTACAGTGCCAACATTAAAGAAGCTTAACAACTTGAAGGACAAAGCAGTCGCTTGATTGGCACCTGACCTACCACACTCAACACTCCCTTCCTCCCTCCACCACCAACACACAGTGGCTGCAGGTATTTCCCAGGCTACTCCGACGACTACTCCTACAGCACCGCCCAAACCTACCTCGTCTCCCACCAAGAGGAGCAGGAGCAGGGGAACACCAGAACCTGCAGGTTCCACCCCAGACACACACCATCCTGACCAGCGCCTCTACTTCCTCAGGAGGCTAAAGAAATTCGGCATGTCCCCTTTGACACTCACCAACTTTTACCGATGCACCACAGAAAGCATCTTATCTGGATGCATCACAGCTTGGTACAGCAACTGCTCTGCCTGTGACCGCAAGAAACTACAGAGAGTTGTGGACACAGCCCAGCACATCACGGAAACCAGCCTCCCCTGCATGGACTCTGTCTACACTTCTCGCTGCCTCGGTAAAACAGCCAACATAATCAAAGACCCCACCCACCCCGGACATTCTCTCTTCTCCCCCCTCCCATCGGGCAGAAGATGCAAAAGCCTGAAAGCACATACCACCAGGCTCAAGGACAGCTTCTATCCCACTGTTATAAGACTATTGAACGGTCCCCAGTACGATAAGATGGACTCTTGACCTCAGCATTCACATCGTTAAGGATTGCTCCTTATTGTCTGCCTGCGCTGCACTTTCTCTGTAACTGTAACACTTTAATTCTGCATTCTGTTATAGTTTTACCCTGTACTACTGCAATGCACTGTGTAATGAAATGACCTGTATGGACGGTATGCAAAACAGGTTTTTCACTGAACGTCGGTAATGTGACAATAATAAACCAACTAATATACTGTCACTGGATCTAAATCCTTGACAGCACCGTGGGAGCTCCTTCACCAGAAGGACTGCCGAGGTTCAAGTCAACAACTCACCCCCCACCCCACCCCATCCCACCCCACCTTCTCAGGGGCACTTCTGGATGGGCAAGAAATTGGTAATTGGTTTGTTATTGTCATGTGTACTGAGATACCGTGAGAAGGTTTTGTTTGCATGCGATCCAGACAGATCATTCCATATATCAGTACATCGAGGTAGTAGAAAAGAGAAACACAGGATGCAGAATGAAGTGTTAGAGTTACAGAGAAAGTGCAGTGCAGGCAGACAGTAAGGTGCAAGGGCCACAGTGAGGTAGATTGTGAGGTCAAGAGTCCATCTTCATCGTACAAGAGGTCCATTCAAGAGTCTGATAACAGCGGGACAGAAGCTGTCCTTGAGCCTGGTGGTACGTGTTCTCAGGCTTCTGTATCTTCTGCCCAATGGGAGGGGAAGAAGAGAGAACTTCCTGGGTGGGAGGGATCCTTGATTATGTTGGCTGCTTTCCCAAGGCAGCGGGAAGTGTAGACTGAGTCCATGGAGGTGCTGGGCTTGCCATGAATGATGAGAAGAAATTGAGATACAGCCTTTAAAGTGTTTATATTTGGAGTTCAATTAAAACAAAGTTTTATTTACGGAGATAAGCTGGGCCTTTGACTGATTTTACACTAATCTTCCCAGGTGTTGGCTGCGGCAGCCCAGGACCACCAGGACAGCAGGGAGCACCAGGAGCACCTGGAGAGACAGGTCAGTCCCACACCGGTGGACACTGGTCAGTCACATTCACCAAGTGGATACCAGTAAATGTGTTCTGTGGACACCTCACTTCATAAGAACCCTCCCATTCCAGGTGCCAAAGGTCAGGAAGGATTGCCAGGAATATCCAGACAAGGATTCCCAGGATGGAAAGGATTCATCGGAGCCCCAGGACCAGGAATTCCAGGCCCAAAAGGTAATCCAAAAGGAAAGTTTCTCTGTCATAGAGGAGACCTTCCACCCCCTGGACCATTACCTGGAGGCAGGGGTCCATACCTGTGACCAGGCGGTACCCAAGGGACCAAGTCCTCCCAGACATTGGTTCCCATCTCCTGGTACCGCCCTCTGTCCTTGAGTCTGGGCTGTGGAGGGGCAGACACAGTCTGGGTGTCCAATAGATCGATCTGGGGGTGGCACAATGCGGGTGATTCCAGCACAGCCTCAGTGAGAGGATGGCTTCTGTCCATCCTGTGGTTCTAGGCTGTGACGGCTCAGGGACTTAGGGGTGTGGTGGAAGTACCCGCCTTCCTCTAACTATGCCCACTGGTTAGTGTGGACATGATGGGCCGAACGGCCGGTTTCCCTGCCGTACGACTTTGACTCCACCACACCCCCCATCCCTGTAACCCCTGCCCTTGCCGTCTCTCCGCCATCTCCGGCCTCTGTCCCAATGTCCGCGGGTAGCCATGCCAACCGTTGCCAGGGGCCCAGCTCTGGGACTTCCCCTGACCTCCCCCCTTCCCGATGTGCCCACCCCCCGTGCAGAAGGGAGGGTAGGAGCAGTTACTGCCCACCCATCACTCAGAAACCTGTGCTCTGCTTCTCTCTCCCTCCTGCAGGTTTCGTCGGCCCCCGGGGCAGGAAGGGAGCCCACGGTGAGGCCGGGCAGCCAGGCCTGGGGGGGCCACAGGGCAGGCCAGGAGAGCCGGGCCCTGCCGGGGCCAAAGGTTGGCCCGGGGAGGTGCTCGGAGCACAGCCTGGGGATCTGGGTGAGCCTGGCTATCCAGGGCAGCCTGGAGCAAAGGGAATTCCCGGAGTCAGAGGTGGAGCTGGATTCCCAGGTAAGTCCCACTGGATGTGGGACCCTGACGTTGGTAATGGGGAGGGGTGGGGGAGGTTTAAACTGTGGGGGTGTAGGGTGGCTGGGATTGGTTCCTCGGGACAGAGAAGGTGAAGGGGAGATTTATTTGGGGAGTGGAGAAGCCTGCGGGGACTTGGAGAGGAGGTAGGAGTGTTGGTCTCTGGGGTCGGGGGGTGGGGGGGTTGTTCAGCAGCATTTGTGGGTTCACAGAGGCTGATCACTTCTTCAGGGGACGGACCAGTGTGGGACAACCTGACCGGCGTGGGACTGGGATGGACCAGTGTGGGACGGATCGGTGTGGGACTGGGATGGACCAGTGTGGGACGGAGCGGTGTGGGACTGGGACGGAGCGGTGTGGGACGGAGCGGTGTGGGACTGGGACGGACCAGAGTGGGACGGAGCGGTGTGGGACTGGGACGGAGCGGTGTGGGACTGGGACGGAGCGGTGTGGGACTGGGACGGACCGGTGTGGGACGGAGCGGTGTGGGACTGGGACGGACCGGTGTGGGACGGAGCGGTGTGGGACTGGGACGGACCGGTGTGGGACGGAGTGGTGTGGGACTGGGACGGACCGGTGTGGGACGGAGCGGTGTGGGACTGGGACGGACCGGTGTGGGACGGAGCGGTGTGGGACTGGGACGGACCGGTGTGGGACGGAGCGGTGTGGGACTGGGACGGACCGGTGTGGGACGGAGCGGTGTGGGACTGGGACGGACCGGTGTGGGACGGAGCGGTGTGGGACTGGGACGGACCAGAGTGGGACGGACCGGTGTGGGACTGGGACAGACCGGTGTGGGACTGGGACGGACCGGTGTGGGACGGACCGGCGTGGGACTGACTGGTGTGGGACGGACCGGTGTGGGACTGGGATGGACCAGAATGGGACGGAGCGGTGTGGGACTGGGATGGACCAGTGTGGGACAACCTGAGTGGTGTGTGATGGACTGACCCACTGCTCCGATATGCACAGAATGAGCTTTCTCAAAGTCAAACAGTCGAGTTTATTGTCATCTGCACAAGTCCCTGTGGGCACAGGTGCAGTGTAAAACTTACTTGCAGCAGCATCACAGGCACAGAGCATCAGATAAGCAGCATTCACAAAAAAAATATAAATTAAACATAAATTATACACAATTTTTACAGGGAAGAACTCAATTAGAACAATAAAAATAAGTCCAATGTAGTACAAAGTGGTCATAGATAAGATATCTTTATTAGTCACATGTACATCGAAACACCCAGTGAAATGCATCGTCTGCTTAGAGTGTTCTGGGGGCAGCCCGTAAGTGGCGCCACGCTTCCGGCGCCAACATAGCATGCCCACAACTTCCTATAGTGTTGCTCTACTGAGGCAGTGATTAGGGTTGTGTCGGTTGGTTCAAGAACCCAATGGTTGAAGGGAAGTAACTGTTCCTGAACCTGGTGGTGTGTACCTCCTGCCCGACGCAAGCTGTGAGAAGACGACACGGCCCGAATGGTGGGGATCTGTGATGATGGATGTTGCCTTCTTGAGGCAGCACCTCCTGTAGATACCACTGATGGTGGGGATGGATGTGCCTGTGATGTATTGGGCAGAGTCCACTACTCTCTGCAGCTTCTTACACTCCTGGGCATTGGAATTACTGTCCCAGACCCTGATGTAACCATTCCTGGTTTATTCCCTCAGGAACAGACGGAGTGCAAGGAGAACCAGGTCCCAAAGGAGAGCAAGGTCAGTCTGGACCTCCTGGATTCGCTGGATTCCCAGGACTGAAGGGGCTGCCCGGCAGTGTTGGACCTCCAGGACTGCCTGGATTACTGGGGGTGCCAGGAGTACCTGGACAAGTGGGTAAGCAGAACTCCTCACCCACCCTGGATGTTCAATGGCAACCACAGAGCCCCAGCAGTGGGCATTCCCTCACACACCACTCCATGCCTTGCGCTCACACTCCCCTCCCTCCCTCGCACTCCCTTCCCTCAGACCCAACAGTCTCCTTGCTGTGCATTGGCTTCCACACCCTCGGAAGCAGTGAGCTTCGATCTCTCTCTGAGCCCACAGCCTCTCCCCGGGGTGGACAACCCCAGACCACAGATCACCCCGGGCTGCCTGGTGACCAAGTCTGTGTTCTCCAAACCAGCCCCTCCCCAGGTGTCCGGGTTCCCTGGAACCAGCCCCCAGGACCATCGCTTCATCCCAGCTGAACTTGGTGCCTGACCTTTTCTGCCATCCCTCCCTCCCTCCACATCATCCACACACCTCACCCCCCCCTCCTCCCTCCACCCCTCCCTCCCTCCTCCCTCCATCCCTTCCTCACCTCTTTTTCCTCCCCCTCCTCACACCTCACCCCCTCCTCCCTCCCTCCACCTTCCTCCGCCACACTCCTCCCTCTGTAGGGCTTACTCTGCCCCTACCCCTCCATCCAACCCCCTCCCTATGCGCCCCTCCCCCTCCCCCTCCTGCCTCTGATCGGCTGTCTGGTTGCAGGTCACCGTGGTGACAAAGGAAGCCGTGGTGACCGGGGCTCCCCAGGACCAGCGGGGATGAAAGGACTGCCTGGGCTTCACGGCAACATGGGCCCCCCTGGAGACCGAGGCTTCCCCGGGCCCAGCGCTCCAATCGGTGCAGATGGGCTGCCAGGACTCGATGGGCTGAAGGGTAAGTGTGGGACACAGCTGGAGTAGTGTGTGCAGCACTGGAGAGGGTGCAGAGGCTCCCTGGGACGTTGCCTGGGATGGAGCGGAGAGACTGGACAGGCTGGGTTTGTGCTCCTCGGAGCGGAGGCTGAGGGGGAGGCTGACAGAGTTGATGAGGGGCATAAACGGAGTGATAGTGAGAAACGTTCCTCCATAACGGGTACGTCTAAGATCAGAGGGACTAGGTGTTTGGTGAGGAGGAAGAGGTCTGGAGGGGATCTGAGGGAGAGACTCTCACAGGGTTTTCAAAACTCTCTGGACCTGGACTTGAATCCCCAAGGCAGTGAGTGTGGTTGGTGGAGGCAGGTGTGATGATTGGCATGGACACAGTGAGCCGTGTGGTCTCTTTCTGTGCTGTAGGGCTACGGGAGAGGGAGGGAGTGAGGGTGAGAGACAGGCAGTGTCTGAAGGCTTCTTCGACAGGTTGGTGATTGTGCCCTCTCCACTGGGAGGCGCGCGGTGACCCTGTCCCCATTGGGGATGGAAACTGGGTCTGGCTAATGTCCTGCAGCGTTTGGTTCACGCCCTCCCCCTCCGCTGTGCTGCCCTGCTGTTGCACTGATCTGAGCTCCATCTGTTCATCCCTGCAGGTGCAAAAGGTTTGCCAGGAATCGCGGGATTCCCTGGTGGTCGAGGCTTTAAAGGTCGACCTGGGATCAGAGGACTGAAGGGGGAATCAGGATTTCCTGGAATCAGAGGGTTTGTCGGAGGGCCAGGGACAAAAGGGCTTAAAGGTGAGATAATGAGCTGTAACCAACTCAACACCAGTCCCGTAAACTCCTGGAGCAACCCTCATTCTCAGCATAGGGGGGACCAGGGTGGTACTCCCATGGGTGGCCCCGGAAGGACCAGGGTGGTACACCCATGGGTGGCCCCGGAAGGACCAGGGTGGTACGCCCGTGGGTGGCCCCGGAAGGACCAGGGTGGTACGCCCGTGGGTGGCCCCGGAAGGACCAGGGTGGTACACCCATGGGTGGCCCCGGAAGGACCAGGGTGGTACGCCCGTGGGTGGTCCCGGCAGGACCCGGGTGCGGTACACCCGTGGGTAGTCCCGGCAGGACCCTGGTGGTCCCACCAGAACACGACATGTTGGCCACCAGGTGATGTTAACCAGACCTGACATTAGGCCATTCGGCCCCTTGAGCTGGGTCTGCCATCCAGCTGATCTGATCTTGACCTCAGGGCCATTCTCCTGTCTGTTCCCTGTAACTTCTGACTCCTCTAGACTGAAACTCCTCATTTCTGTGTTAAATTGGAAAGCGCTTTCATCTGAAGTGGTTCATGGTTCAGGATACCCCTACGGGGAAGACATCCTCTCAGCATCCACCCTGTCAATCCACCCTTCACCCTTCCAAACTGTACAGCCCCAAAGTGTTCAACTCCCCTTCGTACATCAACACCTCCATCTCAGTAATCGACTCAGTGAACCTTCTCTGTCTCCAGGGTAGGTCCATCCTTCCCTATATGTGGAGACTAAAGGACAATTAACGTAGGGGCAATTGAAATTTTCAAACTACTGTTGATGAATGTTGTGAACCAGGAGAATGAGAGATGTGGGATCTGGAGTTGGATCAAAAAAAGAACCAAATTTAATGGAATGGAGGGACAGGAGGAGCTGAATCAGCTGGGTTTGTGTCCTCTTGTAAACCAATAAAACTCAATGGCGATCATCAGAGGGGTGTACAAGCCCCCTACCTCACTGCTGCCCTGACCTGCTCTGGCCTGTCTTTGAGTCCAGGTCCTCACAATGTGATTGAGTCTCTGAATGAATCAGCAAGAGTTGGTTTATCAAACCCTCAATGTTCAAATACCAGACTGACCACCTGGCATCTACTGAGCCAGCAGATTCAGACATGTTCAAGTCCATGGTAACACACACCAAGTTGACCAAAACTGTGCACCACCTCCTGCCCAACCCTCAGACCCCCATCACCACACTGTGCACCATTTACTGCTCAACCCTCAGACACCCATCACCACACTGTGCACCATTTATTGCCAACTGTTATTTGCCGAGACTGCAGCATGGCACCTGCCAACTCATGGCGTACATCACTGAGGGAGGACAAGGTCAGTGAGTGCAGGGACCATCACCATCTGCAGGTTCCCCTCAAGTTACAAACCGAATTGGAAATATATCAACAGTCCTTCACCGTCACTGGGCCTGAACCTTGGAACCCACATCCCAACATCACTGTGGGAGCATCTTTACCAGAAGGACTGCAGTGGTTCAAGAAGAAAGTTCACTCCTATTAGAGATGATTAATAAATGCAATAAAACCAACTTTTATCTCGGCACAATAGAAAGCATCCTATCCGGATGCATCATGTCTTGGTACAGCAATTGCTCTGCTCACGACCACAAGAAACTGCAGAGAGTTGTGGACACAGCTTAGCACATCACAAAGCCAGCCTCCCCTCCCTGGACTCTGTCTATACTTCTCACCGCCTCAGTAAAGCAGCCAACATAAAGACCCCACCCATGCCGGACATTCTCTCTTCTGCCTCCTCCGATCGGGCAGAAGATACAAAAGCCTGAAAGCGCATACCACCAGGCTCAAGGACAGCTTCTATCCTGCTGTTATAAGACTATTGAACAGGTCCTAGTACATTTAAGATGGACTCTTGACCTCGTTATGGCCTTGCACCTTATTGTCTGCCTGCACTGCACTTTGTCTGTAACTGTAACTTTATTCCACATTCTGTTATTGCTTCCCCTTGTACTACCTCAGTGCACTGGTGTGATGAAATGATCTGTATGGATTGTGTGCAAGACAAAGTTTTTCACTGTACCTCGGTGCGTGTGGCAAGTATAAAGCAATTACCAATTATAACTTATATTTTTCGATACTAACAGCCTGGACAAAGGGTCATTGCCGCTGAGAGTGGGATGTGGGGAGTGATGATGTTTTCTCAATGACCACAGGTGATCGAGGACAGCAAGGTCCCCCTGGACCTGCACCACCCATCGAACCAGCCATGATGGTGAAAGTGAAGGGGGACAAGGGTGACTTTGGTTCCTCCGGAGATCCTGGCTTCACTGGTCCCAGAGGTAAGGCATTTTGGAAATCCGACCGCAGTGAGTGATATCTTGTTCTTTGTTTGAGGATGTGGCCATGGACATGTAGGGCCTTGGACCTATGCAGCAAGTTGCAGCTCCTGGAGGCGTGGCTCCTGAGAAGACGTCACCTTTCAGACTGTTGACTCTAAAAGAACGGCGTGAGATATACTGTACCTCCATCGGTTGGTATCGATGGCGATTTGATGGCCATGTCCGAGACTGTGGGGGGGCAAGACGGGTGTTGTTGTGGTTATCGGGATGTACGGGAAGACTGTGGTTTTTCTTGCGATCTGATGCGGAGGTGTGCCTGGCCCTGAGTAAGGGGCTGACGTCGGGGAGGTCTTCATGCCAGTGGAGCCAGTGGGAGCCCCCGTGCAGTGGGTTGTCCTTTCTGACATCTTTCCCCATATCCCTGACAAGGCCCTCCTCCTCCACCTGCGGTCTCTGGGCGAGGTACGGTTGGGCATCACTCCGATGATGCACAGGCCAGCCATACCTGGCTTCAAGAACATGTATTCCTTCCAGCGCTGTTCATGCAGTTGGCACGGGGTGGGGATGACAAGGGGCAGTTTCAGATCCAATACGAGGGGCAGTACTATCGCGTGTTCTGGGCCACTGGCCGTCCATGGTGCCACGTCTGTAAGGCGTTTGGGCATGTCCGTCGGCATTGCACTGGTCAGGCTGTTGGCTCCACCTCGGGAACACTGTCCCCACACACTGTGTTCCACTGATGGATCCTGGCTGGCGAACTGGCAGGACTTGGGAACGAAGGTCTCTGCTTGGCTGGGGTGCTGGTCGGGTCTGCTCTGGGCGATCTCGTACCAGGGCAGGGCACTGGTCATCAACCAGCTGGTGGCCTCCATGCTGTGGTACCGGCTGGACACGCTGGTGCCGCCCAACATCTTCGTGGCCACCACCGAGAGGAGGTTGGCGGACTTCTGGGGCGGCCGGAGGCACTGTCTCTGTGGCAGTCCTGAGTCTGCCAATGGTGGAGGGCGGTCAGTCACTGGTGTCCGTGCGTACCCAGCTGGCGGCCCTCTGCCTTTGGGCGCTGCAGGAGGTGCCGCGTCTCCCAGCGGCGGCCGTCAGCCGTGCCGCTCTGCGGGAGCTGCCTGGGTTCTATTGGGAGCTGATGTAGGTCTGGGGTACAGTCTCCTCCGGTTGACTTGCCCCTGGGCCAGCGGTGCCCTGGCTGTGCGTGAGGCCGATTCCCCATCCCATCGTGGCAGGTGTTGAGGGGGAGGGGGCGCAGAGCAATCCCGGCTGCGGCAGCCCCTTCTCAGCCAGAATCTTTCATCGGGCCCAGGGCCCAGCGTCTCTCTCGGGAGGCGGTGCGGCACAACCTGAGCCACCTGGCGGACGCGCTGAAGGTGCCATTCCATGAGGCACTGAGGTGTTTCTTGTATGGGCTGCTCCTGCACACTTTTCACTTCCTCGCCCCGGTCTGCTGGCCGGACACACCGTGGCG
Source organism: Pristis pectinata (assembly GCF_009764475.1). NCBI lineage: Eukaryota > Metazoa > Chordata > Chondrichthyes > Rhinopristiformes > Pristidae > Pristis > Pristis pectinata. The sequence continues at coordinate 87,418,001 of NC_067415.1, forward strand.
GTCCGTCTTGCCGGCGGGCGGTGAGGGGGGTCTCCATTGGAGGTCTCTCTAGGCAGGAGTCCTCCCCCTGTACATCAGGGACTTGGGGTGGAGGGTGTTGCACCGGGCAGTGCCACGCAACTGTTTCCTGAGCCGGTTCACCAACACCCCAGCCGCCTGTCACTTTTGCGGCCAGGAGGAGATGGTGTACCACATGTATGTGGAGTGCGAGAGGTTGCAGCCCCTCTTTGCCTATCTGAAGGAGCTGCTGCTCAAGTTCTGGCTGCACTTCAGCCCGACGCTGTTGGTTTACGGTCACCTGGTGGGGCGGGTCACGTGGACGATCTCCTGGTGGGTTTTCTGCTGGTCCTGGCCAAGCTGGCCATCCACTGGATGCGGCAGTGGGCGGCCGAGGGTTCCAGCAGGTTAGCTTGCCTGCCCGTCTTCTGGGCTTACGTCCACGCACGGGTGACCTTGGAGAGGGAACACATGGTGTTTACGGGCACCCTGGTTGAGTTCCATGCTCGGTGGGCCCCTCGGGATCATGTGTGTTGTGGACGGTGAGAATGGGATTTTGATTTGAAGTCGTGTATTTTGCCATAGTTTAGTTAGCACCTGATGTAGTTATGCATCTGTGTAGCTATTTTTCTTGCGATAGTTGCTGTAGTTTTTGACTATGTATGTCTTTTTGTAGTGCTTTTAGGTGAATAAACTTTTGTATATTAAAAGAAACAACACCTGTATTTCTGTTCCTCCATCAGGGAGTAAAGGAATGCCTGGACTCCCAGGCCAACGAGGACAACCTGGCTTTCCTGGAACTCCTGGACGACAGAAAGGAAAATCAGGATTCCCAGGATTCCCAGGAGAACCTGGAAGCAAAGGAATGCCGGGGGCACAGGGCCCACCGGGAATCAGAGGCTTTCCCGGGATGTCAGGGGACAAGGTGAGTATGAAGGATGTAGGAAGGATGTCGAGGCTTTGGAGAGGGTGCAGAAGAGGTTTCCAAAATGCTGCCTGGATTAGAGGGTATGAGCTATGAGGAGAGGTTGGCCAAACTTGGGTTGTTTTCTCTGGAGCAGTGGAGGCTGAGGGGAGATCTGATAGAGGTTTATAAGATTATGAGAGGCATAGATAGAGTAGACAGCCAGTCTTTTCCCCAGGGTTGAAATGTCTAATACCAGAGGGCATGCATTTAAGGTGATAGTGGGAAAGTTCAAAGAAGATGTGCGGGGCAAATTTTTTTTTTTACGGAGAGAGTGGTGGGTGCCTGGAATGTGCTGCCAGGGGTGGTGGTGGAGGCCAGTATGATAGGGGCATTCCAGAAGCTCCTAGAAGGGATTAGTTTAGATGGGCATTTTATTACTAATGTAATTGGTTCAGCACAACATTGTGGGCCAAAGGGCCTGGTCCTGTGCTGTACTGTTCTATGTGGAGGCTTTGGAGAGGGTGCAGGAGAAGTTCACCGGAATGCTGCCTGGATTAGAACGTATTAGCCATAAGGAGAGGTTGGACAAACTTGGGTTGTTTTCTCTGGAGTGGTGGAGGCTGAGGGGAGACCTGACAGAAGTTTATAAAGTTATGAGAGACATAGATAGAGTAGACAGTCAATCTTTCTTCCAGTACAGAAATGTCAAATACTAGAGGGCACAGGTTTAAGGTGAGAGGGGGAAAGTTTAAAGGAGATTTGAGGCCAGTTTTTTACACAGAGAGTGGTGGGTGCCTGGAACGGGCTGCAGGGGAGGTGGGGGAGGCAGATACAACAGCAATGTTTAAGAGGCATTTAGACAGTTGCATGAACAGGCTGGGAATGGAGGGATGTGAATCGTGCAGGCGGAAGGGAATGGTCAGCACAGGTGTGGTGGTGTGCTGTGTTCTTGGCCCCATCTGCCTTGCAAGGTGAGAGATGCTGTGGCCCGAGCCCAGAGCAGAGCTGTGAGTTGTGCCAGCAGCACTGCTCAGCAGCAGGTGAACAGATCCCTGGGATTTATCACAGTGCTGTATGTGGGATCTTACTATGCACACATTGTCAGCTGTAACTGCCTCATTCAGGCAGTGACCAAGAATGGCAGGACTTCCATGGCAGTGAAGCCCCTGGCACCAATGCTGGGGCAATGGGAGCCTTTCTAACATCTTGCTGTTGCTTTGCAGGGTCTAGTGGGTGTCCCCGGATTACCAGGAGTCCTCGGACTCCCTGGAGCCACTGGATCTAAAGGTGAGAGACACAAGGGAGGTGCTGTGCCACAGGGAGACTCAGGACCCTCTACCCTGGGCAGGGAGAGGCTGGGCATCCCTCCTGGTGTTGGGGGAGGGTCGGGGTTGATGGACTTGAAATGGTGAATGATTTGATCCAGTAGATGGAGGGAAGGTGACCTGGGGCGATTTCCCCGCCCAGCAGTGGGAATCTGGACCCCCCCCCCCGCCCCCACAAAGTCAGGGCTCAGCTGAGTGTGATGAGCTTCTGTTGGGTTTAGGGTGGGGTGGAGCAGAACAAGGTGGGAGGTAGGGGTTAGTACACACCCGCTCTGGTCTCACTGAAAGATGGGACACTATTGAAGGGCTGAATGGCCTCCTCTTGTCCTTAACCTGGTCAGGACAAATTTTACATGGGCTGGGCCAACCAGTGGCCAGGATGGACGTACTGAGAGCCGTGGGTGTGTGCAGTGTAGTCACTGCTGCTGCCACTGGCTGCTTGGCAGTGGGATCAGCAGACGTTTGTGTTTGGTAACCGTGGGGATGCAGATGTTCGTGCATCAGTAACAGCTGTTGTGACCTCGTTGCAGGTGAGGTGGGAGAGATGATGAACATGCCTGGTGGGCCTGGATACAAGGGTGACACGGGGTCACCGGGGGTCAAAGGTAAGCAGCCCGTTGCCTGGGGAATCACTCACCACCGGACTGCCTGTCATGCCCTACATACTGACACCATGGTCTGTTACAGGCAAATCTGGCCAGGCAGGTCTACAAGGACAAGCTGGGAAATCCGGAGAACCCGGCATTGAAGGAATAAAAGGGGCTCGTGGTGATCCCGGCTTCCCAGGGCAACAGGGTAAGTGACCCCTGCCAGGGGGCTCCTCATGGAAGGGGCTGAGGCCATTGGCTCCCAGTGAGGGGGGTTACACACTCCACTGGGTCACCCAGTGAGGGGGGGGTTACACACTCCACTGGGTCACCCAGTGAGGGGGGGTTACACACTCCACTGGGTCACCCAGTGAGGGGGGGTTACACACTCCACTGGGTCACCCAGTGAGGGGGGGGTTACACACTCCACTGGGTCACCCAGTGAGGGGGGGTTACACACTCCACTGGGTCACCCAGTGAGGGGGGGTTACACACTCCACTGGGTCACCCAGTGAGGGGGGGTTACACACTCCACTGGGTCACCCAGTGAGGGGGGGTTACACACTCCACTGGGTCACCCAGTGAGGGGGGGGGTTACACACTCCACTGGGTCACCCAGTGAGGGGGGGTTACACACTCCACTGGGTCACCCAGTGTGGGGGTTACACACTCCACTGGGTCACTACAGAGTGGACAGTAACTTGCTGCCTGGGGAGCAACCCTCTGTGCGGGGAGCAACCCTCTCTGTGGGGAGTGACCCTCGGTGCAGGGAGCACTCCTCTGTGCAGATAGTGTTTAATTCCTGTGGTGAGCAGTATTCCCGGCCTTTTGTTCGACCCCTGGCCTTCACTGCAAAAGGTTCCCCATAAATAGAAGTTGTTATTGGCAGAGCTTGGGAATGCTGTCCTCTCAGGAATGGTTAAATGCTTTGCACTGCAGCTCGAGGTTAAGGTCGATCTCGGCAAACCAGAATCCCCCCTCGTACCCTCGGGCCATCTCACCGAAACCTTCTCCCTGGTCCCATTGGTGGGCGGGCCAGTGGTCCCCCTGAGCTGCGGGGTCGGGCTCTGGAACTGACCTTCTGGTGAAAGACTTTGGGTAGATGCCGACTGTGGTGTGGGTGACGGGGCACCCCGCACCAGTTCCTTCTCCGTGTGCCTCCTGCAGTGGGATTGGGTGTTTCCCACTGCTGCCGCTGACTTACATTCTCTGCTTTGCAGGTTCTCCTGGATTGTCAGGTACGCTGGGTGACCAAGGGCTGCAAGGTCCTAAAGGATCACAAGGCCTTCCAGGATTTCCGGGCTTCCCAGGATATCGAGGGGCAAAAGGTACCCGTGACCGTGTGCCGGTGACTAACCCTGGTCCTGATCTGGTGTAATGGCAGATCCATGGAGATCAGCCGGCTGCAAAGTTGACCATTGGGTGGTTTCTGCTGGGGCAGCCATGGATGGGCTGTATCCATGGGTGTTTACCCAGAAATCGGAACAGAGCCCGGGTTAATCTCGTGGAACTCTGCTCCTGGCCTGGAGGCCCTTCTGGAAGAGCCAGTTCCGGTTGGGAATAGCCGAAGAGGGAATATGTAACCAGGAAGCACAAATTCAACACCAGCCTGCGGCCCACTCTTAGACCAGCGTTAACTATCAGGAATTAAAACAGTGTCAGTAAATGAAGCCATTGGTTACAGTTAAACCCACCAGCATCACCAGTGCCATCTCTGGAGAGAAGGCCATTCAGCCCTTTGAACCCCTGCTTGTTCTAGGAGCAATCCCACAGATTCCCCTGTAACCCACCCTCTCCCCACCTCTGAGGTCTGATACTCCTGCCACCCAGCTGTTCACTGGGGACAATTGCTAGTGGCCAATTAACCAGCCCACACGTCTTTGGGATGTCCTTGCTGTGCTCTCCTTACCCACAGTGTGACCTCAGGCATCGTGTCCACATGACCTCGAGGTGAGTGAGAGGGAGGAGGTGAGTGAGAGGGAGGAGCTGAATTAGCTCAGTTGTAGTAGGGAGAGTGACAAGGCTGATAACTTCTCAGGGCCCTGAGAGTCTGTGTCCCAGGGAACTAAAGGAAGCTGCTCGAGAAACGGTGGATTCATTTGGTGGTCATTTTCCAACTGTGCTGCTTTCGATCCATCAGTGCTGCTGAGCCCATGGTGGAACTACTGACATACCCCAGCAGTTGGTCAGTCCCCAGACCATGGGGTGAGGAATCCCCCCGGGGAAGCTCCTGGCCTGGTTTGGGATGTCCACCTTCATCCAGTCACCCGCCCAGACACCAGGAAACAATCTGCGTCTCTGAGGATTTCACCTCCCTCTCTAAAACCAGGGCTCCTCACCATCCTTCCGGGGCTGTTCCCAGTCAGCCCCATGGATCTGGTCAGCACGGATGAGTTGGGCCAAAGGGCCTGTCTCCATACCGTGTTACTGTGTCAGCACATTGAGCCGTGAATTTCACCGAGGTTTAACTCAGCTCCGGTCAGCGTTGGGATTCCGCGGGGAAATGTTAATCCCTTTCATTTGAATTTGCCAACAGGTTTACAGGGCCCTGACGGTTTGACGGGTTTAAATGGATTAAGAGGATCGAAAGGTTCTGTGGGATCTCCAGGTACAGTGAATGTTTTGGTGAATCATTTCTCCATCAGCAGGGCCGTGGATAAACCCAGCTGTCAGCGAGCAGGAACCAAGGATCCCCACTGCTGTCGGGCACCAGTTTGGCCATTCAGTGACCTGGCTCCTCGCTACCAGGGCTGGAGTACAATCAAAGAAAGACACATCACAGGAGGCTATTCAGCCCATGCCTGCGCTGGCCCTGTGAAAGTTTCCCATTTGTCCCTTTTCCCACACTCCCATGAGCCCCGCAGAGTTCCTGTCGAATCCCCTCCCACCGCCCTTTCAGTCAGCAAGCCCAGATCACAGATCCCCATTGCATAAAAACACTCTGCCCCTCCCTCCCCCCACCAGTTCTGCCAACCCCCTTCACTCCGTGTCCCCTGGTCACCCACCCCGTCCCAGGAAGTTTCTCCTTGTTCACTCCATCAGAACCCTTCCTGATTTTGAACCCTGCACCCTCCTCAGTCACCTGGGACTCCTGTCTCACCAGACCCCCTCTTTATACCGGCCATCTCCCCCTCCACTCTCAGTCCTGATGCAGGGACTCGACCTGAAACATCAACAGTTCCTTTCCTCCCACAGATGCTGCTCGACTCGCTTGAGTTCCTCCAGCAGATTGTGTGTTGCTCCTGATTTTGAATACCTCCATTAAATCTCCCCTTAACCTTCCCTGTTCTGTGGAGACCAGCTGCAGAGTCCTCATGGAATGGAACTCCCTCATCCCCGGATTACTCCAGCAAACCTCCTACCCTCTCCTGACTCTTGTGCTGAAACAGAAGAAGACTTTTCCTCCTCACCAGTGTCTGGGAACCTGAGTGTTTCCCTCTTCTGTGACCCGACTGACAATGGCATTGAGCTGGTGAAATGAAGATTAACACTTGCCGTTGATGTGGTCTGTTTGTTTAAAACTCCGGCATAAAACATGGATCCCAAGAGCTCAGACCAGGTGGAGAAGCTCTCAGTGCTCTGCCTGCCACTCATTGGATGCTGGCACAACTTGTGAGGCTGAATTACCTCTTCCTGTGCTCAGTGGTTGAGCTGTGGTTGGCTCCCGTAGGGAGACAAAGCTGTAGGAGTAGCCCAGGACCGATGGACAGAGGTGGGCCTCAATTGCCATCAGGACCATGGCAACACCACCCAGTATGAGGTCACTTTGGTGTGGGGGTCAGGAAGGTCAAGTGTCCAAGCCCCTGGGAAACTTCCCAAATACTCAACATGCTGCGCCCATGGGCCTTTGTTGAGTAGTTTAGTCGGTTTAACATCTCAGCCAAAGGAGGGTCCTCCAGCAAAGCTGCACTCCCTCAGGGCAGTACGAGGTTTCAGCCCTAGTTAACGTGCCACCTCTGTCTCCGAAGGGGCAGGAGATGGACGGTTGGAGTTAACCACCGATGGAATAACGTGACCTTGTTGTTTTGCCCACAGGTGTGAGCGGGAAAGGAGCTGAAGGCCAGCCTGGAGAAGTGGGTGAGAAGGGAGAGCGAGGAGCACCGAACACTCAGCTGGGAGAACCTGGTCTACCCGGACTGCCTGGACCCAGGGGTGACACTGGTAACTCATCGGAGCGTCCACATCTGACACTCACCCACACTTCACCTTCCCATCTCCAGCCCTGCATGACACCAACATTTGATTGATGAATGCAGATATCAACACACTGCCTCTCCTCACACTTGTCTGTATGGTTTGTGTCAGGTCATCCAGGTCCTGTTGGCTCACCTGGACCCCCAGGACCACCTGGACCCTTAATCCCTTCAGACAAGCCAGGAAAACCAGGCGATCCAGGACCAAAGGGGGTGCACGGAACCCAAGGTAAAGGACTTCTGATCCCATGCTATTAGTTCACTAAGTGACCACAGTTGGTCTGGACTCACTGTGACTGGTCAGGAAAGGTCTAATCAAAGGCCAAGGACCTGAGATGTTAACCCTGTTTCTGTCCCCACAGGGGCCTGGCAGCCCGACCGTGGTTGGTCAGGGGCCTGGCAGCCCGACCGTGGTTGGTCAGGGGCCTGGCAGCCCGACCGTGGTTGGTCAGAGGTCTGACTGACTGAGTGATCTTGATTGGCCGGGATTCTGAGTGATTGTGATAGATCAGGATTCTCACTAAGTTACCATGTTGGCCATTGGTCTCATGGGGTAACTGAGTGCTCCAGAGACCTTCAGGTGACTGTGATTGATTGTAAAGCTTTGACCATGCACACTGTGCATCAGGAATCAATGGAATTTGCCTGTAACTCATAGATGGTCACCAGTGTTGAGATGCCCATCTGAGGGTTGCTCCCGTCTCCAGAGTTTGAAGCATCCCATCATCTGATCCGGAGTGGGGCTCAGTGAGATGTGGGTGACTTGAAGATGTCTAATTGTGTCTTGTGTTTTCACAGGCTATCCTGGCCCACAAGGTTTGCCTGGTAGAGCAGGCTTCTCAGGGATCAAGGGTGAGGCAGGAGACCAAGGAAGAGCAGGATTACCTGGGCCACATGGACCAAGGGGCGATGTGGGGAAGCCTGGTCTTCCTGGGATCGATGGCATTCCCGGCAACAGAGGCGAGTCCACCACCTTTCCCACAGCATCTTTCAGAGCAGGGTGATGTCGTTATAAGAAGCGTTCAGAAGATCGGGCCCTCAACCACTTTCCTGCCCAGCCTCACACCCGCTAGTCCATCGACCGAACCCCTAAGGCTCTGGGGAGGGAGTTCCAGTGGTTCACCGCTGTCTGAGTGGGAACATTTCACCCCGACTCTTCCCCAAGCATCTGCGCCTAATCCTGGGTCTCAGTTTTGGGGGATTTGTCAACTTTAGTCCACATTTGTCCAGAATAAGACGTGAAATGAAGAGTTTATTAAAGAGTGAAATGCCCTGCAGGTCAGTGGGTGTACCCAATGAGCTGGTCTCAGGGTTCGAGGGGAAGCAGTACCTTAGTGTGGCCAAGGTACCTCAGGCTAGGCTGGAATCACCCTCTAGCACACAGTGGCTACAGTGTGTACCGTCTGCAACCTGCAGTTACTCACCCAGGCTACTCCAACAAACCCACCACCTCTACCACCGAGGGCAGGTGTAGGGAACACCACCACCTGCAGCTTCCCCTCTGTCACACACCACCCTGACTTCGAAATGTCTCGCTGTTCCTTCACCGTCACTGGGTCTAAACCCTAGAACTCCCTCCCCACCAGCACCATGGGAGCACCTTCACCAGAAGGACTGCGGTGGTTCACTCCCACTTTCTCTGAAGCAGTGAGGAATGGGCAGTAAACTTGACCTTCTCACTGATGCTCAAACCCCACTGTTTTTCTTTGAAAATGGGCCTCGGGTAGAGTGGAGGGAAATGTGCTTTGGGAATTCTCTGCACTCGATCCACCTCCCCTCCAGTGACAGGACCATCGAGTGATGTTGCCCAACCATGACTCCATCTGGAGTGAGGGAAGCACCAATGTCCCCGTTCACTGCACCTGCCGTTCCCGGATGTGCTAGCTCGGTGCAGTACCTTCTAACCGATCATTTCTCTGTCCATCAACAGGAGAAACGGGTAGCCCAGGGATGATGGGATTCCCTGGGCCCAAGGGTCAGCCTGGAGATCCAGGACCTCCTGGTGCGAAAGGTTTTGTGGGGCTGCCAGGTGAGTGAAGCACATTCTCCCTCTGTTCCCCTCCCTCCTGCTACACACGGGGGATGGGTTCCCACCAACACTGCAGCAGCATGGGGATTAGTGTGTTCAGTGGTACAACCCAGGCAGACCACCATGCCCACACCCAGCAGGGAGTGAGAGCACGGGCACTCCAGCCCTCCCTCACCAGCAGTTTGGCACTCACTCCCCTGGGTCATCAGTGGTGTGACCACCTCGCTGGCCCAGAGAGACAGTCCCCACCCTTTGAGATGGGATCTGGACACATCTGGAGCAAAACATCCCAACAAGGGAAGTATTGGGATCCTAGTAAAAGGCCTGAGTAACCTCCTCACTATACAACCAAGAGGCAAGAGCTGGAATAGTTTGTACCAGGGCCATTGACTGACCAGATCCTTCCCTTTGGGACTGAATAGCCTCTTGTTCCATAGAAACAAAGAGATAAGGAGGAAACCATTTGGCCCTCCAGCCTTTGGGAGTATCCGAGTATTGCTCAGATCCAACCCCTCAGCAGGCACCCATGGATGGAGGTGGAGATGGGGGCCAACTTCCATCAAAGGTGCAGCTGGAGGAGGATGGGAGGTGGGTGGGGCAGGGTGGGAGACGCTCCCACTGCTTTGCCTACTGTCTCATTGGTTCGATATGGGTGGAGAAATGGCAGGTGGAGTTTAATCTGGGCAAGTGTGAGGTGTTCCACTGGGAGGCCAATGTCAGGGGAAAGTACACAGTTAATAACAGGGCCCTTAACAGCATTGGTGTACAGAGGGATCTTGGTTAATAGCTCCCTGAAAGTGGCAACACAAGTAGATAGGGTGATAAAGAAGGTGTACGGTGTGCTTGCCTTCATCAGTCAGATGTTGAGAATAAGAGTTAGGGAGTTATGCTGCAGCTGTGTACGTTGTTGGTTAGGCCACGTTTGGAGTATTGTGTGCAGTTCTGGTTGCCTCATTCCAGGAAGGATGTGAGGGATTTGGAGAAGGTGCAGAAGAGGTTCACCAGGATGGATTGGAGGGTTTTAGCTGTAAGGAGAGGTTGGACAAACTTGGATTGTTTTCTCAGGAGCGTCAGAGGCTGAGGGGTGACCTGATGGAAGTTTATAAAGTTATGAGAGGGTAGACAGAGTTTTTCCCAGGGTGGAAATGTCAAATACTAGAGGGCACAGGTTTAAGGTGAGGGGGGAAAGGTTAAAGGAGATTTCCCAGGCCAGTTTTTTACACAAAGAGGTGGGTACCTGGAACCTGCTGCTGGGGGAGGTGGTGGAGGCAGGTACGATAGCAAAGTTTCAGAGGCATTTAGACAGGCAGGGAATGGAGGGATCTGGATCATGTGCAGGCAGAAAGGATTAGGCATTGTGGTCGGCACAGACCTGTTGGGCCGAAGGGCCTATCCCTGTTCTATGTTGTAACGCTGTCTCTGCTCTGGCTGGGCTGTAGGTGTGGCGGGACCACCGGGTCCTCAGGGCCCAGTCTCTATTCCTCAGCACGTGGTGGCTCCCAAAGGTTCTCCTGGGCTGCCAGGGGCCCCTGGACAACGTGGACTTCCTGGATATCCCGGGCCAAAGGGACTTCATGGTGATCGAGGTGAGACTGAACATTCTCCCCAGAGGTCTGACAACGCGCACTGCGTGAACGTGAGAAACATGGGCAGGGCAGGCCATTCAGACCCTTGATCCTGTTTCACCCTTCACTGGCTGATTCACCTCACCCCCAGATGTCCTGATCCATGTCCACAGGTCTACTACTGAGCACGCAGTGGTTCCTAGGGAAAGGATTCCAGGTTCACAGTTCCCAAGGGAAGACCTTCCTTCCCTCAGTTCCAACAGCCAATCCCTTCAGTTCCAGGTGCCTCTGAGTAAGTTTCCCACCACAGGATCACCTCACACCCTCCTGAACCTGTCAGTATCTGCCAGCCTCAGTCATCCTCTCCTAAGATGTCCCGAGAAGTGATCCAGTGAATCCCACACTGCCCTGTCCCCAAGGCCGGTCAGAGACTCTGCCTCCTTCCCGAGCTCCCAACGAGTCTCCCGTGTCTGATTCTTCCACCTGGGATGCCCCACCTCAGCATTATGGGCTCACTGACTGCAGGACCACTCACTCCATCGGCCTGAAGCACAAGCGACCAACAGATGGTCACTATTCAATTGCTGTATGTGGGGAATTGGCTGCAGCAGTGACCGCAGTTGTGAAAGAATGTATTGGCTGTGAAGCACTGGGACAATCCAAGGTCCTATAGAACTGCAAGGCTGCCCTGAACATTGATTCTGGATTGGCTGAGGTGGTGGGGGTGGGGTTGGTTTAGCTCATTGTTTCTCTCCTCACTTCCTGCTGGTTCCCAGCCGGGATTCCCCAATCCTATGACGTTGCTGTCTCTCTCAACAGGTCCTAAGGGTCCGAAAGGCCACTTGGGGTTCCCCGGCCCCACCAGCTTGCCCGGCGTGGCTGGCTCGCGAGGAGATCCCGGTTTGATGGGACAACAGGGTCCACTGGGATTTGAAGGTATGAAGCCTCCTGGCAAACAGGTCAAGGAGTGAGAGGTCACCTCTCCCCATTCAATACATTGTTAGCCTCTCCTCTCTGCCCCAGAACCCCTCGTTCGAAGCTCACACTTCACAAACCCAGGCTTGGTATCCAACTCCAGTACAGATGTACAATACTGCCCAGGCTGAATAGAAAACACTCAGCACGTCAGGCAGCATCTGTGGAGATGGAGAGAGAATTGTCATCAGAACTACAGGATAACCATGTCTGTCATGTCTGTGTGTCTCTCGTGTGTCAATCTGTTGGTGTTGTTGTGTCTGTGTTTGTGACTGTATGTGTGTGTCTGTGACACTCTATGTGTCACTGGGTGTCTGTGACACTGTGTCACTGTGTGTATGTCACTGTGTGTGTGTCACTCTGTGGAGAGGTACAGACGGAGACTACTTGCTGCCTCGTTGTGTGGATTTGAGGCACAAACGCTCCCCCTTTTGTCCTGTGTCCCTGCGATGTCAGTGAGGAGCCGCACCAGAGAGTATCTGGTGGGATGGGTCTAACGTCGCCTCTTGCTTCACAGGAGCACCAGGACTTCCAGGTGTCCGCGGCATGACAGGAATGCCGGGTCGGAGCGTCAGTGTCGGATATCTCCTAGTGAAGCACAGCCAGTCGGAGCAGGTCCCACCGTGTCCCCTGGGGATGAACAGGCTGTGGGAAGGATACAGCCTGCTTTACGTGGAAGGGCAGGAGAAATCCCACAACCAGGACCTGGGTACGTTGGGGGAGAGCCGTGTTCCTGCTCCTGTTACTGGGGCAGGGTCCGATAAAGTCACAGGCAGCTCGGGAGCAGGAGGAGGTCACAGCAAGCCTCAGACTGATCCTGTGTCCACACCGGACAGAGAACTCCCGAAACCCGTGCGAACACTTCTCATTCCATGAGGTCTGACCCCCGATTCCCAACTCAGCTCCCAGTTCCGGCCCCTCCAGCCCAGGGAAGCAGCCCCTCGGTGCCGTCCCCCCACCACCACCACTGAGACGTCCCCACCCCAGGGTGCTGGGTCCCAGTGAGATCACAAACCCCTCCCACCCGGCGGCCCCTCGGGTACCACCCCCGGCGCCCCCACGGGTACCACACCCAGTGACCCTGGTGCAGTCTCACAGCCCCTGTAATCCAGTGAAGCGCATTCTCCTGAGGCCAATGTGACTCGGGATTCCCAGGGTGGGGGTGCACGCTCTCTCCTTGGATAGGCTGCAGTCTGGCGGTGGGTCAGGGTCACCATGGGGGGCACGGCCCCACACAGACACTGTGACTGTGCCCCAGCACACAGCCCTGGAGCAGACGGTGTGGGGCAGAGAACACAGCTTGGCCCTCGGCTCCCAAACAGAGCAGCGCTTGGGGGTCATCGGGGGCAGGAACACAGGGCCCCATAAGCCGCTCAGTGTGACCTGCTGCTGAAGTCCTCGGCCTCCCCTCCCTCCTCATTACCCCTCCCCTCCCTTCCCTTCCATCAGCAACCCCCCCACCACCCCTTACATCAGCTCCACCCTGCCCCTCCCGCTGCCTCAGGTGTGACACTGAGATGCCCAACTTTTCCGGGTGGGGGCCATTGTTCCTGGGCGTGCGGGGGGAGGGGGCCGCCGGTCCTGGTGTGGGGGCTGTGCTGGGCCCGGTGTCAGGGGTCAGCTGCAATCCCGGGTGTGTGGAGGGGGGCTGCGCCGGGTAGCTGTTACTGGGGGCCCTGACGAGCTGTCTCCTGCCCCAGGGTTGGCCAGCCTGGGTGTGGGTGGTGGGGGTAGGCAGCGGTCCTGGGTGTGGGCTGCAGCCAGTTGCTGTACCGGGAGTACTGACCTGCTGTGTCCTGCCCCAGGGTTGGCCGGTCCCAGTTGTGAGGGGTGGGCTACGGCCGGGTTGCTGACTGGGGGCACTGACCTGCTGTTTCCTGCTCCAGGGTTGGCCGGTCCTGGGTGGGCTGGGTGTGGGCTGCCCGCCCAGGGGTGGGCTGGGCCGGGTTACTGTACCGGGGGCACTGACCTGCTGTTTCCTCCGCCAGGGTTGGCCGGCTCCTGCATGCCTCGCTTCAGCACCATGCCCTTCGTCTACTGCAACATCAACGAGGTTTGCCACTTCGCCAGCAGGAACGACAAGTCCTACTGGCTGTCCACCAACGCTCCCATCCCAATGATGCCAGTCGCCGATGGAGAGATTAAGCAGTACATCAGCCGGTGCTCGGTGTGCGAGGCTCCCTCACTTGCCGTGGCCGTCCACAGCCAGGATATCACCATCCCCATGTGTCCCCTGGGTTGGCGCAGCCTCTGGATCGGTTACTCCTTCCTCATGGTAATGACCTTCCACTCTCACCCCACCGTAACTCACTGCATGTCACAGGCCCTTTGGCCCACTGAGCCTATGCTAGCTCTGTGAAAGCATCTCCAGTCACCTCCCCTCACCCCCCCACAGCCCTGGCACTTATTTGCATGCCTCTCTGGTGACGGTTGGGAAGTTCCCGTTGATCCTCTGCAACCTCATCCCAGATCAGCCCGACAACATTCCCTTCCTCTCCAAGTAACACAAGGCAACAGGAGCAGGAGGCGCCACCGTGCCCCACCATTGAACTTGATCATGGCTGATCCGTGCTGGCCTCGGCTCCTCTTCTGTGCCATTTCTCCATATCCCTCTGTTCCCTGATCTATCAAATATTTATCCACCTCCACTTTAAATACTTCTAATGATCCAGCTGCCCCCACCCTCAGGGCAGAGAATTCCACAGATTCACCACCCGGTGGGAGAAGACATTTCCACAAACCTGTTTTAAATGACTGGCCCCTTATCTCCCCCGGTGAAGCATCCCAACATCTAACCTGTCAACCTGCCTTAGTATCTTGTTTGAATAAGGTCACTCTTCATTCCTCTAAACTCCAACCTGTCCAGCCTTGCTGGGTAGGACATCCCTCTTATCCCAGGAATTACCCAGGTGATCCCTGCCGGACTGCCTCCAATGTCACGGTATCCTTTATTAGGTCAGGGACCAGAACTGTGCAGAGTCTCCCGGTGTGATCTCACCAACACCCTGCACAATTGGAACATAACCTCCCTGTCCTTAACCCCACCCCCGTGCAGTAATGCTGGTGGCCTTCTTAACGACTTCCTGGGTCTGCAGCTAACGTTTTGTGATTGGTTTACCAGAACACCGCCATCCCTCCGAACTTCACTCATTCAAAACCCCTTCTGATTTGAAGGCCTCCAGAGAACCACCTCTTGACCTTCTCTGCAGGGAAGAGTTACAGCTAATCCCTGCCCTCCCGAACTGCAGCTCCACCTCACTGGTGCCTGGTGATATTCCCTGCCAACAGCACCAGGGAATCTCCCTCCTGAAGCAGGAGCAACATTCCCAGGATTAACCCCGTCTATGCCAGTCTTGCTCTGACCGTTGATGCTGGGTCACCCACAGGGGCCGGTGTGTCGGTGTGGGTTTGTTTCTGACCTCTCTGTACCTTTCTCCCCAGCACACGGGCGCAGGCAGTGAGGGGGGCGGTCAGTCGCTGGTGTCACCTGGGAGCTGCCTGGAGGATTTCCGCACCACCCCCTTCGTGGAGTGTAACGGTGCCCGGGGAACCTGCCACTACTTCGCCAACAAGCACAGTTTCTGGCTCTCCACCATCGATCCCGAGCAGCAGTTCGAGGCGCGGCCGGTGGCTGACACGCTGAAGGCTGGGCAGCTACTGACGCGGGTGGGACGGTGCCAGGTCTGCATGAAGAACTTGTAACGGCTCCTCAGTGAACCACCGCCAGCTGCCCAGCTCCACTGCCAGAAGTCACCCGGCACTGCACCCTGGTGGGACAGTCCCAACCCACCACCCACCCCTCTGAGCCGCCGCCGCTTGCTCGTCGGCGCTAACCGGTGCCCGCGGACTGTCCGCTCACACTGAACACTGACACTGCGCCCCGCATCCCCTCCTCACACCCTGATCCTGGGGCCCAGGAACCCGGCCCAGAAACCTCAACTCCCATCCCAGGGCGAGGCTCCTCACTCCAGGCTGAAGGAGCGCCACACTGCCCGAGGAGGAACTGAGGGAGTGTCACACTGGGAGGGGCGGTACTGAAGGAGGGTCACACTGTGGGAAGGGCGATTACTGAGGGAGGATCACACTGGGAGGGGTGGTACTGAGGGAGGGTCACACTGAGGGACTGTGGGAGGGGTGGTGCCGAGGGTACCAAGCTCCACGTCACTGGAGATTATGCCTTTCACATAGAGTTAAACCATCCATCTGTTGCACAATGTTCAGAGGCATGAACGTGATCCTGGCTAACATTACATTCCCAACCAAAACCAATCATTAGATTCCGTTTCCTCTCTGGGCAGCTGAGTGGGGAGAGGGAGTGTTCACTTTGCCTGCAGAAATGTGTTACTGCAAATCAACCCTACCGGCTACACTGCATTGTCGAATGATGCAAATGGTGCTATGTAAATTCCCCCGGGCTCTTTTACCATGCAACTCCGTGTTTGTACTTGAATCTGTGTGGGTTACTGGCTGCTTTAATATGCTCAGTGCTACATATCTCGCCACTAACTTATGTTTGATAAATGATTTGCTATTCGGCAAGAGGCACTACTGTGTAACACTGACAGATGAAAGGCTCAACATCGTCACAGGTGTTGCAGGAAGTTACCGAACACAGTGCAAAAATAGGGAAGCAATGTGTCCTGTAGCAGGTGTTAAATCTGCACTGTGCCAGTGTATGGCACCAATAGTGGGCACTGCTGCACTGTGCCAGTGTAGTGGGCACTGCTGCACCGTGCATCTGAAAGTTGTTTCACTGGAAGTGAATTTCAGAAGTGGCCCAATGCCCCCGACGATGGAGAACGAGCTGCCTGCTCGGTTTCTACCCACCTGCAGTGAAGGATTTACTGCAGCTGACTCTGCAATGTTAGACAGCAAAGTTACACAACCAGTTGTCTTCCAATAGAACACTAGGGCATAACACAACAGAAAGCATGCTTGTTCAAACTGCAATTAACCTGTACAAATGCTCCCTTTTCATATGTACTGTAAGACGTGAAGCTCTTAATCGATGTAATTATCCAGATTAAAAGTATTTTAGAGAAACAAAGGACTGCAGATGCTGGAATCCAGATGAAAAAAACAACTCAGCAGGCCAGGCAGCATCCGTGGAGAAAAACATTCAATGTTTCGGGTCAGGACCCTTCTTCAGGACTGAAGATAGGAAAAGGGGAAGCCCAGTATATAGGAGGGAAAAGCAGAGCAGTGATAGGTGGACAAAAGAGGGGAGGTGGGATGGGCACAAGGTGGTGATAGGTGGAGGAGGGGAGAGCAGATCCACCAGGGATCTGGTTAAAAAGTATTTTACCAGAAGTAACTCTTTAATGTGGTTTTAACACTCGTCTCTACTTGTAAATAGTGCCACACCTTGGGGTTTTTCTTGATCCTACTCACCAAGGACCTCTCATGCCCACTTCTAGCTCTCCTAAATCCATTCTTAAGCTCCCTCCTGGCTACCTTGTAACTCCAAAGCCCTGTCTGATCCTTGCCTTCTAAACCTCAGGTAAGCTTCTTTCTTCTTCTTGACAAGATATTCTATGTCTCTTGTCAACCATGGTTCCTGTTGCCAGGTTTAAGATTTTAGAATTTTATTTCAAGCCATGGTCAGTAAGGCAAGTGTTGAATTACATCCAGCAGCGTTTCTGGCACTGATTCAGGGCAACAAGGGGCCAGGTGATTTGGCTTAGACTGCTGACTGCTGAATGGTTTCAAATGCACTGGGAACCCCTGTGACAATTGACAGAAGAGCAGAAATAGAGAGCTGTGGTAAATACCAGTTACCTCACAAAACGTTATCTCTGTTGAAGGAATGCGCACAAACCGCTTTCAGGTAGTGTATTGTTTGACACACCAAGGTCAGACACCGGTGAATTCAACAGTGAATTTAAAGTTCATGTCTGGTAACAGTGGCATTTAAAATATTATTCAGGGAAGTGTTGGCAATCAATTAGGAAACAACTTAATCACATTAATGGCCTCACATTACAAGTTGTGTTTACATTCAGTTTAAAAATTAAATTAAAGCAAGATGTTTTGATAAATTATAATCTGATCATGCGCACAGTGCAGTTTCAGCCCCACCGTGAGCAGGGTGGCACAATCAGGTTGGTGTTCACAACATCCTCGGGGCAGCAGTTGCCTGTCACATGAACCTCTGACACCAGTGACTGGGAATTCAGTGCTGGCTACAGGGGACCATGAATGGGAGACTCACTTCCACCGGGTCCAAAACACAGGGTGAAGTCTAGAGCGACAATGTTCCCAAGCGATCCAGCACTTGGTGCATCAACCACCAACATCCTGCCTGGTATTCCAGCAGGCAGTGGCCCCAGGGGACATGTGTCCTTTAGACACAGTGGCCTGGATCATGTATGTTCCCAGTTACAGTGGTTCGGGGACGGAAGGGGTCTCCTAGTCCGGAGCGGGGCTGCGATGCCCACTCTAGAACGCAGTGCCCATCTGCTCACGTGTGTTCTAGAACAACGGCCCGGGCCACCTGGGATCTGGAACACATGGGTCCCTGTCCGTGAGCCCGAGAACAGCCCGGCCTAGGTGGCGCAAGTTCTAGAACACCCCATCACACACACACACACGTGTGTGTGCTCTAGGGCACTGCCCCAGGACATCCATGTTCCAGAACACCACACACACGTGCTCTAGGACACTGCCCCGGGATGTCCATGTTCTAGAACGCAGTGGTGTGACTCCATTGGTTCCACAAGGAAACCACGCTGTGGCCTCGTCCTCTGTGCGGGACCATCCCGCACGCAGTCTCCCCGCACCGCCGGACAGGGACAGGGTGTTCTAGGTGCAGCAGGTCGCCCGGGACTGCTCCGGTTTGGCGCTGTGCCTCAGGTCCACAGTCTGGGACGGCTCCTTTGGTTTGCTTGCCATTCCAGACACCACCGTCTCCAGGACAGTCTCGAAGAGCAGGTCCACATTGTGGCCGGACTTGGCGCTGGTTTCGAAGCACATGGTGTGGGCAGGAGGCAGCGCCCCCTCCTCCAGCATGCGGTACCTGAGCAGCTGGTTGTACAGGTGGATAGCGTCCTCCCTCCTCACCTGCCTCTGTGCTCGGGGGCACGCCTCCCCCTCCGCCTGCGCGCACTCCTCTGTCAGGTCCCACTTGTTGCCGGCCACGGCAAAGATGCAGCCGGGCAGCGCCGAGTCGGTGAGCGCCAGGAAGCGGTCCTCCAGCTCCCAGAGACTCTGCCGGTTCGTCACGTCATAGGTCAGGATGACGGCAGCTGCACCCCTGCAGTACATGGAGCCCAGCCCGTGGAACTGCTCCCGGCCTGGGGGGGAGAGAGAGCGGCAGACATCAGCCCACACTCCGGGACCTGGGTACCCCCGACCCCACCCGCCCCCGGACACAGGGAGGGGAGGGGGTCCGCGGCCTCTGCCACTTCCATCCAGCTGCTGGAGCTGCAGCTCCTCCAACAGCATCGAGCTCCACCCCACAGCCCAACGAGCACCCCTGGACCTGACCTCAGCGGTGAATCACCGCGCAGCTTCCACACACAGCAACAGACAGGTTGCAAACCGGGACATGGAGTCATACAGCAGGGAAACAGGCACCCAGGTCCACACCAACTAGTGGGCACCCATCCGTATTAGTCCCACCTCCCAAAACGTGGGCCACAGCCTTCTGTGCCTGGGCAATTCAAGTGCCTGAACATGTAGATACTTCTTGAACACTGCAATGGGTGCAAATATCAGCAACCTGTCCTGCTCCAATCACAATGACACTACGAGCAAGGAAGCTCACCAGCACCTCTACTTCCTCAGGAGGCTGAAGAAATTTGGCATGTCCCCATCAACCCTCACCAATTTTTATCGATGCACCACAGAAAGCATCCTCTCCAGATGCATCCCAGCTCGGGACGGCAAGAAACTGCAGAGAGATGTGGACACAGCCCAGCGCATCACGGAAACCAGCCTCCCCTCCATGGACTCTGTCTACACTTCCTGCTGCCTCAGTAAAGCAGCCGACGTAATCAAAGATCCCACCCACCACAGATATTCTCTCTTCTCTCCTCTCCCATCAGGCAGAAGGTACAAAAGCCTGAAAGCACATACCAAAGGCTCAAGGACAGCTTCTATCCCACTATTTTAAGACTCCTGAACGGACCTCTCATTGACTAAAGGATGAATTCTTGACATCACAATCTACCTTATCACGGCCCCTGCACTCGATTTGTCTCCCTGCATTGCACTCTCTCTGTAACTGCAACACTAGATTCTGCATTTTCCCCCCTTTTGTACTACCTCAAAGTAGTTATGTACGGAATGATCCGTCAGGATGACACGCAAACAAAAGCTTTTCACTGTATCTTGATACATGTGACCATGATAAACAAATACCAATACCAGTGACTCTGCTTCCCCCACTCTCTCCAGCAGTGCATTCCAGGTACTCACCACTCTCTGGGTGAAGAAGGCCCCCCTCAGATCCCCTCTAAACTTCTTACCCCTTACCCTAAATCTATAGCTTTATCTACCTCTGACAAGGGGAATGTTTGCCACAGTCTACCCTAATTAACCCCTCATAATGTTATGTATCTCAGCAGGTCCTCTCCTAAACCCCTCTACTCCAGAGGGGACAGACCCAGCCTCTCCAGTCTCTCCTCAGGCATCCCAGGCAACACCCTGGTGAACCCGGAGACGCAATAGAGCATAAATGCTGAAATCTGGAGCAACACACAAAATGCTGGAGGAACTTGGTGGGTCAGGCAGCATCTGTGGAGGGAAATGGAAGGTCAGCGTTTTGGGTCGAGACCCTTCATCAGGAGCCGCTGAGTTCCTCCAGTGCTTTTCCTGTTGATCCAGGTGAATCTGCTGAAAGAGCTTAGTGGAGGGAAAGGGTTGGTCAAGAGGTTGCCACGGAGCTGGGTATAGGTCTAATTTGGATGGGGACATGCACATGGAATCCTGGAGCGGAGCAGAGGGATCCCTCAAAGGAGGTGCCATGAACATAGTTATGGAGCAAACTGTATAAGAGGTTGTGGCACCAGGTGAAGGACTTGGTCAGATCAGCTGGTGCACCGCATGTGGCATCACACTGCTCAGCAGGAGATTACGGCACCAATGGAAACCGAGGGGAGAGGGATTCCCACGGACGTTCTGGTGGGGAGGGGTGGCGAGGCAGAGGGTGTGAAAGGCATGTAGGGTGTTGGGAGTTCTCCCCTCTCCTGGGTGGGGGGGGTGGGGTCTGGTGTTTGTCACGGACTCCCAGTGTTCAGCCTGCATGGGCGAGGGAGTGGGAGGTCTGAGCTCCCTCCAACGGAATCCCCCAGCCCCCGAGGGGACTGCTTCCTCCATCGCAATGACAACTACCATTTATATAACACCATAGAGGGGCTGAAGTGTAGGGGTTTGGGGAGAGGGAGCTCCAGAGCTCAGGAAGTGGAGAATAGCAAGGGGCTGGAACGGTGGAGATCAGAGGGGGTGTGGGGCTTGGAGCTGAAGGAGGATGTGAAGGGACTGAACCCCATGGTGGGGGTGTTGCCACGCTGGGAGCCAGGGTGGGTCAGGAGGACAGGACATCACCAAGCCTCTCAGGAACCCCTGTCCCACCGTCCCAGAGCCAGTGAGCTTGTCCTTGCTGCTGGTGTGACAACTGTGCCAAGGAACCATGTCCACACACCTCAGCATCACCTCCTTTAGCACCGGTGCTCTGTGGTTGGGTGTGTGGGTCACTTACTCATGGACATCAGCGCTCACAGTCCGACACACACTCACTGTACAGAGTGCACTTCCAAATGACAGCTGACTGGGGCTGAAGCCCAAGAATACAAACTCCACACAGTCAGAAGGTCCAAGAGGTCACTGTTTGTACCTCCTCCTAGTGAATGTTCCCCAACTGTGCTGCCACATCCAGGAGATGTTTGAGGATCTACGTGGAGCCAGTGAAACTCCAGCCTACCTGTCGAATGCCAAATCTGTCCCCTCCTCACACAACCCACGAGAAGGCTTTCTCCAACAGTGTTAGACATTGCACTAAAGAGAGCTTTACCACAAAGGTATTCTGGTCCTCGGTTCAATTCCTGTTTTTACAGAGTTGGAAATAAAGAGAACCATAGACAGAGGAGCCGTGCTGACCATGAGATTCTCCACACGAGAGCCGGCAGAGGCTGGAATCTGGAGCAACACACAAACTGCTGGAGGTACTCAGCGGGTCAGACAGCGTCTGTGGAGGGAAATGGACAGTCGATGTTTTGGGTCTTGACCTGAAATGTTGACTGTCCATTTCCATTCAGAGAGTTCTCCATTAGTCCCACTCCCCTACTCCCTCCCACAGCCCTTCCATTACTCCCCCAGTTCCCTTTGGAAAGTTCCCATTGAATCCCCTCCCACTGCCCTTTCAGGCAGCATGTTCCAGATCACAGCAACTCGCTGTGTGAAAACACTCCCCTCTGGTCCTTCTACCCTTCATTCCATCTCCTCTGGTCACCAACTCTCCTGCCCCAGGAACAGTTTCTTCAGCAAAACCCCTCCTGGTTTTGAACACCTCCATTAAATCTCCCCTTAACCTTCCCTGTTCCAGGGAGATGTGCCCCAGTTTCTCCAGTCTCCCTGTTGTACTGAAGTTCCTCACTCTGAGGCTGCTCCAGTAAACCTCCTCCGCACCCTCCCTGAGTCTGGGACCTCTCCCTGCCATGGGTGCTCTGAACTGGACACACATTTCCAACTGGGGCTTGATAAAGTCTGCGTCCCTGTAAATCACCATCCTGGCTTTTACTCGGCATTGACTTTCAGGCCCGGGACTGGGACATCCAAATCTTTGTCCTCAATGACGCACAGCTAGTTTGTACTTTTGTTAAGTTTGTAAACTGTAGCCAGTGACGTTTACAGTTCAGTGTAACCTTAAACTGTGTCCACACAAACAGCTAGATCTCAACCACTCCCAGTCACCTGATCTCCAGGTTTAACTGGGCCGTCCAGCCCCAGAAACAATGAGTTTAGTGCCTTTATTTAAATACCTGTGGAAGTCTTGTGCAAGATTGGAAGGAGAATTTCACCAGACCAGAGGGAACAAGTCGAAGATTGTCCTGCCAAACTTGTGCAAAGTTCTATGGCACCTCAGCTTGCTCAGTGTTCCTTATCCAAAGAAACGAGGACGGGCTGTTCAGCCCATCAGGTCCAATTCTGGGCAGCGGAGTGGTAACAGCAGGTAGTGCCGCTACCTGACAGCACCAGGGACCCGGGTTCAATCCTGACCTGTGGTGCTACCTGTGTGGAGTTTGCATGTTCTCCCTGTGACCACATGGGCCAACCCCCACCAACCCCACCACCCACCCCCCCACCCACAAGTGCTCTGGTTCCCTCCCACATCATGAAGATGTGCGGGTCAGTGGGTTAATTGGCCGCTGTAAATTGCCCCTAGTACGTAGGGTGGGGGTAGAATCTGAGGGAGCTGGTGGGAATGTGGGGATTGGGGTAAAAGGGACAGCATGAACAGTGGGCTGAAGGGCCTGTTTCTATATTGTAGGACTCTCGGGCACTGCCATGCAATGAGGTCTGTACCAGCACCACCTCCCCACCCCATTTCCCAACCACAATCGCGGGACTAGTCCAGCAATCCCAGATCTGGCATTTCACATGGATCCCCAGCCTGGTCATGTGACTGTACCGGAGAAGGTGCAGAGGAGATTCAGGGTTTAGCCAAGGAACGATTGGAGAGGCTTGGGTTATTGTCCTGGTAACAGAGGAAGGGGAGATCCAACTCCGGTGTGTGACATTATGAGGGTTCTACATACAGGAAGAAAATAAGGCCTCAAAACGCAGAGGCACAAAGCAATTAGTAGAAGGATTCGAAGGGAGATGAGGAGAAGCGTTTTCACCCCAAGGGTGGCGGCACCTGGAACTTGCTCGCTGAGGGGTTGGGTGACAGAAACATTCTCTACGTTTCAACAGAACACGTGAAGATTCATGACCTGCAGGGCTGGGAGTGAGATTAGACTGTTCCTTTTCATCCAACACCAACATGATGGGCCACATGGCCTCCCTTTACATAATTAATTTTCAATTATTCTATGAACAGCCTTGTCGGAGAAAGATCCAGCTTCCCACTGTGATCCAGGGTCACCCCGACATGTCCTGGCACTTATTTTAAGGTTCTCGAGGTGAAGGTGATTGGAAACACCTTGTGCTCTCTCTGTCGACACAGAGAACGTGGCATTGGGTGCCTGTACAGGAGGGACTCTCCCACGTAGGGACTAGATGACCTGTTGGGTTGGCCGTAGGGACAGGTGGGTCCAGTTCCTTCACGGTAATGGACCAACACCATGTGCCAGCTCTGTGGCACGGAGTGACTGAGTCACTAGGAGAGAGGGACTGTGTTCCTGGGAATCGTGGCACTGGGCAGTGATAGCTCCAGGGATACTCACACTATGGGGTGCACCGGCCCCACTGAATGAGACCACAGGTCGGGTGGGCTCTGGGCCACTCCCAGCCACCGATGGCTACAGTTCCATTACTGGAGGAGAGGGGACAACCTGAGAGGAGAGCACAAGAAGGCACAGCCCTCTTCAGAGCTGGGGTGGTGATCATGGCACAGTTACAGGCGGATCCAAGGATGCCCCAAGTGAAAGGGCAGAGAGGGAGGTGAGCAGTAAAACCTCCCCAGGACAGGGGGGGGGGTTGGTGGGGGGGGGAAGCAGGGGCTGGTGCAGGGGGGTGGGGAAGAGCAGGGGCAGGGGAGCTGGACCCTATGTGGTGGGGGGGGGGGGGGCGTGGGGAGAAGCTGGGCCCAATGCTGCCTCTGTCAGAGTTCACAGAAAGGTGGCACAATGCAAAGCCAAGCACCATGGAATAATCTGCTGGTGCTGAAGGACAGGCGATGACCCAGGGATCAATACAATGCAGCTCTGTGACATCAGGGACACTTCTCTGCAATACAGTGGGTGAGTTCAGAGACTCAGGGTGTCCTAGTGACACTCTGGACATGGTGGTGATAATGGGCCACCTCAGCATGCTGGGGGAGATGGACTCCCTGCCCACTTTGAGCAGAATGTATCCTGTTATCCCTTGGGCAGCACCTTCCTCCCAACCCATGGCAAAGCTCAGAGCCCCCAGTGACAACCAGTGCAGCAGAGTCATGGGTGAAGTGATTTGGGACTCGTAAGAAGGTCACGGGACAAGTTCTCCAGTTAAGTCTGGCCAGAGTTTTACTGAATTACATCTCTCACTTCTGCATTCCTGCCCTGAGATCTCACTTGCTTCCTGCCCATTGATTCCCAAAGTCTGGGTTCCTGTGCCCCAGCTTCCCTCTGGCACTGACTTTGGGGGGGGGGGGGGGGGGGGTGCGGGGTGGTGATTGTAATTTCCAGCAACAAGCCGCGTGGGAACAGGAGTCTTGTGAGGATGTTGTAACAAGCTGCTGGCAAATAAAACAGTCCCAGTCAGGTCTTGTGACCAGTGCAGAGGTGGAGAAACAGCTTTAAAACAATCTGTGGCTTCAGTCTCCAACAGACAGAACATTGCACAATTAGCATTTCCGTCATGAGTCAAAACAGAATCAGAAGCATTTACACAAAGAGGCACTGGACTTGTGTGTGAGCAGTGGAGTGTCTCATGGACTCACGGTACAGTAAAAGGAAACTTCCTTAGTCAGTCCTGTCAGGAAAAGGCCAGAGCTCATTTTACTGGTTTCCCATTGCTGCCAACTCTGTCTCACAGCCACCGGGGATTTAATCAAACACACAGCCCCAGAGAATAATTACTCCGCTACCCAATCACTGGGAGTGAATGGGCTTCAGTGGGCAGCGGCACCAAGTAAACCGCTCCCAACCCACGCACTGCATCCCGTAATCAGTCCAGTGTTCAAGAGCACAACTCAGAACAAGCTGTGACTACAGTCAAAGTGTTGACTGTAGAAGGAGGAAGGTTTTGCTGTTAGGATCCGCCACCCTCCCAAGCACCACACAGCTGCTTCCAAAATGTAACCTCCAAGGTCAGCAAAAGTGACAGTCAATTCCTGGAATGGTACAGTGCAGAAGAGATACTGTGCTGAGAGTCTGGAGACAGAGAAGGCATTTCCTCTGGTGGGGAAGTCCACAACAAAAATGTGAGCCAGAGATAAGCCATCAAAATGGTCTCCCAGTCCCAATTATCCAGCATTCAAGTCTCTGGTGCGGGGTTTGAACTCAGGACCTTCTGATGAAGCCCAATGTCCCACCACTCCTCTTCCACTGGCAGGGTACCTCAGGGTTGCGGAAGAGTTACCTTCCACTATAGACGTGTGGATTTGAGCTGGCTGAAAGGTCCTCTGAGATACACAGACTCTGCCACAAGTGCGGCAGGGCACTTGGTGGGGTGGATTGTGGTAACTGATATGGTCTGTCACCATTTACCCTGAGCTTCTGGGTGCTCCCAAGGACCGGATTCAAGGTTCTCTGTGCCATCCCGAATGTTCCTTCACTTTGAATGTTGATGGGCCAGGAATTCCCAGGAATCACCTTGTTTTCAAGGTGACTCTGAGCCCATCCTTCAACCTGTTCCCGTCCGCCTGGTAATCTGCTCCTGGTTGGAGATCTGGAGAGAGCCACCAACGTGGCCTTGCCCAGGAACCAAACACTGGGGATGCTAGCCCAGGGGAGGACACTGACGGTGGCTCATTTATCCTTCCCCTGGATTTTGTGGTATCTCTCCATGCTGCTGTAGGTAGTCCAGGTCCCCGAAGCATATGGGAGGGCAGGGATCAGTGCTGCCTGATAGACCACAAGCTTATAGACAGTTTGAGGTCTAGTTCTTCAAACAGCCTTTTCCTCAGTTGGACAAAGGCAACAGGGAATTCCCTCACCGGTATCCGCCTTTGCTGAGAGGTGGCTCCCAAGATATCAGGAGTGGTCCCCATTCTTGTTTTGAAGCTGCACTGTCAGAGGGCAGTGTGGGCGTAGCTGGGGCAGTTTGATAGGGAACCTCAGTCTTGAGGACGTTGAACAGGAGTAAGTCAGGAGTAAAACGTCAGGAAGATTGGATCTATGCCCAATCTCTGTTACAAAGTCTGCTCCCAAGACCCGTACTGCATCCTGCCTCAGCACGGAATTGATGGGCTGCAGACCACGTCCGCACTAAGATAATCAATTCCGACAGCAGCAGCACTTCACTGCACCCTGCCACAGAAAGCCTTTCCATGTCACCTCCAGACAGTGGTGCAGTGGTAGAGCCACTGCCTCACAGCTCCGAGGACCTGGGTTCGATCCCAACTTCTACTGCTGTCTGTGTGGAGTTTGCACATTCTCCCCATGACCATGCACATTTCCTCCAGATGCTTCAGTTTCCTCCCACACGTGCTGGGAGGTTAAATGGCCGCTGCAAACTGCCCCATGTAGGTGAGTGTCAAAAGAATTAAAGGGGAATTGATGGGCCTGTGAGAGAGAACAAGTGGCCTGGCCACAAGGAATTAAGGGACTGATCCCTGGGAACCAGCATGGATTGGATGGGCCATGGCTTCCTCCTGTGTTGCTATGTGTAAGATTGTTTACACCCAAGCTCTTGAATCCTCTCCATAAATCTCACCACCTCACTAGGTTACTGCTTCTTAGCCCAACTCTTTGCCCAAGGTTTTAGTCCCCATGTTGTTTGAGGTTAAATTATCTCTGTCACTTTGCTGTGATGCACTCCAGAATGTTTCAGGTGCCACAGGAACACGTTTCAGGTGCCCAATTCACTTCAAGGACGAGCTAAGCACCAAAGACTGCTGCACCTTCCACCTAGCAGTCACCCCCGTCTTGCCTTGTAAAAGTCTGGAATAACCAGTCTGAAAACCAGAGCAACAACAGCTCCCTCCCCAAACTGCCAGAGTAGTTGGTAAGTGACAAGTGACAGAGTGCAGGCGGTCCAGCTCAGTAAATATCCTGATGCTGAGCACACTTCTGACCCAAATGTACACAGAAAACACTCAGCAGGTCAGGCAGCATCTGTGGAGGGAGAAACTGGGTCAATATTTCAGGTTGATGACTCTTCAATGGAGCAGTTTGATAAAAGGTCATTCACCCATGACATTAACTCTGCTTCTCTCTCCACAGCTGCTGCCTGACCTGCTGAATATTTCCAACACTGTTTTTATTTCAGGTTTCCAGCACCTGCAGTATTTTGCATTTGTACAGAGAGGGTTGGATGCTGGTCTGCAAACCCGGAAAACCATGAACACTGACTGGGAATTCTTCACCAGGATTACACGGCTGCAGGAGCTGCAACCACACTCACTCCTGGGCCACCCTTTCAGTACCTCCCCCCACCACCAGTCACTCTCCCTCACCCCCCAACCCCAGTCACTCCCCCAGGAAGAAACGCTTGCATTTCTCTAGCCCTGCTCCTGCACCTGGGGCTTCACAGCCGATGAAATTATTTCACTGTCTGGTCTCGCTGTAGATAATGCAGAGTGCGTAGCTAGCTCCCAAGACAGTACAGTGATAATAACCATGAGCCCTGCTGTAGAGAAACTGGTCAAGGACCATACACTCCCATAGGGTGGAGCTCCCTCTGTATCTGGAACAAGGCAGCCAGGGTGGTCTTACAGGGGATTTACAGGTTTGGTAGAGTAATGATTACATTTGTGGTGAGATCAAAGCTGACAACCTCCCCATCAGGCAATCCCTGGAGAGCCGCTGGGGGTTCCAGAGGAACCCGTGTCCCGGGATCGGGAGGGGAATGGTATCATCAACATTTTGGGTCAAAACCCTCTATCAGGACAGAAGGGGAGGAAAGAGTGTTGAGACAGGAGCCCGAGATGATTGGTGGACTCCCTCCACTCTCATTCCTGATTCAACCCAAAACGTCAACAATGCTTCTCCCCCTGCAGACGCCTGCTCGACCTGCTGAGTCCCTCCAGCTGACTGTGTGTTGTTCCAGATTCCAGCATCAGCAATCTCCTGATCCGTGGGATCTTACACTGTGACAGAGCCCCCAGCAGCTCCTCACTCCCCACACACATCCCCACCTCCCACCCCACACATCCACCCCCCCACACATCCACCCACACACCCATCCCACCTCCCCCCACACCCTCCCCACCTCCCACCTCCCCAAACACACCCACCCCACCTCCCCCAACACACCCTCCCACACACCCACCCCACCTCCTCCCACCCTCCCACACACCCACCCCCACCCTCCCACACCTTCCCACACACCCACCCCCACCCTCCCACACCTTCCCACACACCCTCCCACACACCTACCCCCACACCCTCCCACCCACACCACCTCCCCCACACCCACCCACTTCCCCCCCACCCTCCAACACACCCACCCACTTCCCCCCACCCTCCAACACACCCACCCCCACCCTCCCACACCTTCCCACACACCCTCCCACACACCTACCCCCACACCCTCCCACCCACACCACCTCCCCCACACCCACCCACTTCCCCCCCACCCTCCAACACACCCACCCACTTCCCCCCACCCTCCAACACACCCACCCCACCTCCCCCCCACACATCCCCACCTCCCCCACCACACACCTCCCCCAATAGACCCACCCCCACAACTCCCCCACCCCATATCCCCCACTCTCAACACCCAACACTAACTCCTCCCCGCCACTCACAACCCTGCACTCCACGCACCCACCCCCCGCGCCCACGTCTCACCCGCCGTGTCCCAGATGGAGATACTGTGGTTGCCCCAGTGCTTGAGGTAGAAGGCAGCGCCCACCGTGCTGAGGGTGTCCTGGAAGCGGCGCTCGGTGTAACGCTGCAGCAACGAGCTCTTACCCACGTTCACATCGCCCAGGATCACCACCTTCCCGTCCGGCTTCATCATCCTGCCGCCGGCCGGCCGGCGGGCTCCAAGCGCTCACCCTCCGACTAACTTTCCCTCTGAACCAAGCGGAAACGGGCGGAGAAGTGACACCCGCCCGAGAGCCCGCCCCGGAATAAACTTTCCCCAAACTTCACCACTCGCCGAGTTCCGGACACTCGGCCCACGCAACCCTCCATCTTCTCCCCCCCCCCCCCCCCCCCCCCGTCAGTCTCCCATCCCAGTCCCTCCATCTCCCCCCACCGTCAGTTTCCCCCCCATCTCCCCCCATCCCTGTCCCTCCCTCCATCTGCCCATGTCGCCCATCTAATCCCTGTCTGGGAACCCTGAACAAATAAACTGGCCTCACTAAACATGCTCTGTGCGAAGCCTTGCAATATCTGGCCAAGGTCCAGGCAGAGGTGACCTTTCTACAGGGGTGTGGGCTGCCACACCTCCACAAGCGTCCGCGGTGGTGGTGGTGGTGATGGTGATCCCATGGATTATCTGTATGGTCAGCAGGGTGGGGGCGCATTGGAATGATAGTTGCACATCCAGC
The DNA here is from genome assembly GCF_009764475.1 of Pristis pectinata. NCBI lineage: Eukaryota > Metazoa > Chordata > Chondrichthyes > Rhinopristiformes > Pristidae > Pristis > Pristis pectinata. The sequence continues at coordinate 87,447,886 of NC_067415.1, forward strand.
CTAGGGATTCTGCTGTGGGGAAGTCACTCCTCAATCACTGAAGTCAAAGAGTTGGTGGGGGGGGGGGGGGGTGCAGCTCCTCGTGGCAGACGTGAAGTACCGGTTAATTAACGTGTACACCTCGCCCATGCTGGGCGAGTGGCTGGCCATCCTCCGGCAGGTCCCACCACTGCTGGTGATTTTCCAGCCAGTTGTTGTCCGGTGACTTCAACTGCATCATTGATGTGGCTGGACAATCGGGTAGTGCCAACAGGGCAGTGGACAGAACCTCCAGACTCCTGATGGGAACGGTTAAAGAGGCCAAGTTGTGCGACACCTTCAGCACCCCTGCAGGTGGAGCACAGCCGCAACACACTTGGACCAGAATGGGCAGCTCCGTACCGTCCCAGATCAACTTCTTCTTCATGTTCGAGCTAGTCACGGTCAGATCCACCGACGTCATGCTGGTGTTCTCTGACCACTGCCTCCTTCAAGCCTCCTGTCACCCACAGGAGGACCTGAAGGCAGGCAGGGGGTCATGGAAGTTTAACATCAAGCTGCTGATCCCAGAGAACATTGAGGGACTACAGAGGGATTACACAGGTTGGAGAACCGCGAAGCCCCTCTTTGACTCCTCGATGCACTGGTGGGAGGCAACCAAGGAGAACATCAAGAGGTTCTTCATCCTCAGAATTGTTCAGAAAGCAAGACAGGGTCAGAGGAATTGTGCCTACTCCAGATGGACTTTGAGGGGCGTGGATGTGAGGGAGGAACTCCGAGAGGTGAAGAGCCAGCTTACCGGCTGAGTTGTTTTCGGCTCTGTGGGACTGGATGGCCTTGGACTTCTGGAAGTGTACAACGCTGTGCTTCAGGCTAGCAGCATGTCAGACTCCACGAGGAGGGACACCATCACCCTCATCAACAAGCAGAAGGGGGAGACAGAGGACATCAGGAATTGGAGACCCATCTCACTGTTGAATGTAGATTATAAGATCCTGTCCAAGGCCATTGCCAGCTGGGTGAAGTCTGCTCTGGGACAGGTGATCCACCCAGACCAAACCTGTGCTGTACCTGGCAGCAAAATCTCTGACGGCCTTGTGCTGCTCAGGGATACCATCGGGTACATGCAGGACAGAGGGGTGGACACCTGCCTGGTCAGCTTGGACCAGGAGAAGGCCTTCGACATATCACACGTACATGATGGACGTGCTCTCCAAACTAGGTTTTGGGGAGGGAATCAGGAATTGGATCCAACTGCTCTTCACAGACATCCGTAGCGCCGTCCATATCAAAGGGTGGGAGACAGATAGTGTCGCCATCAGGTCTGGAGTCAGGCAGGGCTGTCCTCTCCCCCATCTTGTTCGTGTGTTGCATAGAACCCTTTGCCAAATCCATCAGGAAGGACGAGAGCATCAGAGGGGTGACGTTGCCAGGCAGTGGGGGCACCCAGGTCAAAACCTCTCTGTACATGGACAACGTCACCGTCTCCTGATGGGACCCACGGTCAGTTTGCGGATTGATCAGCATCTGCGTCCAGTTTGAGTTGGCATCGGGGACCAGAGTCAACCACAGGAAGAGCGAGGCCATGCTCTTCGGCACCCAGACCAACTGATCCAACGTCACCTTCGCCATCAGGTCTGACTACCTGAAGGTGCTGGGGATCTGGTTCGGAGAGGCCGAGGCATGTAACAAGAAGTAGCTGGAGAGGATAGGAAAGGCCAAGGAAAAATTGGGACTGTGAAAACAGCGCTCCCTCTCAATAACTGGGGAGAACTTGGTCATCGGGTGTGAGGTGCTCTCAGGGCTGCTGTACTCGAGGCAGGTCAGAATCAGGTTTATTATCACTGACATATGTCGTGAAATGTGGTGTTCTGCGGCAGCCAAACAGTGCAAGACATAAAGACATAAAAATTACTATGAGTTACAAAAATAAATAAATAGTGCAAAAGAGGAATAACGCGGTAGTGTTCATGGGTTCATGGACCATTCAAAAATCTGATGGTGGAGGGGAAGAAGCTGTTCCTGAATCATTGAGTGTGGGTCTTCAGGCTCCTGTACCTCCTCCCCAATGGTAGTAACAAGAAGCGGGCATGTCCCGAATGGTCAGGGTTCTTAGTGATGGATGCCGCCTTCTTGAGGCACTTTTATGCACTCTTTGAAAGGGAGAATAACACTACACCTGTGTGAGTCCCCACAGCATCTGGCGACCCTGTCTCGGAGGCTGATGTCAGAACATCCTTCAAAAGCATAAACCCTTGCAAGGCATCAGGCCCTGACGGTGCACCTGGCCAGGTACTGAAAACCTGTGCCAACCAACTGTCTGGAATGTTCAAGGGCATCTTCACCTTTCACTGCTGCAGTCAGAGGTTCCCACCTGTTTCAAAAGGGCATCAATCATACCGGTGCCCAAGAAGAGCAGGGTGAGCTGCCTCAATGACTATCGCCCGGGAGCACTCACATCTACTGTGATGAAGTGCTTTGAGAGGTTGTTCATGGCTAGAATTAACTCCTGCCTAAGCAAGGACCTGGACCCGCTGCAATTTGCCTCCCGCCGCAACAAGTCTACAGCAGGTGCAATCTCACTGGCTCTCCACTCGGCTTTGGAGCACCTAGACAACAGCAATACATGCATCAGGCTGCTGTTTATTGATTACAGCTCGGCGTTCAACACCATCATCCCCTCAGTACTGATCGACAAGCTTCAAAGCCTGAGCCTCTGTACCTCCTTCTGCAACTGGATCCTTGACTTCCTTATTGGGAGACCACAGTCAGTGCGGATTGGTAGTAACATCACCTCCTCGCTGACAATCAACACAGGTGCACCTCAAGGATGCGTGCTTAGCCCCCGCTCTACTCTCTCTACACTCATGACTGTGTGGTTAGGCACAGCTCAAACGCCATCTATAAATTTGCTGATGACACTGCTGTTGTTGGCAGAATCTTTGATGTTGATGAGGCGGTGTACAGGAGTGAGGTGGATCAGCTGGTTGAGTGGTGTTGCAACAACAGCCCTGCACTCAACATCAGCAAGACCAAGGTCAAGATCAAGGATTTGCAGGGGGAGGGGAACCAGAGTGTTAGAGAAGAAAGTGAGGAGGAAATGATTGTGCGAGGTCTGCAGGTATGGACAGAAATCAAAGGTTTGTACGTGATAGAAATGTTCTCAGGTGCATCTATTTCAATGCAAGGTAAGGCGGATGAGTTTAGGGCGTGGATTGGCACGTGGGATTACGATGTTATTGCTATTAGTGAGATATGGTTGAAGGAGGGGCAGGACTGGCAGCTTAATGTTCCGGGCTTCCATTATTTCAGACGTGATAGAGGGGGAGGGATGAAAGGGGGAGGAGCGGCATTACTGGTCAGGGAACAGATCACGGCTGTGCGTAGACAGGACAGCCCGGAGGGCTCGTCTACAGAGGCCGTATGGGTGGAGCTGAGGAACAGGAAAGGTGTGACCACACTAATAAGGTTGTATTATAGACCACCCAATAGTCAGAGAGAATTGGAGGAACAAATCTGTAGTGACATAGCAGACCGATGTAAGAAACAGAAAGTTGTAATAGTAGGGGATTTTAACTTTCCACATATTGACTGGGACTCCCACACTGTGAAAGGGTTGGATGGATTGGAATTTGTCAGATGTGTTCAGGAAAGTTTTCTAAATCAATATATAGAGGTACCAACGAGAGAGAATGCAATACTTGATCTCCTATTAGGGAACCAGACAGGTCAGGTGACAGAAGTATGTGTAGGTGAGCGTTTTGGGTCCAGTGATCATAATGCAATTAGTTTCAAGATAATTATGGATAAGGATAGGTCTGGTCCTCGTGTGGAGGTTCTAAGTTGGAGAAAGGCCAATTTTGTGGAAATGAGAAAGGATCTAGGTAGGGTGGATTGGGATAAGTTGTTTTCTGGCAAGGATGTGCTCAGTAAATGGAAAGCCTTCAAAGATGAAATTTTGAGAGTGCAGAGTTTGTATGTTCCTGTCAGGATTAAAGGCAAGGGTAACAAACATAGGGAACCTTGGTTTTCAAGGGATATTGGTGAGCTGGTTAAGAAAAAGAGAGAGGTGTATAGCAGGTATAGGCAACTAGGAACAGATGAGGTACTTGAAGAGTATAGGAAATGTAAGAAAATACTAAAAAAGGAAATCAGGAAGGCAAAAAGAAGACATGAGGCTGCTTTGGCAGATAATGTGAAGGTAAACCCAAAGGGTTTCTACAGGTATATTAAGAGCAAAAGGATAGTAAGAGACAGAATTGGTCCCCTAGAAGATCAGAGTGGTCATATATATGTGGAGCCTCAGGAGATGGGGGAGGTCTTAAACAGTTTTTTTGCGTTAGTATTTACTCAGGAAACGGGCATTGTGGATATGGAAGGAAGGGAAACAAGCACTAGTGTCATGGAAAATGTAGAGATTAAAAAGGAGGAGGTGCTTGCTGCCTTACAGCGAATAAAGGTAGATAAATCCCCAGGGCCTGACAAGATATTTCCTCAGACCTTGAGAGAGACTATAGAAGTTGCAAGGGCCCTGGCAGATATATTTAAAATGTCCTTAGCCACGGGTGCGGTGCCAGAGGACTGGAGGATAGCTCATGTTGTTCCATAGTTTAAAAAAGGCTCAAAGAGTAAACCAGGTAATTACAGGCTGGTGAGCCTGACATCAGTAGTGGGTAAATTATTGGAAGGTGTTGTGAGAGATACGACATATGAGTATTTGGACAGCCAAGGGTTGATTAAGGATAGTCAGCATGGCTTTGTGTGTGGTAGATCGTGTTTAACGAATCTTGTGGAGTTTTTTGAGGAGGTCACTAAGAAAGTAGATGAAGGTAAGGCTGTGGATGTTGTCTACATGGACTTTAGTAAGGCCTTTGACAAGGTCCCACATGGGAGATTAGTTCAGAAGGTTCAGTCAATGGGTATCCATGGAAAGGTTGTAAACTGGATTTGAAATTGGCTGAGTGGGAGAAGACAGAGAGTGGTTGTGGATGGTTGTTTCTCAGATTGGAGGCCTGTGACTAGTGGTGTGCCTCAGGGATCTGTGTTGGCGCCATTGTTGTTTGTTGTATATATCAATGATCTAGAAGATAATGTGGTAAATTGGATTAGTAAGTCTGAGGATGACACTAAGATTGGAGGTGTAGCGGACAGTGAGGAAGGCTTTCAAAGCTTGCAGAGGGATCTGGACCAAATGGAAAAATGGTCCAGAAAATGGCAGATGGAATTTAATGCAGACAAGTGTGAGGTGTTGCATTTTGGAAGGACAAATCAAGGGAGGACATACACAGTAAATGGTAGGGCACTGAGGCGTGCAGAGGAACAAAGGGATCTGGGAGTTCAGATACATAATTCCCTGAAAGTGGCGTCACAGGTAGACAGGGTTGTAAAGAAGGCTTTTGGCATCCTGGCATTCATAAATCAAAGTATTGAGTACAGGAGTTAGAATGTTTTGGTGAGGTTGTATAAGTCATTGGTGAGACCAAATTTAGAATATTGTGTGCAGTTCTGGTCGCCGAACTACAGGAAGGATGTCAGTAAGATTGAAAGAGTGCAGAGGAGATTTACTAGAATGTTGCCGGGTCTTCAGGTGTTGAGTTATAGGGAAAGATTGAGCATGTTAGGACTTTATTCCTTGGAGCGGAGAAGAATGAGGGGAGATATGATAGTTTACAAAATGATGAGGGGCATAGACAGGGTTAATGCAAGTAGGCTCTTTCCACTTAGATTAGGAGAGATAAGTACGAGAGCACATGGCTTTAGGGTGAAAGGGGAAAGGTTTAGGGGGAACATTAGAGGGAATTTCTTCACTCAAAGAGTGGTGGGAGTGTGGAATGGGCTGCCATCTGATGTGGTAAATGCGGGCACGCTCTTAACTTTTAAGAGTAAATTGGATAGATACATGGACGAGAGAGATCTGGAGGGGTATGGGCTGGGGGCAGGTAAATGGGACTAGCAGAATAATGTTTCAGCACAGACTAGAAGGGCTGAATGGCCTGTTTTCTGTGCTGTAGTTTTCTATGGTTTCTATGGTTTCTATGGTAATGATTGTGGACTTCAGGAAGGAGAAGTCGGAGAACACACATCAGTCCTCATTGAGGGGTCAGCGGTGGAAAGGGTGAGCAGCTTCAAGTTCCTGGGCGTCAACATCTCAGAGGATCTATCCTGGGCCCAACACATTGATGCAATCATGAAGAAGGCACACCAGTGGCTCTACTTCATTAGGAGTATGAGGAGATTTGCAAATTTCTACAGATGTACAGTGGAGAGCATTCTGACTGGTTGCATCACCGCCTGGTATGGATGCTCCAATGTGCACAATTAAAAGAGGTTAGAGAGAGTTGTAGACCCAGCCAGCTCCATCATGGACACAACGATCCCCGCCCATCCCCCACTCTTCTAACTCTTCCCATTCATCTGGGGGTCCAAGATAGAGCAGGTTCAAAGGGCTATGATGCACGTCACTGGAGAATGGGCAAGAATATATCCCACATCACACCTTTGCACATGGCTGCATCAGGCTGTGCTTGGAACCAAAGTACGTGGGCACCCAGTGTCACTACGTACTGCGGTTCTACCTGTCCCCAGTGTTGTGAAGGATGTGCCTGGCCCCATTGCCATGAATGTCCCAGTCAGCACAGAATGTTCTGCAGGCACTGAGGGACAGGGACACCATGGATACGGTGGGGTGGTTCCCCGAGCAAACTACCCAAATCATCGGGTAGAAAAATGCCAAAAAGTGGGTAGAAAAAACTCCGGAGGTTTCGTGGGTTTCACTTCGGCAGGCGTCAGGACTTCGGAACAGATAAGTTTTTCTTTTTTTTATATAAGGTTTTTATTATAAGGTTTTGTTTTGTAAGGTTCTTTTTTATAAGTTTTTTATATAAGTTCTCTTGGGGAATAGTGGGGGCAGGACTGCGCAGGTGCGTGACGTCAGCAGGTAACGCGTGGGCAGTTTAAAAGGCAAACCGCCATATCCAGCGGGCCGCATCGGAGCGGGCAGTGGAGTGAGAGGGAGCAGAGTGATTGGGCTTTGGCTCAACAGGAGAGGGAGCAGAGTGTTCTGGGCTTTGGCTCAAGGGGCTTCGGCGTAAAGGGGCGAGGAAAGGTAGGTGACTTGAGTTAAGGAAGGAGTATGAGTGCGGTTTCCTGTGCTCAGTGTCAGATGTGGGAGTTCCCAGAGTCTCCCTGCCTCCGGGAAGGCTACATCTGCACCCGGTGTGTCGAGCTGCAGCTCCTGAGGGACCGCGTTAGAGGACCTTTGTCTGATCAGGGAGAGTGAGGAGGTGATAGAAAGGAGTTATAGGCAGGTGGTCACACCGGGGCCACGGGAGTCAGGCAAGTGGGTCACAGTCAGGAGGGGGAAGGGGAAGGGGAAGTACCCCTGTGGCTGTACCCCTTGACAATAAGTACTCCTGCTTGAGTACTGTTGGGGGAGACAGCCTACCTGGGGGAAGCAGCAGTGGCAGTGTCTCTGGCACAGAGCCCGGCCCTGTGGCTCAGAAGGGTAGGGAAGGAGAGAGGAGGGCACTAGTGATAGGGGACTCTATAGTTAGGTGGGCAGACAAGCGATTCTGTGGATGCAGGAAAGAAACTCGAAAGGTAGTTTGCCTCCCAGGTGCCAGGGTTCAGAATGTTTCAGATCGCGTCCAAGATATCCTGCAGAGGGAGGGAGCACAGCCAGAGGTCGTGGTACATATTGGTACCAACGACATAGGTAGGGAAAGGAATGAGGTCCTGAAAAGAGACTATAGAGAATTAGGAAGGAAGTTGAGAAGCAGGACCTCAAAGGTAGTAATTTCCGGATTACTGCCTGTGCTAAGTGACAGTGGGTATAGGAATAGAATGAGGAGGAGGTTAAATGCGTGGCTGAGGGATTGGAGTGAGGGACAGGGATTCAGATTTCTGGATTATTGGGCCCTCTTTTGGGGCAGGTATGACCTGTTCAAAGAGGACCGGTTGCACTTGAATCCCAGGGGGACCAATATCCTGGTGGGGAGGTTTGCTAAGGCTACTTGGGGGAATTTAAACTAGATTTGTTGGGGGGGTGGGATCTGAACTGGAGAGACTGGGGAAGAGGTGTTTGGCTCTTAAATAGAGAAAGCTAGTAGTAGATACAAGAGGGAGGACAGGCAGGTGATAGAGAAGGGACGTACTCAGACCGGTTTGAGATGTGTCTATTTTAATGCAAGGAGTATTGTGAACAAGGCGGATGAGCTTAGAGCTTGGGTAAATACTTGGAGCTACAATGTGGTGGCCATTACAGAGACTTAGATGGCTCAGGGACTGGAATGGTTGCTTCAAGTGCCAGGTTTTAGATGTTTCAGAAAGGACAGGGAAGGAGGCAAAAGAGACGGGGGAGTGGCACTGTTGATCAGTGATGGTGTCACGGTTGCAGAAAAGGTGGACGTCATGGAGGGATTGTCTACGGAGTCTCTGTGGGTGGAGGTTGGAAACAGGAAGGGGTCAATAACTTTACTGGGTGTTTTTTATAGGCTGCCCAATAGTAACAGGGATATTGAGGAGCAGATAGGGAAGCAGATCCTAGAAAGGTGTGGGAATAACAGAGTTGTTGTGATGGGGGATTTTAATTTCCCAAACATCGATTGGCATCTCCAGACAGTGAGGGGTTTAGATGGGGAGGAGTTTGTTAAGTGTGTTCAGGAAGGATTCTTGACACAATATGTAGATAGGCCTGCAAGAGGAGAGGCTGTGCTTGATTTGATATTGGGAGGTGAGCCTGGTCAGGTGTCAGATCTCTCAGTGGGTGAACATTTTGGTGATAGTGATCATAATTCTATCTCCTTTACATTAGCACTGGAGAGAGATAGGAACAGACAGACTGGAAAGGCGTTTACTTTGAGTAAAAGGAATTATGAGGCTCTCAGGCAGGAAATTGGAAGCTTAAATTGGGAACAGGTGTTCTCAGGGAAAAGTACAGAAGAAATGTGGCAAATATTCAGGGGATATTTGTGTGGAGTTCTGCATAGGCATGTTCCAATGAGACAGGGGAGTCATGAGAGGATACAGGAACCGTGGTGTACAAAGGCTATAATAAATCTAGTCAAAAGGAAAAGAAAAGCTTACAAAAGGTACAGAGAGTTAGGTAATGTTAGAGATCTGGAGGAGTATAAGGCTAACAGGAAGGAGCTTAAGAAGGAAATTAGGAGAGCCAGGAAGGGGCATGGGAAGGCCTTGGCGGGCAAGATTAAGGAAAACCCCAAGGCGTTCTACAAGTATGTGAAGAGCAAGAGGATAAGACGTGAAAGGATAGGGCCTATCAAGTGCAGCAGTGGGAAAGTGTGTATGGATCAGGAAGAAATAGCGGAGGTACTTAATGAATACTTTACATCAGCATTCACCATGGAAAAAGATCTGGGGAATTGTAGTGAGGACTTGCAGCGGGCTGAAAAGCTTGAGCATGTAGATATTAGGAAAGAGGAGGTGCTAGAACTTTTGGAAAGCATCAAGTTGGATAAGTCACGGGGACCAGATGAGATGTACCCCAGGCTGCTGTGGGAGGCGCGGGAAGAGATTGCGGAGCCTCTGACGATGATCTTTGCTTCATTGATGGAGACAGGAGAGGTTCCAGAAGATTGGAGGGTTGCGGATGTTGCGCCTTTATTCAAGAAAGGGAGTAGAGATAGCCCAGGAAATTATAGACCAGTGAGTCTTACCTCAGTGGTTGGTAAGCTGATGGAGAAGATCCTGAGAGGCAGGATTTATGAACATTTGGAGAGGTATAATATGATTAGGAATAGTCAGCATGTCTTTGTTAAGGGCAGGTCCTGCCTTACGAGCTTGATTGAATTTTTTGAGGATGTGACTAAACACATCGATGAAGGGAGAGCAGTAGATGTAGTGTATATGGATTTCAGCAAGGCATTTGATAAGGTACCCCATGCAAAGCTTATTGAGAAAGTAAGGAGGCATGGGATCCAAGGGGACATTGCAGTGTGGATCCAGAACTGGCTGGCCCATAGAAGGCAAAGAGTGGTTGTTGAAGGGTCATATTGAGTGGAGGTCAGTGACCAGTGGTGTACCTCAGGGGTCTGTTCTGGGACCTTTACTCTTTGTGATTTTTATAAACGACCTGGATGAGGAAGTGGAAGGATGGGTTAGTAAGTTTGTGGATGACACAAAGGTTAGATGTGTCGTGGGTAGTATAGAGGGCTGTCAGAGGTTACAGCGGGACATAGATAGGATGCAAAGTTGGGCTGAGAAGTGGCGGATGCAGTTCAACACAGGTAAGTGTGAAGTGGTTCATTTTGGTAGGTCAAACATGATGGCAGAGTATAGTATTAATGGTAGGACTCTAGGCAGTGTGGAGGATCAGACGGATCTTGGGGTCCGAGTCCATAGGGCACTCAAAGCAGCTGCGCAGGTTGACTCTGTGGTTAAGAAGGCATATGGTGTACTGTCCTTCATCAATCGTGGAATTGAATTTAGGAGCCGGGAGGTAATGTTGCAGCTATATAGGACCCTGGTCAGACCCCACTTGGAGTACTGTGCTCAATTCTGGTCGCCTCACTACAGGAAGGATGTGGAAGCCATAGAAAGGGTGCAGAGGAGACTTACTAGGATGCTGCCTGGAATGCGGAGCATGCCTTATGAAAGCAGGTTGAGGGAACTCAGCCTTTTCTCCTTGGAGTGACAGAGGATGAGGGGGGACCTGATAGAGGTGTATAAGATGATAAGAGGCATTGATTGGGTGGATAGTCAGAGGCCTTTCCCCAGGGCTGAAACAGTGGCCACAAGAGGACACAGGTTTAAGGTGCTGGGGAGTAGGTCTTGAGGAGATGTCGGGGTAAGTTTTTTACTCAGAGATTGGTGAGTGCGTGGAATGGGCTGCAGGCAATGGTGCTGGAGACAGATACGATAGGGTCTTTTAAGAGACTGTTGGATAGGTACATGGAGGTGAGGAAAATAGAGGGCTATGAGTAAGCCTAGTAATTTCTAGGGTAGGGACATGTTCGGCACAGCTTTGTGGGCCGAAGGGCCTGAATTGTGCTGCAGTTTTTCTATGTTTCTATCGGCAGAATGTCTCATTGCCAGAGCTCACCAACAAGCACCAGGACCTTGCTAACTGGCAGTGAGAAGGGCCCTCCATGTCAGATCCTTCCTGCATGGTTGGAACATCACTTCCAACATACGCTGCCCTCGGGACGGCTGTGATGAGAACGAGGTGGTCTCCCACCTTTTTGCAGACTGTGGATTTGTTAAGAGGGTGTAGAGAAGGATGCAAAGGTCCCTGTCTCCGTTCGTCCTGAGCACCTGTGATAGAGGACTCTCTGATCTCCGGGCTGTTACCGGAGACACACACCTAGACAGACATCAAGTGCTGCTGGAAGATCATCACCGTGAAAGACACTTCTTGGTGTGCCCTAAATGTGTTGGTCTCCCAGCACAGCGGGATGTCGCGAGGGAACACTGCCGACTGGCACATTCCAGGCTGCAGGAGCCCGTGCTGAGGGACGCACTGAAGCTCAGGGCAGCCAATGCTAAGGCTCTGTGGGGAAGGTCCACAGACTGGGCTCCTTCCTCTACAGGACCTGGTGGGGAAGCCCCTGAAATAATGGGAGGGTGTATCACCCCAGGGGGACACATGGGTGGCAATGGTGCTATGTACAAGAAAGATGTGTTAACACTACTGTGTACAGAACCAGCAATACTGAGTGTATGGACCAAACAACAGAAAGAATGTAAAGAGCTGTGCACTGTGTTCTACTATTGAAAGTTTATTTTTGAAATGTAAAAGAAATTCTACTTTCTCCCCAAGCTCTTTGATGCCTTTTGTGCCTCTACCTCACCCCTTCAGCACAGGGGTTTGGTGCACAGGGTGGCAGGTTGATGGTGACATAGGAACCAGGGAACAAAGGGGAGAGGAACAGCTTCAGCAACTTTCTGAAGGAACGGGGTGAGCGCTCATCCTGTGCAGGAGGAACAAGTTGGAAAGCTCTTTCCAAAGCTAGCAGAAGGCTGATGAGCTGAATGGAAATTAAACCTCTGGTCCTCCCTCCAGTGATGATGCCTGACACACTAAATATGTGCTGAGGCTCTGTGGTTAGTTCCTCCTGTGCTGCTTCATTCTGTAATTCTCGAATCTCAGAGTGAAGAAGCATCAGCTTGTGTTTGTTGAAAGAGAAACAGAGAATTAGAACCATGAAGAAGGGCTACAGAAACGAAACGTTACCTGCTACTCTCTCCACAGACACGGCCTGACCTGAGTATTTCCAGCATTTTCTGTTTTTAATTCAGTTTTCTAACATCTGTAGTTTTTTTTCATTTTCACCTCCTTGCATTAGTTGTCAGGAAACAGGAGGAGGCCATTCGGCCCTCCCCTTGTACCTCTCCCCCTTTCAATAAGATCGTGGCTGACCTTTCCTGATGTGTGTTTGTGTTGATATCTATTTCAACACCAGCTCTGCTGGGTTCTGCATTTGCATGTTGGTCATTTTATTAACAGTCGATGATAAATTCAAATGGGCACCAGGTCTTACAGTAAAACAGCAGCTCCTTGCTACAAGTTGCACTTTTAGCCTCTGTTCACTGCTGACAATGAGAGATTTATTTCATTTACTATTGAGCAATGGGAGTTTGTGGCAGGGTTGACAGTCAGCATTTCACGCCCACTTGTACTGTGACCAGCTTGTTTTCAAACTGAGCTCAATGGTTCATACTCTTCTAGTGGAATTTGAACTCATGTCCTCGGGATTATTAGTCCAGTAAAATGGTCACAACACTCCAGTGTGATGTGTTCTTTGGAATCCTGAATTCCACCAGCTATAACAGTCCATGTAATTCTAACAAGGGCATCATCTGTCTCAGTGGATGGATGTACTGGTCCCATTGGGATAAAGTGATTGGAGCCCAATGCATGGTCACATCCCCGGCGTCAGGCAGCAGGTAACACAGGGAGGTTCCACCTCCTGAGGCATGGATCAATGCTTTGGAGAATGCTGGTGGTGGAGTGCACTTGGTCTCTGCCACCTGTGAGATGTGCTCAATGTTCAGAGGATGCTCAGTCAGTGGTAAAATGCCTTCAATTCACTGCAGTTTCTGACTCCCTCTGGGCTTTCAGTACGCTCCATTAGAAGCTGTGGGTGGATACTTCTTAGGTGATTGTTTGCATGACTTGCTTCACTTTGGTTCTGTGGATTCTGAGGTGAGTGCTGAGGGCAATGTGGGACCCACAGGTGAGGCAGGAGGTGTCTGACTGGGACTTTAGGAGCTGGTTTGCTCTTTCCACTGGGCTTCTGTGTGCTTCGGATGCAGTCTCTGCCCCAGCTTGTCAATGTGTCTGCCCCTGCTCCAAGGAATGAAAGGCTGGCTGTTTTCCACAGCTCCCACTGCCACTGGTGATGTCCTGTCTGGTTGTTCTGGGTGGGGAATTCAATGGTGGTGGGTTGGTGCAGCAGGTACATCAACAAACTCACTCCCATGCCACATCCTCTGGGATCTGGAGTTTAGACTACGTGGGGGACACCAAGGGTTGGGAACACGGGCGTTCAGGACCTTGATCGATTGGTGTCTGGACATTGAAGGATCAAAATCATGACCAACAATGTTTGAGGTAGAAGATTACCCACGATCTATTTGAATGGCAGACTGGGCTCGAGGGACCAAATGGCCTCCTCTCTCGTGTTTGTCATGAATGATGTCTGGAGCTGGGCTCTGGACTGATTCAATATTTGAACGTTTTGACCAGGTTTTATTTCCTGCTCCCATTAAACTCTTCATGGCTCAATTTCCCAACATCTTAAAAGTCACTGGGTTCACTGAGAAATTGATTATGCTACTGTGTATGGTGTAAAAAACCACAATAAAGTTGTGTTGAGATGTTAATAGGAGAAACATCCAATTGTCCAGAAAATCAGCTTGCCTGGCACCACTGAAGTCCCAAGTGACGGATTATCAGACCTTCACTGTATATGCTTTTTCCAGGTAAGAGACCAAATTAGTACACACTACTCCAGATGTGCTCTCACCAAGACACTATTTAGATGCAGTGAGACTTCTTTACTCTTGTACTCAAATCTTCTTTGCAATAAAGTCCAGTGGCCTTCTTAACTGTGCACTGCACCTCATGGAGATGCAGGGTTGTACAGCACAGAAGCAGGCCCTTCGGCCCACCACATCCATGCTGACCTTTATGCCCATCTGCACTAATCCCATTTGCCTGCACCAGCTCCCTATCCTTCCATGCCTTGCCTATTTGTCCCTGTCTAAATGTAGAGATTATATCAGATTGCACCACCTGCTCTGGCAGCGAGTTCCAGATATCAACCACTCTCTGTGTAAAAAAATTACCCCTCACATCCCCTTGAAGCTCCTTCCTCTCACCTTAAACCTCTGTCCTCTTGTTTTTGATACCCCTACCAGGGGAAAAAAGTCTCTGACCATCTACCCTATCTACACCTCTCATAATCTTACAACCTCGACAGAGATTTTTGTGTCCTCTTTAGTTACAGGCGAGGTCCCAGAAGACTGGAGAATAGCCAACGTTGTTTAAGAAAACAGACAAATCAGGAAATTATAGGCCAGATAGTAGTAGGGAAATTATTGGAGAAGATTCTTGGGGATAGAATACTCACATCTGGAAACACATACAGTACACTTATTAGGGACAGTCAGCATGGTCTCGCGTGGAGGAGGTCACATCTTATAAACATGATTGTGTTTTTGAGGAGGTGACAAAGATGATTAACGTATACATGGACTTTAGTAAAGCTTTCAACAAGGTTCCTTGTGGTAGGCTGATCCATGGAGACTTCTGACTGGAGGTCCATGACCTGATTTGTCTGTTGTTTAAATGTGTGATATATATTGATGGTTTGGATGAAAATGTAAGTAGTAAGTTTGCAGATAACATAAAAATTGGTGAAGCTGTGGATAGTGAGGAAGGTTGTGAAAGGATGCAGCAGGGTATAGGTCAGTTGGAAATGTGGGTGGACAAATGGCAGATGGAGTTTAATCCGGATAAGAGTGATGTGTTGCACTTTGGGAAATCAAATGTTAGAGGAAAGTAAATGGCAGGACCCTTATGAGCATTGATGTACAGAGAGATCTTGGAGCATACTTGCCTTCATCAGTCAGGATGTTGTGCATAAAAGCTGGGAACATCAGAGGGCGAGGGGAGAGCTGATAGAAGTTTACAAGATTATGAGAAGCATAGATTGAGTATAGTCAGATTCTCTCTCCCAGGGTGGAAATGTCAAATACTAGAGGGCACAGCTTTAAGGTGAGAGGGGAAAAGTTTAAAGGAGATGTGCATTGCAAGCTTTCTTTTAACACACAGAGTGGTAGGTCCCTGGAACGTGCTGCTAGGGGAAATGGTGGAAGCAGATATGATCGTTATGTTTTAGAGGTAGTTCTACAGACACTCGAACAGGCAAAGAACTGAGGGAGACAGACCACGTGTGGGCAGATGTGGAGTTTAAACTGGCATCATGATTGGCACAGACATTTTGGGTGACCTCACAGCCTCCTTTGCTCCAGGGAAAACAGTCCCAGCCTGTCCAATCTCTCCCCATAACTGAAGCCCTCCAATCCAGGCACCATCCTGGTGAATCTGCTCTGCACCCTCTCCAGCACAACCACATCCTTCCTACAGTGTGGTGACCAGAACTGCACAGAGTGCTCCAGGTGTTTTGTAAAGATGCAAAATAACATCCCAACTCTTCTACTCTGTGCCTGATCTATGAAGTGATAGCTTTCCCACAACATGCTCCACCTGCTATGTCTCGTCACTCATTCAGAGTCACAGTCATAGAGTCAAACAGGCCCCTTGGCCCAACTTGTCCATGCCTAGTGTTGCCCAGCGAGCTAGCCCCATTTGCCTGCCACTGACCCATAGCCCTCTAAACCTTTCCTATCCATATCCAAATGTCTTTTAATGTTGTTATTGTACCCGCCTCAACCACTTCCTCTGGCAGCTGCTTCCACACACCCACCACCCTCTATGTGAAGAAGTTGCCCCTCAGGTCCCTTTTTTAATCTTTCCCCTCTGTAAGGAGGGCACCCCTCAATCTCCAGTGTTCCAGGGAACCAAGGCCTAGTCTGCCCAACCTTTCCCTATAACTCAGGCCAAGTCCTGGCAACATCCTTGTAAATCTTCTCTCCAGTTTAATGATGAGCGTGTCCATCCCCACGAAGCCTTTTTCCATCCTCACACTATTTCCGATCCCACTTGGTTCTCTGTCATCACCTGGGAATATGACATCTGGCTCTCCTCTGCCGTATCATTGACACAGACAATGTCACTGGTCCCAGCCGCCAATCCGACAGACCTGTTGATCCCTACTCATAGCTTTCTATTGCTGACCGATCTGCAATCCATGCTCGTCTATTACTCCATGTGCTTTTACCTTGCTCTCCAGCCTCTTGTGTCAGACCTCAGTGTAAGCCTTTCCTTATCAGCCTCCACAGCCAGGGTCACCTAATGCACCCTCTGACCTGCCTCCAGAACCAGAATTATCATCACTGACTTACATGGCGTGAAATTTGTGGTTTTGCGGCAGCTGTATAGCATGAAGACATAAAATTTCTATAAATTACAAAATAAATAAATAGTGCAAAAAATAACAAGGTAGTGTTCATGGCTCCAGTGATAATCTTCCCTGAAATACAGGGACCACAGCAGTAGCCAGTACTCCTGATGAGGGTCACCACTGCCTGGTACAGTACCGGCAAGACTTCCCTACTTTCATACTCCAAACTTTTTGAAATAAAAGCCAGTATTGCATTAACCTTGCTCTTCACCAGCTGGACCTGTACGCCAGCTTTGTTTTATGTGCGAGAACCTCCAAATCCCCGGGGCTGCAGCGTTCTCTGTTTAAATAATTATCCACATTTAAAGCGAACAACTTCACTTATTCTCTATTTGCTAACCAATCAATTCTCTGTGTAAACTGTTTGTATCCTCAAAACTCGTCTTCCACCCTTCCCTCCCCAGCCTATTTTTAAAAAAATTTCGCTTCAGAGCACTTGCTTCATTCCCCTAAATGGACGGTTTTCAAAGTGGAGGCTGGATGTTTAAAAAGGGTCAGGATCTCCGCGCAGATGGAGACCTTCAGCTCACGGGGGATAAACTATCTGGTTAAAGGGGGTCACCTGCAAAAAACTGTTTGGCCACTGCTGCTCTGAATATTTATCCATGAGTGAGACCCACTGCAGATCCCCACGGCACCACATTGGTCGCCGAGCTGCCGACTGCTACATGTCTGTCAGCCAGTCTCTGCTCATGCTCATGTACCGTCCCCCACACCCCTCCAGTCCCCCCTCTGTCCCCTATCCCCCTCCGTCCCCACACACCTCCTGTCCCCCTCTGTCCCCATACCCCTCCTGTCCCACTCTGGCCCCTGTCCCCCTCCGTCCCCAAACCCCTCCCATCTCCCTCCAGTCCCGCTCTGCTCCCGCACCCCTCCTACCCCCCTCCATCCCCCACACCCCTCCCATCCCCCTCTGCCCACACACACCGTCCCCCTCTTCTCCCCCTCCCCCTTCCCCCCTCTTTCTCCCCCTCCCCTTCCTCCCTCCCCTTCCCCTTTCTCCCCCTCCCCTTCCTCCCTCCCTCTTCTCCCCCTCCCCTTCCCCCTTCTTCCCCTCCTTCCTTCCCTCCCCTCCCTCCCTCTTTTCCCTCCCCTTCCCCCTGCCTCTCCCTCCCCATCCCTCCTTCCCCCTCCCTCGTTCTCCCCCACTCCTTCTCCCCCTCCTTCTCCCGCACTCCCTCCCCCTCCTTCCCCCCTCCCTCCTCCCTCCCCCCCCTCCTCCCTCCCCCCCTCCTCCCTCCCCCCCTCCTCCCCTCCCTCCTCCCTCCCCTCCTCCCTCCCTCCCCCCTCCCTCCCTCCCCCCTCCCCCCTCCCCCCTCCCTCCCTCCCCCCTTCCCCCCCTCCTCCCTCCCCCCTTCCCCCCTCCCTCCCTCCTCCCTTCCCCCCTCCCTCCCTCCTCCCTTCCCCCCTCCCTCCCTCCTCCCTTCCCCCCTCCCTCCCTCCTCCCTTCCCCCCTCCCTCCCTCCTCCCTCCCCCTCCCTCCCCCCCTCCCTCCTCCCTCCCCCTCCCTCCCTCCCCCCTCCCCTCCCCCTCCCTCCCCCTCCCTCTCCCTCCCCCCTCCCTCCCCCTCCCTCCCCCTCCCCCCCCTCTCCCTCCCCCCTCCCCCCCCTCTCCCTCCCCCCTCCCCTCCCCCCTCCCTCTCCCTCCCCCCTCCCCTCCCCCCCTCCCTCTCCCTCCCCCCTCCCCCCCTCCCTCTCCCCCCCCCCTCCCCCCCTCCCCTCCCTCTCCCCCCCCCCTCCCCCCCTCCCTCTCCCTCCCCCCCCTCCCCTCCCTCTCCCTCCCCCCTCCCCTCCCTCTCCCCCCCTCTCCCTCTCCCTCTCCCCCCCCTCCCCCTCCTCTCCCCCCCCTCCCCCTCCTCTCCCCCCCCCCTCCTCTCCCCCCCTCCCCCCTCCTTTCCCCCCCCTCTCCCCTCCCTCTCCCTCCCCCCCCCCCCTCCCCTCCCTCCCCCCCCTCCCCTCCCTCTCCCTCCCCCCCCTCCCCTCCCTCCCCCCCCTCCCCTCCCTCTCCCTCCCCCCCCTCCCCTCCCTCTCCCTCCCCCCCCTCCCCTCCCTCTCCCTCCCCCCCCCTCCCCTCCCTCTCCCTCCCCCCCTCCCCTCCCTCTCCCTCCCCCCCCTCCCCTCCCTCTCCCTCCCTCCCCTCCCTCTCCCTCCCCCCCCTCCCCTCCCTCTCCCTCCCTCCCCTCCCTCTCCCTCCCCCCCTCCCCTCCCTCTCCCTCCCCTCCCTCTCCCTCCCCTCCCTCTCCCTCCCCTCCCTCTCCCTCTCCCTCCCTCCCCTCCCCCCTCTCCCCCCTCTCCCTCTCCCTCCCTCCCCTCCCCCCTCTCCCTCCCTCCCCTCCCCCCTCTCCCTCTCCCTCCCCCCCCTCCCCCCTCTCCCTCTCCCTCCCCCCCCTCCCCCCTCTCCCTCCCTCTCCCTCCCCCCTCCTCTCCCCCCCCTCCCCTCCCTCTCCCTCCCCCCTCCTCTCCCCCCCCTCCCCTCCCTCTCCCTCCCCTCCCTCTCCCTCCCCTCCCTCTCCCTCCCCTCCCTCTCCCTCTCCCTCCCTCCCCTCCCCCCTCTCCCCCCTCTCCCTCTCCCTCCCTCCCCTCCCCCTCTCCCTCCCTCCCCTTCCCCCTCTCCCTCTCCCTCCCTCTCCCTCCCCCCCTCCCCCCTCTCCCTCTCCCTCCCCCCCCTCCCCCCTCTCCCTCCCCCCCCTCCCCCCTCTCCCTCTCCCTCCCCCCCCTCCCCCCTCTCCCTCTCCCTCCCTCTCCCCTCCCTCCCTCCCCCCCCTCTCCCCTCCCTCCCTCCCCCCCTCCCCCCCCTCCCCCCTCCCTCCCTCCCCCCCTCCCCCCTCCCTCCCTCCCCCCCTCCCCCCTCCCTCCCTCCCCCCTCCCCCCCCTCTCCCCTCCCTCCCCCCCTCCCCCCCCTCTCCCCTCCCTCCCTCCCCCCCTCCCCCCCCTCTCCCCTCCCTCCCTCCCCCCCTCCCCCCCCTCTCCCCTCCCTCCCTCCCCCCCCTCTCCCCTCCCTCCCTCCCTCCCCCCCTCCCTCCCTCCCCCACTCTCCCCTCCCTCCCTCCCCCCCTCTCCCCTCCCTCCCTCCCTCCCCCCCCCCTCCGCCCCTCTCCCCTCCCTCCCTCCCCCCTCCCCCCCTCCCCCCTCCCCCCCTCCCCCCTCCCCCCTCCCTCCCTCCCCCCTCCCCCCTCCCTCCCTCCCCCCTCCCCCCCCTCTCCCCTCCCTCCCTCCCCCCTCCCCCCCTCTCCCCTCCCTCCCCCCTCCCCCCCTCCCCCCTCCCTCCCTCCCTCCCCCCCTCCCCCCCCTCCCTCCCTCCCCCCCTCCCCCCCCCTCCCTCCCTCCCCTCCCTCTCCCCTCCCTCCCTCCCTCCCCCCCTCCCTCCCCCCCTCCCTCCCCCCCTCCCTCCCCCCCCTCTCCCCTCCCTCCCTCCCTCCCCCCCCTCTCCCCCCCTCTCCCCCCCCTACTTTCCCCGCCCACTAATGTTGCGAACCCTCTGGTTCGTTGCCCAGGTTTCGTCTCCTGGCAACTCGACCGTGACGTCAAGCGTGCATGATTGGCTGGCCTCGACACCATGTGATCGGCCGGCCACAGCTGTACGTGATTGGCTGGCGGCGATTACACGTGATTGGCTGGCCCCGGCAGCGTGTGATTGGCTGGCCCCGGCAGCGTGTGATTGGCTGGCTGCGGGTCTCCGGATGTATCGCTGTAAACAGCTGGTGGTAGCCGGGCTCCGCGCAGCGGGTAAAGGCGGGGCCGGGGCCGGGGCCGGGGCCGGGGGAGCGGGGCCGGGACATGGCTGCTCGGCCCGGCCCGTGGGGTGCGGCTGAGGTCCGGGCGGCCGCGCTCCGCGGAGCCGCTGTTGCCTTGGTCTCCTTCGCAGCCGGGCTGTGCTGCCTGCGGACCGAAGGTAGGGCCGGGGCGGCGGCCGGACGGCCACCCCCAGCTGGGCACCCCCCCCGCAGCCCGGGGGGCACCACCATCACACCCCCTCCCCCGCAGCCCGGGGGGCACCACCATCACACCCCCTCCCCCGCAGCCCGGGGGGCACCACCATCACACCCCCTCCCCCGCAGCCCGGGGGGCACCACCATCACACCCCCCCCCCCCCGCAGCCCGGGGGGCACCACCATCACACCCCCTCCCCCGCAGCCCGGGGGGCACCACCATCACACCCCCTCCCCCGCAGCCCGGGGGGCACCACCATCACACCCCCTCCCCCGCAGCCCGGGGGGCACCACCATCACACCCCCTCCCCCGCAGCCCGGGGGGCACCACCATCACACCCCCTCCCCCGCAGCCCGGGGGGCACCACCATCACACCCCCTCCCCCGCAGCCCGGGGGGCACCCTGGGGGTGTGATGGTGGTGCCCCTACAGAGAGGAGCCACACTGGGGCAAGTACTGACCCAGCGCTACACTGGCTCACCGGCACCACCCCCTCCCCCGCAGCCCGGGGGGGCACCACCCCCCCAGCTCAGGCATCGATCGCGCTCTGCCACCTGCCTGCGCAAAGCAAGACCCGGTGACGAGCGCCAGGTGGACGGGTTCAGTGACTCCGGGCGGATCCTGGGCGATCTCCCCGCCCAATGTGCGCAGAACTCTTGTCGTTGGGACTCGGTGTAACCTCACCCGAAACACAGCCCTCGGGTGGTACTGCACCCTGCCGGTGTGAGGTTCCCTCAGCATTAGCTCTCTGCCGGTGCGGGGCAGTGCCGGTGACCGGTCCCCGTTGCCGGGTCGGAGGCGGTGCCGGTGAGCCAGTGTAGCGCTGGGTCAGTACTTGCTCCAGTGTGGCTCCTCTCTGTAGTTGGAATGACTCTTTCCCAGGGTTGGGAGGTTGAGGATGACGGTTGGGAAGGTGTTCGATCACTGGCGGCGACTGACTGTGTCCGTGTTGTTTTTCAGTTCTGTACAGAGCCTTCACCTTTCACAGTCACAGGCCCGCGGGGAGCATGGAGAGGAACCTTCAGCTGGTCAGGAACATTGTTCCTCCACTAACCGCAGAAAAACATAAAGGAGAGGATGGGAAGATCGGAGTGGTTGGAGGGTGCCGTGAGTACGTGCCTCTCCTAATGTAGAATATCAGTGTTGGATGAAATCAGCTGGGCTGCAAACTGGGCTGAGACCTTTGGAAATCTCTGCCCGAGTCAGATCCTCGGGCTGTGCGCTGCAGAGGTGGTGAAAGCACCGACCTGACAACTCAGCACTAGTAACACAGCCTGTCCCTGAGTAACTCTGAGCCGAGCGTGGGCTGTGGGAGAGGGAAGGGAGGATTAAAGAAGGGACAGAGGTGGATTGAGGGTCTGTGAAGGGGAGCCTTGCATTGTGGATGAGGCAGCTCATCACCAGGCATGTTGTTAAATACTAAACTGTCAGGAGGTAAACTATGGTCAAAGAAACTTTAATCAGGAGAACTGAGTGATGTTTGTCTCTGAGCTACAATGACTTGAGACCATGTTTTTCTTTCACCTACCACAGGTACACTGGAGCACCATACTTTGCTGCGATTGCAAGCCTGAAAGTGGTGGGTGTCTGTCAACGATTGAAAAGTGCTGTTGAAGGCTGTTTGTCAAAATGTCAGAGTTCGTGTTCGATTTGTCATCTTTGTACCTGTGCTCAGCAGAAACAAAGTGTTGCAGGAACTTGGTCATCTGTGGAGGCAAAGGGATGGCTGATGTTTTCGGTTGAGACCCTGCATCAGACGCTGTTCGACTTGCTGAGTTGCTGCAGCAGATTCCAGTGTCAGCAGTGTCTGAGTTTTTGGCAGAGCCTGGATTCGATCGGGTGCATGCAGACACAGACACACATGATCTTATCTGCTGGTTTGCAGTGCAAAGTCTTTCAGGCCCGCCTTGTACCTTGGGCTTGAGTTGTAAGATGTTGATAGTTGGAACTGTAATAAATTTCAGAACAGTCTCATCACAGCCTTCAGCCCACCAGAGGGCCATCAGCTTCCCACTCCCAACGTTACCTCCAACACTGATCCATTTCCATGATGGAGGGCTCCTTCAGCAGCCAAGAGGCAAGTTCCAATGCAGACCACTTGCAGTGGATTTTGCCAACAGTTCTTTGTGCCCTTCAATCTTCTCTTATGTCACCGTCCTCTGGATCTCGGCTTCTCTCCCACAGAAACCATTTCTCCTGGCTTCTCCGGTCTAGCCCTGGCCTCTGGAACCATTCCAGCAGAGCCTCTGCCCTCTCTGGGACCGTCACCTCCTTGCTGAAGGGAGGGGACCAGTGGATGCAGTCCTCTAGTACTTGGGCCAGTGATCAACAGCGGTTCATTGTAATTACCCTGCTCCTCCCTCCCCCACCCCAGATCTGTTTACAGACTTCGGCACCTTGGATGTTTCTCTCTCTCTGCACCACATTTGCATGTTTTGTGCCCCTGTAATCATTGAACCTGTCCCCTCTGCACCCGAGGGACTCGGTCCCTGGTTCAGCAGCTGGTTATCATTGTTTCATACCTCGTGTCATGTCCACCAGGGGATCCAGACAACGGTGCTTAGAATTTGAACAGAAGGGAGGGACCTGAGAGACCATTGGATTGAGGGAAGGGAGGCTGCCTGGCCCACAGACCCTCTCCCAAACTACAGTACGTTCTGAAAGACCTTGGCCAGCAGGGCTGGGCGGTGTGACTTGACTATCACTGTTGTGGCTCCCTGTTAACTGGTGTAGTGGGGCGTGTGTTCCCATGTGTGTGGTGGGGGGGAGGGTGGCAGGTGTTTGTGAGGAGTGGTGTGTTTGTGGGAGGGGGAATCATGTGCCCACCCCCCCAGTCTGACCTTTGTCGTTTCAGGGGGCTGACCTCTCGCACGTGTTCTGCACCATGGACGCTGCCCCCGTTATTAAATCCTACAGTCCCAACATCATCGTTCACCCAGTGCTGTGAGTCCAGCCCCTGCCCTGTGGGTACAGGCTGAGGCAGTTGGAGTGGGGTGGGGTGGGTCGGAATGAGTAGTGGGGCCACCTGAGGAAGGGCGAGATGGTGGGATTGTTGGGTCAGGGTGAGGGGATTCGGGAGGTGAACGTCTGTTTACTTGAGGAGAGTAGATGTTGTGATGGGCGAATGGCCTGGTGGGGGCAGGGATGACGGTGATGTGGGGGGGGGAGCAGCAGTTGCAGGTGGGGGTATAAGTGGCAGGATGTGTGGGTGGAGGGAAGGGTAGTAGAGGTGAGCATATGTGGGAGGGGCAGTGAAATGGGATGGGGATATGGGGAGAGAAGTGTGGGAGGAAAGGGGTGGTGTGATGGGGTGTGGGGAGAGGGCTGGTGGGGGTGTGTGGGGGGAGCAGTGTGGAGGGGTGCTGCACTGCAGTACCGGGCTGATGGGAGAGTCGTGTGTTGGCAGGGACAAGAACACCGCTGTGGAGGAGGTGCAGAAATGGTTCCCGGCGCTACACGCCATGGTGATCGGTCCTGGTCTGGGCAGAGATGAGAAGGTGCTGCAGAACACCAAGGTGAGGGTGGGGGCAGCGCAACGCTCTGTCGGTGAACGGGGAGTGGCTCGTTATTCCCCTTTTGCACTATTTATTTATTTTTGTAACTTAGTAATTTTTATTTCTTTGTCTTGCACTGTACTGCTGCCACAAAACAAATTTCACAGTGTACGTTAGTGATAATAAACCTGATTCTGGCTCCGTTTGTGGGGTGGGTGTGTGTGATATGGGGCATCTGAACCCCCCACCTCTGCCCCTCAACAGGCCAGAAGGCACACAGCTCTTGGTCTGCGCAATCGTTGGATAAGGTCTGGTCGCTCCACTTCCCTGCCCCGTTGCCAGGTCCCCACACCTCTCTACAGACCACACATCTCCCTCAGCCTCTGATATGTTCACTGACACAACTGCATAGCAGATTCACAGTCCAGAGGCAATTCCTTGCCTGTCTTTAACAGACTGTGTCCTACAGAGGAACCCTGTCACCAGGCCACTCACACCTGGTACACTTCAATGAGATCACCCTCATTCTTCTAAACTCCAGTGAGAACAATCCCACTCTCTCCTCACATGTCCACGTTCTGTCCTGGGAGTGGACCCAGTGAATCTTCTCTACTTTGTCTCCTTTACAATGCTTGGTGCTCCTGACAGGATCTCACCAACACCCAGTGTGACTGTAGCAGGTTCCCATCCCATTGAGATAAAGACCCACTGTCCGCTTGCCCTCCCATTGACGTGCTGTACCTGTGGTAACTTCATGGCACAAGGACACCCAGTGTTCCTCTCTACAGCAGCATTCCACACTCTCCTTTATACAGGACCCTGCTTTCCTCCTCTTCCCATCTCGCATTTCCCACGTTATACTCCATCTGCCGACCCCTTGCCCACTCACTCACCCTGTCCATGTCCTGCTGTAGGCTCAGTGTCCTCACACCTTGTCAACCCACCCATCTCTGAATCATCCGCCACTGACTCCAGGACACCAGGTCCCTTCATCCAAGTCAGTGATACAAATTTGAAATGGTTGAGGCCCTGTCACTGCTCTGCCATTCAGGTGACTGACCATCTATCCAGAGCCTGTTGATTATTCCTCAATCCATGTTAATATCCCAATAGCCAGAGTTCTTGCTTCTATCTGGCACTTTGTCAACAGAGTACATTGTTGGTCCCATTTTCCAGCTGCTTTTACATCCACAGTGAACTCCAGTAACTGTCAAACACCCTTTCATCAAACCCTGCTGACTCGGCCTGGTTGTCTCGTGATTTTCTAAATGTCCTGCAGTTACTGCTTCAATGACAGGTTCCAACAATCTCCCAGTGATGTGTTGAACTCGTGGCTGTCCAACACTGGACCTTCCACCTTATTGTCTACATGCACTGCACCTTCTCTGCAGCTGTGACACTTTACTCTGCATTCTGTATTGTTTTACCTTGTACTACCTCGATGCACTCTGTAATGAACTGTATGATCTGTATGAACGGTATGCAAGAGAAGTTTTTAACTGTACAAGTGACAATAATAAACCAATTCCAATTATTGGAATGCTTTTGGTGATGGCCTCCAGTTCCAGCCACCCACCTTGCCTCAGTTGCCCTCAATCCCTCCAACTAAAGTCTAGGTTTGTTTTGAAGCTGCCATCTGATGTCCAGACACCACAACTTTTTGGGGTGTTGCAGATCCTCAGTGCCTTGTGTGACTTCAGGCTAACACGCCAGGTTTCTAAGGCCCATCCGACCACCAGGCCGATCTTGGGTCCAACACCACACCCCATAGCCCAAATGTGACAAAGGCTTTCAATATTGGGGTGTCATGAATCAATCTGAGGAGAAGGGGAGTGGGGAGAATGTGGAACTCTCTCACAGGGAGGGGTCGAGGTGAGGAGCAGAGACAGGGTTAAAGAGAAGCTGGACAAACACAGGAGAGATGGAAGGGGTGGGAGGAGGTGGAGCAGAGGGACTGAATGGCCTGTTTCTGTGCTGTACATTCTGTGTGGTGTGGTCCGTGTATGAGGGGTAGCAGAAGCGAGCTGTCCTGGTGGTGTGGGTTACTGAATGTGGATTCCTTTTTCCTGCAGGATATAATCCGGGAGTGCAGAGCCCAGGGAATGCCGCTTGTGATCGATGCTGTGAGTAAACGTCTGGATGTGGAGGGTCCTGGGGAAAGGGAAGGGAAATGGTGGTGAGGTAGAAGATCGGCTGCAATCCTGATGTTGAGTGGAGCAGGTTCCAGGGTGCGGGCAGCCAACTCCTGCTCCTGTTTTCTGTGTAACACCACCTTGGGACATGGTGTTTCACAGTCAGTGAGTTACTCTGGTGTGTAGTTACTGCCACAGAGGAGGAAATCCTGAAGCTGATTGCAGGGTGAGCGGCCTCAAACTCGGTCACCAGATCATTGATTCCAGTGACGCCTGTTGGAGATGTATCAGGTTGGGGCCACCAGGTTGACTGCCCTCTCCTTCACTGTGCAGTGGGATCTTTAGCAGCCGCTGGCGCGGACGGATGGGTCTGCAGTTTAATGTTTCATCCAGAAGGTTCCCCCGCTGACAGTCCGGCACTCCTTCAGCTGGAGGAACTCTGACCTTTGAACCCTAACACAAGCTGAACCACTGAGCTAGGAATACAAGTTTGACAAAAGGGGAACTTAAAAAATCAAGCAGATGAAGCCATTCTCAGTAACCGTGACAGCATCAGATCATTCCACTAACTGTTGTCCCTACCCTGTCTGGCCCAAGTGTGACTGCCTCCTCTCCCTCCCAGGGACAATAAATAAGGCACTGCAGGTACATCCACACACTGTGAATGAACACGGTTCTTTAGATGATGCATTGATAGGTTCTGCCTTTGCTGTTGTTCACTGTAACTCCTGTGTTCTGGGTTCTTTACCTTCTAGGATGGACTGTGGGTTGTTGTACAGGAGCCGTCACTGATCCAGGGATACACTAAAGCCATCCTGACACCGAACGTCGTTGAGTTTGGCAGACTCTACCAGGCGGTGGTGAGCCTTTGACTTTAACCAACAGCATGCTCCATTAGAACTCTCAGCATGTTAACCTGGAGCTGTGGTAACGTTAGATCTTAGTGTGGTTTCTGGCCCTTCCTTAAACCTTTGGAAGATTCTGTCTCCTCTTGTAAAGACAGCGATGAGTATAGCAGACAAGGCAGTGAGCACTCGTGCACAGCAAGTGGCTGTGATCTGGGACACTCTCTCCCTGCGATGACCAGACTCAACAGGAGCTGGATAATTGACCTGTAAGTTAGATTGATGGGGAAGGGTGGGACTAATTGGGAACATGGACACAGTGGGTCAGGTGGCTGATCCCTTGCTTTATCACCCTACAGAGTCCCTCAACCCTGGCCTGATAGCCCAAACCTGAGGGGCACTTGGTCGGGGTTGGGTCTACCACACTGCAAGGATCCACTGTTATTACTCTCCATCTGTTTGTGGAGTTTCATCTCTGCGGGGACTAATAGTGTGTGTAATGGTGATGATTGGGTCAGGTATGGGGAAAACTCCAAATGCCCAGACTGGGTCTGGTTGGGATTGCGAGGGGTTAATTTTATGGTCGACTTCCAATGTTCTGTGAGCTCTCTGCAGTCAGTGGTGGTGTTCACGTGGGTTCTCTGCTTAGCTGCAGGGCCCTGTGGATGTGAAAGATTATCAAGGCACGCTACTTCAGCTCAGCCAGGCCCTAGGCAATGTCACCATCGTTCAGAAAGGCCAGAAAGATCTGATCTCAGATGGAGCAACAGGTAGGCTTCATCACCAAAACATCTGGAAGGCTTGCTGGCTGTGGTACCCTGGATTTATGCAGAACGCCGCACCCCCCCCCCCCCCCCCCCCCTTCTGAGCTCTGCACCGCTCCAGGTCTGGTCTCTGACAAGCCCTCGGCTTCCAACGCTGGAGGCTGAGGGCAGAGAGTGACCGGGAGCGTCAGTGCCAGGGCCGTGGGTAATGTCTGTCCCTGGTGTCTGCTGTCTGGATTCAACCTAATGGTGTGCAGGTCTACAGGGAAGGGAGCATGCATGTGCACAGCCCCACGGGGGGGGTGTGGGTCTATGGGGCAGGGGGTGGGGATGTGTGTGTTTCTGGAGGGGCCTCTGGGAGTGTGCACATGTTATAAACAAATGTGTAAGTTTGGATAAAGTCCCACAATAACTCATTTAAAACCACAAACCAGGAGTGGTGGTGTCCAGCACTGACACTGACTACAACAGCAGCGAGTGGGGCCGGTTGCACAGAGTCCACACCATCTTCATCCCACACCCACCCACCCTCCCTCCTGCACTTCTCCAGCTTCCCTTTTAAACCCCTCTCTGCTCTCACCCTGTAGGAGTGAATGCCACATTCTCCCATTTGTTTAACTTTTCCGGTCAGGAGAGGACTGATTAAGCACCAAATATCTCTTGGACAGTTAGCCATAAACACTATGTATATGGATTTTGTCCATCTGGACAGATCGTTTTGAGGATCCCACGCTGAGATCCCACATCAGGTTTTGACCCATTTCCACTAAGTATTGGTCTTTGTTCACATGCCCATGGGATTTTAATCTTCACAGATCACTCCTGAGCAGTTAACTTAACCAACACCTCTCTGAGGAAAGGCTAACCAGAAACCCATCTCTCTGCAGTGCTGGTGTGTTCCCTGGAGGGCAGTGGTCGTAGGTGTGGTGGTCAGGGAGACCTGCTGTCTGGATCCTTGGGAGTGCTGGCTCATTGGGCCTTTTCTGCTGGGAAGGACAAAACTAATGGGTAAGAATGGTGAATGTCCTGAATCTGATCGACATTGTTGCTCTCACTGCCAGTGATAATGTCAACACTCGTGTCTTCTCTGTGAATCTGAAGGCCCTGATGGTCCAGCACTGGCCATTGTGCTAGTGGCTATGAGTGATGCTCGCGCCAACCACTGCAGTGCATCAATGGTGTGTAATGAGTCAGTGGTGCAGAGCACCCATGAACTCTGAGCAACTGTATTTTTGCCCGACGTGCTTGCATTGAGTGGGGGGGTGAATTACTAGCTGGATATTGAGAGTTTTATTGGGGGGGGGGGGCCAAAATAAGCCATTCCACCTACAGAAGGGTTGGTGACCAGACCAGAGTGAAGGAGATCAGTGATGGAATCGGTTGGCGGGGGATGTTTTTGTACAGTGAGCTGTTATCGGGGACATCTTGCATGAAAAGATAGTGGAAGCTGGAGGCTAAATCCGATTGGAAAGTTTCAGTCAGGATGAGCATGGCACACTAGTCTGAATGTTCAAGTCACCACAAGCCTCGTCTGTTGTACAGTAACTCCTGCTCCTTCGACCCCCTACAGGTTAAACCCCACCCTTATTGCTTCATTTGGAGCATGTGCATTGACAAGGCAGTGCAACCACCAAGCATTCCAGAAACATCATCGCTCGATGACCACTTCAGACATGATTGCAGAGATTGCCACAGCGTTTCACAAACTCTTCGAAAGCTGATGAGGAGCAGTTTTAAGCTGCACAGAAAGCCAGTTGTAACATGTACCCATGCCCTGCAGCAGTTCCCATAAAGGAAAGGGGCAGAGTTTGATTTATTTTTCTTGAAATTTAACTGGAGGTGGATGGGTGCTGTCAGAGTTGCAGTTACCATGGACTGAATCTGATTCCAATCTTCTATTGGACATATTTAGAAAATGGGTGAGTTGCTATTTTCAGGAGAGGAGACATCATCCAACATTGTAAATCCCACTGCTGCAAGTCTCTCTCCCCTAGCTCAGTTACTGGACTAATTGAAGTCTTGAATATGTTGTCTAAATAAAATGTTTAGCTTACCTGTGCTCTATCAATGTGATGGTGTTTGTAAAGTTGTTCCCTTATCTTGGGGGGTGGTGTAAAACATTTCTGGGGCAGAGATAAGATACCCTGTGCCAGTATCAGTACAAGAGTGAGATCCTTCTAACCAACTGACATGCTGCCAGAGGTGGTGGACTCAGATACAGTTACTATGATCAGACAGGACCTGGATCTGTTCCAGTTTGCCAACCACCACAACAGGTCAACAGCAGATATGATTTCTCTGGCTCTTCACTCTGCTCTGGACCATCCAGACAACAGGAACTCGTATGTCCGGTTGCTGTTCATCAACTACAGCTCAGTGTTCAACACAATCATCCCATCCAGACCTGGGCCTCTGTACTTCCCTCTGCAACTGGATACCTCCTCATTGGGAACATCTCCTCACTGATCATAAATACAAGTGCACCTCAAGGCTGTGTGCTTAGCCCCCTGCTCTACTCTCTATAAATGCAACTGTGGTTAAGCACAGCTCCAATGCCACTTTGAAATTCACCAACAATGCTGCTGTTGGACAAATCACAGGTGGCAATGAGTCAGCTTACCAGAGTGAGGTAGGTCACCTGGTTGAGTGGTGGTGGTGCTGCTGCTGCAACAACAACCTCTCGCTCAACGTCAGTAAAACTAAAGAGCTGACAATTGCTTTCAGGAAGGGGAAGAAGGGTGAACATGCTCCAGTCTACACTGGGGGATTGGTGGTGAAGAGTCAGCAGTTTTAAATTCCTGGGCATTAACATATTGGATGACCTGTCCTGGGCCCAGCACATAGATGCAATCATAAGGGAAGCATGCCAGTGTCTTAGGAGGTTAAGGAGGTTCAGCTTGTCATTGAACACTCTAACAAACTCCTACAGATGTACTGTTGAAAGTGTCCTGACTGGGTGCATCATGGTCTGGGATGGCAATTCGAATGTGCAGGAACATAAGCTGCAGAGAGTCGTGGACTCAGCCC
Source organism: Pristis pectinata (assembly GCF_009764475.1). Taxonomy (NCBI): domain Eukaryota; kingdom Metazoa; phylum Chordata; class Chondrichthyes; order Rhinopristiformes; family Pristidae; genus Pristis; species Pristis pectinata. The sequence continues at coordinate 87,478,602 of NC_067415.1, forward strand.
ACTACATCACAGGCACATCCCTCCCCACCATTGGTAGTACCTACATGAGGTACTGCCTCAAGAAGGCAACATTGATCAAAGATCCTCACCATCTGGGCCATGCCATCTTCTCACAGCTGCCATCAGGCACAAGGTACAGAAACCTGAACTCCCCCACCATCAAGTTCAAGAACAGCTACTTCCCTTCAACTGGCAAAACCCTAATTACCACTACAGTTTGGCAACACTGTGACCACTCTGATCACTTTGCACTAAAATGGACTTTGTTTTTATTTGTTCTAAATTTTTTTTTGTAAATTATACACAATTTTTATGTTCTTGTGAATGATGCTGCAAGTTAAGTTTTTCATTGCCCCTGTGCACACACACATGCAGATGACAAACTCAACTTTGACTATGGTTAAAAGGGATTTAGACAAGGCATAGCAGGATAGGGGGATCAGCACAGATGGGCTGAAGGGCCTGTGGCTGTGTTGTATGACTATGAACGTTACCTGGTTGTTGTGTGCACAAGTTCCTCACACCAGTGGTGATGAGACTTCAGATTTGCTGGGTGTCTGTCACTACAAACCCTCCAAAGGTTGGGCTTGAACATGAACACAACTCCTGCCCAGATCCTTCCTTTGCTACAGGAAGAAGCTTTTCCTCTTTACCTTGTCAGTTATGTACACAGTTCCTGACCTGAGCTGATGCTTTAGGGTTAGGGCTGACTGTTCTCCTGTTAGTCCCAAACCCGTGCATTCTCTTTCTGGTATTGATCTAATTCCAATTGTAATACTAAATCCATTTACACCCCTCTTGGAGCACAGTGCCAATCACAACTGGCTATGCTTAAAAGAACTGCCTGGTGCTCATTTTTCAGTCACCCTTGTGTCCCACAGAGCAACCTGCTGCTCCTTCACTGTGTTTTCCACATGGCGAGTGGAGAGTTTCACCTGGTGTCAGTGGTGCTGGGCTGCTCCCACGATGGGCCAGGGCTGCATTGACTATCTTCCGATTTGGTAGCTGGATTTGAATGGGCTCCACCATTTCATTGACCATGGGCTGCAGTTAATGTCAGAATCCACACTACCGAGCTAGCTTGAGAAACACGTGTTCATACAATGAAGGGATGATTGGTCTTGATGTTTTGCTAAGCAGGAATGATCATCTTGTATGCTCGTTGCCAGGGAAACAGAAGTGAGCTGGATCCACCACATATACTGAAAGCACACAGCTCCCTCAAAGATCAGAACTGCTTTGCAAACAACACTGGAAACACCAGGTTACAGAATCTGTGGAGAGATACTGCCTACGTTTCACTAGAACTGTGGAAGGAGCAGAACCCCATGGTATGGGGACAGGCAGTGAGATATTACAATGTGAGCAAAATCCAGCACAAGGCATAACACTGCCAAATGCTTAAAATAAACACAGGTTTACTTTCCCTATGAACATGCAGTGTTGCCATTGAATGTTGGATAAATGGGGAATGGTAAATGTTGTCAAGTCACACAGCACAGAAACGGGCCCCACAGCCTAACTCATCCACACCAACTATGACGACTATCCAAGCTAATCCCATATCCCTCTAAACCTTTACTATGTATCTGTCCAACCATCTTTTAAATGTTGTAATTGTACCACTTCCGCAGCTCGTTCCACATACCCACCACCCTCCGTGTGAACAAGTTTCCCCTTTCACCTTAAATTTATGTCCTCTAGTTATAGACACTGCTACCCAGGAAAAAGACTGTAACCATCCCCCTCGTGATTTTATAAACCACTCCCCACATGGTTTAAAAGTCCTCTCCTCGTCTCACTCCCCTTTCTCTGTCAGCAGAGATAAGCAGCGGGCTGCAGGCTTGAGGTAAGTGTGCCAGTGACTGAGGCACTCCAAGATGGCCATGCACGTAAAGAGCTGCAATTATTCATAGCTTGTCAAATTCACCAAAGATCACTTTCCTTTTATTAGTGATGTCTACATTGATGCCGAGCACCACTAATGACCACAAAGCATTCTACAGTCCCGTTAGATTACAATGATTTTCTCCATTGAGGGCAGTGCTTGGTATAACAGGCTGAGAGGAAGTGTTCCGACACTGCTGCACACAAACCATGGGAGAGCCCCTGTAAGTTCACTCTCGGACCAGGAAACTCCCTGATAATAGATCTGGGATAGGAATCACTTTGAATCAACCCTTTGGCTCAGCCCACCATTAATGTGGCTAACACCGAGCTCAACTGATGCATGATCAATGATCCACTGATTGCAGAGTCAAGTTTCACTTTTGCTTTTGTTAGCGAGTTGTGAAGTCAGCTCCCAAGATGAAGTCACCCCTCTATCCTGTGAAGAGCAATTAAGTAGGTTTACAATGTGTTCTGCGGAATTGTAACAGATCATACAATGTCATATGAATCCTGTCCTCCAGAACATTGCCCCAACTCTACTCTGTCAACCTCCGAGCTTACCCCACACAACCACCTGTCAATCTTTGGTGGCTGGAAGCAGATCCTCTCCTGAACCCAGTGGTAACAGCACCCATCCCAACCTACTGTCCCAGGAGTATAGACAATGGAAGTGTCAGCACTCATGACCTTGCACAGGGCACCAACTGTTAACAACCAGTGCACTCCATTATCTTTACACATTCATCGGGAGTGTGTGAAGCTGAGCCCAGTGAAAATTGATAACAGTTTGAGATTCATTAAACTCCCCTCCCAGAAAAAAAAAGATCTTGGTCCCACCAAAGGTCTGGACCATGGATCTGCAGAGGCAAGTTCAAACATCACCAGAGCAACTGGGGAATTTAAAAATCTGTGCAGCTGAGATCTCTCCAGCATCCACAAGGCACAGGACGGGGGTGTGACGGGGCACCTCTCTGCTTGGCTGGATGAGTGCAGCTCCAACAAGACTGAAGCAGCCAGGCCACAAGTGTCTGCTCGATCAGCACCCATCCTAACCCTACACATTCATCCCCTCCAGCACAGTGGCTGCACCCCGTAACATCTTCACTCTGGCCACTCTGACAGCACCTCCCAAATCTGTGATCTCTCCCACCAAGGGCAGTAGGGAACACCACCACCTACAGGCTCCCACCTGGTCTCCCTGATTTGGGAATATATTGTCATTCCTTTATCGTCCAACCCTGGAAGTCCCGCACCAACAATGTGGTGGGAGCAACATCACCAGAAGGACCGTAACACTTCCAGTAGGTGGCTCACCCCCACCTCCTCATCAGCATAAGAGCTGGTCTTGTCAGTGGTTCCCAGGTCCCAAAAATGAGTAAACAGAAGGTGGTGCATTTTGAAAAGTACAAGTAGGCACATACTCTCTGCATATAAGGGTATCAGTGGGGTTGAGCAACACAGTGATTTGTAGCTACAGTAACATTGACCATCACTAAAAGTAGTTTCACACATTCAGTTCTACAGTGATAGAAATGAGATGCAGAAACCTCAGGTGACCAGAGTGCTCCTCTCCACACCACAAATAAAATGTAGAAGTACGTTGCCAGGTAACAGCTGTGAACAATAAGAGAACAGGTTGGGGTACATCCCAGAGAACAAGGCCAAGGAGTAACCCAATTGATGACTTTGATAGGGTAGATGGAGATGTTTCCATTGTGGGGGAGACCAAACGGGAAGCCACGAACACAAGGCAGTCACTAAACACGTCCAAGGGGAATTCAGGAGAAACTTCTGTGTAAACAGCCGTGGGAATTTGGAACTCCCATCAGAGACTCAGGGAGTGGTTGAGGGGAAGCTGGGAAATACATGAGGGAGAAAGGAATAGAAGAAGATAGTGACTGAAGGGGCCGGTGGGAATGGGGGTGTGATCCCAAGTGGAGTGTAAACACCAGCCTGGAGCCAATGGGCAAGTGGCCTGTTTCTGTACTGAAACACTTCACCGAGATATCTTGTATTGGTGGTTCTGGGTGTCTGATGCCTGACTGCCCTGTAACAAACAAAGGGTCAGCTAACAAAAGATTAAAATTCTTTCTTAATATTTAACGCTGCAAAATTCTGTGTTTGAATCTTCTGTAGACTTGGTCAATAGGTTAATCTATTCAGCTTTAAGTCACCAGCATATTTCAGGTTAACATTAGGGTGGATGTAAGGATACTGGATAGCTCTTTCTTATATTATGTTTGTGAAATGCAAATATTCTGAAGAATACTGTCGACTGAATGTACGTAAATGGCAACCAGGCCTAATCACCCTGAAGTCAACCTGAAATATACTGGTTGTTTAAAACTGGATGGTTTAACCTATTAAGTCTAAACAATATTCAAACACAGATTTTGCAGTGTTAAATATTAAAAAAGAATCTTGAAAAGTTAAATGCCTCAGGCTGAAATAAAAAGAATCTAGTTTAAAGGTCTGTTTACTTCCTCAGTATTACACTCACACGTCACCAGCTGTTTAAAGCTGCCTCCAGTCGCCCTGTTTTTAAAATGAATACTCCATGTGTTTTATGTTGTAGCAAATTACTTTTTGATGGAGTATCTGACTTTTAGTTCCATTGCTTATTTAACAATGTACACATGAGAGAAAGATAGAGAGGCAAGAAACTGCAGATGCTGTAACCTGAAGCAAAAACAAACTGCTGGGGGAACTCAAGTGAGTCAGGCAGCATCTGTGGAGGCAGAGGGATGGTCGACGTTTCCGGTCAAAACCCAGAATTAAGGCGGTAATAAACCTCTGGGTAATAAAGCTTTTCTGAAAGAGATCAGCTTTCCCAACCATACTGAATCCACACATCAAAGCATGACTCCTTCCACTAGGAGAGGCAGGCATCTGGAAGAGTGTCATCCTGAGCATACTGATTCGATTAGAGCAGCACGGCAGGCCGCAATCCTTACTTTGGGCAGCAGAGGGCAGACATAGGCTGCTCAACATTGGTAAGTTCAGTGCAAGGGCTGTGTTATGACAGGAAGCAACCTGTAATGTCAGTGGTTTGCATTGTGTACGATTGTATTGTGGCCTATCAATCACATAGGCTTGTACGTTATAGCAACTAACTTTACTTCCAACAGAAAGTGCTGGAAATACACAACAGGTCAGGCAGCATGTGCGGAGAGGGAAACACAGTTAATGTCTCAGGAAAAGTCAGATCCTGTCACTTGGGTATTTCCAGATTTTTCTACCTTTAGTTTGGATTTTCAGCATCAGCTTTGCTTTAAATTCACTTCTTTCAGCCAGACTCTCGCTGCAGCCCTCCTGTGTGAAGTACACCTGTAGCTTCTCATTCCAGATTGTGGTTCTGGAACCATTAACATCCCTGCTCAACAAAAATCTCTCAACTTCAGCACTGACATTTCAATGATCCCCAGCCTTGACAACTTTTTGGGCAGGAGCTCCAGATTTCCGTCCTGTAAAGGCTGGGCTCTAATTTTAACATTGCCCTTGCTCTGGACACGTTCTCCCACAGGAGGCAACTTCTAGTTACCTGATCAATTCCTTTCAACATCTTGAACACCTCAGTCAGATCGCCTCTAACCTTCTCCGCGTAATGTCTACTCTAGTTTGGGAAACGCTTTCTCTTTCTGGTTTCAGCCAGATCATCGATGGGATGAGGGAAGTGGGTAGGAGGTACCCAGGACAGTAGGCCCCATCAGGCAGTTTAGCAGTGATACCCTGTGACCACTCGTCTCCCACTCACCTTTATATTTATTCCAATAGCACTGAGGTCCTTCCGCAGTGAGTCACAGGCTCGCAGGAGAGGCTGTCGTTCAACTTTCAGCTGCCTCCTGCGCTCCTTCTGTTGCTCTTCCTCTTCTTTGCTCAGCTCTCTGCCTCCACTGGAGCCTGCCTCTTGCTCGTTCACTGCCAGAGCATAGTTCCTGACCTCTTGGCGAAAAGCCACCAGTTGCTCAGCAACAGTGTGAAGGGCAGCTGAAGATCTGTCTGCTGTCAGTAGCTGAAAAACAAGGAGACAACTAAGGAAAATGGCAGAGTGAAGATGCTCTATGTACACTGCACGTGCTTAATGAATATCTGGCCATTGCAGCCATGTGAGGAAGGGAGTAAAACTGACAACAGAAGCTAGTGTAGCCATTCAGCCCATCACATCGCTGCTACTTCTGGCTCTTTGACCAGGTCTCTCCACAATACCAATTTTTGAGCCCTTTTCTATTTTTCCTGTTCAGAACCTGACCCAACTTGTAAATCGTCGTCGTCGTCATGGCTATCCCTCGAGGTCGTGATGTTATAGTCTTTCAGGTGTTTACATTTTCCAAGTTCTAGGAAGTTCTGAAATCTCATCCCTGGAAGTGAATGGACAGAAGGTGGGAAACATCTTTTGCTGTTACCTCTCAAACTTTAAAACCTTAACTAGCTCCTTTCTTAACCAGTGGAAAAATGAATCAATAATCCAGACTTTTTTTTCCCCATATGCAGCTCTTGTTCCTGGTTCCACCTGGATGAGACTTCACTGTCCACCCCACTGCTGCCTTGTTGAAACCCCAACCTGACAGTGCACAGCTTTATGGAACTGGTTGGAAGACTGGAAACTAACAGGAGTTTGTTTTTATAAATCTGGAGTAGTCTTACGTGCTGATGTTAAACAAGCACTGCTCTTCATCAGTTAGCATCTGGAAAGCAAGAAGTGATCTGGACAGAGCACAGGAGGGCAGCAGTGGAAGGACAATGCTACAGTGACCAGAGGCCAGATGGGCTTGGAGATACACAGAACCACAGCTTGCTCACAGATATCCTTATCTAACCCACAGATATTTATAATGCTGACTCCAGCATGACACCTCTAATTTCTACCACTCAGAAGTCTGGTCAGTTATTTAAATGCTCCGTGTATTTATCTGACAGCTATTATGGAGAACACTCAAGTAAATCTCCTTGTTTTAGTACAGAAAACAGTAATAAGAATACAGAAGTCAGGGTCTGATCAGCAATAAATAGGAAACACAGAAGAATAATTTGTTTCCCACGCTTTGCTGAATGTGATTGTCAGACATTCAGCACAGCACGGTCGGTCATTCAACCGTGGTACCAGGTTACCCCATTAACCACTGGCACAGGACTAAAGCTCATGACCAGTGGAAACCAGAACAGGCTAAAGGAGGAAAAGGCTTCTTCTCCAACTACCACCTCTCCAGCTGTTCCTTGTAAACACGGCTGTTTATCTCATTGACTCAAGATGCAGTTGATGCAGCACAGGGAGAAAGCCATTAGAGTTGGGGCACCATAGAGGGGAAGGCAGGGAAGAGCTACAGGAAAACCTGTCCATTTTAAAGCCAGTGTGGTCTTTGTTCAGTTACAGATACAAAGAAATCTCCCCAACATGGCAGAGACTTTTGAAAAGCAAAGAACTGCAGATGCTGAAAGTCTGAACCAAAAGCAGAAAATCCTGGGGATACACAGGCAGCCAGGTAGCATCTGTGGAGAGAAAGTGAGTCAGTGCTTCAGGTCAATGACCCTTCACCTCAATGAGGAAAGTTGGTTCTTGCTCTGACCTGAAACCTTAACTCTGTCTCTCTCTCTCTCTAGAGATGCTACCTGACCTGCTGTGTATCCCCAGGATTGTTTTTAGTTAATAAAGAAGTTTGTTGTGAGAGTTACAAAGCCCGGCTACTGATGCACATTAGCTGTACCGATCCTTTGCACCCTGGAGATTTCACTCATACTCACAGAATAAAAACTAAAATGGTCAAACAACTTGTATTTGTTCAAGTAACTACACTGACTGCTCTGGTTTCAACAGCTGCAACTTTCTTCAAAGCTTAACACAATTATTTGGGATAAAAGAACAGAAGGTGGACAGTCAGCCCCTCAAAGTAGTCAACCGGATCACAAATGATCTGTGAGTCAACTCCATCTACCACCTTGGTTCTGAAACACCTTTATCCAATGGAAGATTACCAAGGAACTGCCACACTACACTCTATCAACCCCTGAATGTCTCAGAAGGTGACCAGTGCTCACAACAAACTACTGTCAGAATACACATGTGGCTTGCTTATATACCTGGTGTAGAAGAGGAAGAGTGCCAGAGCATTAAAAGACAAATGATCAGTAGAATATTGCAAACTAACAGAAGTGTGTACAAAGCACAAAAAGCAAGGGTAGTGCAAAGGGAAAAAATGTGAAAGGAAGCAAAGCAAAAGATCCAACTGAAAAGGGAAAGGTAGGGATGGATAACCAAGTACATTATAGGAATAGCTGAGTTCTTCCACATTTATTGGGCTGCTAAAAGAAAATTAAATACACATATCACTGAATTATAACTGGTCTTGCAGACTGGGTCTCATTACATTCTAATGTCACACTTCATTGAACTTACTCCTGGCCCAAATGATGCATTTAATTCACTGCAGTAAATCAGAACTCCAAATGTTGCCAATAATAAAGATCAATTCCAAAACAGCGACTCCTTAAAACTCGCTTTTCATCAAACCTTTCTGCTTACATTTTTTTCATAAAAGGTTAAAGACAAAATTGTAGCTTTCTATAATAAATTAAAAGTAACACCTTGAAGATCATACTTGCAGTGAATACCTTCCTCATTAACCAATCTGAGGCCAGTTAGTCTGGGAAAGTTGCCAGCATACATCAGAAAGGATTCTCTCAATGGCTTTGTTGCTAAATTGCCAGAGAGCTCCTGTATGAATTTCCATCCTGTACGGATTTCATTTCTGCCGACTAAATATTAGGAAAACCAAAGGTCATCTGCCCACCTCACAAGTCACTGCCCCAGCTACGAACTCCATCGTGCTCTCTGCCTACTGTCCAAAGCCGAGCCAGACTGCTCACAACTTTGCAGTCATGCCTGACCCAGGCAGGAGCGTCAGACCACATTTCTGCACCTTCATGAAGACTGCATATTTCTAGCACTCTAACAGTGCCTTTATCTCCACTCATTTGCTGCTGAAAGCCATGACTGTTCCACTAGAACCTCAGCTGGCTTCCCTGTTTCCATTCTCCACTGCACTGAGGTCATTCACATTGGCATTCTCTGTGCCCTGAGATGCACCAAGCCTCATTTGCACATTACTCCTGGACTCACTGACCTACACTACTACATCCTCAAACTGCTCAAGAGCCAGCCCTTCACCGCCTCGGTGACTTACTCCAGCTGTAACAATGCCCATGGTCCACCACAGGCCACTGTGTCCTCACCTAGAGACACTTTCATCTCAGAATTCCCTCTCTAGATCTCTCAGCCTCTCACCTCCCTTAAGCTGCACTTTTAAACATCTCCCTTTGACCAACTTTTGCTGAGGTAACATTACGTTAAACACGTTCAAATAAATTCAAGTCATTGTGGTTAGTGATGACTTTGTTCAGGCTCTAACTGTTTTACACGTTTGGTTTCAAAGTAAAAATAATCTGCGTCATAACTATCGGAATGCTTTCAGAGAAACTATTGCTGAATTAAAAGTAATAAACATTGGAATTTTTGCTGAATTAAAAATTAAAAATGGAACCTGCTGTCACCAGCTGTCTGTCCATATTACATTCTGTATCACCCTCTCTCTGCACCCTGCTACTGCTCTGTAATGCAACATAACACCCACACACTTGACTGCAGCAGTTCTCAGGAAGAAGACCGAGAGTTAGAATTGAGAGCTAGATCATCTGTTGGGAGGTTTGTGCTTCAAAAGGGCAAACTCTACTCAGCAAGACCTCCAGACAAAAGACCTATTGCTCCACACCCAACTGCCTGGCTGATCTGAGATCAACAGCCTCTGACACCACTGAATGCAGCAGCTCAAGCTTCACCAAACACAGGAAACAACTCACACTCCTCTCACCAAACTACTGAAGGGAAAAGTCTTAACGCTCACCGCATATCAACTGCCTCATGAGAGAGGGCCAATGCGTGAAGGAGAACGATGGCTCCATGTTCTGGTTGCTATGATCTCTTGGGAAAACAAGGTAATCGATGATCTTGCTGTACATTTCTGGCATGTTCCCTCTTACTAGAGGTCAAGCAAAGAAGATTAACTTTGTTTCATTCACACTACAGCTGCCCCACACTCCATCTGAGATACTGGATTCAGTATGAAGTTGGTTTACCTTTTACCTCTGGTGGATTTTGGGCAGTTTTAGACACATTAGAAGAATGCAGATATGAGAAATCTGAAATACTGTGCAACTTATGTTCAAATGATGAAGACTCCAATTGTGCAGTGTGAAGGCAGATCACCTTTCTTTCTTTATTCAATCCACACCTTCAAATTACTTGTTACCAGAACAGAAATCCAAATGTTGACTTCAGGGATTAAACTGAAGTCTTTTCTACCCTCTCAGCTGAATGCAAACAATTTGGAAGCTGATCATCCAAACTCCACTTGATGACCCAATTCACACTCAGCCTACATCATCTCATCAACAGATCTGGTCGTTATTACATTGTGTACAGTAGGATCCCACACATCACAAGGTAAAGACCATATGCAGGCAGTGCCACCAGCCAGGGTGGGGACTCTGTTGAAGAATCAGCCCAGAGGCAGTGCTGCCCGGTCAGTGTGGGGGAACGTACTGTCCTGTAGGGCTGGCCTTGCAAGGGGGTAGTAGGAGATGGAACACACCCTATTCAAGGGCCAGCCCCGGGGAATATTGTGTTACCATACATTCTCAAGTCATAGTCATACAGCGCAGAAACAGGCCCTTCAGCCCAACCCGTCCACGCTGACCAAGATTACCATCTAAGCCTGTCCCATTTGCCCACATTTGAGCCATATCCCTCAAAGCCCTTCCTATCCATGTACAAGTGTTTTTTTAATGTTGTTATTGTACCTGCAAGAACCATTTCCTCTGGCAGCTTGTTCCACATACACACCAGCCTCTGTGTGGAAAGCTTTGCCCCTCAAGTTCCTACTAACGTTCTCCTCTTAAACCTATGTCCTCTAGTTCTTGATTCCCCAACCCTGGGAAAAAGGCTATGTGCAATGACCAATGTTCATTCAGGTGAATGAACACAAGTCCCATAAATTCCTGTGGTTTTAATAATACCATGTTCCAAAAGACAGATTTTCAGTTCTTCAGTGCCATTCATGATGTTGGGATGTCCCCAAACCCACACTGTCCTAATGTAAGAAAGCATGCTCCAGCACTATGTGCATCACCACCTTCTGTTGCTTCTGACAGCATGGAAACAGGCCATTCGGCCCATCCTGTCAATGTCAGAAAGCACTATAGTGCACATCAAGATTAAAAAGAGGACATGCAGAAGGGAATACATCATTGCCCCTCCCCAACAAGCAGAATACGGCAGCTGTAAATGAGGTTTAGAGACACGAGTTTCACACAACCTCGCTGCTGGAGCAGTGACTGACAGACTATCCCTCCTAAAGTGCAGACTTTGAAAGGTATCCATCTTTGTTAACTTTCACCATAACTGATGTCATGCAAAGACTAAATCAACTCTTAAAAAAAAAATGGAAATGGAAACCATTTAAGGTTTACTCACCTGACCATCGTCAAGAGAAATACCAACAGCATCCAGGAATCGTTGGACATAAGCAATTATTGCCCCAAACACAGCAGGGCTCCGAGGGGAACCTTCCTCCTGGCGTAAATAAAAGGCTGATTGTTACACAAGAACATCAAAAATACAAGCAGTAGGCCACTCAGCCCCTCATGTCTACTCTGCCAGTCAGTAAGGTTATAGCTGAACCTTAGCCTCAATACTATTTCCCTGCACTTGTTTTCCTTGATTCCCTTAATATCCAAAGTTTTATTGATCTCCGTCCTGAATCTAGTTAGTAACTGAGCCTCCGCAGCTCTATTGTGTAAAGAAGTTCAAAGATTTACTAGCTTTTGGGTGAAGAGATTTCTCATCTCAGTCCTGAATGGTAGATCCTTTGAGATCCTGATCCCTGTTTCTAGGCACGTTAGCCCACGGGAACTTCATTCCTGCATCTGCAGTGTTAAACCACATATGAATGTTGTACGTTTCAAGGAGATCACCTCTCATTCTTCTAAACTGTAAAGACTACAGGCCTAGTCTGCTTAACCTCTCCTCACGTGACAAACCCTTCACTCCTAGAATATGAATGTTGGAACAGAAGCAGGAGTAGGCCATTCAGCTGTTCAAACAAGCACAAGCGTTCATCAGCTGATCTTCTGCCTCACCTCCAGGGGCTGTGGAAGAGTCACAATCTTCTGAGTGATGAGGAGAAATTTCTCAGTCCTAATCAACATGGTCTTTGTTCTGTGAACCCTGCTTCTCCACACCTCAGCCAGAGGAAACAGCCAGAGACCCTCAGCCAGAGAACCTTGCTTCTCCAGACCTCAGCCAGAGGAAACAGCCAGAGACCCTCAGCAAGAGAACCTTGCTTCTCCAGACCTCAGCCAGAGGAAACAGCCAGAGAACCTCAGCCAGAGAACCCTGCTTCCCAACACCTCAGCCAGAGGAAACATCTAGCCTGTTAAGCACTGTAAGTAGTTTGTAAGTTTCAATGATGTCTCCTTTCATTCTTATAAATTCTAGGAAATATAAGCTCAGTCCACTCAATCTAGTCTACCTGGTACAGCAAACACATCATCCCTGGAACCAGTCTAGTGAGTAAAGAGATGCCTGGCAAGTGAGAGGCTTTTAAAAGTGAGATGGGGGGAGTTCAGGGGCAGCATGTTTCTGTTAGAGTGAAAGGCAAGGCTGGCAGGATTAGGGAACCCTGGGTCATGAGGGATAGCGAGGGTCTGGTCAGGGAGAAGGAGGCATCTGTCAGGTACAGGCAGCTGGGATTAAGAGAATCCCTTGAGGAGTATAAGGGATGTAGGAGTACACATGAGGGAAATCAGGAGGGCAAAAAGAGGACATAAAACAGCTTTGGCCGGTAAGGAAAAAGAGAATCCCAAGAGATTCTGTAAGTATATTATGAGTAAAAGGGTAACAAGGGAGAGAATATGTCCCCTAAAGGATCAGTGTGATCATCTATGCGTGGAGTGACAGGAGATGGGTGCGGTTTTAAATGAATATTTCTCACCTGTATTTACCATGCAGAAGGTCATGGAAGATAAGGATTTCAGGGAAATGAACAGTGATGCCTACGTTACAGAAGAGGAAATGCTAGTGATCCAAAGTGCATAAAGGTGGATAAGTCCCCAGGGCTTGATCAAGTGTAGCTTCAGACATTGTGGGACGCTGGGGAAGAAGTTGCTGGGGCCCTGGCAGAGGTATTTGTATCATCGTTAACCACGGGTGAGGTACCGGGAGAATGGAGGGCAGCTAATGTTGTGCCTTTATCTAGAAAGGGCTGCAAGGACAAGACAGGGAACTACAGACCAGTGAGCCTAACATCAGTGGTGGAAAGGTTACTGAAGGGGATTCAGAGGGACAGGAATGATCAGAATTTGGAAAGGCAAAGACTGATTAGCGATAGTCAGCGTGGCTTTGTGGGTGGGAAATCATGTCTCACGAATTTGATGAGTTTTTTTTGAAGGGATGACCAAGAGGATTGACAAGGGCAGGGCAGTAGATGTTACCTACTTGATTTAGCAGGCCTTTGACAAGGCCCTGCACGGTGGACTAGGCTGGAAGGTTGGATTACATGGGATCCAGTTCAAGCCAACTAGATACAAAGTTGGCTTGGTGGTAGGAGTCAGAAGGTGGTGGTGGAGGGTTGTTTCTCCGATTGGAGACCCATGACCAGTGGTGTGCCTCAGGGGTCGGTGCTTCCATTGTTGTTTGTCATCTATATTAATGATTTGGATGAAAATGTAGTTGGCATGGTTAGTAAGTTTGCAGATGACATCAAAACTGGTGGTATGGTGGACAGTGAAGAAGGTTATCCAACATTACAACAGGATCTAGATCAACTGAGAAAGTGGAATTTAGCTCAGAGTTTAGCTATAGAGATTGGACAAACCCGGGTTGTTTTCTCTGGAGCATCAGAGGCTGAGGGGCTGATAGAAGTTTATAAAATTATGAGAGGGTAAATAGACAGAGTCTTTTTCCCAGGGTGGAAATGCCAAATACTTGAGGGCACAGGTGAGAGAAGGAATGGTTAAAGGAGATTTACGTGGCAAGTTTTGTTTTCCACATTGAGAGTGATGGGTGCCTGGAACGCGTTGCCAGGGGAAGTGGTGGAAGCAGACACAACAGCAGCATTTAAGTGGCATTTAGACAGACACATGAACAGGTAGTGAACTGAGGGATATAGACCACGTGCGGCAGGATGTGCGGCTTAAATTAGCATCATAGTCAGCACAAACGTTGTGAGCTGAAGTACCTGTGCCTGTGCTGTACTGTTTTATGTCCTAAGTGCGAAGTCTTGCATTTTGGGAAGTTAAAACAGGGTAGGACTTATACAGTAAATGGCAGGGCCCTGAAGAGTGTTGTAGAACAGAGAGACCAAGGGATACAAGTACACAGTTCTCTGAAAGTAATGAAACAGGTAGACAGGTTGGTGAAGAAGGTGTATGGCACGCTTGCCTTCATCGGTCAGAGCAATGAGTACAAGAGTTGGGATATCATGTTACAGCTGTACAAGACATTGGTGAGACTGCACTTGGAGCTTTGTGCGCAGTTCTATTCGACAAGAACGTCAGTAAGCAGGAAAGGGTGTAGAAAAGATTCACAAGGATGATGCCAGAACTGGAGGGTTGAGTTATAAGGAGAGACTGGATAGGCTGGGGCTGGAACGAAGGAGGCTGAGGGGTGACCTTATAGAGATTTAAAAAATCAGGAGGGGCATAGATAAGATGGATTGTCACAGTCCCTTTTTCCCAGGATAGGGGAGTCTAAAACTAGAGTGCACAGGTTTAAGGTGAGAGAGAAGATTTAAAGGGGACCTGAGAGGCAACATCTTCCTACAGAGGGTAGTATGTATATGGAAAGAGCTACCAGAGGAAGTGGTAGAAGTAGGTACAACACAACATTTAAAAGGCATGTGGACCTATATATGGATTGGAAAGGTATAGAGGGATTTGGGCCAAATGCAGGCAAATGGGACTCACTCAGGTGGGCAACTTGTTTAGCAGGGACGAGTTGGGCTGAAGGGCTGCTGTGCTGTCTAACTCTGTGACTCTACATTAAGGGCAAGAGGGTAGAACCCATTAGAGACCAAACTGGCAACCTGTGTGTGGAGCCAGAAGACATAGGTGAGGTCTTAATAAATACTTCTCATCTGTATTCAGGGTTAAGAACATGCCATCATTGAGAAGGGACCCCAGAACAACCTTCAGTTCTCTCAGGATCCTAAAGGCACTGTTCTTTTAATTGTGTAATAACGATCTTTTGTATTTTCCTAAGGGGAAAACAGAGAGCCTTGATTTAACATCCCATTCCACATGACTACGCCACTGAGTGCAGCACTCACTCAGCACTGGAAAACAAATCAAACAGTGGGTGCTGGAATCTAAAACAAAAACAGAAAATGCTGCAAGAAAACGAAAGAGAAAGCAGTCAATGTTTCAGGCTGAATACCCTTCATCAGCTCTGTTCTGATGAAGGATCTTCCACCTGAAACGTTGACGGGTTTCTCTTTCTGCAGATGCTGTTTGACTGGTTGAGTTCTTCCAGCATTTGTTTTTGTTTCATGCTCCCTCAGTACTGTTCGCACAATCTGCAGTAAGATCGATCGATGAACATGAAAGGAGAAAATGCTTCTCCTTGAAAAAAGTCCTGTTTATTATGGACATAAATGGTTTACGACAAACTATGGTGCATAGTTTTCAGAAGTGGATAAGTTTATTTAAAAGAAACATATTAGTGGATGGAAATATAAGGCATGAAAATGAGAGTCAATTAGATAGCTGTATCAGTCTCTCTTCAGCAGTCCCTAGGGATCAAGTATAACTTGTTTTTCTTCTGGTTTTGTAGGTGGTCATGTAACCGACGAGGACAATGTGGCAA
Source organism: Pristis pectinata (assembly GCF_009764475.1). Classification (NCBI taxonomy): domain Eukaryota; kingdom Metazoa; phylum Chordata; class Chondrichthyes; order Rhinopristiformes; family Pristidae; genus Pristis; species Pristis pectinata. The sequence goes on from NC_067415.1 coordinate 87,494,404, forward strand.
CTGCAAACTCTCCCACAGAGGGGGCAGCCGGGTGTAGTTTGTGGGGTGATGCACTCCTTTCGTCATTTACTCAGGGTGTGTACTCCCAAGGCATAGGCATGTAGTTCTTGATACCAACCCAAATGCTCCTTCTCCACTTTGTCTAAGAGCACAGTACATTACTATGGAAGCATTGCATAATCTTTACATGACTAGAATAACCGAGGCATGACACCAAAGGAGAAAGTATTACCTGAGAAGCTGTACTGAAGGAATGCTATATTACTGGGGAGTCAGTACGCAGGAAGTGTCGCAGTGTTGACGGAGCAGGGCTGAGAGGATGGGCCACTGTTGAAAGGAGCAGCACCAAGGGAGTACTACACTGTCAGAGGTGCTGTCTTATGGAAAAGGTGTTAAACAGAGGCTGTCTACTTTCTTGGGCAGATGTAGAAGATCCCATGACACTACTTCAATGGGGAGCGCAGGAGCTCTTTCCCAGTTCCCCAGCTGGTATTTATCCCTCAATCAATATTACTGAAGAGAACATCTGGTTATTACAGCATTCCTTAGTAAAATCATATTTTGCACAAAATGGGTTTTAATTCTGAAAAATAATTGCTAGTTTAGGGTTAGGGTGCAGAATGAAACTTAACGTGTGAGAGTCTCTCATCTCCGGCACATCCCAGGGGAGCTTTGACACCATCACACTACAAGCCTCTGCCTCATCTCAACAAACAATAATGCTTTCATAAAACATAATACACTCATCATGGCATTACTCTGAATAATGCACTTCCAATGCACAAAATTCTAATGGGTTACCTTGGTAACTGTTTGAAGCTGTCTGTTGCCATGGTGAATAAGATTTATAATTGAATCAGTGGCCCCTGGGGTGTCAAAATCATCAGCGAAGGCAGCCTTCACATCGGCTTTAGTTGCATTTAACCTGGATGTAAAACAAAGAAAGCAAAGAGCATGCAATTTAACCTTTGAAAGGAGTGCAAGAAAAATCAATATTTCATTGAAATGTGACATCAAAGGCATCATAAAAAATGAAATTATTGTTAATGAAAGCACCTGATGCTACTGTGGAATGAAACAACACAGACAATTGTGCGGTCTGCCATTCCCAGCAAGGATTTTGGAAAGCTAGGGACTGTGGCTTTGTGTTGATTGAAATGGAAAAATACAGGCGCTCTAAGAACATGCTCCCCAACTGTGAACACTGGATCACACTACCCCCTTCCATTACCCTGGTTGGTTATCGAGCCTACATCCTAAAACTCAATAGAAATGCTGAAGAGATCACAATGCCAGTGCTGGGCTGGACAAATGACTCAATGGGTAGCTCTTTCACCGGTCAAAAAGTGTGGCTTAATCCCACTCCGCAATTTGAACACAAAATCCAAACCAAGGAGCAGCTACTGCAGTGAGGCAGCACTGTACAGTTGGAGAGGCAGTTCTATTCTACAGCAAGTACTGAATGAATGGTGCACTGTCAGTGGGCCAATAAAGAAGGTGCACTGTGCTGTCGTTGGGGGTGAGGAACACTGATCAGACTGAGAAACAGCACTGTAGGGGTCCTGCACTGTCATGTGTTTCACGTGAGACATTAAACAACCTGAACGTAAAAGATCCACAGCACCCTCTGAAGAGAAGCAGAGTTCTGGCCAATATTTATCCTTCACTCAAGATGATTTGATCATTATCACATTGCTGTCTGTGGGCGTAAAAACTGGCCAAGTCATTTCCCTTTGTTTTTTTTAACAAGTTCTACACTTTAAAAAATGTTTATTGATGTGATGTGCTTTAGAATGTTCTGTGAAGAAGGAAAGCACTGTTTAAATGCAACTTCTTTCTACATACCTTTCCCATAACAAGGTTTCATCAACTGACGAGCAGATCAATTGTCCTCTCATGTAAGCAGAGGCATCGTAAATAAAACTGGAAATGGAATGGAGAAGGACTCCAGCTTCTATCATGCTGGCATCACTGAATTCCACAGCTACAATTCAAAGGCAACACAGATTCAGCAAGGTTCACCATCGCACATCAGCATCTTTATTCAAACTTTTTAAGCTCTGAAATTCAGACCTGATCCGTATTTTGACAGAAGGCAAAGCATTCGGAACTGATTCACTGTGAATTTTTCCAAGATATCCTGGTAAACAATCAGAGGAAATACCATTTGAGGCATTGAGGATACAATGCAGTCAAAAAAACACCCATCTATAATCATCCCAATTCTATCTTGCATCTCAACAACCTCCCCTCCCCATTCTCCTGACACCCACCACACTAAAGGTAATTTACAGCAGCCAATGAACCCACCAACAAGTACATCTTTGGTAATTCAAATATCCAAACAGCTACCTCTCCTGCAGCATTCCTTATCTCACACCTAGAATTATGCTTAATTCTGGAGAAAAGCCGGTAGAATACATTGTCTATTCTATTTTCTAATGTTGGGTTGGCTGTCCTGGGCTCCTTTCCCACTGTGGGAGAAATGTGTGCTTGCGATCACCTTCAACGTTTGAGCAGGCTAGGATGGGTATTAATGTTTTGCTGATCACTCCCTTTATCTGCAGCAGCCCCGAATGTTTGATGTGCTAGTGGATTGCTCACAGTTCCTAATCAACCAGGGGAGAGAGACATCACCCTTCCACTCCCTTTAACTGCCATGTGGTTCAGGTTGTGATGTGTTGTGGTTTGTGTACCTGTCCCTTGTTTTGGGATGTGTTCCGAGAGTGGGGTTTGTATTGTATGTGTTTTGGGGTGCCCACAATACCCAACTCTTTAGCCATCTGCACCATGTTCGCAACTCTCTATTATGGAGATTAGGCTTGGCGGGGAAAGGTAGAAGTGGAGACACCTGGGGACCCATAAAATCAGGGCACCATCCCAAGAGTAAAGGCTCTAGGGGCAATCAGATGTCCTTTAGACATTCACACCTAGGGTTCTGCTTTCCCAGAGCAGATGAACAAAGTCGTCTTAGCACAACTACTTATTGAATTAAAGGAGATAACGTATTATAGTGATTGCCCTGAAACCACGAGTAATTGCAAATTTCAAACTATGCAACCTCCAAATTAAATTTTCAAATGCACCAGCATTTAGGATGGTGTTCCTAGCTTTTATGAAATGGGGAATTCATTAACCAGCATGCAAAATGCTAGAGAAAGCTCTCTATCCTAAGGAGATGGCAATGTGAACATTCAATCCCAAAGACAGAGGGGCTCCAACTGTAGGGGCTGGGTAAAGTACATCCATTTCACAAAAGATAGGATGGCTCTGACTGTAGGGACTGGGTAAAGTACACCCATTGCACAAAAGGTAGAGGGGCTCTGACTGTAGGAACTGGGTAAAGTACACCCATTACACAGAGGTAGAGGGGCTCCGATTGTAGGGGCTGGGTAACGTACACCCATTGCACAAAAGGTAGAGGGGCTCCGACTGTAGGGACTGGGTAAAGTACACCCATTACACAAAAGGTAGAGGGGCTCCGACTGTAGGGGCTGGGTAAAATACACCCATTTCACAAAAGATGTTTCTCCCATCTATTGCTACTGCTCATTCACCTGACTCAGTGACTCGATGTTTGTGTAGCGGGAATTTGCAATTGCCAATGGGTGACCTTGAAGAAGCATGTTATGTCTTAAAGCCATCAAATCATACAGCACAGAAGGAGGTCTCTGAGACCACTGTGTCCATGCCAGCCATCTATCTATACTAATCCTATTTTCCAGCACTCCACCCAGTCCCCTATGCCATGGTGTACCCTCAAGTAGTGAGTTTTGGATCTTCTGGGTGAAAGAATTCTCCCTCAATTCCCCTCTAAATCTCATACCTCTTACTTTAACCTGTGCCCTCTGGTTATACATACTAAGGGGAAAAAATTCTACCTACCTCATTAATGCCCCTCCTGATATTGTGTAACTCAATCAGGCACCCCCCACCCGCACCCCCCCCCCCCCCCCCCCCCGACCTTTTCCATTCCAAGGAAAACAAATCCAGCCTACCTAATCTTTCCTCCTAGCTGAAACATCCCAGGCAACATCCCGGTGAATCTCCACAATCACATTCTTTAATTCAATGAGTATTTGATGGTAAGGATGTTCTTGTATGAAGGACATCCACTGTAAAAACAATAGCACATGAACCTGTGCTCTTGGGATGCCAACATCTCACATTGCCCTTCTCCAGCTGTCTGAAGCTGCTAGGGATCAAGTGTATTGAGAAGTGATTTAGACCTGGTGAGAGCAGGACAATCCCTTCTCTGAGAGATGTTCATAAATCAATGGGTCTTTGTGACTACGTGGTAACTTTAATTGGAAAGGAATTTTGTTTTGTTTTTAAACAAGGAACCAAAAGACGTAAAGCAATAGGGGGCATGGTTTTGGGGTACAAGTGTACAGTTACCTTTATAGTGATGTAGTTTTTCAATGACTTTGACATTTTTTGTTCACTTCCCTTCAAACGTAAATGCCCTAAAATAGAAGGAGCAACACACAATAAAGCTAGTTTCTTTTCAGAGTTAGGTCTGGAGTCGAGGCAACTGGAATGGATCATGGGCCATATTGTGTCATGACAACTGCACTGCCAAGTTTATACCATTCCCTTTTCAGTGGGAAAGGGTTGGCCAATTCTATATCAGCCATTTTCTGATACTGTCAAAGACAGCTAACACCAACCAAATCCTGACATTTTAAATGCTCACCGCACAACTGGAAGGATTAGAAGAAATACTTGAGAGAACATATTACAGTGTGGAATGGATGATCACACACAGTGACCTGATGTGAAATCAATGACCCAATTCCACCAAGAGATAGGATAATTTCTACAAACTATTACAGGAACTGTAGAAAGCAAGAATTTAAGATTCAGAAGCAAGAACACAAGAAAATAGGAGTAGACCACTCTGCCCCTCAAGCTTATCCCACCATTTAGTATCATGGCTGATCTGCCTTAGGCCTCGTCCACTTCCTGTGCCAGTTCTCCATAACTCTCAATTCTTTGATCTTTCAAATATTTACCTATCTCCACCTTAAATATATCTAATCATTTGACCTCCACCACCCTCGGGGACAAAGAATTCTAGAGATTCACTACCCTCAGAAGAAATTTCTACACAACTCAGTTTTGAACAACCGGCCTCTTATTCTGCAGCTACATCCTCTGGTTTGTGACTCTCCCACTAGTGAAATCATCCCAATATTTACCTTGTCAAGCCCCCTTAGGATCTTAGAAATTTGAATAAGGTCATACCTCATTCTTCTAAACTCCAAGGAATACAGACCCAAACTTTCTAGCCTCTCCTGGTAGAACAATCCTCTCATCCTTGGAATTGACCTGATAAATCTCCTTTGGACTGCATCCAATGCTGCTCTATTCCTTTTCAGGTAAGGGGAACAAACCGACACTGAATACCCAGTACTAATGTAACAAATCCTCACTATTCTTAAACTTCAACCCCTCTCACAATAAAGGCCAACGTGCAGGGTTTAATTTCGGATCATTTATTTGCATTGATGGTTGAAGCAAGCTGAGTAAAACAGAAGTATGAGAATGAATGTTGATCTGATGTTCCAACACAGAAGCTGGCCATTTGGCCCATCAAGTTTGCATTGGTTATATGCAAGAAAAATCCAGTTTATCCCACTCTCTCACCTTTTCTCCACTGCTCTGCAAATTCTTTCTTTCAGTTCCCTTTTGAATGATGCGACTAAATCTGACTCCACAATCCCTGGCAGCCAGTTCCATATCTTAAACACCTGATGTGCTTTCCCTTTCCTGATCAATCCCTTGGTCCTCCCTTGTTGAATTGTGCAATTTCTTTTCAATCCTTAGGCTTACTGTTCTTTTTGGCAACATTACGTCTTTTCCATTGATCTAATACTATCTCCAAGTTCTCATGTGAGCCATGGCTTCATCACTTTTCCTGTTGTTTTTGTGCCTTAAAAGGGATACATATTTGTTGTAAATGATGTCAATTCTTTAAATGTTAGCTTTTGCTTATTTACTTTAACTGTGACTTTCCAAATTACTGAAGCCAGATCTTGCCTCATGACTTCATAGTTTCCTTTGTTTAGATTTAAAACACTGGTCTTGGATGAAACTCAATCACTTTCAATCTTTGTATAAAATTCTAATGTGTTATCATGACACTTCTTCAAAGGCCCCTTATCAGATAATTAACTCTTTTTCATTACACAATACTTCTAAAATAGTCTGTTCCCTAACTGGTTCCTCAACATACTGATCTAGTAAACCATCTCTTACACACCATTAATTCACCCTCACTTTATATAGTTAATTTAGTATGTTCAGTGTAGATATAAAAGATTACCTTTGTTACATGTGGCTCTAATTTCCTGATTTATACCATGTCCTGCACTCTCTACGTTTGAGAGCCTATATACAACTACCAATATTTTCTGCCCCATGCTGTTTCTTCAAACTGATTCTACTTCTTGATTTTCTAAGATCCTTTCTCCCAACCTTTATGATCACTGACAAGAAAGCAAAGAAAATGAACTGTGGGAAAATAGTTCAACACAAGTGCAAAGAAACCAACAGTTAAAGGTATCTGTATTTCTAGATTAAATATAGATACAGTAGTGGTGTAAACGGAATAAATAAAGGAAATTGGGAAAAGTTCCATACTAATTAACACCAGTAGTGAGCACTGGAACTTCTTTAACCAAAATCCTTAGGCCTGAAGAATTGTAAATCAAAAACAAAAGCTTTCAATATTTATTTCAGCATGAAAATTCAGAAAATGCAATTGGATTTCTGAAAGGAAAATCATGTTTGACTAATCCAGAACTCTATGGGGATGTGACTAGCAGAATAGACAAGGAATAGATCGATTGACCTGGGTTTCTCTTGGGTTGCACGTGGAACTGTTGGTAATAAACTGATACGGAGACAGACACGAGACTGCAGATGCTAGAATCTGGAGCAACAAACAATCTGCTGGAAGAACTCAGCGGGTTGAGCAGCATCTGTGGGAGGAAAGGAATTGTCAACGTTTTGGGTCAAAACCCTGCACCAGGTCCTGATGTGGAGTTTCGACTCGAAACGTCCACAATTCCTTTCCTCCCACAGATGCTGCTTGACCTCCTGAGTTCTTCCAGCATATTGATATGGAGAGAGCACTGGTCATTGGAGAATAAAACCGTAATTCTCAGGCTGGCAGGCCGTGATTGGTGGGGTACCCAGTGCTTGGTTCCTGGTTTGATCAACAACTTGGCTGAGGCGGCAATAAAAAAACTAGGTGTGATTGTGAGTATAGAAGGGGATGCAGAGGGACTTCAAGAGGATGCCAAGAAGCTGAATGAAGGGGCAACATGGCAAATAATGAGGAAAAGTATGGGGTTATCCACTTTAGTGCAGAAAAGCAGGGTACTTGTTAAATGTCGGGAGATTGGGTAGCTTTGATAGTCAAAAAGATCTATGTGTAGATATACACAAGCTGTTCAAGGTCAATATGCAGGGTGCAGAAAGCAGTCAGGAGGGCTTATGGAATGCTAGTCTTTATTACAAGAAGGTGCAAAATCAGAGGAAGTCGTAATGTAATTGCATAGGTCTTCATTGTTTTAATCTTTCTGTCTAATAGGTACTGTATACAGTAAAACTCTGATAATCTGGTCAGAAATCCCGATGGCTTGTCATCTAGCTCACTTGGTAGTCTGCAGTGTGAGCCAGGGTAACACAGCGTCAGCCGACTGTGTGGCCAAGGCAGATATTCTAAGCATGGGCTGAGTATGAGGTTGGAGCTGGGGTCTGGAACATGTGTAGGTTTGTGGCTCAGGATCCAGAGTGAATGTATACTCATTGATCAGCTGAAATGTACAGGCTCCTTAGAAAATTTACTATACTACTGTAATACATGTGAAAGTAAAATAATTGTGTTTGGGTACTTATAGGAATAGCATCCAAAAGTCTGGAAAACCTGCTAGTCCAGCACCAGCAGAGTCCTGAAGGTGCTGGATTATCAGAGGTTTACTGTACATCACAAGGAGTTAAGCAAAGATTCACTATACTAGTTTCAAGGATGACAGATTTGCTGTACGATGAGAAATTGAGTAAACCGGGATTTTTACCAAAAATTTTTATAGGGCTTTATAGTCTGGGACCAGGGGTCACACTTTCAGAAGAAGCTGTAGGCCGTTAGAACTGAGAAGAGGATAAATTTCTTCAATCAGAACCTTCGGTAAGCCTTTGGAATACCCCAGAGGGCTGTAGAGGCTCAAGCACTGAATTATTTCAAGGTCAATAGATTTCTGGATATTAAGGGTACCAAATATAACGGGGACAATGCTGGAAAATGGTATTGAAATAGAAAATCAGTCACAATTTTAATGAATGGCAAAGGGTTGGTATGTCTATTCCTGCTCTTCCTTCTTACGTTCTTATGTTTATTGTAGATCAAAGGAAGTTTAAACATGGGCAAAATTAGAGATCACTCATCTACAAACATTTTACTGTTATTGGATGAAACACATAAAAAAGCGCAAGATCATCTTATGGTTTCAATACACTCCTTGATGTCAATTCTGCTTACTACTCAGAAAATGCAACTGCGTTAGAGAAAGTGCAGAGGAGATTCACCAGTTTGTTGCCTGGATTGGAGGGCTTTAGTTATGGGGAGGGAGTGGATAGGCTGGGTTTGTTTTCCCTGGAGCAAAGGAGGCCGAGGTTAACCTGATGGAAGCACTCAAGATTATGAGAGGCATAGACAGAGTAGATAGTCAAAATCTTTTTTCCATGATAGGGATATCAAAAACAAGAGAACATAGGCTTAAGGTGAGAGGAAGGAGTTTTAAAGGGGATCTGAGGGATAATTTTTTTTTTACACAAAGAGCGGTTGATATCTAGATCGTCCTGCCAGAGGAGTCAGTGGAATCACATACAATCACTGTGGTTAAGGAGCATTTAAACAGACACTTAAATGGGCAAGGCATAGAAGGATACGGTCCTAATGTTGGCAAATGGGATTAGTGTAGATGGACATAAAGGTCAGCATGGATCTGGTGGGCCGAAGGGCCCAATCTCTATCTCTATTAAACAACCCCCCTCATCACAAGCTTGTGTTGCTGTCTACTCACGACCTATTTACAAATGGTGATCATACATACATGATCCCCTACAACAAGAGACTTGCAGAGAAACTGAAAATGTGAACAGGCTTATATGCCAGAGGAGTCAGTGGAATCAGATATTTGTAAGTGTTTGTTGGTTACAACAACATCTCATTGTTAACTCATTAGAAAGATAAAGAATAAATTTTCCAAGTATATGCTCCCACTGGAAGTCATGTTAAAACAAAATGCATGTAGCTCATGATTAAAATGAAAGGTTAGAAGATTGTGCACAGATTTCCAGATAACCGATCCCATGTTCCAGAGGGAAAAGCTGCTCTATATTGAGCTACGACCCACACAGAAATCAAAAATGCATGCTCACAATTAGTAGCAACTGCCTTTTCATCTCCAATCATGTTTGCCTTTTCTCCAAAGCAAAGCAGATACATACCAGAGTGTAAAAAGTAGTTTCCCCATTGCTCACACTGGTGGTAGGCCTCACACTGAGCAACCTCGTTCTCGTGGTGGGGAAAGGCCAGGTCTATTCCACCAGAATGGATGTCCAGTTGATTTCCAAATACAGAGCTGTAAATGCCACATAGTTAGCTCACCATTTGCTACATAGGAAAATGCAAAATTCTCTTTATCAGCAGTGTGCTATAGTATAAGGGGACTCCAAAAAGCACATCAATGAGCAATGCTTGTGCCCACCAGAGAGTCAATCAAAAATACTAACCCAGTGTACACAAAACACTGGCTCATGGCCAAGCAGTCATGCATGTTTTCAAATATCTCCAAATGCTCATCCCTTCCACTATCTCCAGCCCTATAACCCTTCAAGACCTCTACTTGGCTCTAATTCTGGACTCACTGGAGGTCTGATTTCCATCGCTGGCTACAATTTCAGCTAGCAAGACCCTTCAGAATGCCTTCCTGAACCCCTTTCTCTGCTTTAACATGCTCCTTAACCCCTAACCACTTAGCAACTAACCTCATGTGGTTCTCTGTCAAATCTTGTTTATAACCTTCTTCTACAATATCTTAGGCCAATTTAGTACATTAAATGTGTTACATAAATCTAACTTGTTGAATGAGACCATTCGAAGTCCCAACTGGAGGCAGGGAATGAACGTGTGATTATGGTCCAGAGATTAACCCAACATTTCATTCCAGAGCTGTGACCAGTTTGTCTCTGGTTTGCAAAATTCCCATTGCAGAACTGTTAGTGATAGATACATGACCAAGATGGAAGGTGATTGTTATGGTGGAAACTGCCCTTGCTCATGAGCAGAAGCCTGAAGTCCCACACCACTAGGTTCAAGATCAGCTACTTCCCTTCAATCATTTGGTTCTTGAACCAACTGGCAAAACCCTAATCACTACAGTTTAGCAACACCATGACCACTTTGATCACTGCACTAAAATGGACTTTTTTTTTGTTCAAGTATTTTTGTTCTTTCTTTAAAAATTATGTATAATTTATGTTAAATGTTTTTTCTTGTGAATGCTGCATATATGATGCTATGTGACTGTAATGTTGCTGCAAGTAAGTTTTTCATAGCACCTGTGCACACATGGACTTGTGCATCTGTCAATAAACCTGACTCTGACTTTACTTCTGCCTTGTGCTGTTGTGATCTAGTATCAAACTGTACACAAGCCAACTGTACACAAACCTTGCAACGGTCTGTACATAAGCCAAGCTAACCTTGCAATGGTCGAACACTCAATGTGCCAGCCAGGTCTGCCATTTCCCCACGGGGATGGCCAAAATGGCTCCTCTGGTTTTGATGTTTTCCACAAAGCAAAGTCACTGCTGTGTCTTTTATCAGTTTCACCTAGAAATTAAAGATTAACAAAGAACACAGAGCTCATAAAAATAGTTCAGTATTTGTAGAACATCAATACACTAATGAGGGGAATTCTCTTCTGTGATGCCTTCACCTCTAATGGCTGTGCCCCTCTTTTCTCCCCCACCTCCCTTTTCCTCTCTCTGTTGCAAGCAGAGTGTCAAAGTGGAAAAGGAGGGGTGATCTGAGGCTCTAATGGAGCATAAATGGAGAATTTGAAGTGAGCCAAAAGGGAAAAGTTCTGTGTTGTGAATTCTATGTAATAAATGAGGCTGAGAAAGTGGTGTTTGTTTGGTGAGTCTAGGAACTGCAGGGCCCTGGCAGACATATTTGCTCCATCTTTACCCACAGGTGAGGCACCAGAAGACTGGATGGTGACTAAGGTTGTGCCTTTATTTAAAAAGGGATGCAAATTCAAGCCAGGGAACTACAGGCCAGCAAGCCTGACATTAGTGGTGGGACAATTGCTGACCAAAGGGTCCATTTCCATTCTGAATATCTCTATGGTTCTACTGAATCCTGTACATAAATCAATGCTGCACGTTCGATTTCCATCATCTACAGCATTTTGTAAGTAGCTTTCCATTGAAGAAAGCCATCTCCATTCAATAGACAAAGCTTGCAGTTTGCAATCAGATTTAATCCACATATTCATTTAGAACTGTGCCCCATTTAATCATCTTATTCTGCCTGAATACAGACAAATTTTGGTGAGGTAGCCTCAGTTATTAGGTGTCTGAATAACCTCTGCCCATTCACTCAAATTCTGAACACGAACCCATCCTATTTCCTTCTCTTGGAAACACTGCCCTCACTCTGCTCTCCCCAAATCTTTACTCTAGCCTTTCCCTAATTCTTGCCTCATGTTCACCAACCCTCACCCCCACCTAATTTTAATTGTTCCACTCCTAAATTCTGAAATTCCCCCTGCTTCCCAATTCAAGCCTGTTTTAATTTTTCCGTAATTGCCTCAGTTTCCAACATGCTCTCTTTGTTTACAGGCAAAATATACAAGCTGCTGTTAAAGCTGAGAACTAGTTTAACTAGTTGATCAGGGATGAGTGCAACCAAAAGATTTCCCAAACCAGGTAACACGTTAACTGTGATGAGTGTCAAGTTAGATTCTCTAAACTGTTTCAAGGGAACAAAAACCTTTCAAATGAGATCACAGGGGTAAAGCTTAGCAACAAAAAGGGGGTGATCACTTTGCTGAAGCTGTAATAGAGTCCTCCAAATAATCAGATATACAGTACAGGCAAATCCCTAAGAAGGGTAAAGACAACAGGGTAATAATAACTCCCCAATATTAACTAGGATTGCTTTGGTGTGAAAGGCTCGGGGGGAGTGGAATTTTTAAAGTGTGTTCAACAGTTTTTAAGACCTACTAGCTGGATAAGTGCAGGTGGTGTAAGTGAGTGACTATTACTCTATAAGTTTAAAGATTGTTATAGTGAAGCACAAGGAAAGACTAGTAATTAAGGCCATATCATACTGAAATTAGCTTTCCCCTAATATAAGGCAGGAAAGGGCAAAATTAGATTGGGAACAGCTACTTGCAGGTAAGTTAACAACCAGTGTGAGGCATTAAAAAATGAAATTGTGGAAGTCCAGGGCCAACATGTTCCCATAAGGGTGAAAGGCAGGGTCAACTAGTCTATGGAACCCTCATGGGACATTGAGGGTTGGATAAATAAAAGGCAGTGTACAGCAAGTTTAGAGAACTGAAAACAGGCAAGTCCCTACAGGATATAAAGGGTACAAGGGAATACTTCAGGAAGTAATTACGAGGTTGAATAAGAGGCATGGGAAGTACTGAGGATAGAGGGACCTTGGTTTGCATGCCTAAGGGTCCCTGAATGCAGCAGCATGTATAGATAAGATCATTTACAACATATATGGTAAATTTTCCTTTTTTTGTTAGGGCTTTGAATGTAAGAGCAGGGAAGTTATGGTACAACTATACAGTGGCATGCAAAAGTTTGGGCACCCCTGGTCAAAATTTCTGTCACTGCGAATGGTTAAGTGAGTAGAAGATGAACTGATCTCCAAAAGTCATAAAGTTAAAGATGAAACATTCTTTTCAACATTTTAAGCAAGATTAGTGTATTATTTTTGTTTTGTACAATTTTAGAATGAAAAAAAGGAAAGGAGCACCATACAACAGTTTGGGCACCCCAAGAGATTTGAGCTCTCAGATAACTTTTACCAAGGTCTCAAACCTTCATTAGCTTGTTAGGGCTATGGCTTGTTCACAGTCATCGTTAGGAAAGGCCAGGTGATGCAAATTTCAAAGCTTTATAAATACCCTGACTCCTCAAACCTTGTCCCAACAATCAGCAGCCATGGGCTCCTCTAAGCAGCTGCCTAGCACTCTGAAAATTAAAATAAATGATGCCCACAAAGCAGGAGAAGGCTATAAGAAGATAGCAAAGTGTTTTTCAGGTAGCCGTTTCCTCAGTTCGTAATGTAATTAAGAAATAGCAGTTAATGGGAATGATGGAGGTCAAGTTGAGGTCTGGAAGACCAAGAAGACTTTCTGAGAGAACTGCTCGTAGGATTGCTAGAAAGGCAAAGCAAAACCGCCATTTGATGGCAAAAGACCTTCAGGAAGATTTAGCAGACTCTGGAGTGGTGGTGCACTGTTCTACTGTGCAGCGACACCTGCACAAATATGACCTTCATGGAAGAACCTTTCCTGCGTCCTCACCACAAAATTCAGTGTCAGAAGTTTGCAAAGGAACATCTAAACAAGCCTGAAGCATTTCTGAAACAAGTCCTGTGGACTGATGAAGTTAAAATAGAACTTTTTGACCGCAATGAGCAAAGGTATGTTTGGAGAAAAAAGGGTACAGAATTTCATGAAAAGAACACCTCTCCAACTGTTAAGCACGGGGGTGGATCGATCATGCTTTGGGCTTGTGTTGCAGCCAGTGGCACGGAGAATATTTCACTGGTAGAGGGAAGAATGAATTCAATTAAATACCAGAAAATTCTGGAAGCAAACGTCACACCATCTGTAAAAAAGCTGAAGGTGAAAAGAGGATGGCTTCTACAACAGGATAACGATCCTAAACACACCTTAAAATCCAAAATGGACTACCTCAAGAGACACAAGCTGAAGGTTTTGCCATGGCCCTCACAGTCCCCCGACCTAAATGTCATCGAAAATCTGTGGCTAGACCTCAAAAGTGCAGTGCATGCAAGACGGCCCAAGAATCTCACAGAACTAGAAGCCTTTTGCAAGGAAGAATGGGCAGAAGTCCCCCAAACAAGAATTGAAAGACTCTTAGCTGGCTACAGAAAGTGTTTATAAGCTGTGATACTTGCCAAAGAGCGTGTTACTAAGTACTGACCATGCAGGGTGCCCAAACTTTTGCTTCAGGCTCTTTTCCTTTTTTTGTTATTTTGAAACTGTAAAAGATGGAAATAAAAAAGTAGTCTTGCTTAAGATATTAAAGAAATGTGTCATCTTTAACTTTGTCTTTTGGAAATCAGGTCATCTTTTATTCGCTTAGTTATTCACAGTAACAGAAATCTTGACCCAGGGGTGCCCAAACTTTTGCATGCCACTGTATAAATCAACAGTTAAGCCACAGCTGAAGCAGTGTTGCCACACTATAGGAAGTATGTAATTACACTGGAGAGGGTGCAGAGGAGATTTGCCTGGAGGTTGTCTGGGATGGAGTGTCGCAGTGATGGTAAGAGACTGGAGGCTGTTTTTTTCCATAGAACAGAGAAGGCTGAGGAGTGACATGATTGAGGTATGCCAAATGAGGGGCATAAATAGGAACTGTTTTCCAATGCAAAATGTCTATGACCAGAAAGCACAGGTTAAAGTAAAGGCAAGGAGACTCAGACAGAACTTTAGATAAGAATTTTTTCACCCCGAGGAAGTTGAAATCCAGAATCCAATGCCTGAAGGTGTGTTGGAGGCAGATACTCTCAAAAAATGTTAAAAGTATTTATATGAGCACCTGAAACACCATGGCGCAGAAGGCAACGGGGCATGCGTTGGGAAATGAGGTGTATAGATAGGTACTTGATTGCCGGCACAGACCAGGTGAGCTAAAGAGTGTCTCTGTGCTGCATCCATAAAAATTCCAGTGAATCCAGTGGCCTGAATTCTTCCACTCAGGAAGAGAAACAGCCACACTTTCAGAGACTACGAGAAGCTGCAAATCATGTACAATGTCTTTTCAAGCAGTTGTGTAAAGTGGGAGCAGGATTCCTTTGTTTAATTGTGGATTTGTGTATTATTTTTATTTCATGTAAGTCTGTCTGGTGGTTTAACCACGTTATTTCTCCATTTCCTTATGTGACCGGAGAGTGTGGGGATCTCCTCCTTACAACTGTGATTCAGGAATAATGATAGCCTGGTTGATTCCAACACTTGTAATGCAAGAGCTGCCAGCCAATAGGACATAGTCTGCTCATGGCCACGTGTTCAAGTAAGAAGTTAAAGGTAAAGTCTTAAAATAGTAACTTAAATCTTAAAATACTAACATAACATAAACATAAATAGTAACATACATGGAATGAATACGTACTCAATTCTCCAGCAGTGTGATTATTCACTTTGACAAACTTTCCATAACGATCACCAATAGACTGGATGTCAAAATACACATTTCCTGAAAAATTATTTTTAAAAAATGTTTTGCTAAGTAAATTGAAATCACAACTTGCTAGGCTAAGAATTTCCTTGTATATCACTTACTTTATTAATACTTGGACAAGATGATATTGAACTGCAAATAGTTGTAAAATTCACCTTGAATAACATGTAGTGGCCATTGGGCACATCAACCCTGTGCTAGCTCTTTGACAGAGCTCTCCTGCAATAGCAACTTAGTCTGCAGAAAAAGATCATCGTCCATTTGATTTAATTTGCCAGCGATCTTAAATCTGTGCTCTCCAGTTACCAGCACACCTGGTTTTCCCCATTTACTCCAATCAAACCCCTCATTAATTTTGAACACCTCTAATAAATCTCTCGACAAAAAAAAACACGATTATTACTATTTGCTGGTGTGCTGTAAAGGGAAAACTAAATCCATGACAGTGGCCAGCACTATTGTCTAAAACAATTTTGTATCTCTAACACTGATGTTTTCAGCTCAGACTACTCTCAGCATCATGAATCAGAAAGGAATCATATATCATAATAGTCTACTTTCCCCAAACCACTTATGCACTACACCATATGCAATGTTATATTTTAGCACACACACATAAGACTGACATTCCAAGCGTCCAGTATTCATGTAAAGATTTGCCTGAGTTATCTGTTCATTACTGAAATTAATATATTGTCTATACCAGATTAAGACATCCTCTCTGTGATAAAAGCAGAACTGAAACTGACGGATGATGCATATAGTCACCTGAGGAGGTAGAATAGGCATGGCCATTGCAAATGATTCTCTCTATGAATTTCACAATCTGGGGAATGTTATCAGTCACTCGCATATATACTGTGGGTGGAAGAACCTGCAGCAACATTGAAAATATTGGTCAATATTTAAAAGAAATTTAAAAAGATACATACCAGGAATACATAGAATGACAATTACCTTCGTAAGCACAGACACCAATAAATGAACAATGGGAACTATAAACACAACTAACACCATCAATGATAATTCATTGATTAAAACATTCAGTGAGAAAGTGGTCTTAATAAAATATTTAGGAGAAGGTGACTTGCAATTTGACCAATAATTTAGATGGAGGGATCAAGAGTAATATATCCAAGTTTGCTGATGATACAAAGCATTTTGGCAATGGAAGAGAATGCTTCAGGGGAATACACACTGACTATATGAATGGCCAGGGACATAACAGATAGAATATAACGTGGAATTGGAAGATCACCCACTTCAGCAGAAAAAAATAGAAAGGCAATTTTTTTTAAATGGTGAGAAATTGAAAATAGCTGGTGTTCAGGGAGGCCTGGGTGTCCCTATCAACAAATCATTGGAAGTTAATATGCAGATTCAGCAAGGAATTAGGAAGGCAAAGAGAATATTGGCACTTATTGCAAGACAGTCTGAAAACAAGAGTGGAAATGGCTTGCTGCAATTACATAGTGCCCTGGTAGCCACATCTGAAATAGCATTACAGATCTAGTGTCCGTACCCAAGCTAGGGGAGGGCAATGCCACACCACCTGGGGTAGGTGGGAGGGGTCAGTGAGGGAGTGCACCACCTCCCCAGGGACACCAAAGGGGACATCATGAAGAAGCATAAAGAGGTGCCATCTTTTGAACAACACCGGACCCCAGCCTCAGCTTCCATTTCAGTCAGTTAACTGTAAGGAAAGAGTTAAATTAGCCAGAAGTTGTTTCCGATTCCTTCTTTGTATTGCAATAGCTTGTAACACAAAATGATGTCAGTTTGGAATGAGGTAATACCTTAAAGATGTGCATGGAAGCACATCCTTGAGATTAGATACTGGTGAAGAACGTTTTTTTCCTTGCAGACCTGCTGTCTCTGTTTCTAAGTTATATGCCCAGGCTGAAGGTCGTGAGAGATAAGAAGGTACAGGCTGGTATTACAAGGGGATGGAAAAGTACTGGAGTAAAAGGTTTTCAAAGGGTGTAAAAAGGGGCCAGTCCTTGGTGCAAACTGGAACCTTCCCTCAGGCTGGGTCGCGACCGGTGCTAAGAGACAGAGAGAAGGCTGCGTGTAAAGCTGTCGGACACTTGAGGTTCCCTCCGGCATTATATAGATCAGCTCATTGATTGGTTGATAAGTATTGGCTCTTTTTCCGTTCTATTATTTTATTATAGTGGTTAGTGAGTAGTCTATATATATAATTCTAATAAAGTAGTTTTATATAACCTTCAACACGTGTACAGTGTCTCCTTTGTTTGCAAATACCTCTTGCTGCTGAGTCAGGAAAGAACAAGGAATGAATTTTAAAATATTTTTGTTACATTAACTCTTGATTATAACTTGCTATTTCCTCAAATCAACCTCTGTTTCGCCAATTACTTTAAAATTCTTTACAACTGTAAAGAATTTTTAAAAAGTTATTCTATCAAAAAATTTTATAATTTTGAACTCCTCTGTTAAATCACTAATTAATCTGCTCTGCTAGAAATGAATACTGCCATCTTCACTGATCTCTCCACTTAACTGAAGCTGGAATTAGAAACATTTATGAATAGCCAGCATCTACCTGAAACTATATTGGGTTATACTTGCAATAAAACGTTACCTTTAAGCTTGCCATATCCTGTTTGAAATCCTGTTCATAAATGGAAGCAAGTACCTTAGGCGAAATATTCAACTGAAATAAAAAAAATAAGAGTTAGGCATTGAGTTATAATTTACTGGTTTTAAATGCAAGTTCTTTGAATTATTTACCTCCTTAGATCTCTGTATTATTTTGTCATCAATATCTGTGATAACCATCACCATGATGACATCGATGCCAAAGATGTTGGTCAATATTCTTCTTATGATGTCAAATCTAACATATGAGCTAAAAAAAAAAGCACAACCCTGAGAAGTTGCAGTTAACAACATTTTGTGTACAAGTTATACATGGAATAAATATCACATTGATCAGCTCCAAGTATGGGTCCTCGGTCAAAGTGTGAGAACTCAATCCTGCTACAGGGATGTGCCATGGACGACCTGGTCGGAGCTATGTGTATTAGGACTCAACTTCAGTAAACTTTTTTAATTTTTTTGCTATGGGGTCTCAGTCAAGGTGCTAAGACTTACTGTGGTTAATGGGATTTGCTTGGGTACACAATCTCTCTAACTTCAACAATGGAGCCTCCTTATTGGTCTCACTATGGAGAGAACTTCAGTCTCGTTCTAGGTATAGGATCTCACTATGGGCAGTTTTGTTCCTGGTCCATGGCTTACCCTTTAACAGTTTATCTGATTATTTCTCTTATTATTGTTTGTGGGAGCTCGTGGAGTCTTTAGATACTGATGGATCAAGCCAAATTGTTTTATTACAGGTTACCATGTTATTGCAGAAGGGACTTTCCATATTTCCATGTAAATGCCATGGCAAAAGTGGATTGCACCAGCTCAGCAAGAGTGGGACCTAGTCCCAGTCCATACATCATTTCAGCACTGTATCTGGAGTACTGTTGAAGAGTTACTCTGACTGGTAAGTGAACCTAACAGAAGGATCAGAGTCTCTGGTATTCACACATTATGATTGAAGCTAGGTTTTCTAGAGTGTCAAGCCTGTAAATTGCCTATAAATCACCATTTATAACTGCTCTGTTGGTGCATACAATTGCAAAGAACCTTGTGCTGTTTTACCTCATTAGAGCTTTATGTGAAGGTGTACTAGCTATTGCTCCAGACATTGAGTTACCAGAAACCAAGGGTGAGAAGTGAGGATCGTACCAGTTCACAAGATTGTGATGGTTTATTGTCTTACTGCCCTAGATGGCCCACAGAAACCAAGTTCTGGTTACCACATCAATCCCTTCTAGATGTAGGGGACAAAAGAAAAAAATGATAAGACAGACAAACTTGCATTTTTATAGTACTTTATTTACTCTAGAAAAGGCAGCAATGGGCCAAATGGCCCCTCAAGCCTCATTCGATAAGAATATGACTGTTCCTCTGCATCAACCACTCTCCCATATTTTCCATTTCCCTTGCTCTCTAAAAATTTATCAGTATCAGCTTTCCGTAGTCCTCTAAACAGTCTGTACAGATAGATTTCTTCTAATCTCAGCCCTAAATGGTCACCCCCTTAATAACCCCAAAGTACTTCACAGCCGATCAAATACTTCGAAAGAATATTCACCGTTGTACTCTAAGAAATATTTAAGACACCAATTTAACTCACACCTTTTATCTCATCCTCACTGGCAGTTGCACAGGATCAAGGACTTGCTGCCCCTCCAGTTTTGTGGGTTCTATGGTGGCCGATAAGGCCAATGTGGACCACAGACTCTGCCACACTGGGGCAGGTGGTGGCTGACAGGATGGGTGGTGAGGTGGAGTATTCCTTCTGCAAGACTTCTGTATTGTCTGCTGAATGGTCTCGCAATTGTCAAAACTATCCCAGGTGCTCCATCTCCATTTTCATCTGTCAGGAGTCAGTGGGGAGGTTGCACATCCTTGAATCTCTTTTTTCATCTGCCTGGTAATCTCCTCACACGACAGGGCTCAGAATAGCATGTCAGTTTCAGAATTGTGGTGTTAGGCATTGCCAATGACATGGCCTGCCCACTGTAGTCTCAATCAGATTAGTTATTCTCCATTGGTTATCTTGTAACAACAGAAAGAGAGGCCACTTAGCCCATCAGGAAAACCAGCCTCTTGGATGTTTTATTTAGCAATTAACGAAAAGAATTTTGAATTGATTCATGCATTGCTTCCTTAGGGCACTTTACCTCTCAACTTAATTTGCCATTCAACGAAATCACAGCTATCTTTGAAAATATCTTTGCCTTGTAGTATACAATCCATTAGACAAGCAGAAATGCTCTCTCTGTATCAGCCCAATCAGTGCCCTCAATGACTGATGACATTAATGACTGCTTACTTAGGAAGTGTTGGGGAACCTTGTTAATTAGCGAAACAGCAGACAAAACTGGCACTGAAACCCAATTTGCTGCTTTAATTCACTAATATTTTGGAGAAAGCCATTATATTGATTGGATGCTGCTTTAATTAATAAATTTGTGCTGGTTGCATTGGCTCCAAGTCATGGGGCATGGCACTAAGATCCCACTGATCTTAAGCACGAGATTTAAGAACATAATCCAGGCCAACCCTCCAGGGCAGTACCAAGGGAGTGTCACACCAACAGAGATAACATGTTGTCAGCATGTCATGTGTAGTTTAAGGTGCATTTACATGACATTCACAGCAGAATTAATTTTACTTGATATCAACACTGCAATCAGTCTGAAAACAGCTTGAATTCAGACTTGGGGCTCCACCTGGAGGATATAAGACTTTGTACAGTTTTGGCTGTCAATCCTGATCACACTGCACAAACTTTGAGCCTGAGCTTCCTGCTGATAAACTCAAAGCTTAACTGTAGCTTAGTGCAACTGCAGGACAATTCAAAACTTAGTAACAGTTTGTATCTTGCTGCTTGAAATGAGCAACTCCAGTCAAACCAGTGCACTCAAAATTCAAGTTAGTCTGACGTCAATGGTCATTGACCTAAAATGATAAGAGACAATGAGAATTTCCATCAGTTTATTTTTTTATTACACTCAGAATCAAGGATTACAAGCAGAGAGAGTACCAATACATTTGGAGAGGCAGTGTTGAGAGAGTTCTCTGCTGTCAGAGGGATTGGAGGCGCTGTGTTTCGGATGAGATGTTAAACCATGACCTCACCCACTCTCACAGCAGGTGTACAAAATTCCATGAGTGTCACTGTAAAAATCAGCAGGGCTGCTCTCCCCAGTATCCAGTTGCCAAAACTTATCCCTCAACCTGAACTGTTAAGAGCTTTTCCAATCATTTGGACATTATGCCCAGCAGTGACTACACTTCACATCTTTCATTAGCTGTGGAAGTCTTTGGGACGGACCCAGGTTATGAAAGATACTAGAGGAATGTACATTGTGCTTGTAATTTCACTCCAATTAATTTCATACAGGGAACAAAAGTTTTCTTTTATGAGAAAACTTTATAGTTTAAGATGCATTCTTTTTCAAATCCAGAACACAAGAAAATATGAGTAAGCCATTCAGCCCCTCAAGCCTGCCCTACCATTCAATACCATCATGGCGGATCAACCCCAGGCCTCAAACTCCCTTCTTCCCCATAGCCTTCAATTCTGAATAAATTCCCCAACCTCACCCCATTCACTTGGGACAGATGTTTTGAGCATTTTTCAACATTTTGCCAATGCAGGATTTGTGAAAAGCCCTGAATATATTCTTAAAGTGATTTTTTTTTAAATTCCAGCAGAATTCACAGCAAGTTTGAGAATATGATGTTTGTAAGGACAGTAAAGTGATTTGTGAATCATTTAATTTATAGTTTCTACATGTAGGGTAAAGACAGAAAGGTGAGAAATTAACAGTGTTGATACTACTGTATGTTCCCAATACACCACATCCACTGGTTTCCCCTCACTACCCTGCTGCTTACAAAAATATTCAATTCTATCAAATATTTTACCAATCAGCTACCTTGGCTTTATCAACAGCCTTTTCAACCCACCCCTAATGGGTTATTGAATTTTTACAACTTTTTTTTTTAAGACAATGATTACTATGGATCATTTTCTTTCCTTTCCTGAATGGATCCTGTTACTTTTTTAACATACAAATGCTAGCTTGTTCTTCCCAATGGAAAAGGCCTTTATCTGGGATGAGGTGAAAACATAAATTTCAGAATAAGCAGGAAGTTTTGAAGGAGGCAGGGATAAACAACGGAGCAGGGTGGATCCTAAAATTGCTTTTGCTAAGGCTTACAAATTAATCTTTTCCTGGGGGCTTGCTTGCTAATGATCCAGACTCAACCATTCCCTCTCTTCCAGACTAATGTTCAGTTTCTGAACTTGCCCACACTTACTCTGCACCATTTTCATTTATGCCATTTAAAATCTCCTGACTCTTTATACTCAGTTTTATTTCAGAGTTCCAGCATCTACAGTGCTCGATTTTGAGCCTGATCACCTGGTTTGTTTCTCAATTTCCCAGCAGAGAATTTTGAATTTTCACTATGAATTGGCTTTTTTAATTTTTTGTTTACCTTGCATGTCCAATGTGAGCATGGTCATATACTGTTGGCCCACAGCTATACCTGTCAAAAAAAACCACAATAAGACTTCTGAACAAATTATGTGTCAATCTATTAATTATTGTTTACCTGCAAAACAGCACAAACCAAACGCAATACTTAGAGTCAGAGTTACACAGCACAGAAACAGGCCCTTTGGTTCAACTCGTCCGTGCTGGCCAAGGTGCCTACCTGAGCTAGAGCCATTTACCTGCATTCGGCTCATCTTCCCCTAAACCTTTCCTATCCATGAATCTGTCTATTAGTCTTTTAACTGTTGTAATTGTTCCTTCCTCTGGCAGCTCATTCAATATTCCCACCACTTGCCACTCAGGTTTCCTTTAAATCTTTCCCCTCTCATCTTGAATCTATGCCCTTTTGGTTTTAGACTCCCTTAGACTTGGCAGGGTGGGGGGGGGGGGGGGGGGGTAGTCTGACTATTCACCTTATTTGTGCCTCTCAAGATTTTGTAAACCTATAAGGTCACCCCTCAGCCTCCTTCACTCCAGAGAAAACAGTCCCAGCCTGTCCAGTCTCTCCTCATAACTCAAGCTCCCAGTCCTGGCAACATCCTTGTGAATCTTTTCCGTACCCTCTCCAGCTTAATAACATCCTTCCTATAGTACAGCGACCAGAACTGCACACAATATTCCATGTGTGGTCTCACTGTCTCCCCAACGTCTTGTACAACTGTAATATGACATCCTAACTCTTAACTCAATGCCCTGACCGATGAAGGCAAGTGTGCCGTGGGCCTTCTTCACCACCCTGTCTACTTGCTTTGCATCTTTTGGTGAACTATGTCCATGTAGCTGTAGGTCTCTCTGTTCTACAACATTCCCGGACACTGCCATTCACTGTCTATGTCTTGCCCTGGTTTAACTTCCCAAAATTCATCACTTCACCCTTGTCCGAGTTAAATTCCATCTGCCATTCCTTGGCCTGCTTTTCCAGCTGATCTATATACTGTTGTAGTGTTAGACAATCATCTTCATTATCCACCACACCACTAATTTTGGTGTCATCCACAGACTTGCTAATCATGACATCCATATTCACATCCACAACATTAACATATATATATAAACAGGGGATCCAGCACCGATCCCTGTGGCACACCACTGGTCACAGACCTCCAATCTGACTAACAACCCTCCACTACCACCAATCCAACTTTGTATCCAATTGGCTCGCTCACCCTGGACTCGATGTGATCTCACCTTCCAGACCAGCCTACCATTGCAGTACCCTATTAGTCATAGCCTGCCAACATGGAGAAGACCCATTTCCTCCTACTCTTTGTTTTCAGTCTATTAACCAATTCTCAGTCCATAGTCCAGTATATTACACCCATTCCACATGCTCGAATCTCATTTAAAAATTACCTATGTGGTACCTTACGAGTCTTCTGAAATTTAAATACACCACATCCCTAGTTTCCTCTTATCAACTCTAACACCAGAAAGGCAATCCAGAAGAACATAAGGGGAAGGACAATCTGCCCATCGTATCTGCTGTGCCATTAAATAAAATCATGACTGATCCAGCCTTTGCCCCAACAATGCGTTTCTGCTCTCTCCCCTTATCCCTTGATTCCATTGTAGTTCAAGTGTCTGTCAATTTCCATTTATGGTTATTCAATGACTCCACTTACAAAGCAATTTGGGGTGAAGAATTCCAAAGCGTCATGATCCTCAGAGAAACCACACCTCATATTCATCTTAAGGGTTGACTCCTTATTCAAAAACCTGCCGCTAGTTATAAACACCCAGGCTAGAGGAAGCATCGTCAGAGCATCTCTCCTCCCCCAGAACCTTGTATGCTTCAATGAGAGCACCTCTACTTCTTCTAAACTCAAGTACAGCCACAACCTGCTCAACACCTCTTCAAACATCAACCCTATCATCATGGAATCAACCTGGTGAACCTTCTCAGTACTGCCTCCAATGCACATCCATAAACAAGCTACACATATGACGTGCAGTGTGGTCTGGCCGGTACCTCATTAAGTTGCACCAAAGCTTGCCTGCTTATGCGTCTCATAATACGCTGTGGGGGAGGGCCGGTGCCGAGGGAGCGCCGCGCCGGGGGGCGGGGAGAAGGGTGCAGAGGGAGCGCCGCGCTGGGGGGGGGGAGGGTGCAGAGGGAGCGCCGCGCTGGGGGGGGGGGGGGGGAGGGTGCAGAGGGAGCGCCGCGCTGGGGGGGGGGGGGGGGGGGAGGGTGCAGAGGGAGCGCCGCGCCGGGGGGGGGGGGAAGGGTGCAGAGGGAGCGCCGCGCCGGGGGGGGGGGGGGGGGGAAGGGTGCAGAGGGAGCGCCGCGCCGGGGGGGGGGGGGGGGGGGGGGGGGAGGGTGCAGAGGGAGCGCCGCGCCGGGGGGGGGGGGGAAGGGTGCAGAGGGAGCGCCGCGCTGGGGGGGGGGGGGGGGGAGGGTGCAGAGGGAGCGCCGCGCCGGGGGGGGGGGGGAAGGGTGCAGAGGGAGCGCCGCGCTGGGGGGGGGGGGCGGCGGTCCCGGTCCCCGCCGGCCGGGGGCGGACGGTGCGGTACCAGGAGGCAGTGGCCGGCGCGGCCAGCACCAGCGGTTCTTTGCTCCTCGTCCGGCTGTTGTAGACCCGCAGGCCGGTCGGGTGGCCGCTCTCGGCTCCGCCGCGGCCACAGGCACCAGGCCGCTCCTGCTCCGAGCCCCATCCTCGGGCACTGTCCCCGCTCACGGAGCCCAGCAGACGCCGAGGTCCAGCGGCGTAACTCCAGACACCCCGCAGGCTCCTCATAGCGCCGGCACAGAGCAGGCCGCGGGGCGGGGCCAATCCGCCGGAAGGGGCGTGTCCATCAGAAACGGGCGTGGTTAAACCAGTCCCGCCCCTGTCGCCCGTCAATCAGCCGGCCTGACAGGCGGAGGCTGCAGACAGGCAACGATCTGGGGTGGGGATCGGGGGGAACAGACGGTGCAGGGGGTGGGGGCACAGGCCGAGGGGGTCGGGACGGGGGCACAGGCCGTGGGGATGACGCCCAAGGATGGTCTTTGCCTTTGAGAGAATCGGGCGCCGTGTCCTGGGAAAACATTTCAAATTCTAGCAACCGGCAGCTCCATGGCAACGGAGCCGCCCTTCCTCCACCTAACGAGCGGAGGCAAAGTGCAGCACTGACCTTTCAACCGCGGGGCTCTGCCCGCAAATTTTAAAATGTGTCCCGCTCCTGGCGCACCGCCTGCTGGGACTTGTAGTCTGAATGACGCTGGATAACAGCGCCTTGTGGGGAGTCGGGACCGCAAGTCCCAGACGACATTGCGACGAACATGCGCATTCCTGACGATTGGCTGTTGACGGCTCACATATAGATGGGCGGGACCGAATGGGCCCAAACTCCCGCCCCTAGACCCCGCCGATTGGTGGACTCCTTCCCTTCGCTGGGCCATAGTTATAGCTAATAGGGTAAACCGTGATGTCAATCACTAATTGAAGGACGGTTTCCGTGAAGCGCTTTGGTGGAGATTAATAAAAAATACATATGCAGCGTCCGTACAGACACATGACTTTACGAAACATGCGCCTGCCGAGTGTGAAGCTGAAATAAAAAACAAGCTGGAAAGACGATTGTCAGATGGGCACGAGCAGTGGCGGGCGCTCGGAGACGTCACAATACTATGCAAATGAGGAGCGCCGGCGCGCATGCGTGCTGCCCTCCCGAGTGTT
This sequence comes from Pristis pectinata, assembly GCF_009764475.1. NCBI lineage: Eukaryota > Metazoa > Chordata > Chondrichthyes > Rhinopristiformes > Pristidae > Pristis > Pristis pectinata. Next base: position 87,520,745 of record NC_067415.1, read on the forward strand.
TCCCAAGTGTTTCAAACTGGGTTCGCTGTTTCCACGTTGGATTCAAAGCCCCGGGATTGGGATCGGACTGTGCAGGGGTGGAGGGGCACTGAGGGCAAGGAGGCTGTGCCCACACTCGCCGATGTAAGAGACCCTGGCGCACCACGCCTCGCTCTGTCCGCGCTGTGTCTTTTCAAATTTGGTTGTTTATTTTTTCCAAGAAGAGAAAGGCGGAGTGAGCGAGAGTGAGGGGCTGAGGCTTGCACCGTGTGAGCGAGCGAGTGTGGCCCAGGGAAAGTCCGCCTGCTCCCCTCCTCTCCTGCCCCAACAAATAACAAATGTAGCTTGCAAGATGCTGAGTCCTGCGAACGGGGAGCAGCTGCACGCTGTGAACTATGTGGAGGACTATCTGGATTCAATCGAGTCTCTGCCTTTCGATCTCCAGAGGAACGTTTCTCTGATGAGGGAAATCGATGCTAAATACCAAGGTAGGAACTGGGGTGCGAGCCCGGCACCCATCAAACTGCTGCAGCACTGGGGCGGGCCGAACAAAAGAGCCGCTCCAGCACTCAGCCATTTTGGCAGAAAGAGGAATAAATGTCCGACAGTCAGCGACGCAGGGGAGTAGTGAGCAGACAGCTCGGCCCGGGGTTTGGGAGCCGGGCAGCGGGCGTGTGGGGAGAGACCGAAGGGACGCCCTTTCTCAGCCTGGGACCCCGTGGCCACCCTCCCTCCATGAGTCTGTTTAACGGGGCCGGCGACGGTCGCAACCTCTCCCCGACCCATCTCCAGCATCCAGACCCTCGGCCGGCGGCGAGGCAGCTGCTCCGCGGTGAAGGGGCCCTTCGGAGGGGGTGGATGTGCGCGGGAGTTGCGGGTAACGGGCCGGAGGAGGAGAAGCTCGGCGGCTGGGTGTGTGCGCCGGGCCCGGGCACAGTGACCGGTAACCGCCCGTTCCGAGCGGCACCGCCGCGCTGAGGAGACGCCGCGCTGCGGCCTTAGTTATAGCTCCTTCCCTCATTAGCATAGACTCACCTCCTCCATGTTCATTGGTTGCGACCTGTTTCCTTGTTGGCTGCAGCTTGTCCCCTGATATGATGATGACCCTGCCAATCGGTAGGGAGGCGGGGTCGGTTAGACGGCACTACCTTCTGATAGGCTGTTGGGTGTGCCTGTCACTGAGAGAGAGCGCCTCACTCTTGATAGGCTATGATCGTTGCCAGTCACTATGTTAAGAGGCGGAACACAACAGCACGCACTCTGATAGGCTGCCTGTTGCTGAAGAAACGCAAGCGGCCCCTGCGCGCATCCGAGAGGCAGTTGCGTATGTCAGTCACTGGCTCAGGAGCGCCACTGGCTGCGCGTCCTTTGATAGGGTAAACGGAGTGCCAATCACTGAGGAGGGCGTGATTTGAGCGCATATGCTAATCAGCTGCCTCGCGGAAGCGCTGCAGCCTCCTGATTGGCTACTGCTTTGCATGGATTGGGCGGAAACCCTGTCCATCAGGGTGGAGGGCGGGCATTGCCGGCCTCGATCATTCTCCATTTTAGGTCCTCTCGGTCTGCTCGGTCCCGCGGCCGGTCCCCGGTCCCCAGTGTCCCCGGTGCCGCTGCCCCGCGGCCGGTCCCCAGTGTCCCCGGTGCCGCTGCCCCGCGGCCGGTCCCCAGTGTCCCCGGTGCCGCTGCCCCGCGGCCGGTCCCCAGTGTCCCCGGTGCCGCTGCCCCGCGGCCGGTCCCCAGTGTCCCCGGTGCCGCTGCCCCGCGGCCGGTCCCCAGTGTCCCCGGTGCCGCTGCCCCGCGGCCGGTCCCCAGTGCCGCTGCCCCGCGGCCGGTCCCCAGTGTCCCCGGTGCCGCTGCCCCGCGGCCGGTCCCCAGTGTCCCCGGTGCCGCTGCCCCGCGGCCGGTCCCCAGTGTCCCGGTCCCGCGGCCGGTCCCCGGTCCCCAGTGTCCCCCGGTGCCGCTGCCCCGCGGCCGGTCCCCAGTGCCGCTGCCCCGCGGCCGGTCCCCGGTGTCCCCGGTGCCGCTGCCCCGCGGCCGGTCCCCAGTGCCGCTGCCCCGCGGCCGGTCCCCGGTGTCGCTGCCCCGCGGCCGGTCCCCAGTCCCCCCGGTGCCGCTGCCCCGCGGCCGGTCCCCGGTATCCCCGGTCCCCAATGTCCCCGGTCCCGCGGCCGGTCCCCGGTATCCCCGGTCCCCGCTCCCGCTGCCCCGCGGCCGGTCCCCGGTATCCCCAGTGTCCCCGGTCCCGCGGCCGGTCCCCGGTCCCCCCGGTCCCGCTGCCCCGCGGCCGGTCCCCGGTATCCCCGGTCCCCGCTCCCGCTGCCCCGCGGCCGGTCCCCAGTATCCCCAGTGTCCCCGGTCCCGCGGCCGGTCCCCCCGGTCCCGCTGCCCCGCCGTCCTTCCCCACATGGATCCTGCTCGGTGGCGCCCGGCCCGCCCGCCGCTGCTCTCCCACTGGGTGCGCCCGGCCGGTCCGAGGGGAGGGTGACACATCCCGGGGTGTTCATAAATGTGAAGGACGTGCGAGTAAAGAATACACTGAGGGCGGCGTCTGGGGAATGACAACTGGGCAATAGGGAGACGGCAGAGACTTAAATTATTTTGGAAAGTGGTGAATGGTTGGAGACAGTAAAAATTCCCAATAGTGCATTATCAGGAGTCTATAGGGAGGGAGGAACTTAAAACCATCCCATCACAGAGGGAAAGTACTCAGCAAATTAAAAGATAAAGGCTTCACTGGCATCTTAGTGTTTGAAAATAACCCGCCGAAATTCCCTGGATTCTGGAAAGATCCCAGGGGATTAGAAAATGTAAAATCACTATTTAACAAAGGAGAGAAACAAAAGCAAGAAACAATAGACTGGTTCGCTTACCTGTCATTGGGGAGATGCTGGAATCTGTTACTAACACACAACAGTACAGCACAGGAACAGGCCCTTTGGCCCACCATGTTGTGCTGAACTAATTAAACTAGCAATTAAATGTCTAACTAAATTAATCCTTTCTGCCTTTCCAACGTCCATGCTCTGCACATTCACGGGCCTATCTAAGAGCCTTTTAAATGCCTCTGTCGGATCTGCCTCCACCACCACCCCTGACAGCACATTCCAGGCACCCACCACTCTCTGTGTAAAAATCCTGCACTGCACATTAAGGAAGTAAGAGCAGGGGATTTAGAAAATAGTACAACAGAAGCAGAGTCAACATGGTTTTATGAATTGGAGGATTTGTTCAATTCACTGGTGTTCTTTGAGTAATAAACCAGATGTATAAAGGGGAACCTGTAGGTGTAGTGTATTTGAATTTTCAGAAGGCATTCAGTCATGTAAATTGGTTACTGCACAAGATAAGACTGCAATGTTGGGGTTAATGTATTGGCACAGATAAGGAAGTGGCTAACCTAACAGGAAACACAGTTAGGATAAATGGGTTGTTTATAAATTGGCATGGTGTAACTTGTGGGGAACCACAGGGATCAGTGCTGGAGACTCAATTATTTTCAATTGGTACTAATCCCTTTGATGAAGGGACCAAGGCTACTGTAGCTGAGTTTGCTGATGGTAGGTGGGTTAGCAGGTTGTGAGGAGGACATAGAGGCTGCAGAAGGATGTGGTGGGCGGATAGAGTGTAATGAGGGAAAATGTGAGCGATCCACAGTGGAAGGAAATTATTGTTTAAATGGAGTGAGAATGCAAAAGTGCAAAGGGAACTGGAGGTGCTGTACATTAAACACAGAACCCTGGTGTGCAGGTACAGCCAGTAATTAGGAACATTAATGGAACATCTGTGTTCATTGCAAAGGTATGGAGTATAAATATAAAGAAATTTTGGTTCAATTTTATTGGACGCTGGTAGACTGAGTCCTCGTTATTTATGAGGGATGGGGCACTGTCTTCCCACAGATAAGAAAAAATGCAGATAGCACGAAGCCCACTAGCAAATTAAGGCTGCAATGACGGACAACTTTCAACCCTTCCATGGGTATCACAACTGCAATTGTAGGTTTTAGCTTGTCAAAGGGGTCTAGTGTCACCAGTCCCTGGCTCCCATGTTCCTGACCTTCGGTGCTCCAGCCCCTAACTCCAACCAGACACTGGCCCAAACTTCCAGTGACAGAAGCAGAGAGTGCTGGAAACACTCAGCAGGTCAGGCAGCATCTAAGGGGAGAGAAATAGAGTCATTGTTTCAGGACAAAGAAGTTTCATCAGGAGGTTCTGACAAAGGGTCTCAGACCCGAAATGTTAACTGCTTCTCACTCCACAGATGCTGCCTGACCTGCTGAGTGTTTCCAGCACTCTGCTGCTGATTCAGTGTAGAGGGGCCGAGTGCCCTCCTGTTTCTAACATTTTTATTGCCCACCCGAATTCTCAGAATTACTGAGGATTTGTGGTCCTGAGGATCAGCAGTGATTGTACTGAATGACAGCACAGACAAAAGGCCGACTCCTGCTCCTATCTCTCTGCTTCCAGATTTTATGAGTTGAATTTAACTTGCCAGGCTGGTGTGATTCGAGCTCCCTACTGTCAAGAACTTGGCCTTGCTCCTATGCAATGCTCCCTAGCCAATCCAGTAGATGGAATAAGTTCTGGAGCAAAAAACAATCTGCAGGAGGAACTCAGCGGGTCGAGCAGCATCTGTGGTGGGGGGAGGAATTGTCGACGTTTCGGCTGGAAACCCTGCATCAGGACTGGAGTGGAGAGGGGAGGTGGCCAGTATAAAGGGGGAGGGAGAGGGGCAAGAAAGGAGTCCGGAGCGATTGGAGGACTGAGGAGGGTGTAAGATGTCAGGCGGGTAAAGGAGGGGAGTGGGGCTGGAGTTGGGAGACAGCGGCAGGTGGATGATAGATAGAGAGAGAAATGGGGAGAAAACGGAGGGGAGGAGGGAGTGAAGGTTGGAGACGGCTGCTGGAGGGAGGTAAACACTAGGATAAGTAAAGGAGGCGAGACTGGGAACCATTACAGGAGAGGTGAACGGCAGTTGGAACCAGATGGGGGTGACCTGCGTGTGAAGTGGGTGGGTGGAACCAGGGGCAGGACGAAGAAGGTGGGTGAAGGGGGGCTGGGGCGGGTGTGAGAAAAGTGACAAAAATGGGAGCACCAGAGGAAGATCAGGAGGTGGGGGGGGGGGGGGGGGGGAAGGGTTACCGAAAATTGGAAAATATTCATGCCATTGGGTTGTAGACTACCCAGATGAAATACAAGGTGTTGTTCCTCCAGTTTGCTTTGGGCTTCATCCTGGCAGTAGAGAAGCCTGATGACGGGCAGGTCAGTGTGGGAATGGGAAGGGGAGCTGAAACGGTCTGCAACTGGGAGCTCGGGAGGGCCAGTGTGGACAGAGAATACGGTCGCCCAGACTGCGCTTGGTTTTGCTGATGTAGAGACCACCACATCGGGAGCACCAAATGTAGTAGACGAGGTTGAAGGAGATGCACGTGAACCTTTGCCTCACCTGGCAGGACTGTTTCCCTGGATGGTGGTGAGGGAGGAGGTGTAAGGACTTTGAGGGCAGGGGAAAGTGTCAGGGGTCAGGGACGGGTGGGTGGGGAGGGATGAGTGGACATGGGAGTCACAGAGGAAGGGGTCCCTGCAAATGGTGGTAGGGGTGGGGAGGGGAAGATGTGGCTGGTGGTAGGCTTGTTGCAGCTGTTGGAAACAATGGAAGCTGATAGGGTGAAAGGTAAGGACCGGGGGATCTCTATCCCCATTCTCTCTGGGAGCAGGGGTGGTGAGAGCAGAAATACCAGAAACAGGAGATTTGAGAGCGGCTCCGTCAACCACAGCAGAAGGGAAGCCATGCTTCCTGAAGAAGGAGGACACTTCTGATGTCCTGGAGCAGAAAGCCTCATCCTGAGAGCAGATGTGGCGGAGACAGAGAAACTGGGAGAAAGGAACGGCATCCTTACAGGAGACAGGGTGGGAAGAGGAGTGGTCTACGTAGCTGTGGGAGTCGGTGGATTTATACTAAATGTCACTGAGTAGCTTGTCTCCTGAGATGGAGACAGAGAGATCTAGGAAAGGGAGAGAAGTGCCAGAAATAGTCTGAGAATTTGAGAGCAGGTTGGGAGTTGGTGGTGAAGATATCCACAAGTTATGGCCCAGGACACAAGGAGAACCCCTTACTCTGTAAACCAGGGTCAGGGTTCATTGTAAGTCTTCAGATAACTGATGTGTAGAATGACTCCAACTGTGGGACGGGTGGTACTGAGGGAGGGTCACTGTGGGGAGGGGCGGTACTGAGGGAGGGTCACTGTGGGAGGGGCAGGACTTGAGGGAGTGTTGCCCTGTGAGAGGTGTTGATCTTCCAATGAGACATTAAGTTCACTGGGAGATCACTTGTCATTTTTTTGAAGTTGTCACCTGAGGTCAGTATTCCTCGCTCAGGCAACATTCCTGACACAGGGAACCTGGCCGTTGTCATACTGCTGTTTGTGGGATCTTGCTGTGCAGCCATTGTCCGCCATACTTCCCACAGTACAACAGTGGTGACAGGTGCAGAGTGTGGAAGGTCCCAGTGAGCAATGTCTATATGATGCGGCTGTCTCTCTGCAGACATCCTGAAGGAGCTGGATGAATACTACGAGAAGCACAAGCGGGAGACAGACGGGGTGCAACGCCGCAGGATCCTGCACTACATCCAGCGGGCCCTGATCCGCAGCCAGGAGCTGGGCGACGAGAAGATCCAGATTGTCAACCAGATGGTGGAGCAGGTGGAGAATCGGAGTCGGCAGGTGGAGGGACATGTCGAGCTCTTTGAGAACTGCGCTGACACCAACGAATCCAACAGCAAGTCCTCGCTGGACAGGTCCAGGAGCGAGGGCGCGGCACCCGTGGAGAAAGCCAGCGCCAAGAGGTCCAGGAGACAGCGCAACAACGAGAACCGGGAGAACACCTCCAGCAACCATGACCACGAGGAGACCAGCGCCGCAATGCCCAAGGAGAAGAAAGCTAAGACATCCAAGAAGAAGAAGAGATCCAAAGCCAAGGCGGAGAGAGAGGCCTCTCCTGCCGACCTCCCCATTGACCCCAATGAGCCCACTTACTGCCTGTGCAACCAGGTCTCCTATGGAGAGATGATTGGCTGTGACAATGATGAGTGTCCCATCGAATGGTTCCATTTCTCCTGTGTGAGTCTCCACCACAAGCCCAGGGCAAATGGTACTGTCCCAAGTGCAGGGGTGAGAACGAGAAGACCATGGACAAAGCACTGGAGAAATCCAAAAAGGAAAGGGCCTATACCAGGTAGTTTCAGTCCCAGCTCTGCTCTCTGTACAGCAACAGATCCCTGTGTATTTATTACTGAAGTGTTCCCGTCTCTGGGTGAAAGGATGGTTGGAGTTTGTTTTAAAGAAGGCATTTGTTCTGGAGACCAGTTTATAGTTTTTTTTTCCAAGTAACGGTGAGAACTATCAGAGCCCAGGTTTTTACGTCTCATGTGCGGTGCCTGGACTAATTTTTGTTTTTGTAAAAAAAAACACTTTCTCGAGAAAAATGTAAAATGTCAATTGTCATTTCCTTCTTTTTAAATACTTTATCTCCATCTGGACAAAAACAATTAAGGAAGGAAATGGTTTTATTAAAATATTTATCAGAAATAGCTGCCTTTTTAGTTTATCAGAGGTTGTATAAATGTACAGGTAGGAACTTTCCATGTATAGTGTATGATTCACCAGTATAGGGGTTTAACCAGATTGTAAGAAATAATTTTATTGTTACTTGTTTAACAGAAACCTGTACAGCTGTGATATATAAAGGAAGAATGAAGGAACTGTGTGTGTGATTTGTGCCTCATTCCAGACTCCAACTACCATGCTCTCCACCCGCTTGTGGTTGGGGTCTCTGTCCCAGCTGATGCCCTGACACACACTGGCTGCACCTCTCTCCCCTTCTTGACTTTGTTTCCACAGTCTGTGCCCTTCAGGGGACTACAATCTGCCCTTCCCCTGAGCAAAGGAGACAGTTGTTGGATTCTCACTAATAACGAGGGACAAGTTGAGAAACCCTTGATCTTCGGAAAATTATTTCCTGTCTGTGTGCACTTGTAGCTATGTGTGAGCATGTGGCTGTGTATGTGTGCATGACTCTGCATGTGTGCATGTGCCTGTGTGTGTGTGTGTGCACGTGCGTGCGTGTGCATGACTGTGTGCATGTGTGCCTGTGTGTGCATGACTGTGTATTCGTGTGTGTGTGGCTGTGTATGTATGCATTACTATGTGTGTATATGCGCGCGCCTGTGTGTGTGTGTTTATACAAGAGTAAGTGATCATCTGCAATGTCCACAGTGGCATCATTCATTCTAACCATGCAGCCTTGTCCACTTGTGGCTGCCAGCTCTTCCTCTGAGTGCAGCTCCAGCACTGAAGGAGGTGGACACTATCCGTGTCACAACATCCTGAAGTGGAATTCCAACCACCATTGTAAACACTGCTGCTGTCCACTGGCTGCAGTGTGCACCATCTACAAAACACACGCAATTACACCCAGACTACTCCAACGGCACCTCCCAGACCCAGCACCTCTCCCACCAGGGCAGCAGGCACATGGGAACTCCACCATCTTTATGTTCTCCTTCTAGTCCCACTCCATCCTGACTGGGAAATATCTCACCAGTCCTTCAGCGTCACTAGGTCTAAATCCAGGAATTCCCTCCCCAACAGCACCGTGGGTGCACCTTCACCAGAAGGACTGCAGAGGTTCAAGGAGGTGGCTCAGCCCCACCACTTTGGGGCAGTTAGGATGGGTAAAAAATGTTGGTCTTGAGAGCAAAGTCCAGGTTCTACAAAAAAGTTTTTAAATGTATCACATTGTCAATGGACAAGGATTCTAGACCAAGACTTGGAACCAGAGAGAACTGCATTCTAGAGCACCTTTCATCTCTTTCTGTCAGGAAACCAACTGAATGGAATCGCTCGCGTCACTGGGTGTGTTGGGAGACCAGGCAGTCAGGTTGGCTGCATTGGTTAATTAGTTTGGCACAGCCTGCTCACAGACAGGAGCAGGAGTGGCCAGTCCTGCCCATCAGTAAAGTCACGACTGATCCTGCATGGTACAGTGCCAGTGACCCAGGTTCAATTCCGGCTGCTATCTGTAAGCACTGTCTGTAAACATTCTCTCCGTGTCTGCGTGGGCTTCCTTTGGGTGCTCCAGTTTCCTCCCACATTCCAAAGATGTATGAGTTAGGAAGTTGTGGGCATGCTGTGTTGGCGCCGGAAGCGTGGTGACACTTGTGGGCTGCCCCCAGAACACTCTACACAAAAGATGCATTTCACTGTGTGTTTCGATGTACGTGTGACTAATAAAGATATTATCAATTCTCAACCCCACAAATGTCCTCGACCCCCTGGCCCAGCCTTGAATCCTTCAACTGTGTCAGCCCTCACAGTGTCTGCAGAGATTTGCTAAAACTCAGCCCTCAGAAGAAATTCCTCCTCAGCTTTGCCTTATCCTGAGACTGAGACACCTACCCCCACCCAACGTGACCCCCCCACCCAATGGCCACCCTCTCCATCCCCTGGAGATCCTGTGACCCACTGAGATCACATTCGTTCCTCAAAACCCCAGTAAACTCATTCACTCTGCCCAAGGACAACACCCCCGCTTCCCAGAATCAATCTAGGGATCGGGGAGAGCTTATTCCCCCTCAGTACAGATCAGAGCTGCCCCAGTGCTCCCAGTGTGGTGTCAGCACAGCCCCTACACCTCACCTTCCTGCCCACGTCCCTGTCCCTGCACTGAAGGCCCACTTCCCTCTGGCCCCACCTCTGCATCTCCAGAACCAGCACCCCAATCCCACCATTCAATCCGATTCTCTTCTTCCCACCACAGGGAACAACCCCACACTTCCCACACTTACTCCATCTGCCACCCTTGTCCCCATGTACTGATACCCTCCCCCTGACCCTCACTAGCATTAATTATGGAGGCTGAGAGCCCAGCGCTGGTCCCTGTGATTGCAGGGGAAGGTGCAGCAACCGGAGGTGACCAATGGTTCTCAGTTGTGTTCATAAACAGACCCACTACCTGTGCTGGTGTTACCCACACCCTGTGGGCCCTTGTTTAATGGAAGATCTCTGAGTGAGGATCTCATCAACTGCCTTCTGAACCCCTTCTTCATCCCAACCGTTGCATCCTCAAAATGTTATATTTGCCCATTGATTTCCTTCATAAAATCACACTGACTTTGTCTAAGTGTGGTAGAATTTTCCAAGTGCATATTTTGAAACACTTGGTGATTGTTTCCAGTGTTTTGCTGACAACTGATGTTAGGTTTTTGCTCTCTGCGGTTCCTCGCAGAGTTAAATTCGCCCCATTCTGCTGGGGCTGTTTGGGGATGCTGTGATTATCATCACCCATACATCCAGTATCTCAGCAGCCACTCCGAAACCCCAGGGTGCAGCCGAGACCAGGGGGTCTTCCTGGTTCTCCACACAGCCTGGGTGACTCTTCAGTGAGTGCAGGGATGGGGAAACGGTGCAAATAATGAGGGGGCTGACAAGATGGAACAGGATAGAGGGGTGTTAGACTGGTTCTGGTGAGGGAACAACCTTGACAGAGAGGTGGAGTCACAGTCATGCAGCACAGAAACAGGCCCTTCGGCCCACCCAGTCCATACTGACCATCAGGTACTAGTTACACCAATCCCATTTTATTCTCCACATTGTCCTCAACTCCCCCCACATTCCACCACTTGCCCACACACTGGGGGCAATTAACCCACCGACCTGCACGTTTGTGGGATGTGAGAGGAAACTGGAACACCCAGGGGGAACACGTAGTCACAGGGAGAACGTGCAAACTCCACACAGACAGGACCCAAAACGGGTCTCTGGAACTGTGAGGCAGCAGCAATACCTGCTACATCACTGTCCACCCTAGGGTGGCATCTAAACACAACCTGGAGCAGTCTGGGTTGTGGAGGGGCTAAACTGGCTTCAGGTGGGGTGGGAACCTCACCAGTTTAGAGGCAGGCAGTGTGGCAGGTCAGGTTTCAGTGACTTGAGTCTGGACGGCAGAGAAGTCAAGGGCTGGGGGTAAATGGAACAAACATTCACACTTTAACGCAAGGAGTCTCGGTCAACGTGGATCAAGGGTGTAAGGAACTGAGGCCACAGGAGGGAGTAAAACACAGTGGCTTCTGGAGAGCAGGAGTGACATCTGGTCACAGTGTGTTGAGGCAGGACGCACGGACAAGGAGGGGCAAGGAAATGGGAGGAGGTGGAACACTGTGGGATAAGGGAACAGGCAGTGAGGACAGAAACACAACAGGTGACTTGTAGTGAAATGATGTTGCAAGAAATGTTCCAAAGTAATCGGAGAGGGAGGAGAAAAGGTTTGGCACGTTTCTCACAAGTGCAAAGTTAACAAGGCAGTGGTGGTTGGGGATTCCTGAAACCCCAACATGACACAGCACGCAGCAGAATAAGAGGCAGGATTCTCGAAATACATTGAAGACATTTTTTTACCAGAATGTAACAAGGGAGGGGGTGATCCTGGTGTTAACTTTAGGAGCTGAGGAGAGGGTGAGTAGACTGGGCCTGCAGGGAGGAGGTTTTACTGTGAATGGGGAGCCCAGAACCAGCGTCTCAGAATAAGGGGTCAGCAGGGATGGGGAGAAATTCACTCCCTCAAAGGGTGGTGAAGCTTTGAATTTGTCTGTGCCGGGGACAACTCAGTACAGAGATGGATAGATTTCTGAATGCCAAGGGATGTGAGGATTGAACAGAAAAGTGGTGCCGGGTTAGGGCACCAGCCATGCTCCTGGTGGAGGATGGAGCAGGTTCGGGGGACTGGACAGCTGACTCGCTCCTGTTCTTAGGTTTATGTCGGACACTGAGAGCCCAACAGCACGGAGAGCACAGGGAACAGAACATGCGCGAGTGCCATTAGAAAAGAAATTAGGGACGTAAAAAGAAGCTATGAAGAAATATTGGCAGGTAAAATGAAGGAAAATCTTCAGGTGTTCGATAAGTATGTAAAAGGAAAGGGTTTTGAAAGAAAAGAATGAGTGTGATTCGAAACCACAAGAGCAGGCTGGGTGTGGAGGCTGAGGATGTGTCGGGTTCTGGGTGAACACTTTGCGCCTGTGTTCACAGAAGACAGGTGCTTACACAAGACATTGAGGAGGAAGGATGTGAAGTGTCGGAAATGATAAACATGGAGAATATGTTAAAGAGCCTGGGAAGTAGAGCCATGAATAAAACGCCAGGCCTGGATAAAATGTGTCCCAAGCTCGTAAAAGGACCAAGGGAGGAAATAGCACAGGCTCCGGCTGTCCTTTCCCAAAGCTTTTGGCTTCAGTTGTGGTGCCAGAGGACTGGAAGGTTGCTGATGTGGTACCATTGTTTAAAAGGGGAGAAGGAGATAGTGGAGTAACTGCAGGCAGTCAGTCCGACATTGGCAGTGTACAAACTATGCGGAGAGTTCTGTGGGATGCCATAAATCAACATCTGGGGAGGCCTGAGTTAATCAGGGGAGTCAGCAGGGATTTATCAGGGAAGGTGTGGGTGGGGAGGGGAGAAGGACTGTGGCTGAGGGCACAGCACTTGATGTGGTGCATATGGATTTCAGCTAGGCATTAGACAAAGTCCCACGTGGCAGATTGATGAAGAAAGTAAAAGTTCCAGAGGTGCAAGGGAATGTGGCAGGTTGGATAACACAGAGCTTTAGAACATAGAACAGTACAGTACAGGAACAGGCCCTTCAGCCCACCAGCTCTGTGCCGACCATGAGGCCAATTTAAACAAATCCCATCTCCCTGCACAGGGTCCACATCCCTCCATTCTCTGCCTGTTCATGTGCCCGTCTCAATGCCTCTTAAACGTTGCCGTTGTATCTGCTCCCCCACCTCCCCTGGCAGCCCATAGTTTCAGTGAGTGGAGGACTGTGCAGTTCCACAGGTATCAGTACACGGCACCTTGCTCTTCATGGTACATAAATGATTCAGACAAGTACTGGGGCCACAGTCAGGACTTTTTCCAATAATACCGTTAGGTTGGAAAGTAGCAAATATAGATCCTTTATTCAAAAACGGTGAGATAAAAAGCAGGAAACTATGAGACAGCTGAACACCTGTCACTGAGAAAATGTCAGGGACTGTTACTTCATTGGAGTTCTTTGAAAAAGTAATACGTGCGGTGGATAAAGTGAGCTGGTGGAGGTAGTAAAGAGGTTTCATTAAAGGGAGAATGTTAGTTCTGAGGAGGGACTACTGAGGCTGAGGTCCATAGAATTATCAGAGGTCCTGACAGATGAGTTGGAAGGACCAATTTTAGTATCTAGGTGGGTGTAGATTTCAGTAAAGGGTTGGGGTGGTGAAGAAATGTTCTCTCAGTTAATGAGTGATAGGGTCTGGAACTGGTGCCTTGAAGCTCACTCTCTATTGATGGCCCTGTTGTTCTCACTATGGATCCCACATTTAATTCTACTTCTCTCTTTTCACGGAGCTGTAGAAGCTCTGACAATGCTGCTTATTCACTCTCATATCAATGTTTTATTTACTGAATGCTGCTTCCTAAAACTCTCACATCCCTGAGTTTACCATTTTTTTAATCAACATGATGCCTCTTTCTTTAATTTACATCATCTTTAGCCTCTTTAATTGACCATGGATGGAGAATATTTTCCAAGTAGTTTTTATTATTGAATAAAATGCACATTTATTGAGAAATTTTAAATATTTCTTTAAATGCTTGCTATGATTTATCCATTGGCATTTATTTATTAATCTACCTTAACCAATGCATCCTGATAACTACGTATTTGCTTTACTTAAAGTTCAGGACTCAGAATGATTTGTGTCTCTCTCCAACTGTATACAAAGGTCTATCATATCATTTTCACCAGAGGATCCCCGACTGGGGATTACTAAATGACCTGTCCTGTCTCATTGCCCTAGGTAGGGTCTCCCAGCCTGTTGTTCCATGATGTTGTTTTCTATGAGACAGTCCCAGATGCATTCTGTTAAGTTTTCCCAATTTAACGTGGCTTATTTCACTGTCAGTGACCAAAGGCCTTTCCACTCCTAGTAAGCAGCATAAGGTTGCTACATATCAAATGATGAGAATCCATCATTTGTAACTGATTCAATGTACCAAACACCAACTTGCTTTTGCCTTGTATCTTTAAAGTTGAGGGATTTCAAGACACTTCACACAAGGATTGTCGGATAAACTTATATAAAGAAAATGACAGAACTTTTGGGAGAAGTGACTGAACCTTTGATTGGACAAAGAGTCGGACAAGGAATTGGACAACAGGATGAGAGTGTGATTCGGGAATTTGAAATGGAGGTGCTGCTCGATCGAGGATGGGAGTGATGGGTGTGCAGGGGTTAGCCAGGGGTGGCACCAGTGTGGGTGAGCTGGAGATGAGGATGGCATGAGGGTGGGCCTCCCAAGAGTGCACTGGTAAATTTCCAGAGGCAAGAATGTGTGGAGGACGATATCAGCAGTGTGTGTGCAAAGGCTGGCTCAGCTCAGCCACTGGTTGGGAGAAAGATCTGAGATTACTGCCTCAAACCATACAGATAAATATTTGTTTAATTTTATTTGTTACTACTGAACTTGCCGCAATGACATTGGCTTATTAAATTTCAGCTTCCAACTTTGTCTTGTGAATTAATTGGCAGGAACACAATGCAAGCACAGTACCACTGCCTGGGCACGAGGTGGCAGTCACACTCCAACTTCAACAGCTCAGAGGGTGGGAAAGGAAATATTTATTTTAATAACTCCCTCAAACCTGGCACAACTTTCCTCACTGCTTCAGGCAGCATTTTAAAGATCATGTGCCACTCATCAATGAGTGGTTGTTTGGTAAAGTCCCAGAGAAATTGACTGGAATCCTCCCCAGATCTGAGTATCACATGACCAGCTCAGAGAAAAATCCACCCTCCTCAACGTGTGGGATCTACATAAAACCACACAGGTCCCAACGTGTGAAACCTGGAGCTCCATCTGTACGTCTGCTCTATACAACATGAGTAATGTTGCATCCAGATACAGTGAAATGTCCCATGATGTTTACTGGAACCTTGTTCAACTCCTGCAGCCACTTTATACTTGGCAGGTGACCAGAGGGGAAGGTTGAAAATAGGGTCTGGAAGTTTCAGGGAGGGAATGAGAGAGCTTGGGCCCAGGCAGCAGAAGGTATGGGGGTGATCAAGAGGCCAGAATTGCAGCAGTGTCCGTAATCTGCGTGTGATTGAAAAAATGTGCTTTCTTCAAAATGATTTAAATGTCTGTTTCCTTTCTGCTGAGATGATTTGCAACATCTGGAGATTTTCAGAGAGTCTAGTTGGAGAAATGCTATCCTTCTGTATACACAGCAAGTCTGCAATTGTAATAAGATCCACAGGGAAAACACACCGTAAATAAGGTCAGCAACCCTTTGTTTAATTGCAGAATTTGACTAGGGCACCTTGGTCAGTATGGACAAGTTGGGCTGAAGGGCCTGTTTTGTGCTGTATAACTCTACAGCAAGAAGGGATTGGTTAACAAGTACCTTAACAGTTTTAAAATGAGGTTTGACCATTGAATGTAAACCAGTTGAGAGGACAACATTGTTGGAGGGTTCTCCACATTGGACAATGTTTGTATCATCCTTGCTTGTTCCATTTTGAAGATTTATAGTCTGTACAATTTATGGTTCATCACCCTTTTCCCTTCTGTTGTGACTTCATGCCCCATGAGTTGGGAGCACCTTCCCTTCCCAACAGCTGGTCACAATGCTGTGAAAGCATCTCATTTCTATAAGACACTTTGCAAGCCCTTACACATCCCAAACACGGAATATTGAGCCTTTTGAAGTTTTGTCACTATTGTAGTGTGGGGGAGCCAAGGGATTGGAAACTGGATATTGTAAACTCCCACAGATTATGGAGGGAATTCTGGGAGGAAGAATCCAATGATAAACCAAGAACTAACGTGGTTGATCAGTGTGGTTTTCACAGGGAGATTCAATCGTACCTCTGTCTCTCCTCACAGAATAAATAACATCCTGTGGCATGGGCTAAAATGGCTCCAAGCAAACATCTCTAATTTAATTGGCATTGACCACAAAAGCAAGATCCACCTCACTTGGACAATTCATGTTACAAAGGACGGCTAGACTCTTGGCTGAGAAGGAGAAAAGCCAAGACCCAACCTCTGACCCTTTCTTCAACTTCTGTCAAGAATGTATCATTTTCACACAATGAGCTCTGGCAGCTCAGTAGTGCATCAACACCCAAATGTAACAAGCTGTGGTGTAGTCCATGGACAGCAGCCTGAGATTTCCAGGGTGCCCTGGATGCTGGGCTGTGGGCTCAGCGTGAGCATGGGACTGGTGTTTAACAGACTGAGTAGCACAACCCTAACCCTATCTCAGCAACAGAACACTGTGGACCACCTCTCACACTCCCACGCACTCCTAATTGTGTTTTATTTCGCACTAAGGTTATAGAGCACTGCAGCAGAAACAGGCCTTTTGGCCCATCTAGTCTATACCACCTGATCTTTTGCCTAGTCCCATCTACCTGCACCCGGACCATATCCCTCCAAACCCTTCCCATGCATGCACCTATCCAAACCTCTCTTGTTACAATTGAACACGCATCCACCACTTCCGCTGGCAGCTCGTTCCACACTCACACCACCCTCTGAGTGAAGAAGTTCCCCCTCAGGTTCCCCTTGTATATTTCACCTTTCACCCTAAACCTATGACCTCTAGTTCCAGTCTCACCCAACCTTTGGGGGCAAAAGTCTGCATGCATTCACCCTATCTACACTCCTCATAATTTTGTACACCTCTATAAGATCTTCCTTCATTCTCCTGTGTTCCAAGGAATAAATTCCTAACTATTCAACCTTTCCCTATAACTCAGGTCCTCAAGTCCTGGCAACATCCGTGTAAATTTTCTCTGTGCTCTTTCAAGCTCATTGATATCTTTCCTGTACGTAGGTGACTCTAAATTCGGCCTCACCAACATCTTGAACAACTCTAACATCCCAACTCCTGCACTCAATGCCCGGATTTATGAAGGCCAAAGTGCCAAAAGCTCTCTTTACGACCCTATCTACCTGTGTCATCACTTTCAAGGAACTGTGATCCGTATCCCCAGGTCCCTTTGTTCTACTGCACACCTCACAGCCCTACCATTCACTGCGTAAGTCTTACCCTGGTTTGTCCTCCCAAAGTGCAACACCTCACACTTGTCTGCATTAAATTCCATCAGCCATTTTTCAGCCCATTTCCTAGCTGGTCAAGATCACGCTGCAAATTTTGATAGCCTTCCTCACTGTCCACTACGCCCCCAATCTTGGTGTCATCCGCAAATCTGCTGATCCAGTTCACCACATTATCATCTAAATCATTAACATCATTAATATAGATGATAAACAACAACGGACCCAGAACTGATCCCTGCTGCACACCACTGGTCACAGTCTCCAGTCAGAGAGACAACCATCTACTACCACTCTCTGGCTTCTCCCACTAATCCAACGTTGAATCCAATTGACTACTTCATCCTGAATGCCAAGTGACTTAACCTTCTGGACCAACCTCCCATGTGGGACTTAGTCAAAGGCTTTGCTAAAGTCCACGTAGACAAAGTCCACTGCCTTTCCTTCATCAACCTTCTTGGTAACATCCTCGAAGATTGGTTAGACATGATCTACCACACACAAAGCCATGTTGACTATCCCTAATCAGGCCCTGTCTATCCAAATACTTATATATCCTGTCCCTTTGAATACTTTCCAATAACTTACCCACGAGTAACGTCAGGCTCACCGGCCTATAACTTACCGGCTTATTCTTAGAGACTTTCTTGAACAACTGAACAACATTAGCTATCCTCCAGTCTTCCGGCACCTCACCCATGGCTAAGGATGTTTTAAATATCTCTGCCAGGGCCCCTGCAATTTCTGCACTAGCCTCCCACAAGATCCGGGGGACACCTTGTCAGGCCCTGGGGATTTATCAACCTTAATTCACCTTAAGATAGCCAGCACTCTAAACCAGATACGCTCCACGACCTCACTACTCTTTTGCCTCAATTCTATAGTCTCTGTGTCTCCAGAGAAAATACAGATGCAAAAAATTCATTTAGGATCTCCCCCATCTCTTTTGGCTCTATGCATAGAGGACCAACTTTGTTCCTTGCTACCCTTTTGCTCTTAATATAGCTATAGAAACCCTTGGGATTCTCTTTCACCCTTTTTGCCCACCTGATTTCTCTGTTAAGTGTCCTCTTGCTCTTCTTACACTCAAGTGCCTCATTTGATCCTAACTGCCTATACTTGATATGCACCTCCTTCTTTTTCTTTACAAGGGCCTCAATATCTCTCGATAATCAAGGTTCCCGAAACCTGTTAGCCTTGCCTTTTATTCCAACAGGAACATACAGATTCTGTACTCTCAATATTTCACTTTTGAAAGCCTCCCACTTACCAAGCATCTCTTTGCCGGAAAACAACCTATCCCAATCCACACCTGCCAGATCCCTTCTGATGCCATCAAAACTGGCCCTACTCCAATTTAGAACCTCAGCCTGAAGACCAGTCCTATCCTTCTCCATAATTATCTTGAAACTAATGGAATTATGATCACTAGATCCAAAGTGTTCCCCTACACACAATTCTGTCACCTGTCCCGCATTGTTCCCTAAGAGGAGATCCAGTATTGCACTCTCTCTAGTTGGGACTTCTACATATTGATTAAGGAAATGTTCCTGAACACATTTGACAAACTCTATCCCATCCAATCCCTTTACAATGTGGGAGTCCCAGTCAATATGTGGAAAGTTAAAATCACCTACTATCATAAGTTTATATTTCTTGCAACTGTCTGCTATCTCTCTACAAATTTGTTCCTCTAAATCCTGCGATTGGGAGGTCTATAATATAGTCCCATTAACATGGTCGTCCTTTTCTTATTCCTCAGTTCCACCCATATTGCCTCAGTAGACAAGCCCTCCAGTATGTCCTCTCTGAGCACTGCCGTGTCATTTTCCCTGATGAGTAATACCATCCCTTCCCATTTCATGCCTAAAACATCGGAACCCCAGAACATTGAGCTACCAGTCCTGCCCTCCGTGTCTTGTCGTTCTTGTTTTTGCACAGTCTTTTTGTGTCTCTCTCTTCATTGTCTTGTATCACTTATGTATAATTTATGTTGTGTGTTGTCTACCTACGTGCCTGTGATGCCGCTGCAACCTTTATTTGTACCTGTACCTCAGTGTACCTGTACCACATGACAATAAACTATCATTCCACTTACGGAACTGGGCCACGACTATCTTCTGAATACAGTTACCACAGATGCTATCACCAGAAACACTGACAATGAAACAGCAGGAAACGCCCATCTGCTTTTAAGTAAAATGTTTCCTGTGTGAAGCCATGGGTTCTAGTCAATATATCCTGTTTGTGATGAAACCATCCAATTTTCTGAAAAACCCATCTGAGATCTAAATCCTCAGGGATAGTGTTGATGAGAATGTGGACCTGGAATGATGGATAAACCATGTGCAGATGACTGGAACAAAACACGACTTGACAAATCTTTTTTAAAGAATATTGTGAAAAATCTTTATTCAATCCCTTGTAAACCAATTGTTTTACAAAAGCAAGTGAAAGTTTCCAATGCAGCAGGGAAGTGTGAAACATGCAGTGAACAGTGTTATAAGGATAGAGGTTTAAAACATGTGGTTATAGGCTGAAATTGTTGGTAGCAGACAACATTTTTAGATGTAAATTTAACAGTTAAATCTGAAGTTCATAAATGGATAGAAACACACATTTTCAAAATTTAAAAAAAAACAGAACATCAACTTGCTGAGATAACTAATACTCATCAAACCAAGATCTGCAGAGAGCTGGTTAAACGCAGAGCCCAACTGAGAATTTTGAAGACCAACGATGTAAATTCTGTCACACGTTTGTTGCTTTAACTGAATACAATGTCCATCACATTAATCATGTAGTCAGCAGTCCTTAACACACACATCAATGTTCTATGGTTGTTAGGTTGTATCAATCAGCACATAAAATGGTAATGTCAAGACCGAAACCCAGATCAGACCATCGCTCCCACCTGTTGTTATGTATCCCATGGATGAATATTTACTGGTATGGTTCAGTCACAAGTCAATCTTCATGATTGTCCCTGGTGGGATCAGACCATGTGAGTTAACCCAGAACAGTAATTACTGATTGATACATCCATATGATAGGTTTTTCAACAGTTAATCATCACTATAACCAGATTAGCAAAAATCACCAAGAGTGAGAATTTAACCACTGATTAAAAGTAGAAAGTTTCATTCATGTGGGAAGAATGTACTGTCTCAGGACCATCACCTCCCCAAGTTTCGGGTTCCATCTCTGATGTTTAATCATTTGGACAAAAGTGACACGTAATGTTTTTAAAGATTGCCTCCCAGTTTCATTGAGCCAATTGGATACCAAACATTGACAACTCGGTCAAGGAACAATTGTCGACCAGCAGAGGGCTGGTCACTACAACCAACACTGGTCGTCATGAGATGTGGATCCCAACCTGAGTTCCAGGTTAACAAGACAATACCATTTTAAGTTGAAATGTGACTCCAAGCTTTTTATTTATTCCTATAAGAGAAAGGATCAGTGTGGCCAGTGACAGAGACAGCAGCAAGAACCAACCACCACCTGTAACTAGCTCCCTATGACCCGTGGAAGAGGTGGACTGCACTGCAGACTGCATTGTTGTAGCTCTGCTCCACCTTCACTGAGCTGGAATGCTCCATGTAACTGTTGAGGTCAGGGATACTCTCTGCTGTGTCTCCAAAGCCGTGGTAGTGCCCGAACTGGAGTGGGTCATGTTCACTGAGGAGCCCGTCAGTGGGGCCAGAGGGCCAGGGTGGTTTGACACTCACACAGCTGCTGGGACTGCCGTTCTGGTGGAGGGTGCCACACATTTCCGACAGCGGCTGGCAGCTCTCCGAGCCCCCCACTCCATTACTGTGGAATCCGCTTCCACTGCAGGGGGGCGAGGCAGGATGGTTACAGTACCCGCTGGTCAATTCTGTGGCCATTCCATGCGAGATGCCATTCACTCCATTCGCTGGGTCTGGGGGGAAGCTGAAAGTGTGGAGGAACCCATTGGTAGAGGCCTGGTTGGTGAATGAGTCGTCCAGGACACTGCAGCCATCTGCATTGGTGCTGAGACCGTCCAGGACACTGCAGCCATCTGCATTGGTGCTGAGACACAGACCTGGGAGGTGGGAACATTTCAGACATTACTGTTAGGGACCATTTCTAACACTGCCGTCACCCTTGGCTTGGGGCAAGGTTTCAGTAGCTTGAGGTTGGGGTTGAGATCGACCTTCAGGGGGTTGGGCTCAGGGACAGGGTCTGCAGGCAGATCCACTGCTGCCAACAACCAGGTCTCACAAGCAGCACTTGACCTCATCTCCCCCCACCAGCTCCCTGCACCATGATCAGAACCTGGGCAATCTGACTTGTTAACTTCACGCCACAGTTTAGTTAAACACACACACACAGGTGCACACGCACGCACACACACACACACAAGGTGGGACAGTTGTTGGCGGGGGTGAGGTGGGGGGGTAGGGGGTTAGGTGAGGTGTTGTGTGGGTGTTGAGTGGGTCTTGCATGGGATGATGTTTGGGGTGCTGGGTGGGGTGTGGTCAGGGTGTTGGGTGTGTTGTTGGTTGGGTGTTGTGTGGGGATTGGGTAGTGTGCTGTGTGGGGGTTGTATGGGGTGTTGGTCGGGAGTTGTGTGGGGTGTGGTCAGGGTGTTGGGTGTGGTGTTGGTTGTGTGTTGTGTGGGGATTGTGTGGGGTGTTAGTCGGGTGTTGTGTGGGGGTGTTGATTGGGGTTTTGTGTGGGGTGCTATGTGGGGGTATTTGTGGGGTGTTGTGTGGGGGTGTTGTGTGGGGTGTTGGTCGTCTGGTGTGTGGGGTGTTGTGTGGGTTGCTGGTCATGTGGTGTGTGGGGTGTTGTGTGGGGGTGTTTGTGGGGTGTTGGTCATGTAGTGTGGGGTGTTGGTCATGTGTTGTGTGGGGGTGTTTGTGGGGGTGTTTGTGGGGTGTTGGGCTTCAGGCAGGAGTCGTTTGCAGGGACACACTGCCCCAACACTGGCAATTCTCCATCCATCCCTAGCAACCAAATTCAATGGACACCTACACCTCCTCCTCCCACGGAACTTCTCCGTTACTCAGCAAAGCATCAGCAACACACCTAACGGTTATACAACCTAAACTGAAAGTAAAAACCACGGTGCTGACACAGGTTGATGTAGAGATATGTGGAAGGGGCAGGAAGGAAGTGTTTGCTCTGAAGGAGAAGAAGAAGAACAGAACAGCAGAATGTATCCTGGTGGCTGAAGACATGGTCCCAACAGCAGTGTGGAGAGTTACAGGGCCAGGGCAGAGTCTGTAGCTGGTCCCAGGAAGTGGGGAGGTAGGAAGTGGGGAGAGCTTACACTAAAGACCGAGGAACTGGAGCCAAGTTAATGCAGCAAGTTTGAGGGTGATGATCTGACAGGCTTTGGGAAGCAGAGGTTGGGTGAGGATTTGATGACAATCTTCCTTCCCTTTCGATTACCTCACCTGAGAATGCGATGACATAGTTTTAGCTCCAAGAACTGGCTCCTTTGTGCCCACTCCTCTCCGACATAGGGCAGAGAAACACTGATTCCTAACCCAGCCTCACAGGGAGGTGATGACTGGACGCAGCTGTAACTCCAATCCTGGAGAACGCCAACATCCCAAACGCTTGGGGTCAGAACCCTCACAGTTTGAGTGCCAGAAGCTGCCATGTCAGCAGTCACCCCCAGCAATGGCTCAGGGCCTGGCGTGGACTGATAGCAAAGCACACAGCTGAATAAGGTTACATTAAAAATAATCCAATCAGCTGATGTCACAGACTGGAACATTTTGTTCAGTATTGAGATTTTTTTATTGTTGCAACATAAATACAAGGCAGTGGAAGAGGTGATTTAGTTCCACATAGTTCAAACTAAATAAATATTTTGTTCTTGGGACCACAGATCATAAGGTTATGTTGATTCTCTGAAAGAAACTTGATATTAATCTGCATGGTATTAATGTGCAGACAAACTACATGTAACACCTAATCCCACGAATCCTTCATCTCCGTGCTGGCCTGGTGGTACCTTCACTCCATGTCTGCTCCCCACTGACACCTTCTGCTTCATCATTTCCTTTGACTATTTTACCAGAGGTAATTAACCATCTCAATGTCTTTGCAGCAACAAACTACTTTTCACCAAATTACACACGGGAATGTGAAGAAAATCTATGAATTTGCAGAAAAGTATTTCCCAAATTTTCTCTGCCTGACCACGTTCTATCCTCTGCAGAGAGGAAGCTTTAAATGTAGAGAACGACACCACCACGTGTGACCACTGGTCCTAAATCAGACCAGCAATTCAGCACTGGGCCTCAGCTAATGTGGACCAGGTCTCCTTTGGGAAGCATGATGTTCTAACTCACTCCTTCGTGCTTTGACCACAAGGAGCAGTGGCTGAGATGTCCACTGAACCTCAGCTTGTAGCAGATGAGGAGCAAGGGCCAATGAGAGAAAATAGAGGGATAAAGAACCTTCAAGGAATGGGAAATTCATCCTGTGGAAGGAACGGAATGTTAATCCTTATTCGTCCAACTTTCTGTAGAAGTGAATTACAATTCCTGTGTATATGTATTAATTTGTATAATCAAAGACCCCGCCCACCCGGGTCATTCTCTCTTCTCTCCTCTTCCATCGGGTAGAAGATACAGGAGCCTGAGGGCACGTACCACCAGACTTAAGGACAGCTTCTACCCCACTGTGATAAGACTATTGAACGGTTCCCTTATACAATGAGATGGACTATGACCTCACGATCTACCTTGTTGTGACCTTGCAACTTATTGCACTGCACTTCCTCTGTAGCTGTGACACTTTACTCTGTACTGTTACTGTTTTTACCTGTACTACATCAATGCACTCTGTACTAACTCAATGTAACTGCACTGTGTAATGAATTGACCTGTACAATCGGTTTGTAAGACAAGCTTTTCACTGTACCTCGGTACAAGTGACAATAATAAACCAATACCAATACAAAATTTAAAGTGGGAAATTGAACATAATTCCACATCCCACTAAAGCCTGGTAAACTGCTGGATTGAAACACCGTCACCGTGAACTTTTGTTACTTCAGACAAGAACGTTGAGTGAAACTATCCATGATGATCCAAGACACTGCCTGAAACCAGATTGTGTCTTCACAGCCTGGCCTGGTATGAGCCGGTCCTCAACATGTGTACTTCCACTTGTCATTATCCACAGCAAGTAATTAGGTGACATCAGCCCCAAGTTCTATTTTTACATTAAGAAACTTTCTCTTGTTCATTTTCAAACCATTGATATCCAGGCTGATGTGAAAATATTCCTGGGTGTAGTCGTGATCCAACCAGAGAAAACCCAGTCTCCTGGTCAAACAAAGTCTGAATCAGAAGCAGGTTTATTATCACTGTCTATATGATGTGAACTTTGTTGTTTTGCAGCAGCACTACAGTGCAAAGGCATAAACTATAAATTACAAATAAATATATAGTGCAAAAAATGGGACAATGAAGTAGTGTTCATGGGTTCATGGACCGTTCAGAAATCTGATGGCAGAGGGGAAGAAGCTGTTCCTGAATCGTTGAGTGTGGGTCTTCAGGCTCCTGTACCTCCTCCCCAATGGTAGTAATGTGAAGAGGGCATGTCCTGGATGGTGAAGGTCCTTAGATGGATGCCGCCTTCTTGAGGCACCATCTCTTGAAGATGGTGGGGACCTGATGCCTGGGCAACACCTCACAAGGCTGTCCTGATTACAAAGTGTGTAAGAGTGGCCACCTTGATGATAGCCAGGTGTGGTGAGAGATTGGTGCCCACTCTGGGCAGCTGCCTGCAGACAGTTTCAGAGACCTTTCACTCAGAGACTGACAATGTTCTCAGTGATTTTCTCACAGTCGCACTGGAATAATATCTGCTAGCCCAGTCATGGGTGTGGTGGGCTGAATGGTCTATGCTGCATATTTCTATGATTCTACATCTTCCTCACAATGAAACCCTTCAGGGTGAAAACGAGCTTGAATCTAACAAAGCAGACCCAGGGCTGGCCATAGACAACAGAGGACATACAACTTCTGTGTCGTCACTGGGCTACTGATCTCAGACTGAGGGAGTGAAGACGGATCCAGTAGCAGCTCTAAACTTTCTGATCATGATTCAGTCAGCAAGGTTTCTTTGCCAAGAGGGGATTCCTAACAAGGAATAGATCATCTCTGCTCTGGCATTTTAGAAGTAATTTCTATTTCTCAGTCACATGCATTTTTAATCAGTACTCGTATCAGTAAAACATCTCCAGCTACTTCACGGAGCAACAAAGAAAATCCAACTCCAAGAACAAAGCAGGGAGAGATCTTGGGAAAGAAGTCCAGAGCTCAGGGCCCAAGCAGCTGAAGGGATAGTGAGGAGATGGAGGGGGGCGGATGTCATCCATCACATCTGAGACTTTGAATGGAGTAACAAAACTGGTTGAACTTCATCGTCTGTTTTTAAGATCAGTGGCTGTGGATTATCACTTTAATATTCTTAACTTTATCCACTCTCGGGACGTGGGCAGCCCAGGGTCGGTTCACCGTCGACTCCAAGAATTGCTCTGCCATCAGTCTGCTGCAGAGTTCCAAAGATTTGCAAGCCTGAGAAGAAGAAATTCCTCACCTCATCTTATTGTGAGACTCCAAACCCCAGTCACACAGCACCCCCACAGCAGGTGAAGCACTGTCAGCACAACTACCCTGCCAAGCTCGCTCAGAATCTCACATTTTAATAAGACCAACCTTCTAAAACCCAGACACCCATTTCCTCATAAGACAGTCGCTGATCCCAGGAATCTGTCCATGGTCATTAGTGTACCGTCTCCGAGGTAAATGTATCTTCTGTTAAATAAGGAAACCAACACCGTCTGCAGTACTCCAGGCGTGGCCTCACTCTACACTTCCTTACTTTATTCTACATCGTTTTGCAATAAAAGGCAACGCTCCGCTTGCCTATTTGCTTTGGTATCATGTTATCTCTGTACTTCATGTGGGTTACTGCACTCTCTCTCACCAATAATAATTTAATAGACATGCTATTTAAATAATATTCTACTCTATTATTCTTTCAACCAAAGTGGAAAACCTCACACTTCCCTCATTATACTTCACCTGGCATCCATTCTCCTGCCTACTTAACGTGCTTTAGCACAGCTGGTGCAGAGGTTTGGCATTATTTTAGGGCTGTCTCAGGCCTTTTACCCTTTTGCTTTTCCCCACACTTCTTCACACTCTTTCTATAATTATCTTTGCCGCTTTAAGTGCTACGATTCATTCAGGATCAATCACAGTGCAATGTATTGCGCATTTCTAACTTTGGAAGAAGATTTACCTGGTCACGAGCTCTGAGCCTTTTCTCAACATCTCTCTTCTCACACCTCTATCACTTTTTAAATATGGCTGGGAAACAAATTCTCCATTGTTTATGGTACCTTGGTGCACCCAGAAAATTCACTGTCTGGTTCCATCCTTCACAACCCTTCTATCAGTGTGCACAGACTTCCTTCCAGTTTGGAGCCAATAAATAAGATTGCAGTGAAAACTGTCTGTGCTTCTGAATTACGTTCATTGTCTCTCCTTTCCTGCAGCCTGGATGATTAAATCAGTGTGAAGTTCCCAAATTGATTATTTTCTTAGTGGTGTGGGATTGAATGTTTACATTTCTTGCAATTAGAGCAAAGCAAAAATCCAATTACACTTTTCAAATAAATACAATTCTGTGAACTGTGTGATTTACAGTTTTACACAATGGTCATTGATGAGCAACGAGGCAGTGTGATCAGTGTTTACATCCTACAAAGCTGCTCTCCCCTCTTTTAGGTTTTGTGGAGGCTACTTGTCTGGGAAAGAACAATTCCACGGCAGTGGTTGGGAAATGCAAACATCATGCTCAGCCAAACCTCAAAATGTTCTCAGTGTTCTCTTCGTAAATAAGTTATGCTCCATTTTTTTGTGAATTCATTACTGAGTATCTGAAACACCTCATGGCCATCGCTGTTCCACCGGCTCAGTCTCAGAGGCTGATTTGGCAGGTGGGGACCCAGGGAGAGTGGCTGTGGCCCAGCAGTGGTGAGACATTCAGTGATAAAAGCTAACCAGTCAGACACCACAGCAAGCTGATTCAAAGATCTGTACTCAAAAAGAGAGACAGGAAAAGCTGGAAAGGCTCAGCAGGTCAGGCAGCATCTGTGAAGTGGAAACATTTAACATTTTAACAAGAGTTAACATTTCAGGTCTTTCATAAGAACCAGGAAAAGTTGGAGGTGGAACATGTTTTAAGTTGCAGAGAGGAGACAGGAGAGAATGAAGGGAATGTGAGAGGGACAGATGACAGGAGGGGTGGTGGTGCTGGCTGGGAGAAATTCCGAAGGCCGATCTATTACAGCTGATCCAGTCACAACTGCCTGACCCACTGAGTGATTCCAGCCTTTTCTGCCCTAATTTCAGACTTTCAGCATCTGTTTTTTTTGTTTGTCAAAAACTGTTTGTTCAAATTGTGCAAATTCCACTTCACGACATTGGAATCGATCCTGAAAGAGCAGAGGAGCCAGGAGCTCATTAAACCAGTGTCAATGCAAACCTGTACCTTCAAACTGCACAAATATCACCAATGTTGCTTTGTAAATAGATGGTTCTCACACTATTTCTGCATCAAAGTTAGCACAAACTACATTCCCACACAGACATAAGACGTCATCTCCACCAGGTTTCTGTAGCAGGAGTAGTAAAATATTCAGAGCTTCACAGTCTCTTGTGGGAGTTTGGTAAGCAGAGCCCAATGGATTAGGTATAATTTCCTTGTATGGAGCCGACCCGGTCCAGAGTAGTGGGTAAGGTACGACCATTACTCAAGAGGAAAGCCAGCAACAGTCTGTCACAGACAAAGAGAACAAACTAGGACTCGGCTCTGAAAGCACCGAGATTTGAACAAGTTGCTGCCACTGGCTAGGCAAGGTCAGCTTTTGCAGAGCGATTACCCAGCTAGGGAGTCGCTATCTCAGTGAAGGGACGAGAATAAAATGAGCAACAAAGACAAAAATACAACACTGAAGTATCAAAGCTATTTATTAAAAAAACTTTCTGGAAACAAACTGTGTTTGACACGTCATCATCCCACAGCACCAAGGCTATCAGAAGAAAAAGACTTGATTATCTCTCAGCACCTTTTGTAACCACAGAATAGCCCAGAGCAACTCACCACCAGTGAAGTCATTTATGAAACGTGGTCACTAGTGTAATGCAGGAAACAGAGCACACAAGATTGCACAGCAAGATCCCACTAAAGGAATGAGATACAGCCCAATCAGCCATCCTTAGAGTTAATGTTCGAGGGGCAAATTTTCACCAGCACTTCCTTACCCTTGAGGTGCTTTAGGGGGACCTTCCAGCACCTCCAACTAAAGGAAACAGCACATCACAAAGGACTAACACCAAGACAGGACAGGTTTCCACTGAAATACTTTGTACATGTAACCCATGCAGGAACAACTTGTATTTACTGAGCACTCAGGCATTCCACAGGCAGCCTGGGCAGCCTTCCAATCACCAGCTGCTCCAGTTTTCAAAAAACTTTTGTTTGAGAACACTCATTTACGCTGATCGAGCGGTGGTGGTAATAGATCACTGGAAGGCGGCAGCCTAGGTCATGTATCACACTGAGGGAAACACAGCCTTTGTAATTGCAAGGTGTCAAAAGTCATATGCATATTTATTTAGACAGCGGCATGGGGTCTGCATAGGAGAGACTGTGAAGACTTCAAAATCTCGGTCCCTAAGAGACACACCCTCCTGTGCTGTGGGATCCACTCTGATCTCAGCTGGGAATCCTCCAGCCCCAGCTGAAATGGCACCAGGCTTGAACTCTGTGCAAATGCTGTCAAGGTTGTCATCGGCGATACTGTCTGCCGTTGTCCCGAAGCCATCAATGCCTAGAGCTGTGAGAAGGAGGAATCTGCCATAAGCACACATGCTCCGTAGACGAGACCAGCCTGCAAAATGGATGGACTGCAAGTGCTGTAACTTGTTCTGCAGAAGGTGGGAACAGTAACCACACCACCAACAAAGGTCTGTGCTACCAGTTCAGTCTGTCACCCTGACTGCAGCATTGCCTCTCCTTACTGTCTTTACAAGTGCAGTGTACCTGTCCCAAAGGCACACTCCCACTGTGGTACACCCCTCCTCTAACAGTTACCCCCATACACCTGCCCCCTCAGTCACCCCCATACACCCCTCTCCCCAGTCACTCCCATACACCCCTCCCCTCACAGTCACCCCCATACACCCCTCCCCTCACAGTCACCCCCATACACCCCTCTCCCCAGTCACCCCCATACACCCCTCTCCTCACAGTCACTCGCAGTGAGGGAACCCTATCTGGATGCTCATACTAAGTAGACTGCGATTAATTCTCAATGTGTGCCTGGCATTATTAAACAATCAAAAACTAACACTGAATTACGCCTTTTCTCAGTAAATTTTAATTAAACTAAGTCTCAACCATTTCACTGGTGCTGTGATAACTTCTGAATGATGAAATCTAAATTCCAAGACTGCCTACTTTTAGTACGTTTGGTTTCAGAACCCTGAACCTGGTGCTATTTCAATTTCTGGGAAACATCAGATTATCCCAGTGTCAAATAGTGTGTTGGATGTTGGAAGTTAAAAACAAAATCAAAATTTGAATCAGTCCAAGGTTCAAGGCCATGATTCAAACCTTAGCTGGAAGAGACTACATGCAGAGGAAATGTAGACTGCATGGTCCTCAGTGGAGATCAGTTTTCAATCCATCGCAGCATAAAAGGGACATAAATGGTATGAGAAAAAGCAGGAAAATGAGGAGGTGGAAAATCAGCCCAAGGTAGGCCTCAACTTAGTCCAGGAACGAAAGGCCCAGCTCCATCAAATGACAAACTTAGAACTTCAACTGTGAATAATTTGAGGCATTCTTGAAGTGTTCCTTAATTCAGGTTGGGTCTTTACTGTGCAATGTCCCATTGATCTGGAATGTGGTGGATGTAAACTGAATGGGAATATTCATAAGGGAACTGGAAGAAAACTTTAACTTTAAAAGTTTGCAGGATTGAGAAAAGAGAGAAAGAGGGTAAGGGATTATTTTGAAACACTTAAGTTACCAGAGTAGCTGGGCAGATAGAACACCTTCCTCCCATGATGGAAGATCCTATGATTTTAAATGAAATAATAAACAGACTTGCATTTCTAATGAGCCTTAGATTGTCACGGTAGCTGAAACGTCACTTAAGTAGGGTAACATGGTCAGAACATAGAAAATGCAGCAATCAGCCTGTTCACATCCAGACCCCAAAAGCAAAGCAATATTGCACAAATGTTCTGTTTTTGTGGTGTTGAGTGGGTGATGAACATTTGTCCCCAGGGCACCTGGGATCAGTCTTTGAAACAACACCTGTAGATCACTGACATTTACCTGAGAGGGTAGACTCAGTTTAACATCACCTCTGAAACGCAGCATTGCCAGGAGTGCAACACTCCCTCCACACTGTTCAGGAGTGAGTTTGCGTGTTTGAACTGAACCTTCTTTCTAGGTGAGAGAGCCACCCACCGAGCCAAAGGTGATGGGGGTACGTCAGCAAAGGCTGCATGATATCTGCTCCTCTCCCTATTCAGGTGATTACTGCAACGTTCCTGAGGTAACAACACAGATGCAAAAGTGGTCTGAAATGACTTTTGTGAAAAGTAATATGAGTAAATGGATGGAGGTGCATACCTTCAGTTCTAGGTTTCTTGATTCCACTGTGCTCAGATTCTTCATGGCTTCTCTTGCGATTAGTTCCTGTGTAGCCATTTAGTCCATCGGTGATCAAGTTATCCCGGTAAAGACCGCTGGCGATGCCATTGGTGTAGAAACCATTCAGCTGATGGTTCTGCACACTGCACAGGAACTGGGAGCACTCACGGAACCCCTGAGCCAGGGCAAGCTGAGCTGCTGTCAACCCATTGGCATTCCTTAAACTGCACAAAGCAACAGGGAAACAATTACACTCCATCCTGGCACAATGTTTCAAACACAGGAGAGATCTGTACATATGGGAAAGATTAGTTGGGCAATTTGTTGAAGGCGATATGAAAAATTGCATAACAAATAAATACATTAATATACCAATAACAGCATTAGAGCATTTGTACTTGGTTCTGAAATTAGCTTTGCTTAGTTGGAAATTATTATAGTCAAGCATGGGTGTCTGAAGCAGATTTCTAAAGTAGCCAATCACTAGCAGATTCAACCTCTCAGAAACATTTTTTTTTAAAGAAAACTCTTTTATTCACTCAGATGTGAAATATCTGGCATTTTTTAAAAATTTATGAATAGTTCTAAACTGATTGGCTCTAACATTCAAATTAAAAATTTTTGAATGAATATATTTTAAAACACTTCAAAATTAAATGCATCAACTAATTTTCCATTTCTCTGCCCCTTGCTTACTGTCGTGTGTTCTCTGCAGCTATCCTTTTATATCCTATGCACAAGTTCTGGGAATAATATCAATTTGATAATATTAATGCCTTCAAAAACTAGAAACATGGAGTGTCAGAGAGGTAGAACACGCACTACTCAGACTGTTGCATCTCCTGGCCCCCTTTAAATGAGCTGAGTTTTGAAAGCTAATCTACTTTGATTTCTTTCAATGAACTGTGCCTGGCTGTAACGAGGGACAGCAGGTCACATGGTCCTGAGCCTGCTTCAGCATTCACTAAGGCTGATCCTGTGCTCCATGCCTTGTTCCTACCCGATCTCCAATTCCCCTTGTGTCTGAGGACCTTATGCTCCTAACAGTGAACAGTCAATGTAGGAGTTCACTCACTGACCTGCTGATCTTTGTTTAAAGCTTATCCCCATGGTCACCCCTCCCCACCCTGCCTGCAGCTCAACAAGCTTCTTTTGTCTCCTTCCAGTTCTGATGAAGGGTCTTTGACCTGAAACATTAACCCTGTTCCTTTTGCCATAGATGCAGCCTGACCTGCTGAGTATTTCCAGCATTTTGTTTTATTTTAGAGGTTCTGGTCAGGTGCGGGGAGTCTCAGGCACCCATCCATTCACTGATGTAATCTCCCAGCGTGTTAGCGGTTAGACTTAGAAAATAAATAGCAACTATTTTGGTCTCTGCCAACTTACTGAACAGCAGTACACCTTCTTCAGCCCTCGGCCTCTTCTACCTATCACCTCTCAGCTTATTACATCCTTCCCCCTCCCCCACCCACTACCTGCCTCCTCTCATCTGGACTCACCTATCATCTGATCTCACCTACCCCTGCCTGCATGTACTCCTCCCCCTACCAGTCTCTTCCAACCCTTGATTACTTGGCCTGGCTTCTGCCCTCTTCCTTTCCAGTAATGAAGGGTCTTGGCTCGAAACATCAACTGTTTATTTCCCTCCTTGGATGCTGCCTGACCCGTTGAGTTCCTCCAGCACTTTTTGTGTATTACTCCAGATTCCAGCATCTGCAGAATTTCTTGTGTATCTAACTTACTGAGCAGGATCTTTTTCAAGCATGTTTCTCCCTTCTCTTGACACCTCACTGCAACAACTCACAGCTTCACCTCCACAGCAGAAACTATTCCTTCAGTTAGCCTAGTGCATTACTTGGGTCCTCACTTTTCTTGTGTGCTCCCAGTTCAACCAGTCTCTTCCAACCCTTGATTACTTGTCCAGCCAAAAGCTTCTGACAATAGCCCCCACCCCCAACATGTAAGTACTGTCCTCCATCCACCACCTAAACCCCCCCCCCCCCCACACCATACCACCCCAGAGAGCTCTATAGCTCCTTTTCTCTCCAGGGAAGTTTCTAACCTGCCTTTATCTACCATTGCCAACATCTAAATGTCTCATCTCAGAAGGATCTATTTATTTCAGGTTAGCTGTCTGGCAATGTAGCACCACCCCCAGTGCCCACAGTTCCATTACTGGGTCCCGACACATCACCAGCATTGGCCTCACCTGTGAACCCAGACCAGGGATCCCCACCCGATTCCACTTCCACTATTTACACGTCCCCTCCTTGCCCTCTCCAATATTTATATAAATCTTCTTTCGGATTCATCACTTGTCAGGACCCGTGCAACACCCATTCACGTTGGAAACACCCAACCTCGCCTTCTCATTACATCCTTGACTTCTTTCTTCCTCCAAGACCACTCTTGGTTAGCAGTATTTTAATGTCAAATTCTTCTGAAGT
Source organism: Pristis pectinata (assembly GCF_009764475.1). Lineage (NCBI taxonomy): Eukaryota > Metazoa > Chordata > Chondrichthyes > Rhinopristiformes > Pristidae > Pristis > Pristis pectinata. Next base: position 87,554,063 of record NC_067415.1, read on the forward strand.
GTGCTGACTGGATTGTATATGAAGGTAAAACATAAATACTTTCTGGTTATTGAGTCCTTAGACATAACTTCCCAAACTTGTTCATGGTCCTGCAGACTTAAAAATCAAGTATCACCTAATTGAGACAAAGGGATTAAAAGCCAGATTTTCACTAGAGTGGATAAAACTGTTATTGCCAGGATTTCAGGGTGCATTTTAAAAAATAAAACATGCATTTTATTTATAAGCAATTTTTATGAGGTGTAAAATTACTATTTATGGAGGTTAAATCTGTAATCAGAAATTGTTCACATAGAACAAGTTACAACAAAGTCTGCATTGTGCAAACTACTGTGATGAGCTTCCAGTTTCTGATTCAACTGAATACTTCAGGAGAAATAAACAGAAAAACATATCCTTAAGGCAAACACACTAATAATTTTATTAAAGAATGTTTAAAGTGGTGAAGTTTTCAATTTTTAATCAGATTATTGCTTAGTCTTCTGGCTTTCCTGAGGGAAAGGTGGAAATCAATGAAATGCTTTAATTATAGTGAATTAAGGCCAGACCTCTTCAGTGAACTGAGCAGAGCACCTTGATAAAGTAATAGGTGGGCAGATGGAGATGGCCCACTGCTTACTTACCTTCAGTTTACAAATCGGCAACACAATTGAGAGATTTTACAAACTCTCACACAAGTGGTCAAAGCTTCAGGTGATACAATATTTGACATGGCAAAATTGATCGGGAATATTAACAATGCAATTTAATGATAAATGCTTACATAAGTACAATAGCAAGCATCTAGAAGCAGCAATGTTTGTGGATTGGATGCATATACCATGTAAGGCAGCAATCCAGATCCAATAATCAAGCATCAGACAATTCATCAGGAGCTAAATGATGGGCAAGAGATGACAAAATCCAATACCATGCTGCACAAGTGGTTATGCTGCAATATCGAAGGCAACAAGAATCGACGTCCATGTCTGTGCATGAGCCACATCAAATATCCAAAGCCCAACTAACCCACTTCCTTTTTCATCCTCTTCAACACAAACCTGTGTTGCTGCTTCAAATTTAGTAATTCAATGACCAATTGGGGTCCTATTGGGTGCATTTGGGAACAATGAGTGTTACTTCCTCTCCTCTATGTAATGAAGGAGGGAAAAATGAAAGATTATTAAACTGCCCAAAGACGATGTTTTTATGTAATTATCTGTAACTGGGTAAAGCCCATTAGATATGTGAAAGGTTCATAGATCATTTGTAACATACAAATGAAACAAAGCTTGCAGCTAAGGACCTGTTCAGTGAACTAGGCAGAGCACCTTGATAAAGACATGGGAGGTCCTATTCTAGCCCAGAAATACCTGTATCTAAAGACAGGTGGAACAGCAGTACTTGGAATATGCTGGAGAAAATCTCAGGTAGGTGAGCAGGTGCTATCAGCAAATGGTAACTCAATGGTAATCCTTCCAATGGTCACCACATTCCTCAGACAACCTGCACCACAGAGCTGTGCCAAACTCACACCCACCCACAGGCAAACACTGGAAAGTGTAATCTCGATCTTACAAAACAGTTTTGACTACCTACTTAATTTAAGGGAGCAGTGTTGGTATTCAGCAGCATACTCTAGCTAAAACAATGACTCTTTCAACAATATCACTGACAATTGAAAATGAGTCATGTTCCACAAGAAAATGCCCTCAGGAAACAAAGTTATAAGAGGAGGAAAGGCTGGAGTATTACACTAAGAAAACAGCCTACCTGAGACTGAATGAATTATTTCTCAGGTACCACGGTCTTGCATGAAACATGGTAAGAGCGAACTTGCTAGTTGACAGAAGTGATGGCAACAACCAACATCTCAGATACATCAGCAATAAGCAGAAAACTCTAGTGTGCAGTGTTCTTAGGTTGCGGCAAGATGCAAGAGATAACTCTGCACTCTGACCAAGGACACTTAATGTCTAAAATGACTGCAAAGAACATTTCCTTACTTTTCAGCAGTTGGCAAAATTCTTCAGAAAATATGAAAGACAAAGAAATAGACATCTTCGAAGTCTACTAAAGCTTGCAATAAATGAAAAGCAGTTCAGTTCCATGTTGAACACATATAATGGTGACCAGTGCACAAAATCCCACTTGAAGTAGAAGACTATATGAACACCAAGACACGGCTCTATTCTCATTTGTTACTGCATCTTTCTTCCCTCCAAAGGTGGCAAAATGTAAACAACTTTTGGGCAATCCTCGTCACGGAGATGCTGCTTGAAATCTTCTTTTGTCTAAAATAGGAGCTAGCTCATGGGCCACAAGGTTTAGAAAAATATTAGCTGTCATACTAAGAGCTCACCCACGAACCTTCAGTGCCAGCAACCAAGGTCTCAGGATGCTATTGACCAGGTCTGCCCATTCCCTGTAAGCTCAATGTTCCAACATCACATGGGAACAGAAACTTGACAGTAGCGCAGCTGGAAGTTGCTATAAAGGAACAGAGTGTGAAGTAGGGCCATGTAAACCTCTCAGCCTCTTAGGATCTGTTCCTGAGGCACTGGCACGAGATTTGAACCAGTGTTAATAGCTAGTTTTCAACCCACTTAGACCAAAGACCAAATGTAATACTGAGCACTCTGATGCTTATCTACAAATTAGGAAGTGACAATCATCATCAACAACTTTAGAAGCAGCAAGTTTGCACCAGATGGCGTGTGGTCAACGCCAGTGAATAAAGGAGACAATAGTAACTACCAGATCAGTTTTATTTCACTGCAACCGAGCATTCTTAATGTTATACAGTTTGAAATCCGATCATCTTGTTGAATGTTAACCAGCTAGAAAGCTTCAGTCAGTAGTAGGGAGCATGAAAGGTTAGTGACAAGAGGGAACAGTCAAGTAATGCAATGCACTGAAACAACTGGGTCAGGCATGGTGAAATGGTCACAACTCCTGCAATGCTGATCACTGCATCTGGACATCGGATGAATGATGGGCCAAAACTACTTTGTACCAGCTTAGCAGAAGGAAGTTCACCCAGAGGGCAAAAGGTTAAAACAGAACTAGAAACATGGGGAAACTTTAGCTAGAGTGGAAAGGCTATAAATACATGTGGATCCAGTGCCAGCTTCTTTGCAGATGAGGAGTGCTGTAGAAAATAAATTGTAATTGGGAAATGTGTTGTAAATAGATAGACAAATGATATTGCCAGGGACACACCAATAAACACTGCTAACAAAGATTTTCTTATACAGACAGGCATAAAACCTATTCTACTTCACTTCCCCATATTGCATTGATTTCCACCGATTACCCTCCACTCTCTAACCCACAATTTTACTTGGCAGCTTCAATTATCAAGCACTAAAGGAATGCTGAAGTGCAGAATTTGGGTTACAGTTTAACTTGCAAAAGGCAGCGCTTAAAAGTTCTGTGAATATATAATCAGGTTCCAGTTTCTAGTACAAACATTATGAACTGCAGTTGGAAGGGGTTAATGAAAAGGGTGTTAATGTTATAAGAAGGGAATGTACTTTTAAGTGGGACTCATTTTTAACTTGATTATACAAGTTCATGGCTCCAAAACTGATTATAAGGTATATAATTCCATTTTCAAAAGCAACCCAATGAAAGAAATTGAAACTCATTTAAGTTTAGTTAAGATTTATTTAAATATTCAACAAGGACATTGTAGCACCAGGAGAAATACTTGGATGATCTTTAGAATTTAAGTGAATCTTTATTAAGCTTGTGTATCACTTCAAGTTGTGGCATCATACAGCAGGAAACAGGCCATTCGGCCCACCATGTCCATGCTGTCCCTGTATTAGTCCCATCTTCCAGCACTTGGCCTGTAGCCTTCTATGCCTCGGTGAGTCAAGTGCTCATCTAGACACTTCTTAAATGCTGATCTAGCATTGGTGTCCAATTCCTTATATAAAATTCGACAACCTTTACCAGTGACCTCAAACTTCTCTATTTCAACTGCTAATTAATTTAAATTTAAAAATAGCAACTATGTTCAAAATTCATTCACAACACATACTGAAAACAAAAGCTGGCAGTTCAATACTGACAATCTTTGAAGTTCCCTCCAGTTTTTAAGCAGCTGATTAAGATTCATACTTTTAATGATGCAGGTGTAGAAAATAATTCAAGAATACAATCTTCACTGATGTGGTGGTGAGAAAGGCTCCCTTCTTGTGATGTACAATCAATCCAAAATATTAAAATTTTGGATAAAGAATGGTTACAATTCAGACACAGGACTTTCTCTCTGACACTGCCTCCAAATTCAACTCTGATGATCTTGGAACAAAATTCATGCTTCTTCACATCTTCCATCATCATCACAAGCTCTGCTGAATCACATATTTCAATAAAACCTCCTGGTATCTTCAAAATACTCTTGCCTTATTCTGATTTACAATACCTTTTGGTCAGTTGTTCCTTCATGCCTCACCTTTCTGGATTCTTAAATGATTCCTCGATCCCTCGATCCCTAAAATAATTCCACTTGCATTGCTTTTCTCATTTATTTTCAGGACCTGGCTTTTGTTTGGCAAGGCCAGCATTTATTGCCCACCCTCAACTGTCTTTAGCTCATGTGCCTTGAACCACTGCAGAACTTCTGGTGAAGGTGTTCCCGGGTGCTGGTTGGAAAGCAGTTCCAGGATTTCGATCCAGAATCAACCTCCAAGGTGGTGGAGTTCCCATTCACTTACCGCCCTTCTCGGCGACAGAGTTCTTGAGTTTGGGTGGTGCTGTTGGCCTTGACAAGGAACTGCAGTGTATTCTGTAGATGATATGCACTGCAGCAACTGTATGCTTGTGGCGGGGAAAATGGATGTTTAGGATGGTTGATGGGGTGCTAATCAAGCAAGCTGTTTTTTCTTGGATGGTACTGAAACTGAGTTGTTGGGATTGGGAAGAATGAGTAACGCCACAGAACATCCAACCCATGAATCGCTCTTGTAGCCATAGTATTTACAGTATGTGGATAGACCAGGGGAGTTTCTGATCAATCGTGACCCCCAGGATATCGATGGACAGCAATTCAGTGATGATAATGTGATTGAACATCATGGATAGGTCATTACACACCCTTTGGTTGGAAATGATCATTGCCTGGCCTGTTTGTGGTATGAATACTACTTGCCACTTACAGGCCCCATCTGAACGATGTCTCAGTGTTGATATGTTGCTTTAGTTTGTTGAGGAGTTGCGAATGGCTTTGAGCAATCATTGACGAACATCCCCAGCTTCTGACCCAATGGTGGGAGGAACGAAGGTCATTGAAGTTGGTTGGGCCCAGGACACTGCCCTGAGGAATTCCTGCAATGATGTCATAGGCTAGGAAGATTGACCTCCAATAACTACAACCATCTTCTTTTGTATTTTCGAGAGGAATGAAATTTGGTGTTAAGCTTAAAATTATTACTTTACAATTCTAGTGCAAGCCAAGATCACCAATATTGTGTTTTGCACACAAAGTCCATTGATGGAATCACTGAGCTTTTCAGGAAATCAGTTGACTTCAACATTTCAGAAGGCTTTGATAGATTCTGGTAACAGTCTCTGAAACAAGTAACTGTTTTCTGCCAAATTACCATCATGACAATCTAATTTTCTCTGATGACTCTGCCTTTTCACTTGCTTGTTGTGCACAAATGTTCTCACATCATTCTTCTGCTGATGATTCTACCCTTCCAATTATGCTCCAGCCATTCCATCTCCAACTCTCAGATATTCCAAAGGCCAAATCAAGGACCACTTAATATCCCATGTCTTTCAACTCAAATGTTCACTAGTTAAAGATGCTCCCATATGCCATCCTTGATTCTGTCATGTTCCAAACCTTGTTCCTTCTCCTCTCAGTGAAGTACTGTACTTATTCTAAACCAATTTCCAAAAGAGTGAAGCTGAAACTTGTGCACAAAATTTCTTTTCCAATCTCCAGCTCTTTAAATTCAAGGCTGAGCATGCTTCATCTTGTACTTTTATCAATCACACTTAGGGCTCCCCTTTGGAGATAGTCATCCAAGAACTTGCCAGCTTAAGTTCAAGATCTCTACAATAACAGATAAAATGTGGTGGGGATCTGGAGTTCAATAGTACATATACATGGAGGCCATTTGCCTGATCTAGCTCATCTTGCCACCAAATATAAAATCTGCCATCTTTTCTACCCACCCCCCCAACTCTCCACCGATTGCACTGTGCCACAATTGTTTTCTAATGTAATCTCGACCACAACAGAGCCACAGGTGGAGTCCCAAATCACTTCCAAGTTTAGCACATCCCTTTACAGGAGGGAGGAACAAAAATATACTTTCTGAAGTTCGACTGATTCAATATACTCTCATTCCAAAGCAGCAGTTTTCAAGTGATGCCTATTTTATTCACAGCTCATGTGGATGGATACCAGGACTGTAGAGCTATCAAACACAATCAAATTTTTTTTTAATAAGGGTATCAGAGGATAAAGCAGCAAAATGGAATTAAGGGAAAAGGTCAGCCATAATCTACATGAATGGTCGGCAGATGATTTCTTTGTGGTCCATGTTCCTTTGAAGACATTAAGAGCACCTCTCACATCATGAATTAGAATGCAAGTCAAAAATCATCAGCGCAGCAGCAACCAGGTCAGTCAGCTGCCCCGATGTCTGGCAGGATCGACAGTGGAAGATCCAAAATTAAACACAAGGTGATAGAGTGAGTAGGAATGAGTCCCTACCAATCTTCTGCTTCAGTTTCTCAAATAATGCAGCAAGACCAAAACCTGGAGAAAAAAAACAGCTCAAACTTCCCAGACTGGGCCTAAACCTGAGTGAAATGAATGAAAGAGCTTGACATAATCCTCGAGGTGTTCCAACATGCACCATGGATTAAACCACTTTGGGAGAGACAAACGCCTCAACGAATTTATGCATTGCAAGATTCCACAGCAGTGACTCTAATGAATAATCAGTATTTGGTGTTGGTAATTGAAGGAGACATGTTGGCCATGCCATTAGGAGTACTTCATCCTCTTCTTTGAAAATCACCCACTGAAGCATGCACAGTAACCTATGATTCTAAAGGATAGGTGGAGCATTTGAGAAGTTTAGCTAAAGTAAACATAGTGACAAGTAGTAATGACTGTCCAGTGACAACATTACATGTCCAGACGACATCCATTGTATAAATCTTTACTTTCAAATGCAATGTAAATGTGGTGTCTATCACGGGATACCAGAGTGGGTTACAAATGTTTCAAGAACCCCCAACACAACCCACTCTTCATTAGATTATGGATGCTATGCCACAACTGCTTTCCAGTACAACCTTGATCATGACAGGTTCTTACACAACAGAAGCATGGGCGGAGTCCCAAACCACCTCCAAGTTTATTAGATCCTATAACATGAGGAAGGATGGTGGAAAATGATTTGTTGCTGCAATGCTGGAATGTCAGCCTACAATGAAGAGCCACTGCCGATTAAACACGGACCGATGTATCCTCAGACACCACTTTCTTTCCCGTATGCAATGTAGAATAGATGGCCATTCCAATACAATGACAGCTCGTCCTATAATCACTTGAAGTCTAAGGAAGTACAGGTTTACTGCGTCAGGCAAGAAGTTAGTGGTACAACAATCTGGATACCTTGACAAAGATAAATTGGATTGCTTTTGAAAAGAGAGTGGGGAATCAATCGTAATTTTGATTGAGAAATAAATTTAAATTCAATTTTGATTTAAAAACACCAAATTCTCTGAAAACAGCTTTCTAGAAATTGCTCAGAGGTTGTTTGTTATCCAAGTTATAAAACATATTTTATTGAAGCAAAGTACAATATGTGGAACCTGAATTTACGATAAGTCAATTACAATTCTAATGGATTCCAAATTAGTGAAACAATCTTTACAACAAGATTGATGGGTCCTGATGGGTCATAAATTCTCTGTAATGTGAAGGATTTCAGCAGACGGCAAGAGGACAATAAATAGGAGGAAATTTAAAAGAAATCGGTGACACTTGCAACTCTTTCTAAAGTATGATGTTAAATTTAATGCTTAAGTCAACACTGTTACTGCAGTTTTATCCAAAGTAAAGCAGATATCATTCCATATATAAATAAATAGCAAGTTTCATATCGCTTTCAATAATCAAACTGGACCTGGTTACAATCATGCGTCAATTAATTTCAATAAGTAAACCACTTTTTTTTTCTTGAAATAGTGTATAACTTACATTAAAATATAAAGTTCTCAACTTAACTATATTAGTTACATATCTGAAGTAATTTTAAATTATGGTAAACAAAGCATGCACAACTAAAAGATCTATAACTCAGTACCTACATAGCATTAAAACCAATCACCACAACAAATACCTCAACGGTATGCCTTGTGTGCTGAGGGGAAGCGATACTGCGCACTCATTGCCACAACTGTAAGGTTTCCATGAAGCCCCTGTGGCAGTTTCAGCGTTTCTATTGGGAATGATCCCCCTTTCTAGGATTACTTCAAAATCAAGTCAAATTCAAATTACGTAGCTGGAAAACATTTGACATTTTTCAATCTCTTAAAGACTCAATTCTCTGCACTGTTACAGTTACATGGGCAACGGCAAATAATACAGACCAAGGGGTACTGGTGAAAGTAATCTTAACAATGAAACAAAAACATGAATACATCTTAATTAAAATGTTGTTTAACCCATTTCATACTATTTTCAAGTCCTGTACTGGCTGTAAATATATGGAATACTTTGTCCATTCATGTGGAATTTTAATTTCTGTAGCAGCAAACACTAATGCGGGTTCCATATAGACTGAGGTTTGTAGAATTACAATGCTGCTATAAAAGAAGAGAGAATTAAAGTGCATGACATATGGATCAGTTCTCTATTCAAAGTATTTACCTGAAAAGGATGGACACATTTTACTTCTAGATAATTCTGAAATGAGTGAAAGGTCATTACAATACTATAATTTTAATCTGCAGTACCCACTTTCTGCTGAGGCTCTGATATTCCAACGTTCTGTTTCAATTAAGCTCTTTATTCTTTCAGTTAAACTGTACTCAACAACTTCTCTCTTCAGCTACATGAGAATCCCATTTCAAAAATGTTTTATGGATTAGAGCTTACATTATATGGAGAGCGTCATACATCTAATCCAACCATGAGTGGCTGTTTAGGAGCATAGCACCCAAAGAAGTATTCAGTGTTATTTTATCTGCTCTCCTGCTCAATTATATTAATATCTCCAACCCGGTCAATTCTGGCTGATTCATTGGGTGTGATGTTAAAATCAGTATCTTTGCTGAGGTGACTTGTTTATCTATGCACCTCTGGAGGAATCTGATTAAAGATGCATTGTGGAGACAAGACTGTCCTCCTGGCAGCAAGTGTACTAGTGACATGAATAACAATGGCATGTGTGTACAGTTTCAACAGCTGACTATGCTTTTCCTACTGGCCTCAGTTCTTTGAACTGACTCACGGCTACTCACAATGACAGATGTTGATCCTGTTCATCAGAAAGCTTGGTTGTTTCTATCCTGAAGAAGCTATGTGCCACCTTCATATTCCCTTCTCCTTCCAAAACATCAAGATATTTGTTAAGCATCCAAGGTCCTCACTGGATGAGCATATCCTACTTCCCCCAATACATAGAGAAGGACTGACCACTGACCCAACTATAGTTGTACCTTGCTTCCAAATTACCCTCACCTTCATTTCCAATAGATCATCCTGCATTCCATTATAATCTGATTCCTGATTAAATAATGTCCAGCATGTTACAAAAGAAAATTGAACTATGACCATGAGAAATCAGACCCTAACAGGTAGCACCACTGACCCAGGCTGAAAGCACAGCAGGTAACCCAAGTGAAAAACACTGACCATCCAACCTGATCACCCATCATCCTGATAATAACATAATACAGACCCAATACAGGAAATAGGTCAGAATTTCTCCAGCATTCCTGATCCACCTACCTCTGTCAAATTTCAATCAAGAAGAAAGATTTTAGATCCTTGTTATATCTAGGGAACCAGGACAGGCAACCATGACATCAGTGGTTGACGACAAGTGTACTGGAAAAATCAGTAAACTGCCAACAATAATTATAGAGTCTCCAAAAATCTTACCATCATTAATTAGTTTCTTCTTCTCCGACAGTTAACAAAATAGATGATGAAATCACGTGAGATCAGAAGTAAGGGCAACTGACAGGTATTGTGCTCAACTAAGTAGTACTGAGAGATAAAAATATATTTACTTTTGGTATCTATGAGTGGAATACCTAATCAGGGAATAGTTTTAAATAAAATGTCCCAACTTCTGTAGAAAACACTCGCATTTTTAATGGGAAAAAATACTGTCACAGAAGAGCTGAACAAAATCGAACGAGTTGCTGCACTCTTCAGTATTCCAACAGAAACCTTTCATCAACAAAACCATACACCCTTGATCTAAATGTGTAAGACAGCTGGGAACAACAAAATTCAAATCAGCCATGACAGATTTATTGAGGAACAAAATATTGCATTCCACTTGTGTCAAAGAGAATACAAAATGTTAAGGAAATTACCTTTGCACGATATAATCTGATCTGTTACTCTTTCAAGTGGATTTTAAGCTTATTGCTATCAGGTCCTCACACAATCCACAACCACCTATGTTTTTATTTTAGTATTTTGCTGGTCCTTTATCCCAGTGCATTTGTGGGTTACACCCTGATCCAGTGCTATTTCAGTTCACCCATGCCTTGATAACAATGTAATTACAATACTGGAACTTTTCATTGCATCAATATTAGTTCCTCAAATTATAATAATCTCTCTGCAGATCCCATGGCATTGCTCGTCTTGGCAATTAAAGAGTAGATTCAACTCCAGCTCCGCTATTCACTCTCAATGTACTTTAGCACCAGCATGCATCGTTTTGCATTTATAAGCAGCAATGAGGACCTTTCGTGCAGCTGCATTCCTGCAAAAGTCATCTGTCCTAAAGTATATAGTTTCCAAAGAATTGTTCTCACCTGTTTCAATTAACTTAAGTCATTATTATGAATGATCCCACAGATAATTCCTATTGAACTCCACTCCTCCATAATGCTGTTAAAATTGCTCATTTCACTTCTAAAGTTTGTTTAATTCACAATTTCCCAAGTTTGCTCTGAACTTCAACTGCCAGAACCGATGCATCAAAATATTTGAGAATTGAAATGGAAGCTTTTCATCTCAATAACTTCAACAGCCAGGATACAGAGCAGCACAATCAGGGAAGTAGTCATATTTCATACGTCATATTTTTAACTTACTTAGATTCTCCCATATTTTCCCTTAAGAGAGCAAGTGCCTTCCACAGAATTTGGGACTTTTAAAATCTAATATTTTAATATTTTTAGGACAGGCTCTGCTGCAAATAGCTAAGCTTAAGCAACACTACGCATATGTGCATGTACAGCCAGTCAAAAACAAAAGCAAAATACCTGCAAATTACCTTTGCTTTGAATTTTTTATGGAAAAGTTTATTGGAAAATAATCACTGTAAATGCTGGTTTTGATATGAAGCGTGTTATCTAAATGGGTAGTAACACAGAATAATGGATGACTAGGAGTGACAAGACAACTCTAAAGACACCCAAAGAGTGAAAATATGTAATAGATTTGATGTCAGGCTTCAGAGTTTACCAAGTCCTTGAACAAAAATGGAGTGGGAGGGAGAGGTAACAAAAAAAAGCCAAGCAAATGTTGAGAGTCCAGTCTACAAAATCTTCAACCGAGTATGAAGAGGACTAAATAAAATTTAAACATGTTTACTATGCTCAAAAACAGCACTTGATCAGGAAATATACTGCTAAAGTTATGGAAATCATTGAAATACTTAAATGTAAAAACTGCAATTATCACTTAGCAACCTTGTTAAAATATGGTTTAGTGTGCTATTGTGTTTGTGCTGTTTTTAATTAAAAACTCTAAATAATGAAACAATAAAAGGCACAAATTCAGTATGGTGCTTAGGGAGTTAAATCGTTAACTGAATGATGTGCAAGTGATCAATTCCACCGCGCAGGTCTTATTTAAGTAATTGTGGAACTCACTTGGGAACTCAGCGTAAATCCAAACGAGCTGTTGACTAAAGTCATTAGGCACTACTTATGTGAGTCATCGCTTCCAGTTGAACAGGACCAAGGCTTTGAAGGAACTTAATTTAACTTTTACGAAAATCCAGTAAGAAAGTTCCAGAAGAACGTGTCTGAGATCAAGCTTGACATTCGAGCACACGAGACCCAAAGATTTTTTTTTTCTCTGTCTGTTTTAAAACTCAAATTGAGGGTTACGATGCCTCTTAAGGATGCATCAACAGCAAAGGCAATTCACAGATATACGAGGCTACACGTTCAGTGAAATATTTAGTATAGAACAAGATTTTGTTTATAAATACAATTTTGGACTCCTGAACTTCATGTACAAGGAGAGATGTTTAAATTTGAGGCCAAGCTCCCGATCTACTGTATGTTCCCAGTGTGCAAATGGAAGAATGCAAATCGTTAACTTCATCTGACAGCATTCACTGCAATAGGTACCCCTTGTTTCATTGGGTGGGAGTGGGAAGAGGTTATCCTAGAGAAATTAAAGAAAAAGTCAGATAAATGGCTCAATTAATGGTCAGGTCAAGCACAAGCAGACCTTAATGTATGGAATAAATCCTTCATTGTAGTGTTAACTGTGGTAAGTTTTGCACATTGCTACATTTGAAGGGCTGATATAAAAGTTGGCAAAGGTGAGCATGCCCTGCAGAACAAGCCAAGCACTGTTTGGCACATGTCACACCTCTTTTAATGTGGCCTTCAAGAAAACGGGGGAGGGAAAATCTCTGTCATAACTTTGCAAAAGGAGTAAAGTCCTGCATCCCATTAAGAAAAATGCTTGCATAGAATCATTCAATGCAGCTAACACACTGCCTAATGAATGGGAATCCCTCACATTTACTAAATTATTTTAACGGTTTCAAAAATTGGCGAAAATTTTTTCAACACACTGGGAGAAAGTTTTCACTCACTGAATGGAATTACTCCTGTAGTGTTTTTATGTTGTTGGCCTACTTAAGCATTTTATATTAAATTTCATAACTGTATTTGGGGACCATTCAGCATTGCAACTGCAGAATGGCATGTCAGTTCCTATATGGTCTTGGTTAAACATCTAGATTGAGTTATTAGAAAATAATGGGCATGCAAGTCAATCTTTGCTAGTTTAAATCATTAATGGAAGCAGAGGTAAATTTAACTTTCTTTAAACCCTCTATAAAAATTAACATTTAACAAATTAGCAGCAAAATAAGTTATTCTTATTTGGTTTCACTTGGTTTAAAGGAGCTTTATGCTATAACTAAAGAATTAATTTCCTAAGTGTAAGCACTTACTCACTGCAAGTGTGCCTGAGGAAACTGCAGGCACATTCCCCACCCCGAAGTGCTGTGGGAGCCAGTCTATGATCACCCATCACATGTGCCTCCTGGGCATGGCTGCAGTCCAGGGTGTGTATTGAGAAAATGCACCCCTTATATCTTAATTAATTGATGAACATTTACCTGGGAGGGGTGGAGGGTGGTTATATACTTACTAATAGGTCTTTCCCATAATCTACCAGATGTAAGATCTGTTGGCTAGGATTTAGTACAAAGTTTTACCAAAATGAAATGAAGTTACTGAAAAGATGGACCTTGATATTCAAAAATACTGAGGGTAAATATTTTAGAGAATTATCTTAAAAAGGTTTTGGGACAAAATTAAAGCATACAGCTCCTTTAAGGGTGTCATACCCATCACCCATGGAGTGTTTACAACTTACTGTTACTTAAGAGGTGCTAAAATGTTCACTTACTCTGTTTTAGCCCCATGCGATACAAGGACATTAAGGCAATCCAAACTTCCTGATCGTGCTGCTTTATGGACAGGGGTTTCACCTACAACATCCTGTAAATGAAAAGGAAAGTATATCATTGTATGGAGCCTAGTACCACTGCCTGGAGTCAGTGCATCAACATATGAGGTATATTGGTAAATTGGTTTATTATTGTCAAATGTACAGAGGTACAGTGAAAAACATGTTTTGTATACCGTTCATACAGATCAATTCATTACACAGTGCATTCAGGTAGTACAAGGTTAAACAATAAGAGTGCATCATGAAGTGTTACAGTTACAGAAAGAGTGCAGTGCAGGTAGACAATAACATGTGAGGTCATAACAAGGTCGACTGTGAGATATAATGCCCTCCTGCACTCCTCCTCGAACCAATGAGGGATGTGCCATGCCATGATGTTACAGGTTTTGCTGTTACTGAAGGTCCAGTGTCTCAGGGATGACAAGTTCTGCACTGCCAGATCTGTTCCAAGTCTATGTCACTTAGCAAGACTGTGGTGTCACAAAAAGTGATGACGACCTCAAAAAATGGGACTTGTCTCCACAAAAACTTCCACCAATGTTAACAGACAGATGCATTTGTCACAAATAGATTGATCTCCCAATTAACAAGAATCCCCTGACGTTTGTGAGGACTGGTTGAGCTGGGAGCAACTGTATCCAAACTCTGTGTTGGGTGACACTAGGTGGTTCATCCTGTTTGAATGTACCAGTAATTGTACAACTGAGCACCTTGCTATGCCATTTCAGAGCACTTAAGAATCAACCCAATTCTCTAAAGTTGTTATTAGACAGGAGTTTCCTATAATTTAGCAGAATCCCAATCCAGACAACCTTGTACCTGAGCAGCCAACCTGAGAAGGGGAAATGTTTCGTCTTGGAACCTTGTCGAGCTCATGAGTATGATCTTGCCCCAGTGGATGATTAATCAGAAAGTTAACAAAGATAATGGGCTTGATGGGCAAGATCTTCTGTAGGGGAGTAACCAAAACCTAATGGCATCTCCATGTAACACTTCAATGCTGTCTCCCAGCTTTAAAGAATATCTGAATGGCCTCTGACCAAGCTTTGTTAGCTTCTTAATTAGACACGATGGGTCCCTGCTTTTTGTCTACAACTTTTAAGTTTATCAAGCTCCAGAACTTGTCCAACTCCCAATTAAAGTTACTTAGAGGTAGAGTGTTTCAGATTCCAGAACTTCTTACTTACACATTTTTTCCTGTCTCCCTTCTACATCTTTTATCAATGACTTTAAGTTTATAACTTCCGATTATTTGCCTATTTGCAAAGGAGCAACAGCTTTAGAACTGTACACACAGAAATGGGCTCTTTCAACCCATTTCGTCCATGTCAACCATGATGCCTATCCAAGTTAATCCCACTTGCCCACATTAGGCCTGTATCCTTCTATGCCTTTCCTATCCAAGTACCTATCCAAACACCTTTTAAACTTTGTAATTGTATCTACTTTCACCACCTCCCCTGGTAGCTTGTTCCAGATATTCGTTAACTTTTGTGCGAAAAACTTACCCCCCAGATCTCCTTTTAAGTTTCTCCCCTTAAAGTCAAGGCCTCTAGTTCCAGAGTCCTGTGCTCTGGCAAAAAGGTTATATCACATCTATGCCCCTCAATTTTTATAAACCTCCATAAAGGTCACTCCTCAGCCTCCTACATTCCAGTGAGAATAAATCCAGCCTTTCCAAGCACTCCTTCAAATACAGCCCTCCATTCTGGACAACATCCTGTTTCTTTGTTAAAATCCCTTATTTTCCAAACCTCCATGAGGTCAGCTTTGGGATGTCTCCATTACACATGGCCTCCATTGTAAACCTGCCCAGTGCCCTGCCAAGCTCAAATCCAACCCAACCTTCAATTCAGCCAACAAACTAAGATCTCACAGAGTGAAATTTTTCCATGAATTTGGAAATGAAATCAGCCCAGTTTCCATTTCAAAGCCTGCGTGAGCCTAAAAAACATTTTTTCCCCATTAGTCACAAGCAGCGTTGCTGTTTATTCTTTCCTCCTGGGAACTATATTGACAGATTGGAGATCTGACCTGCCACACTATATATAGAACTAAAGCTAAGCAATACCATCTGTGAAGAAGTACCTCAGCCATAAAATTAAAATAGATCTGTCCATTTTTGTTTATTCTTCCAAAAATATTCAACAAGGCAAAGTGATTTGTAAAAAGACAACATCAGGCTTCTGATACACTGGTGGGACACAAACAATGGCCCAATTCTATAAACTGCTGGGATTCCTGATTGCACACACAGGCACCAGTTCCTACAATACAACATTCTCCACTCTAGCTGCAGTAGAGGTCTGGAACATATATCAGGTGATGTCAATCTTAGCCAAGTAAAATAATAGCCTCAAACTTTAAACAATGCAAATGGAAACTCTGCCAACTGCAAGGATCGGAATCAGTCACAACTCAGTTGTGGCACAGGAGTTAGAAAGTGCGGGTGTTGAAGTCCTGCCTCCAAAACTGATTTGACATTTCACTGCAGTATAGAGGGAGCCTGAGGGAAAGTACTGCATGTAATCACTAGAGTAATACCTGGACTCCAAAATTAAAAGGGATTACTCATACCGGGACTGTATTCACGAGAATTTAAAGATTAAAGGATGGTTTGATTGCAGTTTTAAGACATTAAGGGGAAATGAGGGTAGATGGAGAGAAACCATTTTCCCTGACTGGTTGAACCTGAAAACAAATCAAGCTAAAATTTTCCAAGAATGGAATTAGAAAACACATGTACATTCGGTGGAAGAAATTCAGAAGTCCCTTCTGCAAACAGCATTGGATGCTGTGCCAATTACTGATTTTTAAGCCTGTGATAAATAGATATAGTAAACTGAACACATTTGGGGAAATAAAGAAAAGGCAAAAACATCCAAGTGTTGGATCAGCCAAGATCTCATCCAATGGCAGGTCAGGCCACTGAGGGGCTAAATGGCCTCCTCCTGTTCCTATGAACAGTGTGTAGTCATAGGTATGAGCCTTTAGTCTGACATTCAGCCAGAAGATCTTATCACAACCAAATAAAAAGATCACCCATAAAATCTAGACATTTACCCTACACTGTCAAAATACATTAGCCAATTATTTATCTTATTTCTGAGAGACCTTGCTGTGTACAAACCGGCTGCAGTGCTTAACACAGAGCAGTGACTTACATTGATTGTAAATACCTTAGAGCTCTGCGGAGCAGGTGCTGTACAAATCCAACTTTTTAAATAATAAATTAACAATATCGCCAACTGATTATTTAATCCTGCATTAAATCAGGGCAGTATAACATTTTATCTTTTGTAGAATCCTCATTGGGCAATATGTTGGAAATCTTCCAAACATATGGCTCAATCCAATCCTCTGCAGCAAGCTTTCTAAACCATTACTAAATAAAGCATTGAGTCATGCACTGTGAGGGAGGTTGGGATGAACTCCACTCACATTATTCTGCTGGGAATCTATAAGAAATGTCTGCCCTACTTACAGTAAATGGTTTAGAATAAAAGCCATAAATTCAATTAAATGTATTACTAAGGTCATGTATTTTTAAACCATTAGCTCTTTGTGGCCATATGTACAGTTGACTGCCATTTAAAATTATTTTCCAGTATACAATGAATAAAGACCAAGACAAATGCAGTGGTGTAAACCGAGACTTATCCCCAGCCAAAGAAAGGCATACAAATATGGTGAGAGAAACCCATGCATTTCACTTGTGTAAGGATATCTAACTTGCAATTCATGAAAAGACAAAACTGAAGTTCACACATTAATTCTTACTTTCTGTGGTCCCTTTTTAAATAATTCTCAAGAAGTTACTGCCTCAGAGACCCCTTAGGGGCATATTTCCACCACCTTAAGTGCAGTCTTGCAGTGTTCCTTCTTTGCTTTCATTGAGAGTTTCTAAATACAGAGCTCACTCTTAAAAACAGCCAACAATAGGGCTTATTTACAGCAGCCACGCCATGTCTAAATAATTACATTACGTTCAGAACTGAAGATTGTTGCAACAGACTGGAGAAGGCTGAACAAGTTTGCAATTACAATGAATGAAAGCCAAATGAATCTACAAATCTACTTGTGGACAGAATATCCATCAAGAAATTATGGTAGCAGGCAACAAACATATTGCAGTGACTTTAGGAGACTTGAATCTTCATGTAGATTAGATAAATTAAATTGGGGAAGGTAGTCAAGTACAAGTTCATGGAAAGCACTTTTGCCAATTTCCCTGAAAAATACTGTGCATTCCCAAATGGCGAACAGCCTATTTTGGATCTGGTCATGTGTAAAAGAGAAGGGAATTAATAAGTGATCTCATTGTCAAGGATACTCTGGGGAAGAGTGATCATAACATGATGAATTTCACATTTGGTTTGAGTGTAACAGACAAGTCTGAACTAGAGTGTTGAACTTAAAATAAAGGGAATAACAAAAATACAGGGTCATTTGGCTCAGGAAATTAGATTAAAAGGTATGACAGTAGATAATCAGTGGCAAACATTTAGCAAGCAAAATATTTCATCACTTTCAATGAATAAACATTCCATTGAGAAATAAACACTCCACGAAAAGGGGATTTAACCATGGCTAACTGAAAGATGGTGAGTTTTCACGTGACTTCCCCTTGCTAAAGTCCACAATCAGTTCCTTGGATTTGCTGGCATTGAGTGCAAGGTTGTTGTTGTGACACCACTCAACCAGCTGACCTACCTCACTCCTGTACGTCTCCTTGCCACCATCTGTGTTTCTGCCAACAACAGTTCCGTCAGCAGCTGGTTTCCAGATGGCGATGGAGCTACGCTTAGCTACACAGTCGTGGTTGTAGACATTAGGGGGCTAAGCATGCAGCTCTGAGATGCACCTGTGTTGATGTCAGTGGGGAGGAGATGATGTTTCTGATCCACACTGATTGGTAGACCTGGTAGAGGCAAGTGTATTGGCTTTCCAAAAGGCATTATGTGCTACATGAAAAGTTACAGAACAAAGGTTGATGGTAATATTAGGATGGATAGAAGATTGACATATAGACAGAAGGGATAAATGGGTCATTTTCAGGCCACTCAGTCAGGCATCTCAGAGATCATTGCTGGGTCTTCAGCTACTTGCAAACTATTTTAATAATTGAGAAGACAGTGTAGTTAATCCAAGTTTGCTGATAATACAAAGGTAGGCAGGGAAGTCAAGAAGAATTCTTTAATTTGTAGGATGAGGGCATCACTTGACATGGCTAGCATTTAATTATACACTCCTAACTGCCCTTGAGGTGGTTCTGACCCATCTTCTTGAACAGCTGCAATCCTTTAGGTGAATGTACTTCCAGTGTCGTTGGCTAGATGTTCCAGGATTTGAACCCAGTGACAGTGAAGGAAAAGCAATACACTCGTTCTTGTTTGTTGATCAATGATCTTGTTTGGCTTGGAAGGGAACTGCTAGTGGCAGTGTTTCCATACATTTGCCAAGGGGATATTAACAAATTAAATGTGGCAAATAGATGGACTATAGTGTGGAGAATTAAGATATCCACTCTGGTAGGAAGAATAGAAAAGGAAATTATTGATCTGTTGGTGCATGGGGGATGATCTGTGAGAAAAGATCAAGAAGGATGGGCCCATCCTCATGAAGGTTATAACAAGGAGACATGAGCTCACTAGAAAATGGAGGATTCTGAGGGAACTGTGAAAATGTTTTCTTGACAGACTGGAACTAGGAGGAAGTTCTTAGAGGCCTCAATCTTTGGAATTCTCTATTCAAGAAGGCCATGGATGTGAGCCATTAAGAATATTTAAGGCTTAAGGTAAATATATTTTTGGACTTTGGGGAATTAAGGATAATCAGGATTATGCAGGTCATGGTTAAAAACTCAGATTAGCCGTGATCTTATCAAACAGCAGATCAGATTCAAGGAGCTATGTCTGATGTTACCTTCTCCAAGCTATGGTCTTACCTGCATATTATAATCTGCTCCTGCTTGTATCAGCCACAACAAGCCTTGAGGATGTCCTCCAAAAGCTGCAATGTGGGCTGGAGTCTGAGCAAATCGTGTTGTTGTGATGTTGACTCCAACTCCTGCCTGCACCAACTGCATTACACACTCCAGCTACAAAACAGAAGAGAATAATGTAAATGACCATTTTATCAAGTGAAACCATTCAATGCAATGGTTGAAAAGCTCCAAAAATTTAACAATGGAAGTAACACCGAGAGTCATGGTCTTATATAGTTAGTCAGCAGAGTGTTGCCTTAAATACCAACATTCCATTTCCAATCTGGTCAAAGCAACACCACACCACAGGCTTCAGGCATTGAGTGAACACCTCGCCATAAATGAGCTCTACATTAAACAAAATGTCACAGCTCATATTTTATCCTTTCTTTGTTTTAAAAAAAAAGCTTGTTTTTATTGGAAACTAGCTTTACTTCATTAACCATGATAGAAAATTTCAATAGTTTTAAGAGACAAATTTTGGCAAATGCAGGAGCCATATCCAATGGCATTTGTAATCCTGATCACTGACACCTAACTAATGGTGACCATATTAGTCAATTCACTTGGAGGCAATCAAAAGACTTTAGCTAGTTATAATTAAAATTTGTTATGCAATGACTAATACGTAAAAGGGCCTTTTGATAAAATATTCCATTTTGGCTGAGTATAAAACAAATTAGGGTGTAATTGGTGAGAGTTTTCACACTGAGATGGCTTCATTGTCAATCCTGCTAATGTCACATTGCAGGCAGAGAAAGAGAATGCATGTCAATATTTCGTGAAGGCAATGACACATGCCAAGAGACAATGAACAAATTGATGTGGAATCCACTTCTGAACAATGGAACGGAATAGTTTCCTAGGTTTCCCATTAGACTGCTTCTACCCACTCGTCACGCCTCCCATCACCCTTTCCCTACCACTTCCTTAATCATCAGCTGTGGCTCAGCAGGTAGCACTCGAGTCAGAAGGCTGCAGCTTCAAGTCCCACTCAAAATGAATGCAAAAATCCAGGCTGCCACTCCCAAACTGTACTGAAGGAACGCAGCAATGAACAGAAGCTCTGTCCTTCAGATGAGATGTTAAAGCAAATCCCCCTCCTCCTTCTCGGGTGGATGTAGAAAGTCAAGAGGACACAATTTGGAATGAGATTAGGAGAATTCTTTCCAACTTCCTGGCCAATATTTACTCCTTAATAAATATCACTAAAAACTTCAGGTTATTACCAAATTGCAATTGTACTGTTGCTGTAAACTGTTGCACTTCCGTCATTATAAAACGTTGTGCTTCTAAAATACTTCACTAATCCTAAAGCACTTCATGACATCACAAGATTGTGAAAAGTGCTGCAGAAATGCAGAAGCTGATGGTACAGGCAGCAGCAACTGGCCCATGATGCTTGGTCCAGTTCTTTGTAAGATCAAACCACTTCAAGTTGCTTCAAAATGAGATTTTGGACTTTCCACATCAACTTCAAGAAACAATATAATCAGCCAGCAGCAGAGTCTTAATGAAATTGAGAATACAGTCACTACTCCCATTGTAAAACTTTCAACATTGCACCAAAGACAAGAAATACTCATCAATTCTGGCTTCGCCATGTTATAGATATACAGAAATCTGCATCAGGTGCAGGCTTACTGCCATGGTCAGACCTATAAAAGCTCTTGCCCAAAACACTGTCCAACGGCGAACTCGACCAAGATCATCCAGAGAACTCGCTGCCAGACCTTTCATGCTGCGCAAGTCAGGCGATGAGCTATTGGCAGCTACATTAGCTCTGAAAGAACACAAATGCAAAGCAGTTCCACCCATAATTTACCTGGTATCACAGGGAACAACTGACAAACAGTATTTAAGGAGGAAACCAAATGTATATGTGGGGGAAAAAAGAAAGAAGTATGTTGCTAGGGTGAAACGAAATAGGGTGGTTATGGGTGTACCATTAATCATGGCATTGATCAGTTGTTAAGTGGGTGATGTCTGTGTTTATCAAGTGTACAAGTGTATCCATACATATAATTTATATTTGCGGTCAGACAAGTGAGAACTTGTCAAAAGGATGGAAATTTACGAAGGCAAATGGGAATTAGATCCCCACCGACAGGCTTCTTGTAGATCCTGGGTTCTCATCTTCCCAGATCACTGAAGGATTATCAGTCTGCCAGTGGGTTGCTGGAAACTCAACCAGGATATTTTTCAAAAAGGTGTCATTTCCAGGCAAGCAGGCAGAGTGCCCTCTAACAGGGGACAGGCTCTGCAGGAATGAAAGCAAACTGCCAGGGTTTCAACCTGAAATGTCAACAATTCCTTCCCTTCCCCTCCTCCCCCCACAGATGCTGCTCAATCCACTTAGTTCCTCCAGCAGACTTTCTTGCTCCAGATTCCAGCATCTGCAGCCTCTTGTGTCTGCAGGAGTGAAATGTGGAATACATTGAGATTCTCACCAATAATGCACATGCAGCTGAACAAAGTATCTTGCAGCTAGCCAACAAACATCAATGCCCATTCCAACATCTTGGGTGCTTGTAGCAGAGTCCAGTCCATCGTGATTCCAGCTTCATTTCAGACATTTGCTCAAATATTTTCAACCCTACTTCTTTCTTCCCAGGACCAGGCTAATCTGGAACAAGCTAAATGTCTCAATTTCACACCACCTTTTTTCTTTGATAGTGTTAACAGCAATAGCTTGGCCAAAGTAGCTGGGGAAATCCAAAGTCTTCCTGGAACTGTACTTTCATGAAGATCCATCAGCCATGGAATCCCTAAACATTAAGAAGCAGCCTAACAGAGGAACCAACAATACTCCACATCTCTGCACCAGCCACTCTACTCAGTGAAGGTCTTCTGATTATATCACTGTATGATGTTCCAATTCTCCTCGATTCATACAGCAAAGAAATGGACCCTGAAGATACACCTTATGAAGTACATTTCAGATTTAATTTGGTAAAATGTCCTCTACACAGAAGACAAATGAAGTTTAGATGATTAAGGTTCTGTTGGTTTGTGTACAAAAGACTATTGCAGTCACATTTGTCTTCCATAAACTCCTCGGAACATATTTGTAATTCAATACAAGAGAAAATAGTTACAGCATCTAGAAACTTTTTTTATCAATTCAGTTTTTTTTGGCCATCAAACATGTATTTCAATAGTTTGCTCTTTGCTAATCCCTTATCATGAAAGACAAGTCATGGAGTCATACAGCACGGAAACAGGCCCTCTGGTCCGTGTTGACCAAGATGTCCCATCCAAGCTAGTCCCATTTGCCAGCATTTGGTCCATAACCTTCTAAACCTTTCCAAGCCATGTACCTGTCCAACTACTTTTTAAAAGTTGTTATTGTACCAACCACTTCCTCTGGCAGCTCATTCCACATAGAAACCACCCTCTGTGTAAAAAAAAAAGTTGCCCTTCAAGTTCCTATTATACCTTTCCCCTCTCAACTTAAACCAATGCCCTCTAGCTCGATTCCCCAACCCTGGGGAAAAAGACTGAGTGCATTCACCCTATCTATGCCCCTCATGATTTTATACACCTCTATAAGATCATCTCTCAGTCTCCTACACGCCAAGGAAAAAGTCCTAGCCGGTCCAACCTCTCTGTATAACTTGGTCCCTGACAACATCCGTGTAAATCTTTTCTACACTCTTTCCAGTTTAATAACATCTTTCCTATAGAAAGGCAACCAAAACTGAACAGAATACTCCAAGTGCAGCCTCACCAGCATCTTGTACAACCACACCAGGAGCTCCCAGCTACTATACTCAATGCCTTGACTGATGAAGGCCAGTGTGCCAAAAGCCCCACCCTGTCTACCTTTGACTCTGCTTCCAGGGAACTATGTACCCGAATTCCCTGTTCTACAATACGCACCAGGGCCCTGCCATTCACTGTGAAAGTCCTGCCTTGATTTGACTTTCCAAAATGCAACACCTCGCAATTATCCGAATTAAACTCCATTTGCCATTCCTTGGCCCACTTACTCAACTGATCAAACCACCCCCCGCCCCCTGTAATTTTTGATAACCTTCATTGCCCACTGTATCACTTATTACCACAGGACCTTGAGAGTGTGTACCACCAGGCTTAAGGACAGCTTCTATCCCACTGTGATAAGACTACTGAATGGTTCCCTTATATGATGAGATGGACTCTGACCTCACGATCTACCTTGTTGTGACCTTGCCCCTTATTGCACTGCACTTTCTCTGTAGCTGTGACACTTTATTCTGTACTGTCATTGTTTTTATCTCTACTACCTCAATGCACTCTGTACTACCTCAATGTAACTGCACTGTGTAATGAATTGACCCATATGATCGGTATGCAAGACAAGCTTTTCACTGTACCTTGGCACAAGTGACAATAATAAACCACTATCAATTTTAGTGTCACCTGCAAACGTACTAACCATGCATTGTACCTTATCCAAATCATTGATATAGATGACAAACAACAATGAGCCCAGCACTAACCTGAGGAACACCACTAGTCACAGGCCTCCAGTCCAAGAAACAACCTTCTACCATCACTCTCTGCTTTCTATCATCACAAATTGCGGATCCAATTAGCCAACTCTCCCTCGATTCCATCTAACCTTCCAGAGCAGCCTACCATGTGGAACCTTATCAAAGGCCTTACTGAAGTCCATGTAGACCATGACTACCGCCCTGCCCTCATCGATCTTCCTGGTTACATCATCATCTTATGGTTACATAAGATTTACTGACTTAAAATAGTAAGCAAGAACCAGAAGGAATAAGGGAAAATGCTTTGTACAGTGGGCTGCTGTGATCTGGATTGCAATTCTTGATCCAATTGGGTGAAAAAGCTGAATGGAGACAAACAGACACAATGAGTGGAATGCCTTCTTCTGAGCTGCGATTTTATGGTTCTATAACTGGTTATAGTAACATTTACTTTGTTAATACGTGAATATGTAGAGCTCTATCAGTGTCAGAAGCATTGTGAATAGGAAATATTTCCTTTAATTCACTTCCTTTATTCACATCACTTGATCAGAATTTCACACGATTCCAAGTTGCCTCTAATCAGAGACACTTATGGCAACAAAAAACTACTGAAAGAAAAAGTTGACAAGATTAGGATTGTGCAACAGCTTGAGGTTACATTTTACCTTTAATAACAAAGGGCAAAAGAGCAAAGACAACCTTCGGGTGAAGCAGCTACTTGTTCTGTACAGTTTGTGGTCTATCATTCGTTAAATAGACAACAGTTGCTCATTCCCCTTTTGCTGCTCCATTAGAATGATCACATCAGATATCGCCTGATTTATTCACTACAGATGCATCTCTACTCACCAGAGACACTCAAAAGCCACATTCTTCCAATGGAGTTTCTCTGCCAACTTTGTGTGCTGTGCCACCATGTGTCAATTCAACACAGATGTTACAATTGAGCAAGATCAACAAATGTGAATTAAAACAAAATGTCAGTGGATGGATGTTGCCTCCATAAAGCCAGACACATGTATGATCTATCAGAATACAATTCCCATTTTACACCCGTCTTGCTGGCTTTCCAAAGGAGATTTTAATGATAGGAAAACAGTTTCCATAATACTGAGGCCAGCATGAAAGTCAGAACCATAGATTTTGGAACAGTAATTAGAGTATGTTAGCCTTAAACATAACTAGAACATTGCAGGAGATGTTAATATGGGCTGCACCACTAAAATTCAAACACAGCAAACTCCTACAAATACAAAGTGAAGATAATTGTTATTTTCCAGTGATGCTGGAACAAGCATTGACCAGTCACCAGGGAAAACCATCTGCTCTTTTCTGTTAATGCCATAGGACCATGTATGTTCCTGATTGAGAAAATGGAGCCTGGGTTTGCTGTCTTTCAAGAAAGACTGCTCCTCTGATAGTACAATCCTGAGGAAGATCTGCATGAGATATCAGCTGGACCATGGGTTAGGTGAAAGTGGAAGGCTCTCCCTTGATATTCCAGTGGATTAATTCCTACCATGCGAGACACTGATTCTAGGGACTCCCTCCCCAACTCCCAAGAATTAATTAACTTTCAACTGTCCAACACCCCATTCCCCAAGCCAACTTTTACTTTTTGCATGTACAGGAAGTCCCCGACTTACGAACGCCCATACTTACGAACCGACCTACGTGGTCGGTTCGTAAGCAGGCCTGGCCCCCGATCCTACCACGGCGGCGGTACACCTTCTTTGGCCCAACCCCGGGTCAAGTGCGTATGTGCAGCTAGGGCCATGCGCGGCCGCAATCCCTGGCCCAAGTACGCATGCGCGGACACTGTTCTGAGTTACATACAAAATCGGGTTATAAACAGTCTCAAAGACGGAACTTGTTTGTGACCCGGGGACTTCCTGTACTACTTTCTCAAGGAAACTGGAAGTGCCCAGTAACCTAAAGGTGAACTCAACACTCTTCTAGGAATGGTCTATCTGACATTCGTATATTCTGTGCTCCACTCAAAAGACTCTGGCTTGCTGCCAACTTAAAGACCATTGCAAATAAAGGTTGCAAATGGCAAATCCTATAGCCTGAGGGCACATACCAGGCTCAAGGACAGCTTCTATTCCACTGTGATAAGACTATGGAATGTTTCCCTTATACAATGAGATGGACTCTTGACCTCACAATCTACCTTGTTATGATCTTGCACCTTATTGTCCACCTGCAATGCACTTCCCTGTAGCTGTGACACTTTATTCTGTATTCCGTTATTGTTTTTACCCTATACTATCTCAATGCACTGTGTAAGGAATTGATCTCTACGAAAGGTACGCAAGACAAGTTTTTCACTGTACCTCAGTACAAGTGACAATAATAAATCAATCGATGTACAGGAGCCTAGAAATATAAATCTCAGACTACCTGAAGTGACAAAGCAAGTCAGAAAACCAAAGTGACTGCAGTAAGAGATGCTCTAAAAGGAGACCTGTTCAATCTGACATTAGCCACTTTGGCCAAACAAACTCAGTTTTACACTGGTGTACCTTACTGAGCAGTATGTCTTAATGACTCAGACTGCTCTTGAAAGTGAACCCTGAAAACCCTGAAAGAGTTTTTGTAGACCCTTCTTCATCTCTGTCTCACATAGCCAGCCAGGGAGAGGCTGCCAGTTGTCAGTTCAATCATAAGGTTCCTGTGGCAGTTTATTAAACACCACAATTCATGATTTGACTATGAACAGCCAACACTTTTATTAATAAGAAAATTAGAAAGATAACCAATGACTCATTACAGATTTACAGCAGACATCAAATTAACTGGAAACAACAGTCATAGATGCAGTATTCAGCTGCAACAAGCACTCCCATTACATAAGGTATTAAGAGTCAGAGTCATACAGCATGGAAACAGGCCCTTTGGCCCAATTCATCGATATCGACCAAGGTGCCTTCCTGAGCTAGTCCCATTTGCCTGCATTTAGCCCATATCCCTCAAACTCATTCCTATCCATGTACCTGTCCAAACATCTTTTAAATATTGTAACTGTACCCATCTCCTCTACTTTCACTGGCAGCTCATTCCATATACCTACCACTGAGCGCGAAAAACTTGCCTCTCAGGTCCCCTTTAAATCTTTCCCCTTTCACCTTAAATCTATGCTCTCTAGTTTTTGACTACCTTACCCTGGGAAAAGACTGATCATTCACCTTATCTATGCTCCTCATGATTTTCTAAACATCTGTAAAGTAGCCCCTCATACTCCTTCGCTCCAGGGAAAACAGTCCCAGCCTACCCTTAAAACTCAAGTCCTCCAGCCCTGGAAACATTCTTAGGAGTCTTTTCTGCATCCTCACGAGCTTAATCACATCTTTTCTAAATGGCAATCAGAACTGCACATAGCACTCCACGTGCAGTTTCACCAATGTGCAGCTATACATGACGTCCCAACTCTTGTGCTCAATGCTCCAACCAATGAAGGCAAGGATGCTATACGCCCTATGTTGCAGTGTTGCCGCTTTCAGGGAACTATATACTTGTTCTGCAACACTCTCCTGGGCCCTGCCATTCACTGTCTATATCCTGTCCTGTTTTAACTTCCCAAAATGCATCACTTCACACTTGTCCAAGTTAAGTACCATCTGCCATTCCTTTACTCACTTCCCCAGTTGATCTGTATTCTGTTGTTACCTTAGATAACCTTCTTCACTGTCCACTGCACCACCAATTTTGGTGTCTTCCACAAACCTAGTAAGCAAGCCACTTACATTGTCATCCAAATCGTTAATATAGATGACAAACAATAGTGGACCCAGCACTGATCCCTGGGACACACCACTGGTCACAGACCTCCAAACTGAAAACAACCCTCCAATTCCACCCTCTGACTCCTATCACCAAGTCAATTTGTATCAATTGGCTAGCTCACCCTGGATCCCATGTGATCTAACCTTCCAGACCAGCTTACCATGTGGGACCTTGTCAAAGACCTTGCTAACCCTGCCCTTGTCGATCCTCTTGGTCACCTCTTCAAAAAAACTCAATCAAATTTGTAAGGCATGATTTCCAATGCACAAAGCCATACTATCACTAATCAGTGTTTGCCTTTCCAAATGGAGGTAGATCTTGTCTTTCAGAATCCCCTCCAGTAACTTTCCCACCAACGTTAGGCTCACTGTCCTGTAGTTCCTTGGCTTGTCCTTGCAGCCCTTCTTAAATAATGACACAACATTAGCCACCCTCCAGTCTTCCGGTACTTCACCTGTGACTAACGATAATACAAATATCTCTGTCAGGGCCCCAGAAATTTCTTCCCTACGTTTCCACTTCCTAGGATACAGTTGGTCAAGCCACAGAGATTTAATTATCCACTTTCACGTGCTTCAATACCACCAACACTTCCTGTTTTGTAATGTCAAGGACATTATTGTATTAATCTTTAGGTGGAGTTTCCAGCTGCTATTCCTGTACTTCTTTGATCTCTCTTTGAAGGCTTCAGACAATTAATCAAATGCGACAGCCAGGATACACAAGTAGCTTGAAACTTACTTGTTCAGCACCTTTATCTTTCGACTCTCAGTCTCCACCCACTCCTCAAAAGGTGCACTGGGGCTGCAGTATTAGCAACCACAACATGCAACACAAGAACTCACCAAGGATACTGTAACCTACAAAGTACGGGGACAAGAGTAGCAACATTATGATACTTGTAAATCTCCACCCCAATTCATACACCACAGCGAGGCATGAGGCCAAATAGCCTGCCCCTGTGCTGTAAACTCCCAAGTTAGTATCTTCAGTAATGCTGCCCCACTGTCTAGAATTTTCACACTCAACACCATCGCCACAAGGAGTGCATCAGACAAAGATTACCAACACCCAGTAAACTTAAAACACTGCACTGCTAGTACTATCAATGCCGGCACACAGGTCAAATCTACTTGAATTAAATGGCTGGCTCCTTACGTAGATACCTGCCAGATTAACCAGCTAAATTCTGGACCTCTTGATTTATTTTCTGTAGTGGAAGTTTAAGAAAAATAATGTACAAGGGTGGGGCTGGAGATAAATAAATCCACAACACCTGTTAGACAAAGTAACTTCATTCTGACCAAAGAAATCACATAAATTAAATCACAGTTCTTTTAAATCCACTAGCGACTAACAGTCTGGTCTCATGTTAATTTCTGCTACTAATTTATTATTTATTTAGGAAATGAAAGGATTAGAATTGCAGGGGTCCTCATGAACTTCACTGAGCTATGAATAAATAAAATTAATTCATCATGTTTAAATAACAATAACTATTCTTAAAGGTATGTGCTAATCAGAATCTGTGTACTGTCAGAATTGAACTAATATTCTTTGCAGTTCAATCTGGATCGCATTGGTACAGATGTTTTAGTAACAAACTAGTTTTGATTTTTTTTATGCCGAATATAACTCTGCTGACAGCAGTTGGTCTGGCAATACACCTCTTTGGCAGTTTTGATCAATAACAGTTGTAAACAGCAAATTGAAACAAACATCCAGCTTACAATCTTATTCCTCTCTCAAAACACCATAAACTACTTACTAGATCAACCTGCCAAAATATATCACAAAATTAGCTGAAGATATGCTAAATGATAGAACGAAAGGATCTGGAGAGATTTTTCAGGCTTCCTGAGATATATTTAATTTGTTACTTCTCCTGATGCAACAATCATTGATTTTTGCATGGCAAGATCCCACAATAGGCAAGTGAAATGAACAAGTAGCGACCTGGTTTTGGTCATACATGGGACACCAAACAGCACCATAGGAAGAAAATAATCAAGAGATGACTTGTCAACTGTATCAACTGAAATCTGCAGAAAGCAACAACGCAGCCTATGGCAGCAGTGAGAAAGTTAACCGGATCTCGAATGAGTAGCCAGAGGGAGAGTAACATATCCAGCGAGTGGATTTCAAACTTTGTTTTGGCTCTCACAATTGAAGTGCACAATCCTGCCCTCCAACAGAATATCCAGACAGCAGAGAAGTTGCAATCCACAGAGAGGTAACCTATCAGAAAGGGTTATTGGCACCAGAGCCGTATGAAGAAGAGAGCCCAGGATTCGTGGAAGAGGAGGATCAAGACAGAGGTTATCAATGGACACAAGGTCCCAAAGGAAGAGGTGAAATGAATACAAATAACATTCTCAGATCACCCCTCAGTCTAAAACCAGGGCCAGTGGCAAACTTGAGAGAAGATGCAGAGTGTAAAGTGAACTTTAATGAAGACATTGGATATGAGCAATGAGTGTTTGGGGGGTGGGGAGTGCAAACAGATATTGCAGGAGAAAACAAAGGAGTAGCTGATTGAGCTGCATAAATTTTAGGGCGAGGCTGTATTGACCTCTGTTCTATACTCTGCAGAGCTCCTAAGGAACTGTTATGATACCAGTCAGAAAAACTGCATTGCAAAACACAGCAAAAACTTCTGATAGCAAACTTTACTGTTGAATTCAGAGCCCAATAACCTCTTCAACCCAAAGTTTTTAGCACAAAGTGACAGAGCTACCAGAATGAATACCATCCCTATCTACAAACACTTCTGAACAATCCTAACATGATTCAGAGCAAGAAAGATCTAATTTAGAATAGAAATACAGGAGATTGCTCTTGTATGAAACTTCTGGGGTTTCCAACCCCTTTGTTGAATTACACACTGCCACAAGATTTTAGGTGGTAACGAATTTTCACATTTAACCATTTTGGTTCCTGGAATCGAATAGTCTCCTGTATTGTATGTGAAGAGGTACTCAAGCTCACAATCTCCATGCCATTACCTACAAACCCAGGAAAATAAAAGGCCATTCTCCCAGACAATGAAATCATGGTTGATATGGACAACTGATATGATACCACTGTTCCACATCCTAATGTAATAAAAAAAATCTATTGATCCAATTGTTGAAAATGCAAATTGTTCTCCAGTAGTCACAGGCTTTTGCCTTTGGGAGCTGGGAAGAGGGAAGGCTGGTTGCAAAGAGGAATGAGTTCTGGATATCCACAATTCATAGATAAAATTCAACCCCAAATGCAGATGGGTTTAAGTGTCATGTGCCAAATGTTTACAATGCATTGCCTGTGGGGAGAAGGAACAGAGCAGGCCTTGGTGCAGATGTTTTCCATAATGAATGTCATGTTGCAGTTCCAAGAGTGATTACAACATGTCAGAACCCTGCTGTTTGGAAAAATGTTTCAAAGCCTGTGTTGACTAGACAATAGAAAGAAGGGCTTTTACAGTTTCAGTGCCAGCTGTAGTCAACGGGTAATCTGGAAATGAACAAGAGCGTGCCAATGTCTCTAGTAGAAACACAGCAGGTGCCACAGCACCTGGGCAACACCATCAACTCTGAAGTAGCTTCTTTGTTAACACCCATTCGTAGACTACGGGCAGGTCCTCAGAATGCAAATATGTCAGAATGCTAATTCGTCAAGGTCAAGGAAAGAAAAAGCTTTTTCTACAAGAATAAATTTGTACAAAGAAAATTCGATTTTATGAATTGGTTCTGCTTAGCATAAAAGGGAAAAAAAAGAATCTCAGATTATTCCAACAAAGAACAAGTCATTCAGTTTATCAAACTTGTACTAGCATCTGTATCACTCATGTAACATCCAACTCTCACTCCTAGAGTCCAAACTATTGCTGAATTACTTGTTCCTCTTAAGGCAGAATTCCACACTGTATGCACAAAATACATTTCACTAAACTGCTTCTGAATTCCCACAGAGATTAGTTTGTGAGAATTAATCATTCTTTGCCTATCTGTATTGTGGAAAACCTCCAATCCAATATTAACCACTTCAGCTAGAGTGAAATTGAGTCACTTCATAACTATAACACCCCCCCCCCGCCCCCCATACCTACAAACCATCCCAGTATGACCACAAAGAACTGTTTACATTGATTTCCCATCCTTCCTATAATGGGGTGCCCAGAACTACCAGATAAGTTTGTATAAGTCATCACGGCATTAACTTAGCAATTTCTATGGTCAGCACGAACCACAAGGTTTCTTGTTTGAATATACTGGGTGAACACATTGATCCTTGGCTTCCTTGCAGTGTCTAGCTTTAAATGATGTTACCTCTGTACAAACGGTTGTCCTGGAGCTGGCCAGCAGCAGAGAATGAATGCTCCAGTGCTTCTGATAGCCCGCCTCGCAGCGTATCAATCAAATTTCAAAGCTGTTATCAACCAATCAACCTGTACTTTCAAGCACTGCGATCCAGTACCTAATAATCTTCACAACAATTTGTACAAAGAAAAGGTTAGAGCGTACCTAAAACAATATACAGGAACAAAGTGAATTAGGAAGGGCAGCACTTTATACAGAATCTTGTTAGTTTGGAAAAGTTTCTCCCAGCTTTATGCAGAAATGTGTAAAATTATGTAGTAATGTGCTTAAATATATTATTGTTAAAAAAATAATTTTCTAAATATTATTAATATGAACTTATTTGGTGCAACTTTGCAGTATTCTGGGGAAGTGAAAGCAAACATTTCAAACCTTTTCTTCTATAAGGAAGGCCAAAAGTGGAGATATAGGGGCTACCATTGCTGATCACGTCCTGTTAAGAGTGAGCCACACAGCCTCCTGAACCTGATTTGCCGCTCAATAAAATCATGTCTGTTCTGATCGTTGGCTTCACCTCCTTTCCTGGCTGACCCCATAATCCTTGATGCCCCAATTTTATGCAAATCTTTTATATTCTTAAAGGATGAGCTCCCCCCACCACCCCCCCCCCCCAATTCAGTGGGAATTGGGTCATACGGGCTCGTTGCCCTGTATCCCAGCCTGGAAACTAAAGTACCACATGCTCTCTGCACCTCGGAGAAGACCCAATGTTGTGTGACGCCCATCCCAAAGACGACCTAGTTCCACGTGCCCCTCCTTCGGAACAATGTAGCACTGCACAGCCCCCACCCCAGAGAAGACCCCTACCCTCACCGAGAACTCATGGTGTCATGTCCTACATCCCCCGATCCTGGTGCTACGTGACTCCACCCCAGAATTCACACTGCACCACTTGACTGTCACCTACAGAAATGTCCCAGTGTGGTGTAAGCCCTCATCCCCTCTCCTCAATATTACTGGTATCACATGGCCTACAACCCAGAAACAACATTATACCACGACCAGCACTGGTGATGACTCAATCCCCTTCTGTGAAAAGAGCCCAATACTCTACGCAGCTCTAAAGATGACTAAGTGCCCTGACCACCTTTCCTTGGAAATCACCAATGCCATGACCCCTCCCCCAACCCTACAAGTGCTCTGAACTACCCAATAGTTTGTATGTCCAATTGTCAAGGTACTATAAGTGCTGAGGGTGTAACAGAAACTCACTGCCTCCAGTTGGGAATCTCACAGCACTGAAAATTACTAATGGGAGCAACCTAATTTATTTGAAATAACTGAACAGAATTCAATTTTTATATAAAAATTCTCCATTCATACAATTTACCTAGCCACTCATTTTTATCAAAAGTCCTGTTGATCATGTGACAGAGTTTGGTAAGTCACTGCTAAATTGGGTTGGGTTATTCCATGTGATTAACTCCTTCCATTAACCATAGTTTATCTTTTATATATTTATGGTTGTGTTACTGTACACAAATTGATCTCCTGAGGTATTACACATGGCCAAAACAAGACCACGGATTTGAGGTTGAGAATAGGATGGGGGTGGGGAGCCCTCATGCAATTCAGATTCCATTTTAAACTTGGGCGTGGGATTTATTTCTATTTTTTCCCCGCTTTAAATTCCTTCCTCCGTGTTTATATAGAAACTGCCCATGTAAAGTTGTCACACTGTACCTACGCTGCAAGGCTGTGATCGCACCGTAGCTCCTCCACTGGCAGGAGGGTGCAATTAAAGCACTTCATTTTTACAGCGGAATTTTCCATAACCTGTGGACGTTGGAGTTGATAACAGGAAAACAATTGTAGGTAAACAAAGCATTTTAAGGTAGTTTTATATCTGCCAGTTACTACTGACGTTTCATTCAGATGTATGAAATATTTTGTAGCAAAACTTTCAGAACATTTATATAGTATTTATTCTGCTTAACTGCCAGGATAATTGAACTCCCTAACTCACACACTCTGGGGCGTTACATTCACTTATTTTACAATCTATATTCCACATTGATTTATACAGATGTTGCCTGCTTTATTTTGTTTTTACATTTAAAATTACATCTACCTGCAGACATTTCCCGTGAATTTATGTAAATGATGAATTCCTATGGCCAATTTCACGGGAACACAAGGAACAGGAGTGTCTGACGCCAATCTCTCCACCACTAAATAAAATCAGGCTAATCCAATCTTGGCCTCAACACCGTTCTCCTCCCATTCCTCTTGACGCCTTTGTAATTTAGATGCTTGTCAACCTCCACAGCTCTCTGGAACAGAAGATTCTAAAGATTCACTACTTGTGTAACCTCGTCCCACAGTTAGTATCTACTCCCTTGCTGGCATAAACACGTATAATAAACTCCAGAGTTAACAGGGAAGCATGTGCTTCTCGGGAGGGAGCAGATCATTCAGTTAAGCCTAAATAACTTAGCTCCCCTTTGAAAATCCGTCAGTTTTTTTTTTGGGGGGGGGGGGGTCCTGTTGTCACCGCCAAAGTCCACGGGCACAGCAGGGACGGGTGGCTCTAACCGCAGCAGGGGGACAGTGTGACACGTTTACACAGGAGGCCGTCGGCAAAGGCACCGACGGCGGCTGTTTGTGATCCGTTGTACCTGATGTCGGTGCATATGCATTCGGTTTGCAGTGTTAATGTCACAGCCGGTATTCGCTGCACATGTTGTACTCACTACAGCGCCCGGAGGGTGTACACCCGGCCCGGCCCGCCCCGCCCCGCCGCGCCCGGCTCCCTGCACCTCCGGGCCCGGCCCGGCCCGCGCTCTCCCGTGCGGCGGCGCCCCGCCGGCCAGCCTTACCTTGCCGAAGTGCGCGGCCCAGTGCAGCGGGGTCCAGCCGTAGAAGTTGTCCTCCAGGCCGATGTCGGCGGGCGCCGAGGCGGCCAGCAACGAGCGCAGCGCCGCCACATCGCCATCCCTGCAGGCCCGGTGCAGCGGGAAGCGCAGCGACAGCAGCTCCTCACTCGAAAAGCCCCGCTCGCAGGCCGCCATGGCAGCGCTGGGCTCGGCAGACAGCGGCCCGAGCTCCGTGCTCCCCGCTCGGCTCCCGGCAGACGGCGGCCCGCGCTTCCACACACAAAGAACGGCTGTGCACAAGACCCGCAGCGGAGCTCCGGCAAAACCGGGACCGGAGCTCGAGCAAAACCCGGACCGGAGTACCCCCCACCCACACACACAGCTACAGGAGTCTCGATCCGAAACGTCGACTGTTCATTTCTCTTCATAGATGGTGCCTGACCTGCTAAGTTCCTCCAGCATTTTGTGCATGTTACAAAGCGACAAACTATCTGCTGCAGGAAGTCAGAGGGTCCCAATCTACACTAATTCCATTTACCAACACTTGGTCCTCTCAAGGAAAACAAACTCAGCCTGTAACAGTCTCTCCTTATAACTCCATCCCAGACAAAATCCTGGTAAATCTCCTCTGCACCATCTCCAATGCAATTACAATCTTCCTATAGTGTGACAACCAGCACTGCTCTTAGTACTCCCAACTATCATTTTATTAAGTTCTACCATAACCTTTCTGATTTTGCATTCTATGCCCCAGCTAATGAAGACAAGCAACACACTTTCTTCTCCACCTTAACTACCTGTGCTGCCGCCACCAGGAATCCTTGGACGTAATATGAAGGTCTCCCTGCTCCTCAATATTCACTACGGCCTACCATTCATTGTAAATGTTCTATTCTTATTAGTTTCCCCAAAGTACAACAGCTCCCAACATCTCAGGATTAAATTCCATTTCCCATTGCTCCGCCCACTTTACCAACTGATCAACATTGTCCTGCAGCCTACAATTGTCTTTCTCACTATCAACAACAACAATTTTCATATTGTCTTCAAATTTACTAGGAATCCCACATTCCTATTTCAAATCTTAATGTATGTAACAAAAAGTAAGGGTCCCAGCACCAATCCTTGTGCTGCACTACTGGTCACTGGCTTCCAGTCACAAAAACAAGGCCATCATCTTCTGCTACCCATTAGCAAACCAATTTTGGACCCAATTTGCCAACTTCCACTGGATCCCACGGGCTCTAACCTTTCAGACCAGTCTACCACATGGGACGTTGTCAAAGGTCTTACTGAAGTCCATGTAGACTACATTAACCGCATTGCCCTTGTCAATATACTTTGTTACCTCTTTGAAAAATGTAATCAAATTGGTCAGACAGTACCTTCCCCTAAAAAATATCATGCTATCTGACTAATCCCTGCCTTTCCATACGTAGGTTAATCCTAACTCTCAGAACTTTTTCCAATAGTTTCCCTACCACTGACTATAAACTCACAGGCCCATAATTACTTACCTTATCCCTGTAGGCACACAGAGAGAAGAAGAGATATAGACAGGGACAGAGAAACAGGAAAAGAAGAGAGAGGCAGAGTAAACAAGAGAAGGAAGAGAGAATGGAGAGAGGGATTGCCTGACTGGAGGTCGGCTGTTACTTTTCTCAATCAATTTGACTTTTTTGTGAAAATTTGCAGGACATACTTTGAAGCAAGTAAAGCATCAGAGAGAAAAGTATTTGAAATGAAGGAGAGTGAGCAAAAAAGAGGAAGGAACCATTTAATGGCCAAAGGATCTTTCTCATCCTACCATTATGACTTAGGGTTGGTGGAGAATATGTTTAAAAGGAAGATCTGAAGATCAGGAATGTGGGGAAAGGAAATCAATAGAAAGTTGTTGTACATTGGAGTCAATGGAATGGGAACTGCTCTGGACTCTGAATGTAGCCTGTAGCTGCTGGTGGGTCCTTTTCTTGGCCTCTCATATCATACCTCACGCCTCTTCAAACCTTCAAGGAACAAAGAG
The DNA here is from genome assembly GCF_009764475.1 of Pristis pectinata. NCBI lineage: Eukaryota > Metazoa > Chordata > Chondrichthyes > Rhinopristiformes > Pristidae > Pristis > Pristis pectinata. The sequence goes on from NC_067415.1 coordinate 87,591,449, forward strand.
TCAGAAGCAGGAAGAAGAGTGAAGCAGGAGGGAAGTGAAAGAGCTGGAAGAGGAAGGTTAGCGATCAAAAGTGAGAAATAGCAAAACAAGCACTCAGACAAATGAGTGACCAGATTCTCAAACCTTCTGAGTAAATACCACAGAAACCTGCCGAAGTCCATCTCCAGTAAGCGCTTTGCTTGTCTAGGCCGTGTGGTCTTCTGCTGAGGTAGGTTCAGAAGGGATGAGTAATCCAGAGCAGGCATAGAAAATTCGCTCTCATTTTCAAAGCATTTTTGTTTAATACTTTTATTTTACATTGTTAGTGCAATCACAGTGGGCCAAAGGGCCTGTTCCTGTTCTGTCCTTTTCTCTGTTCTTAGACAAATGTGGGCCCCTTACCATCAGAAACAGGGGAACTTATAATGGGGAACAAAGAAGTGTCAGACCAATCGGACAAAGACTTTGGTTCTGAATTCACAAAGGAAGATACAAATAAACTCTGAGAAATCTGAGGGAACCCAGGGTCCAGTGAGAGAGAGGAACTGAATGAGATCAGCTTTGGTAGGGAAATGGTTGTTGAGAAAATTGATAATAGATTGGAAGGCTGATAAGTCCTTTGGGCCCAATAGTTTGCATCCCAGAGTATTTAAGGAAGTGACCTCAGAAATAGAGGATGCATTGGTATCATTTTACAGCATTCTTTAGACTCTGGATTATTTTCTACAGATTGAAGGGTAGCTAATATAACTACAGTTTATAAAAGGAGGGAATTATAGATCGGCTTAGCCTGACATTAATGGTCTGGAAAATGCTGGAGTTCATTGTAAAAGATGGGACCCCAGCTTTTCACAATATATATCTTAATGATATGGATGAGGGAATTAAATGTAATATTTCCAGATCCACCGATGACCAAAAGCTAGGTGGGAGTGTGAGCAGTGAGAAGGATCCTTGTGTGATTTGGATAGTTTGAGTGAGTGCAAGGTAAATGCATGGAGTATAATGTGGTTAAATATCAGGTTATCCACTTTGGTGGTGATAACAGGAAGACAGGTTGTTAGCTGAACAGTGGTATTGGGAAAGTGGGATGTGCAGTGAGACCTGGGTGTCCTGTGTACCAGTCGGTGAAAGTCAGCACACAGTGTACAGCAAGTGGTTGAGGAGGTAAATATTACAGTGACCTTCAGACTGAGAAGGTTTAAGTCCAGGCAATCCCCGCATTGCAGTCCTTTGGGTAACAGAATTTACCCTTACAGAATTCACAGATCACTACCCACGCATTTTAGATATGAACTAAAATTCACTCACACAAAATTTTTGTGAAAAAATGCAAATGAACAAAGTTAAAATTTACTTTTTTAAATTACGTTTCTTGACGCATGTACATATAACAGAAGATTGCGATATGGACCATTTTCGAGGAACGCAAGCCCCCTGTAATGCAGGGAGTTTTGATCTCCTTATCTGAGGAGGGATGCTCTGCTTGCGGAGTGAGTGCAATGAAAGTTCATCGAACGATTCCGGAAAAGGCAAGAGTGATGTATGATTAAGCTCATTTTCAGTGGAGTTTATAAGAATTAGAGGGAATTTTGACAGGACTGGATAGATTAGATTCAGGAAGGTGGGGAACATAGAACATAGAACAGTACAGCACAGAACAGGCCCTTCAGCCCACAATGTTGTGCCAACATAGCTGTTCCCTCCTACCTACAGAATGCTCATATCCCTCCATTTTCCTCTCATTCATGTGCCCATCCAAGCCCCTCTTAAAAGCCCCCAATGAATTTGCCTCCACCACCCTATCAGGCAACGCATTCCAGGCATCCACTACTCTCTGAGTAAAAAACTTACCCCTCACGTCTCTTCTGAACCTACCCCCCTCTCACCTTAAATGCATGCCCTTTGGTACTGGATCGCTCAATAATAGGAAAAAGATATTGCTTGTCACCTTCTCTGCCCCTCATAATTTTATACACTTCCAACAGATCACCCCTCAGCCTCTGCTGCTCCAGAGAAAAAAGCCCAAGTTTGTCCAGCCTCTCCTGATGACACATGCCCTCTAATCCAGGCAGCATCCTAGTAAACCTCCTCTGCACCCTCTCTAAAGCCTCGACATCCTTCCTATAGTGAGGTAACCAGAATTGCACGCAATACTCTAAATGCGGCCGAACCAGAGTTCTATACAGATGCATCATAACTTCTTGACTCCTGTACTTAATACCTTGATTAATGAAAGCAAGAATTCCATAAGCCTTCTTAACCACCCTATCTACCTGTGTAGCCACTTTCAATGAGCCATGGATTTGCACCTCATGTCCAGAGCCAGGGGTCACAACCAAAGGATACAGTGGAGGACACTTAGAGCTGAGAAGAGTGGAAATCTCTTCACCCAGTGAGTGGTGAACTTGTGGAATACCCAATTATGAAGGTGGTTGAAGTCAAATCATTAAATATGTTCAAGAAAGTAGATATAGTTCTAATTATCAGAGATTAAGGGATGTGGGCAGAAAGCAGGAACATGGTACTACATTTGGATCATCAGCCATGATCCTGTTGAAAGGCAGAGCAGATCCTGCTCCTACTCCCAATTTTCTATGTTTCTGTGTAGAAAATAGGCTGAAGCATTGCAGAGTCAGCAGTGAGGAGGGTGCAGTGAAACTCCAATAGACCTGCACACCCAGGGTCTTGGTGGTCCTGGAACAGCAGATTTTCCAGTCCTTTGCAAGTAGACACCAACAATTTTTAAAAAATTGAACCTTTTTTATATGTTTCACAGTATTACAATAAATTTCCCAGCTAAGTTTAAAGGGATCATGGGGGACCTGCCAAGTCAGATGGGAATGTAGCAAATATTAACTGGTGTGTCCAGGTGCTGAAACATAACCAGATTATCTGAGTTTTACTGGAGATGGGCAAAGTTACACACAGTTGTGCTGAGAAATTAGTTTACTCTCTTGGTAATAAGACAGTTGGGTAATTAAATCAATCCACACCTCTCATGCCATCTTGATCATTAACAAGTTTATTGACTATCTTGTTATTCTTTACACTAGTGGGGATTAAGCTCAGAAAGGGAGAAGGGTAAGGTTTAAGGAGAGGTGCAAGATTAGTGTAGAGGGGACAGTTTGTGGAGAGGTGGGGATTGTTGGGAGGGTTAGGGAAAGGGGTGGGGCTATGAGGGGTATGCTTGGTGAGAAGGGGGTGGAGTTTGTGGGCATAGGGTATGTAAAGAGAAGGTGAGAATGTAGGGAGATCGGGTTGTGGGTGGTAGCAGAGTCTGGGTAAAGGTTATGGGTGGAATTTCTAGTGGGATTTGGGGAGGAGATAGCAGGGGAGGGATCTGTAGGAAGGCAGCATAGTCTGCAGGGTGCATGGGTCTGGGGTAGGGTCTGTGGGGTAGCTGGGCTCCTGAGGGAACAGGCAGGGTCTGTGGAAGTGCGGAGTGTCTGCGGAACAGGGGAGAGTCTAAGGGGAGGAGGTGGATCTGAGGGGACTGGAAGGGGCCAGTGGGAGGGGTGAGGTCTGGCGGTGGTGGATGTGGTTGGGTCATGGGCACATGTGAATGGTACAAGGCAGTGGAGTGTGGTGCGATGACAGGGTGGTCTGTGGGTAGTTGGTAGTGGTGAAGGGGTGACAGAAGTGGTCATGGGGATTGGGCTCGGTCTATGGGTGGTGAGCGGAGTCTGTGGGTTTGTGGGTGTGGTCTGTGGGTTGCGGGCGGGGTCTATGGGTTGTTTGCATAGTCTGGGTTAGTGGGCGTGGTTTGCGGTTAGTGGGCAGGGTCTGGGTGAGTGGGCGGGGTTTGTGGTTAGTGGGCAGGGTCTGGGTGAGTGGCTGGGGTTTGTGGTTAGAGGATGTGGTTGGGTTAGTGGGCGTGGTTGGGTTAGTGGGTGGAGTTTGGGGTTATTGGGCGGGGTTGGGTTAGTAGGTGAGGTCTGCGTTTGTGGGTGGAGTTTGTGGTTAGTGGGCGTGGTTTGATGTGAGTGTGTGGGGTCTGGGTTTGCGGGCATGTTTTGCAGTCAGTGGGCGGGGTTTGTGGTCAGTGGGCGCGGTCTGGGTTTGCGGTCAGTGGGCGTGGTTTATGGCCAGTGGGTGGGGTTTGCGGTGAGTGGGCGGGGTCTGGGTTTGCGGGCGTGTTTTGCAATCAGTGGGCGGGGTTTGCGGTCAGTTGGCGGGGTTTGCGGTGAGTGGGCAGAGTCTGGGTTTGTGGTGAGTGGGCGGGGTCTGGGTTTGTGGTCAATGGGCGGGTTTTGCAGTGAGTGGGCGGGGTCTGGGTTTGCAGGCGGGGTTTGTGCCGAACGGGTGGGGTCTGGGTTTGCGGTCAGTGGGCATGGTTTGCGGTGAGTGGGCGCGGCCTGGATTTGTGGTGGGGTTTGCGGTGAGTGGGCGGGGTCTGCAGTGAGTGGGCCGGGTCTGGGTTTGTGGGTGGTTTTTGTGGTGAGTGGGCGGGGTTTGCGGTCAGGGCGTGGTTTGCGGTGAGTGGGCGGGGTCTGGGTTTGTGGGCGGGGTTTGCGGTGAGTGGGCGGGGTCTGGGTTTGCAGTGAGTGGGCGGGGTCTGTGGTGAGTGGGCGGTCTGGGACAGCGGTGAGTGGGCGGGCTCTGGGTTTGCGGGCGGTGTCTGTGGTGAGTGGGTGGGGTTTGCAGCGAGTGGGCGGGGTTTGCGGTGAGTGGGAGGGGTTTGCAGCGAGTGGGCGGGGTTTGCAGCGAGTGGGCGGGGTCTGGGTCTGCGGTCAGGGGGCAGGGTTTGCGGTGAGTGGGCGGGGTCGGTGTTTGCGGTGAGTGGGCGGGGTCTGCGGTGAGTGGGCGGGGTCGGTGTTTGCGATGAGTGGGCGGGGTCTGCGGTGAGTGGGCGGGGTCGGGGTCTGCGGTCAGGGGGCCGGCCGGCGCTAGGTGGCGGCAGCAGGGGGACGGGCGCTGGGCTGTCGGAGCCGCGAGTCTCCGGGACAAGCAACGGGCTCGGCCTCGCCATGTTGGGCTGCCTGGGGCAGCTCCGGCGCGGCCCGACGCAGTGAGCGGGGCCTGGGAAGTGGAGTGTCCGAGGCTGGGGAGCTGGCAGCCAGGGCCCGGCGCCTGGTGCGGGGCCCGCGGCCGCCATGAGCTCGGCCGAGCAGACGGTGACCTGGCTCATCAGCCTCGGGGTGCTCGAGTCCCCCAAGAAGAGCGTGTCGGACCCCGAGGCCTTCCTGCGGGCCGCGCTCCGGGACGGGGTGGCCCTGTGTCGGCTGCTGGAGCGGTTGGTGCCTGGGTCGGTGCAGCGGGTGAGTGTGGCTCCACCCCGACCCCCGCCTGATGGCACCCGGACCCACCCCACCCCCCGGCACCCGGACCCAACCCTCCTCACCCCACGCCCCAGGCAACTAGACCCCACGCACTTCATCCCACCTACCACCCCCCTCACCTCACCCCAGCACCCCCTCACACACCCCCCACCCTCCTCACACACCCCCCCACCCCCTCACACACCCCCCACCCCCTCACACACCCCCCACCCTCCTCACCTGATCCCCCCCTCACACCCCATCCACTACCTCCCACCCCCTGGCACCTGGACCCATCACCCCCCTCACCTGTCATCCTCCCCCCAACCCAACCTCTCACCACACCTGTCATCCTCCCCCTCACCTCTCCTCAACACACCCCCCACCCCCTCACACACCCCCCACCCTCCTCACCTGATCCCCCCCTCACACCCCACCCACTACCTCCCACCCCCCGGCACCTGGACCCATCACCCCCCTCACCTGTCATTCCCCCCCTCAACCCACCCTCTCACCACACGTCATCCTCCCCCTCACCCCACCCACCACCACCACCCCCCTGGCACGTGGCCTGCCCTCACCCCACCTGCCCACCATCCCCTGGCACCTGGGACTCCCCCTCACGTCTCCCCACCACACCCTCAAGACCTAGTTCCCCCAGCACCCAGGCCCTCACCCACCTCAACCACTCCCCCACCTCACCCCACCCTCTCATCACCCTGTGTACCCCATTGAAACTCCCCAAACCCCCAGCCCAGCACGCTGAAGTTCACAAAAACAAGTTAAGATTCAGATCAGCCGTGGTCTTGGTGGTAGTACTGCCTGGAGGGGCTGATTGGTCAGCATGTCAGTGTAGTCTGACTGGGGACAATGCATAACTTTTCAACTGGATGGTAAAATGTCTTGTAATCTCGGAGTTAAAATTAGTACATTTTGTCTGGTTGATAAATTAGGATACTTGTGTTTTTTTTCTATGCTAAGCGGTTGTGTCCAGCTTGATTAACATGAATCCTATATTAAAGTAGGATTGGCCTTGTGAGGAAGAGAGAATTGGAGGTAAAGTGTCGACTTGCCAATTTCCAAAAAAAAATGTATTTTCCAAGCCTGGTGCTGTTAAATGTTTTTATTCCTTTTAGTCATTTTTGATATATAAGCATTGAGTGGGGAATGATAACCTCCTCACTGCTCTGCAGTGTGTGATAGAAAAAAACTTGAATTTCAATAATAAAAATAGAAGAAGCAGAAATATTCAGCAGGTTAACCAGATTCACTATTAACTTTCCAGAGGATAGTCAGTGATGTATTGGGCAGCAGTGGGCTTCATTGATTCCAGTGTTCAACTATTACTGACCACGTGATCCAGTGACATCTATTAAACAACAGATATCTCTTTAGGGCATGTAACCTTAAACTGACTTTGTAATTTTTTTTTAAGTTGAAGCATTATTTAGTAGCTTTGTACCTCATCGACTGGGTCAGGATTACAGCATTTAGTTAGATACCAACCCACGGCAGTTTTATTTTAGCGTGCAGTCTGCTTGAAAACTTGCTCTGGCCAATATTTATCCTTCAACCAGCATCACCTTAAAGTGAAGAGTTGGTCATTTCTCCACAATGCTCTTTGTGGGATTTGCTGCCCACGTTGGCTTCCTCTTGCTACATATGACTATCTTTTTGCAATGACCCTGTTTTAAAACTCACTGTGATGTGCTATGGAATTTTCAGGTGTTGGGTTTTTGAGGCAATATCTTGTGACTTCTTGTGGGGTTTGGCAATTGTCTTCTTGTAGAACATAGAACGGTACAGCACAATACAGGCCCTTCGGCCCACAATGTTGTGCCAACCTTTAAACCTCACCTAAGACTATCTAACCCCTTCCTCCCACATATCCCTCTATTTTAAATTCCTCCATATGCTTACCTAGTAATCGCTTGAATTTGACCAATGTACCTGCCTCCTCCACCGCCCCAGCCAGCGCATTCCACGCACCAACCACCCTCTGGGTAAAAAACAAAAGCCTTCCTCTGATATCTCCCTTGAACTTCCCACCCATTACTTGAAAGCCATGCCCTCTTGTATTGAGCATTGGTGCCCTGGGAAAGGCGTGCTGGCTGTCCACTCTATCTATTCCTCTTAATTTTTTGTATATGTTAAAGGTGAGAAGACTGCTACCCAGGAGTGGTGGGGAGACCGTTCCCTGTCAGTGCCCTGTGTTCTTTGGGTTGCTAGTCCTTTCTCTCCAGCATCAGAACTGCCATGGACAAGGCTTGCATAGTTTGCATTGGGCCTCAAACAGTACAGGAGGCCACAGACAGATCTGTCAGAGTAGGAGTGAACAGAGAGTTAAAGTGGGAGGGTGGGGGTCACTGCTGCACATGGAATGCTGATACTCTGCAAAGTGATTACCAAATCCACAATTGGTTTCTCCAAAATGCAACAGACAGCTTTTTGAACACAATAGAGTGGATTGGAAGAAGTGCAAATGAATCTCTGCTTCACGTGGAAAGAATGTCTGGGTCTCTGGATGGTGGAATGGGAAGTGCCATAAAACAGGAATGGTTGATGAGAGTGAATCAGGGAGTAACAAAGGGAGTGGTTGCTTCGCAGTGCTGATAGGGAGTTGAGGAGTTTTACTGAACCATTTGAATTCCTTTTAAATGTACTCCAGCTATATATTTGAAGTTTCAAGTCATCATCTGCAGTTTCCACAACAGTTCCTTTCCCTCATCACTAATCCCTTCCCTCACCCTGACTACTGTCTGACATTGAACCAGATGTTGATATTCTTGTTGTATTAATTTCTCTGTCGATGTGGTCCAAAGTTCAATCTCTGTGACCACCTATTACCACCTCTGAACTCTTCTCTGATTCTGCCTGTGCCCCATCCCCAGCTTTAACTGATGAGGTTATGAATCCATGAGGGATTTTTGTTTAGAGTGCTGTGGATGCTTGAGCATGCTGAGAGAAGGTAGTTACACTCACTGGAAAACTAAACTTCTTTTAAACTTTAAACTTTATTTACACAGCATGGTAACAGGCCCTTCCGGCCCAACGAGCCTGTGCTGCCCAATTACACCCATGTTAACCTGCTAATTCTTACATCTTTGAAATGTGGGAGGAAACCAGAGCACCTGGAGGCATCCCACACAGTCACGGCGCAAACGTACAAATTCCTTACAGACAGCGGCCAGAATTGAACCCTGATCGCTGGTGCTGTAATAGCGTTATGCTAACCACTACACTACCATGCCGCCCCAGGGAGACTTGCAATAGTTTTAATGCAAAATAAGGTTGGAATAGCTGTGTTATTTAACACACTCACCATCTTGTGGAGCTGACTTTTAGCTGAGTGCAGCTTGCTAATTGTTTTAAGAGATGGGGATGTTCAGTTAATGCTGGGAGCCTGCAGTTTGTGGTTTAATTCTATCCATGTATTTTGTTCCACAGATACACCAGGAACCCAAATCAGAAGTGGAATGTCTGAATAACATCAAAGAGTTTCTGAAAGCCTGTGGGGCACTTCGAGTTGAGGTGAGCATGTGATGCACTCAGTGTACGAAAGATTTGAATTCATTTTTGTGCCACGAATGTCACTAGCAAGCTAGCTTTTATTGATAATTCTTAATTATACATTGCACCATGCTGGTTTCTTGAACTGTTGAGTATAGTGAAGACACTTTCACAGTGTTCTTGGGTTGAATATTCGAAGATTTAGACATAATGAAGGAACACAGATTAGGATGGGTGGCACTCATAGAACAATACAGCACAGGAACAGGCCCTTCAGCCTACCCTTTCTGTGCCAACCATGATGCCAATCTAACTTATCTGCCTCACATTGTCCATATTCCCTTCCTGCTTATGTGTCTTTCTCAAGGGCTATTAAATGTTACTATTGTATCTGTCTCCACCTCCCCTGGCGTTGCAATAAAGATTCCTACCACTCTGACAAGGCAAGATATTTTATTTTTACATAATCTCCTTTAAACTTTCCTCCTCTCACCTTAAACTTATGCCCTCTAGTATTTGACATTTCCACCATGGGGAAAAGACTCTGACTGTCAACCCTATCTGTGCCCTTCATTTTATAAACTTCTGTCAGGTCTCCCCTCAGCCTCTACTGCTCCAGAGAAAACAACACAAGTCTGTCCAACCTATCCTTGTAGCTAATACTCTCTAATCCAGGCAGCATCCTGGTGAACCTCTTCTGCACCCTCGCCAAAGCCTCCACGTCCTTCCTGTAATGGGGTGACTGGAACTGCATGCTGCCTAACCAAAGTTTTATACAGCTGGAATATGATTTCCCAGCTTTTATGCTCAACATCCTGACTGATGAAGGCGAGAATGCCATAAGATGCCTTTATCACCCTATCTACCTGTGATGCCACTTTCAGGGAGCTATGGGCTTGGAACCCAAGATCCCTCATCAATGCCCCTAAGGGTCCTGCCATTTACTGTATACGTTCCTCATGCATTTGACTTCCCAAAACGTAACACCTCACACTTGTCTGGATTAAGTTCCATCTGCCATTTCTCTGCCCACATTTCTTCCTGATCTATATCCTGCTGAACCCTCTGACAACCTTGCTCTCTATCCACAACTCCTCCAATTCCTTGTACCTGCTGTCCTTGGTAGTAATTCCCATGGGTTTGGGAGGTACCTTTGGTGCTTAGAGTTCAATGTGCCAGGCTGTTCATAGAAAAGCTTGAAAGAACCTGGACCCTTCCTTGGAATTTAATGAACATGTACGAAGAGAGACCAGAGATGTGACCATGGGAGACTGAGCTGGGGAACTGGGGGGGAGAACTGCGTGTAATGATGGGAGTGTGGTAGAATGTTTGAATAATGAGCATCTGGGGGTCGAGAGGGCCAGAGTTAGTGCCAAAACTATTGATTCACTTCAAAAAAAACCATAGGTCAGCCCACAAAATTTCTCCTCCTTGGGCTTGAGGTTTTGTTTGATGCCTTGGGGTGTTTTCACTATGCTAAAGATGTGTCAATGGGTATACTGGTTAATGCAGGGTTAGGATTGGTGACACAGCATGGTTCTATGCTCTGTACAGCTGGTGGGTCAGGGTGACCTGCTGTTGGCGGGCCAGTGTGGGAGGGGAGGGGCAGTACCTTAGGGTCATGGGAACGTCACCTCAGAAGAGAACATTCAGCATTTGAAGTCTGCCACCTCCCCTCTCCCGGCCACTCCATTTACAACTTCCCCCTCTCCCTGCCATCTTTACATCTTTATGTCTTGGGATGCCCACATGCAATAAAAGAAAAGACCCCATAACAGAGCTCAATTTCACTCCTCCCTCACTTCTTCTGCCAAAACCCTCAGTAGAAATTGCTGGAAGTAGCTGAGTCATAAAGCAATACAGCAGGGAAACAGGCCCTTCGGCCCAACTGGTCCGTGCTGACCTAGATGCTCATCTAAGCTGTCACATTTGCCTGTGTTTGGCCCTTATCTCTCTAAAAACCTTCCTATCTATGTACCTGTCCAAATGTCTTTTAAATGTTGTTATTGCTGTAAATGTAAATGTTGCTGCCTCAACCACTTCCCCGGCAGCTCATTCCATATATCCACCACTCTCTTCATGAAGTTGCCCCTCAGGTCCCTTTTGAAATCTTTCCCCCTCACCTTATGCCTGTGCCCTCTAGTTTTTGAGTCCCTTTTACTGGGAAAAAGACCGAGTACATTCACCTTATCTATGCCCCTCATGATTTTAGACACCTCTCTAAGGTCAGTCTCCTACGCTCCAGGGAATAAATGAAACCTGAACTGAAATTCACTGCCTGTGAGACTGGTGGAAGCAGATTCCACAGTAAGGTACAAAAGGAATTGGATAAATACTTTTTGGCATAGGAAAAGATCAGGAGCTGTGGGAATAACTGGATGGTTGTTCAAAGAGCTCATGTAGGATTGTGTGATTCCAGTGTTAGGCTGACATTCAAAGGGAGCTGTGCTGCTGAGCATGTTCGCCTCTGGGTTGGGGGTGAAGGAGCAGTGTGGTGCTGGAGCACGTTTCAGGTGATGTGGGGTTAGAACTTGGAGGTATAATTCTGTGAGAGGAAAAGGATGTAACTTGGGCTTCATTTTAAAATTATCTAATTTTGTTTTAAATGACAAACTTCCAGGCAATTTGAGAAGCAGGAGCTTAAGGTTGATTAGAGTAGGAGTGTTTTTCAACTGAAACTGAGAAATTGCAGCACCAGCTATTGATGAGTTGTTGATGTTTATGTGGGAATTTATAGTGGAAAAAGCTGGAGCTGAAATATCACATCAACAGAGTAGAAAGGAATGTGGGCAGACAGGATCAGAGACATTCCTCTTGGAAGGCTATTGGCCTTGGAGTGCCAAGCACAATTACTGGAATGATAACTGGATTCCAAGGATAAAACGTGGGCCACATCAGCTAGGTTTGTAGAGACAGAGATAGGCCCTTCGGCCCACTGAGTCTGCACTCACCATCAGCCACATCAGCTACACCAATACTACCCTAACCCATTTTATTCTTGCCTGGAATTTAGAGGGCTTAATGTCTTCAGGATATTAAAGATGGGTTAAATTAACTAACAGAAATGCTTTTTCTCAGAGAATGTTTGTTGTGAGTGAAGTTGGGGAATGTCCCTGTGCCGGAAGGATGATGGTTGTTTATAGCTCCTTTACAATGACAATGGAGACTAAAATGGTTCATTTTAAATGAAGGTTGATTTTCAGAATAAGGTTTATTATCACTGACATATATCGTGAAATTTTGGATGCCATGGCCAAGAAAGCTCACCAGCACCTCTACTTCCTCAGGAGGCTAAAGAAATTTGGTTTGTCCCCTTTGACTCTCCCCAACTTTTACAGATGCACCATAGAAAGCATCCTATCAGGATGTATCACGGCTTGGTATGGCAACTGCTCTGCCCAAGACCACAAGAAGCTGCAGAGGGTTATGGACACGGCCCAGCGCATTACGGACACCAGTCTCCCCTCCTTGGACTCCGTCTTTACCTCTTGTTGTCTTGGTGAAGCAGCCAGCATAATCAAACACCCCACCCACCCGGGATATTCTCTCTACTCTTCCATCGGGTAGAAGATACAGGTGCCTGAGGGCATGTACCACCAGACTTAAGGACAGCTTCTACCCCACTGTGATAAGACTGTTGAACAGTTCCCTTATACAATGAGATGGACTATGACCTCATGATCTATCTTGTTGTGACCTTGCACCTTATTGCATTGCACTTTCTCTGTAGCTGTGATACTTTACTCTGTACTGTTTTTTTTACCTGTACTACATCAATGCACTCTGTACTAGCTTGACGTAACTGCACTGTGTAATGAATTGACCTGTACGATCGGTTTGTAAGACAAGTTTTTCAGTGTACCTCGGTACAAGTGACAATAATAAACCAATACCAGTACAGTGCAAGACTTAAAGATGTAAAAGTTACTATAAGTGGCAAAAATGGTGCAAAAGAGGTAGTGTTCATGGATCATTCAGAAATCTGAAGCTGGCTGAGTCTACACCCCTCTGTGGCCTCTTTCGATCCTGCACATTGGAGACTCCATACCAGGTGGTGATGCAACCAGTTAGAATACTCTCCACTGTACATCTGTAGAAATTTCCAGGGGTCTTTGATGACTTACTGAATCTCCTCAAACTCTTAATGAAGTAGAGCCACTGGCGTGCCACCTTCGTGGTTGCATCAATGTGTTGGGCCCAAGATTGAACCTCTGAGATGTTGACGTCCAGGAACTTGAAGCTGCTCACCCTTTCCACTGCTGACCCCTCAATGAAGACTGGTGTGTGTTCTCCTGACTTCCCCTTCCTGAAGTCCACAATCATTTCCTTGGTCTTGCTGGTGTTGAGTGTGAGGTTGAGTGGTTTTGTAACAACAACCAGCCGATCCATCTCACTCCTGTACTCCTCATCGCCATCTGAGATTCTGCCAACAACAGTGGTGTCATCAGCAAATTTATAAATAGCGTTTCAGCTGTGCCTAGCTAACACAGTCATGAGTGTAGAGAGAGTAGAGCAGTGGGTTAAGCACATATCCTTGATTGCCTGTGTTGATTGTCAGCGAGGAGGAGATGTTGAGATGTTACCATCGATACTCATAGTCAAAGATTTTGAGGAATGGAGGCAAAGCGATGTTAATGGTTAGGGCACGCGTCAGATGTGACCTTTATTGAGTGCCACAGAATTTGAGGGACTGAATGGCATTCTCCTTTTATTTATCTGTTTCATTGTTGAGCTAGAGGAATATCACTTTGTTGTAACAGTTGGATAAGCATCTCATTTTCACCATAAATATGCACAAAATGCTTTGGTGTGATTTACGATGTGTTTACCAATTCAACAAACTATTGAGAACTAATGCTCAGTAATTAAACAATGTATAAAAATTAATGATATGCTTGCTAGAATTGTTCTAAAAATATGAATTTATAATGTGGCCTGTAACACACCTTGACAAAGAGAACATCAATAGCCTAATCAGCAATGGGGTTTAACATTTATAGTTCCATATATATTTACATTTGTAAGTTAGGTAAAAATGTACTGCTCAGCAAGGCAATCAACCTAAATTGTTACCTACTCAAGACTGGTTTCAGGGTGTATATTGCAGCTGCCTGGAAGATTTTAATTTTTTTTGATGGTTCCAAATTTTCGCAGGATGTGTTAATTCATTCACCGCAAATTATGTGCCTTGACAGTTTACATAGGTGAGTAAACCCAGACTTCGCTTGTATTTTATTTTTCTGGATTAGTCAATGCTACTGAGGTTCCAGAAATGAGGTGCTTCACATGTGGAGAAGCTCAGAGAGCCAGAGGAGGTTAAGAGATTTGATGGAGGTGTTCAGAATCATGGATTTTGACAGAATTAATGAGGAGGAACAGTTTCTGGAGGCTAGATTGGAATCCAGAGAATGCAGTTAAAATAGTTGGCAAAAAGTTGAAGGGAAAGATTAGACTGAATATTATGTAACCAGCTGTGATTTGGAAGGCACTGCTGAAGGAGTGATGGAAGCAGATTCAACAGCAACTTTCAAAAGGGAATCAGATAAATTCTGGAAAAAGTAAAACGTATTGCAGCAGGATTAACCAATTTATTGGCTGTTTGAGAGATTCGGCACGTGGCTGACAGAGTGCAGCCTCCTGTGCTAAGTCATTCTTTGATTATATGTCGCAATTCATTTTCTTTCCCAACTTTAATGGTTCGTCTTCCTCGTGAGAAAGGAAAGTTAATCATGATCTGATGTATGTAGGATTCTAAATGTGCCATGTGTGGTTTAAAAATCTGGCTTTAATAGTAAGATTCTACTTTTACTCATAGCCCTTGTGTGAAAGGTAAAAGATGCCATGCTAACAGCTCAGTGCATACAGGTTAAAACTATCTACAGGCACTTGTATGGAAGGAAAGGAAGTTGCAGAGGGATTGAATCGAAGCAAACACTATTCCATTAAAATTAGCAGTCTGAAAGTTAGCAATCCAGGGTGAAATATCAAGCAAACCCAGTGGGTAACACTCTTCATTCTAACTTAGGAGGTTGTGGGTTCAAGGCCTATTCCAGACACCAGTCTGGGCTCATGGAGCAGGACTGATGGGATGCTGACTGTCAGAGGGGAGGTAGTGAGGAAATATTTCCCCTTGGATGTCCATCCTTCCAATGAGATGTTAAACCAAAGTCTGACTGCCTTCTCAGATGGATGTAAAATATTTCACTGCTGAGGGAGAGCAGTATCCTGCCCAATGTGTACACTTGAACCAAGTTCACTCACAATATTTGTTTTTGTTTACAAAAACACAACTTGACTGCTGTGTTTCCTAGATTGGAGCAGTTAGAATTATCATGACTATGCTTTCGAAACCCGAAGCACTCTTTTGATAGTTTAATCTCGAGGGATAATGGCAGAGCAACAATGATACTTTAGCTTAAAGCATGAGCCTTTTGGAGCCAGTACGGACCCTGTGGGTTACTTACAGGCAAAAGACAAACCTCCTCCTCCCGGCACTAGTTAGACTGCAGTTTGAGCACTGCATACAGTTCAGGTCACTACATTTCGGGAAAGAAATAATTGCATTGGAGAAGGTGCTGAGGAAGTTTACAACGTTGCTGGAGCTAGGAAATTGTAACTATGAGGATAAGTTTGATAAGCTAGGAGTTTGATTAGCCAGGATTGCTTGCTTTTGGAGATTGTACTGCATAAAATTGAGGGGCTTGGAGTGAGTTGAATGAATCTATTTCCCTTCACACTCGGGTCACAAACCAGTCAGCATAGATGTGGTGTGGATGGTAGAGGGATTAGTGGGGAGGTGAAGGGTGGCTGGAAATGGACTGGGTAATTGCACTCCCCAACTCTTGGTCCACAGCCCTGCGCAGTATGTTTCTTCAAGTGCTGGGCCAGGTATGTTTAAATGTGACATGGATTTCTGCCTTTTCTACCCATTCAGGCAGTGATTTCCAGTGAGTGGCAAGGGTCTGAAGCTCTCTACCTGGAAGGGTGGTGTTGGCGGCAGAAACCTTCTCCACATTTAAAGAGAACTTAGTGGGGGGGGGGGTGCGGTGGGAGAAAAGAGAGCAATTAGCGGTCATAGTTGCCCCGGAGGGAGTCAGCTGTGGCTACAGGAATGTTTTTGGTTCTGAGAGTGAGTGCACAAGATGTGAGGAAGAACATGTGTGCGCCTGCAGTTGTACAAGTGTACGTAAACCCCCCCGGGTGCAGGTACGTGTTCCTCTTTCCCCACCTCCCCCTCCATCTTTTGGTGCAGACGTGCCCTCACTGTTAGAAAGAAATTGCACATCCACGACACCTTTCAGGATGCCTGGGCATCACCAAGCGCTGACGATCGATGGCATGTTTTGAAATGCAGTTAACATTGTAACTATGGAAGTGCAGCAGCCAGTCTGCAAGCAGTGCAATCCCACGGGCTATGTGATAATGACCAGGTGAACCAGGTTAAAGGATGTAGAATGAGGAATGTGTATTGACTGTGACAATTGGGAAAATCTTCCCCTGCTCGGAGAAATTGTACTGAGTTTTCTACCTTCTGTCAAGCTGCTGCAAGTTGGTGAGATCTTGCAGTGTGGGCAGGTGATAGACATGATGTAAAGTCAGCAAGTACTCATAATTCCAAATTCAAGGCGGGCACCTCGTGTGCATAGTTTACACTGACATCATGGAGTACATTCAGGGATTAGAACCAATACAAGGCCACTTTACATTCTATGTTGAACACCGTGGTGTGCAGAGTTTGGTAAGGCTGATAATCTTTCTTTTACCGCAATATTCTTGTTTCAATATAAAGTGCTGGGTGAGCCTAACAGCAATAGATGATTCATAAATTAACTTCCTTTTCAAAATTCTGCACGTTTTCTCTCCCCCAGGGGTGTTATAGAATAGAACATTTTGATCTAGCTTGTGGTCTAACATATTTTAAAATTGCACAGATATCCAGGATTAAACTTCCAATCAGCTGAAATAATGGGATATGCTCCGAGTGAGAGATTCCTGTCATCATCCAGATTTTTTTTGCAGCGAGAGCTTTGCACTTTCAGTTCTTGGTTGCTTTTGTAGATTCGGTATCGATCGGCAGCAAGTCCTGTGATTCTGCACTGAGGTTACTTTGTTATCTGGTCTGTAAGTCAGAGGAATAAGCACAATTTGTCCAGTGGAATTGACAGGAATTCCATTTTTATTAATAAGCTGGAGGTAGGTGTGTGTATGCTCTTTTTATTGGTTGCTGTTAGGAATGAAAACAAGTCTTCACAGATTTAGCTGCATTCAAGAATATATTGGAGCCTTTCTTTTAAGTGCAGGGAGGTTCATTGCTGTAAACATCTCTGGACTTGTTGGCTTTCGATAAGCAAGAGCTCTGTCTCTAGAAGCTCCACATCAGAAGCACTGACTTCATGTGTAAATAAGAAATTACAGATATACCTTTTTGTTTCTTGCAGACTTTTGATGCCAATGATCTTTATCAAGGACAGAACTTCAACAAGATTCTTAGCTCCTTGGTCACTTTGAATAAAGTAACTGCAGGTAAGAGGACTGTTTGGGGAAGGGCTTAGTTTCCCAGTGTATTGGGCTCAGTGTGTGAGTAAATTAGATGAACTGTAGTAACATTTTCTTAGATGTGGAATTAGTGACCTTTGGATTTGCATCATTGAACTTGTTATGGGTAGTGTGAAATTGAGTTATTTGTCAAACTGCACTCCTGATGGAACCTTGTACACAAGCAGTGTTTGGTAATTGTGCTCCTTGTGGGTGTTTTGTTCTGGTAGTATGATTTAGTGGAATTACACCTATTATGTAAGAAATATTCATCAGTCCCCTTTCGCTCCAAGCGGTGATGCTTCTGCATATCCCTCGTGCCCCGAATACAATACGTATATTTACATAGTACCCTTCACCTCTTTCCGAATGGCCCGAAGTGTTTTGTAGCTAATGACGTAGTTTTGCAGGTGTTCTGTCCTGGTAAAGTGAGGGCTGTCACCCAAGCAGCTCTCTCCCATCATTAGTTGTGTTTACAGCCCTTTGGGTGCACTCTCAAATTCTCTCCCAAAACCCTTCCAGCTCTTTATTCCTCACTTTTGGGAGTGTGAGATGCAAGGGGAACAGGACAAGTGGTACGTTTTGGTGAAATGGAGTTTAAACGTTGTGTAATGATGGCTGAAGGTAGAGAGAGTGAGTTGTGTCCAAATGGAGGTAGAATGTGGAGGATCCTCATCTCTGACCAGGGGAAGGTCAGCTTTTGTGCTCTTGAATGTCTTTTGGGCTTCAAAGTTCTCCATGAATTCATTCCCAAAGCCAGACGTGGTCACTGATTCCCTGTCCCACCTTGGCCTCGGTAACTACGATGGGTTGATAATTAAGAATTTAAACTGATGACCTGTAGCGTTTCTTAAAAATATAGCAGCTCCCCAAAGTTGCTCAATAGCTTGGATGCAAAGAACGACCTGACCATGTGCAATAATTCGGATGCGAGTACAGCAGATAGAGTTCTTCGCAGAGAAACTGTTCAACCTACAGTGAAGAGCTGCACTTTAGGAGGATCAATATGGAATGATAGTTCTAATTATTTACCTCAGTATTGAAAAGCATAATTGAACAGAACAGCCTTGATGTCAATAGGCATCCCTGAAGATGACAGGGAAAGTTGATAGTGGTTTTAAAAAAAAGCGTGCTTATTATAGGTTTATAAATAGATATGTAGAAGAGATTGTACTAGAACCTTTTTAAACTAGTATTGCGGGCAACTTTGCTATTGTGTTTGAGGCAAAGTGGAAATGTACACAAGAGATTTACCAGAGTTGAAGAACTTCAGTGATGAGAGTCAGCAGGTTCAAGAAGATAGGATTTGATAAACTATTTCCTCCAGTGAATGGGTCAATAACAACATGTCGTAGGTTCAAAACCGCAGTGAAGGGATCTTGAGGTGTGATGAAGGGAATACATTACACTGAAAGTTGTGGATCTGGAAGTTTCAGAAACTGATTCTCAAGGCTAAGGAATTTACAGAGGGAAAAGATCTGAGATTAAACAGCTGTGTTTACAAAGGGCCAGCAAATACACAATGGACCAAATGAGCAGTCTGTGTTTTGATGGCTAGGGCATCAATTCAAAAACTTAGTACTCAGTATTTTTTTTGTTTTGGGTGCAGAGTGGAAAAAGATTAAGTTCCAATTGGCCATGATATAAATGAGTAATGGAACAGACTTGAGGGGCTGAACTACCATTACCTGTTGTAATGTTAATTAAAATGAAGCATGTAGCACAAAAGGCAGAGTCTTTATTAGTAGCTCTTCAGTAACACGACAACACAAATGTAGGGAGCAGCGTTAGCCATCATATGTGGCTGTTTTTGACCTCACCTTTGGATCCATCAATCAGGAGGACTGTGGAACACCCTTCCCAAATTTGGCTGCCCACAGAAATTCATTTAATTTTGCATTTGCTTCCTGATGCAAGCAAACCACGATACTAACCAATGGGCAATAAACAATCTGCTGGAGGAACTTGGGCGGTTCAGACAGCATCTGTGGGGTGGGAATTGTCAACGTTCTGAGTCAAAACCCTATGTCAGGACTGAGAGTCTAGAGCAGAGGCAGTCTCACTGAAGATGGGTGTCATTGTCCCAAAGTTTTTTTTATCATCTTTCTCACTGCACCTTGTGTTCAGCAAACTTCTTGCAGGATTGGAATTAATTTTCAAAATTAAGGGAAAACTGTTCAACCTGTGTGACAGCACTCCGGAAAGAAGGCCACCCAAACTTCAGTCATACAGCCACAGCAAGCAGGTGACGTTTGCAATTGCCTGAGCTTGTAGGCTGAGCTTCAGGCTGTAGTCAACTCCTTCATTAAGGCATGTGAAAGGATGAGCCTTAGACACAACATCTGAGAAACAAAGGTCCTCAACCTGCCCCTGCTGAATCATGCTGCCCTCCAACAATAAAAGTTCATGGTGAGACCCTGGAAAATTTGGACCACTTCTCACATCTTGAGAGCCAATCCTAGCACCAGATTTTGATTATTTTCATCATCACCCTTGATGTGGCTTTAGTCAATTGAGGGAAAGGCTGCTTAAAGATCAAGACCTGAGACCTGGCAGAAAACTTGTGATCTACTAGGCAGCAATGCTTCTGACTCTTTGGGCTACCTACAGCAGGCATGTCAAGGTACAGGAAATATACCACCAAAACTGTCTCCACAAAAGTCCTCAAGTCTCTGGAAGGGTAAGTGAACCCATTGTCAGTGTCCTCCCCCAGGCCAACAGCCCCAATATTGAGGTCATTGTTACTTGTAGTTTCAGCTGTGTTGGGAAACCCATGTTATTTGCATGCCCTGCACCATATTCCTGAGAGAGACAATATTATGAGCTGTCAGGGGAAGAGATTACAGAGGAAAAGATTCAAGGATATGGTCAAAGCTACCTTAGAGAGATGCAGTATTCCCCTGACTCTGGCCCATGGTGGACAAGGAGGGTTTGGGATATTATTGAGAACCTTGAGACCATGCATCAGGGGCAAACACATGTTCTGCATAAGCAGTGGAAGGAGCACATCGCCTCAGAAATTATCCACCCATCTGTGGGAGAGTCTGCATTCTCATATTGGCCTCATTGGAGTGGAAGTTAGTTATCCTCGATCCCAGGAAAATAAAAAGTAGCAGCAGAACAATGTTACGAGGGTTCACTCCAATTTTCTGTGCTGTAGTTTCCCAATATTGGGCATGACTGTCTGATGACTACGTGGTTGATCAGATCAATCCTGGTCAATGCACGTTCAGTAAAGTGTGCAGGAAGTTAACACTTAAAAGTTTGAGAGCAAACACAGCTCATCCTTACATTTGAACAACACTCATGTCTGTTACCTTGGCCAAGCGCAGTAAATTGGATTTCAGGTTTATGAAACCCGAACCACTTTGGCATGCAGTTAAATTTCTGGAAGAGTTCCGAGCAGCAATCCATGTATAAATAAACACACTGCAGTCTGGAACTGCAAACACTGAACAGACAGTCTGGTGCAGAAATGAGGAATTGCTTTTCTGGATGGTTATGGACCAGTGTGTGTGGACTACCTTAACTGAATGATTTTTTTTCTATATCTGTACAATGTATAATTTCACTTCCTTCACGTTAAACTGTTTCATGAAGGTGAACTCTGGCAGTGGAGTTGCTTAAGTTGATTCCCATGCACTTGAAATTCTACAGTTTAAAACAAAAACTTGATATATCAGATTTCTTGTCAAAGGCCCCAAATAATGTATTGATTCCCCTCTAATGGAAAGCTGGCTCACCCAGTTGCATGTAATGGAGATTGGGAAGGCATCTGCAGCTGTGTTGCTAAGGCTGACCCTTTGCCTTAGACTCCTGTGTCACCCTATGGCCTGCTGCTGGATCTAGATGCTTCCCTGGCTCCACTCATAGAATGTCATAGTTATATAAAACACAGCCAGGCCCTTTGGCTCACCACATCCATTGCTGACTTTTTGACCTGTGTTGCCACTTTTGGGGAACTATGCACTTGAACCTCAAAATTCCTTTTGTTCACCAACACTTCTTAGTGCCCAACCATTTACTGTATATGCCCTACTCCTATTTGACTTCCCAAAATGCATCTTGCACATGTCACGATTCAATTCCATCTGCCACTGCTCTGCCCAACTTTCCACCCAATTGATATCCTAATGTAGGCTTGGACTACCTTCCTCGTTATCCATGATGCTACTAACTTTTGCATCATCCACGTTTGCTAATCATACCTCCTACATCTGTTGTTTGTGATACATATAAATGATTTAGAAGGAATTGTAGGTAGGCTGATTAGTAAGTTTGCAGACGACATGAAAATTGGCAGGGTTATGGATAGTGAGGGAGGATTCATCAGTATACAGACCAGTTGGAAATGTGGACAGAGAAATGGGAGATGGAATTTAATCTGGACAAGTGTGGGGTGTTGCACTTTGGAAGGTCAAATGCAGGAGGATGATATACAGTAATGGCAGGACCCTTGGCATTGATGTACAGAGGGATCTTGGGGTGCCTGTCAGTAGCTCCCTAAAAGTGGCAACACAAGTGGATGGGGTATTAAAGAAGGCACGTAGCATACTTGCCTTCATTGGTCAGGATGTTGAGCATAAAAGCCGGGAAGTCACGTTGAAGCTGTATAAACTTTGGTTAGGTTGCATTCGGAGTACTGTGTGCAGTTTTGATTGCCCCATTAGAGGAAGGATATGGAGGTTTTGGAGAGGGTGCCGAAAGGTTCATCAGGATGTTACCTGGATTAGAGAGCATTACCTATAAGGAGAGGTTGGACAAATTTTGATTGTTTTCTCTGGAGTGTCAGAGGCTGAGGGGTGACCTGACAGAAGTTTACAAAATTATGAGAGGCATAGCTAGGATAGGCAGTCATTTTTCCGGGGTGGAAATGTCAAGTACTAGAGGGCATAGCTCTAAAGCGAGAGGGGGAAAGTTTGAAGGAGATTTATGATGCAAGTTTTTTACATAGTGGTAGGTGCCTGGAATGTGTTACCAGGGGAAGGGTGGAAGCAGGTATGGTAACATTTGAGAGGCATTTAGACAGATACAAGGACAGGCAGGGAGTGGAGGGATATAGACTGTATGCAGGTAGATGGAATTATAGACTGGCATCGTTGTTGGGATAGACATTGTGGGCTGAAGGGCCTGTTCCTGTGCTGTTCTATGTACAGTCACCTGCAAGTCATTTATGTAATCACAAACAACAAGGGTCCCAGCACTGTGGTACACCACTAGTCACGGAATTCTGATCAGAAAAGCATCCTTACACCACTACCCTCTCTCTCCTGTCACCAAGCCAGTTTTGGATCGCATGTGCCTTAACCTTCTGGACCAGCCTACCATGTGAGACCTTGTTAAATGTCTGATTGAAGTCCATAAAGACAATATTTACCACCCTGCCTTCATCAATCTTCTAATTACCTCCTCAAAAAAAACTCAACCAAATTAGTGAGGCCAGATTTCCACCACACAAAGCCATGCTGACCATTGCTGATCAGCCCCTGCCTTTCCAAATGTACATAAATCCTATCCCTATGGAAGTTATTTGAGAAAATCCCACAGCTGATGTAAGGCTCACAGGACTGTAGTTACCTGGCTAATCCCTGCTGCCTTTCTTAAACAAAGGAGCAACATGAGCTGTCCTCCAGTCTTCTGGCACCTTGTCTGCGGCTAGCAGAGATGCAAAAATCTCTGTCAAGGCCCCAGCTATCTCTTCCTTTCTCATAGCAACTTGCGGTAAATCTCATCCAGCCATGGGAATTTATCAACTCTTAAGTGTCCCGTGACACTTCATACTGACCAGACTTCCTTGTGAACAGGTCACTTGTGGTTGACTAGGGAGTTAAGTGTAGCTTGAACTGTGGCGAATGTCTGCTTGCAGCATGGCTAGTTCATGGGCCCCTGATTTAAAAATCTCTTGGGAATAAATTGGGATCATTATGTGTTTGCCACAGAGCTTTGATATACTCCATTAATAGCATTCTGGAACTATTTTCCTTGGTAGAGTTTAGGAAAGAGTTTTTATAGCTCTAAAATCAGAATTGAGCCATTCAGAGGTGGCATCAAGAAGCATGTTGCACAAAGGGCAGCGGAAATCTGGAACCCTGGTTCCTCTCCTTGCATCTCTTCTCAAAAGACATGCTGAGGCTGGGCATCACTTGGGAATTTCAAAGCTGTGATTGACAGCTTTTTTGGGCTGTTTAAGGTGGGGAGAAGACCTTAAGGCACACTTCAGTCATTATCCAAGTATCCAGGGCACTCTCGAGGGTTAAAGTGGCTTCATTGGCTGCCGATTATTTGTCAAGAGAGGTTCTGGCTGATCTTGGGTTGGAATTTGCAAAATACCTTTGAGTCATGTGTTTGTCCTGGCATAGGATGGACATCATTCAGTAGATGGATGGTAGGATTCTCGGGTAGTGACTGGATTTCAGACATGCAAGATTTCTTTCTCTGATTTTAGAGTCTGGATTTTTGTTCGAATCTCTATCTCCATGGCAACTATAGTCGAAAGCAGCCAAGTGTTTGCAGGAAATCCAGCATCACAGGTTTTGTTTTGCTGTTGAAGTGAAGGGATTGAAACGAGTATGGGGAGAGCAGCTGCTGCATCCTGGCGACTGCAGCACTGATGGGCTGAGAACCTTCCTGTGCAGTGGACGTTATCTCTTGGGCTCTGTCACTGAGGGGACCAGCAAATACTGACCAGCAACAACTTCTGTCTATGTATATTGCATATGAAAAAAGTGAACTGCCTTAGAGTTGCCTTGCTGAAGTATAACCCCACAAATTTGGCACTGAGCCACATAATTACTGCAACAGGAATAACATAGGTTTTACTGAGTGCTTTAGAGGGAAAGTGAGGTAGAGGGTTTAGGGGAGGGAGTGACAGAGCTGGGGGTTCCAGAGTTAGGAGCCCAGGCAGATGAAGGCACAACTGGCAGTGGGAGATTGAAACTTCAGGATGCCCAATACGGGCTTCTCCTGGAGGAGGCGAGTAGTCTTGTGGTGCTGTTTGCGTGAACAGACAGGTTACACATGAGCAGACAGGTTGACATTCTTTTAAGTAGTAGCTTCATTATTATGAATCATTGTCCTTGAGTCTAAGCCTTCTGTGCAAGTGTCAGATCTAGGACATCTTTTAGAATGTGTTGAGAAAGTGGCAAGTGTCAGATCTAGGACATCTTTTAGAATGTGTTGAGAAAGTGGCAAATGTATACTGTTTGACCTTACTGCTAAAATAGTGTGTATTGAGAAACAGTTAAAACCAATTATTTTTAAATAGAACATAGAACAGAACAGCACAATATGGACTCTTTGGCCCACAATGTTGTGCTAACCTATATAAACACCTACTCCATGATCAATCTAACCCTTCTCTCCTACACAGCCCTAACTCTCCATGTACAATATACAAATGTTTATTCAAATTGTGTGCAACTAATGGACTTGTCTTCTGCAGATATTGGTGTTGGAAGTGACTCGGTATGTGCACGTCACCAATCCCATCAAATAAAGTCAGCTGATTCTCTCGCTGGAGCCCACTTGTCACTTGGAAGACCTTCTAAAAATTTTCCTGGAAAGTATCGAAGTTTAGTGAGTGAAAGTTGAATGTTTGATATTTTGGGGTTTGGGGATGGGGAAAGGCTGTGGGCAGGACGGAAGAGCAGAGGTTACGGAAATATAATCTGGAGGAAATGACTGCAGAGAAAGTCAGAGGGAGATCTTTCTGATTGGATCTCCAGTGGGCAGATGGCTTCATTGATGTCACATTGAGTACAGGGTGTGGTTCCAGGGATTGGCATCTTGTGATGGGATCCCAGCTTTGTAAAGTACCCACTGTTGCCTCTGGGGCCCACCTCAGTTTCCCAGTAAGGAATTCTCCTGATTACACTCCGGTTTGACCACTTTTGAATCCTTAGATAGTGGGGGCAGAGCTCCATGGAGGCTGAGAGCTCTGTTCTGTGTCTGAATAGTTTGTTCCCTTGAAGTTGATTGGAGTTGTCAAAGACTTTGGTGTCTGAGGGACTTGGCCCATAGCCTTTCATGTCTGAAGGCCCCAGAGCAGAGGAACACCAGGCTCCCACAAAAGCAAGGGCCATGAAAGGACAGCATGGTGAAAACAGGTGCTGCGGTGATGAAGCAGAGATTGCCCAGGGTCAAGGCCAACATTCAAGGAGTTAAACAGCACAGAAACAGGCCCTTTAGCCCAACTCGTCCATGCTGACCAAGACACCTACTTGAGCTAGTCCCATTTGCCTGTGTTTGGCCCATATCCCCCAACCTTTTCTATCCACATCCCTTTCTAAATGCCATTTAAACGTTGTAATTGTATCCATCTCCACTTATGTGGTGTAGAGAAAAACTAGTGAAGTTGTGAAAACCATAAATTACTGAAAATGGGACTCGGTTGTTTACTAATTCATTTGCCAATTCTCTTTAGCGAACGTCAATCTGAAACTTGTTTGCACTTCCCTTTCAGGTAGTGTGTGTCAGACTTTCAAAATTCTTAATCCATTTAATGAGAAAGGCATCTGCCTATTGCCCATCTTTGGCCATTGACCTGGCTGTGAATGAAAATGATTTCTCCATATCTACTCTATCAAGTCCCTTCATTCTCTGAATCATTATTAAATCTCTGCTTGAAGAACAATAATCCTGGCTTCTCCTGTTTCTCCATGTCGCTGATACGCAATTACAGTAAATCTCTACACCACCTACACCTTGACATCTTTCATAAAATGTTGAGGCCAGAATTAGCCACAATGTGCAACATTTATAAGGATTTGTCTTGACATTTATTACAAATATCCCAATGAAAAAGTGATTTCTGATTTGAATTATTTCTTTTTGTTTGAAAGGACATGTCAGATAACAGCAACCATCACATGGTGGTGAAAGCAAAGTTCAATTTCTATCAGACCAATGAGGATGAACTCTGCTTTACCAAGGGCGATATCATCCACGTGACCAGAATTGAAGAAGGGGGCTGGTGGGAGGGAACACTCAATGGCAGAAACGGATGGTTTCCCAGCAATTACGTGAGAGAAATAAAACTGAATGGTAAGTTGATGAGTTGAAAGAAAAGTATTTGTGAAGTTATTACAGGACTTATTGAAAAAGCACACAGAATAATGATACTGCAACATACCTTTGTCAGCTAGGATGAGATGGTGTTGGTGGGCTTTCCAGTAGTAGTTTGATGCAACTGTCTGGTCACATCTGAGCACAGTTGAGAGTCTCAGGTGTTAGTGGCTCCTTTAGTAGGTTGCACAGTTCCAGAAGGGGGCTCACCTCTACCGTCTCACAGACATTTAGGGATGCCACTGATACCCACACATGGAAAAATTAATTTTTTTTAAAGTCTAAAATATTATTTGTAAAGCTGCTACATGGGGCAATTCTTGTGTGTTCTGAAGACAAAAGGGGACTACCTCGTGGTAGAATGAATGTTGATGGGCCATTGGCATTCAACTAGAGAGATCCTCCATGTCACCATCTGCTACTTCAGAACTGGTTTCACTGGCTCTGAGCAGTGAGGGATGCCAAATGATAAAACCTAAAGCAGAGTATAACACAAATTCTCAGAATTGCAGGTGCTGGAAGCATGAACAGAGACACAAAATAGTAGAACATACAGGTCAGGCAGCATATGTGGAGAGAGAAATAGTTATAATTTCAGGCTGATGAACGTTCATCAGAACTGGCAAAATGAGAAAACAAGTTAATTGTAAGATGCAGAGAGTGTGGGGAGGGATAGATAGGAAATTATCTATGATAGGATGAGGCCAGTTACCATGGTGTTGATGGAGACTTTTGGTTGGTTGGTTAACAAGGGAAGTTGGGGAGAGAGGACAGAAATAACCAGACATATAAACACTATGAAATGCAGAGCTGTATAAAACGCTTGGCTGGATGCGCTAATGGAGAGAGAAGAACTAAGTCGGTATTACATATGGATGGACTACAGCAGAACTGGCAGGTCTGATTTAAAAACAACAAAAGCAAGTTTCCAGAAGTTGTTAAATTCAATATTGATTCTGGAAGGCTGCAATTTGCACAGATGGGAGATGAAGTTCTGTTCTTCAAGCTTGCATTGTACTTCATTATAACCACAGGAGAATACAGACTGGTTGGAGTAGGATGGAGAATTAAAGCTGAAAACTCGGGTGCTACTGTGACTGAACACAGGTGCTCTCCGTGATGGTCATCCAACCTGTGTTTGGACCCTTGAGAATGAGCAGTTGTTCTCACATTTAACAAATTTTTTGTCACCTCCACTCACTCCCTCCAGATGAAATGTGAGGTAATTCACTTTGGGAAGTCAAACAGGTAGGACATGTACAGTAAATGGTAGGGGGCTGAGGAATGTTGATGAGCAGAGGGATCTTGGGATTTGTCTATAATTTCCTGAAAGTGGCAACACAGGTGGATAGGGTGGCGAGGAATGCATACAGCATGCTTGCCTTCATGCATTGGGACATAGAATATAAAACTTGGGAAGTTAAGTTGCAACTTTACAATGCACCGGAGTAGTGCATGCAGTTGTGGTCACCACACTACAGGAAGGATGTTGCTGTGCTGGAGAGGGTGCAGAGGAGATTCACCAGGATGTTGCCTGGATTGGAGGACATTAGTTATGGCGAGAGATTGAATTGGCTGGGCTTGTCCCTGGAACGAAGGAGCTGATAGGTATTCTGATGGAGGTACATAAAATTATGAGAGGCTTAAATAGGGTAGATCGACAAGTTTTTTGGTTTAAGATGACAGGAATTTTAAAAGGGATTTGAGGAGAGGGTTCTTTTTTGACACAGCGATTGATATCTGGTACTCGCTGCCAGAGAAGGTGTTGGAATTAGATACAGTCATTACACTTAACAGACATTTAGATGAACTCTTAAATAGGGAAAGACATCATCCTAGTACAGGCAAATGAGATTAGTGTACAGTAGGTGGGCAAAAATGCTGGCATGGCCAGTTCTGATACAAACAGAGAATGTGAGTTACCTGAAGTTGTTTCCATGCTGCACATTTCTTTAAATCTAAAGGGAACTTGCCTGGGTCCAAGCTGCACCCCTTTTCTGTGGGCTGTGTGGAACCGTCCTCCTTTCATCCTGCTCAGGCCTCCCCTCCACCTCAGTTTTTCTAGTACATTGCTGACTATTGGCACTGTTGTCTGAAATTGTATGGAACTAGAATGTTTCAGTTTGCTTCAATTTCTACACTAAACTTCCACAGCTATCTTCCCATCCTGCCTCCTGTAAGGACGCCTTTCATTCTCCTGGTTTGTCTGTCTCTGTTGAATCTGCTTCAGTGACAGGGTGACTCTGAAGTGCCTTGCTTCTTCCTGCAACATGGCTTCTCCATACTTGACAGAGCCAGGACCACATTACAACATCTGTTTTCCACACGTCTACTCTCACCCCCTCTCCTGCCAGAGTAAACATGGACTGCCCTGATCCTCACCTTCCATCCCACCAGCCTCTACATTCAGTAGATCATCCTTTGCAATTTCTGTTACCTTTTAATAAGATTCCATCACCAGATGCATTATCTCCTTTCCTTTCAGCTTTTGGAAGGGCTGTTTCCTTTGTGACTCAAGTTACTCATCCATCTCCACTGCTACTACCCTCCCTGTGGCACTTTCCCAAGTAACCACAGGACATGCCACATCTGTCCTTTCATCTTTTCCCTTCCTACCATCCAGGGATCCAGACATTCCTGCCAGGTGAAGCAGTGTTCACTATGTGGTGTCCTTTACAGTGAAGAAACCAAATGCATGTTGGGAGACTACAATGTGGTCCATAGGTGCAACCCTCTATTTTCCAGCTGCCTGTCGCTTTAATTCTCCATCCCACTCCCATTCTGACCTACGTGTGTTGGTGCCTATAATAAAAAAGACAATTTAAGCTTGAAGAAGAGCAATTTGTCTCCCAACTGGGCATGTTACAGCCTTCTGGAATGGATGTCCAATTCAATAACTTCCGGTAACTTATTATCTTTGTCAGAATTGGCCAGTTCTACTGTAAGTCATCCATTGGTAATATTAACTCAGTTTTTCTCTCTCCACTGGCACAGCATGATCTGCCAGGCATCTGGGCATTTTCTATAGTGCTGCATTTCACAGCTTTTGCATGTTCCTTTGTTGTTCCGTCACTCGCTCTCTCTCCCTCCCTACCCCCGACCCCTCCACCCCAACCACCCACCCCTACCCCCATCAGCCAGATGTCTTCAACAGTTTGTCACTGTGGTAAATCTGGCCTCACCCAACCAGAGATGTTCCCCTTCGTCCTCTCCATCCTTCCCCCACCCTCTCTCCAACCTAAAACTAGCCTTTCTCACTTACTCAGTTCTGATCAAGGATCTTCAACCTGAAATGTTAATTTTGTTTCTCTTTCCACAGTGAGTAACTACCTACTCTATCTGTGATCCTCCATTATGCAGGCAGCAGTAAGGAAGGCCTTTAGGATTCTGGATTATATTGACAAATCAGTGAAGTCCAGATCTCAGTCAGGGGATATGCTGGAGTCACAGCCAGATTGTCAGCTGTGCATCTGCTCACCATCCAACAATTGGCACAGTGCAGGGGCAGCAGCAAAGCTGGTTTGCAACAAATCCTGGCTGTAACTGCAGCACCTGCTGTGGAAAGAGTTGAACATTGTATTATTATCACAAGAACCATAGAACCATACAGCACAAAACAGGCCCTTCGGCCCACTGTGTTGTGCCGTCCATCAGACCACCCTCACACTACCTAACCCCTTCCTCCCGCATATCCCTCTATCTCACGTTCCTCCATATGCCTATCCAACAAGCTCTTGAACCTGTTCAATGTATCTGCCTCCACCACCACCCTAGGCAGTGCATTCCATGCACCAACCACTCTCTGGGTGAAAAACCTCCCTCTGACATCTCCCCTGAACCTCCCACCCATAACCTTAAAGCCATGACCTCTCGTCTTGAGCATTGGTGCCCTGGGAAGGAGGCGCTGACTGTCTACTCTATCTATTCCTCTCAATATTTTATATACCTCTATCATGTCTCCTCTCATCCTCCTCCTTTCCAGTGAATAAAGCCCTAGCACCTTAAGCCTCTCCTCATATTCAATACCCTCCAATCCAGGCAGCATCCTGGTAAATCTCCTCTGCGCCCTCTCCAATGCCTCCACATCCTTCCTATAATGAGGCGACCAGAACTGAACACAGTACTCTAAATGTGGCCTAACTAGAGTTTTGTAAAGCTGCATCATAACCTCGCGGCTCTTAAACTCAATCCCGCGACTTATGAAAGCCAACATCCCATTGGCCTTCTTAACTGCTCTTTCCACCTGTGAGGCAACTTTCAATGAACTGTGAATATGAACCCCCAGATCCCTCTGCTCCTCCACACTGCCAAGTACCTTGCCATTTACCCTGTACTCTGCCCTGGAGTTTGTCCTTCCAAAGTGTACCACCTCACACTTCTCCGGATTGAACTCCATCTGCCACTTGTCAGCCCAGCTCTGCATCCTATCAATATCCCTCTGTAAGCTCCGACAGCCCTCCACACTATCCACAACACCGCCTGTCTTAGTGTCGTCCGCAAACTTACTAACCCAGCCCTCCACCCCCTCATCTAAGTCATCTATAAATATCTCAAAAAGTAGAGGTCCCAGAACCGATCCCTGCGGGACACCACTAGTCACTGCCTTCCAATCCGAGGGCACTCCTTCCACCACAACCCTCTGCTGTCTACATGCAAGCCAATTCCTAATCCACACAGCCAAGCTTCCTTGGATCCCTTGGCCTCTGACCTTCTGAAGAAGCCTACCATGAGGAACCTTATCAAATGCCTTACTAAAATCCATGTAAACCACATCCACCACACTGCCCTCATCAATCTTCCTGGTCACCTCCTCAAAGAACTCTATCAGGCTTGTGAGGCAAGATCTTCCCTTCACAAAGCCATGCTGGCTGTCCCTAATCAGTCCATGATTCTCTGGGTGTTCATAAATCCTAT
Source organism: Pristis pectinata (assembly GCF_009764475.1). Classification (NCBI taxonomy): domain Eukaryota; kingdom Metazoa; phylum Chordata; class Chondrichthyes; order Rhinopristiformes; family Pristidae; genus Pristis; species Pristis pectinata. Next base: position 87,622,711 of record NC_067415.1, read on the forward strand.
CCCTTAGAATCCTTTCTAACAGCTTACCCACCACAGACGTGAGACTCACCGGTCTATAATTCCCTGGCCTATCCCTATTACCTTTTTTGAACAAGGGGACCACATTCGCAATCCTCCAATCCTCCGGCACCACCCCCATAGACAACGAGGACTCAAAGATCCTTACCAGCGGTTCAGCAATCTCCTCCCTAGCCTCTCGAAGCAGCCTGGGGAAAATCCTGTCAGGCCCCGGAGATTTATCTGTCTTAATATTATTTAACAACTTCAACACATCCTCTCTCTTGATATCAACAACCTCGAGAACATTACCCCTACCAGCACTCCCTTCTGCATCATCAAGACCCCTCTCCCTGGTGAATGGCGAAGAGAAGTACTCATTGAGAACTTCTCCCACTTCCGCCGCCTCCAGGCAAATTCTCCCACCTTTGTCCTTAATCGGACCTACCTTCACCCTAGCCATCCTCCTACCCTTCATATACTTGAAAAAGGCCTTGGGATTTTCCTTAACCCTACTAGCCAAAGCCTTTTCATGTCCCCTTCGAGCTCTCCTCAGCCCTTTCTTAAGTTCCTTCCTCGCTACCCTATATTCCTCACGGGCCCTGTCTGAACCTTGCTGCTTATACCTCATGTATGCTACCTTCTTCTCCCTAACAAGTCGTTCCACCTCTCTCGTCACCCACGGTTTCTTCACCCTGCCATTCCTTCTCTGCCTCACCGGGACATATTTATCCCTAACATCCTGCATAAGATCCCTGAATATCGACCACATCCCCATGGTACACTTTCCTTCAAAAAGGACATCCCAATTTACACTCCCAAGTTCTCTCCTTATAGCCTCGTAGTTAGCCCTTCCCCAATTGAAAAACCTCTTGTCCTCTCTGCACCTGTCCCTGTCCATGACAATTTTAAAGGTTATAGAGCAATGGTCACTGTCCCCCAAATGCTCACCCACCAATAGATCCTTCACCTGTCCCGGTTCATTTCCTAAAACTAGATCTAACATGGCATTCCGTCTAGTTGGCTTGTCAACATACTGCGTCAGGAATCCCTCCTGGACACATTTAACAAATTCTGTCCCATCTAAACCTTTGGCACTAAGCAGGTTCCAGTCCATATTTGGGAAGTTGAAGTCTCCCATTATAACGACCCTGTTATTTCTGCTTCTCTCCAAACACTGCCTGCCAATCTGCTCCTCTATATCTCTACTGCTACCGGGGGGCCTATAGAATACTCCTAGTAGAGTAACTGCTCCTTTCTTGTTCCTTAACTCCACCCATACGGACTCCAGAGATGATCCTTCTACAACATCCATCTTTTCCACAGCCGTAACAGTGTCCCTGACCAGTATCGCCACCCCTCCACCTCTTCTCCCCCCTTCCCTATCCCTCTTAAAACACTGAAAACCAGGAATATTCAATATCCATTCCTCTCCTGACGTCAGCCACGTCTCAGTAATAGCCACGATATCATAGTCCCCCATACTTATCCAAGCCCTCAGTTCATCCCCCTTATTCCTGACACTTCTTGCATTTAAGTAAACACACTTCAGTCCATCTACCTTACTACTTTTACAGCCTGTATTCTGCTTCTCCTTCCCCAAAGCCTCTCTACCTGTTTGATCTGGGGAATGTTTTACTGGGGAGTGTTGGCCCATGTCTGTCGATGTCTTCAGACAAATCTGAGCTCCATTCCATGTCCTCAAGTTGATAGTGTAGCTTAATGCCAAGGATCAGATCGACAGGGTACTTGTCACCTTTGCTTTCTGTGGGAACATATTGTGAGACAATTGGATGGTGTGAAGCAGTGGCTTCTTTAGCTACAAGCTCATCCTCCTTTCTCCCCCACTGAAGATTAGGGCCCTCCTTAGGAACCTTGAGGATGAGGCTTGCTTGGCTGTGAAACTGTTGAGGTGAGAATATTTCTGTCGCCTTACAATGTCTGCCCCACTACCCACCTTTGCTCCTTTTCCCACTTCAGGCATTAATCTCTGGCAAAGATCATTATCGTGGTCTTCACTGGTTCTGACTGGCCCATCTCCAACCTGCCATCTCATTGATCCAGTGTAGATATTTAGATGTTCATTTTATCTGCTATTGTGTTAACATTGGTGCAGTATAAATAGTAATGTGTTGTTCACCATATATTTTGTCTTCGAAGAATGATGATGTACGTAGGATTTAGGGATTATTTGGGGAACTTATTTTACAGACACCTGTTGATGTTGTGTGATGAACGCTATGGTGAATTTCATGATTTAAAAACTTGCCAATTGGTTCATTCTGTAGAAAAACCAGCCTCTCCAAAGTCAGCAACTTTGAAAAGTTCACCCAAAGGATTTGAAACTCCTCCAATTAGTAAGAGCTACTACAATGTGGTGAGTAAGACTCTCTCTTTGAGTTGGATTTGACTGATGCTTCCTGCAAAATAATTTTGTCATTTCAACGTGATGAGCCATTTTAGAAGCTCACATCGTGTTTTAGTTTGGTGCACAAGATTGAATTGTGTGTTAGTGTCTCTGGGGCTGCAGCTGTACAGTGGTTGAAGCTGCAAAATGAGGTTTGCTGAAACAACAGAGTCCTCGAACTCTTGTCAAGTCCTTGTGGTCATTTTTGATCAGAAAAGGTACCAAGCAAAATGAGTTGCTTAAGCAGCAGGCAAGAATTTTCCTGATTAATTTGGGCAAACTCTGTTTGGGAATATGGTTTATAAGAAAAAAATCAATAATTTCAGCTTTTGAAGACATTTGTGTTCAAGCTTTACTTTTACATGCTGTTTATGTGAACTATTATATTAGTGTAATACACAGATTCCGTGAATCACGTCTGGCTGCGAAATGTTTTGCTCTGGCTAACTGGAGAGCCTCTCATGCTCGGTAAGGTCAGGTAGTTGCAGCACTTCTCCCAGAACCTTTGGTATGGGTTGGAGATCCAGTTAGACAGATGGTCCCACTGGTTTACTGGCAGTAAGTTTGGGATCACCTGATGGTTTAAGTTAAACCCCAGTAATGGCCCTGCATGTAATCGGTGGTCGCTATTTCTTCTGTCAACCTAATTGTAAGCTCACTGGGCTAAATTCAGAAAACCTATCAGTTAGCTGACAGGACCAGGCTTGTGGGGAGATGATGTGTCAAAAGAATCAGACAAATGGAATTGTGAAATTTCAGTCTTTAATTAGATTGATTTGGAAACTCTTATGTGATGAAGGAATCTTCCTTGTTGATTCGTTAAAGTGCCCAACAAAGACATGTTAAGCATGAAGGGATGGAGAGATATTGAAGGCCAAAGGACCCTTACACAAGACATGTTTTAATGCTCAGAGAACAAACATCACCTTAAAAAAATTAATACCACGCACTCTGAAATATTTAACCTGAAAATGTTTCATTTCATTTAAAAATTGCCAGTATAATAGAATGTGATTTCCTGCATACAGGTTCTATGATCTGACAGCAAAAAAATGCAGAAAAGTAAATGTTTCATTGGTAGTTTAAAATTTCAACAAGTACTAGAGAATATCAGAATTTCTTAACCGCTTATAACAGCAAGCGTGTGAAAGAAATTTCAAACAAAGAGCTAGATTATTTAATATAGAATAAACCTTGTAAAGTGGCAAAAGTTTGGTGAAGTGAAGATAAGGAACTAGAGGGGATTAAAAATGTAAGTAAACCATTCTAATTTATTTGAAGTGTGTGCAGTTTATAAATCAGTGAATATTTTAAAGTTAATACTGAGATGCTGATTGAGTGAAAAGACCAGTTGTTTTCAAGTCTCTGGAATAATAAAGGCTGTAAAACAAAAAAAGTAATTTCAGGTCTGGTTTTACAGCTGAGAAACAGATAAAACACTGTCTTTACTCCCTGAATTTTAAGTAAAGAAACCATCGTTGATTTGTTTGCTAGAAACGTGAACAGAAAGTGTATTGTTAGCAAACCGCATATGCATCAGTGCATTCGTGATAAAAACTATCAGTATCTTGTTAATTACATAGGGTCGAATTAAAGCACGCTTCTCATGATTGGGATTGTCAATCTGTCTTTCCCGCAGAAAACACTTGTGTCTATCAAAAAGATATTATAGGCTTCAGAAACATTCTTAAAAGTTCCTCTTAGCAACGGAATGAAATAATAATCAAAAACTTGCATTTTCAATTAGCTAATTAAATCTTCCCAAGGCTTTTCAGAGCAGTGTCTTTGGACAAAGCTTGACACCAAGCTGCAGGAGGAGATATCAGAGCAGCTGATGAAAAATTTGATCATTAAGACAGGTTTTAAAGATTGCCTTAAAGGAGCAGAAGAAAGAAGAGTTTTGGGAAGTGAGTTCCAGAGCTTGGGCAGCTTAAAGGCAAGGTCACCAGAAATGGAAATCTGTGATAATTAGGTGCTAGGATTGGAGAATTGCAGGGATCCCAACAGGGATGGTAGGGATTGTTTTGGGAGAACCATTAATTTCAAATAGCTGTATCTTTTGTCACTGCAACTCTATGGAAACTAAAGAGGAAAAAATTGCAGATAATGGAAATCTGAAATCAAAGTGCTGGAAATAATCTACAGAAACTAAACTGACCAGATTTATTGAAGAGATTTGAAAGCTTGCAGCATAGAGGGAGATGGAGCTCTTTATCTATTGGTTTTCAGTCCATTTCACTGTTAGGGGCTGAGAGGGCCAGTATTCTGTTCTCAGCCTGCGATGGGAGAATTTGACTTTTCAGAGCAGCCTGTCTCCAATTGGAGGGCGGAATGTTTGCTGTTGATACCCTAGAAAGCTAAATAGTAAAGTTGGTTACTAACGCAAAGGTGCCAGAGCACTACAGAGACACGAGATTCTGCAGATGCTGGAATCTGGAGCAACACACAAAATGTTGAGGAACTCAGCGGGTCAGGCAGCATCTACGGAGAGAAATAAACAGTCAATGTTTTGGGTCGAGACCATTCATCAGGACTGGAAAGGATGAGGGTACGAGCTGGAATGAGAAGGTCGGGGTACACAAAAGTACTGTGATCTGGAGTATTTTTCAATAAAATCTTCCTGTACTAAGGAATTGGAGATTGAGGGGACAGTTGATATTATTTGGTTTGCTTGTGGAGGGTAGTGCATGCCATCGAGTGCTTGTTCTGTCAGTAGATTACTGTGGTAAAAGTGACCTGGTTGCTATAGTGATAGTTTTCATGGGTTGTTAGAGATGGCCTGTTCAGCTCTCTCCCAAGTGGGCACACAGCTGTTACACATAATTGATGCTGTGTACAGCCTGAAGAACAATAGCTAAGGAAAAAGCAGCTGGACCACAGTCTGTCACATCAAGTGGTTGGGCACGGTGATTCCCAGTGCCTGCAGCAGCATGCCGTCCCTTGGGACATCCTGATCTCATGGTGCCCTGACGCTCCTTGGTGTGACACACTTTTAGTGTGGCAAAAGCAAAGGGAATTAGTTCACATAAATTGCTAAAAACCATTGAACAGGAAGGAAAAGATATTGCAGTTGTGGCTCAGTGGATGGCAGTCAACATTCAGAGATTGGAGCTCTGGGCTCGAACTCCGTTCCAGAAACCTGAACATAAAATTCTAGGTTGGCACAGACGGGCATTACTGAGGGAGCATCACCCTGTGGGAGGGGCATTACTAAGGGAGGTTCACACTGGGAGGGGCAGTACTGAGGGAGGTTCACACTGTGGGAGGGGCGGTACTGAGGGAGGGTCATACTGTGGGAGGGGCAGTACTGAGGGAGGGTCACTGGGAGGGGCGGTACTGAGGGAGGTTCGAGCTGTGGGAGGGGCAATACAGGGTGTGTCACGCTGTGGGGCGCGGGACTGAGGGAGGGTCACATTGTGGGAGGGGTGGTACTGAGGGAGGGTCACACTGGGAGGGGCGGTACTGAGGGAGGGTCGCGCTGTGGGAGGGGCAGTACTGAGGGTGGGTCCCGCTGTGGGAGAGGCAATACTGAGGGTGTGTCACGGTGTGGGACTGAGGGAGGGTCGCACTGCAGGAGGGACAGTACTGAGGGAGGGTCGCGCTGTGGGGTGTGGGACTGAGGGAGGGTCGCGCTGTGGGGTGTGGGACTGAGGGTGGGTCGCGCTGCGGGGGGGCGGCAGTGGGATCATCTTATCCACCTCTCCCAAGACCAGAATGTATCACGTGTGCCCAGTGTCTGCTCTGCTGGACGTCAGCATGGCTGATTTCCAGGTCTGGTCCATCTGTTTGCACCCAGGGCCGGTCTAGACTTTCATTGGCCCTGTGTCCAGAGACAGCAGAGAGCTAGCTGTGGCTGGAAGGCCAGGATACCTGACAGTAGGAATGGCTATTAAACTTGGTGCCTTCCATCTTGGCATAACATGTTCCCAACTGGTCACCTCTCTGGGCTTGTGCTGGTTCTTCACCAGCAAGCGGGTAGCTTTGGTAAATCTGTGGTGTGTGCTCCTTGAGCCTCAGGAGGAGAATGGGTTCCTGGGCCCTGCCTCACCTCGGACATGGGGGAGGGAGAGCTAAGGCATGATGGGAAGGCCATGGTTGTCCTTGGTGATCTACTTCCCACTCTGCCCCTCCCTCCAATCTGCTTTATGTCTGGAAGATGAGGGGCCTTGGAATGACTCTCAGCAAATCCACTGGATGTCACTGGGTAATATCATTGCCTTCGGTATTGGAATTGAGGAGAATCTAGCCTGGCGCTCTTACAGAACCAAGGTTCATGGGGAAGTGCTATCTCTTCAGACAGGGTTTAACCTGAGGCTCAGTCTGGTGGGCATTAAGTGATTCCGTGGCTCTGATTATCTGTTCACTGTGAAGATGCTGTGTGTGGGATTTCCTACCTCACAACTGGGACTACTGTGAATTACCCTTGCATTAAGCTCTTAAAGAACTCTCTTTAAACTGGATTATAAATTTTGCTCAGGAATCTACTGTTATCTAAATATTCTTCCTTTTAATTTACAGAAATATCCCTTTGTTGCTACTTACAACTCAGTTGCCTCTCTTGCAGCTGCGAAGTCAAATGGTCGAACTCCCTTGCCATCCCTGTAGTACATGAGGTTATGAATCAGAATCAGGTTTATCATCACTGACATGCATCGTGAAATATGTTGTTTTGCCTCCCCTCACACACTCCCATCGCACTGCCAATGTCTGACCCTCACTGGTCTTGCTTCAATCTTTCAAACCAGAACTGGGAACGAGACAAAACAATTTAAAGTTGCAGAGAGGAGGGATGGATAGGACAAAGGGAATATTTCTGATAGGGGAGGCCAGGGTTGCTAAGGTGAAGATGTCTGGTTGATAGGTTAATGAAGAAAGTAGGAGAGAGAGAAAACACAAAGCAAGGGATATAAATCCTGTGAAATGCAGGGATGTAGGAAATGTCCAGCAAGTCAGTCTGCATTAGTGAAGAAACCTGAGCCAATATTATAGTTAGATGACCTACAGCAAAACTGGCCAGTTCTGACACAGAAAGCAAGTTACCTGAAGCTGTTGAATTTGATATCGAATTTGGAAGATTGCAATGTGCCAGACAGGAGATGAGGTGCTGTTCCTCAGGCTTATGTTGGGCTCTGTTAAGACCCCAGTGTGAGCACTGAATGCAGTGCACTAGATAGGAAGAAATGCAAGTGAGGTCCTTCATCAATCAGGGAATTGAATTTAGGAGCCGTGAGGTATTGTTGCAGCTATATAGGTCCCTGGTCAGACCCTACTTGGAGAATTGTGCTCAGTTCTGGTCACCTCACTACAGGAAAGATGTGGAAGCCATAGAGAGGGTGCAGAGGAGATTTTCAAGGATGCTGCCTGGAATGCAGAGCATGCCTTATGAAAGCAGCTTGAGGGAACTCAGCCTTTTCTCCTTGGAGAGACAGAGGATGAGGGGGGGACCTGATTGAGGTGTAAAAGATGATGAGAGGTATTGATAAGGTAGATAGAGGCTTTTCCCCAGGGCTGAATTGGTGGCCACAAGAGGACATAGGTTTAAGGTGCTGGGGAGTAGATACAGAGGAGATGTCAGGGGTAAGTTTTTTACTCAGAGAGTGGTGAGTGCGTGGAATGGGCTGCCGGAAACGGTGGTGGAGGCTGATACGATAGGGTCTTTCAAGAGACTGTTAGATAGGTACATGGAGCTGAGTAAAATAGAGGACTATGGGTAAGCCTAGTAATTTCTAGGGTAGGGACATGTTCGGCACAGCTTTGTGGGCTGAAGGGCCTGAATTGTGCTGTAATTGTTCTATGAATCACTGCTTCATTGACAAGGACTGTCTGTGTCCCTGGATGGTGGGAAGGGAGAGGTGAAAACACAGGTGTTGCATCTCCTGTGGTTTCATGGGAAAGTGCCAGGAGGGAGGTAGTAATGGATGGAGTTGGACCAGTGAAAGGTGAGGGGAGGATGTCTATTGGTGGAACTTACTGTGGTGATGGTAATTGTGACGCATGATCCATTGAATACAGAAGGTGATGGGATGGAAAGTGAGGATCAGGGGAACCCTTATCCCTCCTCTGTTAGGGAGGAGTGGAGTTGAGAAAAGTGTGTGAAATAGTCTTCTGGGCAGCCCACCAGTTGTGGGCATTGAGGGCTCCTGTTGTCTGGGAGCTGACAGGTTGTTTGTGGGGCTCTCTCTGAGAAGTACCTCTGTGGGGTCCTTGAAAGCTTTGAAGTTGATCTTGCAGCAAAGCTTTATTTGACCAATAATTAACACATCGATAGAGTTGGCACCTACAGCACACAAACACTTCAGTTCACCATGTCCATGCAGACCAACCCTGTGGGCAACTGGGGCTAGTCTGTATCTTGCAAATGTAAATAACTCATGGCAGCAGTTCATTGCTAGCACAATTTTATTGTGTGTGGGGGGGGGGCAGTTCTTGTTTATATCCATCCAAATCATCAGGGTCCTTTTAGTTTAAACTGAAAAATTCAACCCTTATTTATGGGGCAGGGTCTTGAAAGACTCAGAGGAGCAGGTAAGGTTAGACCTCGGGTCTCTGGAATGTTTCCTCACTGGATATTTCTTCAACTTGTGTCTAAGCCTGTTAGTGACTTGTTAATTGAGATTGATTATTTGGATTAGACGCTGTTCCATTAACATTATATCCTGCAGCTATCAGAATAGACCTCTGCCTTTTATTGTCCAGCAGTTTCAATATGTGATGGTTTTTTCACTGACCTCTGTTGGGAGATGAGGTGGGATCTTGCATCTGGAAGTGTGTGTGCAAGGGAGACTAGTGAGGGGAGAATTGGCATAGCTATATAGTCTTATGCCCTCAGTGCTGGCTGATGGGTCAATCTCTGTCACTGATTATCATTGATCAGCAGCTGGGGAAGAGTAGTGGTGCACGGCTGCGCAATTGATTTATATTCCACTGGATTTTATAAGCACAAAAAGGGAGTCCTCAGCCCATTGTTCTTCTGCTGGAACGTGTTTTAATCCTGTTGTAACAGAGAAACCTTGTCAGTAAGAAAAAAAACTATAGCCCCTCCCCAAGAATCAATGCCTTGGTATCCTTCCAAACCCAGGCAACCTGTTCCACGTCCAGCCTCTCCAATCTCTTGTAAAGATGATTGCATCTGTGTGGTACTCAATTACATCATTCATGAAGTCCTGGATCTGAAGTGCTGTGTGTGTGAATGTTTATTAACCAGTCCTGTCTCTGAAACCTGAGTCTTGCTGCCATTTCACTGTAATGTTTTATTTCATCCCAAAATGTATCACCTCAGATTTAATTTGCGTAGACTATGAAGCGGTGTTTATACCTGCAGTTCCTTCTCGGCCTCTTCACAATTAATCGTGCTGTCAAATATTGGCATGCTTCCCCTGAGACCCATGTCCAGATTGCTTCTCCACCAACAAGTCTCCCCAGTTGCTATTGATAACAAAGACTGAATGGGGATAAAATGATTTTACCCAAACGATGAGTTTGTGTATCAGCAGAGACTGGTGCCTTTTCTCTAGGAAAGAGAAGGCTGAGAGGTGACCAGGGAGAGTTCTTCAAAATTACAAAAAGGTTTCATAGAATAAATGTTCCCATTTATGGGGAGTCAGAAGGTAGAGGTTGTAAATGTAAGATAATTGGGATTAAATCCAATAGGGAACACAGGAGAAGTAACTATACCTGGAGAATGTGTAGCTCTCCCCCACAGGGAATGGTTGAGTCAGAGTCGAAGTCGAGTTAATTGTCATATGCACAAGTACATGTGTGCACCGGTGCAATGAAAAACTTGTGGGAGTGTCACAGGCACATAGCATCATATAATCAGCATTCACAAGAAAAACATAAATTAAATGTAAATTGTATACTTTTATTAAAAAAAATGAACACAATTAGAACAAAAAAACAAAGTCCATTTTTGTGCAAAGTGATCATAGTGTTGCTAAAATGTAGTGATTAGGATTTTGCTGGTTGGTTCAAGAACCAAATAGTTGAAGGAAAGTAGCTGTTCCTGAACCTGGTGGTGTGGGACTTCAGACTTCTGTACCTCCTACCAAATGGTAGCTGCGAGAAGATGGCATGGCCCAGATGGTGAGGATCTTTGATGGATGTTGCCTTCCTGAGGCAGTGCCTCCTGTAGTTAGTACTGATGGTGGGGAGGGATGTGCCCGTGATGTATTGGGCTGAGTCCACTACTCCCTGCAGCTTCTTGCATTCCTGTGCATTCATATTACCATATCAGACCATGATGCAACCAGTCAGATTACTTTCAACAGTACATCTGTACAAGTGTGCTAGAGTGTTTGGTGACAAACCTCCTTAACCTCCTAAGAAAGTAAAGATGCTGACATGCTACCATTATGATTGCATCTACGTGCTGGGCCCAGGACAGCTTTTCTGATATGTTAATGCTCAGGAATTTAAAAGCTGCTGACTCTCTCCACCACTGATTTCCACCCAACATCCCCCCCCCAATGTAGACTGGTGCATGTTCACCCTCCTTCCCCTTCCTGAAGTCAACAGTCAGTTCTTTTACTGACATTCAGTGAGAGGTTGTCGTTGCAGCACCACTCAACCTGGTGTCCTACCTCAGTCTGGTAAGCTGACTGGCACCTGTGATTTGTCCAACAGCAGTGTTGTTGGCAAATTTGAAAAAGCATTGGAGCTGTGCTTAACCACACAGTTGTATGTATAGAGAGCAGAGCAGGGGGCTAAACATGCAACCTTGAGGTGCACCTGTGTTGATGATCAGTGAGGAGATGTTACCAATCCTCAATGATTGAGGTCTGCTGATGAGGAAGTTGAGTATCCAGTTGCAGGGGGAGGTACAAAGGCCCAGGTCTTGAACGTGATGATGAGTTTGGATGGGATGATTGTGTTGAACACTGAGCTGTAGTTGATGAACGGCAGCCTGACGTATGAGTTCCTGTTGTCCAGATGGTCCAGAGCAGAGTGAAGTGCCAGAAAAATCTGCTGTTTATCTGCTGTTTACCTGTTGTGGCAGTAGGCAAATTGGAGCAGATCCAGGTCATCTCAGGCAGGAGTTTATTCGTGCCATAACCAACTTCTTGAAGCACTTCATTACGGTTGATATAAGTACTACCAGACGGTAGTCATTGAGGCAGGTCACCAGGCTCTTCTTGGGCACCAGTACAATAGATGCATTTTTGAAGCGAGTGGGAACCTCAGACCACAGAAGCGAGAGGTTGAATATGTCCATAAACGCTCCAGCCAGTTGGTCTGCATAGATCTTTAGTAGTCGGCCAGGTGCACCATCTGGACCAGATGCCTTTCGTGGATTTCCCTCTTGAAGGATGCCCTGATGTCAGCCTCAGAGCCTGAAATTACAGGGTCATCAGAAGATGTGGGGGCTCGTGTGGGTGTGTCATAGTTCTCCCTATCAAAGCATAAAAAGGTATTGAGCTCATCCGGGAGTGATGGGTCGCTGCCGTTTGTGCTACCTGCTTTCGCCTTGTGGGAAGTTGTATTGTGCAAGCCCTGCCACAGCTGTCAAGCGTCCATCTGTGATTCCAGTTTAGTCTGAAATTGCCTCTTTGTGCTTGCAATGGCAATGAGTAGAACATCATTGAAACATTTAAGGGGCTGCTGGATGGATACACCAGAGGGGGAGTAATGTGGGAGGAGGCTTGTGGATGATGACCGGTACTGTGGGAGGGGCTGCACTGAGGGAGTGTCTCACTGTGGGAGGGAAGCAACCGAGTGCTGCGCTTTTAAGATGTCGTATTGTGGGTGAGATTTTAAACGGAGGTCCTGCCTGCCACCTTTTCTGCAGGTGCAGCATTCCACAGTAATTCGAGCCAGGCAGGGGCATTCCCATTGCTAAAAGTGATCGTTTGGATCTCGTGAGCATCACCTGTGTGCCATGATTTTTCCCCTTTTCAGAAGGTACTTCATTGACTGTAAAATGCACTAGGAAGTCCTGTGGTAGGTGTGGTATGAGTGCCTTTCTCTCTAACTGTGAGTCAGAGTGGGTGAGCAGCAGAGTCTGTCCTGTGTTATTTTTCTCCCCAGAGGAAGCGAGGCTCAGGGTCCTGGCTGCATTACCCCGAGCTTGGTTGTATCCCAATGTGACAGTTAAAATTCATTTCCACCACAGCTTCCATGGTGTCAGAAACGTGGAACTGTGTGGCCTCCACTCCTCACTTGCCCCGTCCCTCCCTAGTCCACGGGAAGGGAGATGGCAAGGTCACTTCAACAAAGATTGTTCTGGGGTTGGGGCAGGAAACAAACTGCTGGAGGAACTCAGCAGGTCAGGCCCTGGTGCAGGGTCACAACCTGAGATGTCGACTATTCCACTTCCTCCACAGGTGCTGCTTGACCCTCTGGGTTCCTCCAGCAGTTGGTTGTTTTTTGCTCCAGGTTCCAGCATCTACAGTCTTTTGTGTCTCTGTTCTGGGACTGGTTTTGTGAATTGCTCCATCTTTTGTCATTTACTGGGCAGGTGCTGCAGAATATTCTTGACACAGAGTGCGACTATGCGGAGGAACTAACGATGCTTCTGTCAACTTTCCTGCGACCACTACAAGCCAGCGACAAGTGAGATCAGTTTCTGTGACTTTTAGGGCAAAGTGTGGTTATAATTTTTGTCAGCTTTTCACTTTCTGAGTTAAAACATGGAACAGTACCAGAACAGGCCCTTGGGTCCACAATGTTGTGCCAAACAAATTAAACTAGCAATCAAATGCTCAACTAAATTAGACCCTTCTGCCTACACAATGTCCATATCCTTTTCCTGCACATTCATGTGCCTATCCAAGAGCCTCCCGAACACCTCCATCGCATCTGCTTCCACCACGACTCCAGGCACCCACTGTGCTCTATTTTTAAAAAAAAACTTGCTCCACATATCTCCCTTGAACTTATCTCTCACTTTAAATGCATGCCCTCCAGCACTAGACACTTCGATCCTGGGAAAAAGATACTGGCTGTCTACACTATCTATGCTCCTCATAATCTTTTAAACCTCTATCTTATCAGTCTCTGCTGCTCCGGAGAAAACAACCCAAGTTTGTCCAACCTCTCCTCTCAGCACATGCCCTCCAATCCAGGCAGCATCCGGTAAACCTCCTCTGCACCCCCTCCAAATTCCCAACACCCCTCCCATAATGGGATGACTAGAATTGAATGCAATATTCCAGATGCAGCCCAACTAGAGTTTTATAAAGTTGCAACACAACCTCTTGACTCTTGAACTCATTGCCTCGACTAATAAAGGCAAGCATGCCATATGCTGCCATTACCATCCTATCAACCTGTGTAGCTGCTTTCTGGGAGCTATGGACTTGGACCCCAAGATCCCCCTGCACTTCAACACTGTTAAGGGTCTTGCCATTACATTTGAATAAAGCTGAGTTCTCTGAGAACTTTGTACAAATGAGGTGTGTGGTAGAACAAAGAGACCTGGGAATATAGATCCATAATTCCTTAAGTGGCGTCGCAGGTAGATAGGGTTGTAAAGAGAACTTTTGGCACATTGGCCTTCATAAATCAGGGTGTTGAGTACAGGAGTTGGGATGTTATGTTGAAGTTGTACAAGATGTTGGTGAGGCTGAATTTAGAGTATTGTGTGCAGTTCTGGTCACCTACATACAGGAAAGATATCAATAAGCTTGAAAGAGTGCAGAGAAAATTTACAAGGATGTTGCCGAAAACCTGAGTTATAAGGGAAAGGTTGAATAGGTTAGGACTTTATTCCCTGGAGCGCAGGAGAATGAGGGGAGATCTTACAACGGTATACAAAATTGAGGGGTATAGATGGGGTGAATGCGTGCAAGCTTCCCCCCTCAGTTTGAGTGAGACTAGAAATAGAGGTCATAGGTTGGGTGAAATATTTAAGGGGAATCTGAGGGGAAACGTCACTCAGAGGGTGGTGCGAGTGTGGAACAAGCTGCCAGCGGAATTGGTAGCTGCAGGTTCAGTTGTAACGCTGTAGTACTCTGACTCTAAATAGTGAAGTAAACACATTTAGGAACACAAGACGGGACGACACTGAACAATGTGTTAATGAGTATTTCAGACCCAGTGTATTTATAATAGTATCTTCAATGTGGAGGAACATTGCTACCTGGCTAGCATAAAATTCGACCCTGAGTTTAGGCAGATTCAGAGTACAGAGGAGGATGTAAAGATCATATTGACAAGCTGAGTTAGTGGGCAAGGACATAGAATATTAAGTGGGAAAAACGTGAGCTATCCACAAAACAAAAGCAGAGTATTTGTTCAACATTTTTTACTTTCATTGTTTATGTTCAAAGGGACCTGATGTCCTTATCTACAAGCATTGAAGGCCAGCTTGCAGGTACATATGTGGTTAGGAGGGCAAAGGTTACATTATACTTTATTATGAGAGTTTGATACAGGAGTAAAATTGTCTTGCAGCAATTAAATGGGGCCATGGTGAGATCGCACCAAGAGTATTATGTACAGTTTGGTCTCTTTCACTAATAAAGTATAACCCTGCCATAGAGGGAGTGCAGTGAATATTCACTGACTGGTTCCAGAAACAGTGGTTTATGAGGAGGGATCAGGTAACTTTGGGCTGTATTTTCCATATTTAGAAGAATAAGGGCAGATATCATCAACATTCTTAAAGGGGTGTGACAGACTGGATGCAGGGACAATGTTCCTCCAGACTGAGGAGTCTAGGACAAGGGAGCATGCTCAGAATAAGGGGTAGTCCTTTTAGGATGGAGATGAGGTCAATTTTCTTCATTCAGAGGGTGTGAATCTTTGGAATTTTCTACCTGTGTGCAGTCAGTCCTGGAATTGATTTAATATCAAAATTGATAGATTTCTGGATATTATGGGGATAATGCAGGAAATTGCCTTGGAGGTAGATCTTCAGCCATGATCTTGTTGAATGGTGGAGAAGGCACAAAAGGTTGAATTGTCTCCTCCTATTTCTTATTAGCTGCATATTTGGACACGTGATCAAAGACTGATGGAGAGGGAGTTCCAGCACTTGGTAGTTGAAGGCACAACTGCCAGTGAAGCAGTGATCAATTGACTGGCATTGGCAGAGTGTGGGAATCTTGGAGGGCTGGAGGAGGTTAGAGAGGGTGAGGCCATTGAGAATTTTGTGCTTAATGATAGAAATTTGAAAATTGTTTTGCAAATCAGTGTAAATCAGTAAGTAGGGGTGATGATGAATGGGACGATGCTCATTAGCACGAGTTTATGGAGGGAAGGTGGGAGAGACCAGCAGGAGTGTGTTTGTAGGTTACACTGGCGTGGATGAGAAAGCTTCAGTCTGAAGCTGTCAGATTGTAATAAAAACTCCTTTAGGGAAGGAAACTAGTGGTCTTGAGCTGATCTGGCAGAAGTCTGGTGCTTATTATTCATACCAAACCGTGACTGAAGGCAATGACTGGTGGACAGGGGATCCCCAAATTCCGGAAATCTATTTGACATGTATATAGATGGGTATGTGATTGCGTCAAAAATATTGAGCTAATCCTGTATGTTACATTTTCAGGTTAAGTGTTACTGAAATGACATCCTTGATGGGAAACCTGGAGGACATTTGTTCTTTCCAGCAAAGCCTTGTTCAGTCTTTAGAAGATTGCACCAAGTGAGTGACTGAGAAGGGGATGAGTAAGTTTCTGCAAATGATCTTACTGCTGTCTTTAGTTCCAGCTGGAGCACAGCTGATGAAATGCAGGTTGAGTAATCTGGTTTATCTGTCCATGTCAACAGGTTGTTGTGCTTTTTCTCTTGCTCTCACTTCCCATCTTCTGTTGGGAAGCAGAGGTCACAGTGCCTTGGTGACTTTTTGGAGGTCACAGAAGGTCTTGTCTACTTGATCACAGCATTCCAGTTGGCACTGAGCAGCCCTGGAACCAGTGCTTTCTCTTGTCTCAACCTGTGTGATGAAACTATGATTTCTGATGCATTTTACAACCTCAGGACAGTCCAACATGCTTTATACCCAATAATGTGCTTTAGAAGTGATGTCATTGTTGCAATGCTGGAAACATGTCAGCCACCTGCACAAAGCAAGTTCAGTAACAGCGACTTGATGATGCCTTCAATGGGGGGGTAGATATCAACCAGGGGAAAGTCCTTGTTCTTCCAGTAGACCTCTGGGATTCCATGATCCTCCTGAAAGGACAGTTGGTGTCTCAGTTTAAGTAACAGAAAGCACAGTGCTGCTTCAGTACAGCTTCCTCTGTGTTACCCCAGGTTGTCCATCTGGCATGCTCCCTCAGTGATGCCTTTTTTGCGTGGTACTGCCTCAGTGTTTCCTTCCCAATGTCCATAACTTAATCTTTTATGAGATTTTATAAGATTTGAGTCCTGAAATGGTTGACACCGGGAGAATGTAGCGATTGGTGTCAAGGCATGTGTGAACTGAATCCTTAGTTTGTTGCTGTGTTTACATTGATGATAGCAGTGCACAGAATTTCATGATGGACTGGGAATGCAACGTACAAGTCAACAGTTCCTTTCAAATTGCACATCATCCTGACCTGGGAATGTATTGGTGTTCCTTCATTGTTGTTGGGTCAAAATCCTGAAACTCCTGGGCTAATAGGTCTGTGGAACTACTTTCACTACTGGACTGCTGTGGAACTAAAGATAGTTTCTTGTACCTTCAGTGATCAATGGGTGATGAATGCTACATTTGCCTGTGATGCCCTCCTCCAGTAAATTAATAAATATCAAACTGAAAATGAAGGATTGGCTATCCTTTAAATTTCAATTAATTGGTTAGTCATTAAACTTTATTTATAAAAGTAAACATAAGCTTGCCTTGTGCCCTAACGTTAACAAAAGTGTTGCAAGCACTCGGCAGGTCAGGTGGCATCTGTAGAAAGAGGAACAGTTAATGTTTCAGGTTAGGACTGTTTTGATGAGTCTTTAACCTGAACCATTAACTCTGCTTCTCCTCCCACAGACCCTGCCTGACCTGCTAGGTGTTTCTAGCATTTTTTTTTCTAGTTTAGATTGCCAGCATCTGCAGTTTTTGGTTTTCATTTGCCTTGTGTTCTGTTGGTTTGTGTGTGCAGGTTACCTGAATCACAGCAGAAAGTTGGGGGCTGCTTTGCAAATCTAATGTCACAGATGAAAAGTCTGTATCTTGCATATTGTGCCAACCATCCCTGGGCTGTTAATGTCCTCACAGAGTACAGGTATGTGATTTAACCCTGTGGGCAGAGGAATGAAGGGAATAAAAACTGTAAGGGAGCAGAAATTCCAAGCGTCTACTCTCAGCCCTGAGCTTTGCCCAGTGGTGTGGCATGTGTGGTGTATCTGACATGTCTAAAAATGGGGGTATTGATGGGTGTGGTGTGTGAGGGAATGTGTCTGAGGAGGCCCAGGGGATGTGTGCAAGAGAATGTGTATGTGAAGGGGCCTGTGTGCTGAGGGATCATTTGTAAGGGAGCATGTATGTGAAGGAGGCTGTGTGCTGAGGAAAGGTGTGTGAAGGAACATGAATGTTGGGTGGGGTGGGATATGTGAGCACGTGTGTATAGAGGGGGTTGTGTGCTGACAGAGGGTGTGTGAAGGAACAAATGGGCTTTACACCCCTGGTATTTGAGCATCTCCATCAAAAACCCCTTTACCTTGGTTTGCGCTCTGTCAGAGAAACTGGAGTGTTGGTGGGGTTCAGAAGTAACTAAAGTCATTTTCTGAGCTGTTTTGTTGCCTTCAGTGAGGAACTGGGGGAGTTTATGGAAATGAAAGGAGCAACAAGTCCTGGAATCCTCGTGCTCACCACCAGCCTGAGCAAACCCTTCATGAGACTGGACAAATACCCAACTCTACTGAAGGAACTGGAGCGTCACATGGAGGTAAAAGATTCCTAATTGCTAATGGTGCTTATCTCTGCAAACATGGAACTATTCAGGGACAGTTTTGAAGTTCATCATCTCCTAGGTTCATTGACGTGGATGTGCAAGTGTGCACCCTGGCCTTTGACAAGTTGGGTATTTTGATGGTTGACTGTTTCACAGTAGGCAAGCCCATCCAGCCAGACCAGTCCCAGCTTGTGGAATGGGTGAATTAAATTCCTAAAGATTTCCTGACCACCAATTCTAAATGTTTAATGTGTTCATTTGTCCTTTGCCATAGCAATCCCACCCAGATTGGTCTGACATCCAGAAATCCATGACTGCCTTCAAAGCTCTTTCGGTAAGGTGCAAGTACCAACTGCTGCTGCTCATTGGTTATGAGTCTTTGCGTAATGAATTGTTAGAGTTTTGGGGTTGAATCTTCGGGAGTTAGATTTGAACTGATTAATTTATGTTTAACTTAACTGAGAAATGGCAATTTGTTTCTCTTGTGTTTCATTAAATAATTATATAAACCTGGTACACCAAGCATTCATTGCTCAACATCCTGGATCACTCAATGTTTTTCCACTTGTGTATTCTTACCTTTAATACTGCCAGTGTAGATCAGTGTTCCCTGGAAAAACTGGCAGAGCACCTGAACCGCTGATACCCAAGCCCAAAATGGGAGGATCAGCACTTCACAGGTCTGTGGGGTGGACTTATTCTAGTCAGGTTGACATTTATTGTCACTGGCTCAGGGAAGGTCACTGCTGGCAAGTCAGCAGGGAGAGGGTGAGGGCAGATGGGGTAAGTCACTGACAGGTGGTTGGGTGTGTGGTTGCTGTGTTCTGGTCACGCGTTCTCTGCTGGCTGCATAGAGCAGATCACCGCCAGCATGTTCTGAGTGATAGTGGCAAGGAGGGAGGTTTTAAATGGGATTTTTCACTTCTGTTGGTAAGCTTTAAATTAGATGGAAAATTTCTGTTCTCAGACCCTAGTGGTTTGTGCATTCAGTAATTAATGTTTAATTCTTTTCTAATAGTCTCAGTGTCAAGAAGTCCGGAAAAGAAAGGAGTTGGAACTCCAGATCCTGACGGAAGCAGTCCATGGCTGGGAGGGCGAAGATATCCAATCCCTGGGCAATGTCATCTATATGTCCCAGCTCATGGTTCAGAGTGGCAACGAGGTAACTTACCTTCTCAGCTCGCTCTTGGCAGCTGCAGGGATTGTTGTAACTCCAGTCTCCCTCCTTAGATGAGGTTCTCCATCCCACTCCCTGTTAGCTTCCTGGATCCTGCTCTCTCCATTATTGTGGGCTCCTAGATCCAGTGATGGGAAGTGAATAGCATCATCAGTTGCTCTTGTGCTACGTGTGGGTCTTCCTTCTGTGTGGTGGATCAGGGTTTTGTCCTGTTTGAACAGTTAAGTTTCAAATTATTGATCCCACTTCTCATCACTGCTGAATAAAATTAGGAAATGATCTGTGAATTTCCTGTTTCCTGGGACAAAGTGAAATGAAAGATTAACTGAACATTAATTTATAAACAGTGTTTGCAGCTGATTATCATTGCCACAGTTTGGTGGGGTTTGTCAGATTCCTACCAACTGCAGAATGAAATTTCCTGCTCTTCCCTTCCACTTTCCAGATGGGATTCTGTGCTGCGTTGCAGAGCTCTGAGTCTGGGAGTTGTAAGCAAGATTTTCCTTTCTCTCTTGTCTCAGTCTGAGGAAACGTGAAGGTTTGGGGAGGCACAATGCAGGGCTGGAATGTTCAGGTTTGAGGGGTTTGTGGTTTCTCCAAGCTCACTTCCCTAACTGGGGGAAACCCTGGAACAAACGTGTTTCCACTGTTCCCACTGGGATACACCATGTGTAGTTGATGGGCATCCCTGCGTAATAATTTTTCTCTCCATCAGCCACCGATCTTTGTGGCTGCAGAATGAGAGTGGTCATTAATTGCTTCTAATGTTCCTTTTTTAGGAGAAATGTGAGAGATATTTTCTCCTATTTCCACATGTCCTTCTCATGCTGTCTGCCAGTCCCAGGATGAGTGGTTTCATTTATCAGGTGAGGGAATCTCACTTACTGCTTTGTTAGTTGACCATTTGCAAAAACAGTGTCTATGGTCTGTAAAAACGTGTATAAAGTCCTCCTCTCCTGTAGGAATAGAACTGATATTCCAGATTAACATCGCAACCTCGCTCCATTACTACCTGTTGTATGTTCAATCCTTCTGGATTGGTGAAAGTATCTTCTGTTAAGCATGAACTTGTCAGGAAGTTGAAATGCTGTTAGTGTGTGTGATAAAATGACTGCTACCTGGCAATAGAGATTTATGATGACGCTTAGAATATATGCCTGAATCCATTGATATCTGTTACTTTATTCTTAATAAAATGTAACTACTTCACCCAGAGGGTGATGGGAACATGGAGCTCACTCCTGGTAGGTTGATAGTGTGAGACACAATCAGGTCAGGGAAGCTGGTGTGGAGCAAAGCAACCATGGGCAATTTGATTTGACAATTAGGCTGTTTCCATGTTGTAAATGTGAACATTCTTTATTGTACAAACCCACACGTTTCATGATCGTCAAAGTTGTCCCTGTTCTTCTATTCCCCTGGCTGCCTTCCATTTCTTTAGTAAGCAGTGTGCAGTTTGATTATTCAGTTCTGTTACGTTTTGACTTGTCCTGTAATTTCTCTCACTTCATGGGCAATGTTTGATAGTTGAGGTGTATAGATGAGAAACCAATGAGGTCCAGGCATAGATCCCTGTGGTAATCAGTGCAAACATTTCACCAGTAAGATAACATGTATGAAACTCTGCTGTTTTCTGCAAACAACCTTTCAACTGTGCAACCTGAGGCTTAATGAAGTGTGCCTTAAATACTTGCACCAAGTCAACAGGTGTCAGCAATTGAGTTCTGAATGCATTTCTTCCTGATAATAACCATGGAGCATGTTACGATATTTACCATAAAGAAGTTATATAATTGTATATCGTTGATATAACTGTGTTTATTACAGGTTATTGCTGTCAGCTTGTAGATGTGATTAAAATTCTTATAAATGAAAAGCTGGATGTATTAATCATAGGTGCTGGTTGAGAGAATGATGCTCAATGTTTGAAAGGTATAATATCAACTTATCAGCTTTACTTGGTTATTAGGGGAAATTGCCATTAACAGGATTAACCGTTACCAAGTTAGAGGACAGTGATGAAAACAAGAACACCTTTGAAATTACTGGTGAGTTAATTAATTTTGTCCAGAATTTTTGTTGTACTCTTGCCTTCCTCTGCAAACACAGCTGGGAGTCTGCTGCTCAGTTTTGGCATCCACTGTGATGAGCAGTGACTTAGGAAGAGTGGTCTGTGAGACCAACTCTCAGCTCCATCCTGATGAGACCAGACCCTCAAACCAGCTGGATGAATGAGTTCTTCTTTTAACACACTCTTGCTTTCAGTGCTTACTGGTAATTTCAAATCACAAAAGTCACAAAGAACCTAACGTGACCGCATGACTGGTTTTGAGCTAATTCAGTAAATTAACTTGGACTTGTGTACCTGATATGAAGCTTCATGGGGACAGGAGAATGGATCAGAGGTTGGGCTACAACATTTGGAATGGTCACTTCTTGGGACTACATGGTTTGGGCCTCATTGAATTAACCCTTGGGGGAGGGGGAATACTGCCAGATAAAATAGAAGCAAATCCACAGATATTTTATAATTAGATACAGAGCAAGAGGAAAGAGATGGGCCTATTAGGGACCAAAAAGGCAACTTGGTGTGGAGGCAGAGGAGAAGAATAAGATTTTTAATGAATACTTTACAACCATCTTCACAAACGAGATGGATGATATTGACTTTGTGGTTAAGGAGGAAGTATGTGAAAATACTGAATGGGATGAACACAATGGAGATGAAGTATTGAGGGATTTATCAGCATTTGCCAGGGCTGGACAGAAGTAGTGCAGCGTAAGCACGGTTACTCATTTCTTTAGTAAATCATTCTGGGGATAGGGCAAGGCCAAGTTACATTGTCCATCCCTAATTAACCTTGAAGGTGGGTGGTGAGCAGCTGTAGTTGTGTGTTGAAGATACTCCCACAGTGAAGGAGTTCCAGGAGCTTCACTCAGTGCATTTCCAAGACAAGTGTGAGGAGGCACTGAGGGTGGTAGTATCCATGTACCTGCTGGTGGCTTGGTGAGTACAGTTCAAACACTGTAATCTGAGTCTTGCCAGGCTTATCCTTGTCACACCAGCTGTTTCTGAACTGTGACACTGGACCAAGCTGTATGTGTAATCTCAACTTTTGAGGCAGCAGGTTTTTTAATTGCATTGCAAGGGAAACATGACAAATCTGTATCTGAAATTGACCTGTGCACCTCTTTGCAGAAGTATGATTGAACGGATTTTGGTGTCGTGTTAAGCCACCAGGATATGCAGGAATGGGTAGACCATCTTCAGAAAGCAGACGAAAGCCCCAAGTGTGGGAGTGGTGAGGCAGCAGTCTGTGCCATGTCCACACAGTAAGTGGAAAGAAGGCAACCATTGATGGGATTGCAGTATTTTAAATACCTCTTCCTGGGGCTCACTGGTCTGCTTTGAGCTGCAACAACACTGGGTGGGATATCTCAACCTGGTGAGCTTTTAACAAGAATTTTAAGGGGGAATTCCCTGATCACCAGCAGGAAGTTGGGAATTTCTTCCTGTGGACTAACTTGGGACTGTGTTCTAAAGCTTGTATTGAGGTAGAGATAAATAACATAAGATCAAAACACAAACTGTGTAGTTTCTACATAAGAGATCAGTTCCTAGTGCCAGGCTTATGTCCAGGCATTGAGATGCCAATGACTTCTGATGTGCCCCAATATGTGGTGGTTGCTCTCTCAGAATTGATGGCATGCTGTCTCTTGGAAGCCCATTTTGTCTGAAGTGAGGAGCGCTTTCCCCCTAGAGGAGGGTGGTAAATCTGTAGAATTAACTGTCCTTCAAATCTGAGGTGGGCGGATTTGTGGATATTGTGGAATCAAGGGATCTGGAGGCAGACCAAGAAAGGTTCCAGGTTGAGGACCAGCCATGATTTTTTTCAATGGCAAAGTAGGTTTGAGTCATTGAATGACCTACTCTTGATCCTTCTGTTTATGTTCTTATTTATTGAGCATTCCTTTGTCTTGAGGCAGCTTCCCAAGTCCATTATTTCATACTTCTCCAAATTGCACTCCGTTTGCTACAATCCTACCCACCTGGTTAGTCCATTGATGTCTTCATGTGGTCAGAATCTTTCCTCCTCATTGTTAACCACTGGCCCAGTTTTGGCAACATCTACAACAACTTTACAATAGCAAGGTGCTGCCTGATCTGAGCATTTCCAGCACTGTTTTTATTTCAGAATTCCAGTATCTGCTGTTTTTCTGCTTTTCTTTATCATGCTCCCAGTAAGTTTAATTTAAGTTGCTAAGTGCTACAAGCAGCAAGGGACCTGTGGAACCTCACTGGAAACAGCCTTCCATCCACCATTCTCCTCTACTGCTTGCCTCTCACCCTTTGGTCCAATTTGCTACTCTCCCTTGGATCCCATGAGCTTTCTGTTTTGTTTTTATGAACCAGCATGCCTTTTAGGTACCTGGCTAAAAACCTGGTTAGGGGCCATGTAGACTATATCAAATACACTGCCCTTATTGATACTCCTTGATACCTTATTAAACAAAACTGAGTTAGTCAGTCACCAGTGTTATTCAATGTAGTTACCTCAGCCCATGCTGGATTTAGTCTGTGCCTTTCCAAAACAAAGGTTTATAACTGTCCCTCAAGACCTGACTGCCCATCACCAAATTCAAGTAATTCACCTACAGTTACATGTTTTAATCCCTTCCTCCCTTTTTACAGCCCCTACTGGTGTACAGCTTTGGTCACCTCGTGATAGAAGACGAGGAAAACTGGAAAGAGTGCAGAAAAGATTACAAGGATGTTGCCCAGTATTAGAGGGCCTGAGTTTATAGGGAGAGGTTGTCTTTAAGGCAGGCTCAGTCTTTATTCCTTGGAACACAGGAGAATGAGGGGCTGACTTATAGAAATGCTTAAAATTATGAGAGGCATAGATAAGGTAGATGTCTTTTCCCCAGGGTAGGGGAGTCCAAAACTATGGGGCACAGATTTAGGGTGAGAGAGGGAAATTTAAAAGGGAAACTGAGGGGCAACTTTTCCACACACACAGGTTGGTGAGTTTATGGAACAAGCTGCTAGATGAAGTGGTTAAGGCAGGTACAATAGTATCATTTAGAAAGCACTTGGATAGTTACACGGAGGGGTAGAGTTTAGAGAGATATGGGCCGAACGCAGGAAATTGGACTAGCTGGGTCTGGCACTATGGTTGGCATTGGACTGGTTGGGCCGAAAGGCTGTATCTGTGCTATATTGCTCTATAACTCTCAGTGACGTAATGTTAGTAGTGCTTTAAACCCTCTACACTACTCTACTGTCAAGGAAGGCTTGGAAAATGATGGGCAGAGTCCCTGCGGTTTCCTCCCCTGCTTTTAACAACTGGGTCCAGCCCTGGCGATTTATCTACTTCCAAGTGCTGCTAAATCCCTTGATTGTTTCTTATTGTGTTTATCCATCCAATAGTTCACACCCTTCCTCCTTAACCACAATGTCAATGTCAATGTCATTCATCTCTTTTGTGAAGAAATTTGCAAAGTATTCATTAAAAATCTTATCCATCTCTGTTGACCTTTTGGTCTCTAATAGACCCAACACTTGGTTATCCTCTTGCTCTGTATGTAATTATAAAATATTTGTGGATTTTCTTTGATTTTATCTGCCAGTATTTCTTTTCATGCCCTCTCTGAGCTTTCCGAATTTCCCTTCTGACTTCACCCCTTCACCTGCTGCACTTTCTGCAGTATTGAGCTCTCGGTATCTGGTTGCAGTGTTCCTTTTTTTTGTTTGCCTTGCCTTTTCCTTGATGCACCTTGTCATTCAGGGCATCTGAATTTGGCAGACCCATCCTTTTTAGTGGGACATGTTTTACCCTGAACTCCTTGACTTCTCCTACGAATACGTCCCATTGCTGACCCTGATTTTCCTTTATGTAGCTGGTTCCAATTTACTGCTGTTAAATTTGCTTCTCATTGGGGTGACGTCTGCCTTCTCCGGTTTATAACTTTTATCTCTATTTTATGTTTGTTATTTTTATAACCATGCTAAATCAAACTGAATTATGATTACTGTCACAGGGATCTTCACCCAGTTGGTATTGCTTCCACCTGCCCAGCTTCATTCCCTGAAACTACATCCAGCATTGGCCTGCTTGAGGTGGGCTTACTTACATACTGCCTGGCAAAGTTTGCCTGAATGCAATGTAGTAATCCTGTGCCCTGTATACCTATTACACTGATGGGTAACCTAGTGAATCACTGAAACTTGCCCCTTTCCTCCTCTACCTTCCTCAAACTGTTTGGATTACATGGAACTTGCATTTCATTGGCTAAAAACTATCTCTGCCCTGCTGGTGTCAGAGTTCTGCCCTTGACTCACTCCATCGACCCAGTCTCAGAGCTCTGATCCCACCTCGGGGCTTTGGGTATGTGAGAGATCAGATGTCTATGTAGTTCCTGCGCCATGTGGGGAATGAATGGTGGTGATGCTCTCTCATGTTAGAATCATGTTAATCAAAGTTAATTCCTAACTAAGCACTAATGTACGACGTGTTCCATACACAGCTTCCATTGCACCCTGTGACACCAATCAACAAGCATTCTGATGGGTATCCAATATCTGTGACTCCACCCTACCATACCCTTCCTCATCCTTCCCTGCACGGGACGTCCCACAGTACGCTGAGCTGGGGACCTCTGGAACCCCCCAAGATGCCAAAGCCATGGAGTTTGAGCTGCCTCCGACCTGCTGCCCCACTGAAGCCTTCAAGCCGCTCTTTGTTATAAGGAGGTTGGTCTTCACTTTCCTTGTATTCTGATGTGAATCTTGAATTTAGTGCATGTTAGATTGTCATATGTGGTGTGTCAGATTCTGAAGAATTTCAAAAAATATAAAATGTTGCTGTGTCTAAATGAGGCTGTTGCATTGGCATAGATCAATTCATTCTCGGTGCATTTTCCCTCAGTCCCACCCCCACCCTCTCAGCCTGAGACAACGCAACATCCTGACATTCCCAAGAACCCTGATACTTGCTCCCACTGTTGTCAAGTCCTTTGTGGTACTAAGGCTTTTGCCCATATTCTTTGACATGCAGCAAACTGGTGATGTTTCTAGTTACTTTGCCTCTGCAGTGCCCCTGGACTTTACACTAATTATATCAACCTGGTTTGCCTCATTAACCTCAGACTTCCAGGCACTGCCACAGCTGATCTATCGCTAATGGCACATGTGTATTTTTGTGCAGGACCTCAGCAGGAGCCCCAAACCATGAAGAAGCTGCTTCCCAAACGGAAACCAGAAAGGAAACCCTCTGACGAGGAATTTGCACTGAGGAAAAGTATGTTGACTGTCTCTGCCGTGTTTTTCTTCTTCCTGTGTCCTGATTTTATGACCTTCATTCTCCTGGTTTTGACTATTTTTTTAGCTTTACTTTGTCTCTGGCCAGCTACAGGATGAGCAGTTGGTAGAAAGCCTGAATATTTTTAATTCTCCTAAGCAAAGAGAGCTGGAACATATTGCTCTACTTTAAATTGTGTTGCTTGCAAAGTTAACATAGCATTTCTCAATGTCTGGTTTGTCTAGCTATTAAACCAATAACTTGAGAAACATAATTAGCACTCTAATCAGAAAAGAGCATTGGGTGAGATTTTCTGTCCATAGTCCCCACCTCCATACCCAAGCATTCTGAACTGATCTGTTCAACAGAAATGATACAGAAGGATGTGTTTCAACATTCACTGGCTGAGGAGGGAGTCATTTCACTGAGGGTTCAGCTGCTCACCTGTGTGTGGGCAATGCTAATGATTTCTGAATCTGATCTCCAGGGTTGCTTTGAGGAAGGAAACGTCCTGTTGTGGTTAGAACAAACCAATACCATTGTCAGAGGATGGGAGATGATAGAGGCAAGGAAAGACTAGGTTTGTTGAGGTAGAGTGAACGGGTAAAGGGTCAGAAGTACTAGCTTAGTGGAAGGAGGAGCAATAACTTGTTTTCTTTGTCATGTTCCTCCACCAGTGGGGTTGATGGTTCCCTAGAAATGAACGTGGTCCATTTTGGGGGGCTGAGCTGGTTCAACAGGCCTTCACAGTATTGGTTGGGAATTCAATCTTGTTTAGTGTGGAGGTAGAGAGATCCGTGCCTTCACAGGGAGCGGGGCTTCACTGAGTAGATATCAGTGTTCTTGGCCAATGCCTGTGCCATAGGTATTTGTTAGATTGTGACCACCATCTCATTAAACTTGGTAGCAACTGTTAGGTGACTGACACTGGCAAAACTGCTGATAAATGTGCACAAAGTGGGTCAAGGGGGAAGGAGTAACCAGCCTCCAGTTTGATATTGAAGCCCAATGTGCCTTGGACTTGGGCCACCTTCGGCAAGCAGCTCAAAGGCTCAGCCCGGTTAGCAAATTTGATCTTTGGGTTTTGGATCTGTAGTTATTTCGAAGCCAGAAACACACTGGTGTCATCAATCCAATGTCTGTATTTTGTGACTTGTCTTCTACCAGGGTTTTATTCTTTATTACCCAGGCACAGCAGCTTCTTGAAGAAGATGCACAAATATTGAAAGTTATTGAAGCTTACTGCACTAGTGCCAAAACCCGTCAGACTCTGAACTCAAGTAAGTGATGAGCTTTTTGTTCTATAGAACCTTAATTTAGAACCAGTGGAATCAGATTCAATAGAGGTGCACTTTCAGTCATTCAGGATCTTGATTATTTTGTATCGATGTCCATAATAATCTGCGTAAAAGTAAAACGGGGAAGAAATCTAAAATGGGTAACGATTGTCAAAGTACTGAGCAGGTTGGGCAGCGTCCAGAGTGAAGCAGTTAACATTTCATCTCACCTGCTGTCTGACCTGCTAGATGTTTCCAGCTATTGTATCTTTGTGTGGCAGAGTTTTCAAAATAGTGTTGTTAGTGAATTGATCTTTTTGTATTTCAAAGCAAGATTTTTAATCCACATTTGTTCTACTTTCATATGCTAAAGTTTAATGTTCATTCCATGAAGGAAATGGAATCTTCCCATTGTTAATTACAGTTAGAAAGTCAGATTGGATATCAACAGGATGATTGTGCATTATATTTTGAAGCTCAGCAGAATTGTGTTTCTGTCTTACTGTGAATGCTGAATCTGTAGCCCAGAAGGAGCAACTTCTGTTTCACAAGTATAGGTTTAAAGATCTATATATCTTTTAAATTCCGTATGAGACTAGTGTGCTGCTTCACCAAACACACACACCTTGCACACATACAGGTCCTGTCTTTGAATGTTGGTGTTACTTACTAAATCAAGATGATCCCTTTCCCAAGTATCTGAAGTCTGTTTTAGTATAGATTGAAATTGGACTCCAGGTGATGAATAATGACCATTGCCATGGTTGGTCATTTATGAATTGAAGCCACAAGGGCTTTTAATAACTTAATGATTAAAGAGTAGCCTTGGTAATTGTGGAGCTAGATAATATTGTGATAGTCGGTAAAATATCCCAGAAATGGGACGAACCTTTAAGCC
This sequence comes from Pristis pectinata, assembly GCF_009764475.1. Classification (NCBI taxonomy): domain Eukaryota; kingdom Metazoa; phylum Chordata; class Chondrichthyes; order Rhinopristiformes; family Pristidae; genus Pristis; species Pristis pectinata. The sequence continues at coordinate 87,651,580 of NC_067415.1, forward strand.
CTTTGAACCCACCTTATCATCTGGTTGGATTCTTTGTTCTGACTCTATCCACATGTCTTGGCTCAATGTTCTTCAGCATCTCCCTTCTCCCTATAAAATCCATAAAACTTCTGAAAACTGCATTGACTCTGGGGAGAGTTCCAGGTTTTGCTTTGTGAAGGAATACCTTGTAACATCACTATCAGCTGGGCTAGGCATTAAATATTTGTGATAAATGTAAAGGAGCATCAGAGAGAAATATCTTTTGGTTCTGGTTATTATCTTAAGGTTGAGGCTGAGATCCATGATCTGGTCTTTGTGTTTTTATTTAAATCCATAAGCTGTTCGATTGTATTCCAAGCAGATCGAATAATGTGAAGTGGGAAAAACTAAGGCATTTGTACATACAGCAGCGATTCAAGAAGACAGCTCATTACCACCTTAAGGGCAATTAAGCATGTGCAATGACATTTCCTGGCTAGTGAGAATGTATACTGAAATGCAATTTTCCATCTCTGCCCAACCCCCCCCCTCTACTGAAAGCAGTGTGCTGGAAAACACTCAGCACATCAGAAACATCTGTCAAGGGAGGAAGCGAGTTGATGCTGCAGACCGATGACCTTTCATTCTATCAGTGGGTATTATAAGTATTTGTTTGACAGCATTTCCAGTAATTGCAACCCATACAGCCCAACTCCCGGTTGGAGGTACTAGTGATGCCTTGCTAGTGCAGTGTTTGCCACCACACCTCCTGTGTCAAGTGCATATGCTGTCTTTAGTCTTCAGCCTAATTTATCCTATTTAAATCCTGGAATATGAGATTTAGTGATTTCTGATCTACGTAGTTTTTTTGGTGATTTCTGATTTATTTGTGAAAACACTGCATGTGGTCAAATAGCAAAAGACCTGCAGGTGTTGGAAATCTGAACTAAAACCAGAAAATGCTGGGAATACTTGGCAGGTCCATGGGGGTCTGTGAAGAGAGAAATCAGGGTCGATGTTTCAGGTCAATGTTCTTCCATCAGAAAAAAGTTAGAAACAAAACATTTTTAGGGAACTGGGCAAGTTGGAGAGAACAAGGACACATCTGTGATAGGATGGAGACCGAGAGAAGTGGCTGTACTGGCTGAGAGAGGTCATTAAACCTTGTTAATATCATCTGATCCGTTGGATGAAGCTGTACAAAGGTGAATGAACATTGGAGGAGAGGGGAAATAAAAGTGCTGGAACTGTAAGGCACAAAACACTGCAGTTGCTTATAATCTGAAGTAAAAGTAGAATACTGGAAATACTCAGTCAAGTAACATCTATGAAGGGAAGATGGAGTTTGTGTCAAGTTGGAGACACAGTGCAGATGCTGGAGTCTGGAGCAACACAATCTGCTGGAGGAACTCAGCGGGTCAGGCAGTGGAGAGAAGGAATTGTCAATGTTTTGGGCTGGAACCCTGTATTTGGACCTCACCTTTGTCTTCAGTGCAGGGTGAAACTTGGTAGTGAAGGTGATAAAATTGATGAGCAGAAAGGAGCAGAAGCTGTAAGGCTTTCCAGATGGGGGACAGAGGTGTGTAGAGACTGGACATCCATAGTGAAAATGAAATGAGGTCCTAATGTAGGGTTTTGACCTGAAATGTCGACAGTTCCTCTCCCACTCGTTGCCCCCCCGATATATACATAGACACACACACACACACACACACACACACACACACACACACACACACACACACACACACACACACACACACACACACACACACACACACACCTCAACCTGCTGAGTTCCTCCAGCAGTTTGTTTGTAATGTGTCAGTTGATGACCTTTATCAGAACTGATAAAAATTGGAAAGGCTAGTTATCTGAACTTGGTTGAATTCATTATTGAGTTCTGAGGGCTGTAATGTGCCAAGTTGGAAGATGAGGTGCTGTTCCTCGAGCTTGTGTTGGATTTCATTGTAACAATGCAAGAAAACAAAAAAACAGAGGTCAACGTAATAGTGGGGGTAGAGAATTGAAGTGATGGACACTTAAAGTTCAGGGTTACACTTATGGATTGCTGGTACTTTGCAAAGTCAAATCAAATACAGTGATTGCTTTGCAAAGTCAAATCAAATCAAATCAAAAGACTTTGCAAAGTCAAATCAAATTGAGTGATTGCTTTATCAAACACTTTCATTCAGTCCACAAGGACTGAACATCTCTTTCCCATTCTGAATTCCCTGTCTTTGAACTTGCACACTTTTCCAATGAGGGCTTGTGTAAGTGCATCCTCTATCCTCTGGCACTCTGAATTTGACCAGTTTCAGATAATCAGTGTTTTTGTGTCAGACTAGTGGATTGTGGTGGTAGCTCAGCAACCTGTAACATTAACTCTGTTTCCCTCTCCATAGATGCTGCCTGCCCTGCTGAGATCTTCCAGCATTCTCAGATTTTATTTCAGATTTCCAGCAAGTCTCTCAGTTCAGTGTTGTGTCCCCCCCCCCCCCCACCACTGTTTTCATTCCTCCCCCTCTACTTACACCTGCTACAGATCAGCTGTGATTAACGAGCATCTTCCCCTCACAGCTGGCACGGCCACCTTGTGCCATTCAGTCTCTCGGTCTCTGCCCTCACACACATTACCTTCTCTGTACCTCTCCATCACTGCAGCTTAGTGTTTATGACTTCACAGTTCTGATGGAAGGTCACCAGCCTGAAAGATTAATTCTGGTTTCCCTTTCTAGAAATGCTGGAGGACTGCTGATTATTTCTATTACTTTGCATGTGTTTAATGGTAGAAATTGAATCCCAATTAAATAAGCAAAGAATGATGAATCTGAGTGTTTTCATTAAGAGACTGGGGTGCTTTTATAGAGCTTTTCAGTTCAGTGAATATAAAAGAGTAAAAACAAACTGGTGCCAGTGACTGGGTCTTTGGTTGAGATTTTGAACCTTGGAGTTACATTCCAATTTGGAGTGCTGGAGGTAAATAAATTAAAATCGCAAAGGTGCTGGGACATGTAATTTTTGTTTGATTTTGCTCCACTTGGCAGGATAGTTGACTTGCTTGCAGCATCATTCTGTATGTTTGAATGGGATGATGTTAAGGAAAAGATTGAAGTGCTGGTCTAGAGTGAGGGGAGTTACAGAAGAGTAAGAGATTTAGAGCAACAAACAATCTGCTGGAGGAACTCAGTGGGTCAAGCAGCATCTGTGGGGGGGAAAATTGTCAACGTTTTTGGTCAAAAACCTGCATCATGAGCCCTGATGCTGGGTTTCGACCCAAAACATCGACAATTTCTTTCCTCCCACAGATGCTGCTCGACCCACTGTGTTCCTCCAGTAGATTGTTTGTTGCTCCAGATTCCAGCAGCTGCAGTCTCTTGTGTCCCCTTGTGAGATATTTAGGTTGGAGTTCAGGGCAATTTCACTTAGAGTTTGTATGGTTGCGAAAATGTGACCAGTGTTGGTTAAATGAAATGAGACCACACATTTAAAAATAGGTTTAAGAGGAAGTTTAAGCAAAGGGGAATATGGGAAGAAGTAGGTTCACAGGGTTAGGTTATTGTTCATGTATAGGATAAATACCAGTGTGAACTGGATGGGCAGTATGGCCTGTTGCTTTGCACCTTCTAATGAAGGTCCTGACTGGTTGTTGTGGAGGTCTGGGACAACCTGTAGGAAGACCTTGGTAGCATTCAGGCTTGGGTTGAAAGTGACAAGAAACATTTTAACCACACAAGTTCTAAGCAGTGACTCTCATCAAGGGAGTCTTTAACCATCTTCCCTTTGTTCTTAGGCATTATGAGAGTTGAGTTCCCCTGCCCCAACCTCACCGTCCTGGGGAGGTCACCATGACCAGAAACTTGAGCAGCTACTTAAATACCATGGCTGCAAATACAGGTTACAGGCTGCGAATCTACAGAGAGTGACTAACCACCTAACTCCCCATATCCTTGCTACAAGCTGCAAGAACAAGTCAGGAGTGTGGTGAAATGCTCTCTACTTGCCTGAGTGAGTGTGGGTCCAATACCATTTCAAGAAGCTCAATGATATCCAGAACACAGTTTGCTCAATTAGGCACTCTGCCTCGAACCTAATGCTCTGCACATTGACATTCAAGACTTGCTCAGCAGCATCTCCCAGCCCTGTGTCCTGTTGCAGCTGAAAGAATGATAAGTCACATACCATTCTGACTTGGAAATACATGCCATTCCTTTGTAGCATTTGATCTAAATCATGATCTCCCTTCCCAACAATGGGAGTACCATCACACAGACTGCAATGGTTTAATGTTGGCAGCTCGCCATCACCTTCTTAAGGGCCATTAGACATGAGCAATAAATGTTAACTCTGCCAGCGTTGCCCACACCCTACGAATGAGTAACTAAAACCCTGGTCTTCAATTTGGTCAGTGCCACTGGCTCCCAGTAGCCTTGTCCCTTCAGCTGCCTTTGCTTAGTAATCATGCCCCATGCAGAATGGAGCTGTCTGCTCCTCTTCAGTGCTGGTTCCCTTCACACCCATTGTGTCACTTTAAGTGAAATTATCTTTTCAAAGTCAAGGGGGAAGTGAAACCCTTAATCATGTGGGTTGTCAGTGTGATGCTTGTTGAAGAGCATTGGTAACCAGAGGGTTTAACATCATCTTTTCTTTCTGCATCGGTAAACTCTGCTCATTACAGCCAGTGCCGTATCTGTTGACGTCCCTTCTAATGCTCACTTCCCCTCAGCTTCACAAACCATGCCCCACATTCTCTGCTACCCTACTAACTTGGAGTGGCTGCTTCAGTCCACGGACCTGATGAACAGTATCAACTTTCTTCCATTTCCTTGACATTTCTCAGACTTTGTGCTGACTACTGTATTTATATTGATGTGTTGCAGTGTGGTGTCAACTAATGTGGGAATTGTGTGGATTTTGAGTAATGTTTGGTTTGTAAGGCAATGATTGGTTGGCTCTGCACTCCCAGGAGGTGTGTCGGCTGTGGGAGACTGCATTGAGCTCCTAGATCCATGACTCTCTGCTGGGGGTGAGGGTAAGAGATCAGTCATGTGTCCTCTAATCTGTAGTTGGTTAATGTTCTTTTCAATTAATCAAAGGCTTTTAGTCATTGCATAATCTCAGTCTGAGAGTTTCTGAATCTAACCCTGCTGGTGAACTTGAACCTTTGTCGCTACCTAACAATGTGTTTTCTCTCCTTGTCTTCACTCCACCTTTGCTTTAATTTCACCTTTGGATTGGTTCCTTTGTTTCTCCATTGCCCTGACCCCTCCCCTGCCCTTATGCACCCATCACTTTCCACAAACCACCCTAGCATGGCAGGGGACTGACTTGATGCACAATCATGTTCTGAGTGACGATGACCTATCAAGCTTGGACTCCTCAGCTCGCCGCAGCAGTCTCTCACGCCTCGAACCTGCTGACCTGTCCGAAGATTCTGATTATGACAGTATATGGCTGGCCCACAGTTACCGAACGGGGTCAACAACTCGTAAAAGCTGCTGTTCGTATATTTCTCACCAGAACTAAGAGCTCCAGTTTGTAAGAATTGCTTGTATTAATTGGCTGTTTTATGTTTCCCTGCTGTACCATATCAAAATGTTAATGTGTCAAAGCAAGGTATTTTGGGGGTTCTACTCAAGGCTCCTATTTCTCTTCTCCCTCCCTGTCCTTGATGGTGCTGGGTTGGGCAGTGTAGGAGCACTCACTCTGTGGTTGGCTGGTCTGCACTGCATCAGTAGACCTCAGCACAGTGAGCCAACAGAGGTGGAGCTGCAATTGGCTTCATTCCCTTGATCCAGGGAGGTTCACCAACCGGAGTCCTGCTGCTTATTGGTATCCACTAACCTTCCTGAGGGTGTGGACTCTGGATGTGAAAGAGCTGGCTGATTGAGTCACACGCAGGACAGCATTCAATGTCAACCATGAGGCATGTGCTGCAGGTGAATGGTGGTCCTTGATGACTGAATGCCAGCAAGGATCAAGCATTCTGCTGATGGGACAGGGTAGGGAGCACAGAAGGAAGCGAGTATTTGAATTCAGAGGCTCAGTAGAACCAGAATTATTGAGTTCAACTGAGGTCTTGGCATGTGCCAAACTTGGCAGATATCTAGCAAATCCAAAATGGTATTCTTGCATTCTTTTGCATCTGTTCCTTTGGCTGTTTCCATTTGATATTGTGCTTTCTGCTAATCTTGTTGATAGTCATTTATGTCTCACCAAAATATTTTGGTGGTAGTTGTGTATTGTTTGGTTGATTTTTACTGTTTGATAATGTTTAAAATCAGGAGATGTGCAGGGTCAGTAAGCAGACCACAGTAGTGGGATGTAGTGAATGCATGGCATTGGTGGGGTAAAGAAAAACTCTGTTTGGAAGGCAGAATGTGAGAAACCTTCAGTCAGATTTTTGACCATGAAACACTTGGGAAGTACAAGCTAAATTCTGTGACTTTGCAATTCGGTGCAAGGCTTCACTCATGCTAAAGAAACAAAGACTGACGTGGGATTGTCTACGTGTCAGAATCATGCAGGGTTGTTGAGCCCAGCACTTGTTCCAGAGTTTAATTTCAATCTGAGACTCTACACTGGGAGCTGAGAGTTTTCTAAAATTCCCGTTGTATAGGAAGACTACTACAGAAAGCCATGCACATCAAAGAGTTCTACTTGCAGTACTGTAGTGTTTTAAACATTACCACACAATGTTGTGTACTTCATAGTTAAAGAACATTGGTTGTGGCTTAAATAGGATGTACAGAAGCCATGGGAGTGATGGTACCACACTTTTAAACTGAAGTTGTTTTGGTTATAATTGTGGAGAGAAGGGTTAGGCACTTGTGTATTGAGGCTGCTGTTTGATAGTGTCCCAGGATGGAATCATCCTCTCTTAAAAAACACCAAAAATTCTGCCTGCTGCAGATCCAGCAAATCTGTGTTGAGAGCTGATCACTATTTCAGATGATATGTGCCCAGGCCGATCTTAATTTTTATTCATAAGTGTGTGTTGCTGAGAAGGTCAGCATCTACTTTCTGTGAGGTGGTGGTGAGCCACATCCTTAACCTGCTGTGGTGATGGTGTTCCGACAGTGCTGCTGGGGAGAGGGTTCCAGGATTTACACCTAGCAATGATGAAGGAACAGTAATTATATTTCCAAGTCAGGATGTTATGCAGTGTGAAGGGGAATCTGTAGGGGGTGGTATTCCCACATACCTGAAGCCCTTGGTCTAGGCAGGAGGTGTTGCAGGTTTGTGAGGTGCTGTTGGAGGTGCCTGGGCAAGTAGCTGCAATGCACTTGGTGCACTGCTTCAGGTGGTGATGAAAGGAATGTGTATGGTCTTCCAGTCATGGGCTGCTTGTCTTGAAGTACTTCTAAGACCAGCAAATGCAGCTATTCTTTGGAAAGTTCAGTTGCACTTTTAATCAGACTGTCCATTTCTGTCTATAAATTTGAGAGCTGGCAGTGACAATGGCTGAGTGGTTGCTTGTTTCAACCTGCATGCTGCTGTGATTTGTTTCAAGGACATGGTTGTAAACTGAACAAGTATTTACTTTTTTCTTTGAAATGGAATGTTTTTTGTGGAAAAAGTGGAGGAAGTAACTGCCATTTCTGTGAGGAAGGGATTTCACTGTCAGGCAGAGAAGTGTTTCATTGGGCTGTGGTGCCTGCCCCCACTCCCCAGCTCTTTCCCAGCCCCAGGAACATCTTTACCCTGAAGTTGTTCATCAAGTGTGGTTGGATGTGAGGTGGTCTGGTGTATGAGGCAGGATCTGGGCTTGTCTGCGCGTGTCAGGTGGGGTCAAATATAGATAGGGGTGGGGTGAGGTGTGGGATAGGGTCTGGGTCGGAGTGTAGGGTAGGGTCTGGATGTTGGTATAAAGCAGCGTGGTGTCTGGGTAGGTCTGTGTCTCTGCACTTTTTAATGTTTTCAAATGGCCCAGTGGTCTCCAATTTGATAATTTTACCTGATCAAGTTCTAAGACAAGTCATTAGTGCAGGTGACGAAAAGGCTGGTTTTAGAATTCCTTAAAGAAGGGGAGAGGCAGAAATGTTTATAGAGAGAAGCCCAGAATTGATCCCAGACCACTGAAGGGATGGCTACCAGTGGTGGATGATGGAATGCAGGGATTCTGAATGGGCCCGAGTTGTAGAGATCTGGTCTAATGGTGAGAGGGAGGGATTAGAGTCCAGATTGGTCACAAAGTCTGAAACACAAAATGCTGGAGATACTCGGCAGATCAGGCCACATCTGAGAGGAGAAATGGTCAAGGTTTCAGGTCTGAGACCCTTTGCAGGTCCTTGATCCTAACGTTGACTCCGTTTTCCTACCCACAGTTGTGGCCGGAACTGCTGAGTATTTCCATCTTCAGTTTTTGTTTTAGATTTCCAGCATCAGTGGTGTTTTTTTTTATTTAGTCACCAAGGTGATGGGGAATGAGATGGAGAAGGTTGGGACAGTGTTAGGGCAGCAGTGTTTCTAGGGGCTGTGTGGTAGCAGGCTGCCCCTGAGATTTTGTGCTGCTGTGGTTTTTGGAACCCTGTCGTTTCCCTCAGTTGAAGTAATCAAGGAATTGTCTTTGTCGTAGTAGTAGCTGCAGTTTGTATGAATAACTTACTGTCAGTTTCTTTGAAGTACCTGTAACTTTCCAGTGAGTTTGTGACATTCCCCACTGTTGAAAAGTCATTCCTGTTATTTTGTACATTACATAACACACATTGCGTCTTTTAGACTTTGATCAAAGTAATTTTTAAATGTTGCATTTCAATTATGCACAATAGTTTTAACTGTTAAGTTTTATACCACGCTGAGCATTAATGGCGTTTGTGAAAGCAAAAAGCAAAATAAGTTCCTTGATTTGTCAGGCACATCTGTTTATTATTAAATTATATCTCAAACTCAAAGTCCATTGTTGAATTTAAGCTGTGATTTCTGATTTATAGAAAGAGTGATATATTATGTCTATTAAATATAGGAGTAGCCAAACACTGTAATTTATTATTTGACAGCAGAATTAAATGATTTGTTTGAAATGTTTCACTGTTTTCATTTATGCCAGATACTTGATGCAAGGTCACGTTTGATTGGCATTGATATTGTGTGGTGTTTTTGTAAATTGGTGCATAGTAATTGTTCAGGTCACTTTCATAATGTGTAATCTGTTTTTAGAAGGCTAAACTCTGCAGCGAGCACTGAATATAGTTCACTGTTTACCACCTAGTCAGGATTTCAGCAATCAGTGTGGAGGCACCTCCAGTTCAATGCAATTGTTTTAGTTCCGGGTCAAATGGAGTCTCTGGTTTTGCTGTGATTCTGGGAATGATGTTAATGTTTTGCTTTCGTGGCACATGCAACAAGTTTCATAGCCTCACCCAGGAGTTGGGAATCGTCCTCTCACTGAACCTCCAGATTTATTGGAGCTTGGGTAAGGACTGCAATCCTCCTCAGTGAACTAGGTGAATTTTTATAACTACATCAGCCTCCAATGATCATGCTGCTTGAATTCAAACCACAACCTGCCCTGATGGAATCCGAGCTTGGTTTTACAATTGTTACCCATACAGAGCATGGGACGATGGGGCAGCTGACACATCGAATTTTGCCCTTCAGTTACACACAGCACAACCTGAAATTTATAGAACGTGGGCTCCTAATATGCCACTGTTAGCTGATGACTTCTAGCAGGGTCTGACGTCTTTGAGTTTGGAGCATAATGTAACGTTTGAATCCACATTCACAGTGATTTCCTCTGGAGTTCTGGTTCAGCTGACTGTGTGCTGCCTATTTGATCACCCTCAAATGCAGTTCTTAGCAGGTGCATGTTACGTAATACTGGCCTCTAAACAAATTGTGGTGGCTCCAGATCCTGGCTTTCTGACTTGGCATCAATCCACTACTGAGGCACGTTTCCTGGCTTGAAGGCTATGTGAAAGGTGAAGTGGTAAGGGAAAGGGCGATAGGTTGCCTTGGATTGGAGGCTTCAGGTTGGGGCTAACAGGTTGCATGTGTCCACAGCATCACAGTTTGGACACTCCTGGTTATTAGGTTTCAAGTGTAAGAATACTGTTTATGTTGTATTAGTCATTATCTGATTAATGAAAATGATGCTGCTGGAATGTCCAATTTCTCTAAGTTGAACCTTCCTACATTGTATAAAATGAGATGGTTTGAGGCCATTGATTGGATTCTAGTTATACCAGCAACCTGTAATTGGTACATTTCTGGTTAACTGGAGCTTGATAGTATTTGGTAAAGGTAAAGTAAGTGAGTGATTATATCATTACACATAGGAATGCTCCTTGTGTAATGAGCTGGGATTAGACAACTCGTGTGTATAGGGTAACACTTGACCAAACACAACACTGTGTCCTGTTGTATACTCATAGCTTCTGTGCTGTGCCGTTCTGTGTCAGTAATAGCTAATTGTTGGCAAAAAGCAGTTTCAAGGATAAAGGCCTTTAAACAATCTTTTATATATTTGAGTGTTGCATTTGTACAGTGTATGATTGTCTCGTGATTTTACATATATGCAACTCAAGTGTTTGGTTTTTTAAAGTAATTTCACTTCCATTGTAAAATAGTTGAAAATAAAATGTCTTTATTATAGTGTTGTTTTGTATTACATGTTGACTTTTGCAAATCTGAGATTCATTGATGTTATGGCCTGACGAAAGGGCATTGCAGGTTACTGTGTAGGAACATAAACCGACCGTGTGGCCCAGTATATCTATGTTGTTTACCCAGGTGAGCCAAGAAACCCTTTCAACTTCCGATCTGAACCCAAGTCACTCTCACAGGTAGATCACTAGTCATATAATCTAAGATTATTCCCATAAAACAGACAGCAGGGATAATGGATATCGATGTTTGATATTATACTGAACTTATGATCCCATAGTGTCACCAGAGGTCAGATTCAAAATTTCATGCAAATGACATGAAGCAATGATTGTTGAAGATTAATGTAATCCAGTTACATGTTTTAATCCTTGCAGACAAATCAGCTAATTAATAAAGTAACACAATCATTGTATTCAAGAGCAAAATTATCTCCTGCTTCTCCTTGACTTACCTGTGACTCTCAGAAAGCAAACAATCACTTTCTCTTAAAACTTCCAGAGCAATGCTTTATTCAGGAATTTCACATTCCAGGCTGCTTCCTTCTCCACCCTGAAGAAGGAAACTTGGAGTTACACAGCTTTTGAACATCAGACCATTAAGACTGATGTCAGACACAAAGTGGGTCACTGACTGGGCAGCTGCCAGCTCCAACACCTGTTGCTTCAACAGGAATCTACTACTAATCCTGCTTAAGACAGCTTGTGTGCTGAGTCTGGATTAAATCATTCTATACACATTTAGCCCAATGTTGTCCTCATGCTATAGGATCTCAAGGAATGGATCAAATTATTGGTACATCACATTGATGCGTTCTTCAAAAAGGTCTTGGTGGTTTCCCACTGGGAATTCCCATGAATGTTTTTGGAAGAGAGGAAGTGGTGATGAGGGGTTTCCTGGCTGATCAAGCTGCCCCAGAACCCTTGGATCCTCCGTACTGGTACCATGATGTCCAGGTGTCATTTTATGCCCATGTTGACAGTTGTGCCTCATTGCATGAGAATAGCAGGGCAAAGGTACAGTGGTCACCCTGAAAGCACAATTGGACTGTTGACCACATGCTTGGATCATTCTGTAATCTGTCAGTGGAGTCAGGATAAGCCCTTGAGGTTAGTGCCCAGTGTGTCTGCTGTTTAATGTTTCCAGAAGACCACATCAGAGAAGGTTTGGATGAAGTTGGTAGCAGGACCTCTGGAGCAGTGGGCTGACTGCCAGGAGCTGGCTTCACAGCAGAACTACTATCACCACAGTTTCACCACCCTCTGTAACAAGAAACAGGAGCCCCTCTCCCCTGCTTGAACCTGACACACTGGGCCACATTATCCCACCACTTACTGATGAGTTGTGGTCTCTGTACCACTCAGTGTCCTTGCTGCCAGCTGAATTCAGGCTGTCTCCATGCTTGGGGGAATTCACGTAACCTGATATTAGCATTAAGGTCACCCTCTCCCCTCTAAACGAGCCTGTTATTCAACTTGGTGAAGCCTATTGCAGAGCTTGGAGTGGCTCTGCTTCAGCACCTGTTGTAAGTGGAAGACCATCCATACCAGTAACTGTCTGGTGTCCATCCCACTCCATGTGAACACATTTGAGCAAAGTATTAAATGACCCCTAAAATCAGCAGCCTGAAATGTTTGCTTTTGTTTGTCTCCACAGACGCTGCCTGATTTGCTGAGCATTTCCAGCATTTTCTGTTTTTATTTCAGATTTCCAGAATTTTGTTTGAATGATACCTGCCTGTTCATTTTATGGTTTATTTAAACCGTTATTTCAACCATGGTCAACTGCTCAGCAGGTTGAGGGATGTCTGTCCTGGGAGATAGAAATTCTGCATGGAAAATGTGACCACTCTAATATTTGGCAGATCACTTGACCTACGTGTAACCTTTTTTGAAGAACTGATTACACTTTGGGGATGAAATAATTTTACAGGTTGTTTTGGTTTTATTCTAAAACTGTTGCAACCTTCCACATGGAGCTTTGGTAAGTTTTGTGTGTGAAATCGATGTTGAAAACTACAGTTCATCCCCACCTGTACTTGCTAATGGGCTAAACTGTGTTTTAATGCATCCTAGACTGACACAAGGGCTATCAGTATGGCAGGGGTCGGCAAGGGAACTTTGCCAGTGAGGGTTAGCAGCTTGGTGATTGTAGATCCACACACGTCCACACTGTAATACCTGTCCATATATGGATTGGACAATCTGGCCCATTACATCCACTCCCTTTTTACCCAGTTATTGTGTTGTCTGTGGCTCAGTGAGTATGATTTTCTCTTGGGGCAGATGGTTTAGGTTCAAGCTGATTGAGACTTGAGCACTTGACACTCCTAGTGAATCCTTCAGCTCACCCTGTTCATACCAACATTGACTACCCAGCTATACTAATCTATGGAGACACGAGACTGCAGATGCTGGAATCTGGAGCAACAAACAACCTGCTGGAAGACCTCGGCGGGCCGAGCAGCATCTGTGGGAGGAAAGGAATTGTCGACGTTTTGGGGTTCTGATGCAGAGATTTGACCCAAAATGTTGATAATTGCTTCCCTCCCACAGGTGCTGCCCGACTCACTGAGTTCTTCCAGCAGATTAGAACCATAGAACAATACAACACAATGCAGGCCCTTCGGCCCACCATGTTGTGCCGACCTTCAAACCACTCCTAAGACTATCTAACCCCTTCCTCCCACATATGCCTCTGTCTTAAATTCCTCCATATGCTTATCTAACAATCTCTTGAACTTGACCAACGTATCAGCCTCCACCACCACCCCAGGCAGATTGTTTATACTAATCCCATGTAGCAGCTTTCTATGTCTTGACAATTCAGAGGGTCATCTAGATACTTGAATATTGAGGGTACCTACCCCCTTGGGCAGTGAGCTCCAGATTTACCATCTTCATATCCCTCTAAACTTGCCCTTTACGCCAAACCTCTGCACCTTAGTTTTAAACACCACTGTGATGAGGAACTGTTTGCTTCTATCTGTGCTCCTCCCTAATTTTGTATACCTTAGGTGCTCCAAGATAAACAAAACCAGCCCATGCAGTCTCATAACTGAAACACTCCATCCCAGACAACTTCGTGGTGAATCTCCTCTGCACCCTCTCCCAAGCTTCCACATCCTTTCTATAAACTACACACAGTACTCCATGTGGCCTAACCAATATCTTATAAAGTTGTACCATAACCATAGCATGAGGTATGCTTTCTACACCACTTCAGTCCTGCATAGTTGAATAACATAACAGGAGGAGTTGGAGGTCCTACCTGACTCCTTGTGGCACTGCTTGGAAGAAGAGCCCTGGCATTGACCACTGCTCTGACCGCTGCTTATCCCTTTCTCAATATTGCTTTTAAAAAAAAAAACAAATATTTGGTTACTATTATGTTGCTGTTTGTGGGAGCTTCCATAAATTGGCTGCCATTACAGGAGACTACATTGCTTCACTGGTTTGCTCTAAGGTGAGGAAAGGTGCTATAGAAATCCAAGTCCATCATCAGGTGTTGTGGTTGCCCATGGATAGGGAAACTTGGGAAAGGATCTCAAACTTGCCTGAAGCTAAAATGGCAAAAATATGAACGGAATATGATCTGACATACAGCATAACTAATTTAAACCCGGGGGTCTTTTGGACTCTGTCACTCATGGGCAACCATCTAGCCAAGAAAGGGAACAGGTCTAGTCACTGGCACAGTCCTCTTTGGGTGAATAGTTAGGGCTTGTTCTTGGCAATTTGAAAATAGTCATACTTGGTGTGAAGTTGAATTGAATTGTGACTCAGGAACTCAGCTGGATATTCTGTACCCAGTGAGCTGTGTCCAGGTGACAAAAATGCTCCCTTCACACACACATGGTCACAGGAACTGCATGATTCAAGAAGGTGGAACAATATGAGTTTTGGTAATGAGCCAGGTTTTCTGGATTCGTGGATGGCTCTCTCAATCTGATTTTTACTAAATGGTCAAATGTATCCAACAGTTTTCCTGTCACCTTGGAGGGGAATTGGCAGTTAACAGTGTAGTATAATTTCCCTCCAGCAGACCTGGCAATAGAAACTAAAGGGCCAAGGTGACTTAAAGGTCAAAATAGGTGTTATAGTTGGTGTGATACTGACAATAACCATCAGTATATGGGTGGACTGGAAGATGGCTACACCCAGCTGCACATGAACTGACGTGTATGTGCACACAAATGGAGGTGCAAGCACTTGCACACAAGGGGGCAAGCACAATTTGCACTTGCTTGCACACCATTTTGCAGACGTGTTCAGCACCAACTAAAGCATGAAAGCACCAGTCACCATCCATTGGACTGTAAATGTGCAGTTAACTGACAAACATTCTTGCATTCACTGATGCACAGATGGTCAGACTAATATATTCTTATGCACATGGATATGAGTTATGAAAGATGTGCATACAATTATACACAAAAATGAGCACCTTTACAGGTGTGTAGTCTGAAGGTGTGCATGCAACCCCATCACTACTGTAATATCATATCTTGTGTTGTCTGTTGTTTGCATGTACTGATTCGGTTTGCTGGTGCCCTGAGATAGGGATCTCAACTTCTAAACTGTGTTGCAGTGAATCGTAAAGAATCTGCACCTCAGGTTTTTCTACCAGAAGAGGAGAAAATGATTGTAGAAGAAACCAACAGCAACGGGCAAACTGTCATCGAAGAAAAGTAAGAGAGATCCATCGGGGTTCAATATCCTGTGCTTTGCAGTGTGTGAATTATCTAACCCAAGTTGATAAGCAGTGGGTAGTCAAGCCCAGCAGGACAAGGAGTGGGTTGTGCACAATAGCAATGTTTAAGAGGCATGTAGACAAACATGAATAGGCAGGGAATGGAGGGATGTGGACCATGTGCAGGCAGATGGGGTTAGTTAGATCAGTACAGACATGGTGTGCCGAAGGGCCTGTTCCTATGCTGTACTGTTCTGTCCTATTTCTGGTGGTCAGGTGGGGAAGTAGAGTTGGGATAGGGAATTGAATTACGGAGTAGCCTTGGGATGAAATGGCTGACACACCCCCTTTACCTGGGTCCATAATTACCCTGGCTAACAAAATACTGCTTTGATCTAAATCTGTGCCTCCATTTTGTCCTTTCCAAACAGGACCCTTGTGGACACAGTTTATGCATTAAAGGATGAGGTGATTGAACTGAAACAGGTACGTAAGTCACTGGTACTGAGCTTGGGAGACTTCTGGCTGAGATGTTGAGAATGTTTAATTCCCAGGGTGGGCCCTAGTAAGAGGAAGAAAGGTGAGGGAGGAGGCGGAGAGGGCAAGCCATGTCCATGTGCTCCTTGTTCTCATTCTGGGACAATTGTGAGGGTCCTGGGAGATAAAGCTCTTGTCACTGAGTGAGAAGAAAGTTGCAGAGCAGAATTCTGATTAGTTTATTGTCATGTGCAATGAAATTCCTTGCTTGTGTGAGGCTTACAGAGTGAACAGTGTACCTTGTAATAATTACAGCAATAAATACAGTGAGCACAAACAACAGTGGAGCAAACAGGTCGTGCAGAAGAAATGCTGAAGGGACAATAATAGAAGACGTAGAACTGAGGGTTCGAGAATATAGCATCACCACCAGGAAAAGGGTGTGAAGAGGTGTTTGGTTCAGGAGTTTAACAGCAGTGAAGAAGAAGCTGTTCTTGAGTCTGGATGTCCGGGCTTTCAAGCTCCTGTATCTTCTGGAAGGTAGCAAAGAGAAAAGGGAATGGCCAGGGTGGCAGACATCCTTGGCGATACTGTTAGCCTTCCTGAGGCAAGGCACCGTGAAGATGAAGATGCAGTCTTGGAATGTCACACTGCGGGAGGGGCAGTCCAGTGGGAGCGCTGCACTTTCAGTTAAGAGGATAAATTATGCGCGGCCTCCGTTTGCAATATACGCAATCTCTGCACTCCAGGACTACACTTCATTGACTGTAAGGTATGTTTCAGGCATTCTGAGTGATTCTCATTGGCAGTGCTGATCTTGGAGCAGTAGCTGCAGATTAAAGTGCACCCATGGATATTTCTCCCCACCCACGGATGTTTATTCAGTGGCATGGACCATCAGTGAACTAACCTTGTGGAAGAGTACAAAACATTGGTCAGGCCACACCTGTTCTGGTCACCACACTATAGGAAGGATGTGATTGCATTGCAGAAGGTGCAGAGATTCATCAGGATGTTACCTGGGATGGAGTGTTTCTGTTATGAGACATTGGACAGGCTAGGTTTGTCTTTCCCTGAGAGTATGTAAAATTATGACAGATAGGGTGGATAGTAAAAAATCTTCCTCCCATGGTGGGGGTGTCTAAGATAAGAAGGTATAGGTTTAAAGTAAGAAGTAAGGAGGGTTAGAGGGGGAATTTTTCACACCTCAGGTGTTTGGAGCCTGGAATGCACTTCCTGAGGAGGTGGTGAGGCAGAGAGACTCACAACATTTAAGAAGCTTCAACCACATATTGCCAAGGTAGAGAAAGCCACGGACATTAATGGGATTAGTGTAGATGGATGCAGTGGGAGGCATGGTCGTGGTGGGTCCTAGAGCCTGTCTCTGCTGTACAACTCCGACTGAGTGTGTTTCCTGCAAAACTTCTGTTCCATGCCTAAACATAGTCTGATTAATTTTTCATCTGAATCTGTGGTCTAGGAAAGCAAGAAGATGTGGTGTTCTTTGGAAGAGGAACAGAGAGCTCGCAAGGAACTGGAGAAGCTCATTAGAAAAGTTCTAAAGAATAAGAATGATTTCTCTTGGGATGAAACCAACTTGTAATCAGCGTATAGTGCATGGAAATGGTCATACCTACCTGGGAACAGTTCCTTGTAATCAGCAATCAAACACTTGACCAGTTCCTCTGTCATTGGCCTATCCAGTGTTTCATTGCAGACATTGACTGGAGCATTTTAATAACTTAAACATTTGCTGTGTCGTTAGTAGACTGGAGATTGCCTTGTGGAAGTTTCAAGGCTTTGGGTGTTTTGAGGATGAACCTTTTGCCTCTAATCACGTTGTGTGATTCGTGTTCCCAGCAGAGGACCTGGCTTTCTACCTGATTTATTTTGTCCTTTGAGGCTGCTGCCTGCAGTCACTCGGAATCCAGACCTGGGACAAGAACCTTCAATGGAAACCAATCTGCAGGAGTGTGTCTGCTGGATCACTATCACTGACTGGAAGTTGGGTCTTGACTGAAAGTGGTGTGCCATTTAACAACTGACATTTCACTGGAACTTCAAGCCTGGAATTGTGGGCTGACATCAGGGTGGCTGTGTTTTGCTTATAGTTTCCTTTTCCATCCTCAGCTCGGTAATTGTGCAGAGTTCAACTGGAAATTACTTCTGGTATTTGGTAGTAGTAGACTCCATGTAGGTCAGTGTCGGAAGTGAGCTGTTATGTCATGGTGCTTGTGTTGTGTTGACAGAAGTACAAACCCAGCTTTTTATTTCATGTTTAATTTCAGAGCTGCCTAACTCTGGGTCTGTAATCATGCTTTCTCATGGAATGTTCTGGGAGTTGTGCTCTTGCAAGGAGCTTCCCTGGAAGGAGAGAGTGATCAGGGAGCACTTGGCTCTCCCAACAAATGAGGTTCTGCCTCGGATGTTCTATGAAATCTGCTCCCTACATTCCAAGTTTTATCGAGCCATGCTCACCGGTTCACACTACAATAGTCTTTAAAATGTCCCATTTACTGGCTGTTGCTGTTACTGTAACTGGGTGATAATCTACACTAAGACCTAACAGGAAAAATAAAGGTGGTTTTCAATTTTCTTCCTATGTTGTTTTGGCTACTTGAGACCCCTCGAGTGACAGAGTTCCATGAACCAGCATTAAAGCTGCTGGTTCTGTAGTACCACGGATGTGGATCATACTCCTCACCCACTGGGAGACTACAGTAGGAGAACGTGGGAGAATTCGCATGATTCATACCCCCTTCGTTTTACTTCAGGACCACTGTCCCACTCTGGTCTCCAGTACCGTGTGCAGATTTCAGTTCAGAGTGTGGTTCCTTGAGGCATTTCTGGACATTGTCTGCTGACCCAGTCTGACATACCTAGTCATAGTGTTCCCAGTGCTTTCCCCACCACAATTTGACACAAGGTTCAGCAACTTGCAATCACAAGGTAGCTGTTGACTTTACCAGTAGCTCCAGTCTGGACACCACCACTTGGCCCCAGAAGGTGGTGGGATTGGTGGGGGTCACTCCTCTCTCTCGACCTGCCGTCCTACCCACATTGTCCAAGATTGGAGGTGGATTCGTGAGAGCACCTGTCAAAATTTATTTGAAACTTTTGCCGCAATTTACCCCTCTTCAGTGTTCATACCCAACCAGGTGAAGTAGATGGCCTGAGGTGTTCATTTCATAAAACAGTACAGCACAGTAAAGGCCCTTCGGCCCACAATGTTGTGCTAACCTTTAAACGTCGCCTAAGACTAATCCCTTCCTCCCACATATCCCTCTATTTTACTTGCTCAAGAAGGTGCTCCTCACAGCTGAGCAACTACCAACTATTGAAAGGTTCCAAAATCCACCTGATAAATCATTCCAAAATAAAAGTTTTAATATTCCAGCCAGAAATCCAAATTCCATGTCCTTGTTCAGTGGCTGACCCTGGGATGGGTCTGAGTGAATGTTCATTGTTCCTGCGAACATCAGCTATTCCAAATCTTAGTAATTTAATCCAACCCCCTTAAAGTGTACAGAGTTGAGAATCGTAGTCTGTTTCCTGCCCTGCTGTGTATGGGTCATTATTGCTGTGTTTTCTGGCTGAATAAACCACCGTGTCTTCCTATAAAACTGAGGTTCAGTAAACCACAGGTGCTGGCCGCAGCGTTTTCCCCATTTTCACTTAGTTTTGAGTTCACTCATCTGGACTGGGGTGAATAGTTATTATTGGGTTAAACAGGCAACATCTGTGCAGAGAGCACAGAGTGACCCTTTGTCACTGGGTCGGGCGTTTTCCCCTCTGCCATCAGATTTCTGAACGGCCCATGAACACTACCTCGTTATTCCTCTTTTGCACTATTTATTTATTTTTGTAACTTATAGTAATTTTTACGTCTTTGTCTTGCACTGTACCGCTGCCACAAAACAACACATTTCATGACATTTGTCAGTGATAATAAACCTGATTCTGATTGTGATTCTGGTTTAGTTCAAAGTTAACTTAGTGACAGTAGAGTTTAATCTGTGGCCAGGTTGTAGAGTGTTATTCAACTCAGTACATGTGGAAGAAAGCTATTGCTGCATTTAGCTACTGTAAGGTGATGTTTCAGTGGTTGGGGGGGGGGGGGTGGGGGGGAAGGTGGGGGTGCTATCTGAGGGGATTTCATGTGGAGTTCTGTTTAAGACACCTAGCCAGTCACCACCTATGGGTCCCAAGGCTGGAGTATTCAGTAACTGATAGTAAAGGAGTTGATGCTACAGTCCCACATAAAGTGATCTTCACTAGTGGGAGAAAGCACGATAGAACTCGAGTTCACTCCGGTTTCAGTTTAGTGATTTACAAAGCAGTGTGTTCATTGCTGACAGAAATCTGAGGTGTTGAGATTCTGATTCACTGCACTGGTCTGCTTCAGGCTGAATCCTGAATCAAGTCGCCTGTTAATGGCACCAAAATACTCCAGCAGAAATGGAAATAGAAGTCACAAGACCAAAATGAATGTCTCAGGAAGAATCAAAGTAGGGGAGCGGTGTACACTTGGTTCTGGTAGGTTAGTGTAGTAGAGAAATAGTCCTGCAGATTAAAATGAGTTACTACAAAATAAGTTCCCAAACTGCACAAAACATGCAGAAGTTTGTATTTCTACAGCAACGCACAAACAATGGCACACTTTAGAGATGCACGCAAGGTCATAATGTAAAGATCACAGCTGTGACCTTGCACAGGTAGATCCCACAGACAGAAATGAGATACCAACCTAGTCTGTTTTGGTGGTTGGTCAAGTGTTGGACGATGGACATGGGCGAAAACTTTATTTGAGTGTCATGGGATTGTTTAGAACAAAAAATTGCTTTTAGGTGTCTGGTTAGCAAATAATAAATCGTAGTAAACAAGTTGCCTGCCATTCTCCCAGTTAATTAGATACCAGCTAAAACTGGTCACTGAGTTTACTCTGACATAACTGAAAACCTCTCGTAACTGGCAATGTAAATCTGGGTTATGTAGACAATATAGACAATAGACAATAGAAGCAGAAGTAGACCATTCGGCCCTTCGAGCCTGCACCACCATTTTGAGATCATGGCTGATCCTCAACAATCAATATCCTGTTCCTGCCTTGTCCCCATATCTCTTGATTCCCCTATCTATAAGAAACCTATCTAGCTCCTTCTTGAAAATGCCCAGAGAATTGGCCTCCACTGCCCTCTGAGGCAGTGTGTTCCACAAATTCACAACCCTCTGGGAGAAGAAGTTTTTCCTCACCTCTGTCCTAAATGGCCTAGCCCTTATTCTTAAATCATGCCCCCTGGTCCTGGACTTCCCCAACATCTGGAACATATTTCCTGTCTCTATCTTGTCCAATCCCTTGATAATCCTGTATGTTTCAATCAGATCCCCTCTCAATCTTCTCAATTCCAGCGTGTACAATCCCAGTATCTCCAACCTCTCAGCATAAGACAGTCCCGACATCCCCAGAATTAACCTCGTAAACCTACGCTGCACGCCCTCTATAGCCAGGATATCCTTCCTTAACCCTGGAGACCAAAACTGTACACAATACTCCAGGAGTGGTCTCACCAGGGCCCTGTACAAATGCAAAAGAATCTCTTTGCTTTTGTACTCAATTCCCCTTGTAATACAGGCCAACATTCCATTAGCCTTCATCACTGCCTGCTGCACTTGCTCATTCACTTTCAGTGACTGATGAACAAGGACTCCTAGATCCCTTTGTATTTCCCCCTTACCTAACTCCACACCATTCAGATAATCCGCCTTCCTGTTCCTGCTCCCAAAGTGGATAACCTCACACTTATCCACATTAAACTTCATCTGCCAAGTATCTGCCCACTTACCCAACCTATCCAAATCACCTTGAATTCTCCTAACTTCCTTTACCCATGTCGCACTGCCACCCAACTTTGTATCATCAGCAAACTTGCTAATGTTATTCACAATGCCTTCATCTAAATCATCAACATAGATCGTAAACAGCTGCAGTCCCAGCACCGAGCCCTGTGGCACCCCACTAGTCACGGCCTGCCATTCTGAGAAACATCCATTCCCCCCTACCCTTTGTTTCCTATCTGCCAACCAGTTTTCTATCCATGTTAATACCCGCCCCCCAATTCCATGAGCCCTAATTTTACCCACCAATCTCCTGTGCGGCACTTTATCAAATGCCTTCTGAAAGTCGAGGTATACAACATCCACTGAATCTCCCTCGTCTATTTTCCTGGTTACATCCTCAAAAAAAAACTCCAGTAGATTAGTCAAGCATGATTTGCCCTTGGTAAATCCATGTTGACTCGACCCAATCCTATCATTGCTATCCAAATATGCCGCTATTTCAGCCTTAATAATGGACTCTAGCATCTTCCCCACCACAGATGTTAGGCTAACTGGACCATAGTTCCCCGTTTTCTCCCTCCCTCCTTTCTTAAAAAGTGGGATAACATTAGCCATTCTCTAATCCTCAGGAACTGACCCCGAATCTAAGGAACATCGGAAAATGATCACCAATGCATCCACAATTTCTAGAGCCACCTCCTTTAGTACCCTGGGATGCAGACCATCTGGACCTGGGGATTTGTCAGTCTTCAGCCCCATTAGCCTACTCATCACCATTTCTTTCCTAATGTCAATCCACTTCAGTTCCTCTGTCACCCTCTGCCTTTTGTCCATCCTTACCTCTGGGAGATTTCTTACGTCTTCCCCCGTGAAGACAGATCCAATGTACTTATTAAATTCGACTGCCATCTCCCTGTTTCCCGTACTAATTTCACCCGATTCGGTCTTCAAGGGCCCAACATTGTTCCTAACTAACTTTTTTCCCTTCACATACCTAAAAAAGCTTTTGCTATCCTCCTTAATATTCCTGGCTAGCTTGCCTTCGTACCTCATTTTTTCTTCCCGAATTACCTTTTTAGTTAAATTCTGCTGCACCTTAAAAATTTCCCAATCTTCTATCTTCCCACTCAGCTTGGCCCTGCCATACTTCTTCCTTTTTAACACAATGCTATCTCTGACTTCCTTTGTCAGCCACGGTGGCCCCTTTCCCCTCTTTGAGTCTTTCCTTCCCTGGGGAATAAACTGATCCTGCACCTTGTGCATTATTCCCAAGAATACCTGCCATTGCTGTTCCACTGACAATTCTGCTAGGATGCCCGCCCAGTCAACTTTAGCCAGCTCCTCCCTCATGGCTCCATAGTCTCCTTTGTTCAACTGCAAAATTGACCCTTCTGATTTGCCCTTTTCCCTCTCCAATTGCAGTTCTACCCAAGGCACAGCGTGTCTACAAAAGGAGGACTTTGGTGAGACAAGGACAAAGGTACAACTTTATATTTAAAGAAAATAATACTTCACAATTAAAATAAACTTTATTTTTGGCTCAGTGAGTTAATTCGATGGTGTCTCTGGTTGGTGAAGTTATAGTTTTTTTTCCATTTCAGAGCATTTTCTCTAAATTTATGATCCATTGCATACATCTACCTAAAACATCTTGAAACTAGATTAGAGATGGAACAAGATTGTAATTAACCGTTTAACTTATTAATTAATGACAGGTAGAACAGGTGATGTTGCAGCTGCAGTATGATGGAGATCACTGAGGGTAGTCTTTTTCCCAGTGATGTAGAGGTTGTAACTTTAAGCTGACGGGGAAAGTTTTGTTACACCGAGCGTGGTGGGTGCCTGGAACAGGCTGCCAGGGTTGGTGGTGGAGGCAGACATGACAGTGGCATTTAAGAGGCATGTAGGCAGGGAATTGGGGGGCTGTGGACCATGTGCTGGCAGATGGAATTAGTTTAATTTGGCACAGACATTGTGGGCTGAAGGACCTGTTCCTGTGCTATGCTGCTTTATGTTGACTATGCGACCATTTCAGAAGAGAATGTCTGCAGCTGGAGGATCCTGTCAGAGTTGATGAGCTTGGAGCTTAAAATTTGGAAACTGCAATGTATTAAAGATGAGGGTGAGCACTGTTTGTGGGAAAATTAACTGAATCACAGTTACATCCCTCAGATTAAGTCAATGGGGACGAGTGAGTGTGACCATGAGTGAGGTGGTATTGGGATGCTGATTGTACGTTGGAAGATGCTCCTCCCTTGTCCAACAATTCTTGGAGCCTGTGAATACAAGCAAAGATTGCAGGAAGGTTAAGGAAACTGGTCACAGCAACATGATAAAGGGGCTAATCAAGATGGGGGTTATAGATGAGGCCAGCCAAGGTAGGGGGAGGCTGGGGCATGGGGGCGCCAGTTGATCTCTGCAGGGGAGATGATGAGTCCCAAAGGCTGTGGGCTCCTGATGCCACAGTTAAGGGTATCGCGTGGGGCTCCAGAGGAACTTTGGGTGGAGGAGAGAAAGGTGATGGTAAGGTGCAGTTGTTGTGGTCCATTGGGAACTAATGATGGCGATAGGACAATGGGGGATCTGTTGAGGATTGAGCAGTGGGTCCAAATTTAAAATCTGAGCCACAAAAGTAATAATTCTCTGGATTGAGTTAACATCTGGGAGTTAAACATGAAGCCCAAAGATTAAGAACACGATGATGTTGGAGGAACTCAGCAGGCCAGGCAGCATCCGTGGAGAAAGGCAGGCGGTCCACCTTTTGGGTCAGGACTCTTCAGTATCCTGAGGAAGGGTCCTGACCCAAAATGTTGACCACCTGCTTTTCTCCACAGATGCTGCTTGGCCTGCTGAGTTCCTCCAACATTGTGTTTTTCACCTAGATTCCAGCATCTGCAGTCCTTTGTTTCTCAAGCTCAAAGATTGGTGTGAGAGAAATGGGTTTCATTGGGGCAGATGGAAAGAGGGTGCTGTTGGACCGGGGCTGGTTTGACCTGAACTGAGCAGAGACCATTGAATAACTTGGGCTGTAGATAAGAGTTGGGGGCTGGATAGGGCTCAGATGAGGGAAACGTATGTAGGTAGAAGGGGAAGAACGAGGCAGTAGTACAGGGGTCTGTGAGAACAAAAAGATTAACCGCTTAATATGGGATCCTCACAGACAGAGAGGAGAAATTATATTGGGAAGTAAGGAAGTGGAGGAGAAAGTTAAGATATTTTATCTCAATCTTGGGAGAAGACTCAATAAAAGCTCCAAGAAATAATGGAGGACAATATGATTAGTTACAGGGGGTGGGGGGAGTCCAGGGTCAAGAGTGTTTGTAAATCAAAATAAGGAGAAATGAATGGGGCTAAAGGCCAAGGAACCCAATGACGTGATGATCTACCCCCTCCCCTTCATCCCACCCTCTCCCCAGGAGAATAGCGCATGCATCTCCTAAAGTTCCATAAATTCAGGAACATTTCTGACTGATTACAGAGCAGGAAATGCAACCGCACTACCTGAGGAGGGAGCTCAGACCATTTCGTTTGAGGTCAGTCCTGGGGAAAAGGCTAGAACCTGTTCTTATGGAAGCAGTAACAACACGATAATAAGATTGTACAGAGTTGATAGGGCTTCTGAAAGGGTAGTCGTGTTTGATAAATCTGTTAGTGTTGTGGGAGTGTACCACGGAATAGATGAGAAGGGACCTATGGAGGAGTTGTATTTGGACTTAAGGTGCCACGTGAAAGGTTTATAAACAAAGTGATCACACATGGGATTGTAGGGATTAAGGCATGGAAGTAGGACATCCTATTTGGTCCCTTGAGCCCACTGTGTCTTTCAGCAAGGACACCTTTAACCTCAGCGCCACTTTCCTGCACTAACTCAGTATCCCTTGTTTCCTCTGGAAGGATGTGGTGGCAATAGAGAGAGTGCAGAAGAGATTCACCAGGATGTTGCCTGGAGTGGAGGGCAGTAGTTGTAGGGGGAGATTGGAGAGTCTGGGTCTGCTCTCACTGCAACATAGGAAGCTGAGGGGTGACCTTATAGTGGTTTCATAAATTTATGTGAGGCAAAGATAGGGTAAATAGTGTATTTTTCCCAGGGCAGTGGGGTCTAGAAGTAGAGGGCACAAGTGCACAGGTTTAAGATGAGATTTGGGGGGTGGGGAGGAGGGGATTTAAAGGAGATCTGAGGGGCAAGGTTTTCCACACAGTGGTGGGTGTATGGGATGAGTTTTTAAGAGGATGTGTAAAGGCAGGAACAATTACAATGTTTAAAAGGCATTTGGACAGGTCCGTGGAAGTAGAGGGATATGAGCCTCATTGAGACAAACAGGATTACTGAGGAGAGAGATCGAGTCGGTATGAACAAGTTGGGCCAAAGGGCCTGTTTCTGTAGAGTACGACTCTAAATAACGGGGTTGGTGCAGGAGCGATAAGAACTTTCGTCACCTGTGTGGGATGTGAGAGTGTAGGAGCTGTGACGAAGACTCCGGTGACCCCAGTCTGCATTGGACTGGATCTGTCGTGACCTCCAGCCCCATAGAACCAGTGCTCACTTATCAGTCATCACTGATCAACACTAGGTGCCAAGGAGGAATTCTACTCTGACCCTGAGGAAACTGTGGCCTGACTCCCAGTGGGACCCAACTTTCTCTTGGATGCCCAATACTTAGGGTGCAAACCTTTGGGAAGGAGAGAACAGCAAGGAGGGAGCAGGGAATGCCAACTTCAGTAGAATTCTGCTCCTCATCCAAGAATCCCATATCCATCCCAAACTATTCCCATTGTCCCACTTTTTACCACAGTCCTGCAATAATCCCACACTAAGGCCCCTCACCTTTCTCCCTATAGTCTGGTAACAATCCCACACTGGGTGCCTTGGCAGGTGGAGACACAACCAGCGAAGGCAGGACAATCCTACCAGCAATGTTATGGATGCGATGGGAAGTGAGGACCTTGATACAATCGCTGTCACTTGAAGAGGTAGTGATGAGCAAAGTAGTGGGCCGAAAGGTAGACAAGTCCCCTGGTCCTGATGGGATGCATCCCAGGGTACTGAAAGAAATGGTGGAAGTTATTGTAGAGGCGTTTGTGATAATTTACCAAAATTCCTTGGACTTTGAGCAGGTCCCGGCAGATTAGAAGACAGTGATTGTCACGCCACTGTTTAAAAAAGGATGTAGGCAGAAGGCAGGTAACTGTAGGCCAGTTAGCTTAATGTCTGTAGTCGGGAAAATGTTTGAAGCTGTCATTAAGGAAGAAATAGTAAGACATCTGGATAGAAGTGGTTCCATCAGGCAGACACAGCATGGATTCAGGAAGGGCAGATCCTGTTCAACAAACTTACTGGAGTTCTTTGAGGATATAATGAACACAGTGGATAGAGGGGAACAGGTGGATGTTATATACTTGGATTTTCAGAAGGTGTTTGATGAGGTGCTGCATAAACTTATCTGTGAGATAAGGTTGGGGGTAATGTATTAGCATGGATAGGGTTAACCATTAGAAGGCAGAGAGTTGGGATAAATAGGTGTTTCTCTGGTTGGCAATCAGTGGTGAGCAGGGTGCCGCAGGGGTTGGTGTTGGGCCCCCAACTGTTCATGATATACATTAACGATTTGGAAGAGGGGAAGAGTGTAGCATATCTAAGTTTGCCGATGACACTAATTAGAGTGGAAAAGCAAATTGCGCAGAGGACGATGTTGGTAAATGAGAGGTATCCACTTTGGAAGAAAAATAGAAGATCAGATTATTATTTAAATGGTGACAGATTGCAGCATGCTGTTGTGCAGAGGGACTTGGAAGTACTTGTGCATGAATCTCAAAAGGTTGGTTTGCAGGTGCAACAGGTTATCAAGAAAGCAAATGGAATGTTGGCCTTCATTGCTGGAGGGATTGAGTTTAAGAGCAGGGACATTATGCTGCAACTGTACAGGGTACTGCTGAGGCTGCACCTGGAGTACTACATGCAGGTTTGGTCTCTACTTGAGGAAAGATATATTGGCTTTGGAGGCAGTGCAGAGAAGTTCACCATAGAACAATACAGGCCCTTCGGCCCACCATGTTGTGCTGACCTTTAAAACCACACCTAAGACTATTTAACCCCTTGCCCCCACATATCCCCCTATTTTAAATTCCTCCATATGCTTATCTAACAATCTCTTGAACTTGACCAACGTATCTGCCTCCACCACTACCCCAGGCAGTACATTCCATGACCCAGCCACTCTCTGGGTGAAAAACCTTCCTCTGATATCTCCCTTGAACTTCCCACCCATTATTTTAAAGCCATGCCCTCTTGTATTGAGCATTGGTGCCCTGGGAAAGAGGCGCTGGCTGTCTACTTTATCTTTTCCTCTTGATATTTTGTATACCTCTATCAAGTCTCCTCTCATCCTCCTCCTCTCCAAAGAGTAAAGCCTTAGCTCCCTTAGTCTCTCCTCATAAATCATACTCTCCAATGCAGGCAGCATCCTGGTAAATCTCCTCTGCACCCTTTCCAACGCTTCCACATCCTTCCTATAATGAGGCAACCAGAATTGGACACAACACTCCAAGTGTGGTCTAACCAGAGTTTTGTAAAGCTGCATCATTACCTTGCGGCTCTTAAACTCGATCCCACGACTTATGAAAGCCAACGTTCTGTAAGCTTTCTCAACTACCCTATCCACCTGTGAGGCAACTTTCAGGGATCTGTGGATATGAATCCCCAGATCCCTCTGCTCCTCCACACTACCCAGAATCCTGCCATTAACCTTGTACTCCACCTTGGAGTTTGTCCTTCCAAAGTGTACCACCTCACACTTCTCCGGATTGAACTCCATCTGCCACTTGTCAGCCCAGCTCTGCGTCCTATCAATATCCCTCTGTAAGCTTCGACAGCCCTCCACACTATCCACGACACCACCGACCTTTGTGTCATCTGCAAACTTGCTAACCCACCCTTCTACCCCCTCATCTAAGTCATTAATAAATATCACGAAAAGTAGAGGTCCCAGAACCGATCCTTGTGGGACACCACTTGTCACAGCCCTCCAATCTGAATGCACTCCCTCCACTACAACCCTCTGCTTTCTACAGGCAAGCCTATTCTGAACCCACACGGCCAAGCCTCCCTGGATCCCTTGCCCTCTGACCTGAAGAAGCCTACCATGTGGAACCTTGTCAAATGCCTTACTAAATCCATGTAGACCACATCTACTGCACTACCCACATCAATCTTCCTGGTCACCTCCTCAAAGAACCCTATCAGGCTTGAGACATGATCTTCCCTTCACAAAGCCATGCTGGCTGTCCCTAATCAGTCCATGATTCTCTAAATGCTCATAGATCCTATCTCTTAGAATCCTTTCCAACAGCTTGCCCACCACAGACGTAAGGCTCACTGATCTGTAATTCCCTGGACTATCCCTACTACCTTTTTTGAATAAGGGGACAACATTTGCCACCCTCAATCCTCCGGTACCATTCCCGTGGGCAACGAGGACACAAAGATCCTAGCCAATGGATCAGCAATCTCCTCCCTCGCTTCGCGGAGCAGCCTGGGGAATATTCCATCAGGTCCCGGCGACTTATCTGTCCTAATATTTCCTAACAACTCCAGCACATCCTCCCTCTTGATATCTATATGCTCCAGAACATTAAGCTTACCAGCACGGTCCTCGGCGTCATTAAGACCCCTCTCCTTGGTGAATACTGAAGAGAAGTATTCATTGAGAACCTCACCCACTTCCACAGCTTCCAGGCACATCTTCCCACCTTTGTCTCTAATCGGTCCTACCTTTACTCTCGTCATCCTTCTGCTCTTCATGTATGTGAAAAAAGCTTTGGGATTCTCCTTAACCCTACTTGCCAAAGCCTTTTCATGTCCCCTTCTTGCTCTTCTTAGCCCCCTCTTAAGTTCCCTCTTGCTACCCTATATTCCTTGTGAGCCCTATCTGATCCTTGCTGCTTACACCTTATGTATGCTGCTGCCTTATTCCTAATTAGTTGTTCCACCTCTCTTGTCACCCATGGTTCCTTCACCCTGCCATTCTTTCTCTGCCTCACTGGGACAAATTTATCCCTAACGTCCTGCAAGAGATCCCTGAACAACGACCACATCTGCATAGTGCATTTCCCTTCAAAAATGTCATCCCAATTTACACTCACAAGTTCTAGCCTTATAGCCTCATAATTTGCCCTTCCTCAATTAAATATCTTCCCGTCTTCTCTGCTCCTATCCTTGTCGATGAAAATGCTAAAGGTTAGGGAGTGGTGGTCACTGTCCCCCAAATGCTCACCCACTGAGAGATCTGTCACCTGACCCGGTTCATTACTGTGATGAGAAGTCTCATTGACCCTCAGTAAAGTCCTTATATTATTTTCAAAACTGGAACTGTACATGTAAGCAAACCCTTTGTTTAATAAATCCTCCCACATACAAGGCATGTGCTTGGCATGAAAAAATAAAAACCTCATCTGACCAAGGCTAATCTAAACCTGCCTTGGGTCTGTACCCAGCCTAACGATCACCATAAATATATCAAATTCAAAACGTGCTATTGATCAGGTTGAGGAAGAAATGCAAATATTGATCAATGGGGTGGACACATGGTAACATGATACAAATTATTCTAAGCTGAATAAAGTACTGAGCCAAGCCCGCACAATGTTCCAACCTAACTCCAAACATTTTATTGGAGGAGCCAACCTGAACCAGATGCATAAATCAGGTTCTGTCAGCTTAGATCATGTAACTCGACTCTACTTTGTACTTCATTCTGTTCTTGCCACCTGTGTCATCAAAAGCATTAAACAATAGTTGCAGGAATTTTGCATTCAGCAATTTAAAAACTTAACTGGGGCTAATTTCACTTGTAACATCACCCAGATCATCCAACTGTATTATGTTTTGCAACGTGTCTACTTCTCCATGAGTTTTAACAGCTCCAGAGACTTTTTCAAACATGCTTTGGCTGCTTTCAGTAGTTCTAGGCCAGGAGCCACGACTTGTTTGTCATCTTCTGACCAGTAAGTGTCCCGGTTTTCTCACAAGTATGATTCGTCATCTTCAAAAATGTCACTGAATGGATCTGCATTATCTGTGTGTTGAGCCCAAGGAAAGATAGGTTGATTCTGGAGATGAGGGGGTTAGCCTATGAGGAGAGAGTGAATCGCCTGGGACTATACTTGCTAGAATTCAGAAGAATAAGAGGGGTTTTTATAAAACATAGAGAATTATGAAAGGGATAAATAAGATAAGAGGCAGGAAGGTTGTTTCCACTGGTAGGTGAGAGGAGAAGGAGGGGACATAGCCTCAAGATTTGGGAGAATGGATTTAGGACGAAGATGAGGAGAAACTGTTTTTCCCAGAGTAGCGAATCTGTGGAATTCCCTGACCAGGGAAGCAGTAGATGTTATCTCATTAAATATATTTAAGACACAGATAGATTTTTGGATATTAGGGGAATTAAGTGCTATGGGGAAAAGGCAGGTGGGTGGATCTGAGTCCACGGCCAGATCAGCCATGACCTTATAAAATGGTGGAGCAGGCTCGAGGGGCTAGATGGCCAACTCCTGCTCCTATTTCTTATGTTCTTATGTAACCCGATTGTGTTTTGGGGGCAAAATCTCCAGCATGTTGCAATGGCACATTGGTGCCACCTGGTGGCACTGCTTCCTAAAGAATGAAAACTGCTGAGTCAATGGAGGCAGAGGTACTGAGGGAGTCCCACTGAGGGAGGGGCGGTACTGAGGGAGGGGCGGTACTGAGGGAGTCCCACTGAGGGAGGGGCGGTACTGAGGGAGTCCCACTGAGGGAGGGGCGGTACTGAGGGAGGGGCGGTACTGAGGGAGTCCCACTGAGGGAGGGGCGGTACTGAGGGAGGGGCGGTACTGAGGGAGTCCCACTGAGAGAAGGGCGGTACTGAGGGAGGGGCGGTACTGAGGGAGTGTCCCACTGAGGGAGGGGCGGTACTGAGGGAGTGTCCCACTGAGGGAGGGGCGGTACTGAGGGAGTGTCCCACTGAGGGAGGGGCGGTACTGAGGGAGTGTCCCACTGAGGGAGGGGCGGTACTGAGGGAGTGTCCCACTGAGGGAGGGGCGGTACTGAAGGAGGGGTGGTACTGAGGGAGTGCTGCAGTGTTAAGAGCAGGATTGGGGGTTAACTGTCAATTTTTTCAATGTTAGCACTCTTAAGAAAAATTCCTTGAAACTAAATCCTGACTTAGAACGTTTGTTGATGTGGATTGTAGTGGAGCCCGGTGAAGTGAGATGACAGGTATGTTCACACTGTGGTGTTGGTACCTGCTTCATGACCCAATGGCACAGACAGAAGTGGCTCAAGGAGTAGGTAGTGTAACCTCTCTGTCAGACCAGGCCACTGACTCTGTCTGGGGCGATGTGTTCAGGAAGCGAGCGTGTGCTGAACTGTGTAGAGGTGTGAGTCAGCTGGTGTGGCCAGGAAGTGGATGGTGTATTCAATACAAATTTAGGTTCCTTTTAGCTTGGTCTCAGGAAGGTTTAAAGTCTGATTGACAGATGAATGAGTTTGTGCTGAGCTCAGTCCTGTTACCTGCTGTGACAAGTGTGTTTGTGTCAGACTCTGAGGCAGGTTGGGGACCTCCCTCATCCCTTGCTAGATCATTTCTCCAGCTACACTACAGGGCGTGGGTTTCTTCTCTGTGGAGTTGGATTTTAAGGGAAAAGCCAGTATCTGTTTTCGAATTTGAGAGGAATTGTTTTTTAACCAATTCATTTGATGGAAGTTGTCGGATCTCATTCTAAGTTGTCACAGAGTGAATGTTGTCTCTGTGGTATCAGCTTTCCCTCTGAGTCACAAGGTGGGCAATGAGCTGTACCTCAGCCAGGTGGATTCTTGCCCTCAGTTGCAGCAGCAGATCGGTGGGAGACTGATATTTGCAGAGGGATGGTTCGGGATAGTCAGCACACAATGGAAACACCCAGAACAAAAGGACCAATCCAGACCTTAAAGAGTTAAGCTATCAGGACAGATTGTACGAATTGGGCCAGTATTCCCTTGCGTTTAGATCCCCCTTTACCATCTAATTGGGGGGGGGGGGGGCGGGGGTGGGGGGGCTGGTTAAGGGGTTTATCTGTGCCCCTCGTAATTCTATAAATCTATATAAAGTCACCCCTCAGCTTCCTACACCCACTGAGAACTAATCCCAGCCTATCCAATCTCTCCTGGTAACTACAACCCTCCATTCCAGGCAACATCCTGGTGAACCTCGTCTGCACTCTCTCTATTGTTACCACATCCTTCCTGTTGTGTGCTGACCAGAACTGTACACAGAGCTCCAAGTGCAGTCTAACCAATGTTTCGTACAGCTGCAACTTGACTTTCAAGCGCTTATACTCACTGCCTGGGCTTAAGAAGGCAAGCATGCCAAATTCCTTCTTCACTGCCCTGTCCACCAGTGTTGCCATTTTCAGGGAGCTATGGACTTGCGCCCCAAGGTTCCTCTGTACATTGACACTCATTAGGTCCCTGCCATTTACTCTGTTTGTCCTACCAAATTTGACCTCCTAAAGTGCGTTGCTTCACGCTTGTCTGGATGAAATTCCACCTGCCATTGCTTCACCCAACTTTCCAGCTGATCCATGTGCCTCTGTGTCCCTTCACAACCACCACTCTCTACTCCACCAATTTTTGTATCATCAGCAAACTTGTTGATCAGTCCGCCTACATTCTCATCCAAGACATATGTACATGTGACAAACTACAAAGGTCTCAGCACCAATCCCCAAGGTACACCACTGGTTGCAGACTTCCAGTCGGGAAAACACCCTTGCCCACCTCCCTCTGCCTCCTGTCACCAAGCCAATTTTGGCTCCAGTTTGCCAAAACACCTTGGATGTAATGTGTCTTAACCTTCTAGACCAGCCTACCATGTGGGATTTTATCAAAAGCCATGCTAAGATCCAAGTAAACCACATCTACCACACTGAATTCATCAATTTTCCCGGTTGCTTCCTTAAAATTCTCAATCAGATCGGTTGCTTCCTTAAAATTCTCAATCAGATTTGTGAAGCATGATCTCCCCTGCACAAAACCATGTCAACTTCTCCTAATCAGTCCTTGCCCTTCCAAGTGAACATAAATCCTGTCCCTTAGAATTTTTTCCAATAATTTCCCTACCATTGATGTAAGGTTCACTGGCCTGTGGTTTTTGAACCTGCCCTTTTTGAACAAGGGGACCATGTAGCTACCCTTGAGATTGTGGTACCTCACCCATGGCTAATGAAGATGCAAGTATCTCCATTTGAGCCCCAGCAATCTCCTTCCTTGCTTCCTTTAGCACCCCAGGATGGGGTGGATTTAGCCAAGGGCCTGTGTCTTTGGAGAGGCCTTTGGTTCAACATGTTTCATTATTGCTGACGTTTCAACCTTCCAGTCAACAGGGAACAATATTAAAGTCGGAGCATTAAATGACCAGATGGACAGGGGTGCTGGTGACACTGAGCTGCCTCCCCCTGCCTTTCACCTAGCTTAATATAAAATGGTGCCCGATGCCACGACACAATCCTGTGGTTGGGCCATAATCTGTAGCGCACTGTAAATCGCAGGAGGTTTGTTACATGGCAGGTTTTTGGCTGGGGAGCCAAATTCTTTGCAACAGCTTGTGTTTGGAATTTAATGAGCTGTTTAAATGTCACGTGACCTGCTGCTGTCCTGTTGTGGGTCATTTTCACTGGTTTTGTCAGTCTTTGCCGCTGACTAAGAGTCCGTTCTCTCTAGGTGGTGGTTCTGTTCAGAGTGTGGACATTGTTTGCGAAGATTCAAATGCCATGCTGGAACACTGTGCTTTTCTGAAGCCGCATTCACACCTCTGTCACCTTCCTCCAGCACTCAGACATCTCTTGTAGCTCTGATTGTTACAGATAAGGTTCTGATCAATTGACCATCTTGCAGGACTTGGTGCTGAGATTGCAGACCACACATCATGCCACCAGTGGTTTTAACCTAATTTAAAAAGTGCTTTCACCTAAACAAGTGGTGAAGATTAAGACCAAATTGCTGCTTTATTGAACTGTACGTCATTTATTCTGACTTCCTGCTAACAGGGCTGTTTGTCCGAACTGCAGGGGGTCCCAGTAGAAAGCCCTTGCACTTTCTTGGATACTTGTCACTCATGCATATTCTGGAGTCTATAATGAAGGGTGTAAGCATAGAACATCTAGAAAAGTCTAATAGGACTGAACAGAAAGAGCATGAATTTATTAGAGGAAACTCGTGTTGGACTGAGCTTTGAGGATGTGACTGCTGTAATAGATGAAAGGAACCGGTGGATGTGGTGTATTTGGATTTTTAGAAGGTTTTCAATAAGGTCCCATAAATTGGGCAACAAACTTACAGCAAGGAAATGGGAGTTGTGCTAGCTTAAACTGAGACAAAGCAAACATCCTTCTCAGGGAGACAGGCAGTGACTGGTGAGGTACGGAAGGATGGGTGCTGGGGCTTTTCGTGATGCATATCAGTAATTTGACTGTGGGAACCAAATATCATCTTTACAAGTTTGTTGAAGATGGCACCAGGTAGGTCGGAGGATGTAAAGTGGTGTTGACAGGAAATAGCACAGAGACAGGTCCTCCATCTCACTGGCCATCAAAGACCCAGTTACACTGATCCCAAGATATCCTTCCCACATTCCCATCAACTCCCCCAGATTCTCCCACTCAACCAACTCACTAGGAGCAATTTTTACAGTGGCCAATTAACACCAAACCATCTATCTCTGTGATATGGGGGGAAACTGGAGCACTCAAAGGATATGGGAGGAACCAGACAGACAGCAGCCAAGGTCAGGACTGAACCCAGGTCTCTGGTGCGTGAAGCAGTGGCTCTACCAGCTGTGCCTCTGTGTTGCCCCAGCAAGCGGTACCTCTGTAGAAGCACTAGTGACAAGATCTCTGAGTGTGCAAGAACATGGCAGGTGGAATGTAATGTACAACCTGTGAGGTGTCCACCGGCAGACAAAACAGAAAGGCAGTGTACTATTTAAATGGTGAGAGATTGGGAAATGTTGATGTTCAAGGGGACCTGGGGACCTTGTGCACAAGTCACTGGAGGCCAACATGCAGGTACAGCAAACCATTAGGAGGGCAAATGGTAAGTTAGCCTTCAGTATGAGGGTTTGAGTACCGATGTCTCAATGCTGTTACAGAGGACCCTAGTCAGACCTCACCTGGAGTATTGTGTATAAATTTGGCCTAAGAAAGTGTATACAGGTGATTCAATGTTACAGCTGTGTGAGTAATGGAAATTCACCCTTACAGAATTCACAAATCACTGCCCAGAAATTTAATAAAATTTGCTCTCTCAGATTTTGTATGCGAAAATAGTAAGTAAGTCAACACTTTTTTTCAACTCGTGTTTCTTGTTGCATGCACTGATGACACAATTTTGCATTATGGAAAATCATGAAGTGGCCCTTTCTCTGGGAACGCAGCCCTCCTGTAACATGGGGCCACCTGCATTTGTCACTGAGAGAGAGCAGCGAAGATTCACCAGACCTGTTCCAGGGTTGGTGGGTTTGCTGAGTGAGGAGAGACCGAGTTGACTGGGGTTGTATTCTCTGGAGCTTAGAAGGCAGGAGGAAATCTTATGGAAACTTGCAAGATTCCAACAAGGCACAGTGGATGCAGGAAGGGTATTTCCCCTGGCTGACAAGTGTAGAACTATGGGTCACTGTCTCAGAATAAGGATTTGGCCATTGGGGACTGAGATGAAGAGAAATTCCTTCTTTCAGAGGGTGGTGGATCTTTGGAATTCTATACCCTGGAGCGTTGTGGAGGCTCAGTCGTTGAGTGTATTCAAAACAGATGTGGGAGGGGTGGGGGGGTGGGATTTCAGGATATTTAAGGAATGATCGGATATGCAGAATGGTTGCAAACAACACAGAGGTAGAAGGTCAGCACAATCCTCCTGTGCTAGGGCAGGCTAAGGGGGTCAAATGCCCTCCCCTGCCCCTATTTCTTTCATTGTCTGCACAGTATGTCGGGTACAGGAAGATACTGCCACTGGATTATGGGAGGTGTCAGAGCCCAGGGAAGGTCACATCTGGAGATACACATCCGTTGCAGCAAAACAGAAATGTGGCCGTTGAGAGGGAATGGTGGCTCGGCAACTTCCATCTCTGCCTGCTTCTTTCTGACCAGAACCAGAGATGGGACAGCTCGGGACCTGGTTTGTGTGTTCAGTGTGGACAAGCGGCAAACTCTAAGCTCCATTAGTTTAAGAGAATCGTCCCTGAAAATGTTCACCTGGTAAAAACTGCAGAAGTAAATGTGATGATACACACACTGAATATTAATGTGGTAAAGCGTGGATTTGGGAGTGGCGTGGATTTGGGAAGATACCTGGTTTGGGGTGTATTTGAGGGTGGGTGTGTATTTAAAAGATTGACAATCAGGAAGCTGCTTCCAAGCTGACATCTCCTGTGTTTGACCCAACAACATTGGCTGCTCGCTCACTGCCGAGGGAAGGGCTTCACTCACAGCAGCTGAGGTCAGAGCCTTCTTTCTGCAGCTGAGGCACGTGCTGCTGATCAGCCCTGCTACAGTCCTCAGGAACACCGCAGGAGCCACAAATGGCCAACAGCAAGGCTGACAGTCCTGCTTTCACCCGTCTGAATCAACCTGAATCAGCTGGCTGCTGGGGAGGGACTCGTCCCTGAATGTGAGGGGAGTGGGGGTGAGAGAGTGTGAGTGGGGGAGGGGTGAAGAGTGGGTGGGTGGGGTGAGTGCAGAAAGCCACCTGAAAGGGAAGGCAGTTTGAGGGGTGAGTGGCCTCTGCCCCCTATCCCCTCCCCTCCCCTCCCCTCCCCTCTGCCCCCTATCCCCTCCCCTCCCCTCTGCCCCCTATCCCCTCCCCTCCCCTAAGGTACCGTCCTCTGACAATACAGCTGACCCGTCCCTGTTAAACAGTCTCATCTCTGTGCCCCACCCTTTCTGCTGGGACCTCAGCCTTGTAAACCACCCCCTTGCCTCCCAACCCCCGCCGAGTGCAGTCAGAGCCGCCCCATTTATTTGTGTTTTTGATGCAGGTAATGCAGCAGCCTGTTTGTTCACAAACACCACTAACACATGTGATTGGCTGAAGTCGCAGCTCCCTCAGTACCACCCCTCCCTCAGTACTGCCCCTCCCACAGTGCGACCCTCGCTCAGTACCGACCCTCCCACAGTGCAACCCTCCCTCAGTACTGCCCCTCCCACAGTGTGACCCTCGCTCAGTACCGACCCTCCCACAGTGCGACCCTCCCTCAGTACTGCCCCTCCCACAGTGTGACCCTCCCTCAATGGTTGCTGCCCACATATGTTTTTGAGACATGGATGATCTACATCAGCCGTACTGCAGAAATTCCACCCCTCGTGCCTGTACAAAATCCCCCACGTATCCTGGACATTCCAGCAGACCCTTCCACCAAACGGCCCCAATCCTCGTTTTCAGTCAGCCTCATCATCTACTTGTCCCACCAGTGTACCAGAACAGTGCCGCGTTTGGACGCATTTTTGCCCATTACTTTTACCATGAAATGTTGGGTGATCGGGTGCACATTCAGAACCAGAGTAAGTTGCTCGGCACGTCCTGGCTGCGGTGTGGCTGGGATCTGGCTGTGTGTACTGGGGGAAGGAGAGGACAGGGTTTTGTCTTATCTCTCATGTTCAGGCTCAGGAAGGGTAGGAGGTGGGCAGGAGAGGTTGCCAACTGACACACACTCCCGCAGAATGTGAGTCACCCTCGCCCTACCCACTGCTGGCTCTCGGTGATAGGAGAAATCACAGAGCCCAGAGATTGCAGATTTATCAATCCTGACCAGGGAAGTACCCACACAATCTCTGGCAGCTGCTGATAGGAGCAGCCCACCTCTGCTCACTCCGCACCACCAGAACCACAATCCAAATGACATTAATGTTTTTACTGATGAATTAATTCATTAGACTGAGAGTAGTGTGTTCAATCCTTTATGGAAAGTAGTTTGATGTGAGGTGTCTGTGCTGAATTATTACCTCCAGAACATTGCTGCTTGGCAGTACCAGCTCGGGAGAGCTGTTGGGAGGCAGGTTCTGTGTAATCTGTCCAACATTAGAGTAAACTATTGCAATATAATTACTGGCATCTTAAACACCGACCCTGAAACAAAGGAGGGCAGCAGAAATCTGCAGCCAGTCTGTCCAATGATGCAGGTATAAAATCACACTTGTGAAAACCTATTCACATTCACCGGGTAAACCCAGAGAGTAATTGCAAAGGTTGAACTCGCCACACTTATAATTGGAGATTGTAAATCTGGTGCTGGCGCTGACAGGTTCACAAAAGCCAGACTGCGTGCTGTGGCCAGGCATTCTGAGACCCCACTACATCTTTACTTAAACCTGAATAGGCAGTCAAAGGACTCATTTATACATTACACCAAGAGACTTATTGCAATGGCTGCTCGGATTGACTTGCTTCCTTTGCCTAGTCTTGATCAGGAGATGGGAATAAAGAACAGTAATGGACTGACACCTTATCAGATTTTGCATAGGGACAGATTCTGACCTGCCCATTAACCCCATGCTTTATCTGACTTTAGTGATTAGTGTAAAATACATGCAACTCTACAATGGCCAGTATCAGGTCTGAATGCTGGCCTCAATTATTCGGGCTTGGGTTTTGCTGAGTTGGCCATACAATTGATAGTGTAACAATGCAGTGTTTGGGAATTGTTAATTAGCCAATGATGTGTTAGCGATGGAAGAGCTTTGTGCTGGAATCACAATGGAACACAGGCCCTTTCACCGTACCTGCTGAGACTCACAGAAGAGATCACTTGTGGGTGGTAGGGCACTTGCTGTGTGCAGCTTTCTGAGTGATGGTAAAGCCACAGAAAGGGAAAGGACTCTGACTGATGCATTCATCATACCGTTGTAACATTTTTCACACTCCCTATTTACACAACCTGCCCCTGTTCTTTAATTCTGTTTTAATTCTCTCCATTCAGCCTCAGTCCAGGAAACTTGCATTGGCAGCAAGGAAAACAGCTTTTTCCAAAACGTTGGACTTTACATTGAAGAATCGAGCTGCAGACTGTCATTCAAACTCTGCAGTTGAACAGAGGAAGCCCAGATCCCACAATCACAACACAGCTATTGTGGGAGAGCTGGGCAGAGGCAGAATCTTGTTCACTCGCCGATCAATGTCCATCAGTGAGATGTCACATATTGTAGCTTCTACGATCTAACTCTTGCTTGGTTTACTATATAAACCTTGCAAATTGGTAATACCAAGGTACAGTGAAAAACTTTTGTTTGCATGCCATCCAGATAGTCATTCCATACACAAGTACATCGAGGTAGTACAATGGAAATCAACAGCAGAATGCAGAATAGTGTAATAGCTATAGAGAAAGTGCAGTGCAAGCAGACAATAAGGTGCAAGGCCATATCGAGGTAGATTGTGAGATCAGGATTTCTTTGTCGTATAAGAGGTCCATTGAAGAGTCTTATAACAGCGGATAGAAACTCTTGTTGGGCTTGGTGGTACGTGTTCTCAAGCTTTTGTATCGACCATATTCTACTTCACCAATGTGTTTCACAGATTAACGTACTGACATTTTATCCAGCTATGTAGAGATGAATCAACAGAAACAGCTCACATTCATTTACATAGAACAGTACAGCACAATACAGGCCCTTTGGCCCACAATGTTGTGCCGACCTTTAAACCTCACCTAAAACCATCTAACCCCTTCCTCTCACATATCCTTCTATTTTAAATTCCTCCATATGCCTATCTAGTAATTTTACCAACGTACCTGCCTCCACCACCGCCCCAGGCAGCACATTCCATGCCCCAACCACTCTCTGGGTAAAAAATCCTCCCTCTGATATCTCCCTTGAACTTCCCACCCATTACTTTAAAGCTATGCCCTCTTGTATTGAGCATTGGTGCCCTGGGAAAGAGGCACTGGCTGTCCACTCTATCTATTCCTCTTAATATTTTGTACACCTCTATCGTGTCTCCTCTCATCCTCCTTCTCTCCAAAGAGTAAAGCCCTAGCTCCCTTAGTCTCTCCTCATAATGCATACTCTCTAAACCAGGCAGCATCCTGTTAAATTTCCTCTGCCCCCCTTCCAACGCTTCCACATCCTT
This sequence comes from Pristis pectinata, assembly GCF_009764475.1. NCBI lineage: Eukaryota > Metazoa > Chordata > Chondrichthyes > Rhinopristiformes > Pristidae > Pristis > Pristis pectinata. The sequence continues at coordinate 87,692,282 of NC_067415.1, forward strand.
CCTATAATGAGGCAACCAGAACTGGACATGGTACTCTAAGTGTGGTCTAACCAGAGTTTTATAGAGCTGCATCATTACCTCACGGCTCTTAAACTCGATCCCTTGACTTATGAAAGCTAACACCCCATAAGCTTTCTTAACTACCCTATCCACCTGTGAGGCAACTTTCAGGGATCTGTGGATATGGACCCCCAGATCCCACTGCTCCTCCACACTGCCCAGAATCCTGCCATTAACCTTGTACTCTGCCTTGGGAGTTTGTCCTTCCAAAGTGTACCACCTCACACTTCTCCAGATTGAATCCATCTGCCACTTCTCAGCCTAGCTCTGCATCCTAGCAATGTCCCTCTGCAATCTTCGACAATCCTCCACACTATCCACAAGACCACCGACCTTTGTGCTGTCTTCAAACTTGCCAACCCACCCTTCTACCCCCTTATCCAAGTCATTAATAAAAGTCACGAAAAGCAGAGGTCCCAGAACTGATCCTTGTGGGACACCACTTGTCACAGCCCTCCAATCTGAATGCACTCCCTCCACTACAACCCTCTGCTTTCTACAGGCAAGTTAATTCTGAATCCACACAGCCAAGCTTCCCTGGATCCCTTGCCCTCTGACCTGAAGAAGCCTACCATGTGGAACCTTGTCAAATGCCTGACTAAAATCCATGTAGACCACATCTACTGCACTACCCTCATCAATCTGTCTGGTCACCTCCTCGAAGAACCCTATCAGGCTTGTGAGACATGATCTGCCCTTCACAAAGCCATGCTGGCTGTCCCTGATCAGACCATGATTCTCTAAATGCCCATTGATCCTATCTCTAAGAATCCTTTACAACAGCTTGCCCACCACAGATGTAAGGCTCACTGGTCTATAATTCCCTGGACTATCCCTACTACCTTTTTTGAATAAGGGGACAAAATTTGCCACCCTCCAATCCTCCAGTACCATTCCCGTGGACAATGAGAACCCAAAGATCCTAGCCAATGGTTCAGCAATCTCCTCCCTCGCCTCACGGAGCAGCCTGGGGAATATTCCCTCAGGCCCCGGGGACTTATCTGTCTTAATATTTCTAACAACTCCAACACATCCTCTCTCTTGATATCCACATGCTCTAGAACATTAACCTTACCAACGCTGTCCTCGGCGTCATCAAGACCCCTCTCCTTGGTGAATACTGAAGAGAAGTATTCACCAAGGATATTTATTGCCGGAAGACCTTGCAAACAGCATAGATAGACAGTGAAAAGGAAAATGAAAATGAGGAAGATGACATTAGCAGGTCTAATTCCAGGACTGTTTAGAGGTCTCAGAGTGAATGGGACCAAGGGACCCTGTTTCAGCCTTGGACAACTTTCAAGGTGAGATTGCAAAGGCGGATGTGGAAAAGGGAATTGAGGCAAGGCAGGGATCAGATGGGGAAATATGTTAGAACGATTCCCGTGTGTGAAGGGTTAACGTTGGGGCCAAGCTGACTCTTGCTATGGTGTAACAAGCTGTCTCTCTCTGAGTTCTGTGTGCATTACTGGCCAGAGTTCACCAGTGCACAACCACTGCTGTTGTGCACTAGAGACAGGCTGGGATATCAGACCAGGGCTCACATTGCTGAAGTGAGCCTTATGTTGTCTTCAGCACTTCCCAAAGATCTGTGCTGGGGACCCAGTCACACACTCTTGATGGGACAGGAGGTTATGTGACCCAGTTTCCTGAAGGCACCATGATTGGCAGACAGCAAGTTGGTAGGTGGAGCTTAAAACAACAGATTGAATGACTGAGCTAAACTGTGGATGAGGATTTTAATGCAGGTGAGCGTAAGGTCAAGCAAAGGATACTTCATGATTGCTGGACATTTAGTAACACTGGAACAGCAAAGACACCTCGGGATTAATGGACTTCGATCTACAAGATATCAGGGAAAGTACATAAAGTGATAACTAAAATACTCCTGGGATGCAGGCCTTTATACCGAGACAGCTGGACTACAAGAAGGTGCAAGTTGTACCACAGCCACAAAAGCCCTGGACACACACCCTAGACAAGACGCTTTGGCCTTGGGGGAGTGCACTGGAGATTTGCCAGACTGAATCCTAGAGTTAGATTACAAAGAGAGAATCCTCAAACCAGGGCTGAATGTAAAAGGTTAAGGGGCTATTTGATCAAAATTTTCAAGATATTGAGCAACTTGGATCAGTGGAGATTGTCAGGGTTTTCAGAACCGAAGTTAGAGAAGACTGCTGTACAGAGAGGTTGATGGGGTCAGGGTGATGTCAAGATTTTTGTTAACAAACAGTGGTGTGGGACATGGGAAAAGGCTCTTTCCTTATCCACAGCTCCACATCACCCTGGTTTGTGGAAGGAGAAATGGCCAGCGGCCCAGTCACAGATGATTAGCCTCAGTGTTAGACAAGGTGGGGTGCAGGAGATTTGAGTAAATGACTCAGAACCAAGGACATTTGTTATTCCCACACTGGTGTTGAAACAAAACCTTTGTTGCTTTGTTAAAAAACACATTGGAGCTGATCTCATGGAGCAGGTGGAATCTTGTGATATCGGAAAAACTATAAAATCGGCCCCATTCTTTTCTCTGTCCAGTGACAGTTGTTTGGTTTGCTAGCAGTGAATAAATGACTCTGGACAAATCCTTCCCTTATTATCACCACATTGTCAATATGGGAAGGCGCATTAGCCCTGGGCAGCACACAGGAGGTAAGGAGAGACAGAATCAATAACACTTCTCGTGTACCTCTGATCATTGGGACCATTGTGGAGCAGCGTTTGTACTTCCTTGAATGACTTATCAATATATTGACTATCAGTTACTCATTCCTAATTATGCTAACCCTGGATCTTAAACAAACTTATTTAGATACACAACTCGCTTCCAATTTTCATTGTTATTTTTCATGCCAAACATTTTGAAAGTTTCTTCTCTGAATGCTTTTCAATTAAGTAGTTTTCTTCAGTGAGTCTATTTAACTTACGGGATGCTGGTGCTTATTGCCCTTGCCGAGCTATGCTGAGAAGGGGTGCGGGTCCCCTTTCAGAGCTGGTGATGCAGATTTCATACAACTGAGTGTCTTGTTGGACAGTTAACAGCCTTGGTGTGGACTGCAGTCACATATGGGTTTCAGACTCAGTGAAGAAAACAAGTTTCTTCTCTTACTAAGCCAGTTGGGATTTTACAGCACTCTGACCCCTTCCACAAGCAGGACATCTGAAAGGACCTTTCTGTTACCCTGTACTTCTGAAATGTAATTGCCAATAAACATGGCAGCTGACATTGTCTACATCAAGATCCCACAAACATCATTGAGATGAATACCCAGTCAAATGGCTCTTGTGCCAAAGAGGAGGGCCAATGTTTGCAGATGATACCACCGTAGTAGGCTGTATCTCAAATAACGATGTCGAAGTACAGGAAAGAGATAGAGAGCTTAGTGACATGGTGACATCACCAATAGCCTGTCCTGGCCCAACCACATAGACATCACGGCCAAGAAAGCTTACCAGCGCCTCTGCTTCCTCAGGAGGCTAAAGAAATTTGGCATGTCCCCTTTGACACTCACCAACTTTTATCGATGCACCATAGAAAGCATCTATCCAGATGCATCACAGCTTGGTATGGCAACTGCTCTGCCCAGGACTGCAAGAAACTGCAGAGAGTTGTGGACACAGCCCAGCATGTCACGGAAACCAGCCTCCCCTCCATGGACTCTTTGTCTTTTCCTCTTGCTGCCTTGGTGAAGCAGCCAGCATAGTCAAAGACCCCATCCACCTGGGTCATTCTCTCTTCTCCCCTCTCCCATCAGGCAGAAGATACAGGAGCCTGAGGGCACGTACCACCAGGCTCAAGGACAGCTTCTATCCCACTGTGATAAGATTATTGAATGGTTCCCTTATATAATGAGATGGACTCTTGACTTCACAATCTACCTTGTTGTGACCTTGCACCTTATTGTCTACCTGCAATGCACTTCCCTGTAGCTGTGACACTTTACTCTGTATTCTGTTATTGTTTTTACCTGTACTACCTCAATGCACTGTGTAATGAATTGCCCTGCACGGTCGGTATGCAAGACAAGTTTTTCACTGTACCTCGATATAAATGACAATAATAAACCAATACAAATACCAATGTTTTTCAGGACAGTTGTTGGATCCAGCTGACCCAGACACTCAGTAAGTCACCAAGTTCCAAATCTATGGAGGAGATTGAGGCTGAAAACTGAGCTCTGGCTTGGAGCTTGGTGTTCCAACGTTTGTCACCAATGAGGTCTGCCAAAGGGTTTTCTGAAGGAGCCCTCCATGTCAAGTGGGAGGACCTCAGCTCTAAAGTGTGTGGTCTTGTCAAAGTCAGTGCTGCAGGCACTGTGGCAGCAATCATCAGCAGCACATAGACTGGGGCAAACACAGATGCTCAACTCTTGACTCCACAATCAATGTTCATCCTTGGACTCGACAGTGGTCAGGGATTCCGTGTTGGTCAAAGGAAACTTCATGCTAATCTAAGGAAGTGGACAGAGAAGTGAAGCACTGAGGTGAGAAGACCCCCATCGCTGGCAGTGTTACAAAGACCATCCAGCATCAGGATGCAGGTTTGCAGAGACAAACCCTGTAGAGGGGTCTGGTGGAAAGGAAGGAGAAAGAAGCAGAGTACAGAGGGAGGGGCAGTACAGAGGGAGTATCACACTGTGGGCGGGGCGGTACTGAGGGAGTGTCACACTGTGGGAGGGGCGGTACTGAGGGAGCATCGCACTGGGAGGAGCAGTACTGAGGGAAGGTCACACTGTGGGATGGTCAGTACTGAGGGATGGTCAGTACTGAGGGATCTCTGCACTGAGGGATCTCTGCACTGAGGGATGTCTGCACTGAGGGATGGTCAGTACTGAGGGATGGTCAGTCCTGAGGGATGTCAGCACTCTGGGGCGTCAGTATGATGGTAACCACCTGTATTAGTTGAACAGCAGTGACTTGTTTTGTTGCCATACTTTTCTCCATTCAGGAGAAACAAAGGACTGCCGATGCTGGAATCTAGATGAAAAACACGATGATGCTGGAGGAACTCAGCAGGCCAGGCAGCATCCGTGGAGAAAAGCAGGCGGTCAACATTTCGGGTCAGGACCCTTCTTCAGGACTGAAGATAGGAAAAGGGGAAGCCCAATATATAGGAGGGAAAAGCAGAGCAGTGATGGGTGGACAAAAGAGGGGAGGTGGGGTGGGCACAGGGTGGTGATAGGTAGATGCAGGTAAGAGACAGTGATGGGCAGGTGCGGGGGAGGAGGGGAGAGCAGATCCACCGGGGGATGGGGCAAAGGTAAGGAGGAAAAAAGGGGGGTAGAGAAAAGAGAGCGAGGCTAGGAAAGGGAAGAAAAGAAGAGGCGTGGTTGGGGTGGTGTGGGGGGCTGTGGGGATTGCTTAAGGTGGGAGAATTGCCTCTTCCCCTATCACCACCCTGTGCCCACCCCGCCTCCCCTCTTCTGTCCACCTATCACTGCTCTGCTTTTCCCTCCTATATATTGGGCTTCCCCTTTTCCTATCTTCAGTCCTGAAGAGGGGTCCTGACCCGAAACGTTGACCGCCTGCTTTTCTCCACGGATGCTGCCTGGCCTGCTGAGTTCCTCCAGCATCATCGTGTTTTTCATCTGTTCTGCATTCAGGTTGGGTTCTTGCCTGTATCTGTCTCTTCCCATTTGGGGCTATTGCTGGATAAACCAGGAATCCCGGGACTGGCTGATGGAGCTGGTAGTTCCTGTGACTCGTTGTTAGGAGGTTTGTTTATTGCCTGGGTAATCCATATATCTTTAAATTACAAATTTACATTGCAGTTATCTATCCTATGCTGATTTATCTGTTTGAGATTAATTAGCATTAATCTCCAAATTTATGAAGTAAAAGTTCACCTTTTATCCAAGTTACCATATTTGAATATATAAAATATAAAGTGCTTTTGATCTGGGAGAACGGTGGGCGCTTGGATCTCTCTTTGTTATTTCTATTAGTCGTCTAACTGCCTTGTAATTAAAACAGAAAATACTGGAAACACTCAGCAGGTCAGGCAGCAGCTGTGGGAATAGAAACAGCATTAAAATATCAGATTGAAGACTTCATCAGAAGTTCTGCTCCGCCTTGTGTTGCCTCTTCCAGAACAAAGCCACGTGGGCACCTTTTACTTGATCTCTCAACATGAAATTGTAACTCAGACTGTGACTTATGACAAAATCCAATATTTGTGACAGCGAGAGTCACAGTAATGTGAAGCAGATTTAAAATAAGCTACCAAGACATTTCCCAGTCCTGTAGTGCAGGATGCAGCCAGCAGAGAGCAGCAGTGCACCACATTACTCCCTTGGCAATACTGCAGTGGTTAGAACCGTGGTTCCGGACACAAGGCGATTGTACCGGCTTGCCAATGGGACAAATGACCAGAGGAACCCATGAAGGGAGCTTCTGATTATTCACATTGACTCACTTTAGAGTCAGCAGAGTTAGTCATTTTAGAATCATTATGACATGGGCATAAATGATTTATTAAGTCTTTCTGGATTTCCATTTTCTGGATAAAGTCACGTAAAAATGAACTGAGCACATTTATTGAACTTTACAGTACAGAATGAGGCCATACAGCCCATCAGGCTTGTGTTGACTCTTTGAAAGAGTCCCCAATGTTTCCTACAAATTTATCTCTATAAAGTATCTGTCAATTTAAAAGATGTTGATCAGTGATGGTTTTTAATATCAGAAACACAATATTATTGCTCTTCCTAACAATTAGAATTTGGAGCTATGAACCTGTGTGTTGGAGGAAGGGAAGGAGCTGTGTGTGGTGCTGCTGTGACCCTCATTATGCAGATGCAGGGAGCCACTCTCTCTGGGGTTACTGTTTCAGCAGAGATGCCAAATGAACAATTTCGTGTAAAAACTGTGTTTAATAATATTTATTCAAAAGACAGGGAGGCTTGAAATGGTTTGTCCCTGCAATGTTCTGGAATCATGACCCCAGGGCCAAGGGGATTCCAGGTATAATTTGCTGCAGGGAGTGTGCGGACAAAGTGTGAATTTTAAAGTTTCTGCTGTGATTTTTTTTCCAATCACACGGAAAATGTTGCTTATAATGTTTTGATCATTTTACTGAAATGGGGTGGAAAAAGTCAGCGATTGGTTTGACAGTGTGTGACAGGTGATTATGTAGATTGAGGATGGAAATAGACTGTAGTCTCTGGGCTCCAAGTGCAGAGTGCGTCTGTGAACCAAAGGTGACATGAGAGGGCACAGGGCAATGGGATGTCACCTCACCACCAGCCAGAAGGCAGAGAGCAACATAATCAGATTGTCATTTCTGCGAAGATACTATTGGGTTAAATTAATTTCTGGATGTTTTAAGTGTGTGAGATGCACACAACAAATTCCAGCTAAGAAAATTATTCAACTGTTTATACTGATGGGATGAGAGCTGGAAACAGAATTGGCTGCTGCCTGGAGTGAAGGAATGATACCCGAGGTTGTGTTTTCAAATAAACCTTTGGGTCTTTTTTGAATTTAGTTTATTTTAAGTGAGCTGGTTAGGAGACGTTCAGGGTCTGCAGGGCTACTGATAGGGTAATTAACTAGAAACAGTTCCCAGGGGCAAGAGGTGGGTGCACAGAGGATACAGAATGAGGGGGACTGGAAGAAGACCAGAGGGAAGTGAGTGTCACCTGGGACTCACTGCCTGAAAAGGCGGTGGGAGCAGATTCAACAAGGATTTACAAAAGAATGTTGGAGGAATAAGGCCACGGGGAGGAAGCAGGGGAGGGGACCAGGGGACCAGGATGGTACGATAGATTGAGTAACTTCCAGCTGCATTTCTTCATTCTATGAGTCCGTGAAATAACTCACAGCCGAGCCCAGTGAACAGCAGCATCACCTTGGGACCAGCTTCAGTGTTCAAATCCCACCCCAGGTTCTAGGCTATCCTGAGGGAGGGGCACACTGTGGGAGGGGTGGTACTGAGGGCGTGTCACACTGTGGGAGGGGTGGTACTGAGGGCGTGTCACACTGTGGGAGGGGTGGTATTGAGGGAGGGTCACACTGTGGGAGGGGCGGTACTGAGGGAGGGTCACACTGTGGGAGGGGCAGCACTGAGGGAGGGTCACACTGGGAGGGGCGGTACTGAGGGAGGGTCACACTGTGGGAGGGGTGGTACTGAGGGAGTGGCACACTGTGGGAGGGGTGGTACTGAGGGAGGGTCACACTGTGGGAGGGGCAGTACTGAGGGACGGTCACACCATGGGAGGGGCGGTACTGAGGGAAGGTCACACCGTGGGAGGGGTGGTACTGAGGGACGGTCACACTGTGGGAGGGGAGGTACTGAAGGAGGGTCACACTGTGGGAGGGATGGTACTGAGGTAGGGTCACACTGTGGGAGGGGCACTACTGAGGGAGCAACATACTGTGCACGGGAGATAATATGATGCTATTTTGCGGAAGAGTGGCTAGGTTGTCCCCGTTATCCTGGGGCCAGGATTCAGCCATTATCTATCATTACTAAAACTGATATATGGTATCTTGCTGTGTGCAAATTGGCTGCCTCATTTCTTGCATTAGAAATGCAGCCAATTTGCTGTAAGGTGCTCTGAGATACTCCGACAGGCATTGACAGGTGCTATCTTAATGCAAATCATTTGTTGTTTTTCCAGAACTCAGATGGAAGTTCCCATAGTTATGTACGACACAAGTGCCCTCTGACGGGAGTTCGGCTTCGTTAAAAAGTAGTAGGAAATGCAAAGAACTTCAGGTACAAGTGAGCATCCCTCTCCTGCCAGGTGGGCTGTATGTAGCTAACCTGACTGTGACCTTTCCGACAGGCTCTTGTTACAGCATTTCTGTGACATGGACTGGTGGCTGGCTCACTGACTGCATTCATTTGCCTGGATGTATTATTTACAGGGGTGTCTGTGCATGGCAGATACTGTTTCTCATTGTGAAAGGCTATGTATTTTCTGTGGTAGGAGCATGGAGTTCTGTTGGATGACTGGTAGGGACAGCTCCTTTCTCTGTGCTAGTTGATACTTAAAGTAGTTGACAGAATGACATTGGGCTGAAGGGGTTAAATTATGAGGCCAGTTGCCCTTTATTCCCTTTAGTTGGAATATTTATGATCTAATTGATTAAAGAATTTGATCAGTTCAAGAGGGAGAAACTCTTTCCCCTGGGTCTGGGGGAGGAAGCCGTGGTGTACAAGGGGGCAGAATCTCAAACTAGAGCCTGTCTGTTCAGGAGTGATCTCGAGAAATCCTAAAAAGTAAAGTCTGGAAGTCAAGGAGGAATTTCAATGCAGAGACTGAGGGATTTTTTATTGGATGAAGTTATCAGGGAAGTGGAGCCAAGGTGGGTGGATAGAGATGTGATCGAGCAGTGGGGAAGCATCAGGAGCTGAATCAGCACTGATCTGTGATCAAATGTTGAGCAGTTTGGGCTCAGGTCAATCACAGGTTAAAAGAATGTGAGGTGATCAGACTGAAGCAGCTGATTGGAGAGGGGTTGACAAGGTGGATGCTGAGAAGATGTTTCAGTGAGTGGGGCTGTCTACATCTACAGGAGTTAGTTGCAGAATAAGGGGTTGTCCATCTCCTCTCTCTGAAGGTTGTGATTCTTTGACATTCTCTGCCTAAGGGAGTTGTGAGACGTCGCAGAATGTCTGACTGATCAACATTTGAGCTACGAGCACTGAGAGGTATGTGGGGAAATGGCCATGATTGGATCAGCCATGATCTTGTTGAATGAACAGGCCTGAGGGGCCAAGTGGCCTCCTTCTGCTCCTGGTTTTCAGGCTCTTTCAGTACTGTGTTCTTAAATTAGCAATGTTATTGATGGGAAAAAAATTGTGGCCCCAGTCTCCATGGTACCAGCCTGAAGTTGTATTGTCAGTTACACGGAAGCTCAGAGTAGTCTGATCACTGGGATATCTTGCATTGCCTTTACGGATGTTGTCTGTTTCCCAAAACTGGGGCAATGTGAAACGCATTAGATCTGTGTCGCCCCCATTGTGCGTCACCCCCAACGTGCGTCGCCCCAACGTGTGCAGCCTGACCCTAGTGGGCTAGTGACCAATAGACTCTCACCCACGTAACTGTCACTCTAAGGCCCTGAAACTCCTCAGCTCCCCCCCAACAGCAGATGTTGTTCAGACAAACAGGGACAGACTTTAAAACAAATTAGAACTATGGATCTGAGCTTAACCGATGCCAGCTTCCCATGCCAGGCATTCGATCTGCTCCTTCAGCAACATCTTTTAAACAAACGCGTTTAGCCTGAACCCTCCAGTTTAACCCCAGGCTGGGTGTGTAAGGCAGGTGGGATTGGACTAAAGGAATGAAGACGTGAGCCAGAACACAGTGGTAGTGAGCAGTGAGGCTGATAACCTCAGGTGATGAATAAGGACAAGAGGAGAGAGTCACCTGCTGCTCTCAAACTGACATCCAAGCCCTGACCCTGACCCTGACCCTGATCCTGACCCTGGGCTGTATTTATCGATGCTCTTTCCCAACTTGGGAGAGGTCAGTGTTATTGGTGGGGGGGGGGTGGGCTTGGGGTTCAGTCTATTCCCAGGGAGTGTCTGCAAGGGCAAAAGATCACTTCACCTTCAACTGTTCTGCTGACCTGGAGTTTGGGGGGTTGGGGGGACAGGCAGTGGGATGCTGAGAGCTGATCAGTCAGTGTGAAGTGTGACCAAGCTGACTCTCTGAGCTGTCTGTTTCTAACCCAGTGTGGTTACAGTTTTTCAGTTAGTAACCAGGAGGAGTGGGTCAGTTCAGCTGGACTTCCACACAGACAGTAGGACGTGAGCCCCTGTGGAGAGTTGGGCTCAGAAGAAGATATCAAATCAGCTCATGAAATTCAGACATGTTTATAGCCTCATTCGATTCTTATTTTGTTTTCAGATTAAAACAGAAGCCCATTGAATCTGATACCTAAGGCAATGGAATTCTCAGTTTCACTGTTGGCTCCTGCCCAGCTTGGCACCAATGGTAAATGAAAATTAAAAAAAATACCTGCAGATGCTGGAAATCTGAAATAAAAACATAAAACTCTGGAGACACTCTGCAGGGCAGGCAGGAGTTTCAAGTTGAAGACCCTTCATCAGAACTGGGAAAGAGGGAAAACAAGTTGGCTTTAAGTTGCAGAGAAGGCGTGGGAGGAATGGGTAGGATGAAGGGAATGTCAGTGGTAGGGTAAGGCCAGGGTTGCCATGGGGGTAAGTTATACTGGTTAATGGGGCAGTTAGAGAGGGGAAAATATAAAACGGAAGCTGTGAGATGGGGTCAGTTAGTGAGTTAGAAAATAGACAAATGAATGTGAAAAGGGTGTAGCACATGTCCAGCAGGTCAGGCTGAGCTGATGGAGGGAGGAAACTGTCCCAAAGTCACACGTTGGCAGTTCTGATACAGACAGAGAAAGCAAGTTACCTCAAGTTGTGGAATTCAATATTGAGCCTGGAAGGCTGCAATGTGCAAAGTTGGAAGATGAGGTGCTGTTCCTCAGGCTTTCACTGGGCATTGCTTTACCACAGACAGGTAGGTCAGAGTGGGAGTGAGATGGAGAATTAAAGCGGTAGGAATCAGGGAGTTCAAGGTCACTGCAGACTGAACAAGGTGTTCCTCAAAGTGATCACCCAATCTGCCTTTGGTTTCTCCAATGTAGAGGAGGCTGCACTGTCAACGTTGAACGCAGAACACCAGATTGGAAGAAGTGCAAATGAATCACTGCTTCACCTGGAAGGTGTGTGTGTCCCTGGAGGCGGGAAGGGAAGAGGTGAGAGAACAGGTGTTGCACCTCCTGTGGTTGTTGGTGATGCCGCACTGCAGGAGATGACACTTGGTTTAATATTGGCACTAACACTAACCATTGATGTGTGTCAAACTAACTCTGGATTCATGAAACTTGATATCAACAGTAACTTAACAGTACCAGTAACAGCCCCGATGAAGGGTCTCAGCCCAAAACATTGACTGTTCATTTCCCTCCACAGATGCTGCCTGACCCGCTGAGTTCCTCCAGCATTTTGTGTGTTGTTCCAGATTTCCAGCATCTGCAGTCTCTCATGTCTTCATTAAAGGTACCTTTCTCTGTAATCCTCCACCAGTTGTAAATCAGATTTTGTTGAAGACCATAACTCACATTTGCATTGCTTTGTTCTGTTTGTGTACCTTCCAACAATAATATGAGACAAAGTTTAATCCCTCTATGAATCAAACCATTAGACAGGCTACTCAGGTGACTCATGTCTGTTCTGTGAAGACATTTTTAGTCTTTTGTGAGCTGTCTCATCTCCCTCCATTTATTACTGATGAAAAGATTGAACTAATCCCTCTTCCTAACCCCTTTTTGCTCTCCATCCTTGGCTGATGTTTCTGAGGGAGCAGAATTAGGAGGTTTTGGGCACAGTCAAAGGCAGGAAGAGAAACCATTGCTGACAGCACACTGGATGCTATTGGAGAAAACAGAACTAGGTTTTTGGGGGGGGAGGGAGAAAGGGGGATAGAGAGGGGTAGTCCTACCCAGCTGGACACTGGACAGTGCAAAATGTTGGAGTTGGATGGCATGGACCACCCTGCTGAAGGTGGCAGTATGAGGAGGTGATGTTCATCATGGTCCCCGAGGCTGGCACCTTTTGATATTGACTATGTCCATTTCAGTGCTGAGACAGTGGTGGTAACCTGACTGGAAAGGTCCAGTCATGGAATTGCAGGAAGACAATAGATTTGGAGAGGAAACATATGTGGAGAAGGGGAAGGTCGGGTCGTGCATTCCAAGGGGAGCAGATCATAGAAGTTTTATAAGGAAGGGGAACTACTGATTTAATGAGGAACTAATGATGAGAGGAAACACTTACAACATCAGCAACAAGTTACCAGCTTTGGTGATAGCCAATAACTTTGGTTAATGAAAATCTATCAACCTCCGATTTAAAATGAACAATTCACTCATCATCAACTGTTTGCAGAAGAGTTCCTAATGTCTCCATCCCTTGTGTATAGAAGTGTTTCCAAGCTTACTCCCAAAACCCAGGTCCCATTTTCAAACTCAGCCCCTAGTCCCAGATTCTCCAAACCGTGCAAATACCCTTTGCTGAAAAATAAAATATATTAATTTCTGGTCAGAAGGATCAGAGAGGGGTTGCTGGAACACCCACCTGAGTAGGGGTGGAGGAGGACAATCTCACAACATTTACTGTAAGTACTAAGGTATGGAAGGTTGCAGACCAAGTAAGTGAGGTTAGTGTAGATGGGTTTGTATGCACATGGTGGGCTGAAGGGCCTGTTGCTGTGCTCTGACGGGTGCTATTGAAAGGTGAAAGTGTGGGAGGAGGGGTTGTAGTGGGGTGGGCCTGCCTGAGATGGGGTTGTAGAGGTGGGTTGGGAGAGGTAGGATTGGGGAGGTGGGCATTGGGAGGTGTAATAATAACTAAACATCACCTTCATTAGGTGCAAAATGACATTGTTAACTTGAATTTCCAAATCCATTCCTGGCCTCTCAGGAGTGTGGATCCAGACCCAGCAGCATCATTTCTGTTTGGGTAACTCACATGAATCAATTCCCTCACCACCTCCCGCAGGAACCAGGCTACAGTCTCAAATCCAAGCCATCAGGACAGTGTCAACAGAACATTGCAAACCATCTGGTGCTTAAATACCACTTATACCCTGGATCCCAATATTTACAGAGGATTGATCAGCTCTCTGCCTGGGGATGGAGGGGGAGTCATGGTGGTGGTATTTTATCAGACTAATTAATAGTAAACACCTGTTTTGTTGCAGTATAGTTGGCACAGCAAGTGGGCACAGACTCTGGACAACTGTTCTGCAGACAGCTCAGTGGGTTGGAATCTGTTGAAGTTACTACTGATATCCCAACGAGACTGAGTTTGCAATCCTGACTGGGTTGGGCTGCTGAGTTAGGAAGTGTGGGAATGGGTTAGGAGCCTAGAATTTTCAAGGATAGTAAAGGTGATACAGGAACATTAAATGGATGGACATCTGTAGTTAAACATGAAGATATTGGTGGTGATTCCACATTCCCTCACAGCATGCATTATTTCGAAGTTTCTCAGCAGGAAATCAGTGAACTGGGCAAATGTTCAAATATCCACAAACTTTCAATGTTTTTAAAGAAATTCTGAGAGTGTTGCACTTTGCTAGTTTTTAATTGTATCTTAACGTTAATTATTACTTAACAACCCCTGTCCCTTAAAGACTGGTCATTTTTAAATGGATTATCATTTCATCATTAACTTTTTTTCAGAATTCTGCAGTATTTACAATAATAGGTTAATTTATTTTGTTTGTTTACGACAGTTCTGCCTTTACCTTAATCGTGTATTTGTAATGATCACTATTCTGTGAAAAGTTCAGAAAGTTTGTAAGATGTAATGATTTGTAGGTTGCACGTGTTGATGTGATTGACAGCTTGGCGGGCTGGTGACATCACAACTGCTGGACATCAGGGATCACCTAAGGGCAACTGCTGGGAAAGGGAAGCCCCTCCCAGAGAGATCTGGAGACACCAGAGACTGCAGATCTGGAATCCAGAGTAACTAACAATCTGCTGGAGGAACTCAGTGGGGCGAGCAGCATCTGTGGGGGGAAAAGAATTATCAGTGTTCCAGGTCGTAACCCTGCATTAGATCGCTAGATCTAGTGGGTCGCTGTTGCCAAGGTGATTGGTGAGCGTTCCATGATGTAACCATGTTAAATGTTCTTAACAGAGATAACTCTTTGTGTGATTTTACTGTACTCTTACATTCTAAAATTAGTTGCATTAGAAATGCTACATGTAAAATGTGTGAAAGAGGCTTTATACCTCTTTTTGATTTCAGAATGAACCATATAAGTGAGACCAACCTTTATTTGTGCTGGAATCACAAGTCAGAGCTTGGTATTAGCAGGATTCTGCTCTGCTTCTTACAGCACAGTTTGGGCATGCTCATCTCTCATTAAATAATGTCGACTTGATACAAAGGACTCGTACCTTCTGGGAATTTAGGCTGGGAAAGGGTCACTTGGCATTCAGACCTGGTGTGTGCAAAAGCAATGAAAGTCGTGTGTGGAATGTACTCGGTCAACAACCTAGTCTTGAAAAGAAGAAAATCAATGAGATTTGAATGGATGACAGGGCATGGATTGGGGGCAGGATTCCTGTGTGGGGTGACAGAGTCAGGAACACAGGGATTTCTTTGTGAGGAATGATTAAAAATCAAAGAATTTTCTAGTTGTAGGAGATTGAACCTGAGTCAGTGAACAGTAAAAATAAAGATGCCATTAAAATCCACTGAGCAGTGGTTAAATGTTCAGTTAGAGTGAGAAAGAGTAGGGGCAACACTGCTGACCACTGATAGTGTGGTCTTAACCCTTTGGGACCACTGCAGTGATTGTTTGGAAAACTTGCCCTAATGAGATTTCATGGATGTATTACCTGGGAATCTAAATATAAATGTAGAAACGTGCAATGGCTGGAAGAGGAATTGAGAGTGCCAGGCGTGCACCCTGAGTGCTCTGTTCCTGTCAATCACTTACATCTGCCAGGGAGCATAGGCAGCTAAGTTCAGTGCCAGCTGACTCCCAGCTGTGGGGAGGTGTTGTTGGGGTGGGTGGGAATTTAGATGTGATGTTGCTGAAGGAGCAACAACCTTTTCCAACACAGGATGTTATTGGAGGGGAACCTACAGGTGGAGAACCTGCTGCTATTGTTCTTGCTGATAGTTGAGGTGGTAAGAGTTGGGAGGTGGTGTCGGGGGAATTGCAGTGAATGTTGTTTGTGGCACACGCTTCAGCCACTGTGCACAGGGAGCGGAGGGAGTGAACGTTTAGAATGCTTTGTTCTGAATGATGTCAAGATTCTTGAGAGTTGTTGGAGCTGCCCTTAGACAGACAGGAGGAGAGTTCCATCATGCTCCTGACTTTTGTCTTGCAGATGTTGGAAAGGCTTGGAGAGTCACTCGTCACAGGAAACCCACCCTCTCACCTGCTCTTGCAGCCACCGTATTTATGCTTCTGGTCAATTGTCACCTCTAAGATGTTGATATTGGGAGATTGTAATGATAAGGCCATTGAATGTCAAGGGTAGGTGGTTGGCATTTGTCTGGCATGAATGTTACTTGTTGCCTGCTGCTGTGCAGGGTTTGCTGCTTCACTTTCTGAGGAGATGCAAGTAGAATGTGACATAGTGAACATCTCCACTTCTGACCTTCTGATGGAAGGATCGTCATTGATGAAGCAGCTGCAGTGATATATTGGAGCTGGAATGATTGACTTCCAAAAACCACAACCATTGCTTTGTTTACCGGTTGCTTTTCCCCCCAGATATTCTATCGTATGCAGACTTGATCACTGGGCTATTTAAGGTGTTCTACCCATATTTATCTTTTTAAGGAGCTTTTTCCCTATAGTTAAGGTTTACAGATTTTGTGGCTCTATATTTAAGGCATTTTTTTCCTCTATGTTCAGGGTGTTTCCTGACTGGATATTCACTGTCCTTACACCTGCTGCCCTCCTTTATCAGTCCTCAATTATATTTTATTTGTAATTCTGCCCCTCACATATTCAATGCCTGTCCTCCAGTTGTAGTTAGCACATCACACGGCCTTTGTTCCATTGCATGCTCTCCCTCGTTTGCCCTGTTGATTTTATGATTTTATCAAAAGAAATGTTTGGACAGTGACAATCTATCATCTCATCAGGAGACGGCTGTATAATATTTGCCATGCCACACAATAAAAACATTTAAACTTGCTTAATCCAGGAATTTACTGTGTCCACACAAACAGCTGGACTACAGGCCAGTATGGAACAGTCTGCATGGAAAGTGATTTGGAAAGGTGGCACCTGATGCATTTCCTGACAGGTACAACATTACTGATGTATTGCCTGACAGGTACAACATTACTGATGTATTGCCTGACAGGTACAACATTGCTGATGTATTTCCTGGCTGGTGCAACATTATTGAGGTATTTCCTGACAGGTACAACATTACTGAGGTATTGCCTGACAGGTACAACATTACTAAGCTTACAGACAGAAGGAGGGATTGAAAAGTCCATTTGGAGCACACTCAACTATATGAAGCTCACAACTTAAAGCTTTCTCTGCTCCTTCCAAAAAATGTTGGAAATGTTATATCTTATTTAATTATTGTGTTAGATTTTTAGAAACGCAACTAACCAAGTCTCTTGAACAAATGAAATGAAAACAGAAAATGCAGGAAATGCATCTGTGGAGAGAGAAACAGAGAAAATGTTTCAGGCTGATGACTTTTCAGCAAAACTCTCTTGAATATCTGCTGGACAACAGCCAAGAATGTGTGCAGACAAGGATACTTGCATGCCCAGTAATTATTGAGCATATCAAGAACCCAAGTGTATGTACATATCTGTATAATATGCAGAGCTCTCCAAAACTGTTCAAGTTTAAATTCCCACGCATACCTGTGTGCCACATGTTCAATTCATGAACAACACTCACTGCATCCTTTAGGAATAGCAATAAAGGGTTTACCCCTCTTCACAGGAAAAGAGGTTAATAATTAATACTTTATAGATTTTATTAACCCATGATTCCTAGACTAAACCATAACCCTCAAGCATTTGGATAATGAGGTCATGGGACTGAGTGGCCTGTGGTGAAGATGAGTTTCCAGCACAAGAACAACTTGTGAATCCAATAAATCTGCAGTTTGGAACTAACTGTCGTGGCCATGAATTCTGTCAGATTGTTGTAAATGCTCAACAGTTTCACAAAACCCTTCAAGATGATAACTTGTTGGACCTGAAATTGGGACTAGCTGGGTGGACACTGTGGTCAGCATGGACTGGTTGGGCTGAAGGGCCTGCATCTGTGCTATATTGCTCTATGGCTCCATGACTGACTTGTCCTGGTCTAAATGAGAATCAACCTCTACACTGCAGTGAATGCTTCCACCTCTTCCAACAAGGAAGAGTCTCCAGGAAGTAGTGATTGCACATTTGATGCATTACCCTGTCCCCAAGAACAAACTGGGACAAGAGATGAGTGGTTAATATGGGCATAAACTGCACCACTATTATCAATGTTAGTCCAGTGGTGGAGAGTGTAAAGCTATTGAGAAATAAAATGTCTCTGGTCCAGAGACCTTTCTATAGTATCGATAAGTGGCAAAGAGCCATTGTCAATGGTTGTAAGCTTTTTCAGGGGAAATGAGGGAACCCTGAGGTCTTTGGTTACTGTGTGTGCCATTACTAAAATGCCTGCAGTTATTTACCAAGGCTGCACCTCCCAACCCCATGATCTCTACTACCCGGAAGGACAAGGGCAGCTGGTGCATCAGAACGTCACCTTCTGCAGGTTCCCTTACAGGTTCTACACCATTGTGACTTGGAAAATACTTTGCTGTTCCTTCATTAGAAATGATCCAAAGTTTGGAACTGTCTACCCAACATCACTGTGGGAGCTCCTTCACCAGAGGATCTCAGCATCTCGAGGTGCCTCACCAAGTGCAGATAGAAATGTGTAATAAATGATGGTCCTGTTGGTGATGACCTTAACCTGTAAATGAATAAGAAATATTCCCCAACTAACATCCTGGAGCTTTGCTAAGACCGAGTGATCAACCTTTGCTAATAAATCTCTTAAAGACCAGATATGAGGTATTGGAGGTCCTGGCGGAAAGGAGCTTTGGGACCCAAAGGTCCAATGTCCTCTGTTCCTCTCAGATATCCTCACTCACCACATTTCACCCCTTGAACATGCTGTAGCCCAAAATATTACTTTCTTCCAGAAATCAATCTGATTTGCATTTGGTTGGATCGATACTAACCTCCCTTGTCTTGCCTCATTGTATCAGGATGATTGGACTTGAGTTTATATATATATATCATTCACAAAACACAATGCTCACACAGAAAAATTAATTCTTCTTAAATCGGGCTATCTTAATATGAAATGCAGAACATGCATAGAAATTATGCTTATTCCAATCTATCAGAATTAAATGGAAATGTAGAACCTTACAGCAGAACTGATCGAATATCTAGACTCTCTTCATATGGAGATGAAATTAAATCTCAGCTTTTATGAAAGAATGCTCTTCAAAAAAAAAGACATGGGAAAAACAGAAAATGTTCTGTCTGGTAATCATGAACTGTGCTACAGGTCTACAGTGTGAGATGGAATGAAATTACAGAGCACTTGGAGACTTTAATCTGAGCCATGGAATCAGGCTGCATCCACTTTTTGGAACCCTTTGGAGAAGTGTCAGGGAGCACAAGCTGCTCATTAATTGAGGAACAGGTTCATTTGTATTTTGAAAAATTACTAGCAATGTTCAAACTAATGGTATTGGTTTATTATTGTCACTTGTACCAAGGTACAGTGAAAAACTTGTCTTGCATACCGTTCATACAGATCAATTCATTACACAGTGCATTGAGGTAGTACAGGGTAAAAACAATAACAGAATACAGAGTAGAGTGTCACAGCTGCAGAGGAGGTTCAGTGCAGGTAGGCAATAAGGTGCAAGGTCATAACAAGGTAGATTGTAAGGTCAAGAGTCTATTTTATCGTATAAGGTAACCATTATAACTGTGGGATAGAAGCTGTCCTTGAGCCTGGTGGTACGTGCTTTCAGGCATTTGTATCTTTTGCCTGATGGGAGAGGGGAGAAGAGAGAATGTCCGGGGTGAGTAGGGTCTTTGATTATGCTGGTTGCTTCACCAAGGCAGTGAGAAGTATAGACAGAGTCGATGGAGGAGAGGCTGGTTTCCATGATGTGCTGGGCTGTGTCCACAGCTCTCTGCAGTTTCTTGCGGTCCCTGGCAGAGCAGTTGTCATACCAAGCCTGATGCATCCAGATAGGATGTTTTCTGTGGTGCATCGATAAAAGTTGGCGAGTGTCAAAGGGGACATGCCAAATTGCTTTAGTCTCCTGAGGAAGTAGAGACGCTGGTGAGCTTTCTTGGCCATAGCATCTACGTGATTGGACCAGGACATGCTATTGATGATGTTCACTCCTAGGAACTTGATGCTGGAACTTGAACCTGAGCGCAAATTGATCCATAGTGTGGGAATTCCATCGAGGGATGGAAGACTAAGCTCCAAGGAGGGTTTTATAGACTAATGAGAGCAAGGCTCAAACCAGTACAGAAGATCGAAACCCTAAAGGCACACATGGTGCCGCAAGTTTATTTTCATTTTAGTTTTACTGAGGCTTCTCAGGACTGTCTCTAAGAGTTGGACCAAAAAGATGGTGAAAGAAATAGTCCACCTCCCCCCGGATACTACCGACAGGATATTATGTGCACGAAATAGAGATGGAGGATTAAGCTTGCCAAAGCTGGAAATTCAAATTCCCGCTGTGATCATAAGGAGAAGACAATCTCTTGAGTCGTCCAAGGATATTGTGATGAAAGCTTCCTTTGCTATTGGTGGGGAGAATAATATCGAGGCTATTAAAAGATTAAAAAACACAGAAATCCTCAAGGATATAGAGAATTTTCAAAGCAGTAATGTAAGATCAATTCCATCAATTCCAGCAATGGCGGTGGAGGCGGATACGATAGGGTCTTTTAAGAGACTGTTAGATAGGTACATGGAGCTGAGAAAAATAGAGGGCTATGGGTAAGCCTAGTAATTTCTAGGGTTGGGACATGTTCGGCACAGCTTTGTGGGCCGAACTGTAATTTTTCTATGTTCTGTGTTCTAACTGCGCCTCCAGAAGACCTTCATGAAGAGTTTGAAGGTGAAGTTAGACATGAGGATGGTAGAAGACCTAAACCTCAAAATGTATATATTAACTGGAGAGCACGGGAGTTTGAAAAATGGGCCGGTCTTGCCCGTCAAGGTGAAGTTATTAAGGAATTTAAGGATGACAGAATATCTAACTCTTGGGTTACATCTCATCGGCACTGGAAACCTAGTTGAGGAAGACCAGATGCTGTTAAAACCTGTAGAAGGTGCAAAGTTGCCAGTGAGACACTGGTGCACATTTCCGGACGGTGCCTGAGTGTTAAAGATGCCCAAATTAAAAGGCATAATAAAATCGCCGACTTATTGAAAATTAAGGCGGATCAATGCGGATTGGCATCATATGTTGAGCTGCATTTAACAGCTGAGGATGGTTCGCTGTGGAAACCTGTGAAGAATAAAGCTGCTGGAGTTGATGTTACCATTAGGTACGAAGACAACAGTCAAACAATTAAAAAGGCTTGGGAAGAAAAGTGACAGAAATATCAACACCTCGATGTCATGGTTCCGAGTGCTCGTTCTCGATTCTGCCCCTTATCCCCATTGATGGGGCCTTGTTGTGCAGCACATGGTTTCCATGCACTGCTATTTGCCTAATGACACACATCTGAGTTCCATCAGGAGACGAGTATAAGAACCCTGGTTTCACAAACACTGGTTGCCAGATTATTGGTCTATCTCTGGGCATACGTCGTCTCCTGACTGCTTAGAGCCATTAACTCTAGAGCAGTCCCGGTTTCGCAGTTTCTCCTAGAAAACCCTGTTTCCATGTCGGGACTCCATCTCAGAGTCCTGAGGCAAGATTCCTTCTGTTCGTCGTTCTGCGTTCAGTACCGAGGAAGCATCCTGACTCCAGTCTCGTTCTGGTGTTCCGCATTTGGGTTCTCTGTGATCTCGCTTTTCGTGTGACATTGTGATGCTCGTAAGGCAAGTTAAAGAACTGACAGAAGTGGAGACTGTGGACTTCGTAATTGGTGCAAGAGGTCTATGGGCTAAAGACAATAATAAGCTGCTTAAAGGCCTTGGTATTGTGCAACTTAAGACCTTTGTCAAATTGCAGATATTTTCAGCAATGAGATTAACAATTGATATGATGCAGATATTGATGGACTTTTAATTTGTTTGTAATTTTGTTGTGTATAATGTGAACAGTTTTGGATGTAATTGTTATTTATTAACGTGCACTACATACACCGCGCAGTCTATCATGCCTCATGAGTTAGTATTTGAAAGCTCATGTTCCTGAGAGCATACATCTTGGGCTGGAAGTGTTTTGGTCCTTGATACCAGGCTACTGTCCACATCGACTGCCACACTATCTGGCCTGTAGCGTTTGTCTTTTATTACGGTAGGTGCCTAGTAAATCTGTGGAGGTAATGTGTAAAGTTACAAAGAATGCTTTACGATAAGGTGTTCTCAATAATCAAGTGCCTTGTCATTTAATTAGTGATGTGCATGAATGGATGAACGAGATTCCCTCTGTCTCTACCTCCCATCTAGCGAACCACAGCCAAGGAAATGGTCTTGACAGAATCAGTGGGGAAAGAAGACCCTGTTGAGCTGACTCTGGTCTGGCACTGTGAAGAGACACGAGAGGTGTAGAATAGGTGGGAGGCCAGTGAAGTACCACTCCTCTGGGAGACAAGCCCTGTGGGGCTCTCACTTCCAGTCGGAAGTGACCAAGCACAACCCACTCCAGGGCCAGTGGCAGGTGGGAGTTTGACTGGGGCGCAGCACAGAAAGACTTTAATTCTTCGTATGGAATCTCACCATACAAGAGGAGGCCTTTCAGCCCAACGTACCTGTGCATCAGTTCCACTCCTGCTCATTCCGCCCTACCCTGCATGTTTTCCTGTTAAGTATTCATCAATTTACCTTCTGAATTTTCCTACTGTGAATTCTTTTCATTCCTCCTGTGCAGCTCCTCACCAATCAGCTCGAATCTGCCTCCTCTGGGTATCAACCTTCTCGTACGCTCATAGAGTTATACAGCATGGAAACGGACACAGTTAGAATTCTGAGGGGGAAATCAGGGCAACATTTATCCTGAGTGGGGCTTTCTTCACAGAGAGGGCGAGGATGTCCAACCCCGAGCGCACTTAAGGCTACCAGTGCCAGCGCTGGTGGGAACAGAAGCTGTGGACAGCACACAAAGCACTAGCTTCAAACCCTTTCAGTAAAAGGGGACTCGCACCGCCATAAATGTGAAACTCTCCTGAAGTGCTTTCAGCTTAAATCATAAAGGCTGACTGTTTGAATAGATGGGCTGTGTCGAGCTAAAAGGGTCAGGGATGTTTTATTGTGATGGTTACTGCACATTACAATCCCTTTCACTCTACACACAAGAGTGAGACAGGCGCACAATGCTGGCTTTAACAGGGTGTGCGAGGTTAAAGTGCCACCTCCCCTGAATGGCAGTGGCTACAATGGAGCTCCCAGTGTGGGGAACAAGGGGTGGGATCAGCCCCTGAACATCCACTTTCAACCACAGAACAAGCTGATTATCAGCAAGAGTCACAGGAGATTAAAGAAGGAAGCGCCTGAAAGGTCAATAAATCCTCACTTGTGGCCGGATCTGTTTACGGTGTGAAGGACATTGATGGGATGGTAAAACCCACTTAATCTGTTTATTGAATCTGCTGCTTGAAGTTTTGGTGGACACACCTTAACATGGGATTACCTACTGAGGGGGCGTCACACTGTGGGAGGGGTGGTACTGAGGGAGGGTCACACTGTGGGAGGGGCGGTACTGAGGGAGGGTCACACTGTGGGAGGGGTGGTACTGAGGGAGGGTCGCACTGTGGGAGGGGTGGTACTGAGGGAGGGTCACACTGTGGGAGGGGCGGTACTGAGGGAGGGTCACACTGGGAGGGACAGTACTGAGGAGTGTCGCATTGTTGGATGAGGGGTACTGTCACACTGTGGGAGGGGCAGTACTGAGGGAGGGTTGCACTGTAGGAGGGGTGGTACTGAGGGAGGGTCACATAGTGGGAGGGGCGGTACTGAGGGAGTGGCACACAGTGGGAGGGGCGGTACTGAGGGAGGGTCACACAGTGGGAGCGGCGGTACTGAGGGAGTGGCACACTGTGGGAGGGGCAGTACTGAGGGAGGGTCACACAGTGGGAGGGGCGGTACTGAGGGAGGGTCACACTGTGGGCACGTGGTCACCCTCTGCACGTGATATTGCTTCCACAGCTTCAGGTAGCTGACTTTCTTGGTCTGTAAGGGACCTGGCCAGTTCTGGTATAGGTCATCCATCAGGTTTTCTCTCTCCATCGCCATCACCTGACCTGATGGATGTTTCCTACAGCTCTACATTTTGCAACATTTATATTCCTTTGTTCACGCTCCCTCTCTCAAACTGCCCGCATTAACCTGTCGACCTGATGACCTCAGCTACTACTTATCCCCACAGTAACCCTGACCTCACCCTATTATTGATATTCCTTTTGTCCTCTCTATCCTACCCACAGCTTCTCTGCAACTTAAACTAATCTGCTTTCTCTTTCTCGCAGTTCCAGGAAGGTTTTGGACCTGAAATGTTAACTCTGTTTCTCCATCCATTGACACCATTTGACCTGCAAGGTTTTTCCTCTCTCTTGGACTCTTGGCTCTCCATCAATTCCATGGAAGCTTCCACTTACATCTCTATGGAGGATAAAATTCCATGTTGTTAAAGAGCTGCAGTCACACTTGTCCTTATGATTTCTCAGAAATTGTCCTCAGAATCTACAAGTAGGAACCATCCACCTCCAACCATGTGCATTTCAGTTGATTGTCCAAGAACTCTGGGTCCCATGGGCATGAAACCCTCAGTGGATTCCCCTTTTCCTCCCCCAAGCCCACTCCTGTAGCTCCCTCTCACTCAGATAATGGACTAATGAGCTGGAGATCGGAAGCAAGAGCAGAAGATGATGATTGGAGGGATTTGAATAGAGGAACACAAAACTAACCAAGTTCCCACTGTTCCCTAACTCTGCCAACACCTGCAAGATCTCTGCACATCTGCAAATGGATCCCTTGATCATCCCTGAATTCAATTGCCCATTCCCCTACCGGTGACCATGCCTTTAGCAGCTGGGGCCTTATAGCTCTAGAATTCCCTCTATTAACCTCTCTACCTCTCCTTCCCCCTGCCCCCTCTGTGAAGCAGCGTGGGACCTTACCCTGCTAAAGTTGCTGTCTCAATTGCAGCTGGTCTGATATTCTGAGTGGGTGCAGGAATGGTTGCATTTTGACATTTGAGGATGGTAAATGCAATCCCACATCCACACATCTCCAAAGATGGCTGGGTTGATTGATTTTATTATCACAATAATGAAACAAGTTTATCTCTGGTGCAATTTGAAAGAGTTTCCTTTGTTATGTTAATATCTTGAGGAAGCTTTTCAATTCACTTGTCCAAGAGCTGTGGTCAGCCCATGATCTCTCCAGGGACTCTTTGTCTTTCAGACTGAAGCTCAGTTTTGGTGGCTGTCAGTTTTAGCCAGACTAATTCAATGACATTACTGACTTTATCTCCTTTTCAATCTCTCTGAAAATATTATTTTTTGAAGACAAACGTTGTGTAAATAATGATTCTCTTATTAACTTAATTAATGAAACAATTGCCTCAAAACCCTAAAGCACTCTGTTAATTAATATCCAGGAGTGGATTACGCTTGAGAGAAATACTTTTTTTCAGTTCTGTCCTTTGCCTTGGCAGTGTGCTGTGTTTCTGCTAAACCTTTCCAGTGACAAATATTTGCAGTTGAATTGTGTGTTCGTAATTTCTTTGGGGAATTACTAAGCTGCATACTGTGGGATGCCCAGTGTAACCCCATGGAAACACATGTCTGTCCTAACCAGAGCCTTCACGAATCAGATGAAGTGGGTGATAGCACTCCATTGATTTCCTTTATACTCTAAACACATCCACCAGAATCCTCTCTGTTTATTCTCCAATTCACTTTACAAACCATACACAGATCAAACTCCAGCTAGTTTGTTTTAAAAGTTAACTTCAAACTCCTTAACTGATGGCAATAATCTAGGAGTCTGCTGCAGCTGGCTCAGTTCTTGTTCAAGGTGTTCTTTGTCACAGGCAGTTGCAGGCCAACTCTCCCCTGAAGGATCTTCGTGAATTGGCCTCTGCCAAAGCACTTGTATGCTTTGCATCACATCAACTGAAGAGAATGGCCTCTCCGGTAACCGGCTGATCATCAGCGTGGTATCCAACTGCCCCACCAGGCACAGGTAGTTATAGAGTCTGCCAGAGCTCTTGTACAAAAGGAGAACTGGTGGAATATTCCCTGCTGCTAGGAACCTGCAGCCACTCCCATCAAGCTCCTGGCTGCTTTAGGTTTCTTTTGCACCTGAATCTTGAGCCAATGATTGATGTAACCACTTTCCGTTTTGTGTGGAAGAAAGCCATCTGATGGGCTCCAACAAGACTCATGAAGCTTCAGAATAATGCAGGCTGGTTAATGGGTAACCCATCCACCAGCTGAAACACTTCCCTTCACTACCAAGGCATCGTAGCTACAGTGAGTACCATCTACAATGCATTGCAATTACTCACCTTGGCCGGTCTAGGACAGCATTGATGCATGGACTGCAGTGATTCAGGAAGCAAGCTCAGTACCATCATAGAGTCTTGGTCATAGAGTCATACAGCACAGAAACCAGTCTTCCCACTGAGTCCACACCAACCATCAACAACCAGTTTCCACTAATCCTGCATTATTTTTATTCTCTGCACATTCTCATCAACCCTACCTCCCCCTGCTCCAGATTCCACCACTCACCTGCATACCAGGGTAACTTACAGTGACCAGTTAACCTACCAACCCGCAGGTCTCTGGGATGTGGGAAGAAACTGGAGCGTGGAGAAAACTCACTGGGAAAACTTGGAAACTCCACACAGACAGGACCCGAGGTCAGGATTGAACCCACAACCCTGGCGCTATGAGGCAGCAGCTCTACCAAGGATAATTACTGTTGGCACTTTCTTCACAAGAATAATTTGGCTTTGTGCGTGGGAAATCATGTCTCATAAATTTGATTAAACATTTCAAAGAGGTGACCAAGAGTATTGATGAGGACACGGCAGTGAGCCTTGTCTACATGGACTTTAACAAGGCCTTTGACAAGGTCCCACATGGTAAACTGGTCTGGAAGGTGAGCTAGCAAATTGGATACAAAATTGGCTTGGTGGAGGGAGTCAGGGGTGGTGGTGGAGGATTGTTTATCAGATTGGAGGTCTGTGACCAACGGTGTGCTGCAGGGATCAGTGCAGATTCCACTATTGTTTGCCCCATATGTTAAGTATTTGGATGAGAATGTAGGTTGGATGATTCGTAAGTTTGCAGATGCCACTAAAATTGGTGGTGTGGTGGACAGTGAAGAAGATTCTCTGAGGCTACAACAGGATCTAGATCAATTGGGAAAGTGGGCAGAGGAATGGCAGATAGGATTTAACTCAGACAATTGCGAAGTGATTTATCTGGGGAAGGTAAATGAGGGCAGGGCATTTGCAGTAAATATCAGGGCCCTGGAGAGTGTTGTAGAACAGAGAGACCTGGGATACAGGTACATAGTTCCCTGACAGTGGGACACAGGTAGACAAGATGGTGAAGAAGGTGTATGGCACATTTGCCTTCATCAGATAGGGCACTGAGTACAGGAGTTGGGATGTCATGTTACAGCTGCACAAGATGTTGGTGAGACCACACATGGAAAATTGTGCGCAGTTCTGGTCGCCATACAGGAAGGATGTGATTAAGCTGGTGAGGGCGCAGAAAAGATTCACAAGGATGTTGCAGGAGCTGGAGGACTTGAGTTATAAGGAGAGGCTGGATAGGCTGGGACTGTTTTCCCTGGAGCGTAGGAGTTGAGGGGTGACCTTATAAGTGGAACAAGCTGCCTGAGGAGGTAGTAAAGGCAGGTACAATTACAATGTTTAAAAGAGCTTTGGACAGGTAAATGGACAGGAAGGTTTCAGATGGATACGGGCCAAACACAGGCAAATGGGATGAACTCAGGAAGGCACCTTGGTCAGCATGGACAAGTTGGGCTGAAGGGCCTGTTGTGTGTTGTAGAAATCTATGACTCTAATTACTGATGGGAACTAAATTCTGGCTTTGCCAGTGAGGCTCACATCATATACATTAATTTAAAGAGTGGGTCTTGGAAATTGCAGACCCACTGAAATGAACAAAGCTGCGATTTAACTAAAGCTGTATCAAACAGAAATAATATTATCAGCAACTCCAGAACTCAACTCTCTGCCAATCTCTCTGTATGTGTGAAGAGTTTATCCTGACATGAACTCAAAGTGATTATAACACATGTTCTAGCTTAAGTGGGACTCAGCTTGGTTTCAGCAAAGATGAAAGGATTTGTGGTCTGTCTCCAGAAGTAAAGAAGCCGGAACACAACTCCCGCCCACCCCCAATCCCCAGAGAGTGGGGACTTAATGTGCCACTGCTTTTGGCATTATTGGGTCATTGGGATTATATGTCAGGACTGAGGTACAGTAGCATGTAACTTGGACGTAGTAATGGAGACAAACTGGAGAAATGGCCAGACATGTGGCGGATAATCTAATGTAGGCAAATGTGAAGTGATACATTTTGTACAGAGCAGTGTGAACAAAAATGGTGAAGTGGGCTCCAGGAAACGAGACTGTAAATAGGGCCCCAAATCTTTGAGGTTAGCTGAAGATGCTGAGAAGGATGTTAAAGGTGCCTGCAGAATCCTTTCTAAAAAGAGGCATTGTTACAAAGGTGACGGTACTGGGCTAAATCTTTGTAAATTGTAGTTTTGGCCTCAGCAGGAGGACTTGGGTCTGATGTTGGGCTCCTTGCCTAAGAAAAGATGTCAAAGAGACCATGAGGGGAGATTTGTCAGGATGGGACATTTCAGTCCTGTGGAGAGACTTGGGAAGCTGGGATTGTTACCCTCGAGCTGAGAGGCTAAAGGGAAAGTTAATAGGGGTTTTGAAATCAGGAAGAAGTCGATAAAATAAAAGGAGAAACTACTTCCAGTCACATTACGTTTAAGAGACATTTAGATAGATAATTAAATAGGCAAGGCATAGAAGGATACAGTCCTAATGTGGGCAAGTGCAATTAGTGTAGAGGGGTGAAAAGGTCAGCATATACATGGTGGGCAGAAGGGCCTGTGTCTGTGCTGTACGTCTCCATGATGTGATCAAAGAATTAGGGAGGAGAGTTGTTGTGATCTGGAACGTGCTGTCTGGAAGGGCGGCAGAAGCAGATTCAACGGAAGTTCCTGAGGGGGTGGTAGAGGCAGAGGCTCTCACAACATTTAAGTATCTAGAGACAGTCTAAAATTGCCAAGGCATAGAAGGCTACGGACCTGGTGCTAGTAAATGGGATCAGTGTAGAAGGATACCTGGTGATTGGCATGGATAGAGTGGGCTGAGTGGCCCATTCTTGTGCTCTATGACTCTATGAGAAGCTTTCAGAAGGGAACTGGATGAATGCCTGAATCTGTGATGGGGTGATTGCATGGGTCCTTCATGATGGGCTGAATGGTTTTCTTCTGCATTAAATTATTCTTTGATCCTGTGGTTGCTGACATCCAATACTCCGTTTTCCAGCAATAAACAATCTCCTAGAGGAACCAAATGGGTCCAGCAGCATCTGTGAGAGGAAAGAAATTGTTGATGTTTTGGGTTGAAGCTCTGCATCAGGAGCATGGAGGTGACTTTCATGCAATGGGGGGAGCCTGTCAAGGATCGTTTGGTCATGTTGCAGGTGGTCATTGTCTGGTACTTGTGGGACACAGAAGTTAGTTGTTACACTTACGTTTTTCTGCTGTTTTGCTTAATTATCTCAGGATGTGCAAAAGGAACTGATCATGGTGCAACAAACTTCTGAGAAACATGGTTATTGGAGAAACTAAATATTGTTGGGCCTAGGAGGTAACCGAGGAGCTACTGAAGCCTGGTTTGTGATGGGATGTTCAGCCATAACAACCACAAACATTTCTGAATTAAGGGGAACTGGCACAGAAGAGGAGATGAGGCCTGATTCAGTCGAGTAGCTGGAGCAGGTTTGAGGGGCTTTTCACTGCTGTTGTTTTCTTACGTTCCAACCTGTGAAACATTTCCTCCTCGGAAAGACTGGGAGGTGTAAAGGGGGAGAGTGGAGAACACATAGAGGTGAATGCACAGAGAGAGGACAGAGGGAGGTGTGAATGGAGGGAGGTGCAAATGGAGGGAGGGGCGAATGGAGGGAGAGGGGAACGGAGAGAGCGATGAATGGGGGGGGGTGGAATTTGCGAGCTCCTGTGGTTCAGGGAGACTTCACTCCGATTACTTCTGGTCTGGAAGCTGCAGTTGCTGGAAGTGCACCTGATGCTGGGTTTCGGAGCTGAGGGGACACCATTAGAACAGGTCCATCTATCTCTCTATGTTTGTCCATCTATGCTCTTCCTTTCCTCTTGCACCTATTCCTGCCCCCCCCAGCACTCAGTGCCCCCAGCACTGTGCCCCCCCAGCAGTGCCCCCAGCACTGTGCCCCCCAGCACAGTGCCCCCAGCATTCAGTGCCCCAGCACATTGCCCCCCAGCACTCAGTCCCCCTCCAGCACATTGCCCCCAGCACTTTCCCCCCAGCACTCAGTGCCCCCAGCACAGTGCCCCCCCAGCACAGTGCCCCCAGCATTCAGTGCCCCAGCACATTGCCCCCCAGCACTCAGTGCCCCCAGCACAGTGCCTCCCAGCACAGTGCCCCCAGCACAGTGCCCCCCAGCACAGTGCCCCCAGCACTGTGCCCCCAGCACAGTGCCCCCCAGCACAGAGCCCTAAACACAGTGCCCCCCAGGCACAGTGCACCCAGCACAGTGCCCCCCAGCACAGTGCCCACCCCTACACAGTGCCACTCAGCACAGTGACCCCCAGCACTCAGACCTCCCAGCACAGTGCCCCTCAGCATTCAGTGCCCCCAGCACAGTGTCCCCCAGCACAGTGCCACCAGCAAGGTGCACCCCAGCACAGAGCCCCCAGCACTCAGTGCCCCCAACACAGTGCCCCCCAGCACAGTGCCCCCCAGCACAATGCCCTCAGCACTCAGTGCCCCAGCAGTGCCCCCACAGCACTCAGTGCCCACCCAGCACAGTGCCCCCAGCACTCAGTGCCCCCAACACAGTGCCACCAGCACAGCCCCCCAGCACAGTGCCCCCATGTCACTCAGCCCCCCTCCAGCACAGTGCCCCCAGCACAATGCCCCCCAGCACTCAGTGCCCCCCAGCACAGTGCTCACCCAGCACTCAGTGGCCCCCAGCACTCAGCCCCCCCAGCACAGTGCCCCCCAGCACAGCCCCCGTCCAGCACAGTGCCCCCAGCACTCTCCCCCCAGCACTTAGTACCCCCCAGCACAGTGCTCTCAGCACAGTGCCCCCCAGCACTCAGCCCCCCTCCAGCACAGTGCCCCACAGCACAGTGTCCCCCCAGCACTCAGCCCCCCAGCACAGTGCCCCAGCACTCAGTGCTGCCCAGCACAGTGCCCCCAGTACATTGCCCCCAGCACAGTGCCCCCAGCACAGTGCCCCCCCAGCACAGTGCCCCCCAGCACAGTGCCCCCAACAGTGCCCACCCAGCACAGTACCCCCAGCACTCAGTGACCCAGCACAGTGCCCCTCAGCACAGTGCCCCCAGCATTCTGTGCCCCTAGCACTGTGCCCCATGAACTTAGTGCCCCCCAGCACTCAGTG
Organism: Pristis pectinata; assembly: GCF_009764475.1. Classification (NCBI taxonomy): domain Eukaryota; kingdom Metazoa; phylum Chordata; class Chondrichthyes; order Rhinopristiformes; family Pristidae; genus Pristis; species Pristis pectinata. Next base: position 87,723,759 of record NC_067415.1, read on the forward strand.
CTCCCCCAGCACTGTCTACCCCCAGCATAGTGCCCTACCCAGTACTCAGTGCCTCCTGTTCACCCCCCCCCCCGATGCCCATACCCCCACTGTCCAGTGAAGGTATGAGCACAGACCTCACTCTCCGCTGTTGCTGAGTGTTGATGTCCTGGGAGTGGCAGCAACTGGACCCGTGTGAGTAACGAAGTCCCATTCACTGGGACTTTAATGTGGTGAGTGATTTGTGGATTATATTGCTCACTTCAGTAGCCTATGATCCGAGCCTGCGCTTTGTGTTCAGTGTGGTTGTCTTGGGAATGGGGTGTTTACCATAACATATTGTCTGCAATTTGCTGAAGGCACATTAGAGAGTATCGTCTCCACTCGATAACTTTCTCAGTATCCATGCACAGCACAGAAATGGGCCCTTCAGCCCACGTGTCCGTGGCGACCATGTTGCCTCCATACACTAACCTCATTTTCCCACATACACTAATCTCATGTGCCTCCACTCCTTTCCTATCCAAGTACCTGTCCAAATGTCTTTTAAACATTGTAATTGTACCTGCCTCCACCACCTCCCCGGCAGCACATTCCAGATATTCACCACCTTCTGTGTGAAAAACCTGCCCCTCAGATCTCCTTTAAATTTCTCCCCTCTTACATTAAACCTGTGTGATCTCATGCTAGATCCCCTGCCCTGGGAAAAAGACACTGATTATGCCGCTCGGAATTGTATAAACCTCTATAAGTTCACCGCTCAGCCTCCTACATTCGAGTAAAACAGCCTATCCAGTCTCTCCCTATAATGACAGCCCTCCACTCCAGGCAACATTCTGGTGAATCTCTTCTGCACTCTCTCTATCGCCACCACATCCTTTCCTGTCATGTGGCAACCAGAACTGTACACAACACTCTCAGTGCGATCTGATGTTTTGTACAACTGCGCATGATGTCCCAACTCGGCCAATGAAGACAAGCATGTTAAATGCCTTTTCACTACCTTATCCGTCTGTGTCATCACTTTTAGTGAGCTACGGATTTGCATCTGAAGGTCTCTCTGTACGTCTTTGCCCCTAAGGTTCCTGCCATTTACTCTTTATGTCATAATGGAATTTGACTTCCCAAAGTGGATTACCTGACAGTTGTCCATCTGCCACTACTGCCCAACTGTCTGGCTGATCAATGTCCTGCTGTATCTTTAAACAACCTTCTTCACAATCTATGACTCCACCAACTTTGGGTAGTCTACAACCTTACTACTCATGCCCTTACATTCTCATCCAAGTTGTTTATCTGTGCTACAGACAACAAAGGTCCCAGCACCTCTATTAATCTATCCTCATTTCCTCTGCTCTCAGGACAAAAACTCCGGAGGTTTCAACAACAACTGGTAGAACATAGAACATGGAACATGGAACAATTACAGCACAATTCAGGCCTTTTGGCCCACAAAGCTGTGCTGAACATGTCCCTACCCTAGAAATTACTAGGCTTACCCATAGCCCTCTATTTTACTCAGCTCCATATACCTATCTAACAGTCTCTTGAAAGACCCTATCGTATCAGCCTCCACCACCATCTCCAGCAGCCCATTCCACACGCTCACATCTCTCTGAGTAAAAAACTTACCCTTGACATCTCCTCTATATCTGCTCCCCAGCACCTTAAACCTATGTCCTCTTGTGGACACCAATTCAGCCCTGGGGAAAAGCCTCTGACTATCTACCCTATCAATACCCCTCATCATCTTATACACCTCTATCAGATCCCCCCTCATCCTCCATCTCGCCAAGGAGAAAAGGCCGAGTTCCCTCAACCTGCTTTCATAAGGCAAGCTCCGCATCCCAGGCAGCATCCTTGTAAATCTCCTCTGCACCCTCTCTATGGCTTCCACATCTTTCCTGTACTGAGGCGACCAGAACTGAGCACAGTACCCCAAGTGGGGTCTGACCAGGGACCTATATAGCTGCAACAATACCTCCCGGCTCCTAAATTCAATTCCCCGATTGATGAAGGACAATACACCATATGCCTTCTTCACCACAGAGTCAACCTGCGCCACCACTTTGAGCATCCTATGGACTCGGACCCCAAAATCCCTCTGATCCTCCACACTGCCAAGAGTCCTACCATTAAGACTATATTCTGCCAACATATTTGACCTACCAATAGCTTCATAGCTTAGCTTCAGGAATACCATAGCTTCAGGAATTTTAATTTAAAACAAATTAATTAACTGAATTTAAATTGCTCAGTTACTGAGGTCAGATTTGAACTTATTTAGAGCCTCTGGATATCAGTCCAGTAATTAAACCACAATGTCAGCATTTCCTGTGTAGAATAGTGCAGGACAGAGGCAAGTCATCCTTCCTGTAGTGTGGCGACCAGATGTACACCATACTCTTGTTGGGTCTCCACCAGTTCTTCAGAAGAGCCGTGCAGTTAGTCCCACTCAACTGCTCGCCTCTGTAATATTGTCTTCTTCAAGTTTTTTCATTTTATCCTTTCTGAGGGCTTTTATTGAATCTACTGCCACTCTCTATCTGACAGTTTCTCACTGTGTAGGGAGTTGTCCCCCATTTCCCCCTCTGGTTCCCCTGTCAACCATCTTCACTCTCTGTCCTTTGGTTAAGAATCCTCTTGCTGCATTTCTCCATATTTATTCCATCCCAACTCCCCACCATTTGAATACCTTTATTCAATCTATCCTCATTTTCTCTACTCTCAGGACAAAAATTCCAGCTTTTCCAGATTCTCAAAGAACATAAAACATTGAGCAGTATGGCACTGGACAGGCCCTTCAGCCCATGATGTTGTGTTGAACTAATTAAACCAATGACTGCTAATTAACCTAATCCCTCTTGCCCGCACATTGACCATATCCCTCCCCTCTCTGCATATTCATGTGCCTGTCTTAACACTCTCTTAAATGCTCCTATGCTATCTGCCTCTACCACCAGCACCCCTGGCAGTGCATTCCAGACACCCACCACTATCTGTGCCTGGCACATCTCCTTTGTACTTTCTGCCTCTCACCTTAAATACATGCCCTCTAGTTCCAGACATTTCAACCCTGGGAAAAAGGTACTGGATGCCTATTGGGATTGGAATGGATTTATTAGTGTCACTTGTACCGAGGTACAGTGAAAAACTTGTCTTGCATATCGTTCATACCGATCAATTCATTACACAGTGCATTGAGGTAGTACAAGGTAAAACAATACAGAATGCAGAATAAAGTATAACAACTACAGAGAAGATTCAGTGCAGAGAGACAATAAGGTGCAAGGTCATAACAAGGTAGAGTCCATCTTATCATACTAGGGAACCATTCAATAGTCTTATAATAGTGGGATCGAAGCTGTGCTTGAGCCCAGTGGTACGTGCTTTCAGGCTTTCATGCCTTGAATTATTTTATAAACTTCTATCAAATCTGTCCTCAGCTTTTGCTGCTTGAGAGAAAACAGCCCCAGCTTGTCCAACCTCTCCTCATAGCACGTCCTTCAAACCTGTCAGTGTCCTGATAAACCTCTTCTGCACCCTCTCCAAAGCCTTCACATCCTTCCTATAATAGGGAGATCACAATTGAATGCAATACTCTAAATGTGGCCTAACCAGAATTTTATAAAGTTTTTACATAAATTCCTAGCTCTTGAACTCAGTGCCTTGACCAATGAAGGCAAGCTTGCCATACACCTTCTTTACCACTCAATCAACCTGTGCGGCCACTTTAGGGAGCCTTGTACCTGGAACCCCAAGATCCCTCTGTTCATCAATGCTGTTGTGGATCCTGCCATTAACAGTGTACTCTGCCTTCACGTTGGATCTCCCAAAGTGCAGCACCTCACGCTTGCCCGTATTAAATTCCGCCTGCCACTTCTCTGCCCATATCTGCAATGATCTGTATCCCGCTGTATCCTTTGGCAATCTTCTATCCAATCCACTATGCCACCAATCTTTGTGTCATCTGCAAACTTACTCACCCACCCTACCACATTTTCATCCAAATCATTTATATATTTGACAAACAAAAGAGGTCCCAGTACAGATCCCTGCAGAACACTCAACTCTGGCGCCACTTGAATAAATCTGTTCTGGGCCCCAACAAAGATTTTGTCAACTTCCCCCAAGCAGTGGTGCCCGGAAATGGACGCAATACTCCATCTGGGGCAAACTGGTTTTTGTTCTTGTACTTCAGGCTGCCATTTATAAAGCATGCAAGCTCCATTGGAATTGGTATTGGTTTATTATTGTCACCTGTACTGAGGTACAGTGAAACAGTTGTCTTGCATACCGTTTGTACAGATCAATTCATTACACAGTGCATTGAGATTGTACAGGGTAAAACAATACAGAAAGCAGAGTGTCACATCTACAGAGGAAATGAAGTGCAAGTAGACAATAAGGTGCAAGATCATAACAAGGTAGATTGTAAGGTCAAGAGTCCATCTTATCATACTAGGGAACCATTCAATAGTCTTATAACAGTGGGATAGAAGCTGTCCTTGAGCCTGGTGGTACGTAGTTTCAGGCTTTTGTATCTACTGCCTAATGAGAGAGGGGAGAGGAGAGAATGTCCTGAGTGGGTGGGGTCTTTGATTACGCTGGATGCTTTACTGAGGCAGTGAGTGGTATAGACAGGGTCCATGGAGGGGAAGCTGGTTTCTGTGATGTGCTGAGCTGTATCCACATCTGTTGCCAGTTTCTTGCCGTCACGGGCAGAGCAGTTGCCATACCAAGTCGTGGTGCATCCAGATAGGATGCTTTCTGTGGTACATCAGTAAAAGTTAGGGAGTGTCAAAGGGGACATGGCATCTACTTGGTTGGACCAGGACAGACTATTGATGATGTTCACTCCTAGGAACTTGAAGCTGTCAACCCTCTCAACCTCAGCACCATTGATGTAGACAGAAGCACGTGTATCGCCCCCTCATTCCTGAAGTCAATGACCAGCTCTTTTGTTCTGCTGACATTGAGGGAAAGGTTGTTGTCATGACACCATGTCACTAAGCTCTCTATTTCCTTCCTGTACTCTGACTCATCGTTATTTGAGATACAGCCCACTACAGTGGTACCACCTGCAAACATGTTGATAGAGTTAGAGCAGGATCTGGCCACGCAGTCTTGAGTGTATAGGGAGAAGAGTAGGAGGCTGAGGATGCAGCCTTGTGGGGTACCAGTGTTGAGAATAATCATGCCGGAGGTGTTGCTGCCTATCCTCACTGACTGCGGTCTGTTGGTCAGGAAGTCAAGGATCCAGTTGCAGAGGGAGGTGTTGAGTCCCAGGTCTCAGAGTTTTGGTGATGAGTTTGCTCGGAATTATAGTATTGAAGGCAGAGCTGTAGTCAATAAACAGTAGTCTAATGTAGGTGTCTTTACTGTTCAGATGCTCCAGAGATGTGTAGGGCCAGGGAGATGGCATCCACTGCAGACCTGTTTCAACGGTAGGTGAATTGCAGTGAGTCGAGGTTTTCTGGGAGGCTGGAGTCCATACCACCTTCATGAACCTGTCCTGTGAAACCCAAGGTTAAATGGATATAGAGTCCCAGGTGTGTTTGTTCCTGCACTCCTCTTACGTTATACCACTTAGCTTGTAATGTCCCTTCACATCTTTCCTACCAAAGAGAATTACTTTGCTCGTCTGTGTTGAGCAACAAGTGCTTTCCGTAAATGAACATAAAATACTCAGGTGAACTGAGAAAGGCCTGCTGCCTCTGAGAATCTGCAGTCTTTCCAGCAGCCAGGATTTATGTAGCAAATAGGTCATCAGTATTTGGAAAGGAAATATGTCAGTGTTCTTTTAATTCTGATGGTTAGTCCAAATTGCAATGCTGCAGATTCTGAACTACTGGACAATTGAAAGGAGTGAAGAATCAAACTTCAGAGAATTAAACAACGGCTCATTAATTGGATTACAGAAGTTTTTCAACCTGGGTGGGGAAGATAGCTTGAAGAACTGTATTCATCTTTCTTACAATCCCTGTGATGTGTGAAATTAGTATTAAAATATCACTCAGTAGCATCTGTGGACATGTGTGAAGTGTGTTAGAATGAAGTAAATTTACTCAATTCTGTTGCAGCCTGCAGACAAGTCTGAAGCCATCTGATTCAGATTATCCAATCATTCCATTTGGTTTTTGTTGTTTAATTCCATTTTTTGATTAATTTGTTTTTTTGACTCAGGATTAGGCTGTGAAAGTTTAATCCACACTCCTGGTTCCCCACTTTGAGCACATACTTGACCTCCAGAACTATGGAAGGGTTACAGGAAACCCTGTGGCAGTGTTCAGTGAAGAATTACCCAAACATTTACCAGCCAGCAAAATGTCAGTGGGTTAAACTGAGAGTTTACAGACCAGCAGGTTTTTAGATTTTGTGGGGCTGCTGGTATCTGATTGAGTCACCGTGGTTATCACATTGTAAAAAATATAGTTTTGAAATGTGGTTTTAGTGTGAAATACATCAGCCAGGGGGCAGATGGGTGTTTGAAGAATTGCAATTGTTCACTCTAGGCAGGAGAGCTGAGTTTCCATAGAGACATGGAATAAAATGCTGAATGCGCCCTAATTGGTATGTCTCTCCAGATCAGCTCATTGTGTTCCTACTAATGATGGGCTGTGTCTGTAATGAGGACAGTGGGCTAGAGATACTGACTGCTTGGGTGCGTTCTTCCTTGGCAGCCACAAACACTCCAAATGACAGCCAGCGGCTGCTAGACAGGAGCAAGGGCTCAGAAACATATGGACACAGGCTGAGTGTAGCGTCACATACATATGCCTGCCATTAAACACAAGCTTGGAGCTTTGTGTACCCCTGGCCTGTTGCCAGTGCGGTCCACCTGCTGAAGGAGTGTTACAAAGCTGGTCTCAGAAGTGGCTGGAGAGCTGTGTGCATCAACAGCAGTTGACAGCAATTCACAGATGGGTTGTGGTCACACACAGATATAAAAGCACAGAACGAGTCACTCCACATGTTTTGCTTTTCAAACTTACCACTTATAGAGGAAGCACATTCTGATATCGAGTGAATCTCCCTCATGGTGACCTGATAAAGCATTCACGGGGAAATTGACCCAATCCTCCAATACTCCTGCCTTGGGCAACAACGTTAGTGTAGGAATGAAGTCACATATAGACCAAATGGGGTAAGGAAGGCACATCTCGCTCTCAAAAGGATATAAATAAATCATTTACATTTTCACCACAAACTAACCAGCTTTTTATTTTCAAAACTAAATTAAAACTCTCAGGCTGCCTATAGTGGTACAATGGTACTGCATTTCCCATCAGACAGTCAAGGATAGGTACAGATTAAGACTTCATTATTGTCAGAGAGCTATCTGTGATTAACAAACACTCCGAGAGTCCATTAGACTCAGATCAATTTTGATTCATTTGTATTCAATTTATTTTCATGGCAGATAAACTCTGAATGTGTTTATAACTCTCCAATGCTCCACATTGTGTTGAAAAAGAATGTTCCTTTATAACTTTCACATTGTGGTGAATTTGAAAAGCTGCAAGTAGATAGTTAGGTTAATTGTTTGATGTTAGTGTGTCATCCTGGCAATGGTGACTCTGATATATTTGTCGATGATGACGAAAGGCCGAAGGTTATGTGAAACAGGCTGGCCTTCAGAGGTCAGCCAGCATTCTTATCTTTGACAGCCATCTTCTTTTCAAAGGTATCATAAATTTGATTTGGGGTGATTACATTCACATCCATCTCCCCGGCCGGAGCAGATTACGCCTCAGTCCTGTCGTATGGGCAGTCCTCACACCGGCTCACTGCACAAAACGCACGGCGGCACCCAGTCCTGGCAGGTATTCAAAGTGCAGTACAGAGGGGGGGTCCCACTGTGGGAGGGGTGGTACTGAGAGGGGGGGTCCCACTGTGGGAGGGGCAGTACTGAGGGGGGGTTCCTACTGTGGGAGGGGTGGTACTGACGGAGTGTCACACTGTGGGAGGAGCAGTACTGTGGGAGGGTCACACTGTGGGAGGGGCAGTACTGAGGGAGGGTCACACTGTGGGAGGGGCGGTACTGAGGGAGAGTCACACTGTGGGAGGGGTAGTACTGGGAGAGGGAGCACGCGGTATCTGCGGGCACCCTGGTTGAATCCCACGCTCGGTGGGCTCCTCAGGAGATTGTGTGTCGTGGACGGTGAGAATGCGATTCTCATCTGAAGTGTTGCATGTGCGTTTAGCGGGTGTTAGTTAGTGTTATTTGCTGTAGTTACGTAAATGCTTAGTTTGTTTTCTTCTTCTTCTGTATTAGTTGTAGTGTTTTGACACTGGTTGTCCTTTTGTGGTGCTATTAGTTAATAAACATTTATATTAAAATAGGGGCAGTACTGAGAGAGTGTCCCACTGTGGGAAGGACAGTACTGAGGGAGTGTCACACTGTGGGAGGGGCAGTACTGAGGGAGGGTCACACTGTGGGGGGGTGGTACTGCGGGAGGGTCAATGTGGGAGGGGCAGTACTGAGGGAGGGTCACACTTTGGGAGGGGCAGTTGTGCAAGAGAATTGTATTTTCAGGGTTGCAGTACTGAAGGAGCCTTGCAGTGATGGTGGTGCAGTACAATGTAAATGCTGCACTGTTTGAAGGTTTATACTGATGGAGCCCTCACTGTAAGTTGCATCTAGAATCTGGGGTGGGGATTAGAGGCGGGTTAGTTTGGGTTGGTCAGGCAGGGATCTGACTGGGTGGGGGTGTTTGAGAATATGGGCAGCTTAAGGAAGGGCAGAGTGAACCAGAGCCTCCATCCCCCTCCCTGTGAGATGACTCCATGGACCAAAGCTGAAGCAGGCCACAGCTCCTGAAGCTCACTTTGGTAAATGTGCAGTCTCTGTCATTTGTCATCCCTGTGTGTTATGTTCCAGAAATATTCAATCTGCCTTTGAATAAGATCCACTTCTGTAACACACAAACTGTTGTACTGCACAAGAGAACCTTCAGTCTTGAGCTATTGTACCCATAGCTTGTTTGCTTGGAATGTTCTTTATTAAAATAGTTGTGTCAGATTATTTGAAAGTGGGTCACAAGATGGACTTTGGTACAGAACACCTCTGCTGCTATATTGGAACTTGGTTCTAACTGGACACTGACCATCAGTGAAATTCTTGAACACAGATGTCTTAATATTGGGCATGGAACGAGTAGGGAATTGGTATGAAACATCCTGATTCCTCCAGGCCAGGTCCGCAACACACCAGTGGTCACAGATCAGTGCAGCAGTTGAAGGTATTGATGCACAACACCAGAGGAGTTTGAAACCTTGTCAATACCTGAGAATGAATGGAAAGTTTTATACCAATTCCAACAAATTAACCATGTTATTTTCCTGCCACAGATTGCTCTGTTAGTGAAGCCACCTTCTGTGGTCAGGTTGCAGAGCACTTGTTTAGATTGTGGGGGTGGAAGAATAAGCCTTGCAATGTGGGGAGAGGTGGGGTGAAGGGTGAGGTGGGTGTTGAGTGAGAGGGGTGTATGGGGGGGAAGGAGCGGGGTAGGGAATGGTGTAGGGGAGGAGGTGGCTCCATGTAGGATGGAAGCTACAGGTGTGTAGTGTCAGGGATAGTGTGGGAGTGGTGCAGGGTGGGAGAGGCATGAGGACAGGTGAAGGGGGAAGATGTGAAGGGCTGCAGAGAGGGGAGGGATAAATGGTAAGGAATAAATGATGGGGGGTATTGGGGAAGGAGGTTGTGGATTGATGTGAAGGGTGGGGAGAGGGTACAAGTTGGAGGAAAGTTGATGCAACTTATCACCATATCTTCGATGTATGTGTCCAGATGTGGGATCATTTTATAACTGAGACTAATTTGCGTAAACAAGATGAGCAGTTTAGTAAAATCTCTGTGCCACTTGCTGCCAGATAATTAAAGTTGTTGTGCGTCATATTTCTGACCCGTCAGGCTGAAAGATGACATTCAGTTTGGTAATTGGTGAAATATTGATATTCTGTCTGGAGTAGGGTAACTGAAAAGCAGAAAGTTAATTTGTTGTCTGGAATTGGCAATGCTTTCGTGCAATCTAAAATTTCTTTCCAGGGAAATTGTTGCTGGCCTCTATGATGTAATTATGGAGCGTCTGGAAGTGTCGAACCCCGGGACTGCAATGGCATGACTGGACACTTGCATTGCTCCCAATATCTTTACCACATCTTAAAGACAGGAATACCAACAGGATATGGGCCACTGAAAATTAGAATTAAGTCTGAAAGATCTTCATTCTTTATTCTCATTCTTTGGAGGAGCACAGACCGCTCTGGAGTTTGAAGCAAGATCAGATGAGCTTGATAATCACAGATTGTTCAACAGGGAATTATAATGGGGTCAGGGGGCAAAGGTCAGAGGGCAGCTTTCTCATGAATCCATTTAACAGTGGCAAAAGCATCAACTTCTCTCTGAATAATTCCATTTTTTTTAATCAGTTACAAATCGATAAGAGTTTATTTAGCAGTGATTGTGCAGCCAGTGAGTCTGTGCAAAAACTGCAGAGATTACAAAAATTATTGTAACAAATTGGTGAGATTTGATCTCTTTAGTCTTGTGTTTGACTTTTACAGTTTTGGGTGCAGATAATTTTGTGTTAAATCATGATTGAGGTTTTTTAGACATTTGAACAATGTTAAGGCTCTTTATAAATACAAACTATCAAATCGAAAATGTTGCAAGGTGCTTCACAGGACTGTAATGAGACAACATTTACCCCAAGGCATGTAAAGTGAGCTGAGGACAGATGAACAAACAGTTGCTTAAAGTTTTGGCTTTGAAAAGTGGGAAAGGAGGGGGAGATGGAGAAGGGAGAGCAGGGGAGAGGGAGGGGGAGGGGGGGAAGAGGGAAGAGGCAGCAAGAAGTACAAGGACTTCGGAAAGGAATTCAGAGCTTGGGAGTTCAGGAACCTAAAGGCACAGGTATTAGTGATGGGAACGATGGAATTTGGGAATGTGTAAAGACTGGAATTTGAAGACTTGGATGAAGTTACGAAGCAGATGGGATCATGGCAACTTTTGAAAGCAGGTGTGGGACTGCCAAAATTCAAGACTGTTTATATAAAAATTTAATCTTGGAGGGTTGATCTTGGAAACAAAATGGAATCAATTGGAGCTTGCAGTCTTATTCTGCAGTGAGGAGGAAGATGATAGAGGCCAGAGAAGAGGCACCATCGGCCCTTGGTCCTTACCTAGTGGCCCCCGGACCCCTTCCCTTCACACCATGAGCACTAACCTGGCCTGGGTTAGGTTCAACCTGATTGGTTGTTTTGAATTATGGTTACTTCAAGAATGTGGCTGGGTAGCTGGTTCTAATTAACCACTAGAGCCAAAAGCATCCAGCTCATCAGGGTGTGGGGCAGAAGTCATATAAAAGCCTAAGTCGGTAAAGAACAACCGATCTCTGCCTCTTCGAAGCATTTTGACAGAAATCACTAACTTTGTGATCACTTTTACTGACAAACTTTTCAACTTTCAGATTTTAAACATAATGGAAATTTTGAATTGCCCTGTAGACCTTTGAGCCAGGATTCTGGCCAATATAATCACTACACTTAACAATCCACTTTATTATACAAGTCAAGGTTGAAAGCATTTGTGAATCTGAGATTTCCAAATTAAAACAGAATCTACATTTTTGCACTGTGCTTTTTTTTCAATACAGCGCTCATTGCCGTAAGATCACCAACCTTTTCAAAAAAGCATCAAGGAATACGCTGACTGAGTGTCCCCGTAACCAGACTGAGTGAGTAAACCACAGTCTGTGGTACACAGGATGTATGTAATTCAGAAGGGAAGAAGTGCTTTGCAAAATGTTAATATCCTTCTGTTTATGGTGGAGAACCCAGCCACTTTTCTTCATGATCATGAAATAGTATTGTTATGGTAATTTCAGAAGGTTCAGTTTTTAAAAGTTAAATATATATATATATATATATATATATACCAAAGAAATCATGTTTTTGTTTCAGGAGACACTCAAAGAAATTTGAATGTTCAGAGGTTATCGGCACCAGGCATTTGCAGTTTTGAAAAGCTCCATTACAATTCTCAGTACGCTTCCAGGGTTCTTTCTGGTGACTGATGCTTTTTCCTAAATGGATCAGCAGTGCCACATAATGGGTCACTTAAGTAATAATTGCCAGAATGTTTTAGACTTCATTTTGTAAATAAGATCTGTTCAAATTGCCATGAGTTAAGAGTATAAAACACCACCGATTATAGCTTTCAGATTTTCATATTAAAGCAAGCTGCTTTTTTAAAACCTTTCACCATTGCCTGATATAAATGTATTTATCAGTTTTATATCGCCCATGATCGACATTATTAACAATAACTTGTATTTATATAGCATCTTTAATGTAGTAAAAAATTCCCAAAGTGTTATGGGAAACATTAGCACCAGGCTAAGGAATGAGACATTAGGAAGGTTTAAGGAGCTCCTTCCAGGAGTCAGGAGAGAGGTAGAAAGGTTTGGGGAAGGAATCACAAAGCTTAGGGGGCAGGTGGCTGAGGGCACAGGCCCCAGTGGTGAATGACAAAGGGCCAAAGAGCTAGAGGTGATTACAGAGAAGGAAAAGAATTCTAACATTAAGGCTTTATCACATCCTCTTATTCCATTATTCATCATTTTGAAAAATGCCGTTTATTTCTTGCCATTTCAGATTTTTATTATAATAAGTCAGCAATTTATTATTTTTGAGCAACTATTTTGATTACCCTGCAATCTTTTGTTGACTAAATTCTAAATGGCAGAGCACTCTTGTAATCCTGGATATCAAATGAGTGTTGGAGCATTCAAAACAGATTTGAATCATTGGTTTAATTTACTTATCAGTTCCCAGCAAGTACAGGTGCTCTAAAAAGGAATTCAGATTAAATATTAATTTCTGGAAAATCAACAAAGATAGGTGGAAATATAGAGTTGAGCAATTAATTGGCTGCACAGTTTATCTCTCATTATTTCTATTGCAAGACTTTCGACAAGCAATGACCCAGCCACCTCCTGTTGTCGGTGGGAGCAGTGCTCCAGACCATTCAGTTTACTCATTTCCTCCCACCTGCCACGGTAACATTCATGGTGTTGCCTGTGCGCCTGCTTCTGCAGTTCATGCCATGGGTCAACAGTTGGAGAAGTCTGACAGCAAAATGATTGGGAAGGAGCAGGGGGAATTCTAACTACAATGTAAAATAGTCTGACAACTTGCACCTTGTATTCGTGAACATGAGTTAGCTTTGGGCAGCGAGCAGAGCAGAGGAAAAGCTAAGTGTAAATTGGAACAAAAAGGAAATCATGTCAATGGATCCCTTCTCCTTGGACGACCTTATACAAGGTAGATTTGCAGAATGGTGACAGTGGCCATGGAGTTATTGGGCCTTCTGTGGTGTTATCCAGTCAGTCCAGTCTCCTCACTCTTTCTTCACAAATACTTTACCTTTCGGTAGTTAACTAATTAAAGACACCATTGATTCTGCACTTTCAGGCAGCACATTCCAAATTATAGCCATTAATGAGTAAAAGTACTTTGCCCAACATTGCCTGATAAACATATAATAATGAAGTTTTCATGTTAGACTGATGGCACCTGTCAGTCTTTATGATTTCTTTAACCATTTTACCATCAAAAGTAACTAAATTTAAAGCAGGTGTCTGCAAGGTGTCAGCTTGGTACCCGTCCGTAGACCCAATGATTTAAGTCTCAGGGGAGATTTATTGGTATGACAGGGAATCTTTCAGAGTATACAGACTCTATACATTCCAACCAGACAGAAAAATTCCAAGGCGAGGATACACCATGTAACTAAAAACAAATAAAGATATAATCAAACTTAAAGAAGAAATCTCTATAAAACTTCAATAATCCAGCACCTCGGGACTTTGGTGATGTTGGACTGTCAGGTTTCCAGACTATTGGAAGTCATTCATATTAATACTCCAACACACTTTTAATTAGGTTTTTTAAATATGTTACACAGTAGTGTATTAAATACCCCAGGGAACCCAATGAGGTTAAAGGGAGAACAATATTGGGGTCGGGTGAGTTTAAAATGAGCGTGGGAAACAGGTGCTATCAATATAAAAAACTGAATTAACAAAGTGAACATTGGTCCTATAGAGAGTGAGTCTGGGGAATTAATAATGGAAAACAGGGAGACGGCAGATGATATTTTGCATCCGTCTTCAGTATAGAATTTACAAACAACATCACAGAGGGAGCTGTAAGTCACGAACCGGAAGGAAAGGAGGAACTCAAGAAAAGTACAATCACCAGAGGAGTGTGATGGAGCAAGTTGTTGGGGCTGTGGCTGACAAGTCTCCAGGTACTGATCGACTTCATCCCAGGATTTAAAAGAACTGGCTGCTGAGATAGTTGTGTTGGTTTTAATTTTCCAAGTTCCCTGTTTCCTGTTCCGTCAGATTCTGACAAGGACCTTTTACGAATCAATTCTGTTTCATGGTCTGTTGCTGACTGACTGACTATACATTTCCAATAGTTTCTGGTATTTTTTCAAAGTTCCAGCATTCACAATCTTTTACATTTATAAAATTGTTAAAATAATTAATGGGGAAAAAGTTACAGAGCTCAATGTCAATTTCATTCTGTGAGTCTGATTCAATACCACACCTCCTACACTCCCTTAGTGATAACGTGGCAATTACACTGCCCAGATACTGGTCCTGACACTGCAGCACCTTACAATATACAACCCCTTGGAATGAATACATTCATGATTTTCTGACCTTGATACAAGTCCTCGGCATTTAATTCCAACAAACTATTTGACTCTACGCAGTGCACCCTCTTTCGGATATTCCTCTCCTCCTCCACTTTATTCTCTCCTTTACTATCTCTCTTTCTGGTCCCCTCTCCCTCCCTTACCCCATTTCACTTTCACTTCTCTCTCTCTCTCTTCTGCTCTTTTCACCCTTAATCCCCCTCTCCCCCTCTCCCCCTTTCCCCCTCTCCCCCTCTCCATCAGTTCCACCACGTTCCCCCTCTCCCCCTCTCCCCCTCCCCCCCTCCATCGGTTCCACCATGTTCCCCCTCTCCCCCTCCCCCCCTCCATCAGTTCCACCACGTTCCCCCTCTCCCCCTCTCCCCCTCTCCATCGGTTCCACCACGTTCCCCCTCTCCCCCTCTCCCCCTCTCCCCCTCTCCATCGGTTCCACCACGTTCCCCCTCTCCCCCTCTCCCCCTCTCCCCCTCCCCCCCCTCCATCGGTTCCACCACGTTCCCCCTCTCCCCCTCTCCCCCTCTCCCCCTCTCCATCAGTTCCACCACGTTCCCCCTCTCCCCCTCTCCCCCTCTCCATCGGTTCCACCACGTTCCCCCTCTCCCCCTCTCCCCCTCTCCATCAGTTCCACCACGTTCCCCCTCTCCCCCTCTCCCCCTCTCCATCGGTTCCACCACGTTCCCCCTCTCCCCCTCTCCCCCTTTCCCCCTCTCCCCCTCCCCCCCTCCATCGGTTCCACCACGTTCCCCCTCTCCCCCTCCCCCCCTCCATCAGTTCCACCACGTTCCCCCTCTCCCCCTCTCCCCCTTTCCCCCTCTCCCCCTCTCCCCCTCTCCATCGGTTCCACCACGTTCCCCCTCTCCCCCTCTCCCCCTCTCCCCCTCTCCCCCTCTCCCCCTCTCCATCGGTTCCACCACGTTCCCCCTCTCCCCCTCTCCCCCTCCCCCCCCTCCATCGGTTCCACCACGTTCCCCCTCTCCCCCTCTCCCCCTCTCCATCGGTTCCACCACGTTCCCCCTCTCCCCCTCTCCCCCTCTCCATCAGTTCCACCACGTTCCCCCTCTCCCCCTCTCCATCGGTTCCACCACGTTCCCCCTCTCCCCCTCTCCCCCTTTCCCCCTCTCCCCCTCTCCATCAGTTCCACCACGTTCCCCCTCTCCCCCTCTCCATCAGTTCCACCACGTTCCCCCTCTCCCCCTCTCCCCCTCTCCATCGGTTCCACCACGTTCCCCCTCTCCCCCTCTCCCCCTCTCCCCCTCTCGTTTCACTTTTTCTCTTCCTTTGTTCTTCTTCTTGTTGTGGTCCTCTCTGTCAACATCCCATCGGGTTCACTCTTTCTGCCCCCTCTTTCCTTCCCACTCTGTTCCTCCCACCATCTCTCCCACTTCCTCTGTTTACACTCTCTCTTTCTCCCTCTCTCATGGTATCTCTCCTCTCTCAGCCTTCTGCTCTTTCTTTTCTCTTCCTCGTATGTTTTCAGTTTCCCTGTCTCTTCCACTTCCTGTTTCTCTCATGCTCTCTCCCTTACTCCCGCTCTGTCCCTCCCCCTCTCCCACCGTCTTTGTCTCTTTCACCTGTCTCTCCCTCTCCTCTCTCTGTGTCTCCCCCCCCTCCGTTTCGCTCTCTTTCCTTTGCTCTCCCCCACCCCCTCCTCTTTCTCTCTCTCTCTCTCACTCCTCATTATATCTGCCTCGGGGAGGACTTTCAGTAGACGTGGTATTGTGAGTTCCAGTGTTCATTCTGCAACCTCCAGCTTCCTGCCTGATTTGGTTGAGGAGGGAGGATTTCCCTTTTCCAGATGGGGAAGCCCAGTCCGAGTGGGCATTGTGTGGTCTCTGCTTCCTGTGTGGCCTGGATTGACAGCAGGCCTCACAGTGCGACTGGTAAACAAGCCAAGGAGAAACCCTGAATCCAGCAAATTCCTTTTGTGAAGAATGTCAGCTCATTCTTCATTCATTTCGTGGGCGGAACAAAGTGAAGGAAATCTTTTCTTCACCCTCCAAAAGTACAATGAAACAAAACGATCGACAACTCTTTCATCATGTCACCTGGCATCATCATAAATATCAAACCTGCACAGACTAAAGAGATAGACACACATGATACTCATCAAATTAGCCCTAGAAAGGCTGTAAATTGTTAGTTTGTGGGTTGTAGCACAAAAGATTTTAAATCTAGTTGAGTTAACCACCTGAAAAACAAAGTTAAATTGCCCCATCCTATACCTGGGGAGCACACCTCCAAAACTCCCACCCAAATTACACCTCCCTCTGTGAGTCCAACAGTGGCAGTGATAATCTGAGTGGGATATCCCCAGAGGGAGGCATGAGTCACACTAATGATATATCTTGCTGGCATCATTCTGTGTTACTGGAACGGATGAGCTATCCCTGAGTGTCCATTGAACAAATGTTTCATTCATTGTTGAACTGTAACCTTTTTGCCGCAAATATTCATCTGTAGGATGAACACCAGATATCACTCAAAAAGCTTTCGACCAACACTGATCGATTTTTGCTGTGTAATGTTCATAGTGTAAGGTAGAGGCACCATGATCTCTTTGAATAGCAGCACAAACTCAAGGGGCTGAATGGCCTCCTACTATTCCTGTTTTCCCATGTACTTGAAATGGAGAATGTTTCAGGAATATCGGGACAAGCAGTGGAATGAGATGAGTTGGGTAGTTCCTTCAAAGAGCTGGCGTGTAACACCCTGTGTGGCATCATTCAAACAAACCAAGTGTTTCACACTTCTTGTTTCTTTGTACCGTCATGTAGGTGAGTGTGTGATGGGACAGTGTAGAGGGAGCTTTACTCTGGGTCTAAACCATTTTCATTGGTCTTTATACCCTGGCCCCATTTTGTCTCTTGTAAAAACCTGTGGGAAAGGAACATACAACATACAACACAGAACAGTACAGCACAGGAACAGGCCCTTCGGCCCCAAATAATTAAACTAATTAAGCTAATGCCACCTAATTACACTGATCCCCTCTGCCACCATGTGGTTCATCTCCCTCCATTCTCTGCTCATTCATGTGCCTTTCTAAGAGCCTCTTAAACACCTCTATCATATCTGCCTCCACCACCACCTCTGGCAGCACATTCCAGGCACCCACCAATCTCTGTGTAAAAGAACTTGCTCCTCACATCTCCTTTAAACACATTGGTATGATGTTGTTCAACTTTGTGATTTTTTTTGTGTTCTATTATTTATTCTCCCTAAATCTCAGATACTCACTGCTGTACACTGCCACTGAAGCATCCTGCAAAGATATCAAGCTGCCAGTCTCAGATCCAAACAGCCCATGTACAAAGTAATGTCCTGCAATATAGACACACATTTTCCATAACGCTTAAGCTCTCATGTAGTTCCTGCTTTCAAAACTAAAGGGTAAATGGAAATCAATAGGAAAAATAAAGTACAGAACCAGTGGGATGAAAGGGGCAGTGGGAGTCTGTGAATGAGATGGCTGAAGGCCAGGTGCTATTCCATGTCAGACTGCAGAGATGGTCCACATGGATTAAGGACACTGTTTGCCTGATATATACTTACAACTCAGACATGGAAATAGGTGATCTAATATCAAAGCTTGCAGACAATATGAAGCAGAGAAACATCACAAAGGGTAGAAGGATGAGAAAATGTCAGATAGCCAGAGGCAGATTGGTGAAACATTACCACAAAGTACATATAAACATGCTTTTCTGTGGGTAGCTCACACCAGCGATCATTCCCAGGGCAATTAGCTCCCATCAGGAAACTGGCCGGGGCACTTTGATGCTTGATTCCCTGTGTGACATCATCACTCATTTGCATGGCTGATGATGTTATCACAGATCCACAGCCATGCAAAGATGTGGCACTGAGGAACCAGAGACAAACCCTGCTGCAGGTTGACTAGGATGTGAATTGAAGGGTCCCCAGTATGAAATCACAGTCTGGGACATGTGTCCTTCCCATTATTAAGCATCACTGTACGACCCCCTCAATGACTGCTTCAGGCACATTGGTGCATGCTGATCAGCCTTTCCTTGCTGTGGCAGGGAATTCCATCAGGGAATGGACAGCTGGGGGTTCGGACACACACACCAGAGTTTGCTGCTCCCCCACCCCCTTCTTGCACACCTCCACAGCAGCCTTTTCTGCAGCTGGCCTACGGCTACCAGGGAAAGAGGTTCTCTCAGGTCTGACAGATACCCCAGTGGTTAGTGTGGCAATAAGACGGCAGCGGTGAGCTCTGTATATAGCTCCTGAGTGGAAACACACTGATCCTGCTTTAGCAGATCAATCAGTGTGCAGGACACCACATCACTGCTTCAGCAGGTCAATCAGTGTGCAAGACACCACAGCACTGCTTTAGCAAATGGATCAGTGTGCAAGACACCACAGCACTGCTCTTCAGGTGTATTTGCCCAATTTTGCACATTTTTCCAGGGGATCACAGTGGGCATTGGTGTCTTGTGCTGTATATGTTTAGCATACCAAAAGAGGGTGACCTCCAGTTTCTGTGGCATGAATGTTACCTGCCACTTATCAGCCCATGCCTGAATATTATCTGGGTCTTGTTTCATGCAGGCATGGGCTGCTTATTACTGCTGAGTTGTGAATGAAAGTAAACCATAGAACCATAGAACAATACAGCACAATACGGGCCCTTCGGCCCACCATGTTGTGCCGAACTTCAAACCACTCCTAAGACTATCTAACCCCTTCCTCCCACATATCCCTCTATCTTAAATTCCTCCATATGCTTATCTAACAATCTTTTGAACTTGACCAACGTATCAGCAACCACCACCACCCCAGGCAGCGCATTCCATGCACCAACCACTCTCTGGGTGAAAAACCTCCCTCTGACATCTCCCTTGGACTTCCCACCCATTATTTTAAAGCCATGCCCTCTTGTATTGAGCATTGGTGCCCTGGGAAAGAGGCGCTGGCTGTCCACTTTATCTATTCCTCTTAATATTTTGTACACCTCTATCATGTCTCCCCTCATCCTCCTTCTCTCCGATGAGTAAAGCCCTAGTTCCTTTAGTCTCTCCTCATAATCCATACTCTCTAATCCAGGCAGCATCTTGGTAAATCTTGTAAACATTGTACAATCATCAGAAAATGTATCCATATCTGACCTCATGATGGAAGGAAGACCATTGATGAAGCAGCTGAAGATGGTTGGGCCCAGGACACTGCCCCGAGGGAGTCCTGCAGTGATGTCCTAGGCTGGGATGATCATAGATCATAGAACAGTACAACACGATACAGGTCCTTCAGCCCACAATGTTGTGCTGACCTTTAAACCTCACCTAAGACTATCTAACCCCTTCCTCCCACATATCCCTCTATTTTAAATTCCTCCATATGCTTATTTAGCAATCTCTTGAACGTGACCAATGTACCTGCCTCCACCACTGCCCCAGGCAGCGCATTCCATGCCCCAACCACTCTCTGGGTAAAAAACCTCCCTCTGATATCTCCCTTGAGCTTCCCACCCATTACTTTAAAGCCATGCCATCTTGTATTGAGAATTGGTGCCCTGGGAAAGAGGCGCTGGCTGTCTACTCTATCTATTCCTCTTAATATTTTGACTCCTCATTCTCCTTCTCTCCAAAGAGTAAAGCCCTAGCTCCCTTAGTCTCTCCTCATAATGCATACTCTCTAAATCAGGCAGTATCCTGTTAAATTTCCTCTGCACCCTTTCCAACGCTTCCACATCCTTCCTATAATGAGGCAACCAGAACTGGACACAGTACTCTAAGTGTGGTCTAACCAGAGTTTTGTAGAGATGCATCATTACCTCGTGGCTCTTAAGCTTGATAACCATGACTTATGAAAGCTAACATCCCATAAGCTTTATTAACTACCCTATCCACCTGTGAGGCAACTTTCAGGGATCTGTGGATATGAACCGCCAGATCCTTCTGCTCACCCACTCTACCCAGATTGCCCTCCAACCACCACAGCCATCTTCCCTTGTGTGAGGTAAGACACCAGGTAGTGGAGAATTTTCAATTTGTTTCTCATTGATTTCAGTTTTATGGGGCTCTTTAAGGCCACACTCAAACACTGCCATAAGGTCTAGGGCAGTCTTCTCAACTCACCTCCAGAATTCATCGTCCAATTCTGACAAAGCTGTGTTGAAGTCTGGGACCAAGTGCTCCCGGCAAAACCCAAACTAGGTAGGTGAGCAAGTGGTTCCACTGATAGCACTCTTGAGGGCACCCACCAACACATTGCTGATGTTAGAGGGTATACTGATGTGGTGATGACTGGCTGGATTAAATTTGTGTTGCTTTTCTTCAAAAATAGGACATACCTGGGCAATTTTCCACATTCCATTGGTGCTTTAGCTTTACTCAGATAGCTTGACTAGACCATGGCCAGTTCTGGACCACAAATCTTTACTTGGGATGTTGTCTGCTCCCACTGCCTTTCTTGCTGTTTCTTGATATCAGGTTGAGTGAATTGAATTGGCTGAAAACTGGCTTCCATTATGACAGGGACCTCAGGAAGGAAGCCACTACTGTGCTGTAGCATTCTACGTTGTTCAAATATCACAAAAAATCACAAATTAATAATAATTCATGCTGAGATAGGCAATTCAGACTGTACTAAGCGATTAGCGTATGAAGCACTTGCAACTCATAGTCACAATTTAAGTAATTTTATTGTAGGGTTTGTAGAAGTGGAATTACACGGGCTGAATTTTGTTTGTTATGTAATTTTCTGCATACCTTCTGATGATTGAAGTTGGTGGCAGGAGTCAGCAGGCACTTGAGCTGAAAGAGGATTGCATCGTGTAGTTCAGTGAAGGAGTTCCCTGACAGAAAATTACATGGTGCTGCCAGCACATCATCCAGCTATGAAAAGTGTAAAAACAGGTTCACCTGAAGATTATACTTTAGATATTAAAATCTATAAGGCCACATCTCCAAAGAAGAGAATGTGAAGTTTCAGTTCTACTGAATAAACAACTAATGGATGATGCCTTTGATATTCCTGTCACATCAAGAAATGTTCATTATTGAATACATGACCCATTGGTCCCAGGTGTGGGACCAGTTTAGTGTTGTGTTAAGCAGGAATCTCTGGACAGTCTAACCCACACTATGCCCCTTATTCCTAGAATTTGCAGTTGCTAAATCCTGAACAATGCAGCTGCAATACAGCCAGTCCTGATGAAGGGTCTCGACCCGAAACATTGACTGTCCATTTCCCTCCATAGATGCTACCTGACCCACTGAGTTCCTCCAGTGCTTTGTGTGTTGCTCCAGATTTCCAACCTCTGCAGTCTCTCTTGTGTCTCTGAGTGCAATACTTGGTCCTAATTTCTTGATGCAGTTGAGCAACCATTTGTAGCAAGACCAGAACTCGAGATGATCAGTATCAGGTGGTCATCAATAAATCCAGCCAAGAATCTGGGGGAAACCAGAAGGTGGGGGAAATATGGGATTTTATCTCACAGGGAGGTTTTGAGGTGAACAATGGAAAATGATTTAAGGGGAAGCTGAATAAAAAGATGAGGGAGAAAGCAACAGAACCAGATGGTGATTGAGGGAGGTGGAGGGGGTGGTAGGTGGCTGGTGTAGTGCAGAAACTCTGGCAGGGAGCAATTGGGCCAAGTGGCCAGTTTCTTTCTGCTGTAATTTCAATATGGTTCCACAACTTCTGTCTGTTTGAAGTCTCCCTCTGGTACGCCTATGAATGTGTGACTTGAATTTAGCAGTAAACCCTGTGTCTGTGCAGACTAAGCACAGGTCTTCCGGCTGCTAACTTGGTCTGCTGCGTATTTGTTTAACATCCAAACACAGTGCAGCCTGATTTCTATTCTCTGCATATTGGGCCTAATTATCCAAATCAGACAGAGCCACTCCTGCCCCCTTTTTACCTCCACAATACCCAGGCCAGCAGCTGGCTGCTGAGGTGGACAGTCCGGTCAGAATGTGGGAAGGTGACGCTCCATGTATCAGGTGTTGTGAGTTCGACGGAGTGGCCATTCCCAAATTAATCAGAGGTCTGGTGGATGTCAAGGAATGAAGTAAATCTCACCATTTGACAGAGGCATCTCCATCAAGTCTGCAGCCCACTCTCAACCTGACCCTTTGCCTTTTCTGTTAAAAGCATTCAGATCTGGAGAAAGCTTTTAAAACTTGCGGAAAGACTGTTTAGTCATAAAAAAAATCTAGGTTTGTTTGGATTGAAAGCTCTCGAAGGTTATTTTTTAACCTGTGTTTTATCTATGCTGTGAAGACTGGGCTGTGTTTTCTTGGTTACTGTGGTAACTGAAGGCTCTCTGGCAGGGGACCTTTGGTCCTCCTTGAGAGTGGAAAGCATCTGCTGAGTGAGACAATGAGAGGCCGGCAGTAATTGGGGCTGCAGCATCCAACAGCATTTTCAATGCAGGCAATTATTCCCAGCATCCGAGGCAGATCAACTCTGCTTTATTCCCCATTTCATGGTGGTGGAGGGGTAGGAGGATGAACACAACCTCTGGAAAGATAGCTGAAGCAAACATGTTTTGCATTTTTAATAAGAATAAGTATAATATGTCGGCAGATGCACCGTTAAGTCTTAAGATAAGATCAGCAAGTGACAATCAGTTGCAGCAATGACCTTTATTCCTGGGATCGAGTTATTTGGCACGCTTCGCTAACATTGGATAATATTTATTACATTTGTTGTGTAATATTCAATTTACACCCTGTGGATTTACAGTCACTATCAATGCAGGACATTTAGGTGATCATTTTTGTTCATGTTAAACATTTCTTAATCCAAGCTCATAAAATTATATGTGGAAATTCTAACATGGAGCCAGGTGGTTTAGTCAGTCTGTGATCTGTGGTGGTGTAGCTCATCTGCACAAACTGGATCCTGGACTCATGTACCCTCCCTCTGGCCTCATCCATTTACCACCTCTTAAACACTTCTCATAAGAACATAAGGAATAGGAGCAGAGTAGACCATCTGGCCCATCGAGCCTGCTCCACCATTCAATAAGATCACGGCTGATCTGGCCGTGGGCTCAGCTCCACCTACCTGCCCTTTCCCCATAACCCTTAATTCTCCTACTATGCAAAAATCCATCTAGCTGTGGTAGCCTCTACTGCTTCCCTGGGCAGAGAATTTCATGGATTCACTACTCTCTGGGAAAAGCAGTTCCTCCTCATCTCCATCCTAATCGACTCCCCCGAATCTTGAGGCTATGTCCTCTAGTTCTAGTTTCAGCTACCAGTGGAAACAACTTTCCTGCCTTTATTGTATCTATCCCTGCCATAATGTTATATGTTTCCATAAGATCCCCTCTCAAACCTTTAATGTTTATAGAGCCTCTGTTCGACCACCAACATTCTAAAGGCTGTGTGTAAAGAAGTTTTATCTACTTTGAATCTATTATATTTGATCTTATATTCATGCCCCATTTTGCTTTGTCTAATCTCTCTTTTAGTAAATCAACCTCAGCAGTTTCTCTGGCCTAATTGAATACAACTTTTGAAGTTTTTTCTCTGCATTAATCAGGCAGCATCTCTCCATTCCCTCAACACTTGGTAATATATTGCTATTCCTTCACCGTCACTGGGTCAAAATCCTGGAATTCACTCGCCAACAGTGCTGTGGGTATGCACACACCTCAAGGGTGTGGTGGTTCAAGAAGGCAGCTCACCACCACCTCCTCAAGAACAACTAGGGTTGGGTAAGTGATTGCTGCCTCAGCCTGTGAAGCCCACATCCCTTGAATGAATATGTAAAAAACACCCTTCGTAATGTGTAGAGCCCAAATTGCACACTTTCTTCCACTGTGGTATAGAGATTCGTGTGACTCCAGCCCCATCAATGTGACTGACTCTTAACCACTCCTTAGTGCAGGGTTATGAGAGATGGAGCATAAACGCTGGCATTACCAGGGGCACCCACAGTGGTCAGTTACTGCTGGCCACTGGTGTCAGCTACTTCTGTTCACTGGTGTGCCCAATCACTGCTGGTCACTGGTACATCTAACTACTACCGGTCAGCAGTATGGCTGACTACTGCTGGCCACCGGTATAGCCGATATAAACTGGTCATTCTTGAGTCAGTGCAAATCTACACTTGCCTTTCTCTTGGCCGATGCAAACGTCAGGCAACAACTCTATTTTCACACCCAAGCGGTTAAGCCAGTTAATTTGTTCTGGAGTCTGTGTATTACCCTGATAACTCAATGGTATTTGTTTCAGGCTCAGTTCTGGGCTACCAGACACCTGGGTTTTTAACTTTCCATTTATGCATCAAGTATTCACCCCTGGTGAGGTTTGTGCAGCTGTGGCGTAGCCTTGTCGCTTGGCTCTGTGGGTGATCAGCCACTGAGGTCACTTCAATCCTTTCAGGAGACACTTGTGACTTCCTGTGTCCTCATTCACCTCTCTGAGATGAATGAGAGTGTGCTGGGGTCCATGGGAGGTTCTGAGGCACCGAGCAGTGATGACCCACATCACCGGTGAAGAGGAAGATGTTTTTGCTCAGTTTGGGGAAAACTGAGGGTTGCAATATTTTGTCAAAGGTCTGGCAATGATAAGTGATGGAGGGGTTGAATGATTTAGAGCAAAGATAGTATTGAGTCAATTGTGGCCACTTCAGGTCAGTGTAGAGCCAATGCTCTGCCAGATTCTGGAGAGCTTTCCCTTGTGTCACAAGTGTTGATGCTATGGTCGCCTATTCTGCTCCCCCAGTGTCTGGGGTTGATTGATCTTTTCTTCTTCAGGTGAAATGCTCATCCATTTTCATCCTGAGATTATGAGATGAGTTCTGCCTGACAGTACGGAGACAGGATGGGCTTTTACAGAATGGGGCATTTGATTGAGTTTCTTTCCCTGGAAACACTCCTCAGGCCCCTGTTCAACTGGATTTCACGTTGCTGAGAGTGCAGCTTGCAAAGTCATCTATTTAGGTAACCCCAAGTGGGTCCTTCAGGTCATCCTGGGAACTGCTGTGAGTGACCAGCTGGTTTCACTGGCCAATGGGCAGCCAACGCTTGTTGCTTTGCATCATTCACAGCTGGCGTGATGTTTGGGGCAGGGAACAAGTTTCAGCATCAGACACTTCAGGACTGGCAGCATCAAAAAGACTGCACTGAAAACTAACTCACTGGCATTGCAAGAATCCAAGGGACCATGATTATATGACAATTCATAGTTTAATTATCTTTAACAATTATTGTATTGAATCATTGCCAGTGGCTCAGGTTGATGTGTGCGCAAAGTGTTTGGCTTTAATGGTAAGCTGGACAGGAAAGTGGCAGATTCCCAATTACTCTGTTGGAAGTGCCTGGCAGTCTCAGAGTGAGGTAAATTACAAACACAACACAGCCTCTGATCCACTCGAGACCCACAGTCAGTGATTTGATTTTCCTGCACTCGGGGAGACATGGTGATTCAGTCTGGTTTTATAAAGATTTCCAGGGAGACTACAGCCTGCAATATTCAACACATTATTCTGAAGACCTTTGGCAGATCAATTTGCATTTTTTGCTGAACAATTAATTTCAAGTTCTTTGAGATATATTTTTTAATTATTGTATATGAATTAACCACTTAACGCAAAATTCTTGTGTATGGGAGTTGCTGTTGAAACAAGTGATTTAATTTGAATAACGGAGGCAATACACTGTATATCTGTACAGGCACCAGGCTGGAGTACGGTAGTAATCAGTCCCAACACCCTTCAGAGTTATTGATCCAAAACCATCTTAATCCCCTTCAAATAACACAAGCAATTCCACATAATACCTGTGTAATAACAGGCTTCAGAGTCAAGTATCCATCACATGTATGTCATGCTGAATGGCAGCTGCATTCAGCAGAACAACCAACCCCAATGTTTCTGATACAGGTAATAGAGCTCGATAAGACCCTAATTCAGAAGATAAACTGCTCTCTGATATCAGAGTAAACATGATATTAATTGCTTTCCCACTGCTGTTTGTGTTGCAGGCACTGGGCTCAGGATCAAAGAGTCTGAGGTGGACTTTTGATGTGGGCTGATATGACAAGCCGAGGGACAGGTGGCTCCTAACAGATACTGGTCAGTACACAAAGGGGCAGCGTAGGATTTCAAGGTTTCTGCCACTGGGTCCTGCAAAACTCTGCAGGTGTTTGTCACACTACACGTGCACTGCTCCAGCATTCTATCCCTTGTCCTGATGGATGTGCTCTGCTCTTATCAAAGCCCCAGCAGCTCCTCATTAATATATAGAGTGAGCTGCACTGTTCCATGTGTCATTGTCTCATGTTGGGGGAGGTCCAATCAGTCAGTCATTATCAGTCCGTCAGCAGCAGGCAGGCAATCAGGGCTGACAGCAAAGAATCATGGGAGAGCAGGCAAGGTTAAATAAGGCTGACGGCAGTGATAATGATGATTATATTATAAATTAAGATGCGATGATAAGGAAGAATAAAAGACAAGGCCTGAAAGAATATTTAGTTTAACACCATCTCGATCCCCGCGCACCCATTAAATGGCCCACATTTATCACACAGAACGAGAATGGACATTTAAGCAGTGTGATAAAGGAAGCATCAGATTGAAAAACAGGTTGTGCTTTCTCTGTGTGTCAGAGCAGAGGGAGGCAGAGAGGAAGGAACCAGAGGGGGGAGAAGCATCTGCAATGACTTCTCTTCGCAGCCGTCCACTGGAGGGTGCCCCCTGGATCTGTCCACATCCACACTACCCACTCCCCTCAGCAACGTCACCCAAAGACATAGAGTCAGTTTCCATGTGTATGCCGATGACAGCCAGATCATCCTCACCACCTCATCTCTTGACCTGTCCACTGTCTCCAAGTTGTCAGACTGCTTGTCTGACTTACAGCTTCTAATGAAATATTGGGAGGGTTGTGTTGCCTTTAGTTCCACTTACACACTCGGTTCCTTACCAGTGACTCCATCCTTATCCCTACTGGACATGAAACTGAACTAGATCCTTCACACCCTTGCTTTAAGTCTCAGATCACATCTCTGCACCATCTCTGAGATGCTTATCCTCACCAATGCTCCTGCCTTTCTCACCCTCTGCTGATAGCTCACTCCTACCTTTATTGCCTCTGGATTGACTGTTCCAAAACGCCTTCTTGTTACACCCTCGGTAAACCTTGGGTCACCTAAAGTTAACTCACACTGATTTGATGCATTCCGTCATCCATGTACTCACTGACTTTGCTTGCTCCTGCTTTAGCAATGACTTGATTTTAAAAGTCTCAGCCTAGCTTTCAAAGCCCTCCTTGGCCTCACTGTCCCTACCTCTGTACCCTCCACCAGATTATAACTCTGCCAGATCTCTGTCCTGCCCCATTTCCACCCTCTTGGTCATCCCTGAATTCAATTGCTCCACCACTGATAATGATCCTACTCATCTAGAAATCCCCCGAAACCTACAGTCACAGAGAGAACCAGCTCGGAAACAGACCCTTGGGTCCATAGTGTTGGTGTCAACCACCAATTACCCACTTATTGCAATCCTGCATTAATCCCACTTTATATTCTCCCACCTCTCTGATTTAAGACCCTGTTTAAGCCTTTCTCTTACACCAATTAATTTTTCATATCACACAATTTACACATTTATCAAACAACACACTGATTATATTCCCAATTTACACACTAGCCAATTTGCACACGGATTTGCACACATTCAATTCACAGACTTCAAACAACACATTGCCTGAATGAGTCCTGATGCAGGGTTTCAACTCAAAACATCGACAATTCCTTTCCCCCCACACATGCTGCTTGACCCGGTGAGTTTCTCCAGCAGATTGTTGCTCCAGATTTCAGCATCTGCGGTCTCTTGTATCACCTGATTTGCATACCTCATTTACACACACTCCATCAACATACTGCCTGATCTTCAAGCCCTTCGTTACACCCCAGCTGATCTACAGACACTTAAACAACACACTACCTGTTTTTCACAATTCTTAATTCACATACTATATGATTTACACACCACTTTATTTCCCCTTTTTATGATCCTCCTGATTTACCTCCATCCTGATATAAACACATACAACACAATTAACATCTCCTCCTTGCTGACAATCAACACAGGTGCACCTCAAGGATACGTGCTTAGCCCACTGCTCTACTCTCTCTACACTCAGGACTGTGTGGCTAAGTACAGCTCAAATGCCATCTATAAATTTGCCAATGACACTACTGTTGTTGGTAGAATCTCAGATGGCGATGAGGAGGCATGCAGATCACCAGGTAGATCGGCTGGTTGAGTGGTGTTGCAACAACAACCTCGCACTCAATGTCAGCAAGACCAAGCAATTGATTGTGGACTTCAGGAAGGGGAAGTTGGGAGAACACGCACCAGTCATTGAGGGGTCAGTGGTGGAAAGGGTGAGCAGCTTCAAGTTCCTGGACGTCAACATCGCAAAGGATCTATTCCTGGGCCCAACACATTGATGCAATCACAAAGAAGGCACATTAGTGGCTCTACTTCATTAGGAGTTTGAGGAGATTTGGTACATCACCAAAGACTCTTGCAAATTTCTATAGATGTACAGTAGAGAGCATTCTGACTAGTTGCATCACCACCTGGTACGGAGGCTCCAAAGCGCAAGATCGCAAGAGGATGCAGAGAGTTGTAGACTCAGCCAGCTCCATCACGAGCACAGCCTCCCCCCACCATGAAGGACATCTTCAAGAGGTGGTGCCTCAAGAAGGCAGCATCCATCACTAAAGACCCTCACCACCCGGGACATGCCCTCTTCTCGTTTTTACCATTGGGGAGGAGGAGCCTGAAGACCCACACTCAGCGTTCCAGGAACAGCTTCTTCCCCTCCACCATCAGATTTCTGAATGGTCCATGAACACTTGAACACTGCCTCATTATTCCTTTTTTTGCACTTTATTTGATATTTTGTTATTTATTGTAATTTCATGTCTCTGCACTGCACTGCTGCCACAAAACAACAAATTTCACATCATATAAGTCAATGATAATAAATCTGATTTTGATTCTGGTAACAGTTCCCAGTTTGCCTACCATCCAATTGTTGGTTCACACACCTCCCAATTTAAACAACACCTGATTTACACACTTTCTGATTTACAAACAGCTTAATTGAAATATTTCACAGTTAACACTGCCCAGTTTGTGCATCATCCTAATTATACATTGTCTGATTCATACACCATATGGCTAACACATGTTCTAATTTACACAGCACCTGATCTGCACACCTTCCAAATAAAACCATGCTGATTTACACACCACCCAATCTCCATAACACTTGATTTCTATTCTACTCAATGTACCCATCTCCTGACTTACTGATTTACTGAATTAACATAAAACACACTTAACCCTGCCCAGTGTGCATAATCTAAATATGACAGTTCCTAACTTAAACACTACATGATTTATACTCCACCCAATTTACACAGTGCTGAATTTATATACCATTTAGTATACACCAGCAAATTAATTAAACACGATCCAATTGATAGATTGTCTGATTTGTGCAGCACCTAACACTTGTATGCCACTATCACACTTTGAGGGATTTATGCCTTGTCCCATTTATAGATACACTATAAAATTATTGTATATCCATATTATCATTATACCTTATCCATTATAGACCACAATTTCAAGGCGCACTGCCTGATTTACACCAAATCCAACTTCCATAGCACAATTTACACATTGCTTTAATTGTACAGGCCACGTGACTAGCACCTGTCCAGGTTTGCACAGTGTCCATTGCCACGATGTCAGAGTTACACCCCTATAATGCCTACATAAGACATAGACACAGAGCAGGCCATTTGGCTCTCACACCTGCTCTACCATTCAATGTAAACACAGCTGATCCTTTACTACTACTTTCCTGCACTAACCCCACATCCCTTCATTTCCTAAATATCTAAACATCTATAGAAGATGGAAGTTTATAAAATTAAGAGAGGCATTGATAGGGTCAGAGTATTTTTGCCTGGGTGGAAATGTCAAATACTAGAGGGCATAGCCTTAAGGTGAGAGGAGAATGTTTAAAAGAGAGTTATGAGGCAAGAGTTTTTACACAGAGGGTGGTAGGTGCCTGGAATGTGCTGCCTGGGGAAATGGTAGAAGCAGATATGATAACAATGTTTAAGATGCATTTGCACAGATACATGAACAGGTAGAGAATGGAGGGACATTAGACCATGTGCAGGCAGATGGGATTAATTTAAATTGGCATCATGGTCAGCACAGACATTCTGGGGTACTCCACTAGTTACGTCCAGCCTCAAAAGGACCTGTTTATTCCAACTCTGTTTTCCATGTGACAGCCAGTTTTCAATCCATGGTAACACACTTCCCTACTTCAGTTTGAGGTTTCCACCTGCCTTAAGAAGACCACAATCATCCTGGTACCAAAGAAAAACAAGGTAATGTGCCTTAATGACTACTGACCAGTGGCTCTAACATCCACCATCATGAAATACTTCAAGAGGCTGGTCATAGCACACATCATCTCCAGCCTCCTAGGCAAACTTGACTAACTGCAATTCACCTACCACCAAAACAGGTCCACGGTGGAAGCTATTTTCCTGACCCTACACTCATCTCTGGAGTATCTGGATAATAATGAAATCTACGTCAGGCTACTATTTATTGACTACAGCTCCACCTTCAATACCATAATTCCAAGCAAACTCATCTCCAAACTCCAAGTCCTGGGACTCAACACCTCCCTTTGCATGTGGATCCTTGGACATCCTGACCAACAGATCTCCGCCACGATTATCCTCAACACTGGTGCCCTGCAATGCTGCATACTCAGCCCCCTACTTTACTCCCTATACACTCACAACTGCGTGACCAGATTCTGCTCTAACTCCAACTACATTTGGAGATGACACCGGTGTAGTGGGCAGAATCTAAAATAAAAATGAGTTGGAGTACAGGAAGGAAATAGAGAGCCTAGTGGCATGGTATCATGACAACAACCTTTCCCTCAATATCAGCAAAATGAAAGAGCTGGTCATTGACTTCAAGAAGGGGGGGGGGTGGTGGCGGTGCACATGCTCCTGTTTACATCAATGGTGCCAAGGTCAAAATGATTGAGAGCTTCAAGTTCCTAGGAGTAAACATCACCAATAGCCTGTCCTGGTCCAACCACATAGATGCCATGGCCAAGAAAGCTCACCAGCACCTCTACTTCCTCAGGAGGCTAAAGAAAATCAGCATGTCCCTATTGACCCTCACCAACTTTTATCGATGCACCACAGAAAGCATCCTATCTGGATGCATCATGGCTTGGTATGGCAACTGTTCTGTTCAGAACCACAAGAAACTGCAGAGAGTTGTGAACACGGCTCAGCACATCATGAAACCAACCTCCCCCCCCATGGACTCTGTCTAACCTTCTTGCTGCCTTGGTAAAGGAGCCAGCATAATCAAAGACCCCACCCACCCCAGACATTCTCCCTTCTCCCCCTTCCCATTGGGGAGAAGATACAAAAGTCCGAAAGCACATACCACCAGGCTCAAGGACAGCTTCTATCTCACTGTTATAAGGTTATTGAATGGACCTCTTGTATGATAAGGTGGACTCTTGACCTCACAATCCACCTCGTCATGGTCTTGCACCTAATTGTCTGCCTGCATTGCACTTGCTCTGTAACTGTAACACTATATCTTGCATTCTGTTATTGCTTTTCTCTTGTACTACCTTGATATTCCAATGTGATGAAATGTATGGATGGCATGCAAAACAAAGTTTTTCACTGTACCTCAGTACATGTGACAATAATAAGCCAAGTTACCACTTCCTCCAATACCTAGGGCATTTAGTTTACACACCAGTCTCTTATGTGGCACCTTGTCAAATGCCTTTTGGAAATCTAAATACACTACATCCACAGGTTCCCCTCTCTCAACTCTCCCTGTCACATTCTCAAAGAATTTAAGCAAATTTGTCAAACATGATTTAGTTTTCATTAAGCTAAGATATCTTTATTAGTCACATGCACATCGAAGCACACAGTGAAATGCATCTTTTGCGTAGAGTGTTCTGGGGGCAGCCCGCAAGTGTCACCACGCTTTCGGCCTCAACATAGCATGCTCACAACTTCCTAACCCGTACGTCTTTGGAGTGTGAGAGAAAACCGGAGCAATGGAGGAAACCCACGCAGACACAGGGAGGATGTACAAACTCCTTATGATTATATTCAGCTTTTCAAAATGATTGGTCATTTATTCTTTCATTATTGACTCTAGTGTCTTGTCAAGATTAGATGTTAAACTAACTGGCTTATAGTTCCCCACCTTCTGTCTTCCACCCTTTTAGAACAAGGGAGTCACATTGGCTGTTTACCAACCTTCTGGTACCCTCCCTGAATTTAGAAAATTTTGAAAAATTTCAACCATTGGTCCAGTATCTCTGCATCCACTTACTTTAAAACCCATGGCTGCACCCCACCAAGTCCGGGTGACTGATCTGCCTTTATCCCTGTGAGTTCCTCTGCTGCTTTATCCCTTGTGATTGCAATTTTTTACAAGTTCCTCTCTCTTATTTGAAAGTAGCCCATCCGTTACCCTAGGTATATTTGCAGTGTACGCCATGGTGAAAACTCATGCAAAGTATTGATTTAACATATCTGCTATCTCTTTGCTTCCCATTAATAGTTCAGCCAGCCTCATTGTCCAGAGATCCCACAGCTACATTAGCCTCCTTCTTCCCATCCAAAGAAATGCTTCCTTTTTATTTAGGGATTACATGCCAGTTATCTCTCAAAATCAAATTTCTCCCTTTTTTTCACCTCTCACTGCTGGATTCTAAAAACTTCCCAGTTCTCAGGCCTACCACCAGTCCCTGCCGTGCTGTATGCCCTTGTTATCAATTTAACATTATCCTTGACCTCCTTTGTTGTCCTGCTCCTAATTGGGATTACTTCCTACTGTGTGTTATGGACCAGCTGTTTGAATATCTGCTACTGTTCATCTACTGAACCTGTCTCTTTGCTTATTTTCCCAGTCCACTTTAGACAATTCCACCTTCATACCATGATAATTGCACTGATTTCAGTTAAAGACAGCATTCCTGGTCAAAAAGTCATAGAGTTGTACAGCACAGCAACAGGCCCTTCGGACCATCAGATCCATGCTGAACTTTTTGCCCATCTACACTATTCCCATTTAGAACATAGAACAGTACAGCACAGGAACAGGCCCTTTGGCCCACAATGTTGTGCTGAACTAATTAAACTAGTAATTAAATGCCTAACTAAACTAATCCCTTCAGCCTACACAATGTCCACATTCATGTGCCTATCTAAGAGCCTCTTAAATGCCTCTATTGTACCTGCCTCCACCACCATCCCTGGCAGCACATTCCAGGCACCCACCATTCTCTGTGTAAAAAACTTGCTCCACACATCTCCTTTGAACTCACCTTAAACACAAGCTGTCTAGTATTAGACATTTTGACCGTGGGAAAAGATACCAGCTATCTACTCTGTCTATGCCTCTCATAATCTAATAAACCTCTATCAAGTCTCCCCTCAGTGTCCACTGCTCCAGAGAAAACAGCCCAAGTTTGTCCCACCTCTCCTTTTAGCACATGCCCTCTAATTCAGGCAGCATCCTGGTGAACCTCTTCTGCACCCTCTCCAAAGCCTCCACATCCTTCCTATAATGGGACGACCAGAACTGAATGCAAAACTCCAGATGCAGCCTAACTAGAGTTTTATAAAGCTGCAACATAAATTCCCGACTCTTGAACTCAGTGCCTCAACTAATAAAGGCAAGCATGCCATATGCCTTCTTTCCACCCTGTGTTGTTCACCCTCAAGCTGGACTTCTATCATATTCTGGTCGCTACCTTCGAGGGGATCCTTATCCACAAGATCTCTTATTATTTCTTCCTCATGACAAAATCTAAAGTAGCCTGTTGCTGGGTAGGTTCTATAATATATTATTCAATGAAGCAATCCGTGATGCACTCCACAAATTCTTCTCCAATACTCTTGCCAGTTTGGTTTGTTCAATCAATATGTAGGTTAAAATCTCCCATGACAATTGCAGTTCCCTTCAAACATGCCCTAGATATTTCTCCATTTATCCTCCACCTTATCAAGAGTCACATTTTGGGGACCCATAGACTAATCGCACCCATGTCTTCTATTCTCTGCTATTCAGGATTTCAACAGAAACTGATTCTACATTACTATCCACTGCCTCTATATCATGACTCAACACCCCTCTGATACCTTCCTCAATTAACAGTGCTACTCTGAAACAGCCCTTTCCCTTTTGGCCTGTTCTTTTGGAACCTTGTATAACCTGAAATACTAAGCATCCAGTCCTGGTCACCCTGCAATCATATCTCTGTAATTTAAGATTTGGTTTTGCCTGCGCCCTATATAATTGAAGCAAGATGTCTCTACACTTGTACTCAAATCCTTTTGCAATAAAGGACAGCCTTCCATTTACCTTCCTAGTTGCTCACCAAAGCTGCATGTTAACTCTTAGTGATCTGCATACAAGGACTCCAGGATCCTCTGAACACCAACACCTCTCAATCTCTCACCATTTAGGAAATGGTCTATCTATCTACTTTCCCTTCCAAAGATGATGACCTCACATCTGTTTCTCTGGGTATTCCATTTTCCATGCCCTTGCCTGTTCATTTATCTGAATTTACACACTCTTCAATTTACACCTCCACCCCAGCCCCCATATTTAAACCTTCAGTGACTTCAGTAGATATAATAATTTGGTGGTGAATATAATTTCCAAAACCAGTGGACAAATTAGAAATCGAAGAGATTTTTTTATGACCAAGGTCTATGAACCCCAACAATTCCACTATAAAAGTGTATCATGAGGGAGTGATAGTCACATCTTTCTCTTTCACAAAGAGGCATTAAAATGCCACAAACCTACAAAAGCTAAGTGTGAATTCTGAACCCTACCCCATTCATTACAATTGCAGATAATCACAGGAGCAGTAAAGTCTGAAGTGAATGTCATGACCCCTTTCTATATCAGATGGCCAGCACTCTGTAGCTTTCTGTGCAAGGTAAGATAATGTCAATGTTGACTCTCAAGCGTTGCACTGACGAGATTTTTCCTTGAGTATAGGAGAGTAAGAAGTTGAAAGGCTAGAGGATGAGAAATGCGGGGAGAGATCTGGTGCACCAGGGAAGGATGTTGACACAGCTTGGCAACAGGGCACCAGTTTTGTCACAGACTGAGACCCAAGGCCATGAGCACAACTGATTGGGCATTTGATGAAAGAAAATATGTTGCTGGGGGTGGCGTTAGGATGGCTGGCAGACATAGCCCAAGTAGGGGGATGAAGGAGGGATCTGGGACTGTACTGTCAGTGGGGGTGGGGGGCAGATGGCACTGGGAAATAGGAATAGGTACCTTGGATCAGGATTGTGAGGAGAGGAAGGCAATGAAGGATCGGGAATGGTGGCCCAGGGCTACAGCTGGTCAGAAATGAGACCTGGTGGTGGGGTGGCTGCAGAAGGTGACTTCCATTAGGGGTCTCATGGGATTGTGGGACCAAGGGTTGGTGGGTTAGGAGAATGGGGAATGGAGCCTTTCTCAACCCACCCACCCTCGCTATGTTGTCAGGTTGTTTGAATGACATCTACCACTAGATGAATAGAGCTCTCTCTTGCCCCCCCCCCCCCCACCCAGAATCTATTGAGGGGGGTTGCTGGTCAGTAGAGGCTGGGAGTTTTGTTGGGTTAAGGAACTAAGGGATATGAAGCAAAGATGGGTAGATTGATCTGAGATTGGGATCAGGCATGATGTCATTGATGGGGCAGACTCCAAGGACGGAGTGGCCTCCACTGCGTTTTCACCGTTTCTCTTCCGGCCTTTTTAATCATCTGAAGCAGAAGAGAGAAGGTATGACCTGCAGAAATGGTTTTACCTTTGCCTGTTCATTAGTTAGAAAATGAGGGAAGCATTGAATGCAAACCAGTGGTTGCAATACAATTACTGACTTAATAATTTCGGTGCAGCGGCTTTGGGAGAAAGCCTCAGCTTGAATGTGTGCTCCAGGACCGCATTCCCGACTGTCCTTTGAAGAGAGTGCAAGGGTCAGGAAATTTAATTATACTATAACTAGATAGAAATTGCTGGATGATAAAAGGAACATCTCGCTAGATTCAAGCGGAAATTACTGCTTTAATACCGCTGTAGAATGACTATTTTTAATACAATTATGTTGGAGCCAGAAAAAAATTAAATACTCTCACTTGGGCGCTGAGGGGCAATTCACTAAAGAGTGGGAGTGGAGGCGCTGCGTTTGAGTTCGGAACCCTGAAAATACGACGTTCTCTGATATGGGAACACATTGTCTGCAGTTAAGGGAAAATTTGTTGTTAAACAGCCTGGCAGCTGTTGTGAAGTTTACCCCATCAGTGTGGCACCCGCCGCACCAGACTCGGTGGGATGTGACGGGAGCCAAGTGCTGAGCCCCGCCGCTGAAGATTAATCAGCGTCATTACACAGAGCTGGCCGCAGTTCTGCCCGGCAACATGCATATTGCTGCCCCCCGCAATTCATTTCCGAACAGATTTGATAGTTATCTTGTTGTTGAAGCGGGCGTCAGTTCTTCCCGCCAGAGTAGGGAGTGGGGGTTGGGGCACACTGGGTGTGACGATGGCACTTTAATGAATGTTTCACTTTACGTCTCGGGTACTGACTGGAACTGCGATCCAGGGCAAAACTTCCACCGACCTGAAAAGCAGTCTGTTGAGTGGTTGTAAACGGGTCCCTCTAAATTCAGCCGCAGCTACATCACAAGCACAGCCTCAGACACTGCTGATCGGCCTCCCGGCAACTCATCGGAAAACGTCCTCGATGAGCACCTGACCTGACCTGCCCTGCCCTGGCCAACTAGCTGGGAAATGGAAGGAATGGTTCAGCAAGTACGGGCACCGTGGCCAAATGGCCTCCTTCTGTGCCATACATTCCCATGGTTCTACAATTCATCTCCCAAATTAGCTCTCCCAAATTCCTGCACCAATCCTGCTTCAGCTAATGTTGGATCAGTTGAACTTCCCTCCTATCACAGCCTCAATGCCGTTGCACTACCTACAACTACCCTACAGCCAAGGAACTTGGAATGCTTGCCTTTGCCACCTGTGGTGCAGAATACAAGAGCAGGGGCATCATGCTAGAACTGTCATAGAGTCGTAAAGCGCGGAAAACAGGCTATTCGGCCCACCACATCCATACTGACCAGTGGGCACCCATCCGTAGTGGTCCCATCTTGCAGAACTTGGCCCGTAGCCTTCTATGCCTCGGTGATTCAAGTGTGCATCTAGATGCTGTCAGCGATTCTGCTTCCACTGCTCTCTCCAGCAGTGTGTTCCAGGTAATCCCCACTCTCTGGGTGAAGGAGGTCCCCCTCAGATTGTCTCTGAATCTCTTATCCTTTACCCTCAGTCTATGTCCTCTAGTTTTATTCACCTCTCGTAAAAATTCCCTGCAGTCTACCCTGTCAATACCCCTCATAATTTTATACACATTAATTATGTCCCCTCTGAACCTCCTCTGCTCCAGGAGAAACAGACCCAGCCTCTCCAGTCACACCTCATAATTAAAACACTCTATCTCTGGCAACTTCCTGGTGAACCTCTGCACCCTCTCCAGCGCTATCACATCCTTCCAGTAGTGTGGTGACCAGAACTGCACATCTAATCTAAAGTATTGTGGACAGTTCTGACCATCGCACTAACCGTGGCACCTGTAGAGAGGGCACAGATGAGATTTAAGAGCATGTTCCCCGACCTGAAGAGAGACTGCAGTTATTTTGTTGGCAATAAAGAGTCCATGGGGAGATTGAATTGAAGTGTAGAAAATTATGAGAACTCTGGATAAAATAG
Organism: Pristis pectinata; assembly: GCF_009764475.1. NCBI lineage: Eukaryota > Metazoa > Chordata > Chondrichthyes > Rhinopristiformes > Pristidae > Pristis > Pristis pectinata. The sequence continues at coordinate 87,762,351 of NC_067415.1, forward strand.
GATCTATCTTCCTTAGTAGTAAGATCAATAATCAGGGGTCCACAGATTTAAGTTAATTGATGGAAGAATTAGAGTTAAGGAAGATCCTTTTCTCCCAATGAGTAGAAAGGAGTTTTGAAATCAGCACCTTCAAGGGTGTGGAGGCAGAAGCTCTTCTGCATTTAAAAAAGTGTCTGGATAAGCACTCAAAGAGCCCTGAACTGCTGGGCCACGGATCAGGAACAGGGAAGTGAGATGAATCTGAATTTCACATCTTTTGGTCACTGAATTAAATGCCTTCCTCTATATGCAATAAATTTCGATATTTCCTATCACTCAAAGATGCCCACCTTAAAATAAATGAATCACTTGGGGTTTGATAACAATCCATAGGTTCCTTGACAATTTTTATTCAAATTCAGTTATCAGTTTTACTGTATTCAGTTCCATGATTATTTGATAGGGTAGATATCAGAAGCTTCAGCTGGTACCAGCACCACCGAGCTGTTCTGCAAATCTTACTGTACCTGCTTCCTATTGGGGTATCTGCTTATTATTGATCAGTCCACTGAGCAGTGATCCAGTCAGAATATTTGATGCTCTATTGTTGAATTCATCACTGCTATGACACTGTTTTTCTGATGCCAACTGTTGTGACATATGTTGCAATTAAAGAGGGTGAAAATCTATGAGCTTGAGCTAAACTCTCGTTACCATGGTTTCTAACCATTACACATGTTCTGTGGCTCTCTCACTCTGGGTTTTGACAGATTTTTCCTCTAGGTTCAATTTCACATTTCCTCCTTTGGAACTCTGTAAGTCACATTAAGACTACACCACAGAAACAGGCCATTTGTCCAATGGTCTGTTTTACATGGCCCCTTCATCTCTCCCAATAACATCTCCTTCTGTTCCTTTAATCCCTCATGCACTTCCTGCAATTCATCTCCATATGGCAGTGAGTTCCCTACTCCCACCACTCAGGGACAAAGAAATTTCTCCTGAATTCACTGATGGATTTATTATTGACTACCCTGTCTACCACACTGAACCTTGGCAGCATTTTAAAGACCTCCATTGGGTCAGCCCTCAGCCTAGCCTTGACAAGATGAAAGTGCCCCAGCCCATAAATCTCTCCTGATTAATACAACCTCCAGTTTTGGTATGATTCCTTTCACTCTTTATTGCATTTTCCTCTGACCAGACACATGCGGTTGTGTTGGTAATATAAACCTGTGCATCCAGAAAGGTGCAGTGGGTTACAGTTGAGTCAGGAGACAGGTGTGTGTTGTACACCTGGACTCAGGTTACATCAGGACCAACCAACACTTACTGTTTGCTTTGAAAGACTGGAACCTTTGGTCAGTGTGTATTCAGCTGCTGTCTCACTGAGCAGCTTTGAACCTGCTTTGTTGATTCCATACTGAGTATCACACAGCTTTAGTCCCAATCATTAACTCGTAGATTCTCATTTAATGAATGGACCCTAGTTTAATGATAAAATGTTCTGTGTTGTTTATCTTCTGGTCATTTAATGATTTACACTGGTCTGCTGGGAGAGAACCACGAATACCAATCAGAGATCTGGGCACCAAGGGCAGTGATCCCAAATGTGATATTCCTGCTCTGGGAATTTCAGTGAATAGCATAAACTCAGATACAATGACCTGATGCCAAGTGTTGTGTGCAACAAGCAGTGTTTCCCCACATTAGGTATCTCAAGGAATCAGCAGCAAACAGTCCTGTACAACAACCAGGCACAAACCTTTAACAGGCATCACATAGTCGGGCTGAAAACTCTTGTGAGTGTACTGCCAATGAATATAAAGTTGGAATGTTTCAAACACAACAACAGAATCAGAGAGGCCATCCAAAAACACATTGATTTCACCCAGTCCCACCTCTCTCAGCACTTCCATTCTCTGTAAATTATCCGACTGCTTGAGTTATATCCAGTAGTGGATGAGCAGAAATGTCCTCCAACTAACTGATGGAAACCAAAGCCAGAGTCTTTGGTTCCCCAGCCACTGACTCCATTCCCTTTCCCTACTTTGATGCTGAACTATAACAATCCTGAGATGAGTTACAAACCACATTTCTGTGTCACCATTAAGGCTACACATTTCCACCTGTGTAACATCTGCCAAATCCACCCCTGGCTCGGCTCAGATCTGTACCCTACACACTCTGGACCTGCCTATCCCAGTCTCCAACTGTCTCTCCCCAATGTCCCCCTTCATGGACTTGAGTTCATCCAAATTCTGATGACCATATTGTAGACAGCGCCAGTTCCTGTCCATCTCCCACTTGTTCAAGATGACACCAGTTCCTGTCCAATCTCCTGCATGTTCAAGATGACCAAGTCATGTCCCATCTCCCCCAATTTCAAGGTGACCGAGTCCTGTTCCATCTCCTGCATGTTCAAGGTGACACCAAGCCCTGTCCACCCCTGTGTTCACTGACCTACATTAGTGCTTGGTCAAGCAATGCCTCCATTTTAAATTTCCCTTCCTTACTTTCAAATCATCCCATGTTCCCTCCCTCGGTACATCTGTTATCTTCTTCTGCACTACAAGCATCCAAATCCTCTTGCTGCCCCCACTTGTGGGAGAGGCAATGCAGAGAGAGTGCTGTATCATGGGAGGGGCAGTACAGAGAGAGTACAGTGCAATGTACCTGCCTTCACAGCATAGATGGAGCAGTGCAGAGGGAGAGCCACACTGTCAGAAGGGCAGTGTGGAGAAATCTCTTTATACTGGCTATCTTGTCTCTACACTCTCAGTTCAGATGCAAGGTCTCAACCTGAAACATTGACCTCATTACTCCCTTTTGCTCTATTTATTTATTTATCTATCTATCTATCTATCTATCTATCTATCTATCTATCTATCTATCTATCTATCTATCTATCTATCTATCTATCTTTTTTCTTATTCATTCATTCATTCATTCATTCATTCATTCATTTATTTATTTAATTAATGTCTTTGCATTGTACCTGCTGCTGCAAAACAACACATTTCATGTCAATGATAATAAACCTGATATTCTGATTCTGATTTTGATTCTTTCCTCTGCTTCCATAGATGCTGCTTGACCTACTGAGTTCCTCCAGCACTTTGTTTTTTGCTCCATATTCCAGCATCTATGGTCTTTTATGTCTCCCTGAAGTGGAATTTCTTCTTTTAAAGGGTTATGACTCTTTGGAATTCCATGCTCCAGAAAGCTGTGGAGCCAGATACACTGAATACGTTCAAAGCTTGAATGATGTTTGAAAAACAAAGAAATGAAAGAGTACAGGGGAGGCCAGTAAAGCGGTGTTGAGGCCAAGATTCAATCAGCCATGATCTTGTTGAGTGACCTGAATGGGCTTTTCCTGTTTTGTTTCTATTTTCTTATTTTGGAAGGAACTGCTGAAGGGGTGGAACTGAGGGAGCATCCTCTTGTCAAAGGGGCAGCAATGAGGGAGTGCCTCAGTGTCTGCGGAGTAATAGTGAGGTCGCGCCCCATTGTCAAAGCGGAAGTGATGAGGGAACACTGCAAAGTCAGTGGCAGTAGGGAGGGTTGAGCCTCTTTGAAAGGGGCAGTAGTGAAATGTTGTAAAGGATTCCATGAGACTGCTTCGAAGAAGATTTCCCCTGGTGCCCTGCCTATTTATTCCTCAATGGAATCAATAAACAGACTATCTGATCATTATCACTTTTCTGATTCTGCGAGCTTTGTTACTTACATTAAAAATGTGACTTTCCTTGAAAAGTATCCCCAATTCTTATACTGAATGTACAGACAGCATAGGGTCAACCAGCAAACAACCAATCAGTACGCTGCCAATCGATATTCAGTTCATCGGTGTACAGCCAGTCAGTGTACACTCAGTCAGTATGCAGCCAATGTACAGTCAGTCATTGGCACTATCATCATTCCATGCTTTAATGCTCAGATATCTGCCCAGTTTCATCAGGATTAGAAATGTATGCCAGTAATAAATCAGTAGAAATTAAGAGAAATCATTGCATGATCAACAAATGGTCATCAGATGTTCCTGTGCACATGGTACAATTGATTCACATATAAATCAGTTAGAAGCTGCCCCTCTCTGAATGTGGCCAGCTTTTAAATAATTTGGAACATTTCTGCATCACCAAAACAAAACGCCATTCACTACGGCCTCACTTTAGAATATGCCACTGTTAATTGCACTGCTTCAGTACATCTCACCACATCAGTTCAGACCTCAACTTGATCATCTGGTGTGGCAGCTGAGCAACATCTATTCCATATAAAAGTCACAACAAACCTCCGCACATTTCCTTCCCCCTTAAGTACCTTGAGTTAAATTTCTTTGGTTTAAATGCAATTCACTTATTTGAATATGTTACATTCATTAGCTTATTTGCATTAATTTTGAACCTCAGATTGCCTCTTAGCTTTCACTTTTCTTTACTGTGCCAGAGCAAAGATTAACTCAGTGAAAGGTAATTGTTTGCGAGCAAATTCCTTGCAGATTTTATTGGAACTGGACACCTTACTTTGATTTGTAATGAACAGATTTTCTTTTCTAAAGAATTACCACTGGTGAAACAAAAAGAAACCTCACATAGTGATGATTAAAACTGATAATAAAGAAGGAGATAGAAAGGTCCCTGAGTACGGGAATACTGATCGAGAGAAACATACCCTCACTGAGGGACATTGATCCAGCATGACAGAAACACAAATGGGTTTGATTACACAAAAATACAGACGTTGAAGTGAGAATCCATGCCTGGATGTGGTCTGAATGTGGTAGCTTCACTCTGTATCAAAGTGACATAGTGTCATTCACATTTTGATGTTTTTCTCACATATCTTCATTTAATCAATAATTTTGAGCAAATTCGTCACTACAGAATTTTGACAGTTGGTAGAAAGTTCAATCCAATGACAACTCTTTACACAGGCTAATGCTGATCTATATTGCCACAGAATAATATATAATCTGCAGGATGCAGTTGGACAAACTTCTCCTGCAGTAAAAAGAGACCAGGAAAGTGCACCGTTTAAATAGCTGTGCCTGAGAATTCACTGAAAGCTGTGTAGAGCTGCTATATAAATGACTGAAACAGACAGGACAGTTTACACTCACTGATCAAATATGCAGAGTCTTCAAACTATCACCAGGCTGATATATCAGCATCTTTATCTTTGTAAGAATCTGGGGTAACCTGTGTGTATGAACCATAGCACCAGAGGCAGTCTCCATTCGAACAGACTGAGTGCATGTGTGACAGGTGGTTTAGTGAACTGTGGGTTGTGCAACAGGTGACATCACAAGTTGTGCTGAGTTGACAGGTAGTGAGATGGGTTATGTGTCCGCTGTGCCACTGGCTGTGTTACCAATGTAGGACAAGTTGGCAATATGAATGGAGTCATAGGGTCAAGTGTTGGTGCTGGCTGTCGTCCCTGGCAGTGTGCAGGTTAATTTAGTAACAGAAATAAAATACTGCAGATGCTGGAGGTCAGAAATAAAAAGTGAATGCTGGTATTTCCAGTATTCTCGGTTTAGATTTTAGTTTAATTACATCCGGACATTTATGTGATAATAACATAGAAAATTTACACACACCAGGGCTTCTGGGAGAGTGGCAGAATCATTGCATTCCTCTGACAGAGTTGCTGTTATCTACATTCAGCTGCTCTCTCCTATTATGTACGATAGGTAGAATATTCTGCAGTATACACCATGCTTAGTCTACAGGCTGGGGACGTGAATTGAGGGCAGTGTCAGTGGGGATGTGCGTGTGTCTAAGCAGGAGCAGCAGAGAGAACAGGAATGCATGGATGTGAACTTCTGAATTTACTGGCCTGCTTGTAATTATGATTCATTTTTGTTATAAATAACTTTAAAGTTGATAGATACTGGACAGTGTGTGGTTAAATGAGAGTGATGTACTCGTCTCTCGGAGAATGGAGGTGTGTAGGCCCCTGCTCAGTTTCTGTGAGTGTTTCGCTGAAGGATATTGTTCCTTGTACACTTCAGTTCCACTGAATGATAACACTCAGAATGTGGAATAGATGTAACTGTCTGGTCTCCCTGAACTGCTTCTGGCATTATCTTCTGCTTTTTCAACCACAATTATTATTACAGAATTGCCTCCTCCCCGGTACTATCTTAGTATTAAAAGTGTGTGAGAATTTAGCAGCTTCAGAAGAAGTAGAGTTAACGAGTCATACAGTGGGGAAACAGGCCCTTCGGCCCAACTGGTATGTGCTGAAGTAATTACCTTGGGCATCTTACAGTTCAAACCCTTTTCTCGTAACACGCTTCTAATTATATTGTATATACATTGCTGAAGGACCCCTTTCAGTAACAAACTGGCTTTAATTATCCAGAACAAACAACCAATTAGGATTTTATTCTGACTCCTTTGCTGGATCATGACCTGTTTAAATGAAATGGATGTTGTTTTTCACTTGCTGCTACTTTGACCAATTGTTTATGTCAAATACTCAGCTTCACTCAAAGAGCAAAAGACTGCAAGTGCTAGATATCTGAAACTCAAATAGAGAATGCAGGTCATTGAAGCAGAAAAATTGTTATGGGGCTGGATAGGTCGAAACAGGGATATTTCCCCCAGTTGGGGTGTGTAGAACCAGGGGTCACAGACTCAAGATAAGGGTTTGCCATTCAGGGCTGAGATGAGAAGAATTTTTTTCACCCAGAGATTTGTGAATCTTTGGAATTCTCTACCCAAGAGGGCTGTGGAGGCTCAGGTAATGATTCTGCATTTCTCCTCTACACTTCTCTAGATATTTTTCTCTTGTCCCTTTATCACCCTCTTTCACTATGCACCTTCATCCCTTTTTTCCATTTAATTCCTCCTTCCTTTCATCCTATCATAGACTTTCCCTGTTTTCTCCACTGCCCTCCCTCTTTCTATGTATCTTAAAAGATGTGTTATCATCAGTTTTTCCCAGGTTTGAGAAGAGGATTTGACCTAAAACATTATACCCCTGTTTCTCTAACCAATGCTGCTGCTTGTTCTGCTGAATATTTCCAACGGTCTCTGTTTTTTCAAAAAAATTTGTGATTTTGCTTTTGTTTTAGATGTTAAGACTTTGCCATATGGGTGGGTAGATTAATCCATTTTACTTAGAAAACCCATCTAAAGGAAATGCTACCTATAACTCAAAGAGGTAGAATATGTACTTAGCAAAGGTTATCTCAGTTTTAGTTACACATCCTATAGTGTTCAGCATTTTAATAAAAAACATGAAAGAGTTCATCACTCATCTTCTCAAACCTGCTTCACTATTCAGTAAGTTGAGTTGCTCTCCTGATCCCCAGATTCCTTGCTTTCCTTGGTGCTCAAAAAACTACTGGCCTCAACCCTGTCCAAAGCTTCACTACCCTCTGAGTGAGGGTTTCTCCTCACATCAGTGCTCCCTTTATCTTGAAATTGTGACCTGGTTCTGGTCTCTCTATGGAGATGAAATGGTATCTCAGTATGTATCCTGTCAATCCCACGCAGAATCTGATATGATTCTAAATATTCTGTTAGCAGATAATTTTAATATAACAATAGAATGTTATGCACCAATAAACCTGTGTTCTCTTAATAGTTAAATTTAAAGGCAGAGTTTATTGAAATTGGCCCTGAAGGTGAAAACAGCTTTCAGTAATTGATTAAGATTTGAGCAGCACTGATGTCTTCTCTGAACAGTGTTGGGAGATCCTGGATGTCAACACTGCTTCTGCATCACTGAACATTTATAGGAAATAGTAGACAAAATATATAAAGATTGCAGATAGCATGTGGTCCTCTTTGTCTGTCAGATGAATAATGTGACACTAAGAGTTGTTTGCAAAACAGAGCAATTCTCCATCTACATGGAATTGTCAACCCTGGTGGTTCTAGCTGAGATATGATAATGCATCACTAGAATAAACTAAATGTTTGAATTCTCTCCCTAAAAAGGACAAAACTAAAAGGCAATGTTAATCTAAAAGAGTAGTTCATAGCTGCTTGCAGGGTTTACTCTGATTCATAATACTGTCTTCCTGGAGAGCTCTCCCACTCTGGCGCATTGTACCTGAGGTGGCTTCAGGTGGAAGTCTAACATCTGTTCTTTTTAAGTTTATTTTGAGTGTGTTCTCCTTCCTGGGTTTGGCAAGAGGGTCTGCGACCTGAAACCCTGCAGAGGGATACGGACCTAATGTAGGCAAATGGGATTCGCGTAGACAGGCATCACGGTCAGCATGGATGAGGTGGGCTGAAGGGCCCATTTCTGTGCTGTACAGTTCTGTGATCCTGTAGTAGGCATACACAAGTTTTTTGTCATGAGAGCCAATTAACTGTGTGTTGGGGATCTGTAAATGGAGAAAACCTGCCCTTTGACAGTAGCTATGTGGGAGCTGGCACTTTGAAGGCCACTGATCGGCAGTACGGGAGGACAAGGCTGAGCACTCTGGAGGCGGCAGGAATGATTGTTTGGAATGGGAGCTTACCAGAAGGAAGTCACTTCCTGAGAATGTGCCAGAACTTCTTTTCAATGAATTTCAGATAGAAAATGTGTTATCCAACCTGCCACATTCCCTTGCACCTCTGGAACTTTTACTTTCTTCATCAATCTGCCACGTGGGACTTTGTCTAATGCCTAGCTGAAATCCATATGCACCACATGAAGTGCTGTGCCCTCAGCCACAGTCCTTCTCCCCTCCCCACCCACACCTTCCCTGATAAATCCCTGCTGACTCCCCTGATTAACTCAGGCCTCCCCAGATGTTGATTTATGGCATCCCACAGAACTCTCCGCATAGTTTGTACACTGCCAATGTCGGACTGACTGCCTGCAGTTACTCCACTATCTCCTTCTCCCCTTTTAAATAATGGTACCACATCAGCAACCTTCCAGTCCTCTGGCACCACAACTGAAGCCAAAAGCTTTGGGAAAGGACAGCTGGAGCCTGTGCTATTTCCTCCCTTGGTCCTTTTACGAGCTTGGGACACATTTTATCCAGGCCTGGCGTTTTATTCATGGCTCTACTTCCCAGGCTCTTTAACATATTCTCCATGTTTATCATTTCCGACACTTCACATCCTTCCTCCTCAATGTCTTGTGTAAGCACCTGTCTTCTGTGAACACAGGTGCAAAGTGTTCACCTGGAACCCGACACATCCTCAGCCTCCACACCCAGCCTGCTCTTGTGGTTTCGAATCACACTCATTCTTTTCTTTCAAAACCCTTTCCTTTTACATACTTATCGAACACCTGAAGATTTTCCTTCATTTTACCTGCCAATATTTCTTCATAGCTTCTTTTTACGTCCCTAATTTCTTTTCTAATTTCACTCCTGCATGTTCCGTTTCCCTCTGTGCTCTCCATGGTGGAGCTGAAATAAGCTTTCCTTTTTTTTGCTTTATCCTGCCTTATATGTTCCTCAACACCCTGAGTGTCAGGCATTGGGAGCTCCCCTGTAGGACCGGTGGATTTCTTTGTCTTGCTGCAAGCAAGGCGATTAGACAGAGATAGAGCTGTAAACAGAAAGTGCTTTATTGATAGCAGTGACTCTCAGCTGAAAAGCAGTGTCTGGTACAATACAAGAATGTTTCAAGGTCATACCACGAGGTACACTCAGTCTTAAAGGTACCCATACACTTACCTACACTACACCTTGAAATGAAAAAAAAACATACACACACCATCAATTATTTACAGAAATGAATTTATACAAAATGTGAAATATTTACTTCTGAGCAGAGGTGCAACCAATTGTGAATTCAATTGATTACTGGTCTTCTTGACCATTAAGATTTCTGACCAAAATCAACTGCAAAGTTGTATTTGTGATCCTTGGAGTGTCCACTCCAAGGGTCTTCAGTTCTGTAGACTGTAGTATCAAACAAACTCCTCCTCATCCTTGAAAAAATACTAATCATAAGTCATGAGGAGAAGCTTGGCAAAGTAAATTGTGGGTTAAAGAACAGTTTACGTAAACCACTCAGATTCAGGTGTTTTTGTTCGCTATGATAAGAATCTTTGCACTTGTTGCTGCAGATTGAACAAATGTGTAAATGTCTCTTTGTTAAAGTGGCCTTTCTATGAAAGAGCCTTTAATGCAATCAATTGCCTGTTTGTTATTTTGAAAGATTCTGAAAAATATGAGTCAGACTAAGACTGTATTTTCATTAATTTGATGGAGACATGGGTGGAATGACATAAGATCAGAGGAGTGCAGGAAAACTGTGGGAATCAGGTGTGAATATAGCATTAAAAAGCAGAAACAATCCAATAGTAATCAGGGATTACAGCACAGAGTAATCTTGATTTATCACACAAATTCCTCATAAAGACTGCAGATTGGTAACTGAGGAGAATTTAAATGGAGTGAAGGAAAGTTTAGAAACATCTGAGATGACAGAATTTGATCAACAGAACACAGCAAGAAAAGTTAGTAGTGGGAACAGGAGCCTGAGGACATGTACCATCAGGTTTAAGGACAGCTTCTACCCCACTGTGATAAGACTATTGAGCGGTTCCCTTATATAATGAGATGGACTATGACCTCACGATCTACCTTGTTTTGACCTTGCACCTTATTGCACTGCACTTTCTCTGTAGCTGTGACACTTTATTCTGTACTGTTATTGTTTTTACCTGTACTACATCAATGCACTCTGTACTAACTCAATGTAACTGCACTGTGTAATGAATTGACCTGTACGATCGGTTTGTAAGACAAGCTTTTGATTGTATCTAGGTACAAGTGACAATAATAAACCAATACCAATACCAATACTGGTGCTGAGCTTTGCTGATTATACAGGTATTGTTTTGTATTTTGTTTGGATATCTAAAGGAAATTTAATATACCTCAGCTCCAAGTGAAATTTGGATCTAACTTGTAAAGTCTAAGCTGGCAAGAACCCATGCTCCTACAGGGTCACCTCCCCACATAAACTGTATCATCTCCTGTACCCCTAGTTCATGTCCTCTCCAGTACTGGCTGCATCTCAGAACCTTCTGGATTTCAAATCCATTCTCATCCTGTAGCACAATTCTCGATCACCATCTTGTGTGTCATTTGTATGTATTAATTTATCAAGATGAACTTTTCGTCTTCAATCTCTCATCTCTACCATATAGTTCCTGGCTCCCAGTCCTTCTACAATGTTTCTACAGCTCCAGCATGACAATACTCTGGCAGCCTCAGATGATATCTCTCTTGACCGTTCTCTCCCAGCCTTGTGACTTGTCCCGCCTCCTCTGCCTCCTCTTCTTTTCCTCCAATTGTCCTCTCAAGTTAGACTGCGCTGAACCTTTGAATATCTTGGCCCAGAATATCTATGGGGGAATGATGGGTGGTATTGTAGATAAAAAGATTTGATGGCTCATGGATTGTTTGGAAACTCTGTTCAGCCACTGTTGCTTTACCATGGGTTGCAGTGAGTGGTGTAGTGGTTAGTGGTCAAAATAATCAAAAGAGAGTTGACAGGTATGTGAGAGAGAATGGGCTACAGGGAAAATAAGGAGAGGGAAGACAGGATTACTCTGCTGAGAGCTGGCATGGACCTGATAGGCTGAATGTCCTCCTTCTGTGCCATAATAAGTATCTTCACATTTATCTCACCTTGCCAATTGATTATTACATTCTAGATGACATGGGGACATTAAGCTTTGCTTGATTCCATTAGAGCAAAGAATGTGTTAAACTGTGCTAACCTAAACTGCAGACCATTGTTGGAAATCAGCTCCTCAGGAAGGCCACATTGCAAAAACAGAGCTCAGAGTGCCTGCATCACCCAGACTGAGGGTAAACAATGTGCACCCTTGGGAAAGAAGTAGCCAGTTAGCTCCATGTTTACATCATTGTGGCCCATTATGTGTACAGGCCTTAGATTGATCAGGACTTCACCAGATCTACAATGTCCTGATCAATCCCAGGCCTGTACACATAATCTCTGGCCACCATGACCATGGGGAGAATTCCCACTTTCTGGGCATGGCCATCAATCAGTGTACATGCCCATTTCAGGTAACTTGACACACTGCCATTTCATATTGTCTTCTCCAGATGGATATGGTCTCCTTGCTCACTCATCTGCAATTTTTTCCAACAATGGGCAAGGTATTCTTATACCTCTGCCTTGAAGGAACATCTGTACAGGTGGCCATGGCAATCTCTGGCTGTCAGAAAATATATCAACAACAATTGAAGGTGGAAGAATGCATTGTTTCAAATTATACATTTGTTCTCATGAGGCAGTAGCGGCAGGGTCCCCTGCTGTACATCCCACCGTGGTGTGCAATACTCAATGGAAGAGTCCACGTACAATAGCAGGACCACCCACTGTTGCAGTTGAGCAGCTGCCATCATCACAATGGTCAACTCCAGAGTGAAGTGCCTGCCATGGAGGAACTCCTGACATTGAATAACCCAAAGAATTAATTTTTTTAATGAGCTACAGCCTTCTTTTGATCTGCACATAGTTTGTCTCACTGGAGCTGATGGTGTGTGTAATGTAATATTCTAGATTAAGGATTGGATAACAGACAGAAAACAGAGAGCAGGAACACATGGGTCACTTTCAGTTGGAGTTCCTCCAGCATCTCATTGTTTCTTCATCTAGATTTCAGCATCTGCAGTCCTTTGTCCCAAAGACGGGACCTTACAGCCTAATGGCATGAACATCAAATTCTCACACTTTAAGTAAACCCAACCACCCCCCCCCCACCCCCACCATGCCTTTTCTTCCCTTTCCTAGCCTATCTCTCTTTTTTCTCCTCGCCTATTTTTTTCTGTCCTCCCCTACCCCCATGAGGCACCTGCCTCCATACCTTTGACCCATCCCCTGGTGGATCTGTTCTCCTCTCCTCACCACCCCCCCCCCCACCCCTGGCACCTGCCTATCACTATCTCTTTACCTGCATCTACCTATCACCACGTTGTGCCCACCCCGCCTCCCCTCTTGTCCACCTATCACTGCTCTGTTTCTCTCTCCTACATATTGGGCTTCCGCTTTTCCTATCTTCAGTCCTGAAGGAGGGTCTAGACCCGAAACATTGACCGCCTGCTTTTCTCCATGGATGCTGCCTGGCCTGCTGAGTTTCTCCAGCATCTTGTTGTTTTTTCATCTAGATTCCAGCATCTGCAGTCCTTTGTTTCTCCTGATTTCTGGGAGGGTTGGTTTTGTTGTATGAGGAGAGATTAAGCAGATGAGGTATATACTCTCTGGAGTTTAGAGGAAGGAGAGGTGACCTCATTGAAACATAAAATTCTTAAGGGGTTTGATAGACGAGCTGCAGAGTTTGTTTCCTTTGGCTGGACTGTCTAGAAACAGCGATCAACATCTCAAAGTAAGGGGTCAGCCATTCAGGACAGAGATCAGAAGAAATTTCATCAGCCAGAGGTTCATGGAATGTTCCACCCATGTGGGCTGTGGGTGATGTCCCACACCAGTGACCGTCCCAGTGACCATCCCACACCAGTGACTATCCCACGCATCTGACCATTCCCTATCACTATCCCACACTACTAACCATCCCACACCACTGACTGTCCCACACCACTGACCATCCCACTGACTGTCCCACACCAGAGATCATTCCACACTAGTGACCATCCCCTATCACTGACCGTTCCACACTGGTGCGGTCCCAAATGCTTCCTGGTATGCGGGTTCTGGCAGCATTGGATTAAAATGTCCATTCAAGCTTCCTACTTTATATTGTATCTTATTCATGGTTCCTGGTGCCAGTAGGTTTATTGTTGACTCCTATATATGTTCAGGCTTAACTCATACTTTTCCAGGATTTATAATGCGGCACAGTTAATGGTTGCATTTTGTAGATTGTGATGATATGTGAGCTGATGCAACAGGAAGCAGTGAAGTGAATTGGAAATGAAACCCCAGATTACTGCAGAAGAACCACTGACGATGGAGAATCTGGGTCATTATTTTGCTGGGAGAGTTGTTGCAAGCATCGTCCGTGACCTCTCTGTTAAGTGGCTTAATTTCCAGGATATGACACTGTAATGTTTCCGCACGTGCCAGTTGTTACAAGAATGCAGTGTGATTTTGTTCCCTTCTATCCACTGATTAACAGCAAACATGTCATATTCACAGAGTCAAACACGGAAACAGGCCCTTCAGCCCAACTGGTCCATGCCGACCAAGATCCCCCTCCAAGCTAGTCCCACTTTGCCTGTGTTTGGCCCATATCTCTCTAAACCTTTCCGATCCATGTACCTGTCCAACTGTCTTTTAAAAACTGTTATTGTACCTGCCTCAACCACTTCCTCTGGCAGCTCATTCTAGATACATACCACCCTCTGTGTAAAACAAAAAGTTGCCCTAAAGTTCCTATTAAATCTTTCCCCTCTCACCCTAAACCTACGCCCTCTACTTCTTGTTTTCCTAACCCTAGAAAAGAGACTATACACATTCACTCTGTCTGTACTCCTCATGATTTTATACACCTCTATAAGATCACCTTTCGGTCTCCTAAGCTCCAAGGAAAAAAGTCCTAGCCTGTCAACCTCTCCCTATAACTCGGCCTATAACAGCCTATAGCTTGGTCTATTGCTCCAGTATTGTATTATGCGTTATTATTTGTTGCAATTGACACACCTTCAAAGTCTGAGATTCCTGGTGTAAGAATCTGTGATCAGATTATGAAGGACAGAATGAGCGCTCTGTATCCCTGCAGGAAAATCCAGACCTCCCAAGAATTCTGTGGAGGGAATGGAGTCCAATCCACCCAATCCTGTGAGATTTGGCACTGGAATCATCCGAAACTGGTATTGTAGAGGCTGCAGTGCTCTACCTGCCATGTTCTTCACTCTGATCTCTTTACCACCTACCACTTTGCTCAAAACCTGACGGAGCCAGAATTGCAGTCAAACAGACAGTTTTTTCCATCGTATCCTACAGGACAGGACACAGTGGACAAGCTTGTTGACCAAGAAACCACTCTGCTGTTAACGTTGGAGTGGCTACACAATAGCAAAAAAGTGTAATTGGCATAAAACAATTAAAAATTCAGATGAAAATTAAGAAGATCCAAGTGGAACATTGCAGAATGAAGAGACTATAAGCAGAGCACCACATATGCACCTCAGCCACCACCTCATCCCATCACTGGTGCACCATGACTACAGTGTGTATTTTCCCCAAAATCCACTGCAATTATTGGCCCAATACCTAGTATACCCTACCCCACCCCTGCAGGTTTCCCACACACCATCCTGATCTGGAAACATCATCATTGATTCATCATAGAATATAAAGAGATACAGTACAAACAAGCCCTTCAAACCATTGAGTCCATGCCAACCGTCAACCATAAACCACCCATTTACATTAGTCCTATATTAATCCTTTCATTTGCCCCACATCCCCATCAGTTCTCCCGGATATACCACTCACCTACACACATGTGGCAATTTATGAAGGCCAATAACTCTACCATTGCTCGGTTTAACTCCTAGTGTCGCTATCCAGCAGTACTTCATCTGAAAGAATGCAATAGTTCAAGTAGGCAGCTCATCACCATCATTCTCAAAGGCAATAAGGGATGGGCAATAAATGCTGTCCTTTCTGGCTACGCCCATGTCCTGAGAATAAATGAGGAAAATCATGAAGGACTGTGGCTCAGGCCCTCAAGTCTGGGAGTCAGATGGGTGAACTAAAAAACAAGGCTGCTTGGATTTCCATGTGGGGGGAACCAAAACCAGTGGCAATAACAATCAGGCAGACAGTAATTAATTCAATAGGAATTGGGGAGAAGGTGTTCCGCTGGGGAGTGGTGGAGGTGAAGAACAGAAGCTGGATAAACATGCGATAGGGTGAGGAATATGGTGATGGGGTGGAAGAATATGGTGATGCGGAAGATGGAGAGGAGAGGAAGGTAGGAAGAGGTGTGTGAGGAGCAGGGACGTCAGTTTGGAGCAGTTGTGCTGAACAAGCTGCTTCTAGGCTGTAATTCATTTGACATTCAACCAGAAATTCTGGTCCCGAGGAGAGGTGAACATTTCCATTATGTGCCCTCCCTCAAACCGGGAGTTGGACCACTAAGTGCTGCACTACCACACTGATATGAGGTTCAGTAAATGGCTTGGAGCTTTAACCCAGCCTAATCATTGCAAGAAAGCCCAGTGAGCACAGAGGAGCAACTCAGTCCCTGGTAGTCATTGTCTTCATTTGCTCCACAATACCTGGTGAAATGAGATATTAATTCAACAGCATATTTATACGCTGCAGTTCAAAGGATGGGTGATTTGCAGAACAAAGTGTTCAGGAATAAAGTGCACTTCAATTGGAGATTGAGTGCAGCCCAGTTCCTGTGAGATGAATATTACCAGGCTTTAAACCTGCATGCTTTATTGCCGTGTTCTGTGATAGGATTTATGTTTAACTCATTCTGGTTTCAGACAGGCACAGAGAAGAGAAACTCCTTACCCAGACAGGAACGTAGCATAGGGCTATGTAGGAGATTCATCATGGCCAGAGGTGTACAAAATATTAAGAGGAATAGATAGAGTGGACAGACAGCACCTCTTTCCCAGGGCACCAATGCTCAATACAAGAGGGCATGGCTTTAAAGTAATGGCTGGGAAGTTCAAGGGATATAGCAGAGGGAGGTTTTTTACCGAGAGAGTGGTTGGGGCATGGAATGCGCTGCCTGGGGCGGTGCTGGAGGCAGGTATGTTGGCCAAATTCAAGAGGTTACTAGATAAGCATATGGAGGAATTTAAAATAGAGGGATATGTGGGAGGAAGGGGTTACATAGTCTTAGACGAGTTTAAAAGTTGGTACAACATTGTGGGCCGAAGGGCCTGTATCGTGCTGTACTGTTCTATGTTCTATCTATGTCTATTTCCACTCTTGCTTCCAATCCATTATCCATCTTTTGTTAGAAATGTGCTTTCTGCCACACCACAGGATTGGGGGGTACAGTACATTAATGGTCTAAGTTACTGGGCTATTGATCTAGAGACACAAGTTTGAATCCCACCATGGCATTTAAAAATTCAAGTAATTATAACAAAGCTAATCTCAGTAGTGTACAGATGAAACTATCAGATTGTTTTAAAAACCCATCGAGCTTCAGCAAAGGGAAACTGCCATCTCTACCTGAACCATCATTTTGTGACTGAGGCCTATGAGAAGCATTGACTCTTACCGACCTTCTCAGTTCAAGGGCAATTAGTGATGGACAATAAAGGTGAGAAATGTCCACATCCCACTAATCAGTAAGAAAAAAGAGCCATTTGGAACTTTTCCCCAAAGATTTAGCTTTTTAAATCTCCCACTCCCTTCAACAGTCATCAAATTCTTTCTTAAATATTCTCAGCTCATTTAAATCCACCAGTCATCTCTCCCTGAATCTTCCTTTTTCCAGGGTGAGAAATCATAGGATTTTCCTCATCTCCTCCGCCCACCCTCCTCAAGCTGACAGTTTGATGCCCTTTTCAGCAAAACCCCAATATTCTTATTTAGATCAGCGGAGTTATGGCAGGAACCTTCTGGCCCAGCTCAGCATACTGGTTCCAATCAGTTCCACTCCTCTGTTCTTTCCCCCAGGCCTGCATTTTTTGGTTTCACGACCTCACCTATTCTAAGCTTTATACCTCTGGTCTGCTTGGGAGCCATGGTCTTCATTCAGCTTCTGCTGATTGGTTGAGAAGTGGTTAAAATACGCTCACTACTAACCAGGAGTCTTTTCAGTCAGTAACCTGCCATATACAGACCAGGTGTAGTTTGACATCTTCATTAATTATCTGAAACCATAATCCATAAAAACCATCAGCTCAGTGACAGCCATTTCCATGAAAGAAGCTTTAACATAACTTTGCATTTCAAAGAAATTAGATCATCTCTTTTTTTAAAGAAAGGATCTAATTTGAACGTGCATTCATCTGCATAAGTGTGATGGTGGCAGAATGCCAGAGGTGCTGGTGTCATTTTATACTGGAAGATTGGGAGATCAGCCAGGTTAATGTTGCAAATTCTCTTCATCACCTCTCTGCCATCTGGTCTGCATCTAGGAGTTCAAATATGAGTGAGACTTCCCCTTTCTAATGAATATTCTTGTCGACTAAGTCTCCCCATGCACGATTCCTAACAGAAGAGAGCACAGAGTTGCTCTGCCAGATGTACAGGAAGTGAGGAAATTGTATCTTTTACTTCGTCCCTCTTCCTAGGAGATGACATTTGTTGTTCCATTTCCACTTTCTCCCACTCCAACAGCACAGGTAAAATTAGGAAATCCGGATAAGATTTCTTTATTAGTCACATGTACGTCTAAACACACAGCGAAATGCATCTTTTGCATAGAGTGTTCTGGGGGCAGCCCGCAAGTGTCGCCACGCTTCTGGCGCCAACATAGCATGCCTACAACTTCCTAACCCGTACGTCTTTGGAATGTGGGAGGAAACCGGAGCACCCGGAGGAAACCCACACGGACACGGGGAGAACGTACAAACTCCTTACAGACAGTGGCCGGAATTGAACACGAGTCGCTGGTGCTGTAAAGCGTTACACTAACCGCTACACTACCGTGCCTGCCCACACTAGCTACATTCTTCTCCCACAAAAAATTAAACAGAGAATACAGCCCCCCTGCTCTATACTGTTCTTGCTCCACAACAGTGTCCTCCCACCTCTCTCCATCTCCTTCTATTCCTTTCTTGTGTTTACCAAGCCTCTCATCAGTTGATCCCAAACATTCTTTGGTGATAGGTCAGCATGGAGGCACCCTGTTTGCTCCATTCTAAAGCTTGTGCTTTAAGGACCTTACTCTGGTGGGATGAGAAGTTATGAAGGGTGTCACTGATGCAACTTGTGCGGTATTGAAGTCCTTGAGTCACCAAAATGGGAAGGAGTTTAGTTGTGTGAGCATGCAGTTTTGGAGTGATCCCAATGTGTTGGTGCAGTCTTCCTGGAAGCTGCCATGACTTTGTTCTCCAGCCTTGTTCAGCCATTGTATTGTGACATGATGGCTCCTTGAAGATGTAGCTTACTGCCCTTAGTAATACCCAAAGGTAAGAAGGCTTTATTGGCTACAAACTTAATGTCCCAAGGATAGCTTACATAGATATAATTTTGGCAGCGCTTATTGGTCTTGACAAACCAGCTACATTCTTGTTCACTGAGTTCCTGCAGACTCCTGCCTTAGTTTCAATATAAAATTCTTCAACTCCAAATGACTTAGTTTTTCTCTCTATATCAGAACTGGCCATGTCTGCTCTATGTCATCCATCTGTGATATTAGCTCAGTTTTTTTTCTCTCCACTAGCACAGTCTGACCTCCAGAACATGTCCCACAGTCCTGCATTTTGTATTCTTACCCTTTAACTGCCCTCATCTCCTAGCATTCTCTCTAACTGGCCCACTAACCAGGCAGGCACAGTAGTGTGGCTAGCGTAATGCTATTACAGTGCCAGCAACCCCGGTTCAATTCCGGCCACTGTCTGTAAGGAGTTTGTATGTTCTCCCCGTGTCTGCGTGGGTTTCCTCCGGGTGCTCCAGTTTCCTCCCACATTCCAAAGACGCACAGGTTAGGAAATTGTGGGCATGTTATGTTGCAGCTGGAAGCATGGTGACACTTGCGGGCTGCCCCCAGAACATTCTACGCAAAGATGTATTTCACTGTGTGTTTCGATGTACATGTGACTAATAAAGATATCTTATCTTACGTTAAACCGTCAACCAGATGACCTCTACAACTAACCCCTATGTCAGCCAATGCCTCACCTGATCAGAGATATTCTCTTTGTCATATCCATTGCTGCCACACACTTTATTTCTTTCTTCCCCAGTTCTGCCAAAGCAACCCAAAACATTAACTCTTTTCACTTTCCACACTTGCTGCCTGATCTGCTGAATGTTTCCAGTATTTTCTGATTTCATTTCCATCAAAATTTAAAAGAGTAAGGGGGACAATTGAAACATATACAATCTTGTCCAGGTGGATGTACAAAGCATGTGCAAGGATGTGAATGTACAATGGTCAGTAAGTTTGCGGATGGTACTAAAATAGGTGGTGTTGTAGATAGTGTGGAAGGTTATGAAAAATTACAGGGGGATCTTGATCAGCTAGGTATGTGGGCTGAGGACTGGCAAATGTCTTTCGATCCAGATAAATGTGAGGTATTGCATTTTACCAGGGTAGGACACGTATAGTGAATGGTGGGGGCCCTGGGATTGTTATGGAACAGAGGGACCGAGAAGTGCAAGTGCGATGGTTCACTGAAACCAGCATCACAGGTAGATAAGGTGGCAAAGAAGGCATTTGACATGCTGGCCTTCATTAGTCAGGGCATTGAGTCTAGGAGTTGGGAAATTATGTAGCAGTTATATAAAATGTTGGTGAGGTCGCACTTGGAGTATTGTGTGCAGTTTTGGTCACCCTGTTATAGGAAAGATATTATTAAACTGGAAAGAGTGCAGAAAAGATTTACCAGGATATTGCCTGGATTTGGGGGCCTGAGTTACAAGGAGAGGTTGCATAGACTAGGACTTATTCCCTCAAGTGTAGGAGGCTGAGGGTGACCTGATAGAGGTATATAAGATCATGAGGGGCATAGACAGGGTTTTTCCCAGGGAGGGGGCAATAAAAACAAGGGGGCATAGGTTTAAGATCAGAGGCAAGAGATTTAAAAGGGGCATCAGGGGCAGCTTCTTCACACAAAGGGTGGTGCGTATTTGGAATGAGCTGCCAGAATTAGTGGTTGAGGTGGGCACATTAGCAACATTTAAAAGCCATCTGGATAAGTCCATGGATAGGAGAAGTTTAGAGGGCTATGGGCCAAACGCGGTCAGATGGGACTAGCTCACTGGGAACAGTCAGCATGGATGAGTTGGGCCGAAGGGCCTGTGTTTCCATGCTGTATGACTCTATGACTATGTTGTGAGGACATTTCCTCATGGGATAGTTTAGAACTAGCATTCGATGTTTAAAAATAGGTGGTTGCCTACAGATCAGTCTTTTTTCAGGGGTCATTGGAAAACTCTTCCTCAAGTGGTGGAGGAAGTAGAGTCTTTGAATGTTTTTAAGGCAGAGGTAGCTGGGCAAGGGGTGAAAGGTTACCACAGGCAGAGGGGATCGTGAAGTTGTGGTTACAAGTTGATCAGTTATGATCTCATTAAATTGTGGAGTGGACTTGGCCTGAGTGTCCTACTCCTGCAGTTAATTCAAATATTGCTCTGCTGTATCATTTTTATGTGGTGCCTTATCAGATGCCTTTGAGAAATCCAACAACATTTCAGCCACTGGCTCCCCTTTATGTGTCATCAAAGAACTTTAATACTTTGGTTATACATGGTGACTCTGCCTAAAAATCCTTCCTCAACTATGGAGTCCAGCACTTTCCTGACATCTTATGTTAGTTTAACCAACCTGTTCCTTCTGTTCTCTCTCTGTCTCCTTTCCTGAGTAACAATGTTACACTTTTTTCTAAATTGTTGGAAACTTTTCAGAATCTGGGAACTTTTGGAAGATGACCATGAAAGCATTCAATATCTCTGTAGCCGAAATCTTCCAGAATCCGGGAAGGTGGGCCATTAGCTCCAGAGGATTTGTAGAATTCTAGATCCATAAGTTTGTCCGGAATTCTTCTTCTCATGATATGAATTGTCCCAAGTTCTTCATTTTCATTTGCCCATGGTTCATTGGTATATTGCAAAAGTTTATGTTGTCTTCTACTGTGAAGACAGATACAAAATATTCATTTAACATTGCTGCCATTTTTTATTAATCTCCCATCAATAGTTCTCCCTTCAATGCTTTACGAGATCAATTTTAATTTTTGTTACACTGTTCCTTACATGCTATGAGAGGCATAGATAAAGTAGACAGCCAGTATCTTTTTCCCAGGGTCGAAATGTCTAATACAACAGGGCATGCGTTTAAGATGAGAGTGGGTAAGTTCAATGGAGATGTGCAGGGCAAGTCTTTTACACAGCCTGGTGGGTGCCTGGAATGCGCTGCTAGGGGTGGTGGTGGAGGCAGATACAATAGAGGTGTTTAAGGGGCTCTTAGATAGGCACGTGAATGAGCAGAGAATGGAGGGATATGGACCATGTGCAGGCAGAAGGGATTGGTTTAATTAGCTTAATTAGTTCAGCACAACATTGTGGGCTGAAGGGCCTGTTCCTATGCTGTACTGTTCTATGTTCTATGTCCTATGTAAAAGTAGCATCGACTTGCTTCCATTGTATAGGGTCCTAGTGACAATGCAACTGGAATATTGTTTGTGTTCAATATTCTATGGAAGCCCTAGCAATCTGTTTTATATTTTTTGTTAGTGTGTGCTCTTATTCTGCTTTAACCCTTACACTTATTAATATTTTAGTCATACCAATCTCTAGCCTACCACTAATCTTTGCAACTTTATATACTTTTTTTCATTTATTTATACAGTTTGTCATAGTTGGATTACTTTTCCTAAAGTCTTTTCTCATGATAAAATGTATAATTTGTTGATAATTCTGAAATATTGATGTTTGATGTAGCTATCCACTTGTCATACTTTGTAACTGTAATCTAATTTACCAGACTAATTTATCCAGCACACCTCTCCTGCCTATGTAACTTCAACTATTTCAGTTTAAGACTCCAGATTCAAACTCAAGTTTGTCAAACTCAACTCTCAAACTGAAGGTGAAATTTTATGATATTATGGTCACTCTTCATGAGGATTGTTTACTATGAAATTACTGATTAATCATGCTCCATCACACAAACGTAACATAAAATATCTGTTATTTCTCAGTTGATATTCTACCTGACAGTTAGCACTGTTGGGTGGCCTACAATCTATACCACCAACAACCTCTACTCCTCGTTATTCCTCATCTCATCTGACTGATGTTACTTTCTTGACCTTCTGGGCCAAGTTTCCTTCTCATTGCTGTCCTAATGTCATCTTTTGTTATGTGGAGCCAACCCCTCCACTCTCTCCATTCTCCCTATCATTCTGAAAAGTTAAGTACCGGAATATTCAATTCACAGCCTCGGTCTCCTTGTAACCAGGTCTCTATAATGGACATTAGATCAAACTCATTTACCTCTACCAGTATAACTAATCCATCGATGTTGTTATGAATACTTAGTGAATTCAGATAAAGAGTCATTAATGTTGACTTCCCGCTTTGATGCTATTTACTGTTACACTATTCCATGTGCACAGTGAGCCTATTGTTAATCATATTACCACCTGCACTATTACCTCTTCCTTTGTCTTTAAATTTCTAAATTTCCTGAAACTTGAGCCCTGGATAAAGTTTTATTCAGTTTAAGAGCTATCAACAGCCCTGATTATTCAATTTGCAGGGACACTAGTGATTGCAGGGATACAAGTACAATCCGTTCCACAGAACAGTTTCCCCTTTCCCAAATTCAGTTTCTCCCGCACCACTCTGAGACAATTGTCTGATCTAGCTGACCCTATGCCAATGTACATGTGGCCCCAGTAGTGATCCAGAGGTGATTTTACATGCTAATTGATAGCCTAACCTCTTGTTCTTTCCCTGCTGAATGTTTTCCTTAGTTTTATACTGGTCAATGGTTCCTACACTGACCACAAGAAGTGGATTCAGCCCTCCCCACCTCCTGACCCGAAATTCGTGCTTCACATCATCACTGGGTAAACAGCATAACCTTTGGTTCTCCATTGTAAAACACGCCCTATTTTAAAATGCACTTTATCAGAATACAGATTATTATAGAATGTTCTCTATTGTAAAATGTACTCTTACAAGAGCAACCGCTGTGCGTCAGCGAGATTTATTCACTTATATAAGGCCACCTTCAAGCTCTCCCAAATTCCCCAAGCAATGTCTCAGCTTCTGTTGACAATAATTACTACTTATTCAGGTAATCAGTTACATCTGACTCCTTAATCATCTGTCAACTGTTAACTGGCAAGCACCCTGTTTAGTCTGGATTAACATTGTAAAAGCATTTACATTAAAATTAAGTTAAATTCTAACTTCAAAACTAAAAATTGCAATGAGATCGGTCCTTTACTAATTCCCACCAAATTCCTGATTCCTGGATTCTGTTCGATCTTCATTTTGTTTAAGCTGCTGTGTAGCAGCCTATATGCAGGGCCATGAGGGATATTAGTGCTACAGTACCTTGTCACCCGTGATATAAGCTACTGTTAGCTGCATTTCATGTGGCATTGATTCTCTCATACACGCAGAAATTTGCAGAGATGTACTGGTTTGACGTCAATCACGTATGTAGAGTTGCTGCCTCTCCAACACAGATATTCTTGAGCATACACGATGCCTGGTTGATGGTGGGTGACACCTTTTAATCCTTCTTCTATATGAGTTGAGTTTATGCCTGCACTTTATGCTGTATCCAGCTACATTTCCTTCTATCTCGCCATCATCATGGTAACTACCTCATTCACCAACCTCCCCTCCCCTGCCCCATCTCTAATCTCATAGAATAATTGAAACATAGAACTATCCTCCTCTGTTCTCTGCTCTGTTTCTCTATTACTTTGCACTCATGGGTCAACCCCCTCACCACTTATTTTTACATCCTTTGTGGAAATCATTTTCTGGTAGAGTCATGGTGTCTGTAGGAGTGCCAGTTCCCCATCTAATTACTCCATTCCCATTTCACTCTTTTCACTGTGGATTTTAATATTTCATTTTTTATGTATCTATCTAATTCACTGCTAAACGCTGCCATTGCTTCACTATCAATAGCCATTTACAATGCTTTTTAATTCAAATAAACCTCTGCATCCCCTTAAACCACCTAGAACATATCCTAAGTTACGACCTGTAGCCATTATTGAGTAGTGGTAATATTCCCTCTCTAGTTCCCTCTACAACCATTTCAAATCTTTAAACCTCTCTATCAAATTCTCCTTAACGCTTTCCACTCCATTCAATTCAATCCCAGTTTACTAAACTTCTCATCATAACTCTATCCTCTCATTACCACCTAAGTCACCATCATCGCATGGTCTCCGAAGATCTAACGTCCTTTCCATGATGGAGTACTCAGATCTGTGTACAATATTCAAACTAGTGGCTAACCATGTACAGAGTCCTTAATTTTCCCTTCCTTTTCCTGGTAATTTAATTCAAGGTAATTTATTTACCTCTGTGGCCCTAAAACACAAGCTTGCTCCATACAGTTTTTGAAGTGTATGAACTTACCAATTATATCATCTTGCCCTCTGGAACATGTTAACAAAATAATCCCTCAGACCCAAAGCTCTTTATTTCTCAAATAAATGAAGCAAAAACTGTGATTATTATATACTTCTTTGAGACAAGAATTGCTAACTGCTTGTACTAACTCCTTGATGCAGGAGAGTGGGTGTTAACAGATTACACAGACACTCCCTAACTATCAAAGTAATATTGACAACGTTCATATTTTATTTCAATGACACAACTTTCACCCAACTTCACAGATAGGGAAACTTAGTTCTGTCACGCTCCTTCCAAACCTAAGGCACATATAAATTCCGCAAATGTGGAAGGACTTTGTTTCAAAATATGTTATTACTGATACTGTAACAAGCAGTTTCAGTTGCAATTAAAAGCTAGTTTAAACACATTTAAATGAGAATGTAATTAATAGTTGTTGCCATTAGATTAATCTTCTAACCAAGGGGTCCAATAAAGACTTCTGTAACAAGAATATTTTTTTAAAACTGGAATTGTCAAAGAGTTTTTTTTATTATTAACTATTTCTTACCAGCAAGCAACACCAGCCATAAAGAACTGAAGGTGAGCGCACTGACTGCTGGCTGCATCTCCCTACCTCCCTCCCATCCTTTAAGATGTTCTTTTGTAATGCACATTTCACTGAATTTTAAATGTCTTCAATTGTAGGAAGCTGAAAAGCAGGACCTCAAGGGTAGTAATCTCTGGATTGCTGCCTGTGCCACGTGCCACTAAGGGTAAGAATAGGTTGATTTGGCAGATGAATGTGTGGCTGAGGAGTTGGTGCAGGGGGCAGGGTTTCAGATTTGGGATCTTTTCTGGGGAAGGTACGACCTGTACAAAAGGGACGGGTTACACTGAACTGGAGGGGGACCAATATTCTTGCAGGCAGGTTTAGTAGAGCTGTTGGGGAGGGTTTAAGCTAGTTTGGCAGGGGGATGGGAACCCGAATGATAGGTCAGAAATTGGTGCATTTAGTGTACAAGTAGATGCAGCATGTAGAAAGACTGTGAGGAAGGATAAACAGTTGAAAGGGCAAAATTGCAGTCAGTTGGATGGGCTGAAGTGTGTCTACTTTAAAGTGAGTAGTATCAGGAACAAGGATGGGTAAGTACATGGAACTATGACGTTGTGACCATTACAGAGACTTGGCTGTCACAAGGGCAGGAATGGCTGCTGGATATTCTGGGGTTTATATGTTTCAAAAGGGACAGGGACGGAGGTAAAAGAGGTGGGGGAGTGGCTTTGCTGATCAGGGACATGTCACAGCTGTAGAAAGGGAGGACATCCTGGAAGGATCGTCTACTGAGTCAGTGTGGGTGGAAGTCAGAAACACAAAAGGGAGCAATCACTTGATTGGGAGTATTCTACAGATCCCCCCTCCCCCCCCCCCCCCCCCCCCCCCCACCATAGCAGCAGAGACACTGAGGAGCAGATCGGGAGGCAGATTTTGGAAAGGTGCAAAAATAACAGGGTTGTGGTCATGGGTGATTTCAACTTCCCTAATATTGATTGGCACCTCCTTAGTGTAAAGGGGATAGATGGGGCGGAGTTCGTTAGGTGTGTCTAGGAAGGATTCCACACACAGTATGTGGACAGGCTGACGAAAGGAGAGGCAATTCTGGACCTGGTATCAGGCAATGAGCCTGATCAGCTTTCAGATCTCTCAGTGGGAGAGCATTTTGGAGACAGTGATCATAACCCTTTGGACTTTACCATAGCCTTGGATAGGAATAGGAGCTTGGGAGCGTAAATTGGGAACAGATGTTCTTGGGGAAGTGCACAGCAGAAATGTGAAGATTGTTTAGGGAGTACTTGCATGGGGTTCTGGATAGGTTTGTCTCATTGAGGCAGGGTAGGGATGGTAGAGTGAAAGAATCATGGTTGACAAGAGATGTAGAATATCTTGTCAAGAGGAAGGAAGAAGCTTACCTAAGGTTTAGAAACCACGGATCAGACAGGGCTCTGGAAAGTTACAAGGTAGCCAGGAGGGAGTTTAAGAATGGACTTAGGAGAGCTAGAAGGGGGCATGAGAAGTCCTTGGTGAGTAGGATTAAGGAAAACCCCAAGGCATTCTACATGCATGTGAAGAATAGGAGGATGACTGGAGTGAGGGTAGGACCGATCAGGGATAAAAGAGCAAACATGTGCCTGGAGTCGGAAGAGGTAGGGGAGGTCCTTAATGAATACTTTGCTTCAGTATTCACCAGTGAGAGGGACCTTGACGTTTGTGAGGATGGCGTACAACAGGCTGATACGCTAGGTCACGTTGATGTGAGGAAAGAGGATGTGCTGGAACTTCTGAAAAACATTATGAAAAACATAAGTCACTGGGGCCAGATGGGATATATCCAAGGTTTTTATGGGAAGTGAGGTAAGAGATTGCTGTGCCTTTGG
Source organism: Pristis pectinata (assembly GCF_009764475.1). Classification (NCBI taxonomy): domain Eukaryota; kingdom Metazoa; phylum Chordata; class Chondrichthyes; order Rhinopristiformes; family Pristidae; genus Pristis; species Pristis pectinata. The sequence goes on from NC_067415.1 coordinate 87,789,914, forward strand.
TGATGATCTTTGCATCCTCACTGGCCACAGGAGTAGTGCCAGGTTACGGGAGTGTGACAAATGTTGTTTCTTTGTTCAAGAAAGGGAGTAGGGATAACACTTGGAATAACAGACCGGTGAGTCTTACTTCAGTGGGCAAATTACTGGAGAAGATTCTTCGAGACAGGATTTATGGGCATTTGGAGAAGCATAGGCTGATTAGGGACAGTCAGCATGGCTTTGTGAGGGGCAGGTCATGCCTCACGAGCCTGATTGAATTATTTGAGGATGTGCAAAGCACATTAATGAAGGTAGGGCAGTGGATGTGCTGTACATGGATTTTAGTAAGGTGTTTGATAAGGTTCCTCATGGAAGGCTCATTCAGAAAGTCAGGAGGCATGCAATCCAGGGAAGCTTGGTTGTGTGGATTCAGAATTGGGTCACTCATAGAAGACAGAGGGTGGTTGTAGATGGAGTGTATTCTGCCTGGAGGTCGGTGACCAGTGGTGTTCCGCAGGGATCTGTTCTGGGACCCTGCTCTTTGTGATTTTTATTAATGACTTGGATGAGGATGTGGAAGGGTGGGTTAGTAAGTTTGCATATGACACGAAGGTTGGTGGTGTTCTGGATAGTGTAGAAGGTTGCTGTAGGTTAGAACAGGACATTGATAGAATGCAGATCTGGGCTGAGAAGTGGCAGATGGAGTTCAACCTGGAAAAGTGTGAAGTGATATATTTTGGAAGATCGAACACAAGGTCAATGTCAGGACTCTTAGCAGTGTGAAGGAACAGAAGGATCCTGGGGTCCACATTCATAGATCCATTGAGGTTGCTGAGCAGGTTGATAGGGTTGATAAGAAGGCATATGGTATGTTGGCCTTCATTAGTCAGGGGACTGAGTTCAGGAGCCACAAGGTAATGTTGCAGATCTATAGAACTCTGGTTAGACCACACTTGGAGTATTGTGTTCAGTTCTGGTCGCCTCATTATAGGAAGGATGTGGAAGCTTTAGGGATGGTGCAGAGGAGATTGACCAGGATGCTGCCTGGATTGGAGAGCATGTCTTATGAGGATAGGTTGAGTGAGCTAGGGCTTTTCTCTTTGGAGTGAAGGAGAATGAGAGGTGACTTGATAGAGGTGTACAAGATGATAAGAGGATAGATCGAGTGGACAGTCAAAGACTTTTTCCCAGAGTGGAAATGGCTAACACGAGGGGGCATAATTTTAAGGTGACTGGAGGAAGATATAGGGGGGATGTCAGTTTTGCACAGAGAGCAGTGGGTGCGTGGAACGCGCTGCCAGCAGAGGTGGTGGAGGCAGATACATTAGGGACATTTAAGAGACTCTTTGATAGGTACATGAATGATAAAGAGATGGAGGGTGATGTGGGAGGGAAGGTTGAGATAGATCTCAGATCAGGATAAAATGTCGGCACAACATCATGGGCCAAAGGGCCTGTGCTGTGCTGTAATGTTCTATGTTCTACGCTCATAGAGTCTCAGAGATACCATCGATCACCCATTTTTAACTAATTCTTCTCTGATCCATTCTATTTTCTCCATATTTCCAGCAAACTCTACCCTCCCCTGCAACACTCCCTGAGTCTGCCATACATCTACACAATAGGGGCAATTTACAGTGGCCACTTAACCTACTAACGCATGTATTTTCATGATGTGGGAGGAAAGTGGAGCACCTGGAGGAAACCCATGTGGTCACAGTGAGAACGTGCAAACTCTACACAGACAGCACCCAAGGTCAGGATTGAACCTGACTCACTGGAGCTGTGGGGCAGCAGTCCACCAGCTATGTCACTGTGCCATCTCTGAGGAAGTAAGGGAGAAGGTTGGTATGGTATTGTGATAGATGCTGGGAAAAAGGCTCTGACTATCTACCCCTTCTATGACGCTCATGATTTTATATACTTGTATTCGTTCACCCGTCATCCTGATTGCCTGATTAAACTCCATCTGCCATTTCTCCACCTAGATTTACATCTGCATCCTTTGACAACCTTCCTCACTATCCACAGCTTCACAAATTTTCATGTCATGTGCAGACTTACTAATCATGTTACCTACATTTTCATCCAGATCGTTTTATATATATATATTTGTATTTATTGTATATTTATATATTAGGTCAAAGAACTGATCCTTGTGGAAAACCACTAGTCACAGACCTCCAGTCAGAGAAACAGCCCTCCATCACTACCCTCTTTCTTCTATGACCAAGCTAATTTTGTATCCAATTTACCAACTCCCCATGGATCCCATGTGACTTAATCTTCTGGATCAGCCTACCGTAAGGGAACTTGTCAAATACTTTACCAGAATCCATGTAGACAACATCCACTGCCCTACCCTCATCACTTCCTCAAAAAACTCAGTTAAATCTGTGAGATAGGACAAAGCCATGCTGACTTTCCCCAGTAAGTCCATGCTTTTCCGAATACAAGTTAACCCTGTCCCTAAGAATTTCTCCAGTAATTTCCCTACCACTGATATAAGGCTCACCAGCCTATAATTTCCTAGTATGACCATTTCCCTTCATAAACAAACAATTGACATTGGCTATTCTCCAGTCTTCTGGGGCCTCACCTGTGGCAAGAGTGGACAGAAAGATCTCAGTCAAGACTCCAGTAATCTCCTCTTTTGTCTCTCTCAGTATCTGGGGATAGATTCCAGCAGGCCCTAGGGACATATCTACCTTAATAATTTTCAAAAAACCCAACATCTCCTTCTTATAAGAATATGCCCTAGAATATTTGGTATTTGGTACATCTTAATTCTTATGCTCAATCCCTCAGCCTATGAAGGCAACCATACTAAATGCACTTTTCACTATTCTATCCACCTGTGTCACCACTTTCAGGGAGCTATGGACTTGCATCCCAAGTTCCATCTGTACATCAACTGTCCAATGGTCCCTGCCATTTACTTTCTATGCATGACCAGAACTTGACTTCACAAATTGCATTACCTCACACGTGTCTAGGTTAAATTCCACTCGCCAGTGCTCTGATCTATCTCCCACTGCATGCTTAGCCATTCTTTAATATCTGTTCTGGGATTCTACCATATTCCAGCCCAACAGTCCCGTAGTTACAGGTTCTACCGCATGAAGGGGAAGGGTGAAGGCGCTATTACAAGGCAACAGGTGGGTGAGTTGTAAAGCCAAAGTTAACTTAGCACTTAAAAACTAATGATACAATTCACCTATATTATTCAAATTAAGTGGCTTCTTCCATCTACTGGAGGTTAAACTGCACAAAACCACCTCATGAGGTAAGAACTAAAAGCTGTTAAAAGAAACCAGGCTCCTGGGCAGTGGTTCATGCTGTTAACCAGATAATGAACGTGACAGGTTTTTTCAACAATCTAACTGCGGGATGAGTGATTCCCTACAGTTACTCCCACCTGCTAGGACCGCGCTCTCTTCTCCACCATGTACACAGATTGACGGCGTGTGAAGATTAACAGAGGTTAGCCATCCATTTAACATTCTTATTGGGTCCTGCACTGTCAGCTCTAGACCATCACAATCCATTAAGTGGATTTGCTTTAATCAGTCCAATACAGCCCTGATACCAGTGCCAACAATGACAGGCCAACAGCACCTTCCTCAAACCCCCATCAGATCACCCTCATTTACTTCACATTGGAGGAGGTGCAGAGAGTTGGGGATGGCACCTTGTGAGGTCGGACAGAAATCAGATACTCCTGGAACTGCAGAGCTCGGGCCACGGCGGCTGAGACACAGAAGCTCACATTTCAGAGCGCAGGGCTTCTCCGCAGATTATGTGATGAAAACTCCCCAAAAAAGGATTAGATGTTAAAGTGTAGCTTGTTTATGTGGCCCTAGCTCATATTTCTGTAGAGTTGAAGATAACTTTTCAATCCTGTGATCTTAAGCGCCAAGTTCAACTCTTAGTCTTGCGGGTGTTACACTTGGTTAAAAGATGAGCGATTATTAAGAGGAATATGTGTATTCTTATTGATTGTGGCAGGAGTTAAACTGTTTATTTTCTTGGAATATATGCAGTGCAAAATTAGCATTTTCTTTTAAAGCAGCCAGATAGTTTAGAAGTACATTTGGGAGCACAGTGGTCCTATTGTGTTGGTGCTCTGAGTTGATATTTACCTAGGGGCCTGGTTTGTTGCCGGAGCCTTCACTCTGCCCTGTTAAAGAGCCTCACATTCATTTACTGAAACACAGTAACTGGATTCAAAGGTTGCAGGGATTATAATGGTAAGCGACCTCTGAGTGATGCTAGGCTCCATCCCATCATGTTAGAGGGAATAAGGAACCCTCGAATGATTAACTATTTATTGTTTTATTGATGTAGCATTTGACAAAACAAAAATGTTGAGCGAATAGGCTGGTTCTCTTCCCTGGTGAAGAGAAATGACTTAATAAAATTAAAAATATTTAAATGCTTTGATACAAGATAGTTGCTGATAAATCAAATAGGAAATGAATAGGTTTATATATATGTTGTGTTTTATTTATGGGATCTGGACATTGTTGGCAAGACCAGCAGTTATTGCCCGTCATTGATCACCTTGAGAAGGTGAAAGTGATGATAGATTATTGCATAGTACGGGAATTAAGGGTTTTGGGGAAAAGGCAGGTAGGTGGACCTGAGTCCATGGCCTAATCAACCATGATCTTATTGAATGGTGGAGCAGGCTCAACAGGCCAAATGGTTTAGTCCTGCTCCTAATTCTTATGTTCTTATGAACTGCCACCTTAAATAGCTGGAGTCTGTCTGGTAGAATTTTAAATCACATTATTCCAAATGATGTAATTCAATGTGGAACCATGGTTTTAAATCTAAACAAAAGAAACCAAGTCAGCATGAGGGATAGGTTGTCTGCAGCAAATGGGGAACTACCTGAAAGGGGATGACAGAATCACTGACTTCAATGTCATGAAATTTGTAGTTTTGCAGCAGCAGCAGAGCACAAAGACAGGAAATTACTATAAATTACAAAATAAATAAATAGTGCAAAAAAAAGGAATAAGGTGGTAGTGTTCATGGATTCATGGACCATTCAGAAATCTGATGGCAGAGGGGAAGAAGCTGTTCCTGAATCACTGAGTGTGGGTCTTCAGGCTCCTGTACCTCGTCCCCGATGGTAGTAATGAGAAGAGGGCATGTCCTCGGTGGTGAGGGTCCTCAGTGACGGATGCTGCCTTCTTGAGGCACTGTCCTCGATGATGGGGAGGGTTGTGACAACGGACAGGCAATGCCTGGCATTTAAAGATTACAACACATATACATACCATTAAGGCACAACAACATAGTAGGAAAGTAGTCCTAACCATTCATCACTGGAGAAATTAAAGATAATGTTGAATATAAGAAAAAGACTTACAAAGCTGCCAGGAAGAAAAATGGTACCTAAGGATTGGGAGTATTTCAGAATACAGCCAATAATTCCTGAGAGAAAAGGAAATAAACAAGAATCAAAACTGAAGGAGTTTCTGTAGGTTTGTAAACAGGAAAAGACTCACAAGGACATATGTAGGTCTGTGTGGGCAGCAACAGCAGAATATTATTGGGGACAAGGGAATGGCAGGGGAATTAAACAAATACGTGTGTCTTCTTCCATGAAACCAGACACAAAGATATTCCCAGAAATACTGGAAAGCCAAGGGCTACTGAAAATGATGAAGTAAAAGAAATAAGTGCATAGAAATGTTGCGAGAGAGCTTAATGAGCCTGAAAAATGATAAATCCCAAGAACAGGATGATTTACATCTGAAGTTTTGAAAGAGGTGTTGTGGAGATAGTGGATGCTCTGGAAATCATCTTCAAAATTGTAAAGATTTTGGAATAATTCTTGCAAATGGAGAGGCGGGTCTGTTCTCCCTGGGGCAGAGGAGGTTAAAAGGGGATATAATTGAGATGTATAAAATGATGAGAGGTAGATAAAAGTGGAGGACATAGATTTAAGGTGAGGGGGAAGAGATTCGGAGGGGACATGAGGGGGACCTTTGTCAGCCAGAGAGTGGTAGTACCTGGAACTCACTGCCTTAAGGGAGTGTTGAAGCAGACTTGCTGACAGCATTGTTAAAAGTGCTCAGATGAGCACTTGAATCACTTTGGCACAGAGGACTCTGGCCCAGGTGCTGGGAGATGGGAATAGTACAGAGGGGTGCCCACCATGGACGAGTTGGGCTGAATGGCCTGTTTCCATGATGCAAGATTCTAAGAAAAGAGGGGTGGTAAATGGGACCGACTACTTAAGGAAGGAGGGAAGAGAAAACAGGGATCTCCTGAATCATTAGCCTGACATCAGTAGAAGGGAAAGTGCTGGAATGTGTAATGAAGGATGTGATATCATGACCCTGAGAAAAAAAGATTCAGCAGACCAGTTTCTGGGATGCTGAGTGAAGGCAGATTGACCAAGCTAAGCCTCAATAAGATAAGATAAGATATCTTTACGTTAGACTATTGTTTATTGACTACAGCTCTGGCTTCAATACAATATTCCAAGCAAGCTTGTCACCAAACTCCGAGACCTAGGATTCAACACCTCCCTCTGTAACTGGATCCTTGACTTTAAAAAACAGACCGCAATTAGTGAGGATAGGCAGCAATACCTCCGGTACGATTATTCTCAACACTGGTGCCCCACAAGGCTGCGTCCTCAGCCCTCGACTCTACTCCCTATACACTCACGACTGTGTGGCCAGATTCTGCTCTAACTCCACCTACAAGTTTGCAGATGATACCACTGTTGTAGGCCGTATCTCAAACAGCGATAAGTCAGAGTACAGGAAGGAGATAGAGGGCTTAGTGGAATGGTGTCATAACAACAACCTTTCCCTCAATGTCAACAAAACTAAAGAGCTGGTCATTGGCTTCAGGAAAGGGGGCAGTGTACATGCATCTGTCTACATCAATGGTGCTGAGGTCGAGAGGGTTGACAGTTTCAAGTTCCTGGGAGTGAGCATCACCAACAACCTCTCCTGGTCAAATCACGTAGATGCCACAGCCAAGAAAGCTCACCAGCGCCTCTACTTCCTCAGGAGGCTAAAGAAATTTGGTTTGTCCCCTTTGACTCTCACCCTTTTACCGATGCACCACAGAAAGAATCCTATCTGGATGGATCACGGCTTGGTATGGCAACTGCTCTGCCCAAGACCGCAAGAAGCTACAGAGGGTTGTGGACACAGCCCAGCACATCACGGACACCAGCCTCTCCTCCTTGGACTCTTTACCTCTCGTTGTCTTGGTGTAGCAGCCAGCATAATCAAAGACCCCACCCACCCAGGACATTCTCTCTTCTCTCCTCTTCCATCGGGTAGAAGATACAGGAGCCTGAGGGCACGTACCACCAGATTTAAGGACAGCTTCTACCCCACTGTGATAAGACTATTGAATGGTTCCTTATACAGTGAGATGGACTATGACCTCACGATCTACCTTATTGTGACCTTGCACCTTATTGCACTGCACTTTCTCTGTAGCTGTGACACTTTACTCTGTACTGTTATTTTGTTTTTTTTACTTGTACTACATCCAATGCACTTTGTACTACCTCAATGCACTCTGTACTAACTCAATGTAATTGCACTGTGTAATGAATTGACCTGTACGATCGGTTTGTGAAGCAAGCTTTTCACCGTACCTCGGTACAAGTGACAATAATAAACCAATACCAATACCAATACCTTTACTAGTCACACGTACATCGAAACACACAGTGAAATACATCTTTTGCATAGAGTGTTCTGGGGGCAGTCCACAAGTGTCACCACGCTTCCAGCACCAACATAGCATGCCCACAACTTCCTAACCTGTACGTCTTTGGAATGCGGGAGGAAACCGGAGCACCCGGATGAAACCACTGCAGACACGGGGAGAACATACAAACTCCTTACAGACAGCATCCAGAATTGAACCCAGGTCGCTGGTGCTGTAATAGCGTTACACCAACCGCTACACTATTGTGCCTTGAGCATCTAGAGCTGGAAGAATGAAATGTGACCTCATTGAAGTGTACCCAATTCTTGAAGGGCTTGACAAGATAGAAGTGGAGATGATGTTTTCCCTGGTTAAGGAGTTCTAGAACTCACAATGAGGGGTTGGCCACTTAGAAGAGAAATGAGGAGAAACTTCTTCACTCAAAGGGTGGGTATATTTGGAGTTGTCTACCTGGAGGTCTGAGAAGGGTTAGTCACTGATTGCATTCATTAGATTTCCAGCTATTAAAGGAATCAAGGGAAATGGAGATAGGGCAGGAGGATGGCCACTGAAATAAAGGATCAACCATGATCCTGTTAAATGGTAGAGTTGGGCGAGGGAAGATTGGTCTATTCCTATCCTGACTTTGTATGTTCCTGTATGGGTTGTGCGTACTTCCATGGTGCTGTTAGATCAGGAGTTACAGAAATTAGACTGTGGTCCTTCTTGATGGTGGAAGGTGAAGGTTTGTCAAATGTTGTCAGAGTAGCCTTGGTAAGTAACTGCAGACATTTTATAGATAGTACTCAATTTAGCCACGGTGTGCCAGTTGTGGATGGAATAAATATTAAGGGTGGTGGCTGGGGTACCAGTCAAGTGGGCTGCTTTGTCCTGGGTAGTGTCAAGCTTCCTCAGTGCCATCATCCAGGCATGGAGAATATTCCATCACTCCCCTGACTTGTCTCTTGTAGAAAAACTTTGGGGTGCCTGGAGATGGGTTACATCACAGGATTAGCATTCCTTCACCTGCTTTTGTAGACATGTATTAATGTACCCAGTGAAACTTCTGGCCAATGCTGACCACCCCCATCCCTAGGATGTTGATGGTGGAGAATTCAGTGATGCTACTGGTATTCAATGTCAAGGGCAGATATTTAGACTCTCTTTTGTTGGAAATGATCATTGTCTAGCACTTGTTTGAACGAAAATAGTATGACAGGGTTAAAGGTTATAGGGAGAAGGTGGGAGAATGGGATTGAAAAAAATCAGCCACAATTGAATGGCGGAACAGACTTGATGGGCCGAATGGACTAATTCTGACTCAGAATCAGGTTTATTATCACTGACTTATACTGTATTACATGAAGTTTGTTGTTTTCCAGCGGCAGTACAGCGCAAAGACATAAAAGTTACTATAAATTACAAAATAAATAAATAGTGCAGAAAAAAGGAATAACGAGGTAGTGTTCATGGGTTTCATGGCCGTGCGGAAATCTGATGGCAGAGGGGAAGAAGCTGTTCCTAAAACACTGAGTGTGGGTCTTCAGGCTCCTGTACCTACTCCTTGATGGTAGTAGCAAAAAGAGGGCATGTCCTCAGTGATGGATGTCACCTTCGTGAGGCATTGCCTCTTGAAGATGTCCTCGATGATGGGGAGGGTTGTGGCCTGTGATGGAGCTGGCTGAGTCTACAACCCTCTGCAGCCTCTTGCAATCCTGTCCATAGCAGGCTGTCATGCAACCAGTTGGAATGCTCTCACCATACATCCATAGAAATCTGTAAGAATTTTTGGTGACATACTGAATCTCCTCAATGAAATAGAACTGTGCTCTTATATCTTATTGTTCTTATGGTCTGAAATTGCCACTTAATCAGATCGGGATGTTATTTATGCCTTGCTGCATGCGGGCGTGGGTGGATTGTTTTCTAGAGAGCTGAAGATGGAATTGAACATTGGGCAATCATCAGTAAATAAACTGACCTGATGGTGGTTATTGAAGAAGCAGCTAAACATAGTTGGGTCAAAGTCAAGAGGAACTCCTGTATTTGAAATTCAAAAAACTGTAGACATTGGAAATCTGAAATCAGGTTCTGATGAAGGGCCATTGACTTGATTCATTAACTCTGTTCTTCTCCTCACAGGTACTGAGTATTTCCAGCACTTCCTGTTTTATTTTGGAACTCCTCTTAGTTAATTTGGGATGAACTGATCGACCTTCCACTACCATCTTCTTTTGTGTAAGGTTATAACCAATTTTCCCCATGTTTCCATTTGTTTTTAGTTTTAATGTGGCTTTTTGATGCTTTAGTTTATCATGCCTCTGGAATTCATCTCTGTCTTTGGACCAAAACTGTAATGAGGTCTGGACCCACCTAGTCCTGGGTGAACACAAACTGAGCATTGGTCAACAGGATCTTGGTGAGAAAGCCCAACATATTGATGCAATCATGAGGAAGGCATGCCAGCGGGCATACTACATTCAGAGTTTGAGGAGATTTGATATGTCACCAAAGACTCTTGCAAATTTCTACAGATGTACGGTGGAGACCATTCTGACTGGTTGCATCACCGCCTGGTATGGAGGTTCCAATGTGCAGGATCAAAAGAGGCTGCAGAGGGTTGTAGACTCAGCCAGCTCCATCACGGGCACAACCCTCCCTACCATCAAGGACATCTTCAAGAGGTGGTGCCTCAAGTAGGTGGCATCCGTCATTAAGGACCCTCACCATCCAGGACATGCCCTCTTCATGCTACTGGGGAGGAGGTACAGGAGCCTGAAGACACACATTCAACGTTTTAGGAACAGCTTCTTCCCCGCTGCTGCAAAACAACAAATTTCATGATGTGTCAGTGATAATTAACCTGATTCTGATTCTGAAGTGCTGCTTGTTAACATCATTGATTGGTTGCACCTTCCATTGCTTTGCCATTGTTTGAGAGTAGACTGATGGACTGTGATCAGTCAAATTAGTTTTACCTACTTTCTGTAGGCAGGAGATACCTGGGTGGTTGTCAGGTAGATGTAATTATATGAAGGGGAATGTCTGGAGGTGTGACTGTTTCTGGGATGGAGCCACAGCACTACAGGTAGGATGTTGTCTGTTCCAGTAGTCTTTGTTGTGTTCAGTGCTCTGGGCTCCTTCTGAATATCATATGATGGGAACTGACCTGGTTTAAGCCTGGCTTCAGTGGTAGCTGGGCCCTCAAAGACGCCAACACTCATTCTTCACTGCCGGCAGAAGGTTCCACACCCTAGGTCCGCCATCCCCGAGGGGAAGGATGTTGTTGGAACCTCCTCTCCTTTCAACTGTTTGATTATTCTTCATCAATGATAACAGGATGTGGCAGGACTAGAGAAAAGAAAAGGAATGAGACAGGAACATTCCAAGGGAGGACCCACGTTAACTAAAACTGGACAGATAGCACCAAACTTAAAGAAAATGCATAAAATGCAGAGAGGTGGTGGAGTGACTATCAGTCAAAGATTGTAGTCCCAGGATGTTCTCCCACTGGAGAACCCAGAGTCATCCCCATTTTGGTCTGCGCGATCTCTCTACTGAGCGCGGTGAGAGGGGCTTTGGGGGGAATTCATGGCACATTCTTCAGCCAGCGAGCTATCAGAAGGTGGAATTCGGTGAACTGCCGAGATGGCTTCAGGGGAAGCCAGGTGATGGGGTGGGGCAGCACAACCGCACCAAATGACCTCTTCCTGTGCCCTAACTTCGCAGGTTGCCGCATTCAAGCTCCGAGACCGCTGCCAACGTCAATGATTTAGATCTCAGAGAAATCTCGCTTCGCGATTCTCGCTTTTCATTCAAATGTTCAATAATCGGCTCTTTTTTTAATACAGGCTGTGGATTGAAATAGTTTCTGCCGTCTGTGATGAGAGCGAACGCTGATAGCTGTGATTACATTCTCTCCGCTCAGCTTCCTGCCTTTTAGCGGCGCAAGGTGAATTCAGCCTCGGCGCTCGATGGGGGAGGGGGGAAATCTTCGTCATGACTCTACTGAAAGGTTTGGAGCCGTGGGAGGGGGCGGGAGAAGCGAACGGTGACAACATCCCATCCTTGTGTACACACAAGTAACCAGAGCCAGTAATTTAGGGGTTAAGCAAGCGAGGAGGTGAAGTTTCATTCTTCTGGCAAGACCTGAAGTAACTGTCAGAATAGAACCTTTCCCATGAAAATGCTGGGTATTATGTATCTGGTTCCCAGAGATGGACAGACTCCCTTTGAAAACCCCGGAGAACCCGGTAATTCAAATAAGTTGCACTTAATCATTTAATGAGTGTTACTAAATGATACACATCTTTGATGATTGTGAATAAATCTTTGTGTTTTGGCTAAGCTTCCACTGGGAGCGGTGCCAGGAACTGACCAAAAACTGTATGGCAACACTTTGATAGCAGAACACTTCTTCAGCCATGAATGCTGCTTTGTTCGGTCAATTCAAAGAGTGCCACCTGTTGAAATTAAAACGGACTAAAAGGATCCGGAATTGGTGCCATAGATGAAACAAAAGATCCAGCTGTCAGTGCCTAGGGTTCAGTGCGGGCCTGGCGGATAAACCTCCCGCTGCGGGCAAAGTTACCTGCGAACGATAGCGAAGCGCTTTACCAGTGAGGCGGCAATCCGGCGCTATCCCAGATCACTCCACGTGTGGCGGGGCTGCCCTCCCTGGCAAAGTCTTTGAGTCACATTGCCTTTGTAACGCAACGAACTCATTAAGTATTTTGTGAAGAGCATTGGGAGTCCTTTCTAAACACTGATTCCTTTATTTGCAAAATGTCACGATGTTTATCAGTCACTTCCAAAGACAAAGGGAATGGATGGGACCAGCTCCAATTTCAGGCGCTGGTTTAACTGGTGAGATTAAAGATATGAACTGGATTAATTTTCCTTTGTTTTATCACAACAGGAGCGGAGTTGTGGGTGTACAAAAAATAGGACAATGTTGCGAGAAGGGCCAATGGCCTCGGTCTCGGGCCGGCGCTTGTCAACGGACCCCCTGACAGAAATACCTGGTGGGACCGCGGAATGTTGCTGGGCTCGGAGTCAGTCAGCTATTGAAACATCGCATAGAAAATGGGAGCAGTTTATGTCTGGTATTTTGTGTGGCTGTCGTTCCTCCGTGACTCCAGGGCGGGTAGGAACCGACACTGTCAGCTTTGTGCACGCATTGCCCGCAGATTCCTACCCAGACTTTCAGAGTTTCCACCTAATTTCCACTTCAGCTATGAGGGAAAGGTTGAACCTTCACAAAGGGTTCAGTGACATGTTGCGTTTTGCGTACATTGGTAGCGCCCCGAATGAAAGAGCGCTGGTCCCTGGTAATGGGGACGGCAAATCTCTCAAATTCACCCTCACCCACGAGCCTCGCTGCATTCGTGGGATTCTGTGGCAGTTGTTTGGAATGAGATGGGCTGCCTTGGATGATCTGCAGTGGTAAATTGGAGTTGTTCGGGATGGGTGTCCAGAAGGTCAGGAAGGTGCTGGGGATTCTAAGCTCTAAAGAGGCTGAGAAACAGAAGCCGTTTCTTCAGGCAGATGTGGAAACCAAGCATTTTCTTCAGGTACATTGAGGTTGGTGGGGGGGGGGGGGCTGTAACCATAGTTAAATTATATCTAGAAAAGGGAAGTGAATTCTATTTACAACAAAATTACATCTGGTATCTGATTTGATGGAGCTCTGTTATTTCTCTCTCTTCACTAGTGAGGACGTCATCAGCAAAATGAATAACCCTAATGGATTTGTCAGTTGAAAATGATATGCTGAGGCGTACGGAGCTGACCTGTTCACATGCAAAAACTGGATAGCGTCTGACAGGACTTGGCATGACATAGCAAGGCACTTACTATGAGAACTTGACAACGCAATTGCTGCCATAAGTAGCAATCACCACTGCAGGCTCTAAATAAATTGCAAATTGTAGTTTAGGGGGAAAACGAGGGCTCTTCCCAAAACTTCTGCATGTCCTATCCGATTTTGGAACTTCACATTGTGAAAGGAATGAAGTGGTATGATTCCAAACCCTTTAGAAAATTCAAGTTAAGTCTATTGTTCACTGTGGGACTATCCACTGACTGATTGCTAATGCTAATTTATGTAAATATGTTGTACAGAAAAAAAATTGTCTTTTTGCCAGCTCTCTCATTAATCGGTAAACAGTGTATCCTTGGTAATTGCATTCCATATTTGCTAAACAAAAATTGTGTAATTAAAATGGATAATTATTTTACAGAGGGGCATATCCTGAACTGTGTCCTCAGTGGAGATGCGAGGCTGACTATTGTTACTTAGAATACAACTCTTAATAATGTTCGACATAAATTAAACGGGAAACTACTGTTAATATGAAAATACAAAAATAAAGAGCTGACACAGAAAACTCGGCCGGTGAATCTGGAATTAAAAACTGCATCGCCGAATACATGATGAGACGGAACTGGGTCAGCAAGTTGGAGGTTTTAAAACTCGTTGAAGAGCAGGAATAGGCAATGTGCTGTTAATGCAAGCAGAACTAGATCTCACAAATTAATTACGCCCAGTCTAAATTATCATCATTGCCTCATATGTGCAAATTATTTGGAGACAGAATGAACTATTTCATCTTTGGAAAATAAACATATTTAAGTTTTGAATACAATTTAAACTTTGACAGAAACTCACCTACGGAATATTGGGAACGGCGTAGATAAACAGAATTTTAACCAGTACCCGGTTTTTATTTTGTGTTTGAAGACGTGTAGTTCCTAAACAAACAAACCATCTTTAAAGTTTACAGTTCACTGAAGTAACCGAAAGACATTGGCGCTACTTAATTAGCAGAAGGGAGAGAAGGGACGGTTAGTGTGTTCAGTAGATCAGTTGGTACGGATTTATCCCAACTCCTCACACGCCATCACTGCTCGGGTATTTATGTCATCTTGAAGTCCCTAACAAATTAAACAACACACACGAAATTAAATTAAATTAAAATTAAAACCATCTCAACTCGGAGGTCGATGAGGAATAGTCATGAATTCCAGGAAAATCAAGCAGGTTTTGTGTTTTTATTTGGGGAAGGTGAGCAGATATTGACGCTGGCGGATTTGCTACACAATTTATTTCCGATCAACGTTTTGAACTAAATTTGAGTTTGACCCAATAACTTTAACTGTTCAAACGTTTCTGAGTCGATTCTTGGTTACTTCCCGAGGGCGCCGGACAACGATCATGTTTGTTTTGGGGCACTGTAATCCATCTACGACCGTTTGTCTGGTTTGGTCACAGTCGTCCCGCTCGCTGCGTGTTCGAGGTGGGGACACTCTGTTATCGCTTCTTCCAAACCAGGCCACCATCCGAATTTCCACTTTCTTTAGTACTTTAGTTCAGATTCTGTAACTCCCAGTTCGAGCCCAGTCCTCATCCATTACTTTTTACTACAAGCTAAATCACATCTTTTATTTTTAGCCGACCATTGTGTTCAACCATCTGATCTGTGGTCTTTTTGTTGCACTTTCGGACCAAGACCCGACAGTCATTATTTTCTCTTTTATCGTCTGCTGTCTTCCTTTGATTAGACCAGTCAGCCTTGACATTATGTTTCCGAGAGATGCTATCCATTACGCTGTCAGCAGGACAAGCTGCAAAACCCTGGCTGAGTGTCTGCAGAAGGTGAGACATGAAATCATCAGCCATCGAAAGCTAATTACCCTGGGATGAAGTTAATTAAATACTTGTTAGTAGCAGCGGGCACAGAAGGCTAATTAAAGTTGTCTAATAATGGCACACTGACATATGAAATACCTACAAGGTCTAAATAAATTTGAACGGGGCAGATTACAGTCCTCTATCTGGATGGAGAGAGTCAATTTATTGACAAGGCAGCTCATATTCCTGCCACAAAAGGTTCTTTTCGTGGCGTTCTATTTCACTGACAAACTAATTTCAAGTCCTTAGATAAAATACCCGAAGTAATTGATTAGAAACAATCCAGTAATTAAACCAATATATCAATTTGTAACAAGATTGTTATCCTCTGGCTGTCCCGGACATAAATGAGCCACTCTGTGTAATGGGGAAAGATTTGGGAAAGACATTCTGAATCCTATCCATTTCGGAACATCAGTAATATAATATTTGAACCCTACACTCTGACTAAATATATAGAAATATAATTGAAATAATTCAATTAAACGTAAATGGCGCTGATTATAATAATTACAGAACGTAAGGACGAATGTGCGTAATTGCCCTACTAGATGTATGAATGACTAACTAATAATCACACTGAATATAGAATATATTATAATACAATTAAATATGAAAATGCATGTTTGTAATAATCTGATTATAAGTATCATTGGTTGCAATAATCAAATTAAATTTGAGGGTCTTTAATTAAACATTCCCATTAAATATTAAAATATGTGCTGATAATTATCCAATTAAATATCTTTGGTTATATTAATCCGATTTACTATGGAATGTATAATTGTTAGAATCCAGCTAAACGTCAGTATCCTTTCTGTTAATAGTCCCATTAAATATGAATATTTGCACGTAATTAATATTTGATTCTGTTAATCTTAATTCTGATGTGCTATTGGTGTAATATTAAATACCTGAATGTACGATTTTTATCTACTTAATTGACTTAATATATCAATTTAAGACGCTTGCATTTCCAGGAAGCAACTGTGTCTACAATAATTAGACGAAGTATATAGGGTTGATTTTCCTTGTTAAGTTGCCTTGATTTCTCTCCAAGCAATCACCGGAAATTGATCAAGGAAGCGCAAAAGAGCGCGGAATTTCAAATAGAAATGACATCAACGTAAATCCAGTTTTCATCATCTATTGCACAATTAAAAAAACACTGGCAGTAGTCACATCCACTAAACTGGCGAATTAATCAGTCTGTGAGTTTGAGTCCACGGAAGAACATAACAAAGAGAAGCAGTAATAGGCCATTCGGTCCCTTGCGCCTATTCTGCCAATTAATAACATCATGGCTGATCCTTTACCTTGCCCTAACCTCATATTCCTTGATTCCCTCAATCTGTCTAAAGTGAACATTTCGACGGCCACGCTTAGTCTTTCTGCCACTGCACGCGAGTGTCTCTGCAAACAGTGTAAACACCTCTTGGACCGAGTACTCAGGAATGTCTGTGGAGGAAAGATTGAGGTCATGCCGATGTAATGAAAATCTTGTAAGCAAATGGAATGATATGTCTACCATGAATGTTCTGTATTATATATTTCCAAATGTTATGAATAAATTATATTTTGGGGAAATTTGTGAACCGCTGAAAGGATTCATTGATGGATTAACATTCCGCCGAATCATGACGTAAAATTTTTTCCACTATTATTTCAATCTTTATATCAGCTGATAGGAGGGTTACATTTTTATTGCAGGAGGGTTTTATGAGCTCACGTGATGTAACATATTGGGGAGTCCACCAGCGCCCAACAAACTGGAACCCAGAGGTATGACCTCAGTCGTTTGGTCTGTTTAGAGCAGCGTTTGATTACTGCATCTTCAGAGGCACGAGTATCAGGTAGGGAATTCGAAAGTTTGGAAGTTGCGCTATGAAGGAATATGCAAAAACAAAATGTCCGAGTTGGAATGGTGTGTGTCTCTCAGAAGGGGAGGAATCTTGTGCTTGAGGTGTTGTCCATGACTTTGCAGCTTTAGTCTTTACCGATAACCTTCGGGGACTCGTGAAACAATTGCGCATTTCTGTATCATATCCCGCACACTTCATAGAATCACAGTATTGTTGCAGCACAGAAAGAGGCCATACAGCCCACTGAATTTATGCCGGTTCCTAAGACAGCGATCCTATTAGTTCCATTCCCCTGATCTTTCCTCGTAGCAATGCACATTATTCTCTTCTGACATGTTAAGGCTCCGATTGATTCTGCTTCCACCACCCATTTAAGCAGCGAATTCCAAAACTTAACCACGTGCTGTGTAAAACATTCTTCACATCTATGGCCCCTGGCTCTTGAATTATCCACAAATCTAAACGGTTCATGATCTCGTACGTTATGATTAAAGCCTTTTCTCCTAAGAAAGAACAGTCCCTTATTCCCTTATTCCTTGTCTTCCTTTATTCCTGTGGCTCCCTTCCCCCGCGTTGATGACCTGTCCATCTCCTCTCCTCCCCTCCCCCATCCTTTATTCCATAGTCCACTGCCCTCTCCTACCGGACTCCTTCTTCTTCATCGCTTTGCCTCTATCACCTCTCAGCTTATTACATCTCCCCCGCCCCACCTACCTTCCCCCTCTCACAGTGAACTTGCCTGTCACCTGAACTCACCTATCACCTGCCTGCGTGTGCTCCTTCGCCTCCCCCACCTTCTTATTTCCGGCTTCTGCCCTCTTCCTTTCTAGTCCTGATGAAGGGTCTCGGCCGGAAACGTCGACTGTTTATTTCCCTCCGTAGATGCTGCCTGACCTGCTGAGTTCCTCAAGCACTTTTTGTGTATTGCAACAATCCCAGCTTCTATGGTCTAACCTTAAAACTGAAATCCCTCAGCACTGGAAACGTTTTCATAAATATTTCCAGTGTCTTCTCTGGGGCCTTCACATCCTTCCTAAAGTTAGGTGTCCAGACACTAGTTGTGGCCTCAGTATGTTATTCATTTAACATAACCTCCACGTTTGTGTATCTCCAGATCTCAAATGCTTTATTAACCACTGTCTCACATACGCTGCTACTTTCCAGGATTTATGCACATGCTGCACTTTTTCTGTAGCTATTACACTTTATTCTGTACTCTGTTATTGCTTAACCTTATTTTACCTCAATGTACTGTGTAATGAAGTGATCTGTATGGATGGTATGCAAAGCAAGTTTTTCACTGTACCTCGGTACACATGATAATGAACCAACTCACCAATTTACATGTACACATGTCCTTCGGTTCCCTTCACAAGTATGCCATTTAATTTATACTGTCTTCCCTTAATCTTTCTGATAAAGTGTATTGCTTTATAGTGTTCAGCATTAAATTTCAGTTGCCACTTACTTGCCCATTCGACTAGCTGATTTTTGAAGTGACCTGCTATTCTGCACGTTTCTTTACCCACAGTATGTAGGTGGCGGAGTGTTTGGATATTGCGTCCAGTGATAGAGGTATTGATTAAATGGCTGGCTGTAAGCTGGATAGTGTCAGTGTTCTTGAGTGTTGTTGTGAATGTTCACAGCCAGATAAGTGATGAATGCTTCACTGCACTCTTGACTTTTACTTTGAGGAAAGGGTTTAGATATCGGCAATTAAGTCACTTGTGGTAGAATACATACTAATTAACATGTTCCTGTCATTATTGGATTGATATAGCTGGTCTAGTTTGGTTTAAAGGTAGAATTCTAATATGAATTATGAACAAGAATTAGGAGCTGGATTAGGCCACTTAGCTTCAAACTGTTCCATCATTTAATGAGATCATGGATAATCTGATTGTAACCTCGACTGTACCTGTGGTAACGTTTCATCCAATAGCTTATTAAAAATCCATCCACTCTCCCTTCAGAATATTGAAAGACTCTGTTCCCACTGCTTTTTGAGACAGAATTCCAAAGACCTACAACCCCATGAGAGAAACATATTCACAATATTTCTCAAATGGGTAACCTCTTATCTTTAAACAGTGATCCCCCTAGTTCTGGAGTCTCCCATTAAAGGAAACTTTCTCTCACCATCACACTGTCAAACTGTCAAGACCACATCCCCCTCCCCGCCTCCCAGGATCTTATATGTTCCAATCAACACATTACATGCTTCAGTTGTCCTATTGATGATTTCAGGAATCTTTTTGCCATTATAATTTAATGGGGTTATATGGATACCCGTGGTCAATAATTGAACAAATGTTGTACCAGGTCTGACACAAACTAGAAACATGTAAGATCAGGCAAGGCTAGAGGTGCTGAAAATGTCAGGCAATGTCTATCGGGGGAGGGGGGACCTCGTGGTAGGGAGTCTGTTGACTTGGGGCACTAGTTCTGATTCTCTGTTCCTTACGCTGCCTGGCCCACTGAGTGTTTCCAGCACTTTCTGTTTTTGTTTCAGATTTCCAGCACTTTTTGCTTTTCAGTCCTTGGCCACTTCTGATACAGCGCAGTTTTTTCCCCTCTGCAGATGCTGTCTGACCTGCCGAGTTTTCTCGACAATATATTTTGTTTCAGATTCCCAGTAACTGTTGTGTTTGTATCACAGTTCCAGCAGTTTCTCTCTCCCTCTCTCCGCTTTTCTCCCTCCAGATATTTGGACCAAAGAGATTAGCTGTCATCAACCATCCTTCACCAGTACCACCTGTTCTCTCCAACACTCACACTTCTCTCCGTCTCTAAATGTTCCCAGTTCTGGTGGAAGGTCACTAACCTGAAATAGTATCTGTTTCTCTCTCCACAGACAGCCTGGTGTGCTGATTATTTTCTGATTTTATTTAGAACTGTGATAACCTGGCTCTCTCTAAGTCAGCGAACGATAAACAGGAGTCACTTTATGAATGGATGGAGGATGCGCTTATTTAGATCACTTGCAACAGGAAGTACCAGAGCAGTGATCCGGAAATGGGTTGGTCGGCCCGTTTAACCCCACATTACAAGCACCAAAGCCATTAGTGTGCAACCCCATGGGGAACAGGCTTTAAAATCGGTTTGACGCGGTGAAATACTTATTGACAGAATCCTCTGCCCACCAAGAACACGGAGATCGGCCCAACGTCAGCACTGGTGTGTCAAGGGTTAAACTCGCCTCTCCTTCGTTCATTCTCATTTCATTTTTATTTTTTAAAGAATACAAGAAAATGATGTAAAAATCGATCGCTTCCATACGTTAACATCCAATCGACAATTCCACCAGTCTTGGTCAAACACTGTCAGGGATCTCGTGTGGTTACAGTTTGGAATGACTGGGGGAAGCGGGAGTGCTGCTGCTGGGATCTCTCTGATTCGAACTGTTTACTTTGGACAGTAACGCAGAGCTTGTTGGTTTCCCCGACACTGCACTGCAATTGATCCGTTCTAAGTGCAGTTACTGTTGGAAGGTCACGCAACAGGACAGGAAAACGTTGCACTGCGAGATGCTACAAAACAGTTTAGATCGATCGCAGTAAAGGAAGTTTCGGGACCATGTTGTGTGATGATGGTAGTGGGGGGGGGGGGCGGTCATTTCAGGGGCAAAAATTCCTGCTCGTTAATTTCGGGGGGAGGGGGGGGATCGTCACCCTGTACGCACTGGGAACACCTCCTTCTTCGAAAACGTTTCCTGATGTCTCCAGGATTCCCAAGATCCCGGGCGAGCCATTGCGTCTGATCATGGATTGGGGTGGGGGGCCGGTCCAACAGTTCCAGCCGGTGCATCGGAACCAAACTTGCGACGTTCCGAATGTATGTAATTATATTGGTATACAGCTGCAGGAAGGGCTCTGGTTGCCTTGGAGAATGGAGCGTTGTGCCTGGTGATTTGTTCCCGGGTGAGGTATATAGCCCCTGAGTAAAGCGAGCGGCATCACAAGACAGAGCTTCAAAGATGTCTGTGCTTCTGCTTCTGCTTCTGCCGCCTCCTCCGAAAGACCTTTCACACATTAACCCACAGTTGTCTCGCTTCCGAGTGAGCCATGTATGTGAATGTCAGTGTCTCAATGTCAATGTCAGTGTACTTGGGGCGTGGGGCTCTCAGTATGATTATCTACTTGGTTCTCTCCCTTCACATCGACCATATACACCAGGATGTCATCAGCATTGTTTACGGTATAGACCCAGTGAGGTCATAGAGTTGTAGAGTCATACAGCGCAGAAACAGGCCCTTCGGCCCACAGTGTCCACACCCACCCATCATACCATTTACCAGCATTTACTGCATTGCCTTCTATGCCTTGGATTTTCATACCAGATATTTCTTAATTGAATGTGACAGTTTCTGCTTCCACCAGCACTCAGACAGTGAGTTCCAGATTCCAACCAAGTTCTTCCTTAGACCCCCTCTAAACCTCTTACTTTTACCCTAAACGTGTACCCTCCAGTTTTAGAGCATCTGCTCTGGGGGTAAGTTTCTACTATCTATCCTCATAACAAGTCCTCCCTCAATCTGCTCTGCTCCAAGGAAAACAAACCCCGTTTATTCAGTCTCTCCATCCTCCGCACCTTCTCCAGTAAAATCACGTCCTTCCTATAGTGTAGCGACCAGAAAATAGTCCGGCTGTGGCCTAACCAATGTTTTATAAACATATCTTTATTAGTCAAATGTACATCGAAACACACAGTGAAATACATTTTGCGTAGGGTGTTCTGGGGGCAGCCCGCAAGTGTCGCCACGCTTCCGGCGCCAACATAGCATACCCACAACTTCCTAACCCGTACGTCTTTGGAATGTAGGAGGAAACCGGAGCACCCGGGTCGCTGGTGCTGTAATAACGTCACTCTAATCGCAACACACAACTTCCTTGCTCTTGCATTCATTAGCCAGGGCAAAGAATACAAGTATCCTGTATACCATTTTCACCTTCTTATCCACCTATGCTGCAATCTTCAGGGATCCTTAGACTTGTAACCAGGATTCTTCTGCTGGTCATCACTCTCTAGACCCTACTCTTCATTCCCTTATTGGTTGTCCCAACGTGCATCACCCCACATTTATCAGCGTTAATTTTTATCTGCCTTTGCTCTGCCCGTCTTAGCAACTGATCAACATTATCTGTACCTACAACTATCCTCACTATCAACAACTACTCCAATTTTTGTGTCATTTGCAAATTTAGTAATCATACCTCCTACATTCATAACCAAATCGTTAATGTACATGACTAACAGCAAGGATCTCAACACCGATTCTTGTGGTAATGATGGTGGCAATGACGGGATTTATTATACATCTCTGATTGCCTCAATAAATTCCCCAGTTGCTGGGATGGGTTTCACTCAAGACTCTGTGTAAATGGTCTCTGTATGCT
This sequence comes from Pristis pectinata, assembly GCF_009764475.1. Taxonomy (NCBI): domain Eukaryota; kingdom Metazoa; phylum Chordata; class Chondrichthyes; order Rhinopristiformes; family Pristidae; genus Pristis; species Pristis pectinata. The sequence goes on from NC_067415.1 coordinate 87,812,542, forward strand.
GGTTCAACAGCTGAACCGCTGTGTTCCGATTCCTCTCCCAGACATGTTCTGTATCCCCCAGTGTGTGTAACTTCCTGCTGATTTCCCACCTCTGCTCTCATTACTACTCTGTGATTGAACAGCAGTTGCCGCTTCCCGGATCATCGCGAAAGGTATCTCGAGCACGCCCCTCGACTTCTAAATTAGTGACAGTTACAAGGATGTTTCCGTGGATAGGTCCGCATCTTGGGTCTGAACTTGGGCGGGTGCTCGAACCGAGGGGCACAGCCATTGCCGAGTCATTGCTGTCTGTATATCAGAAATTCTTACACTGTGAGTAAATTTTATCGTTTAAAAAGTAAAACATAACCAAGTCACATTTTCACAGGAAGATTTTAAAGAATTAAACATTCGATTAATAGCTGGCCTTAGTCATTTCCTGTACTTAAGCGGGAAATCCTATCCTAACTTTCCCATCGGCCTCCTGAATCCATGACGACCACTCGCCTATTCCTGAATCCATGATCACCATCACCTCCTCCTGAATCCATGATCACCACTCACCTGCTCCTGAATCCATGATCACCACTCGTATATCTCTACTCGCCACACGGAATAATTTTTTTCTAATCTTCTTGAAAACCCCTCTCGGGTCACGCCATGTCCTTCTCTGTTGCAAGAAAAGTCCCAAAGTTCCCATTTCCTTCCTGTAATTGAAGCGCCCTATTTCATGCAACGCAAAGACCTTGTGGTCTTATAAAAGTAAAATCGTTGAATTTTTATTTAATTTCCCCACCTACCTTGGCAGCAAACCCAAATAAATAAAGAACCCCGCCTGAAATTCACCATCAGTTCCTGCTCCTAGGAAATGGTCAGTTGTTTGGACCCCCCCAACCCCCCCCCCCCCCCCCCCCCCCCCCCCCCCCACCCACCCACCCCACCACCACCACCACCCGGCACTTACATGTAACAGGCTGTGCGTGAGGCATCACTGTTCGCTCTGTTTCTCCCCTAGTACTGGCCTCAGGGAACAGAAGGCCGGTGTCGTGTCCCCAAACCAGCAGAGCGGAGCCAAGGCTCGAGGCGTTGGAACATTTTCACAGCTTTAAAGACAGAGTGTCGTTGATTTTCCAGTCTTTTCTCCATTACTAGACAATGTGCAGAACAAAGATTGTTTTCATGAATGGACTTATTCTGTGTTTAGAGAAGGAAGCCTAGCATATGGTTCAGTCAAGATGGCAAGGCTAGAGAACAGTCGATGATATTTCTGCAGCTGCCCCATGGAACCCACTTGACTGAGTTCACAATCCTCGGCGAACCAACCTCGCCAACACTCAGAGGCCCGGGCTTCCCGCAATGCCCAATCCTTCGCAGAAGCTTTTGGGAAACTTGGCATCTGCTGGTCAAAGTTCGCAATGTTTTTTTACAAGTAGACGCTTCCAGGCAACAGTCACGTCATTCAGTTCAGGCAGGTGGCAAGAACTTTTATCAAAGCATGATGAATAGAGTGAGGAGTCAACTTTTAATCAGCAAGCAGCGTTTTCCTATTGGCTGCAGTCTTGTGAAATGGCGGGCCTTATTGGAGAATCTCCCTTGGTTTCCTGAGCCACCAGAGCCAGCTGTCAGCGGCTCTGCTGCCGGTCTGCATGGCCAACTGGGGTGTTTTGCAAACTAATGTGTATTACTCAGGAAGCTATCGCTACTCCGCCTTGGATGAACCAGCACATAATGTTGTATGATTGACCAGAGAGCAGCGGTAGCTGAAATAGGTCTAGTGTCCGCCGGTAAAACTATGATTATCATTCTGTTACAGAGAGGGAAATAAAGGGCATTGGGAATCAGAATCCAAAAGCCCCGCTAACTGCTCCCACTGAGAACTTCCCACGGTCCCTATTATTTCAAGGAGCTAATGAATATTCCTGGTTTATTTTGAGTGGAGACCATGGTTGAATGGGAGGCGATTCTAATTGGCAACAGTTCGGCTGAGAGGTAATGTTTGCCTTTTTTTCAGTCAGTTTCTTTTCCCAGGTAAAGAGAACCAGTTTACCTTCACAATTTAAAAGACCAAAGGGCAAAGCGATTTCCTTCAGAAACTTGCCTGTTAACAATGATGTGAATCTGGTCTGAACTGCTTACGCCTTCTATTCACTGACCATTTGCTGCACCGTGATGGGAGTGTCGCTGCTACTGCCATGTGTTTGTATGAATCTGCCATTGTTTGCTCCAATTATTCCACATCAACAGACGGTGTCAGTCATAAGTCACCAATATGCTGATGAAGCTCATGTCTTCTGGATAAGTGAATGTCACTTCTAGTGCTGACGGGCGTTTAGTCAGTGTGCAGAAAGTGCTGATTGCCTGAAAATGCTGTGCGCTGCCCCTGATGTAGGCCGCTCTCTGCCATTGTGGAATCATTCCAGGCCACCTGATTTCAATGGTGTCAGAAAAGCGAAAGCAATTCCCTGAGTAATGACATGTTGCGCACATCCCATCCTCGGGGAGCTCGCGCCACCAAGTTCTGGTGGCTTCACCACTCTTCTTTAATCTTCATTTCACCAGCGCGCCCAGTCAACTGCGCTAATAGATGTAAACGTATTGGCGGGGCAGGGTAAAGATCACAATAATAAGCTGTCAGCTTGTCAATGTTTGGTATCGCGAAAATATCCCAAATCTCTTCTACAGAAATAAAAAAAGCATTTCGATAAACTCTTCAATGTTTGGCTTCCGATATTTCAGTTCAATCTTCTGAATACATTTTTAGTGCAACGTTTTGGAACGTTCAATACAACAACTAAAGAGGTTTAATCTTACATAGCACCCAGGGCGGATATTTAAATCACGCAATACCGTGGAACAGAAAGAAGGCGCCCGTTCTCCGTGCCAGTTCTGGTCCAATGTTCAGCAAACTGTGTTTAATGTTTGTTTTAGCAGATGGTATAAAACAGGCCGTATCGGGTTGGCGGCGGTTGTACACTTGTCCAGGTTTTCTTTTATACTGAAGTCAGCCAAAGGCAACCAATGTGACATTGCCCTCCCCGGTCAATCTCTGCCCATTCCCCATCGCTACGCTGCGATCATATTTTATACCTGATCCCTTCTCTAGAACATCAGTGAGAAGCGGGCTGTTGGAAGCTGGCTTCCGGCGTCCACACGGGAGATGCAATCTGCCATCCTCGCCAACCTGTCATTCACTGGCCTCTACCTGCAGCTGGTGAAACGTGGACATCAGATTCCATTCTGACTCACAATGGTCATACCCCGAGGACAGGTAGTCCCCTGGAATGTGTTGTTCCCTGCTCCCTCGCTGCTACTTAAGCAGCGTTAACCTTCAAATTCGACACGGACGTGAGTGATCTAGCCTGCCGGCACGTTATGAATGGAGTTTAAGAACCCGCACCTCGGCATTATCATTGGCTTTCTCAAAGGTGACCCGTGCCGTTTGCATTTAGCGACCTTCATTGGAAGTTCCCATTGGGGTGTGAAACAAGTTGCACCTAAATCACACCATAAATCTCATTCATTGCGCAAGTCAGAGCATAGATCAACAGCCCCTCTCCCCCCTTCCCCCAGCTTAATTTTTGTCATGGACACAGAACAGAATCAACACCTTTAATTGAAGTATGATCAAAGCAGCAGCACATGATCTTCTCCATTCTCACGGGGACCTAATCAGCGTCCAGTTTCCCCACCATCACCACCCCAGTGTCCTCACAGATCACAGTTTTCTGGTTCCTTGGAGATGGATGGTTGAACTTCTTGAATTATGTCCCAATTATGGTGTAGCCTGAAAAAATACCATCAGCAGGTCTGAGTTTCTCCAGCATCTTGTTGTTTTTTCATCTAGATTCCAGCATCTGCAGTCCCTTGTTTCTCTAGTATTACCACCAGAAAATATCAACTAATCAGATCACGGATGGTCCATAAGGGGTAAAGACATGCCACATTGATTCCTTAATGGAGGTGTTCCTGGATGAAAACATATTTGCCGTGATATTTTAGTAGTTTAGGGAAAATAATCGAGATCCCAATGGATCATAATTTATGCATGTCAGGCTTATGGAAATATTTAGTGCCACATGGTCAAAGTTTGGCAGTGACAAACAGGAGTTACTCAAGGCATAGTCCAATCTAGCAAGGAAAGGGCAAAGTCCTGGATATCACTGTGTGGAAAGCCATCAAACAAATCATTCGAATCAAAGTTGAATACGGATACTAGTGAGGAAACCATCGTTGACAGTGACTTAATTAATCCACAGAAAATTAGGAAGCATGAAGATTGCACTTCTTGACCTCCACTTTAAGGTTAGCCTAATTTTTAAAAATATTTTAATCTGAGATACTCAGTGCCAAACGCCCTGGCATCATTTGAGCTGGAATGTAGAGAAACCAGGGGTTGAACAAAGTCCTTACCACTGACTCTTCACACATGGAACTCTGGTCAGGAAATCACTGCCTTGCAGCTTCAATGGTGACTAGGCTGACTGAATTTGACTCATAGCATCACATCATTCTACTGGCATCTGAACGTAATGCTCTGTCAGACTATAGATGAGGTTTTAAACTGGTCAGTGGGATTGATGGAAATGGTGAGTAGGTGGACTGATGAGAATGATGAAAACGTGGTAAGGTGGAGCCGAAGGAAATGTTTATATAGGATCCAGAATTAAGTAATACCCTGTGCTGAACTAATGGACAGAGTTCACCCAAGAGACCATTTCATGTAATATTAAGGCTTTCAATGTACTTATCCAGGAATTGGTCAACATGCTTCAGAAGACAATCTTTAAAAATGTACAGAAAATTATTTTGAAAAATTGTACTTTAAAGGTTGTTTTGTGATCAGCTCTTTTAATGGGTTTATTCAGGAGTTTTCTATCTAACCCCAGCAATTTGTGAAGTTTCTACTTCATTTTGACAAAACAAATTGATTTTTAAATGGACTGACCTAAGGCTGGTCCATCAAACCCACATATTCAGGCTGGAATTTACTGCTCACACCACTGCACATTGTAATCAATGAAGCATGTCTGCCATTGACAGCTCTCAAATACTGTTGTTTCTAATGTTGACTGTGATGAAGGATGTCCTTCTCCGTACAATCTGTACAAATTGTGCTCAATATCCCATTCTAAACATTCTTCCCACAGGTGTGAGTACAGGGTTAAAGACTGTCTGAGTGGTAAAAGGCAAATTAATCTTAACATTATTATCACCTTTCTTTATGTCAGGGTAACCCAAATTCTAGAAAGAATGTCAGCCAGTTTGTGTACAGCAAGTTCCCACAAATAGTAATGAGATGAAAGGATTAATAGTAATGAGGAAATTGAGGAGAACCACCACGTCCTTCTTCAAAATAGTGCCATGCCATTCTTTACCAAAGATGGCACAGATCTGAAAGACAACATTTCCAATAGTAGAGAATTCATGGTCCCACACTTGAACCCTTAGACTAGATTACAGGCTAATTGGAATGCACCTTGAACAACTTTCTGACTCAGAAGCAAATAAGTCATCGAGAGCAGAAAATGCTGGAAATATTTCGCAGATCAGGCAGCACCTATAGAGGGAGTGACTGAGATAATGATTTGTGTCAAAAAATAAAAGTTAATTCCGCATCTTTCTCTGTAGATTTTGCCAAAACTGCTGAGTACTTCCAGAACTTTCTCCTTTTATTTCAGATTTCCACTATCTGCAGTATTTTGCTTTTGGAATAACTGAGTTATGTTTAACACCCCAAATGCATAATGCTTACAGTAAGAAATGGAATATTGAACATTTAACAGAAGCGAAATGTCACAAAAGAAATTACAATAATCAATAGCTCAATGATTCCCCTCATTAATTTGACTGAATTAGAAAAGTAATCTTTTCATCACTTGTATTGCTCAGTCAATATATTTGAGGTAGTGCCTGCACATTGGCTAGGGGTATTAGAATGGCTGCAGTTATCAAACTTCAAAAATAACCTTATATTAGTAAGATTTGGTGTCTGCACGGAAATAAAAAAAATAGAGAAATGAGTTGATAGAGTATCCAAAATTCCCAAATCATATGACCACAGTGCCACACAGACAAAAAAATATCAAATTTACCCTTTGAGCTCTTATTTGCTTCTGATATAAGGGTTTTGTTTTCTTTTGTGAAAAGATGAAATAATGGAATAGATTTGCATGGTATTACCAGGACCACTCAACTTCAGACTTTGTCACAGCCTTAGCACAAACCTGGGGAAAAGGACTAATTGTGGAGGTGAGGTGAGAGTGACTGCCCTTGTTATCAAAGGAGCATTCATCTTAGTGTGGCATCAAGAAGCCCTGGCAAAACTTGCCACTGGCTCCAGTCATAGTTCTCATAGAGGAAGATAGTTTTGTTATTGAATGTTGATTATCTCATCCCCAGGATATCACTGCAGCAGTTACTTTGGGGCTGTGACTTGGGCCTAAACATCTTCAGCTATTTCATCAATGATCTTCCTCCAGCTTTTTGTGTGTTGCTATAACTGTCTACATCAATGGTGCTGAGGTCAAGAGGGTTGAGAGCTTCAAGTTCCTGGGAGTGAACATCACCAACAGCCTGTCCTGGTCAAATCACATAGAAGCCACGGCCAAGAAAGCTCACCAGCACCTCTACTTCCTCAGGAGGCTAAAGAAATTTGGCACGTCCCCTTTGAATCTCACCAACTTTTACAGATGCACCATAGAAAGCATCCTATATGGAGGTATCACGGCTTGGTATGGCAACTGCTCTGCCCAGGACCGCAAGAAACTGCAGAGAGTTGTGGACACAGCCCAACGCATTACTGACACCAGCCTCCCCTCCTTGGACTCTGTTTTTACCTCTCGCTGTCTTGGTGAAGCAGCCAGCATAATCAAAGACCCCACCCACCTGGGACATTCTCTCTTCTCTCCTCTTCCATCGGGTAGAAGATACAGGAGCCTGAAGGCACGTACCACCAGAGTTAAGGACAGCTTCTACCCCACTGTGATAAGACTATTCAACAGTTCCTTTGTACAATGAGATGGACTATGACCTCACGATCTACCTTGTTGTGACATTGCACTTTATTGCACTGCATTTTCTCTGTAGCTGTGACACTTTACTCTGTACTGTTACTGTTTTTACCTGTACAACATCAATGCACTCTGTACTAACTCAATGTAACTGCACTGTGTAATGAATTGACCTGTACGATCGGTTTGTAAGACAAGCTTTTGATTGTATCTAGGTACAAGTGACAATAATAAACCAATACCAATACCAATTCATGCCAGATGAGAGCCAAGTGATGCCTTCTCCAAGAAGAGAGAATCTAACAACCACATACCACTGACATTCAGTGGTGTTGCCATTCCTGAGGCCTCCTGGTCTAAGAAAACTCAGGGATCACCATTGAAACTTAAATTGATCAACCACATAAATATCTTGGCTATAGGACTGTGTTAGAGAAAGAGTATCTTGTGATGAGTAACTCATCTCCTGACATCCCAAAGTTCTTCAACAACACTCAAGAAACTCATCGTCTTTCATGGTAAAGCAATACAATTGGTTCCCCAACCACACTGCCCATTCATCCCCTCTATCACTGGTGCACTGTGGATGTAGTATGTTCCATCTATTAAATTGACAGCAGTTACTTGCCCAAACTTTCTTCAACAGAACCTCCCAAACCTATGACCTCTATTACCAAGTCAGCAGGTATATGGGAAAAAGTTTTGCTGGTTCCCACCTAATTATACTCTTTCCTTAATTGGAAATATACTATTGCATTTTTTTTTATTATTGTCACCCAATCTAAAACGTGAAACTCCCAACTCAACAACACTGTGGGATACTTTCACCAGGATGTCTGCAGCAGCTCGAGAAGGCTCATTCCCACATTCCGAAGGGCATTTAGGGATGGGCAATAGGGTAGCAACAACACCCTTAATGAAGAAAAATCTGAACACATGGGATATGTTACAGCTGCAATGTGTAACCAAATATAGCTAGTGAGAAGCAAATCCATTTAATTAGCTCCAGAATCCTTCTTTATTAATATTGATTAGTCTGCAATACCCAAACTTACAACTTTGTGACATTTAACCATATGCCAATTTTTGGTACTACCTTGAGGTTTGAAGAATTGCAAAAAAAATCTCCACCTCTCCTTTTGTATCTGAAGCACTCCTGGATACCTTCCGCTCATGAATATTCAAGCACTGCAGCTTTTAATAACCATTTCATTGTCCTTCTATCTTTACTAGGAATACAAACAACACATCTCTGCCACTGCTAAGTGAAATATACGAACAGTTTTTAAGTGAATAATGTTGTCAGAAACATTTCAAATTTCTATTCCCTGCATCCTCATCTTTCACTGTGACATCCCGCCCGTTACCGGCCTTCTCAGATTACTCTTTCCATTTTTTTGGTTATTTTTAACCTTCAACCTGTCTAAACATTTTTAATTTAACGTCCTCTTAAAGTCTTCCCAATTTTCCTTTCTGTGTTTTAATGCCTTTCAGTTGTGGAAGGCTTTGTTACAATAGCACTGTATTGGCATCGCTGATTAAAATTTACTCTCCACAATCTGCCCATTGCTCCTCTGAATATAACGCAGGCTGCCATTAAAGATCACACGCTTTTCCCATAAACACCTCCCCCCTCCCGTCCCAGCCCACCATCACTGCATTCACCCGACAGCCCCCCCAACACACACACAGACACACACACACACACACACACACACACACACACAATTTGTTGTAAAACTGTATCATCTCTTCTCGCTGAGCAGAACCGTAAGATTTGTGGGAGCGTGGATAATCATTTCATGCAGAAGTCTTGAACCCAGTGCCGACAGATCTGACTCAACCACATCACTGGAGATATTGGAGACAGGGAATGAGGAACGTAGGTATTTTCACGTGGGAAAGACGCCAGAGTAAGACCTTGGTATAGACGGTCAGAAGATTCAGAATGAATAGAAGGCGGAAGTTCGACGGATAAAGTATCCGAGAGCGGGAAGGAGGGAAGGAGAGAATGGGTTGAGTTATTGGTCCCGTGGACCCGGGGAATTAACGTGGTGAGCAGATGGCTGGCCAGGTGTAGACCGATAGATTATTTCCACCAATAGATTATTTCCACCAATAGATTAACAACCGAAGTTCTCTAACAGCCGAGCAACCTACCCCAATGTCTCGAATGCTGCGCAGATAAAGGCGCAAATCAACATCCCGAGACAACAATAAAACCGTTCTCCTCTGTTTATTTCCTGGGCCCTGGCCTCTTGTTTCCAAGATTCCCACGGTTGCCATGCCCGGCGTTATCCTCTGCTTGCGTTTCCTTATGGCCCAGAGTGGGATGCAATGATATCACCTTCAATCCTACCATCTTCGCCTTGCCGATTCCTTCACGTCCGAGGCTGGCCGCCGAATATTGAAGCAGTGCTGTCTGCGAATAGGCCGCCAACATTCAGGCCCCGACTCCACAAAGACCTTTGGAATATGACTCTTACTCCTTCCGCTTCACATTATGGTAATTAAAATCCACTATAACTCTTGTTTTCCTTGAAGCACTCATTATTTATTCAAACATTTCAAGCCAGAGTTATTAATTTCATACCCTCTGTGTTACAAATATCTACCGACCTGGCTTAGTTCGCCTTGCACAACTTAGTTATTATGCCCATTCTAGTCATTTTGAACATAACTTTTTATTTTAAAGAACAAATTTTATTCATAAAATTTATATATAAGAAACATAAAACAGTACACGGCTTTCTTTACATTCATTGTATTGCCCAGTGTATACATTCAGGGTGTTGTCAGGTCCATACATTTGTCGTATCATCAAGTTAATACACTCTATGTGCAAAACACCAATGCCTCTCATGTGACCTACACTACAGAAATAAGTTCCTCTCTAGTCACTGGCATTTGACAGCAGTGCTGGCTTCCCATGGTGCAGATATTGACGAGGTGTGCCCATACTGCTCCTCTTAATAAATGAGACCTGCTTATGATGGGAAAGGTTTCCATTCCCTCAGTGTGCTGATGGTGCAGACCATGAGAATAATTTCCTCAAAGAAAGTGATATGTTTTCCAAGAACTAGACAAGACTCATTCATTCTGAGGGAGGTCATCACTTAAGGCATTTGCAATGGTTGGCACTGCACTTGGAACATGGGCTACACTTTACCACCCTGTGTAGCCACGCAGTCTGCCCTACAGTAACAGTGACCACGAGGATTAACAAGGGGAGGATGGTTAGGTGTTGTCTGCATGGACTTTACATGGTCTTTTGACAAAGTCTCACACAGTAGGTTGGTCTGAAGGTAACATCACATGTGATCCACAGTAGCCTAGCCAATTGGATACAAACTTGGCATGGTAGAAGGTGTCAGAGGGTGGTAGTGGAGGGTTATTTTTCAGAAAGGAGGCTTGTGACCAGTGGCATGCCTCAGAGATGAATGCTGGGTCATATATGTTAATGATTTGGATGAGATTGTAGGTGGTATGATTAGTAAGTTTGCAGATGATATCAAAACTGATGGTGTGATGGACAGTGAAGAAGTTTGTCTAAGGTTACCATAGGGAAAGTAGGTAGACACGTGCAAGTGATGCATTTTGTGAAGTTACAGGGCAGGACTTACACAGTAAATGACAGGAATATAGTTATATACTCAAAATCCGACTGAAGTCTCACACTACCAGGTTCAAGAACAGCTACTTCCCTTCAACCATTTGGTTCTGGAATCAACCTGCACAGCCCTAATCACTACCTCAGTACAGTAACACTATGACCACTTCATACTAGAATGAATTTCGTTTATTTTTTGTTTCGAACTCTGTTTTTTCTTGTACAGTTCTTGTATAATTTATTTTTTCTTCTGAATGCTGTGCCTTTAATGCTATGTGCCTGTGATGCTGCTGCAAGTAAGTTTGTCATTGCACTTGTGAATCCATGTACTTGTGCATATGACAATAAACTAGACTTGACTTTGCCCTGAGGAGTATTGTAGAACAGCGACCTAGAGATACAAATACATAGTTCCCTGAAAATGTCAACAGAGGTAGACAAGATAGTGAAGAAGGCATATGGCACACTTGCCTTCAAAAGACAGGGCATTGAATACTGAAGTTGGGACATCATGTTACAACTGTGTATGACATTGGTGAGACCGCACATGGAATATTGTGTGCAGTTCTGGTCACCATACTATAGAAAGAATATGATTAAACTAGAGAGGGTGCAGAAAAGATTCACATGGATGTTACCAAGACTGGAGGGCTTGAGTTATAAGGAGGGACTGGATAGGCTGGGGCTATTTTCCCTGGAGCCAAGGAGGCTGAGGGGTGACCTTACAGAGGCTTATAAAATTATGAGGGTCATATATTGGATGGTAACAATCTTTTTCCCTGGGTAGGGAGTCTAAAACTAGAGGGCATGGGTTTAAGGTGAGAGGGGAATGAATTAAAAGGGACCTGAGAGGCAAATTTTTCACACAGAGGGTGGTGAATATATGGAATGAGCTGTAAAGGAAGTGGTAGAGGTGGGTACAATTATGTTTAAAAGACACTTGGACAGGTTCCTGGATAGGAGAGGCTCAGAGGGATATGTGCCAAATGCAGGCAAATGGGACTAGCCCAGGAAGGGACCTTGGTCAGCACAGACATTGGGCCATGCTGTACAACTATGAATCTATTAAATATGGGCTTTTCCAATATTATCCCTTGATCTTCATTGATTCAGAGCATAAAATAAAACAGCAGCAATACAATGTTAAGAATTCATCTTCCTCATCTTTGTCACTAATTATTGTGGGAGATACAATAGTAGCTAAGGGCACTCAATTTATTTCAGATTTCACTGTCTCAGTAAGCCACTAACTAGGATTTTTTTAAACCTGTGAAAACATCTGCAGTGATAAAATCTCTTGGTGAATATACTTGGTGTTTGCTGAGGTATAACTTAATTCAAAGCCATTGATTAGAACTTCATTTAAAGATGTGGATGAGATCCAGCAGTGGCTAACTAGCCTGTTGCTGCTCTGCAGAAGGAAAAGCGATTATGAGCAAAGTGAAAGACGAGTGGTGAATTCTGAGGTTTTCCAGATTCTGAGGGAAATCAGCTTTCACCAATTCAACACCCGAGTCACAGCTGTAGCTCAGTGGAAAGCAGTCAATGTTAACTCAGAAGGTCCCTCTTCAGAAGTGGTCTGACCGACAATCCCCGTGTGTTACTGAAGAAGTGCCGTATCCTCACAGATGCCACCTTTTGAATGAAAGAAATGAAGGCCCTAGCTGCTCTTAGAGGTTGACATGAAATATCCCAAAGTGTTATTTAAGGAAGAATTAGAGAGTTCTCCCTGGTGCTTAGCAAACATCTTGAATCAACCTGACTAAAAAAAACAGAAATAAAAGAGAAAGTGATGGAAATGTTTCATCATTGATCTTAAACATTAACTCAGTTTCTGTCCCCTGGATGCTTCCAACCTGCTGAGTATTTGCAGCACTTTCTCTTTTTATCTCTGGTTTCCAACATCTGCAGTATTTTCACTTTTTTTCCATCAAAGAAACAGATTATCAACAGTTAGCTGTTTGCAGGAGCTTTTTGCGTGCAGACTTGATGCTGCACTTCTTTTCTCATGATTGCCATCTGTGCCTTTCACCCTTAGCAGATGTGTTGGCTCTGAACTCTTATGAACTCTCTTTTGTCAGAAGTTGGTTTACCTGCAACCATCTGCTCCTAATCTACGTCCACCAGTTCTTTTCTTGGCCTATCAAAATCAGCCTTAACTCCAATTTAGAAACGTTAGGACCAACCTTATCCCTTTCCATTACTACCTTGAAACTTACAGAATTATGGTAACTGTTTCCAACTGTTCCCTACCAAAACTTTTACCACCTGTCCAGTTTCATTTCCTTCTCTGGGAGGATTATCTACAAATCGTCTCAAAAAACTTTCTTGGATACACTTAACAAATTCCATCCCATCTAAGCCCCTTACACTAAGGCAATCCCAGTCAATAGTAGAAAAGTTTAAATCCCCCACTATTATTACCCCATTGCTTTTACACCTTTCTGCAATTTGCTTACATATCTGTTCCCTAATTCCCGCTGACTATTTGGGAAGCCTATAATATAACCACAGCAAAGTGATCATCCCTTTCTTATTTCTAACTTCTACTCATATGCCATGTAGAATTTAGCTGTTTTTTTCAAAATCACTGTAGTACATAATGCTTTGAATAAAACTCTCTCAGATTTTATGCAATGAATGGCACCAACATGTTGAATTCAGTTATTTAACATAGTGTTTTATTCTGTTGATTGAAATGTGACCATTTATGAATGCTATTTTAGGACTGATATTTGCAGAATTACCTTTGGGAGCTGGGCTGAGTTGAGAAATCATTTACTTTCTTGTGTTTACATTAAGCAATCAGTGGGTGTAAATTAAAACAGAAAATGCTGGAAATACTCAACACAGTAAGGCACATATATGGAAAAAGAAGCAGTTAACATTTCAGAATGAAGACCCCTTGAGCAAATGGAGTGTTAACTAATTGTATTTAGTTGCTATAAAACTTGCATAAATAATTTTCTCTTTCAAAACAGATAAGCAAAAGAAAAAATATCATAATTGCTGAAAATCGGAAATAAGAACCAAAATGACCAGTAACAATCAGCAGAATGAAGAGCATTTAAAGAGAAAGTTAACACTAGTGGTCTGATTAGGGCATCCACCTCAAACATTAACCCTGTCTCCACAGAAATAGCCTGACCTGCTGACAGTTTCCACCATTTTCTGTTTGTATTTTGTAACCATGGAATCATTTCTGTTTCTCCATTTTACTTTTAGTCTTTAGAACAAAATCGCAGATTATGCCCTAATTTTATCTGTTGCTCTCTGATTAGTATTTTGCAATTTAATATATGTTACTCAATGAATCTAAACTGCAACACCATGTTGAACACGGTTGAACTAAATAAGCTGTTTTCTGTGTGAGCACGCATCACTCAACTTCCAGCTCTCTTTTGTTTATACTGAGCCTACAATAGGAGCTATAGACCTCCCAATACATCTTTTGTAAGTGCATTGTACCTCTGAATGTACAGACAGAATTGGCAGTGTGAATAAGCTTGGTGAATATTGCCAAGACACTGTGCTTTGTTCAGCATTATTCTTCACAATAGATATCACACTTTGGAAGTAATTTTTAAAAGGAAATCAAAATAGTGGGTACTTTTTGCTTTTGTTCCTTTTATATGACCATGCACTCTGTCTCTCACTCAGCTGCTTCCATTATACTGACAAATTAAATAAACCACAGCAACTACCAAAAGGCTTTGGGCAGCAATGCTTTAAGTACTCTGTACTCCGAAGAGTGAGAGCTGTCTTGTGCTTCTCATCTTACTGAAAGGCAGGTACTTAGTTAAACCTAAATCTGTTGATGGTGAGGGACCTGTCCTGATCAGACAACAGGAAACTCTGAAACCAGCAATAATTTCCAGGTAAAGTAGACTGCTGCAATATTTACTTTTATAAACTCAGCTGGAGTGACCACAGAATATGAGCCAGTGAGCTTGTGATTGTGTGAGAATATGTGAGTGCTGAGAGTGTGCGTGGCAGAGTGTGATTGTGATTGTGCAGATGAGAGTGCTAGAATGTGAGAGTGTGAGTGCATGCATGAGTGAGCACGTGTGTATGCGCGTGTGTCAGTGTTTGTGTTTGTGTGTGTCTCTGTGTGTGTGCATGAGAAAGTGAGAGATAGAATGAATTAATGTGCTAGCCCTGTTTGTAAACGTGCCTGATTGAATAAACAAGTGAGTGTGATTCTGTGCGAGAAAGTGTGAATGTTAAACATGTTTGAGAACAAGCGAACATGAATGTGTATGAGGGATGTCTGACTGTATTTGAGTGCGCGCGTGTGTGTGTGTGTGTGTGTGTGTGTGTGTGTGTGTGAGAGACAGACAGACAGACAGACAGATCAAGGTTGTGTAAAAGTTTGTATGAGACTGCTTGAGTGAATGCTTGTGCATATGTGCATGGGGGGAGGTGGAATTTGTGTGTGTGTGTGTGTGTGTGTGTGTGTGTGTGTGTGTGTGTGTGTGTGTGTGTGTGTGTGCGTGCGTGCATGTGCGCGCGTGTGCATGTGTGTGTGAGAGAGAGAGAGACAGTGAGGTGGAGAGATAGACAGACAGACTGCTCCTGAGTCCAGTTCCCAGTGTTCAATGCATTTCTCACCTGAGCTGCATTAGGGAAGCTTCTCTGATGCTTTGCATTGTTTTGCTGCAGGATATAGGACAGAAGTTTTTGTTGCTAACTTTATATTTGTAGAATCTTTGAAATTATGGGATTATTCCCAGTGAATGAAAATTTTTATTTAACAAAAATTGCAAAAAGTAGAAATAGGATATAAAAAAAACTTGATGATATTCTGCAATATTTTTCAATGCATCTGACAGTATAATTTAGTGCATTATAAGCTATTTACTTTATGACTTAAAGATGCAGAATAGAATATTGTTTTGAATTTTTATTTTTTTCTACAATTTGCACAATTAAGGTCACCTTTCAAAACTCAAGAATAGATTGAATGCATTTTGCAAAATAGGATGTGTTAATTATCTACATTCATCTAAGATTATTACTAAGGGATATTTGGGTTCAATTGTTTAAGCTGTTCTCATCAAAGACCATATTCTGTGTGCACTTATCTAAAGAAAATGCTGTGTTGTTTAAAAAAAAAACTGAACTTTGAAACTTTGCTCTTAGTGAGGGCAGATAATTGATAGAAATCTTGGGGTCTCCAGGAGATTTCTTTGTACCAAGTGAAGTTGTATCTTAGCTACAAGCAGAATACTTTCCAAAATCTTCCACTGGTTACAATCAAGTAAATGCCAGTGTGAGAGTTTGGCTTTGAAGAGTTCAGCCACCAACTAAGATGACCTCATTTAGGATGCAAAGAATCAGAAGGACAGAAGTGGCCCTGCTGTGTACCAGCAGGGCTTACCAGCTTCAGAGATAGAGAGCCCTGCATGCACACAGTGAAGTATTGAACCCAGAAGCTTGAAATGGACACTGTAGGTTTCATCTTTTATTACTGGATAAGGACTTTCTAAAAAAGCACAGTCAAAATTCCCTTCAACTGTCTAAATATTCAGTATAATTTGTCTCTGGGGAAATTTGACTTTATGGAATCCTAAGATTCCCTTTATCCTTGTCCTTCTCTAAATGTCTGCAGGGTCTCCCAGTGAAAGAAGCAGGCTGGAGGAGACAGCTGAAGGTCAGGGTTACCCACTGTGGCTTGACTTTTAAAATGAAGAGCTTTTCATTTCTCTTGTTGCCATGTCAGATCTAATTTACTCTACATTATGCTGCCAGAGTTTTCCTGCTCCTGACAGGAGGGGGTTAAATGAGATTACAAGCTTAAGAGCTTGTCAGCAGCAATTGCTGACTGGGATGTGAAATGCCGATTTAATGATCAGTTTTATCAGAGTTAGTGGAAGAAGTGCTGCTTTCAGCAACTCCACTGGATACTTGCCATTTTTGGGTGCATTGGAGGGAGGATGGATCTGCTTCAAACTTTTAACCACATGCTTAAAGTTTAGTCATAGAGTCATACAGTCCAGAAAGGCCCTTCGGCCCAATGTCCATGCCAAACAAGGTGCCCACCTAACCTAGTCCCATTTGCTTGCATTTGGCCCATATCTCTCTAAACCTTTCCAATCCATATACTTATCCAAATGTCTTTTAAATGTTATTATTGTAGCTGCCTCAACTGCTTTCTCTGGCAGCTCATTCCATATACGCACCACCCTCTGTGTGAAGAAATTGCTCCTCAGGTCTCTTTTAAATTTTTACCCTCTCATCTTGAACTGACATCTTCTAGTTTTTGGTTCCCTTTCCCTGGAAAAAAGACTGTATGCATGGACCCTATCTATGCCCCTCATGATTTTATACACTCCTATAAGGTCACCCCTTGATAAAGGGGAAAAAAAGGATTCAAGTTTAAGTGGCACCTTACCTAGCCCTGGGATTTCCCAAGGCACCCTATAACCAAAGAAGACCCTTTTAAAATGCAGCTACTATTGTAATAAAGGTGTCATTTATGTAAGTAAGCTCCCACAAATAGAATAAAGGTTTTACCACCATAAGGTACTACTGTCTCCTTCTTTACTTGTCAGTGAAAGAGGCAAACTAGTTTCTTGAATTTTCAAGCTTTTATTTGTAGTCAATGGGAATTCCAGAGGCTGATAACACAATCACCTCTCTTCAACCATGGAGCAACCAATTATTTAGTTTCAATGTGTTCACATCAAAAGCACATCTTTCTTCATCTTCAGCTAATTTGATTCTGTTACATCTGAGTTCACACTGGGAAAATCTTTCCTCTCTTGTACTGGATTTTCAGAGGAATTAATCATAATTGGGTTTATGGTCTCCTTCAATATATATGACAAAAAGAGAATATGTGAGATTTTGCTTCTGGTAGAATACAATCCACAAAAGCTTGCATTTATACACTACTGACTTGGAAAAATATCATGAAGTATTTCCCATAAAATATATTAAGAGGAGTGACGAAAAATGTTTAAGAAGGTTCTTAAAAGGTGAGACAGAGAGAGAGATTGAAGAGCATTAAAAAGGAATTCTGGAGCATGAGATTTAATGAGCTAACGTTATTACTACCATAGTGAGGCAAAGGAAGAGGATGGAGGCACCAAAGTTCAGTGTAGGAGAAAGGAGAGTTGGGGAGGGGGCGTACTACAGGACTGGAGAAGAACAGAGTGACATGAAGGAATAAATCCATAGAGGAACATTGCACAAGGTTGTGAATTTTAATGGTTTGGGCAGACTAGAACCTGCGTAGCTCAAAAAGGACGACGATGGATGAGCAGGGATGGGAGCAATGGAGCTTTCCATAAGCCAGAGTTTGTCAGAGGTGAAGAATGCAGGTTGTCAAAAGCAGCAGATAGCTTGGAAGAGCTTTGGTGATGACTTGTTCTGCAGTACATGGATTAAGGTGGGAGGCAATGGAACAAAGACAGAAGTTGGTGATCTTTGCGGTTAAGAAATATGAGATCAGAAACTCAGTCTGATATTAAAAAGGAAGCTGAGATTATGAATGATCTATTTCAACAGAGACATGGGATCTCATGGAATCAGTACCAATGACACAGGGATAGTGGTGGCAAGCAGAGACAACGGCATCAAAGCTCAGCTTGAGGAAATAGTGGCTCATTCAAAATTCGATGCCAAACGGGCGACCTCAGCAGTGGAGAGGTAGATCAGGATATCATCAGTATAGAAGGCGGAAGCTGACCCAATTGCTGGACCAAGAATGAAAAGGAATAATATGCCATGGTCACAGATGGCATTCAAACTGCTTATGATTGACAGCAGCATAATCAGAGTTTATTCCACAGCCCATCCCTTTGGTAAATTGAGAACGCTTGATGGAAGAACTGTAGTCATTCTCTCAACTTCTTCACACACCATGCACAATAGGCAGATACTTAAAAATTAAAACACATTCTAAAGTAAAAATGTTGAGGCATACAGAATCGTAAGTACATTGTTTATAATAGAGAAAAATTCTGCCAAAGTACTCCATCAATTATTAATCAAGTTAAGTTGATGGGCTCTGATCCACTGCTGTAGTGCTTCAATAATGCCTATCTGACGGCAGCGTTTCCTCGATATTACCCCCTTTCATGGTGCAGTTCCCTCAGTATTACCCATTCCACAGTGTAGTGTTCCCTCAGTATTGCCCCTTTCACAGTGCAGTGTTCCCTTGCTACTGCCCATATGAGATAGAACTGCATTTCCTGTAGTATCATGTTTCATATGACAGTAACACAACAGTGCAGTGCTCCTTTGGCACTACTGATTCAACTGTGTAGTGCCCCCTCAATGCTGCTCGCCATAGTGTAGCAATGATTCAGCAATATCCCACCAACACTCTCACTGTACTGTCTCCGAGCTGTGCAATAGTCCTTCAAAACTGTACCAGAAACGGTGCAGTGCTTGCTCAGTCCTGCCTGTCTAATAGTGCAGCACACCCTCAGTTCTGCCCCTCGGAAGTACAATCCTTTTCAGTACTGCTCTATCAGTCTGACATCTATCAGTGCTGCCTCAATGATAATTCAGTGTGCCCTTTGTACTGGCCCTCTTGCAGTGTTCCACAGGCAATGTCGTATCCCCGTGGTACAGACCTTCAACAGTGCAGAGCCGCCGAGAACTGTCTCTCCAACTGTGCAGAGCCCCCTCAGTACTGTCTCACTGACAGTACAACATTAACCATATAAGAACATAAGAAACAGAAGCAGCAGCTGGCCATTCAGCTCCTTATGTTTGTTCCACCACTCAATAAGATCACGGCTGATCAATTACCTCAGTATCATTTCCCCTGACTCCCCTAATTTCTAAAATCCCATTGATTTCTGCCTTGAGTATATTCATGGCCTGAACCTGGACAGGCCTCTTCAGTAGAGAATTCCAAGGACTTACCACCCTCTGGGGTGAAGAACTTTCTTCCCATTGCCATCCTGAATGGCCAACTCCTTGTTCTAGATACACGCAGCCAGGGCAAATATCAACTGCTCAATTACCCTGTCAAGACTGACAATAATTTGGTACATTTCAATGACATTGCCTCCTTCCTTAGGTAGGGAAACTAGACATTTACATAACATTCCAGATGTGGTTTGAATAGGTCTGTAAATAACTGGAACAGGAAGTCTTCACTATTGTACTGAACTCCTCTTGTAACAAAGGCCAGTGTACTGTTTGTCTTCCTAACCGCATGCTGTACTTGGATATTAACTTGCAATGATTCATGTACAAGGACATCCAGGTCTCTCTGAACACCAACACCTTCCAATCTTTCACCATTTAAAAATTATTCTGCCTTTCTGTTTTTTATCAGAGTGGATGACCTCATCTTTTTCTGCATTATATTTATCTGCCATGTCCTTACCTGTCAATATCCCTAACATTCCATCAGTTCTGCCCCTCTGACAGTGCAGCATGCCCTCAGTACTGCTCCTCCTACAATGCAATAGTCCATTAGTACTTCCCCTCTGAATACACGCTGTCGCCTCATACTACCTCTCCTACCATGAGCACTCCCTTAATATTACCCACAATAGTATTGAGTTCCTTAGCACAACCCCCAACACAAGTGCAGGTTTATCTCTGAAATGCTCCTCAGGACAAAGAAGGGCTTCCTCAGCACTGCCCCCAAACAGTACAGCATTCCCTCAGTACTGCCTCTCCCACAGTCACTCTCCCTCACTACCACACTTATGATAGTGCAACATTTAATCAGCACTTCCCCTTCAACAGTGCATGGTAACCTTATGTTGCTTCTTCAACCTACAGCCCTCTAGTAAGACTGTCCCTTTAATACTGCAGTATTTCCACAGTTTAGCCCCGACAACAATGCAGTACTGTCTCAGAAGTATATTAGCAATAGGGCAGGAACAGACAATAGATCGGAATAAGATGGTAGATCAGCAGTGACAGAATTTAAGGAGATATTTTATAAATCTCAGCAGTTATATCATAGTGAGAAAGAAAGGCTCTACGTAAAGGATGCACTATCCATGCCTAATTAAAGATGTTAACAGAGGTAAATTTGAAGTCAATGGACATCAACAGGTGTATACTCTAGTGGATGGCTCACACAAAGGAAGAGGGTTGTGGTGACTGGAGATCAATCACCCAGTCTCAGGACATTACTGTAGGATTCCTCTGGGCAGTGTCCGAGGCTCAACCATCTTTGCCTGCTTCACCAATGACCTTCACCAGTGACAGCTGCTTACTACAGACACCAGTGTCTGCAATATTATAATTTCCACCACCCTTCACAGTGCTGCTCCTTCATTGTCACTCAGTTTAACTCCTGAAATGTCCTGTGCAGCAACTCCTTGGAATTATTTTCACCAAGACTCCAGCAGTTCAAGAAAGTGGATCACCACCACGTTTTCCAGGGCAATTAGGGACAGGCAATAAATGTTGGTCTTATTGGTGATACCAGACACTGAAAAATAAATAAATAAAAACCAAACCTCAGTAATGCATCTCCTTGGTCCACAGTTCCCTCAGTATTGCCCTTCCAACTGTGCAGTACTCCTTCTGTACTGCCCCTCCGATGGTGAGGTACTCCCTTCATAATACCTCTCTGACAGAACAGCACTCCTTCAGTACTGTGATCCCAACAATGCAGCACTCTCTCTGAGCTCCTCTGACAGTGCAGCATGCCCTTCCTATTGCAGAAGGAATGTGAACCTGATTATATGTGGAAATCTCTGTATTGAGACTTGAATACTAACGTGAAGCAGCAGTGTTATCCATTGAACAAGGCTGCCATAAACACAGGAAAGTTATGCAATTTTTACAACATTGATTATCATAAATGTCCTGTTGTCTTTTGTGAGTATGTTTTGCTCATGTAGTGAACTCCTGTTAGCTGACAGCAGATAAATCATAGGGTCTGCCTTGTGTCTGCAGAGGAACAGAATTTGCTTCATTTGTTTAAAAGATCATCCAAGAAAGCTCAGAATTAAAATAAGTAATATTCTCTGGTGATAATGATCTATTGACCAGCTGATGACAGCAACAATGCTGGTCAAGAGATTGGAAATACTGAGATAACTTTGGGGAAAGGTTCAATCATGACATTAAAGAGGGTCAGATTTTTTAAAATTGTCTTGGTACTTGGAGTTTAAAAGCCTGAAAGAAGCAATTAGTATTTTTCTAAAGAGAAACATTCAGCAGCCTTTCTCATTTTTTGCTTGAGATTTTTTAAAATCAGAATATCACAACAGTAGCTTACAAAAAGAGAAAGTTGAGGCTGGTGTTCAGATGCTGGGTTCAATGTTCGGAGTCTGTCTAAGCAGCTGTCACATTCTTGCATTATGGTCACTGAATCTGAATGAGGCTGTCCACATCAAAACCCTGCATCCATTGTGATATCATCTCTTGCTCTAAGCTATAATGCTTATTAATTCTGCACCCTTACTCTATGAGGCTCACAAATATATTCCATCAGCCTAGCATTTAATTTAATTACAACAGCTGCCTTCTCATTCTACTTTCTGTGTCAGTGCGTTATGATATAACACAATTACTGATTACTTTTAGATAGGAAAAAATATGATCAGGGTTTTGGGTGACTGTATCATAAGCCTTATTAGATTCATTTTAAATCTGCAGATAAATAGAAGTTTTTTATTTGTGGTGTAATGAGTTTATTCTTATTGGGGCAAGGCCTAGTAACCTAGTGTAGGATCAGTAAGTGGAAGATTATGACTGAATCTACACTCCAGGATGAGTAAAGCAGTAGTTTGTAACAGAGAATTTCTGCCTTTAACATTCTTCTGACCTCTCTTGAACCTTGATCTTCATGCCTGGACAAATCAATTCTGATCTCAGTTTTGGTCTATGACCTACACAGAAGGTACATTAGCCTCCAAACAATGTTTGCATCACAGGTTAACTAAATTCAATTTTCAAAGGCAAACATCTCATCATGTGCTCCACATGGTTACCATCAGGAGAATTCCAGAAGGGCAAGGACAACAAAAACTGCCAGATCATTTGTGGGCATTCAGAGGGGAGAATTCTCATATGAGTCAAATTTAAATTGAGCAAGTGAAGATATTCTATCAAATTCCTGACTTGTGCCTTTCAGTTGATAGAAATGCTTTGGGGAGTTAAGTTTAGACACTAGCCTCTGACCTGCTCTTGAAGCCATAGAATCTTGTCTCTGATTTTCAGGATGTTACTAATTCTGGAACTTTTCACATGGGCAGATGGATATCAGTGCTGTAGCTGTTTTGGCTAGACTATAAAATCTCAGCTAAAATAATATTTACTTCTGGAACATGGTCTTCATCATATAGTTAAGATTTGTTGGTGCCCAAAGAGTGTAGTATTCAATACACTCTTCATATGGTCTAGGCTGATTCATAGATTCACAGAGTTATACAGCATGGAAACAGGTCCTTTGGCCCAACTTGCCCATGCTGGCCAAGATGCCTATCTAAGATAATCCCATTTGCCAGCATGTGGCCATATCCCTCTAAACCTTTACTATCCATATACCTGTCTAAATGTTTTTTAATTGCCTCTACCACTTTCTCTGGCAGCTCATTCCATATACCCATCAGCATCTGTGTGAAAAACTTGCCTCTCAGGTCTCCTTTAAATTTTTACTCTCTCACTTTAAACCTAATGCCCTCCAGTTTTAGATTCCCCTACCATGGGAAAAAGACTGTGATCATCTGCCCTATCGATGCCCTCATAATTTTATAACCTTTATAAGGTCACTCCTCAGCCTCCTTTGATCCAGGGAAAACAGCTACAGCCTATCCAGCCTCTTCTTTTAACTCAAGTTGGCTGCAGATGTCTGTGATGGAGGAGTCCTCAGGGCAAGGCTGAGATGGATCACTCATTTGGCACTTCAGGTTGAAGATGGTTGCAAATGCTTCAATCTTGTTTCTTGCTCTGATAAGTTGAATACCACCATTACCGAGGATGGTGCAACAAACAACCTGCATCTGCAGTCTCTTATGTCTCCATTTTACCAAGGATGGAAATCTTTACCAGCACGGCTGGCTCTGTGCTATTGGAGGATCAAGATCTACTTCATTAATTGTTTCACCAGCAAGACCACAATTTATTGTCCTTCCTTAATTACCCCTGAACTATGGCTTGCTAAGTGACTTCACAGAGCATTAAGAGTCAATCACATTGCTATGGTTTGGAGTCACATACAGGCCAGTCTGGACTGGGCCAGCAGATTGACTTCACTAAGGTACAATCCAGCAGTGTTGCAATTATCATTAGTGGTATCAGCTTTATTTTCCAGATGTCTGTTTTAGCACATATGTGCACACAAGCATTTGCTGGATCCAGTAGAAGCTTCATTTGCCTTGTAATTCTCTATGGTAGTTACTTGTTGACCCTGTTAGAAAAGGTGCAGTAGAAATGGAATAAATGAGTCAGGAAGCTACTTACAAGAAGCTTTCCAGTCAAACTGAATTCCACAAGGGCTATCTCACTAAATAAACCTTGTATACTCTTCCTGATGTATTATAATGTTGTGGGTACTCTAATCCAGGTGAGTATTCCATCAGATTCCTGACAAGTCTTGGAGATATTGGAGAGGCTTTGAGGAGGTGAGTCAGGCTCCAGAATGTCCAGTCTCTGCCCTTCTCCTATTGCCATGCTGTGACTATGACTGCCCCAGTTCAGTCTCTGCTGAATGGTGATCTTGGAGGCAGGGGGCGATGTGATCAGAGCAAGAGCTCCAGCTACATTATTGGCTGAATGTTACCTGTAGTGTACTGCAAATTATTTTCTGAAGCCCAGATCCTAACATCTCCTGAGCCAAGATCCATATGATATTATGTAGAAATAAAAACAGAAAGAACTGGTGATTGTTAAGTAGTACATGAAGGTTTCGTCAGGATTCCTTGGGCTGACAGCTTTTCTAGGCTGGAATGTGTGTAAAATATTAAACATGAGAGATCCAGCACTGCCAGAAAATTCTACAGTGGCAGTATCAAAGCAGCCTGGCCCACAGCCAATGCCAGGCACCGGAGCACCTGGGCAGAGAATTTAATCAATCTCATATTAGACAACTGAATAATTATTGAGAGAAGATGTAGAACAGGGAAACAGGAAAATGGAACAGTGTAAACCTAACCCAAACTCATGGGCTCACATTACTGCAAAAAGGAAAGGGTTTCCACCAAGCATTTCAAGCTGTCCAATATTAAATAATAATTACAGTTTTTCAGGGATTTAGACCAGTTTTAAACAGAGCACAGTTGATGCACAAACATTGAACCAAAAGCTATTCATTAGAAAAAAATGCTAAACGTACTAAAACTGAAAATTCCCTCTTCCCAAATTATCGCTGACATCTTGCTAAAGTACGGAAAGGCCTCACTCATCACAAGCTGGTATAGTTCAATAAATGACCTCTCCACAAACCTTCAGCAAGCAGCTTTTCTGCAAACTCCCAGTAAACAGCCCTTGTGTAAATTCGTACCTTTGTTATCTCACACTTTGGTCAACATTGCATTTAATTGTGACAATGGAAAATCAAGAGTTTACAAAGACACCCATTTGAAAGATGAGGAATAACAGGCTGAAAGCTGAGGTTATTATTTTACCTCCATAACATTTCTAAAATCAGCTTTAAGTATACATTTTTGTTGTTTTCCAATATAAAATATCTTCAGGATGAACAAATGTTATTGTCTTGGAAAATAGTTTTCCTAATGCTCCTGCTGTGTCAGATATTGTGTTTGAAGTAAAAATTTCTAAATTCTAATATAATTCACCCAGTGGCGTATTATATTTCAATCTGTCACAAACAGTATATTTAAAGGATGCATTTAAAGGCTAATATGTTATAAAGGAAGTTTATGAAAAGAACATAATAGCAAAGTTTTTGTGATCTCCCCCAGGACCTCCCCAAATGTGTTCATTGTGAATAGCTGCTCAATTCAAGATTGATTATTATACAAAATAATTGCGTTTTAGGTTGTGAGAAAGTAGCTCCAATGACAATTTGTAACTTAAAGCTGAACATTGTATTGTGGTGCAGACTGTTAAACCATAAGACTCCTTTAGAGCCCTGGTTTCTGTATTGAAATAGATTTGAGTGTGTTTACCAGATTCTGGAACACAGAAAGTTGGTTATTCTTCCCTCCCTATAATAAATAGTACATAACCTTTCCATGAATCAGTTATTGTTTGATCAGGGCTGCTAATCCAGGTTGAAGCTAATTTAAGAGTATGTACTGGGCATTCAGTACAATAGCACCCCCAATCATTACTCCAAAGTAAATATTTTTTTTATTTATTCAGCACAGGTTGGATCAGTGTTTATTGCCGCTGAACAGAATAGCTTACTTGTTAGGCAATTTCAGGGGCAGTTAAGGATCAATCATATTGCTGAGGTTCTAGGCTTCAACAAGATCCAGGAATTTCATGATCTCTATTACTGGCACTGATCCTATATTTTTATATTTCGGAATTATTTAGTTACTTGAATTTAAATTCCCCACTTCCTATGATGGGATTTGAACTTGCATCTTAGCAGTGTGGAGGAACAGAGGGATCTTGGGGTCAAGGTCCATAGATCCCTCAAAATTACCATGCAAGTTGATAGGGTGGTTAGTAAGGCATATGTTGTGCTGGCCTTCATTAGATGGGGGATTGAATTCAAGAGCCGTGAGGTAATATTGCAGCTCTACAAAACTCTGGTTAGACCACATGTGGAGTACTGTGTCCTGTTCTGGTCACCTCATTATAGGAAGGATGTGGAAGCTTTGGAGAGGGTGCAGAGGAGATTTACCAGGATGCTGCCTGGACTAGAGATCATGTCCTATGAGGAAAGGTTGAGCGAGCTGGGGCTTTTCTCTTTGGAGTGACGGAGGATGAGAAGTGACTTGACAGAGGTGTATAAGATTATGAGCGAGATAGCGTGGATAGCCACCATCTTTTTCCCAGGACGGCAATGGCCAATACCAGACGACATCTGTTTAAGGTGAATGAAGGAAAGTTTAGGGGAGATGTCAGAAGTAGGTTTTTTTACACAGAGAGTTGTGGGTGCCTGGAATGCACTGCTGGGGGGTGGTGGTAGAGGCTGATACAATAGGAACATTTAAAAGACTTTTGGATAGGCACATGGTTGTAAGAAAAATGGAGGGTAATGGGCTGTGTAGGAGTGAAGGATTAGATTGATCGTGGAGTAGGTTTATATAGGTCAACACAATATAGTGGGCTGAAGGGCCCATACTGAGCTGTACTATTCTATGTTCTATCTCAAGATCTATAGTCTAGGTGTTTGGACTGCAGTACAGTAACCTTACTATGCAACCACATTCCATCAATTAATTCATCCTGATAATGTTTGAACACATTTCATCCTTTCTGATGCAAAGTGCCAATATATGGAAATATTATAATCAAGAGCAGCACAGAAAGGAATTTTAGAAATGTTAGCCCTTGCTGCATGTATTGAAACTGATGTCACAAGATCTTTTTAGTCCTTGTTATATTACTTATTTCAACATAGGATTCTGCCTCCCAGTGAAATTCCAAATGTATTGCAAAGAATTGACAAGTTCGAATAACTTTGCAGCTAATGCAGCCTGCCTGGCAATTTTTATTTTTTTACCTCTGGACTACAGTGCTAGTCTAGCTGTTGTTATATTGCTTTCAATAAAATGGCCTCAGAATGATTGTGGTTAATCGACACCCTGTGCAATGGTATACTGTTCCCAATGTACCTATGAAGGAGTTTTGTACTATAAAAAGCAGGAGTTCACAGACCCTGCCAATATTTAATTGGATTTAAATGTATCTCTGCCTTACTAACTAACTTTTCTGTATTTTGTAAATGGTTCCAGTTTTGCTGGTTATAATTCCAGAGACAGATTTAGGACCGAAGAGATTGTTATGGTACAGGCTTCTTCCACACAACAAATGCTCATCTGTACCTCCTGAACTTTTCAGAACCTATGTACTTATTCATTTGTAGTTGCACAGCCCATCTCCTCATACAGTAGGTGTCCTCCTCCATTCACCCTCTTTCTTAAGATATATTTGCCTTGAAACGGAGTTCACTTTCTTTTGGTGGGTTGAGTGCTGGAAAGTGGGATTAAGTTGAGAAGCTCTTTTTCAATCAGCACAGACATGATGGGCTTAACATCTTAAATTTTCTATAATTTCTAACAGATGTTATATCTGCCTTATACAACAGGTCGGATATCCCAACTTCATGCTAACTTACTGGTTGCCAAGGGAAACAGCCACACCACTGACAATGGCCTGTGGTTTCCTTTAGATTGGATGTCACTCAAATCCTTCTCTCTGCACAGTGGTTCAAAAGCCACAACTATTCTTTCAATTAGAAATTTAAAGCCCTGACCATGAATCAAAGTCTTTGCTAAGATTCACTGTCTGTGGTAAGGGGAGTTAAAATAGTACTCAGCAGAGCGGGTATAAAGTCTTGAAGTATATAGAACTGGGAATTGGTCCTCCAGATTTAGGTGCACTTACATCAATCTAATGGTCCATCAGCTATCCAGAACCACATAACAGAGGATAGAATGGGTAGGGGGTGGGAAGACAGTGGTGGTGGATAGTAGTGATGACAACAGGTTTTAAAAATGATCCTGACCCTCATGTTGCATGGCAATTGATTCCAGTGCTGTAATTGGACCATATTCTGAATAACATATTAATACTGTTGTGCTCTCCATATATTGTGTATTGTCCAATTACCTAGTTAGTTGAATAAATTGGTCAATGTCCTTCCAACCAAAGAAAATAGAGCAAAATGTTTCTCTTTGTTCATTTTTTAGGATGTGGGCATTGCTAACAAAGCCAGCATTCTTGCCCATCCCCCACTGCCCAGAACAGTTGACTTCTTGGGCCAATTCAGAGGACATTGTAGAGTTAATCACATTGCTGCATCTCTGGAGTCAATTGTAGCCCAGACCAGGTAAGGACAGCAGAGCCTCCCTGAAAGATTTTAACACACAAAATGGGTTCTTACAGCAAGTAATTTATGGTCTTCATTGCTAATAACCAGCTGTATCTTCTTAAATTCTCATGTTTAACTGAATTCCAAACGTGTCATTGAGGGATCTGAATTTGGGATCCAGATTACTAGTCCACTGCACCACCCTCTTACCCTAGGTAACCTCAGCAAACTATAAATAATTCACAACACCATTAAAGAAAATTAAAACCTCTATTTTGAAGTAACAACATTATGAATATATACTATATTGTCACAGATACACTGTAATATAGTCATACCTAATGCTTTTATTCAGTTACACTGTTGCATTGTTATACAATTACACTGCTATATAGCTACACAAATAATTACACTACTTGACAGTTACATAATTACATAGTTACACCATCACAATGTTATATGTTCATACAGTTAGATCGTTATTTGTTACAGAATACATAGTTATAGAATTACGCTGTCAGTGTCCAATATTACTCAGTTTTTATCCCTCTGCTGGAGTGTAATGAGGGAATCCTATTCATTGACTGGTCAACATATCTACCCTGTATTAAGATTCAGGAACAAGAGCAAAAGAAATAGAAGCAGGAGTAGACCACTGAATCCCTCACACTTGGTCTGCCATTCAATAAGGCATCTTCCCTCTTGTACTCAAACCTTCTTGCAGTAAGGGCTAACAAATAATTCCTAATTGCTTCATATTTTGCCTTCCTAGTGGAAACATTTCAATATTTTCAGTGGTTGACCAATCAGCAAGAGGAATAATCTTTGACTACATTATGATCGATCTGTCCATGGGAACATTAATAGAATGACTAAGTCCCTTCTTCATGTTGAGGACCACTGCATCATATGCCACTGCCACCACCCTAAATGGCATAGATTCAGAACAGAACAGAAATGGGTACCCATGAAATCAACAGCAGCAGAATTGTATTCCAACACAATCTGTAACGTCATGTCCCAGCACCTTGACATTACAATCTACCTTGTTATGGCCTTGCATCTTATTATCTGTCTGCACTGCACTTTTTCTGTAACTGTAACACTTTATTCTGCATTGTTATTGTTTTCCCTTGTACAACCTCAATGCACTGATGTGATGAAATTATCTGTATGTATAGCATGCTCAACAAAGTTTTTTCACTGTAGCTCGGTACATGTGACAATAATAAACCAATAAACCAATTTAAAATAAAGCCAAGAGACCAATGAGGAATAAAGAAAAGCCTGCCAAGAACAACAGCACATGTACCTAAAAATGTTAGAAGATTCATACTCTAAAACATCCTGCAACCAATATACTTGCCAAAGCCCTGTCACATTCAATTGTGATGGGTGGTGGCAACTGAGCACCTAACCAAAACAAGAGCTCCTTGAACACCTACCTTCTCAATGATGAATCCAGCAGGAGTACAAAGGACAACACCAAAATATCTGCAACCATCTTCAGCAAGAAGTACCAAATGGATATCATTTTGGCCTCATCCTGTGTCTCCAGCATCACAGATGCCAGCCACTAGTCCACCTGAAGTGGTATAAACAGGACATAATAAAGGCTTTGGATGCTGGCAACAGCCCAGCAGTACAGCTACAGCCAAGGTGCTTCAGTTCAGCTACAACCCAACAATGTGCAAAATTATCCAAGAATACCCTATCCAACCAACAGGAAACATCCAACCCAATTATTACCCCATAACTTACTACTTATCACCTTCATAGAGGATGAAGGTATGACCATGTGATATAAGGCAACATTTACTCACCAATTACCCGATTCTGGTTTTCCAGAACGTCAACTTATCTCCAGATCTCATTATAGCCTTGGGCAGTACATATGGACATAAAACGTGAATACCAGCATTGAGATCAACGGTAATAGCATTTAGGCAGAATCTGACCAAGTGGGGCATCAGCCTGGAGGATGAAAGGATGGGGTCTGTGTGGGGAGGGAGAAGCAGATGGGGTTTTAAAAGGGGAGAGTGAATTCAGTGCATGGAGACAGTGATTCAAGTAAATTATTTTAAATTTCAAATCCTTTTCAGCCATTGTTTTGTTAAAATTTGAATAGATATTATAATAGAGTTTCAGCCTTGAGTTTAGTGCAACTTTTGTAGTTAATTTTTTAATGAATATGATAAAGCTCCTATTTGCCTGGATCTGCTAAATGTAATAAATTCAGGACTCTTTTACCAACCTTGGGATAGTCAACACCAATAAATCATTCTCATTAGTGGCCATTGTTATGACAACATGAATAAGCTTCCTATTTACTAAACTTGTTTCATTGGCAGTATTTCCTTGTAACTACTTCCTTCTAGGCTGAGGCCCAATGAACACCTACCATTGGTTGCAGCTTTTGCAACTTCCCTCTTTGATGGTTGGCTGAGCACCAATCACTCCAGTCACTCAACAAATGGAGAGGACATTTCACCAAGTGCAACTATCCAAACTTTGTCTGTCCAAACCATTGGATGTTGTCAAAAATCATTCAGTGATAATAAATTCAGCTTCCAGGAAAGTGAAGAATAGATGAGGAACCTCTCAGCCAAATTTTCCTCAGTTAAAGATATCTGACCTAATTTGATGGAGAAACTAAACCATAATTATACAAGCAGAATCATCAAGACAATTGGATGAGGGAACATTGATGAGAGATCTGGAAATACAGATTTATTAGAGAGGGTTATAACTGGGAACTACTACACAATTACATGGGCCCATCATCTTAGGGTGTTGGGGTTGTATTATGAGGAAAGGTTGAGTGTAAAAGAATGAAGAGATCTTATGGAAATATATGATTCTGATAGGCTTTGACGGGGTCGTCTCGTAAAGACGTTTCACCTGGTGGGAACGTCCACAACTTGGTAACATAATCTCAGGACAAGCTTCTCTGAAAGGGTTGGAATTCTATGGAGCAGTGACCGTTGAGACATTAAGTATCCTCAAGACAAAGATTATGGTGGAATCAAGGGTTGTGAGGGAAAGGCAGGAATTGGAGCTGAATTGGAATTGGAATGTTGGAGCCATGATTAGATCGGCCATGACAGTTTGGAATGACAGAGCATGCCTCGAGTTCGGGTTAGGGGACTTCTCACGTCCTTACACTGCTACACAATTACAGCACGCACTCTTTCTCTACACTACATTACACAGAGACACAGTTATCTGCTTGATTGTATAGATGTTCCGACCCAACAGCATCGGGATTGAGAGAGGGATAGATTGTGACAGCAGGATTCAATCAGAGAGCAGAGTATCCGGGGGAGCTGGAGAGTGGGAGCTCTAATTACCTGGCGAGCAGAGGCTCGGATAAACGGAGACGTCTGCAGAAAATGATGGTGAGTCAGCGGGGAGCAATCAGCGAGCCTGGACCGTGGTGTGCAGGAGACGCTCATTTCTGGCTACTGGCTGCCTGATTTTTCCAGTTGTAATAGACCTCAGGGCAGGACCACACGGATCAGTCAGTACCTCGCTCGGTAATCTATGAGGGGTATTCATTGCTGAACGATATAATCTTGCTCACATGGGCGTTTTGTTTTTTGAAGATTGCCGCCCATTTCTGTTTCATCCTGACCAGGCGGAGAGCACTGAAGGTTTGACGTCAACACTGTGCATGTTGTGGAAAGAAGCCGAGTATATGTCAGGAGATCGGAACAATCGGATCTTTTCTATCCACAGAACGTAGCTGAAGTCCAGTAAGCAAGAAATGAAAAGATCAAATCATTGCAGTTACTTTGAATTAAGATATCCTTGACATCACAACCAACGCAGAGCGAGCGAGATGGCATTGCCGTCATTTGTGCCAGGAGTTACAGAGTTTGGGTTCCATCCAGCGGCGACCACATCGCCTTAAATTCAATGGCCATCGGTGTTACCCGTCCGTTCCTAAAGGGATCTCCTGCAAGGTGTCGGCCTCTAGACGACTAAATTGGAGTTCATTCCAAAGGATGGAGTACTGACTGCGAGTCTGCCGCACAACAATTTGGAACACCGGCTTCCCCCAACACGCACCACCTTGCCAAACTCACCGCTCAGCAACGTTGTAATGCAGCTTAATGTTCATCAATGGTCCTTTATTTAATGTACTCACAAGGAGTCTCACACTTGCGCCATGTCCCAGGATATAGTGCTCCATAATGTGAAGCGAACATAATATCAGAAGGTTAGAATATGTAAAACATATGTAAAGGTGACCACAGTCAAGTGGAGCAGAGGCAATTTCAATGGGTTGAGAAAAGATCTGGCCTTGGTAAACTGGAGTCAAAGCTTGGCAAAACTGTAATGAAACAGTGGAAAGCCTTTAAGATGGAGATATGTCAGCTGCAGTCAAAGTTGAGTTTATTGTCATCTGCAAAAGTACACGGACGCACAGGAGCAACGAAAAACTTACTTGCAGCAGCATCCCAGGCACATAGCATCATATAAGCAGCATTCACAAAAAAACCCATAAGTTAAACATTAATTATACACAATTTTTACAAGAAAGAACACAATCAGAACAAAATACCCCAGAAGTCTACTTTAGTGCAAATAGTAAACAGTCCAGGGACAGAGGGAAGAGGGAAGGCGGATTGTGAGCAGGTCTGGTCACCACTTAATAGGACGGACGGATGCTTTGGAGAGGGTGCAGAAAGAGGGTCACCAGGATATTGCCTGGATTGGAGAGTATTAGCTATAAGGAGAGCTTGGACAAACTTGGGTTGTTTACCCGGAGTGTTGGAGGCTGAGGGGCGACCTGATAGAAGTATATAAATTTATGAGAGGCATAGATATAGTAGATAATCGGGGCCTTTTTCCCAGGGTAGAAAGGTTAAATACTATAGTACATGGGTTTAAGGTGAGAGAGGGAAAGTTTAAAGGAGATTTGTGAGGTAAGTTATTTACACAGAGAGTGGTGAGTGCCTGAAATGCACTCCCAAGGGAGGTGGTAGAAGCAGATACGAAAGCAATGTTTAAGAGACATTTCGATAAACACATTAACAGGCAGGGAGCAGAGGGATATGGACCATGTGCAGATAGATGGGATGTTTAGATTGGCATCATGGTCAGCACAGACATGGTGGGCTGAAGGGCCTGTTCCTGTGCTATAATATCTATAAAAAGCATGAGAAAAGACTACCAATAAACATAAAGAGGAATCCAATAGTATTCAGTCAGCAGATGAATGGGAAAATGGTTGAACCAGATGAGGCAGATTGACCAAAGACCAAAATCTTATCCTATCAAATCTCTTCATCATCTTAAACACCTTTATTAGATCACTCTTAAATAGGAAGGACAACCTAATACATGCAACCTATCCTCAGAATGAATTCTTTAACCTAATATCATGGGTGAACCATAACTGATCCAAGAACACACAGTCCATGATGATTTTCATGTAGTAAATTTAAAACAAAATCTGTCAATTCTATGAGGATGAGATGCACAGCACTTGAATTTTGGAAGATCCTGCTGGATTCATGCCTTCTCATAACTCTTCATATTTAGATCACACAGACTTCTTTGAATTGTGACCATTGACCCTACTACTAAGGGAAAAAGAGTGCTGGAAGAACTGGTCAGGCAGCATCTGTAGATGCAAAAGGTGTATGATATTAGGTTGGGTCTGTTCATTGAGGCTGGGAAGAGACACTCCAAACATACAGCTGGATAGGATTTCACAGCTACTGCCTGGGCATTTGCATCGCTAGGATATTAAACATTACTGGGCTATGAAACATTGTCTTCAAACTTCCCTTTAGACATATTGCAGCAAGTCCTGTCCCCCCATTGAAATGTTAACCTTACAGGCCTCTGTCTGAGTGAGTTTTATGATACAGACATTTCCGATACTCTTGTTAGGATCTTTTATAAAACTATTATCTATTCAAACCACTCAATTTATAAGCATACATGAATCTAGCAGCATTTTAAAGGTCCTTGTGGAAAGTAAAACTACTGCGTCGCAGATTAACCTTGACAGTCGGAGCATCACTTCTTAATTGAAGATGGATAATGAACTCCATGTGGAAATGGATCTGATGTATGTGATCACTTCAGGAATTGTCTTCCCACCCATCAGTATCCAAGAAAGCAGTAAAGACCCTGAATTTTTTTTAGCATCTTTCAAAATATGAGGATGTCTCAAAGTGCTTTTCATCACTGATGCACTTTTGAAATGTAGACACTATTTGGGATCCAACTTGTGCATAGGAAGCTCTCACAAATAACGGAGTGATAATTATGAAGCAATCTCTTTTAGTGATAAATTCACAGAAAATTCTCCCTAAAATTGTACCATGAGATCTTTCACATCCACCTGAGAGGGCAGAAAAGAATTTGAGAGAATAACATTCAAAAGAGGCACCTTTGACAATTCAGTACTCCTTCAGTACTGCATTGGGAGTATCAACCTAGACAAGGCTCTGGAGGGTTCACAGCATTGATGTTGCATTTGACCCGAAGATGTGCTTCCACTAATATATATGTAACATCACTAAAATTCCCACTTTCACTCTATAATATCACATGACCATGCTGCTGCCTCACTCCTCTGTTCTGATACCTTCATCCAGACCCTTGTTAACTCTAGATTCAACTATTCCATTTCATTCCCAGTCATTTGTTAACATACTCAGACCCATTCACCCATCTCCTCTGTGTCCACTAATCTACATTAGTTCCAGTAAAGCATGTTTCTATTTTAAAATTCTCACACATTTTCAAATCCCTCTTGTGGTGTCTCCCCTCCTTACCTCTGTGCTTTCCTCTGCCTTTACTCATAGTCCTGGAATCCTCTGAGATATCTGTGTTTTGTTGCTTACCCCTAAATTTAATAGCTTCACCAATGACTTCAGTTGCCTGGATCCTACGCTCTAGACTTCCTTCCAGAAACCCCTCTGACCTATCTCTCTAAATCTACCCCTTTGACTAAGCTTTGGTCATCTGATGTAATATGTACCTCATCTACAATATAGAATATTACAATATAGAAGAAAGCCATCTGTCCCATTCAGTTTATGCTGCCTCCCATTCCCATCGGTTCCTTTCCACCACCCTTTTCTCTGTAATCTAATTCCCTGATTCTCCTGCCATTCACTACAATGCAGAATCAGAATCAGAATCAGGTTTATTATCACTGACGTATGTCGTGAAATTTATTGTTTTGTGGGAGCAGTACAGTGCAAGACATAATGACATAAAATTACTATAAGTTACAAAAATAAATAAATAGTGCAAAAGGGGAATAACAAGATAGTGTTCATGGACTGTTCAGAAATCTGATGGTGGAGGGGAAGAAGCAGTTTCTTGAAATGTTAAGTGCGGGTCTTCAGGCTCCTCTGCCTCCGCCTTGATGGTAATAACGTAAGGAGGACATGTCTGGGGTGGTGAAGGTCCTTAGTGATGGATGCCGCCTTCTTGAGGCACCGCCTCTTGAAGATGTCCTTGATGGCAGGGAGGGCTGTGCCTGTGATGGAGATGACTGAGTCTACAACCCTCTGCAGGCTGTTACGATCCTGCGCATTGGAGTTCCATACCAGGCAGTGATGCAACCAGTCAGAATGCTCTCCACCGCACATCTGTAGAAGTTTGCAAGAGTCTT
Source organism: Pristis pectinata (assembly GCF_009764475.1). NCBI lineage: Eukaryota > Metazoa > Chordata > Chondrichthyes > Rhinopristiformes > Pristidae > Pristis > Pristis pectinata. The sequence goes on from NC_067415.1 coordinate 87,848,670, forward strand.
TGGTGATGTACCAAATCTCCTCAAACTCCTAACAAATTAGAGACACTGGCGTGCCTTCTTTGTGATTGCGTCAATGTGTTGGGCCCAGGTTTAGATCCTCTGAGGTGTTGATGCCCAGGAGCATGAAGCTGCTTACCATTCCAGCATTGACCCCTCAATGAGGACTGGTGTGTGTTTTCCCAACTTCTCCTTCCTGAAGTCCACAATCAATTTCTTAGTCTTGCTGATGTTGAGTGAGAGGTTGTTGTTGTGACACCACTCAACCAGCCGATCTATCTCACTCCTATACGCCTCTTCATCGCCATCTAAGATTCTGCCAACAACAGTGGTGTCATCGGCGAACCAGCAATTGGTGACAGATGTAGGAGGAAAACAGAGTGCCTAGGGGAAATTCATGAGGTTGTAGGGTGAACATTTAACTTCATGTAGGTGGCCCCCAAGGTCGGGATTGGACCTGTGTTGCTGGAGCTGTGTGGCAGTGGTATTGCCTACTACACCATTGTGTTCACCAATAATTATTTTACTTAGTCTTAATATTTGTTTGATAATGCTACTGTGTAGCACTTTAGCAAATATTAAAGGTGCTACATGAATAGGAGTCATTGTTGTTATTGTTGTTTTGAAGTGGGACAGGTCTATGACCTTCTAATTCACAGGCAAGAGGTTTGACCCCTGAGCGCAGATGACGTATAAGGTTGAAGGCATCGTTCCACAAAGGGATATCATTCTGGTGACCAAAAGAGTATTTGCCTGCGTGATACTGAGGGAGAAGTTGTCTGGTAGAAATCCTATTTTGACAGAATAGAGCTGATAATAGAAAGAATTTATCCATTCAAGGGAACTGTAAGGAGGGGATGAAAAGTACTACCACTGTGAAGGCTACCTAATGATTCCCTATTCAAAGCAGATGAATGTCCATTTCAAAGACTCAAATACAAGCCACCTTGAATAGGGAACATTGTCCCATTTGGAATATTGGGAGTCTTCCAATCCTACTCTACTGATTGCTACCATCCTCTTCTGGTGGTCCCTGCAGGTTTAGTTACATCAGTGAAAGAGGGGGGGAAAGGGTAGTTTGTGTAGACCCATTACTTGCCATAAGCTACATGTGGCAGGTGGAACTAGGAGACAGGGTGACAAGGAAATGCCTGACTATTTTGAATTACTGAAACACCCCGCTCAGAATGAAAAACTACAGCATCCTAGTGTCATAGTGTCTTATGTATTTAACACACTTAATCATTACATACCCATTCAATTTATTTTAAAACTGTATTCTGGATTAATTAATAAAGTAAGTGGTGTATTGGCCTTTATTGTAAGAAGATTTGATTATAAAAGTCCATAGCTCCCTGAAAGTGGCTGCACAGGTTGATAGGGTGGTAAAGAAGCCTTATGGCATACTTGCCTTTATTAGTCAAGGCACTGATTTCAAGAGTAAGGAAGTTATGTTGCAGCTTTATAAAACTCTAGTTAGGCCGCATCGGGGTTATTACATTCAATTCTGGTCACCCCATTATAGGAAGGATGTGAAGGCTTTAGAGGGTGAAGAAAAGGTTTACCAGGATGCTGCCTGGATTCAGAGCATGTGCTATTAGGAGAGTCATCGAGTAATAAGGCTCAGAAAGAGGCCCTTCAGCCCAACTCGTTCATACTGACCCAGATGCCCAACTAAGCTAGTCCCATTTGCAAGCTAGACCCATTTGCAGAGGTTGGACAAACTTGGGTTGTTTTCTCTGGAGCAGCAGAGGCTGAGGGGAGACCTTATAAAATGATGAGAGCCATAGATCTCATCATTTAAGGTGAAAGGGGGAAAGTTCAAAGGAGATGTGCAGGCCAAGTTTTCTACACGGAGTGTGGTGGGTGCCTGGAATGCGCTGCCATGGGTAGTGGTGGAGGCAGATATGTTAGAGGCATTTAAGAGGCTCTTAGTTTGGTACATGAATATGCAGAGAATGGAAGGATAAAGACCATGTGCAGACAGAAGGGATTGTTTAATTAGGTTTCTCTAGCTGAATTAGTTTGGCACAACATTGTGGACCAAAGGGCATGTTCCTGTGTTGTACTGTTCTATGTTCAATGTAAAAGTAGAGATGTTTTGTTTTCAATGTATCAGGCCCTAGTGAGACTGCATCTGGTATATTGGCTAGATCTCCCTTTCCAAGAAACAATGTACTTCAGATAGTGAATGCAGCAAACAATCAGCAAATTGATCTGGGATAGGGGTGGGGTGTTCGCCCAATGAGGAGAGATAAGTAGACTGAGGCCTACTCTCTCTCGAGTTTAGAAGGATAAGAAGTGAAATTGAAATGTGCACATTTCTTCCCGTGGTGATGTTTCCCCACTCAGGTGTTTAGAAGCAGGGGACACAGACTTAAAATATGGAGTTGGCCGTTAAGGACAGAGGTCAGAAGAAAATTGTTCCACCCAGAGGGTAGTGTAGCGGTTAGCGCGATGCTATTACAGCGCCAGCAATCAGGGTTTGATTCTCATCGCTGTCTGTAAGGAGTTTGTACATTCTCTGTGTCTGCGTGGGTTTCCTCCGGATGCTCTGGTTTCCTCCCACATTCTAAAGATGTACGGGTAGGTTAATATGGGGGCTTAAAATGAGCAGCGCTGACTCGTTGGGCCGGAAGGGCCTGTTACCACGCTGTAAATAAAATTTAAAATTTAAAAAAATTTAAAATTTAAAATTTTAAAAAAATTAAAATTTAAGAATTCTATTCCAAAGATCAGAGGAGGCTCTGTTACTGAGAACATTAAAGACAAACATCAACAGATCTTTGGGTATTAAGTGAGTTATAATATTAAGCGATATAGGGTTAGTGCAGGAAAGTGGCACTGAGATAAGATCAGACAAGATCTTTTGGATCAGTCATGAGAGGCCAAATGGGCTGCTTCTCCTTTTATTCCCTGCATTCTCATCTTCGTATATTAATTGAATAGTTTTGTTTTTAACTTCTGTCACTGTATTCACTGGGGAACTCAGGTTGTATTCCACAGCTGAGAATTAACGCATCATGCTTCATAACATTATTTAATTACATTTAATATGTTGGTTGTTTTGTTCTGTTAAAACTGTAATCATTATTGAATATCTGCCAATCTGATGGGACAATGGTAATGTATCGTGAACCTATGCTTAATCCATTAAGAAGATTACTGTAAATGGAAACCCTTAGGTTATGCAACAACATTAGGGCAGGTATCTGAAGAATACAGCTTCTATATCTTTGGAGAGATGTTCTAATGAAGCATCTGAATTGTAACAATTCAGTTAAGAGGCTATCTACAGAGCTGATTATTAAGGTTATGAAAGTAAAGTCTAGATTTTATAAAGCACCTTTCATAATCTCAGGTCATCCCAATGTGTCTCATAGCCATTGATGTTCGAATCACCATTATGATGTAGGAATCAGAAGTCAATTTTTGCAGAGAAAGCTCACATAATTATCAATGACCAAATATTCTGTTTGAGATTATGCCTCCAGGAAGGATGCCCTTGCTTCACTTAGAAATGTTTTGCATCCACAAGAGAGCTAAAAGGGATTTAACTTAATGGAACATTTGAAATAAAACACCTGTGACAGTTCTGCATTCCCTCAGTACTTCACTTGGATTATGAGCCTGCATTATGAGAATCAAGTCTTTAGAGTGGGGTTCAAATCCCAAAGAGGAACATGAACAATTGAGGAAGAACCATCATCCTGTGTTCTAATTTTCCTGGGCCTTTCCCTCAGCCAAGAGTCATTGATTATTATACAGTGAATTGCATACATTCATGGCACATAAGAGACTTTCAACTCATTGCGTCCTTGCAGGCCAAAAAAAGGCTAATCCTCATTCCCATTTCTTGGCCTGTGACCTTGTAAGTCATGGCTCTTCAAGTATTCATGCAGGTGCTGGTGTGGCTTTCTGCTTCCACCACTCTCTCATCCAATAAGTTCTAGACTCGAACAATCTCAGCACAAAATGTTTTCCCCAACTCCTCTCTAATCCTCGAACAACTGATTTAAATCCATGTTCCCTGGTTACTGACCTCTTTACCAAAAGAAAAAGCTTCTTTACTTTCACCCTGTCTAGACTTCCAATATGTCAAGGGAATCAAATCTTTCACTCAATGGCAATTGGCAGAGCTGCCCATAGTATTTTTGACCACATGTCTCTGCCTGTATTCCCAAAGGTTAAAACAAAATGAATAAGAGACTCCATAATGAGTAGAATGGAACTTCCATCTTTGCATTCAGGATGAAATTGTTTTCAGTAAAGAGAAAGCAGACTCCTGGAGGGTAGATCTCAACAATGACAGATCAGATAAATATGTGTGATCAATTACTGTCATGGAAAATGCACCAGAAGTTCTTTGAAGATATTACTGGTTTGTTTGCTCATGTCCTTGATCTGTTCCTTCTGAAACAAACATTCGGGCAACCCTGAATGCCCCTCTAGTGGAAGAGTAGGACAGATAACCTTGCAACAAATCACCAGGGCATCAAGTACAATTCATAAGATCCTCAGTATATGGTTCAAACAGCCGAGGGAAGCAACATAAGTGGAGCTGAGCAGAAAGGGGATGGGAAAGGGCAGGGAGAAGAGAAGGAAAAGGGGCTGTGAGAAGAGGGAAGAAGTAGGATAAGAGTGAGGAGGGAAGAGCCTGAGGTTGGGACGCTGCGTCATTCTCCCTTGCCACACAACAACTTCAGTTGCCTTGAGGCCTAAGTCCATGCTCATGTTCATGGCACTGAGCCATCAGTAACCACAGACAGAATCATTCATCTCTTCCTCCCTTTATAAGGCAACTGTACCACATAAGCAATGTCTTAATCTTCTCAAACTACACCTCAAGTCATGGAAGATTAGAAGGTGAGGGTCAGAGTCTCCAATATTTTCTCATTTACCTCTCTAAGAGCCTGTGCATATTTTGTCTTCAAGGGTGAAAATGTCAAGCACTGGGGCACAGGTTTAAGGTAAGGGGGGGGGGGGAATTTAAAGGAGATTTGCGAGGCATGTTTTATGAATAGGCAGGAAATAGGGGGATACAGACTATGTACAGGCAGATGGGCTGAGTTTAGATTGGTATAATGGTCAGTACAGACAGCATGGGCTGCATGGCCTATTCCTGCACTGAACTGTTCTACGTTCATTAATTGGTATTCAATTTGCAATTATGGTTACATTTCAGGAATAGCATCCAGAGGCTTCGGCTCTCCATTTAATGTGTTTCAGATCAATTGGTGTTTATCAGAAACCTGGGTCTACAATAATTATTGTTAGTGTTGGTGGAGTTTTCCAACTAATTATTAGTCACTACGTAAACTATCAAGATTAATATCTTCACACTGCAGTGTCTTGCTCACTGCATTAACATCTAGAAACATAGAACATAAAACAGAACAGCACACAAACAGGCCCTTTGGTCCACATTGTCTGTGCCAACCATAATGCTGACTTAATCTAATCCCATCTGACTGCACATGGCCCATATCCCTCCATTCCTTTCCTGTTCTTGTGCCTGTCTAAATGCCTCTTAAACCTTTCCATTGTATCTGCTTCCACCACCTCCCATGGCAGTGTGTTCGAGGTACCTACCATCCTCTGTGTAAAGAACTCGCCCTCTGACAGATCCATCCTGGGTAAAAAACTCTGATATCTTCCCTATCTATGCCTATCATAATTTTATAACCTTCTATAAGGTCACCCCTCAGCCTCTGATGCTCCAGAGAAAACAACCCAAATTTGTCCAACCTCTCCTTATAGCTCATACTCTCTAATCCAGGCAAAATCTTGGTGAACCTCTTCTGCACCCTCTCCAAAACTTTCACATCCTTCCTGCAAACGATACTCCAAATGCTGCCTAACCAAAGTTTTATACAGCTGCAATATGATTTCCCAGCTTTTGTTCTCAGCACCCTGACTGATAAAGGTAAGCATGTCCTACACTTCTTCACCAGTCTATCTGCCAGTGTTGTCACTTTCAGGGAGCTATGGACTTGCACCCCCAGATCCCACTCTACATCAATGCTCCTGAAGGTCTTGCTATTTACTGTATACTTTGCTCTTGCATTTGACCTCCCAAAATGCCACACCTCACAATTCCCTGGATTAAACTCCATCTGTCATTTCTCTGCCCACATTTCCATCTGGTCTATCTCCTGCAGGCTGCAATGTGCACTCTATGCTAACAATTCCAAAGCGTACTCTAGTGTTTACAGGGAAATCAATATTCGTGCAGTAGATACTTTTTATAAAGCCTTGATATTCAAATGTGTAAAATCCTTTTTCCGAGCAACACTTTAAATGACAAATGGCGATACAGCTAGCTCTATAACAATGGTGTGATGACTGGTTCTCGGCTGGAAACCGTAACTCTAATTCTTTCTCCACAGATGCTGCCTAACCTGATATGCGTTTCCAGATTTTCGACTTTTATACTAAAGAGAGACTTGTTAAATTATCTCCGCGCACTATGTTGTTTATAACTGCTGACCCGCCCGTTCCTGAAATTAAAGAAAGTTAATATTAAATTAAAATATCGCAAAATATACATGCACAGTGGCCAATCTAACAAAATGTGCAAGCATATCGTTTCTTATGTTCTATTCTTTTGAATTAATCTGGTTAAAAGGTAATTTGCTTTCTTAGACAGGTTTGAATTATATTTTAGGATCCAAGAAATGCTAAAATAGAAACCGTAAAATTCATCTGCAGACAGTTTCGACCGCCGTCCATCCCAGGGCGCCGGCCTGGGTTTTGTTCGACAAAAAGGGAAGTGAGATGAGGAGTGCTCGGAATATCAGGCCGTGAAATCGGGTTCTGCCTCACTCAATCCCAGATCATAACAAATACTGTGCAAAAATGTTATCTAAACAACAACTGTAATTGTTCCATTTTTTTCTCTAATGTAAACATGCACAACATACTACAGATAACGGAACAGGTAGAGCTGCCAGTGACTGGTTTTCGATACTGATCTGACAGTTGTTTGTCACATTCTCTGAGTACAGAGACACAGAGTGGCAGAATGTGACAGTACTGTCAGAGTCAGTCTAACTAGATGACGGCTAGAACCCCATAGTGTGTTCACAGCCCGTGGGGACAGAGCCGAGATCTTGCCATATCGCCAACCTCACTATGAAAGCATTCTTAATTATATTCTACAGCGCAAAATTGGTACAAACTGTACTTGAATCCAGCACTTAAAGAGAGGCCATTTCCACCCTGAAGTTACTATTTACAGTCATATACTACAAGAAATATACATATAACTAATTGTGCTGCTTTACTTCAAATAACTCTTCGACTGGCTCAGTTAAATGCCTATCTACACGTTTTATTGAAATTTCCGTAATTACATTGCAGACACCCCATATAGTCTCCCTTCCATCAGTTTCACAGATTGCGAGATGAACTCGCCACTTCCCACAAGTTACCACATCCCCCAGCTCCCAGGCTCCAGGCGTTAAAACATCTCAATCAGCAACCCGAGACTTTGTCCAAAGAATAGGTGTATTCTCACAGGGTACTGGCTGAGAGGAATTTGAATTCTTGCCAAATTATTTATTTTATGTATTTCTCTCACTCACGTGTGAAAAGTTACTTGTGATTTAGGTTGCGTTACCCTTAACCAGCTGTTAGAAGCCGGTTCTAGAGCAATACTCTCATTCTTCGATGCGTAGTCTCTGTGATGTTTAGGGCCTATATTGTGTGACGTTATGATTTTTTTGAGCATTCCTTGGATCCACTTAATGATGCAGTTGCCCGCTTGGTGTCATGTCTCTGGTTTGTGTGGTTCTGAGGCCAGTTTAGTGGTGCTTCAGGCTGGTTTGTCTGGTGTTTGAACCCAGTGCATGTGGTGTTCAACCCAGTTGGTTTCGCATTTCAGGTCAATTTGTCTGGTATTTGTGTCCAGTTTGTCTGGTGTTTGTGTCCAGTTTGCATGGGGTTTGTGTCCAGTTTGCATGTTGTTTGTGTCCAGTTTGCATGGTGTTTGTGTCCAGTTTGTCTAGTGTTTGTGTCCAGTTTGCATGGCGTTTGTGTCCAGTTTGCATGGTGTTTTGTGTCCAGTTTGTCTGGTGTTTGTGTCCAGTTTGCATGGTGTTTGTGTCCAGTTTGTCTGGTGTTTGTATCTAGTTTACATGGTGTTTTGTGTCCAGTTTTGTCTGGTGTTTTGTGTTCAGTTAGTCTGGTGTTTGTGTCCAGTTTGCATGGTGATTTGTGTCCAGTTTGTCTGGTGTTTGTGTCTAGTTTCCATGGTGTTTGTGTCCAGTTTGTCTGGTGTTTGGTGTCCAGTTTGCATGGTGTTTTGTGTCCAGTTTGTCTGGTGTTTGTGTCCAGTTTCCATGGTGTTTGTGTCCAGTTTGTCTGGTGTTTGGTGTCCAGTTTGCATGGTGTTTTGTGTCCAGTTTGTCTGGTGTTTGGTGTCCAGTTTGCATGGTGTTTGTGTCCAGGTTGTCTGGTGCTTGTATCCAGTTTGCATGTTGTTTGTGTCCAGTTTGCATGGTGTTTTGTGCACGATCTATGTGGTGTTTCCCTTTTGTTGCTCTCATTTAAAGCTCAGGAGTGTCCATTTTCGCTTAGCATTCATTCTGCTCAGACCGGACTTACTAAGAACTCTGAATCTTTGACCTATAATGTGTGTGTGTAGTCTGAGGAACAACATCCTGACTGGTTATGGGTTGTCCATTTGAGGCTGGTGAAATTAATGTCTGAGTGGGTACCCATGCGGGTTTACTTCCCTTCCAGTTCCGCCACACTTTCTGTGGCAGGATGTTTTGAATGAATCCAGCGAAGTTCATGCAGTGTGCTTGATCCTGGACACTGAAAAGCTCGGGATCTGCGTCCCACCCTACTTGATGCTTCTATCCAGATTTCCCGACCTTTCCTCGAGTCCCAGGGACATCAAAAATCTAATTTGGATTGGGAGAAGCTCATCCTAAAGAGTGGCACATTACTGTTCGGGCAGTGCTGATCTCCGAACCCTGGGACCCACCGGAGCCCAAATCCGAATGGTTCATTTCCTCCCAGTTTGTGCGTATAGATTACAATGATCAAAAGATTTTTATCTCAACCCGAGTCTGGCAGAAAAGTCAAGAGTTTGATGTTGATGAGAAATTCCTGTATTATGTTTCATGGAATTTTTAAAAGCTTGTTGCAGTGGAAGCTGTGCCCGTTATCAGTCCCCGAGCCAAACTCTCCCTGGGGAGAGGTGAAATGTCCCTTTCTTCGGCTGTTAAAAATTGTTTTCAACTTGGGCCAAAAGGGATCTGTTTTCACAGTTGTTGCCGTGGAGCGGGTCAGGAACAGCCGGACGCGCCAGCACCTCCGCACTCCCACCCCCGGCACAACCACTGTAAACAAGACTGCTTCAGACAAAGCATCGAGTCCCCAGGGGAACGGTCCCTTCATCCCAAAGTGGTCCCATTGAAGCTGCCTTAAGCTGCGAGTTTAGAATGTGTGGTCGTAACGTCAAATAAATGTTAACTCCTTTTCTGGAAGGCAGTCGAGAGAATGATAAACATTGTGGAAAGAAGCAAAGATCCCATGTCTCAGTGACCCAAACTAAAAGCATTTCTTTCATCGGCAAAGGTCTTTTGGGAAGCCAATGATAATCTGAAATTCATATGCGGAATCAGTTATAATATAGAAAGAAAACTTCATATCTCTGAGAATATAAAACACGAAGCCTCTTTGGGTGTTAACCAAGGTAAAATGTCTACATAGGCGATGCCTGGGCAGAATTTGAAACAATATAGAACGGTGGGTTGGGGCAGAGAGACAGAGGAAGAAATGAGAGAGAAGTGGGATAGGAGAGGAGGCGGATAGAAGAAAGGGAGGGAACAAGGGGGGAGCGAAGGAGGAAGATAGCGACGAGGAGAGAGGAGGATTGATTTGTGGGGGTTAGAGATAGATTTGGGGAGTGAGAAAAGGAAAGACGTGAAGGGAGAGAGGGGGTGGGGGTGGAGCGGACCGCTTGAGCGCCGAGCGGCTCAGCTGTCGGAGTATTGACATTTGGGATGCGAGTGGCTCCTCCTCCTCGCTTATAGCGTGGCAGCTGTTCACAAACTCGACTTGTTCATCCTCATTCAGCGTCGAGTGGGAACAAAAATGGCCATTTATTAGAATACTTGTTTTTTTTATTGTTCTCCGCTACACAAAAGGCTTTTCATTATGTAAGAAGGGTCCCCTTTGCAAAGAGAAACAATAACTCGAAACTGTCTTTTAAAATCTTTCTATCAATAATAAATTCCATTTGATTGTCTCCATTCAGTGTGTGTTGAGCGAGTGTTGCGGATCCAGCTCCTGTACCGCTGCTGGAAGCGTTTGTGGTGTGCGGTTTGCCACACAACTACGCAAATACGAAAGGGTTTATTGCCGATTTAGATTTTGAAATCAAGGTTCTTGGAAACAAAGTGCGCGTTTCTGCTAAAGGGGACACAGAGAGCGGGCATCAGTGTAAGTCTAACTCCACACGGGCAGAACCCGTCTGTACTTCTTTCTAAAATGTTGATAATTATTGTGGCCCTTCTGAGCCTGTTCAGTGCTAACCATGTCCGCAATTTCATAGGAAGTAAAGTGGAAGAAAATCCATCCGCTGCTAAATGAATCAATACAAGGTTCCGCTGTATTAACATATTACTTGTTAGACTTGGAATCAGGTCACCTCTACAATTAGTACGGGTTTTTTTTTACAATCAAAGGATTATTTGATATATTGTAGTAATTTTACCCAAAGCTTGTTTTCTGTCAGAGTTGCTCAATGGAATCTCATTAAAATAGTGAAGCTCAGGGGGCACGCATTACCTATTGCATATAAGCAATCATATGGAGATTTACAAAAATAGTTTTCCTGCGAAGTTTCATCTATTTGTGTCCTTCATCTTATCTGTGTTAAATGAGACGAGGTATTTTAAAGTCTTAACGACATCTCCCATTTTAACTGAAGGTGAAGGGTAAATAGTCACATCGCACGCAGATTACACATTCTTCGTGAATGAATAGTGGCGCTCGATAGCTTGAAGGTTATTGAAAGTTGAAATGTCTTCTTTAATTAGTTTTCTAGGAGGGTAGTTAATGTACGGTGGGTTAGTTTTCTTTTAGTAACATCTGGGCACCCGGCGGCATATAAATCGCTGGCTTTAGTTTCAGCAAAACATTATCACCAGCCAATTATTATGCGAGATTGAAACAAAACTAGTTCTGATCACCGGCTGATCGCCGCTGATGAGGAGGAGGATATCATGGACTATCTTTCTACTTTCCTGGTGAGGTTGACGAGGAAGGGATAACTGATCTATTGTCCGTTATTCGCAATGTTGCTGAAAATGACTCCCAGTATAACGCGAGGAAACGGCTTGCGAAGGCAACATTGATGTTTGCCCGATTTCCTTATCAGTACAGGTGTTATAACATGATAGCAGTTCTAGTCAATTAACCCATTAAAACTCCGTTTTATTGTATCGATTCCTTTATGGTCAGACCTCACACAATGACAACAAGGCCACAGATTAGATATCAGGCCACTGGTATACAGCACAGGCTGGAGTCAACAGCACAGATGAGACCAATCACTCCTTCTGTAGATCTCCTAACATTTCCAATAAAAGCGGCGTGATGACCCAAGCCCGAATATCGTCACTTCAGTCAAATCATAATTTTAGAAAGGCTGCCCATTTCATGTAATTATTTTAAAATATCAATTAGTTTGAAGAGACAAGCGAGTGATATTTTATAAAATGATAACAAGATCACATACGGACCCAAACTGAAAAAAAAATGAGCAGCCGTCTTAAACGAAACAATTATGCCGAGCTCCATTCAATCGCTTTTCAAACACAGTTTTGAGATTGAAATCACGAGGGGAGAGAGCACAATTTGGCACAGATTCTCCTTCAACAGTTTAGTGAGGCGGATTTTTGTGGTTTAAAACTACTATTCACCATGCAAAGCCTCAGCGAACTGACCATCGGGTACCCTCTCTCCCTGATTCTACCCGATCGCTTCACAGGTAATGCTGAACTGTCGGCATTATTTCGGAAACAGCAAAGGGATCCGTCACTGACAGTCTAGAGTTCTGAACACACAGAGCACACTCACATACGTTCTCTCTCTCTCTTTCTCTCTTACACACACACACACACACACACAAATCCACACGTTCGCGCGTTTTACACACAACAAATTGACATAAATGTTAAAATTTTAGCGAACTCTAGGGATATCGTTGCGTTTTAAATATTAAATTATATCTTCTCAAGCCCACTTGCTCAGTATCTGACTCTGCAACGATTTCCTAAAGCTCCGACACTGAAGAAATGAAATCCATATTTATAAGACTTCATTAAACGTGTCGTTAGCAAAATGCTGTGACGGTTTCAAACAAAACAAGCTCTATACAAAATCAAAGAGATAAATCAAGGCACTCACCGCATGCATGGTGAGTGTAGCCCAGCTAGCTTGTAATGTCGCACAAAATGAGGAAAGTGATGGGAGTTGCGCACGGAGTCCAGGTACACGAAGAGAGCTGGAGCAAATGAAATAAAAATGAATTTTATAATGTGAAGCGCACGATTCGCCAGGATATACACCGAAATTGGCATAATGACCAAAAAAAAAATGGGGTGTAATGATAACTAAATGCCAGCAATATTCAACACTGGCCAACAAAGGACGGGAAAGAGTAGCTATACAAGTACTTATTGACACGTGAGAGCCATTATGGGGACAAGGGTCGGCTGTGTGTGAATCAGATGGTTATAGAATTGTTACAGCATTCGGCCCCCGTTGAAGTGCATTCCCTGGCTCTGACCCTTCAACCCCAAACTGTTTTTTGGATTATATATTTATCCAGTTCCTTTTTGAAAGCTGCGATTGAATCGGCTGTCATCAACCTTTGCCTAGCGAATTCCCATCCAACACAACTGACGAAATGGAAAACCCTTTCCCTCCGATCTCGGGTTCTCTTGCTACTCACCTCAACTCTCTATCATTTGTTTCTTGACACTTCAGCAAAGGGGAACAGTTTCTCTTTACTAGTGATATCCCGAATGTAAAGGTTTAGGGATGATGCCGCATTCAGGCTGTACCCAATATTGGCTCAACCTGCCTTGTTTTGATGATAATTGGATTACCTTTATAACGAAATATACCTCAGCTCAAAGTTCAGCTCTGCGTTATACTCTTTCTTGTCTTTATCTGAGTTCTCTTCATCAGATTGAACTTGGAAATGTACGTTCCGTTTTTCAATTTAGAATAATCTCCAATCGATCTAACAACACAACAATGGAATTTTTATCCAAATTTGGAAAGCAGACCGTTTATTTTTAAGTTGTGTGCAAGGGCTTCTCATGGACTACGAGAATCTGAAATCTAGTCCACATCCAACAAACAGAGAGATTTCAGTTTAAGAACGTTCACCAAACGCCAGCTCCCTGCTGGATGCCATTCCCCACCCACCCCGACATTCTCTCTTCTCCACCCTCCCAACGGGCAGAAGATGCAAAGGCCTGAAAGCACGTAACACCAGGCTCAAGGACAGCTTCTATCCCGCTGTTATAAGACTATTGAACGGTTCACTAGTACAATAAGATGGTCTCTTGACCTCACAGTCTACCTCGTTATTGTCTACTTGCACTGCACTTTTTCTGTAACTGTAACTCTTTATTCTGCATTCTATTATTGTTTTACCCTGTACTACCTCAATGCACTGTTGTAATGAATTGATCTGTATAAACGGTATGCAAGACACGTTTTTCCACTGTACCTCGGTAACAAGTGACAATAATAAACCAAATATGAACTGGTTGCCACAGTACCACGCATAAGATCTGTATCAGCTGACCTGCAACTTCATCGCACTGATGATACTTTCACCCTGTCCACTTCCTGAACCTATTGATATTCACCATATCTCAGAGTTAGTAAAATCAGATTTTATTCACAAATGACGTTTTTTCAATATAATGTATTCACTTTACAAAATAATATCGAGGTAATGCTATAATCGAGAAGCCATCAGACGATGTTAACTTTAAGCGCTGCCACTGTACAGAAACTGACCCTGGCACTAATTGTAAAACTCATTTAGCTGGTATAAGCATTAACACTGAAGTTGCCCTTTGCACAACACCATGACGAGCATTGAAGCTAACACTGGCGCCGGGAAAGTCACTGGCGTTATCACTGGGACTAACACTGGCACTGGCACCATATTGGCATCAGCAGTGGGACCAAAACTAGTGCAAGCACTGGTGTCGTTCTGCCATATCACTGGCACCAACACCAGCAGCAGAACTGGATTGGCTCGGGCGTGAGAACTGGAGAATAACACTGGCATGGAACTAAGACCTGTACCAGCACTGGGACTGACTTAGTCGTGGCACTGGCACCATCACTGGCACTGGCATTGGATTGACTCTGGCCCTAGCAATGAGACACTAAACCCTGACTGGAGTTAATGCTAGCATTATTACACGGACCAACACCGGCATTAGCACTGAATCAGACAATGGCACTACTACTGGCTCTGACACTTGTTCCGCGCTGGGACCAATGCCAGTTCTACCACTTGCAATGATACTGGCTCTAGCACTCTGACCTGCAGTGGCACTAGGACTCAGTTCAAAACTGGTATCACCACTGTAAGTTCCAGAGATCAGTTGACTCAGGGGATATGGGGTTACTTCAGGAATGTGGTCGTGAAATAAAAGTTCAGCTACGACTTTAATTGGCAAAACAGTCGCGAGGCACCAAATAGTCTTGATTCTAATTCGTTGTGTTCTCACGACAATGGCGCTTATACCGCAGTACAGCCCCGGCACTAGGTTTGGGGTCGACTAGACAATGAGGTCAACGTTAACCCTGCACGTGCCATAGAATGCCACTTCTTAAAGATGGTTACATAATGTGTCGTTCGTCTCCTGACAGATATGGGTTGTCCAAGTAACTCGGTTAAGAGAAGATATGAAGCAGCCCGGAAGGGAGTTTGCATTTAGTTAACTGATGCAATAAGGAAATGTTTTGGCAAACCTGCCGCCCATCAAGAATCTAAGTTGCCACTAATATTTTTATTTCAGTTCCAATCAATGTAAACAATTATTTGCATTTCCTTTTTGCGAAATTTTTCATAATATTAGTTGTTTTCTTGGATGCAGATAAAGCCCTGTTAAAAATAATAACGTATCGATGTTTGAAAATGATTTCATGATGTATTCACTTACTGGTTCGGGTTTTTGAACATACATGTAAATATAAATACTTGGCTGTTTAAAAAGTTGCACTGTTATCGCCTATATAAATCAGGTCAGTGAGCGAAATAAAGAAACAGGGTCTCAGCAAGACGACAATTATTTTGAAGAGTCTGATTTTAATTTTTGATTGTCCTGCGCAATACGAAACTATCTTTATCAATATTCAACCAAGCTAAAAATAATTATTCACAGCAGTTTATAATCACTTAATTCGTTGTTTATAACCCCGAAAATTGTAGAATTTGAAGAGGTTGAAAATGCTCCTTGACATTATTTTAAAATATCCCGAGTGTTTGACTCTCGGTCTGAACGGTTAATTAGAATATATTCGTGGATACGAATTCGAGCACAACTGAGGCGCCCAGTTGAACGAAGAATTGAAAATAGATGCGTTCTGTGTATTTGGGCGTTTCATAAATGCTTGCATCGGGACACATGGGGAACCTTTTTGAAGCGAATGAAACAATAATTTCAGTAAATTATGTTTCTGGACCAGATCTCTGTTTTGAGGAAGGCCCATTTAGCGCGAATCAGTTTAATCAGTTTCCAACGCTCACTGGCCCATAATTGTTCTTTGAACTCTCCAAATTGAAATGTTGTAAATGTACTTGTGCTTTGTTTTCTGGAAGACAGAGAGAGAGAGAGCCATTCCGAACTTTACTCGCAAAACTAGAGCTGTGCGGAGAGTGGTTTGCGATTTCCTATTTCAGATGCAATATGTCAGTTTTGACATCAAATTGCTTTTAATCACTCTAAGTCCCAAGTGCTGTTATTTAAAAGTTGTGTTTTATCTCGCAGTCACTGTGATCCCGTAAAGGGAGCTGTCAGTTCCCAGGCACCTGGGTCTGAATGATGTCTTTGTGTCTTTTACCCTCAGGAACACATCAGCCCTTCTCATTATGCCATAGCCTTCTTTAATCTAGCTCTGTACTTACAAAAACCATTCAACATTTCATCTGCATTTTAAATTAATTAGGCGTGGGTATTGTTCAGAACTGAGAACCAAATTATACTGTATTATTTTAAACGACTGTTGATCGATTGAGAGACAGCAACACATGATTCCTCTATAGAACGTATCCTTTAATAAGTATCAATACGTTATGGACCACCATCCTATAGAGTAGCCAACGATAATAGATCAGTGCGCAGTAAGAATATTATTAGGCTTTATAGCCTTTTATGATTTATTTGTTCTACCATTAAACAGAAAATGTAGCGCTCGATCCACTGATCTGTATAATCGAAAAATTAAACCTGTCGCTTTTCCATCAAGAAAATGCTAAATGTAGCAACATGGGAACTGAAGATTCTGGCTCTCTGTACTTGATTTACCCAGCCAGGCCTTGTACCCGCTGAAGCTAAACTATGTACTGGCGCCGGGTCGGAAACCAGTATTGCATTGCAAATATCCGTGTAGGTTTAGAGAGTGCAGTTTTTTTCTCGGGCTGTATCCTATACAAGAGTTTCCTTTTATTGAATCTAGTGGTTACGCAGCTTGAATATTGAATATTGACGTGTTCCCACTGCTTTCCTGTTAACCCAATTATATAATTCATCATGAACTGTATTGAATTATCTTTTACCATACAGTATCAGCATTAGCCTAATTAAAAGCCATAGTGTATGATATAATGATTAAATCGTTAGTCCTAGTGTAGGAAGCAATATTTTCTTTCCCCTCAATTAGAAGCTGATTGAGGTTTTCAGAGTAGGTCATCTGTGAAATTTGAATGATATCTGTGAGGATTGTTTACGGCGCCGTCTCTTCTGAGGCTGGGTTTGACGAGGTGTCCGAACTAATTGATATCATCTCCATAATTCCTAAATTTCGCATTACCAGGACTTTTTAAATTTATATAATTCTCATTTAAAAGTAAGCAAAAAGTTGCAGGTCTCCTTACAAGCTGCTCTTGTTGAACAGAATGGATGGTCATTTAAATAATTTAATATATTTGTGGTTCTCCACTTCGGCTCTGTGAATCAGAAATTGTTCACCTTCGCCGTTCCTAAAGTGATTTTGTACAGTACCATGGTTTGTGTGGTTTGCCTTTCCGGTGTTGTGCGATCTAGTTTTTGTTAAAACGTTTGGATGGTATCCGGCCGCTGGAATTACACTGAGAAACGAGAGCGAAGCTACAGCCGTCGGCCCCCTCCAGCAGACGGCGATGGCCGTGTATTCTCTGGCACAGAATTCCACGAAAGGCACTTCCATTCGACTCTGCCTTATCGTTTTTTTATCTTCTCTTTAATAATCAGCCTCCCAGTGAAAGCAAATTGCTAATGCCCTGATAGGATTCTAATATGTAATTGGATTTCCCGTAAGTACTGGCAGTTCATTTGAACCAGCGGCGGTGGGGCCGAGCGGTCCCACGCCGCATTGTGTGCGCAATAAATGAACCTCTGTTCCTATGGCAATTCTTCACAAACTTCTGCAAAGGGCTTAATTTGTTTAAAGACCATCAGTGGACACCAAAGAAGCCAATTAGCGGCATAACACAAAGTGGGAGGGCTTCTTGCTCCAGCCCTTTCCTTCACCACCCACAACATCCTCCTGAAAGACCGTACTGCAAGGGCGACACTTAAAGCATCTCCTCATTTAACCCACCTTTTAAATTTTATCTGGATGCGTTCGGCTTTGACAATCATAAGAGACCAGTAAAGCCCCTTCTTTCCAATTACTGGAGCTACTCATTGTCTTAAAAAAAACAAAAATACTCTAGATATTGGACCTTTGTAATCCTATATTGCAACGGAGACTACATTACTTCATTGATTGTAAAGAGTTTTAGGACACCCTGAAAAGGACGTGACAGGCGCTGCAGCAATACAAGTGTCTCTTTATTTGAAGTAAGGAAACAGAGAAGTACGGGGAGGATCTATAGAGAGGGGAAGGAAGTAATCCTTCGAATATCTTTCATTGAATATTGACGTGTCTTCTCATCGTTTCTCTCTCAACAGATGTTGTCTGGTCTGTTGAGTAGTTTCTGGTACTGTTTCATTTATGGGGGGGGGGGGGGGTTGACGTGTGGCTCAGCAAGTGCACAGGTACCAAGTACAACGACTGATCCACTAGTTACAATGTCTTCTCCCACCTCCAGCCACCAGTCACCGCAATAAATTATTATTCGCGCTCTTTTAACACTTTTTTTGTCTTACTCTACAAGAAATAACTGCAAAGGATTGTTGAAACCAGCAAACAACTTTGGGCAATTTGTTTTTCATCACAGGAAAATACTCGTCTTTATGTCTCATTCCAACGATCAAAGATGACATTAATCCAAATCTAAGGAAATCTCTAGTTAGAATTAAATCCCCGAAACAGAAACTAGATGCTAACCAACATAAGGTGTTTAGATGTTCACCAATACAGATTTCCAAACATCCAGACTACTTCTAGTAATTAACTACCACACAGTCATTAGGATTTTCAATTGTAAGGAAGGGTTTTACGCTTTAATCTAATATTTGTGTTATTCCTC
The DNA here is from genome assembly GCF_009764475.1 of Pristis pectinata. Lineage (NCBI taxonomy): Eukaryota > Metazoa > Chordata > Chondrichthyes > Rhinopristiformes > Pristidae > Pristis > Pristis pectinata. The sequence goes on from NC_067415.1 coordinate 87,867,397, forward strand.
GCATTCACAAATTGGTCTCACCGAGAACGGAGGGAATAAATTTGAAGGAGGTTGGGAGGTAGGAGACTGAGCCGCTTGTGCCGATTACTCTTTCTCGCTTCTCCGACGCTGCTCTCGGAGCCGAGGCGCTGGTCTGCCGGTTACAGGCGGCGCCCCTTCCGACCATTGAAAGACGGCTCCCAGGGACCAGAGACGGAAAGGCCGCTTCCGAAGGCCACGTGTTGCAGCTGTCAGTCAAACCACCACCTGACAACAGCACCTGTTGAGGGTGTGCGGACAACTTCGGGAACTGTGTGTGCGGCGGGTATGGGGAGTGGGGTGTTGATCGAGCACTTCTGGGACTCGCACACAGGCATCAGGTAGGCATTAACACTGGCCTCGCCGCAAAAACCGACAACGCCAATACCTCGCATAAAGGAGTCGATAATTGGAAGCAGTGGCTCGCTCAAGGGAAGAATATTTGCGGCTTTCCTAGTGCTCAGCGGGCTTCTGATTCCGAAATTCATTAATGACTAAATGCTACTCAAAGGTGCGGGTCATTCTCCGGACATACCCTGCTTTGGCTGTACGCTGTTCACCGGCCCCGGGCTCCGTCACAAAGCTCATCCTGGAGATGATGATGGATGCCTGAATGGTGGGCACAGGATTGGCACCGAAAATCTCCACATCACCTCCCTCCCCCACCCCCCAGCACCCCGTGTCCCTCCATCACCTCCCCCATCCCCAACCTCCGAAAAACTCTGGACATCGGGCCACTTCCCACCCCCACCGCAACCTTTATCTAATTAATAGATTTTCTCTCCCCCTTACGTCACAACTATTCAACTGAATCTCACCGAGGGCGCCAGCCCATTGGCTGCTGCAAACTCATTTAATAGCTGTCAATCTGCATCCCCGGGGCCCTTTCTCTGCGTTACCTTCTCCCCACATGGAAACCACAAGCGAATAACTCTGGGCAAGAGGCAGCAGGAGCCAGCAAAACCGGTGATCCCCAGCAACTCCGCACCGATTCCAAACCCAGGCACTCTGAACCGGTTCCAGACTGAGGAACTCTGAACCGGTTCCAAAACTAGCAACACCATATCGGTTCCAGTAATCGGCGCCAAATCGGGAGCCTCCGCATCGCTTGCAGCCGGAGGAGATTCTACACAAAGAGAACTTTGCAGCTTTTACGTAAAAAGGAGGAAAGGATCGCGTTGGATTCGACTTCGGCGGGGACGGGGACTCGGACCCGGGAGCCGCACACTCGCCGGTTACTTCCCCGCTCCTGTTGACAGACCCGGGTGCCGCTTGAATGTATAGTTTGATGATGGAGAGTGAGCCGGGCCATCAGATCAGTGCAGCGGGTGGCGGGACCACCGTGCCCACTCCGGGCACCAATGGCAAGCTGAGTGGCGAGCGGGTGAAGCGACCCATGAACGCCTTCATGGTGTGGTCCCGGGGGCAGCGGCGGAAGATGGCCCAAGAAAACCCCAAGATGCACAACTCGGAGATCAGCAAGCGGCTGGGAGCCGAGTGGAAATTAATGTCCGAGAGCGAGAAGCGACCTTTCATTGACGAGGCCAAGAGACTCCGGGCGCTGCACATGAAGGAGCACCCGGATTACAAGTACCGGCCCCGCCGTAAAACCAAGACTCTTCTCAAGAAGGACAAGTACTCTCTGCCCGCTGCCTTGCTGCCTCAAGGCCCCGGGGCCCTCGGCCCGCCTGTCGGCTTAAACCAGCGACTGGACGGGGCGGGCGCGACGGGCGCTTACGGTCACATGAACGGCTGGGCGAATGGCTCTTACCCGGGCTCGGCGGCGGCCGCGGCGGCCGCGGTCATGATGCAGGAGCAACTCTCTTACACCCAGCATCCTGCGCTGGCAGCAGCGGGGGGAGGAGGAGGAGGAGGAGGGGGCACTGGTGGAGGCGGTGGGGGCGCTGGAGGAGCAGCGGTCCACCATCACCATCACCACTCGCAGCAGCTGCACCGCTACGACATGCCCATCCAGTACAGCCCCCTCCCCGGCACGCAGGGCTACATGAGCGGCTCTCCCTCCTATGGCACTCTCTCGTCCGGCTACAGCCACCAGCCTCCCAGCGCCATCCAGTTGGGCTCCATGGTGAAGTCGGAGCCGGCTCCCAGTCCCCCGGTCAGCTCGCACTCTCGCCCGCCCTGCTCCGGGGACCTGCGGGAGATGATCAGCATGTACTTACCGGCAGGAGGAGAAGCAGGCGACCCGTCTCCCAACAGACTGCTGCCCCTTTCTCAGCACTATCAGAGCCCAGCCACGGGCGTCAATGGGACCATCCCACTAACTCACATGTGAATATTGGGTCTGGGCAACGAACTCAATGCTTTTCTTGGTGTTCTTGTAAAAAAAAGAGTGAACTGCGGACATTTGCTGGCCCTGACCCTAGTGCACATACCTTTTAAAAAGAATCTAAATGTTTTATTACCAAGGCTTTTGTACAGTATTTATCATTTCGGGCAATTGGGAAGATTAATGACTGTGTTAATTGTCGACTGTTGGAATTTGCCCAGACTGTGCACTCTCGCTGTTTACATACCCTCCAGAATTACTCGAAACTGAGTAATGTGAAAATCAACACTCCTCCCCCTCCACCCCACACACAACGGGAATTCTTTGAGTTTTGGACCAGTCTTTCAACTTACTTTTTAGGAGATTTCAGTTGCCTTTAGTTGCAGGTTTGTGACCCATGTGAATTTCTGTATTTGAAACTAGTTCCCATTTTATGCATTGTAACACTTTCTGTAAATCACGGAGATAATTATATTATAATATTTACCAGTGGATTCCAACAGCCAATATTAATAGATTACTAAGGACCTTTCTGCACACACTGACGTTTGTGCTGGACAAAAAACTCCGTTGAAATAATAAATTTTACAAGAAACCGTTGTATATAATTTGTATTTCTACTTTTCCTGATTCCGTTTTGAAATGTGCTTTTGGACAATACCTCTTTACGCATAAACATGCTTTAAAAACGGGCTGTAGTGTTCAATTTTGACTTAATTCCCTCGACCATTACCGAAAATACCACCCGCCCCGGGAAAGGAAAGTTTGCATTCCCGGGAATAATTAAACTAAAATATCAGGACTCGTGGAAATAGTTTGAATCACCAAATCAGTCCATTAAATCCGAACCGTAATGCTTGGCTACAGTTCCTCTGCTTCTGCGGAATGTACGTCAGTGGCTGTGTACAAACGGCCCCGTAACAGGGGCAAATCTCTCCTACGCCAACCCATTTGGTTTTATTTCTTTCCGGGAACAAGATTGTGTGTTGTATTTTAAATTTTTAAAATTAAACGATCCCCGTTTCGAAGGCAAAGGACTTTTTGACCTCTCCCTTTCGGCGGTTCCCTTGAGGTGGTTTCAGCCGGGAGGATCCTGGGTTACTCGAAGCAAGGGCCCGGGGGAGGGAGGTGGTTAAAAATTACAAATATTTTACTCAGGACACCAATATCTTTCAAAGGGAGCACGAGGAAGAAAGAATCTCTAACTCTCTCCAGAGACTACAGTCTGAACAAGAGACCAAGGTTTTATTTTCCCTAAAAACCAAAGGGCCACTGAGTTGAGCCCGTCTCGGATCCGTACAGATTTTTTCAAATACAAACTTATGTCGCAAAAACTCATGCGATGCTATTAGATCATTGCCACTCTGAATTTTGACTACCACGTAACGCCGAGTTTCATGACATGCTATGGCAATATAATTAAAATATTCAAACATTTTACTCTTAGTGTATCAACATAAAAACGAATCACACTCCGCTATCTTCAAACTTCACAAAACCGTCAAACGGAGGACTAAATTCGAATCTAAGTATTGGGCTGATGTATTTCAGAATTAACTTGTACAATATGCCAGGTAGATTCCTGAGTGACGCAGGTGGCGATAATTTACCAAATGATGCTGTGGATAAATTATTTGTTTAGGGCAGAATTCAATCGGAAAATTTAAGTTGCAACGTTTTATTAAACTATACATAACTTAAGGGTGATTGAAGTATCTTTACTGTAAACCAAAAGATATTAAAAGGATTCTGTTAACGAAGCTCATCCGAGTGCCCTGTTTCTGACACCCGCCGCGGACTCACATACTTTGTGGTTGCAATAAACGAGCCACTGCATTTGGCAAAAGATTGGCGCTAAAGTTCGACCTGCCTCAGGCTCAACAGAAGCGGCGACATTCTCAGCGAGGCAATGGGCCAAACTGTTTAATTTTTGCGCTTCAGATATATATTTTAACGAATAATCATGAAGAAAGGGCGGAAGCGAAACTCATTAGAAGGCTCCTTGCTCAAATGTGTTCCATGCAAAGAAAAACATGACATTAGATGGGCGACTTGTAAATGTTTCTGATCTCAGCATTACACCAACAATCTGTGTGATTGCTGGTGGTTTTTTATTGCTCTTCACTGATTATAGACTTTCACTTGGAAGAATTAACTAAATGTAGGATGCATATTAAATCAATTTCTGTTCAGAATCGGATGCCCGGGTAAAAGTGGCCTTTGTCCGCTTGCAGCTTGAAGTTGGATGTTCATTTGTCGCGTTATTGAATAAATTGCGGCATTACCCTTTCTCTCAATACCTAGGTCTGGTCAACCGCAATTTCTGTCGTTTATCTCCTTTTTTGCACAGTATTTACGAACTTTGAAATGCTGCTTATGTCTGCCTTTTTGGTTTTGGGAACTGCAGTGACTGGGAACTACATGAATGATAGTAAAATGGAGGGCTATGTGGGAGGGAAGGGTTAGATAGATCTTAGAGCAGGATAAAATATCGGCACAACATTGTGGGCCGAAGGGCCTGTACTATGCTGTAGTGTTCTATGTTCTATGTTCTATGTTTGTTATTTTATAACGAAGTTTAATAAATGTTTTCAAATATTGCGAACAGGAAGTCTTCAGACTTGATGCTGTTTCCCTCCAGATCTGGTCCTAAACGTTTTTTGAGGGATGTTGCAGGTGTTGTGGTCACGGTGGGGGGGGGGGGGGGGGGACGGGGGGGCCAGAACTAGTTTCCAGGAAATTTAATTATTTACCTTGATTAAGCCTTTGCCAAGTGTGAGCCTCAAACTGCATCTGTGGAAAAAGGAGCACAGTTAAGATTTCAGGTCGATGGCCTTTCATCAGAACAGATGGCCTAAGTGAAGCGTAATTTTCACCGAAGATGCTGCCTCACCAGTACTTCCTGTTTTTATTTCAGATTTCCAGCACCTGCAGGATATTTTTTGTTTGAAATTCTCGAACTCTACTCGTTTACTTTTCTCCCGAATTTTAAATTTTAATATGATGCCCAGTAATTCGGAAATACAAACCTTGATCGAAGAGAACTCTGTTAAAAGCTGCTTCGCGCGCGCACACTCATAAATGTGCGCGCGAAGATTTAAAATGTGTATAACTATCAAAGTCGGCATGTTTGTGCCTAAATCCCTGTCTGCTTAACACAGGGAATGGAACTGAAAATCCACGCAACTGGCCACAATACCAAGTGTGAGGTACCATGTGGACGTTGGAAGAAGGTGGAGGGTTACACTGGGGATGGCTCGTCCTCCAGTGAGACGTGATCTGTCCCATGGCAGCCTGTTCTCTTTCTGTGATTAACAAAATCTACTTAAAGGGGTTGGAGCGCGTTGGGACTCAGAGGTCGCTCCCCTTCGCCCCATCTCCAAACAACGTATTCTTAAATCATAGAAACCTTTCCCCTCCGGTGCAACAGAGAGTAATTGTCGCCGCTTGTGGGCAAATTTGCCACCTCTCGCCGCAGGTACCATCACAGAGTGTCTGCACATCTGTAAATAAAGCCACTGAATTAATGTCTCACAGTGAAGCTGGGCTTCTCTGCCGTTGTTTATTGCAAGCTGGGAGTTACACGGGAGCTCTTCTGACTGTGTGGTGCACCCCGCTAAACGGCAGCGATCCCACGTAAAGGTTGATTTCACTTAAAGGATTGGATCAAATCCTAAAAATACACTAGAGTCAAAATTTGAGCTGTCAGTTTACGCCAGCTTCGGTTTAACTTCCTGGAGACTGTAACTGTGGTTGTTTGTACAGATGGCCCCTATCGCAATGGGAGCCGCCTCGGCCCAGAAGGTCCTTCCCGTCCAAGATGACTTATTTCTCTGCAGCTTTCTGCTTCTGAGGTTGCCGACGGTGGAACTCACACACTCTGCCACAGATGGATTAGGAGACGGGTGACGGGACGGGCGGGTAGGTACTTTGGGAGGGGGTGCGCTCCTTCTGCCGGATTTGCTGGGATGTCGTGTGCTCCCATTTCTTTCTCCAACGCTCCGAAGTTTCGAACGGTTCTGAGCTGGGATTCAGGACTCATGGGGATACCACACTTTCTCAAGGAGGCTTTGATAGCATCCTTGAATCGTTTCCCCTGTCTCCTGCAATCTCTTGGCCTGACGTTGCTCGAAATTTGATTTTTTTTGTTTCGGGAGTCTAGTGTGACTATGTGGTCAGCCCAACGGAGCAAACTGAGTGCAAATAGCGCCTCAGTGCTTCCAATGTTGGTATTGGTTCGATTATCCCGTCAGTGGCTCACCACCAAATGGCTGGAGTTATGCTCACTGAAGGCAAATGTTGCTGACGAAATTCACCATCGCCTTCAGAGCCCCGGCACAGCCTTTGGCCGCCTGAGGAAGGGGGTATTTAAAGATGAAGACCTGGGGGAAAGTGCACGAGTCTCGCCGAGGCCTGGAATTGTTTTAGAAAGTAGGATAGAATAGTTCGGATTAACACAGTGGTTGAAACAATGAAGGGATCCATGAAAAACTGCAAACAATGAAGAGGGGTGGTAGAAAAAATGTCAATATTTGCACCGCCTTGTTCGTATTTTTTATTTAGCTAGAGAACATTTAATACACTTAAGTTCAAGAAGTTTATGGCTAAGACCAAAGGAAAAAAAAATATTCTGAGACTCCGGAAGGCGCGATGGGACCCACCAATATGACTTGTTTTGAAAGGGCCTGTTCCCTTTGAGACAATCCACGCTTTCCCCGCAAATTATCTGGTTAAAATTTCAGACTCAAACATGTGAAAGCGCAGACCAGAAGCCGCCACCGGTTTTATACGTTTTCACGTTGAGGGACGATCGCGTCCCCGCTCGCTTAATTTGAGATTTTTCCTGCCAGACCCAAATTCTTCCTAACACTGCGCTCCATCCTTTTTGAGCTCTACGGGAACTAATCTGATTACTTGCTCACATTTGGTCAGATCGCAGAATCCCACAGTGTAATAAACGCTGACCAATCCATCAGCCATCCCTGGGGGTCAGTAGAGCAACAGTATATGCTTTATATTGTGTATCAACCAATCCTAATGTCTCACAACATCTGGGCTTTGTGTGGTCTTTAGTATTTCTCGACCTGCTTTCTGTGTCGCGGCGAGTTTTCACTTCCGGCTGATCCAGAGTTGATTCTGAAGATGTTTGTGACCAAGCAAGTGGCTGGTCGGACTGCTTCGGTGTTAGGGGATGTGCTGTGTGTCTGGATAGTGACCGGCAGTGAACTATATGGACAGCTGTTGGCAGAAGAGTAAAGTGCGGACAATTTCCGGCAGTGTCCAACAACATAGCTACATTTGTTGTGTGTTAGCTGATTCCAGGCCGTGTCCCATTGTATGGGCATTGAGCAGACAGGATCCCTACCACTGGGAGCACTCAGTCGCGTGGGGAGAGTGCTAACACAGTGGCCTATGGACAGAGTCTGGGTATGGTTCTGCAGTGTCCGGGCACTGTGCTATACCTTGGTCCTCTCTTTTACTCCCAGTCTGTACCTGCTGCTCCCCCGAACAGGAGAAGTGCCCATGCGTCAAGTTACATGCCAGTAGATGTTGTACCTAAAGATGTAAGATTATTCTTACAAGTTGGAGTATCTTCAGGAAGGTCCAAGAGACTCGTTCAGTCGTACGTTAAATAGAAATGTCATGCTGTTAATTATCCAATCCCTAAATCCTCATTTCTTGGTCCTCTTGCATTGCAGCTCCGCTTTCAATAGATTTAAGTATGTGTAGTCTAAACCATGGCAAAGACCATCTTAACATTTAAATTTAAATGAAATTGCTGGGCATGTTGGAAAATCCTTTTTTTTAATTAATAGAAATTTTATTTGGATTTAACATTAGGAGCTCGTGGAGGAAAATCCCAACAATAATCTCATCCAAGGTGTGTGGGCCTGTGATTGCCTTTGCCTCGGCTTGATTCATGATTGGAACCTTTCCATTGCCAGCAGCAAATCAGCCAGTTCAGATTTCCCAAGTTCCGGGCAGGCAGCCAGCCCCACAGTCACTGGTACTTCATGGATCACGACACCATGAATCAGCTGATTCAGGGGTCAAAGGGACTGGCAGACAATAGAACTCTGGCACTGAGCCATCCCGGTCTCAGGCAAAGACAATAAGACAGCGACTCTGGCATGCGGATGTTTATTTTTAAAAAATACGCCACTCAATCTCCCACCGTGTCCTTCATGGGTGTCAAATCCAAACGTAGTCCTGAGGTTACCCGGAAGACCCAAAAACATGCAGGCGTAATTCAGTCTCTGTTTTAAAGTTTTTCTTTATTTCTTAATTTCACCCAATAAATTAGTTTTATTTTTGAGTTAAAAGTAAAAACATTCAGCGATTTGGAAAGCAACTTTGTTGGAGCAGAGGATCTCTTAAAAACAAAACGAAACCAAGCCACTAATTGCCACTACCGGGAAAGAATAATTGAAAGTTCACAGAGGACCTTTCCATTGCAAGGGTGGGGGGGGGAGGGGGGGGGGGGGGGGGGGGGGGGGGGGGGGGGTGGGGTTGGGGTGGGCGGGGGGGGGGGGGGGTGCGGTGACATGAAATCCAGATTGAAAAAAAGTTTGCACAAAGTTGCGACAACAATGTGACCACGGGATGCGAAGTTTTGTCCCCAGGGAAGTCATGGAGACATGACCTTTTAATGTGCTACAAGAATAAGTGGAGAGGGCTTGTGGTCGCAGTAAATCCCAGACAGCGCTTCTGGCGTAACTAAAAACAAGTCACGCGAGATGTCAGAGATTTCTCTGGCTTCTGAACTGTTACAGTAACAGAAATAGGTTTAAGAAACCTAGTCTCAATTTTAAAATATTTGTATTAATAAAGAGGGGCATGAGTTGTCGGGGGCGGGGGCGGTGAGGTGGCGAAGGAACTTAGCTTCTGTCTTTGAACCACAAACAATGCCTTAATGTTGTACCTGATGAAGTAAAAGTTTCATCATCGGAACTGACAAGTGACCAAGCTTGAGAAGAAAAGAACGAATCAGATAGGAGGAGTCAGATAGATCACAAGGAATTAGGTCAATAGAGATCGTCACTGTTGCTTCGTTGTTTCAATCTAATTAGCATATTGGTTGTGAAATAATTTGATTTTAATAAATTATTTCAAGATTTTAAATCTTGCCATGGTCCCGCTACTCTGCAAATATTATCTATTATTTAACTGAGACACCCATCAGGAAACTAAAACCACATAGCACTCGCCAGGACTCTCCACTCTACCAAAGCCGTCGGTTCTGTATTGGACCAGGAAATGTTCTTTCAATCGGAAATTCAAAACAACAGCGGTAGATGCTGGGAACCTGAAATAAACATTCAGTAGGGCAGGTAGCATTTGTGAGTTCCGATGAAGGGTCTTCAACAGGTGCTGCCTGACCTGCTGAGAGTTTCCAAGATTTTCTGATTTTATTTTTTAAATGTTGGGTACAATCTTGCAATTTACTTCCATCAGAGGATTCATTTACAAGGTAACTGGCTGCAAGTAGTGGCTCCAACAAAACAGCAAGCGCATGGTTTCTGCTGCTTGATTCCATTTGGATTACACCTTACAGAAGAGCACACTGATCAGGTAACTAATCATGGGCAGGTGTGAGTACGGGGTATGGGGTGAGTATGATGGTGAAAGCAGAAGAGGGGTGGTGAGCACTGGGAGAGTGCACAAAGGTTGAGGAAGGGGACCAATTGTGAGCATAGGTGACGTCATGGTGAGCACAAAGTTGAAGTGGAGGAAGGTATGATGCATGGTTGTGAACACAGAGAAATAGTGTGAACCTTTTTTATTGTTACTCTTTAGGATCTGTGGGCACTAAACATGTATTGCCAATCTCCTGAGTTCTTGAAAAGTTGTAATGTTTTGTTTTCTCGTACTAATGATGGAGCATGGAACACTGATTGCTTTTTTAGACCATTTCAGAGAGCAATTGAACAATCAAGTTAACTGTTAACTGGAGTCTGGAGTCATGTATCAACTAAATTAGTCTAAGACAGTGTTTCCTTTTCATAGGTCAGTTGTCTTTATGGCACTCAGACAATTTCATGCTCATGCTTACTTATACCACCTATCCATTTTATCCTAAATTAAAATCATCTTACATCTTCAGACTGATGAGATTTCGACTCATATTTACCTGGACTGTTGGTCCAGTGACACAACAACAATTAATCAACCCCTAATATACGTTGTGGCTTGACGTTCAGTGGTTCTCTCTCAGTGTGTCAAGGAACCAACAAGGGAACAGGCTGGTATTGTGAAATGAGAAACAAAAACAGAAAATGCTGAAATAACTCAGTAGGTAGGCTAAATCAGTGGGAAGAGAAACAGAGCTAACATTTTATAACATCGTGAAATTAGAGCTGGTTAATTAGTAACCTTACAGCAACATTATTCTGAGAAGGAATGATAATGATATGACAGAATTTCATACTAAATTTAAGAGTAGTGTGGAAACACATGGGCCAGTAAAACTGAGGAAGATTGGACAATCAGGGTAAAATATATGATGAGAGGGAAGCAATGGTAAACATTTGGAGAAATTATTCATGATTCTCAATTATCATAATTCCCTTGATGTATGAAAACTGCTTTGAATAAATGCTGCAGATATACCAATGTAGAGAAGTTAAGAATTTTAGTTTTATGAATAAAAGCTCCAGTATCATCAAAAATAGTTGTATCCGGAGGAAACTCCTTCCAAGTACAACCTCTCCTTCCCAACATGCATCATCTATAATATTCATAACCAGGAGCCTAAAGACCCACACTCAACAGCTTCTTCCCCTCCGCCATCAGCTTTCTGAACGTGAACCCATGAACACTACCTCGTTATTCCTTTGTTTTTGCACTATTTATTTATTGTTCTAATTTATACTAATTTTATGGTTTTGCACTGTACTGCTGTCGCAAAACAACAAATTTCACGTCGTGTAAATCAGTGACAATAAATCTGATTCTGATTAAAATCGGAGAAATGGATAGAAAGCTTGCACGTGGACCAAGTCAATATCTGTCAATTAAGTCGCAGTGGGTTGATCAATTGTTCCATTTTTTCCCAATGTGTGCTGGCATTAATTATTTGCATTAAGGTTGGCAGTGTTACATTATTGCCAACACATTGTTCTTATATTATACACAGAGAAAAAAACAAGCTGCACATCTGTTTTTCATAAACTTCCCTATACATCCAGGAGTTTTCTAGATGTATTCGATTAGTGCATGAAAAGGATAGTGAAGTCAGTGCCCCAAGGGTTAATCTATGAGTTACATTGACAAACAGTACAGGGCAGCTAGAGGAAATCCATTTCACCCGAAGGCATCAGTTTAGAACAGAGCTCCATTGCCACCCCTTCCCTCAACATACCTCAACCCTCAACACACATCACATACATGCCAACACTCAACACACACCACACACGCACTTCAGCCCTCAACACACAAACCACACATACATCCCAGCTTTTAACATATACCACCTTGGCCCAGCAAAAAAATAAATCAGTGAAGGAACTCAGCCAGTCAAGTAGCATCTGTGGTGGCAAAGGAATTGTTGACATTTCAGGTCAAGACTCTACATCAGAATTGAGAATGTAGATGGAAGAAAGAGGTGAGAGGACGGGGTGACACGGGGGCTGGTAGGTGATAGGTGGAAACAGATAAGAGAAAAAAGACAGATTGCGCCTGGTGGAAGGATGGGGAGGGGAGGAGGTAAAGACACGAGGCTGGAAAGTGATGTGGAACCAGATAAAAGAATGATGATAGACAGATGGAACCAGATGAGGGAGGGGATAGGAAGAGTAGGCCAAGGAAGAAGAAGCCCAGGTAGATAGGTGTATGGGTGATGGGCAGGTGGGTGGATGGTAACGGATCTAGGAAATGGAGGGAGGCAGGGATGGAAAAGAGAGAAAGACCCTGGGTGGACTGGTAGGAGTAGGAAAGGAACATAAGGGGTGTGGGTTATCTGCAATTGTAATAGTCAATATTCATACCAGTGGGTTGTCGGCTACCCAAGTGGAACACAGGAAATTGGGACTAGCTGGGTGGGCACAGTGGTCGGCATGGGCTGGTTGGGCCGAAGGGCCTGTATCCGTGCTGTATGGCTCTTTGACCCCGAGGGAGCGCTTCAAAGGAAGTCGAGCATAAGAACATCAGAAATAGGAGCACGAGTTGGCCATTCGACCCTTCAAGTCTGCTCCATCATTTAATTAAATCATGGCTGATCTATCTGAGGTTCATTTTCCAGTACTTTCTCCATATCCCCCAATTCCCCGAGTTCATGCATCCATCAATCTTCACAGCCCTGATGGTTAGAAAACGCCAAAGGTTCACCACACTCTCAAACTGTGTCCTCGGTCCTGGACCCCTCAGTCAGACGAGCCCCACACTGCATCTAGCCTGGCAAGCCCCTCGAGAATTTTGTGGTGTCAACAAGATCTCTCCTAAACTCTAGAGACTAGGGTCCCAATCTCCTCAATCTCTCCCTGTAAGGCAAAGCCGCCAACTCTGGACCCAGTTTACGCTCCCTATGTGCAGTACATCCTTTCCTTGGTTAGGAAGGAGACAGTACGTCAGGTGCAGCCTCCCCAAGGCCTTATACAATCGAACAAGACAATATTAGGTGCAGTTCTGGAGGAGACGAGCTCACGGCTCTTTATGTAAGATAACTTTCCTTCCCGTTGCTATTTCCTTATTTTCGATTTGATTGTATATTAGATTTACAATTCGCATTTATTATAGTTTGACTCGCTTATTTTAAAGTGCTCCACAAAACCCCTTCCACTGGCGTTTGCTAAAAGCACACACCGAGCGGATTTGGCTTATTACAGTGGTTTCTAATACTCAGGACCACCATTGAGAAGGTGCAAAGCGACCCCATGACCATTCCCCGTTGTTCGTGCTCCTTATCTTCCCCTATCCAATATATTTCTCACTAAAATACGCCTCGACTGGTTGTTTACTGATTTAAAGGCGGTCCATATCTAACACCGTCCTAAATACAGGTAATGAGCAGCACTTTATCGGGCGTTAGCATATTTCTGTTCTCTCGCATTTACTGCCTGCTATTGGTTGTGATTCTGTCACAGGAGATTATGGAGACAGATTGCATGGAACGAATGTGCTGAACCAGATTAGAAAGAAAGAGAAATAACAACTGCGCCAATAAATTCCTCGTGAGAGCCTTATCAGACAAGTCCACACTGATATGTTTCCTATTGTCACAGGCTCTTAATCCAGTGCTTCGTGACGACATCTCCTCCTGAGTCCCACCATTTGTTTCCCAGGAACAGTGCATTAAATCCATTTGTGCAATTTGGAGTCGCGCCACAGTTGTGCCTGGCATCGCTTCTGAACTATTATACTCGCGGCATGTCATTGCCACGGAGTAAGGGTTTACACACAGATCCACTCAGCCTACCGTGCAGCGTACACTCACTGTCCCCACTGTTACACGCTGTATACTTTTATGGTTTGAATGCTATCAATAATGCAATATGTTTTCTTTTGTTTAAAAAACACTTAGTCTCTTTTGAGAAAATTGAAATGGTTGAATTAATTTGAAATCCTAATTTAATCCATCCAGTGGGCGGATTCTTGTTGAGCAGAAGATGGAACAAATATCTTCTAATTTGCCTGCAACTGGTATCCATCTTCTTCTCTGCGACAGTGTGTGAGTGAACTGCCCTTCAAATGTTATGTTCACAGCACCAAAACAGTTTCCAAACTCTATCTTAACTTTCACATTCCCATCGACCCCAGTGATTTTTATCCCTAGTTTATCTAGAATTTATCTGCTTCTTCCCTAATCAAATTCTGTTCCCTCCACCCTTTGAGGAAGAGAGTTCCCAAAACTCACAGCAACACCTGTGCCTTAATTTGACAATCATTTATTTTCAAACATTGTCATTCTACCACTGTCACAGATTAACGCACCAACATTCCCACATCTCTCTGTCCTTTCACTCATTTTGGAATTCCATTATTCGGTCAAATTTGTCTCTGTGTTCTTAGTTGATATTGTATCACTTTGCACATACCTGTACCAGATTTCATCCTTTACATCCCTGCTCATTCCACTGGCCTTACCTATGTTAATTTAATCTGCTATATTTTCCTTTCTGTTTACCACAGTTCCAAGATTTATGTTATCTTCAAATTTTGAAAGCTTGAAAATTGCATGCATGACTATGTTTTAAGTGAAAATTTAAAAAAAACCAGTCCATGTACGAGTCCCAGGAGACAGCAAACCTTGTCTTCAGTTTGAAAAACAACAAGTTAACACAACTCTCTATTATCTGTCGCTAAGCCATTTTTCAAACTGCTGCTACTGAGTCTCATTGTCCATGGGCTTCAGTTTTATTACCCAACTTCTTGTGTAAGAAGTTATAAGGCATCTTTTTAAAATTCATCAACATGTTGTCCTAACACCCTCAATGTTAACTTCTCTAAAAACTCAATCAGGTTAGTCAAATACAAATTTCCTTCAATAAATCCAATCTGGCTGTCATTCATTAATCCAGACTCCTCCAGTTCACTGTTCCTCTTTTTTGTGATTATTGTTTCTAAAAGCTTCGCCAATGCCGGGTTAGACTGATGGGCCTGTCTTTGGTTGTCAGGTTTGTCCTTGCTCATCCTTTCAAACAAAGGTGTAATATTTGCAATTCTCCTGTCCTCTAGCACCAACCACGTATCTGGAGAGAAGTGAAAGATTATTTTTTATTCTTCTTTGAATTTCTTTTTTTATTTCACTGCGACTTAAAACCTATTTCATTTCCTACTGCCATTCTGTAAATTTCCACACTCACTTCTCCCAGCAGTCTACGGTACACTCCACCAGTAGTAAAACCAACCTTCCTAACACCTCTTCCATATCAGTTTTCACCACATTCATTGCCTCAACCATCTTCCTTTTTATTGATCCTTTGAACGTATCCTCTTCCTTCGTAAATACAGATACAAAATGCTCATTAAGTATTTTAGATACGTCTTTGCCTCAATGCACAGATTACCTTTTCTCTCCATAATCAGTTCTACCCCTCTTCTTACTGTCTACTCAATATTTATATGCCTACCAAAGATTTTTGCACTCACTTTTATATTATCTACCACTTTGTTATCATAATTCCCATTGTATTTCTTACTTCATTTTTAAAATTCCCCTCATTCTATATTCGGCCCGTTTCTCAATTGTGTTATCAGACTAACACGTGTCATAAACTCACTTTCTCAGCTTCACCTTACTCTCGATTTTTTTCATTATCCAAGAAGTTCGGGGTTGGTTGTCCTACATTCCCAATATTAGAATGCATGTAGCCTGCATCTAGGGTTCATATTGAACAAGAAAGCTCCTGGATTCACTTTGGAAATTCCTCTCTGTCTTTGTTCTTTACTCTACACTCTCCTAGTCAATAATAAGGTAGTTGAATTCCCTCATTTTCAACACTCTACATATGTATACTTCTCTGCAATTTCCCTGGAGATTTGCTGCTATCTCCTTCATACTATTGTGTGGTGGCCTGTACAACACATGGAATACAATAAATTTGTTCTTTCATAGAATTATAGAACAGTACAGCACAATACAGGCCCTTCGGCCCACAATGTTGTGCCGACCTTTAAACCTCACCTAAGACTATCTAACCCCTTCCTCCTACATATCCCTCTGTTTTAGATTCCTCCATATGCTTATCTCGCAATCTCTTGAATTTGACCAATGTATCTGCCCCCACCACTGCCCCAGGCAGCGCATTCCATGCACCAACCACTCTCTGGGTAAAAAACCTTGCTCTGATATCTCCCTTGAACTTCCCACCCATTACTTTAAAGCCATGTCCTCTTGTATTGAGCATTGGTGCCCTAGGAAAGAGGCTCTGGCTGTCTACTCTATCTATCCCTCCTAATATGTTGTACACATCTTATCATGTCTCCTCTCATCCTCCTTCTCTCCAAAGAGTAAAGCCCTAGCTCCCTTAGTCTCTCCTCATAATGCATACTCTCTAAACCAGGCAGCATCCTGGTAAATCTCCTCTGCACCCTTTCCAATGCTTCCACATCCTTCCTATAATGAGGTGACCAGAACTGGACACAGTACTCCAAGTGTGGTCTAACCAGAGTTTTGTAGAGCTGCAAGAAATAGCCAATAGGATTGTGTAACACTCAGTCATGAGCCACTATATGCAAAATGTCTGTTGTCAAGTTGAAATGGTCATTTCCGTGTGCAATCCATGTCAGTGCACCTGACCTTTCGTAGTATGCTGAGGCACCAATTGAATGAGCATCTTGGCAGCTTAATGCTTCTAAAAAAGCAGCCCGGTGACTTATAACACACTCTGTGGATTTTGAAAGGTGTTTGAGCAGCCTGAGATCACTTTTGAAAGTAACCAGTTAGATTCACTAATGTCAGCAGAATGTTCCTTTGAGTTACAAGAAATTCAACTAACTAATACAAGGCTTCTTTTAAAAATCATTCATTCTTAGGGAACTGGATTTTACTAGCAAGTACTGTATTAATTGCTCATCCCTTGAGAAGATGCTGGTGAGCAGTGGCAATCTTTTTGGTGAAAATCCTTCCACGGTGCTCTTTGAACATAGAACATAGGACATAGAACAGTACAGCACAATACGGGCCCTTTTGCTCAAGATGTGCCGACTTAAATAAAGCTACTCCACAATCAATCTAACCATTCCCTCCTACACAGCCCACAACCCTCCATTTTTCTTACATCCATGTATCTAAGTGTCACTTAAGTGTCGCTATTGTATCAGCCTCTACCACCACCCCTAGCAGTGCATTCCAGGCACCCACCACTCTGTATAAAAAAACCAACCCCTGACATCTCCCTAAACTTTCCTCCACTCACCTTATACAGATGTCCTCTGGTATTGGCCATTGCCACCCTGGGGAAAAAGTGCTGGCTGTCCACTCTGTCTGTGTATCTTATACACCTCTATCAAGTCACCTCTTATCTTGCACGATCCAAAGAGAAAAGCCCTAGTTCGCTCAACCTTTCCGCATTAGACATGTTCTCTAATCCAGGCAGAATCCTGGTAAATCTCCTCTGCACCCTCGCTAAAGTTTCCACGTCCTTCCTATAATGAGATGACCAGAACTGAACACAATGGCCTAACCAGAGTTTTACAGAGCAGCAACATTACCTTGCGGCTCTTGAACTCAATCCCCCAACGATGAAGGTTTGGGAGGGGAGTTCCAGAATTTAGACCCAACAACAATCAGGAAATGGCAATATATTTCCAAGTCAGGATGCTGTGCATTTGGAGGGAACCTGATATGATGTTCCCATACACCAGAAGCCCTTGTCCTTTTCTTGGTTTTAATGGTCATCGTTCAAGAATGGCTAAGATGAGTAACTACAGTGCATTGTGCCAGTGGTACACACTGCAGCCACTGCATCAGTGCCAATGGAAATGACTCTTTATGGTCGTGGATAGTGTGTAGTGTACCATTCAAGTAGGCTTTGGTTCTGGATGGCAATAAGCTTCTTGAGTGCGTTTGGACCTATATTCATCCAGGTAAGTGGAAAGTATTCCATCACACTCCTGATTTATTCCTTGCAAAAGGTGGAAAGGCTTAGGAGTCATTTGTCACAGACTATCCAGCTTCAAACCTGCTCTTGTACCCACCATATTTATGTGGCTGATCCAGTGAAATCTCCAATCAAAGGTGACTATCTTCCCCCTACTCCTCACCCCTCTAGGATGTTGATGGCAGAAGAATGAGCAATGGTGAAGCAAATAAATGTAAAAAGATGGTTATTGGATTCTCTCTTGAATGGAACGTTGTGTAATCATCAACAAATATCACAATTTCTGATCTTATGATGGTAGGCAGGTCATCGATGAAGTAACCAGAGTTGATTGGCCTATCTCACTGCCTTGATAAACTCCTGAAGCGATGACCTGGGACTGCGGGAGGTATAGCTCATTAACTTCAGTTTTACCAGTTCTCCTTGATACCACATTCAGTCAAATTTTGCCTAGTGCAGTCACTCTCACCTCTGGAATTCAGCTCTGTGATGCATGTTTGCACCAACACTGTAATGAAGTCCGGATTGGCAAAACCCAAACTGGACATCAGGAAACAGGTTATTAGTATGTATGTGCCATCTGATGCTGGGCAGAGGTACCTTCCATTGTGACCAATAATTAACCAAAGACTGATAGGGTGGTAATTAACCAGACTGGATTTGTCTTGCCCTTTCTGAACAGGATGCACCTGGGCAATTTTCCTTATCCATTTATTGACTAAAGTACTCTCTTTTTTATACATAAAATTCTTTCTAAGCTCAGCCTCCCCCCTCCTACCCACTCCTTCTTCCTCTGTTTCATTTTTATTATCCCTGCACTTTAAACTCAGCCTATTTTCACTATTAATCTTAGACAGTAGATGGGAATGTAGAGTTATAGTTACAGCCATGATATTAAATGGCAGAACTGTCCAGAGGAGCCCAGTGGCCTAGTCCTAGTCTTAGTTTATATGTTTGTATAATCTACTTAATGAGCAATAATTCACCAAAAAGTAGTAATAGTGATATACTGTGCAGTTATGTTTCTGTTAAATAGCATAGAAACTGATGATGCTATTGTGATTTGGAAACTGATCTGAAAGCACATTGACAGGAAGTCTTGGGAGCAGAAGCCTGATAAAGCTGATATCCACAGTAAACTGTGGGAGATTCGGCTTCATGCTGCTTACTTTATGCCAAAGTTGTTCATGTTAAGATGCAGAGGCTTTGCCATTCACTGGGATAAAGTCTTGTGAGGGTGTCAGATTCTTTGTCCTTTCTTTCTCTAGTTGGTTGTGCAGTGGGCCATTTGGGATGAGGCAGCAAAACAGGTACAACATATAAAATAGGAACTGGATACCACATTTGCTGGTCACAAACATATTGAAGTAAAATGACCAACTGTTGGAAGTTCATTTAACTTGTATGAATATGTTTCTCCCTAATTAAGATAAAGCAATTTCATAACGAATTGCAAGGCCAAAATGTTTTGAATACAATTGGAAAAATGTTGGATGGTGATAATCCTACTTACAGTGTCCTGGTGATGATTCTTGTTGAATTTTCTTTCCTGTAATTTATCCTCATTGCCCTGTGCTACTTGTACATGTTCAGCTTTACCTTGGTACTACCTACATTGAAGGTAAAATAGTGGAGGTGACTGAGGAGTTTCTGACGAAAAGCTGAGGGAAATTACTGTAAGGTACAGAAACTTCCAAGGTAACTTTTGTAATATTACATTACATTACATTACATTGCATTCTTCTTATACGGAGGAACGGCGAGAGAAGAATAAAATCTGGACGTTTACAGCAACACATTTAGTCTTTGTCAGATTAGCATATAAACCACAGTTTGTAAAGAGATAATTTCCAAACACAAACCCTTTGCCTTGGCGGTGAAGGGAAATCACTTTATGATTTTTTTTTCGTGTTTTCTGTTTAAATGTTAACTCACTTGCTTGCCACACTATAATCAATTGCTATAAAGTAATCCATGTGCAATATTTCTAGGGTGCAACATATTCGAGTTGATGCGTTTTAATCCATGTTTTAGCTGAGAATTTTTTTTATCCATTTACGGGGTGGCAAGAGGATGGTTGAACCTTGGGATTTAAATAATTAGTAGAATTAATAGACGCAGCAATATCATTATATCCTCGCTCCTCACGTGGTGTTTCTATCGTCTTTTTCATCCTTTGTTACTGGTCTCACGGTCCATCAGTGCGTTGAAAATTCTGCTGACCGCTGATGTTTCTTTCTGGATCTTATAATCGCACAGTCTCTTTATTGTTTTTTCACAGCGAAGATTTTTCAAAGTTGTGAATCTCCTGTTGCAGCACCTAGGTTCGGGCATCCTTGTTGGGGAACGAACTCTCATTATTTATTTCCCGTGATGTTCTGTGCCCAATTTTCATCATTAACTATTTTAAACTGAAATCAGAAATTATCTTAGTTATCTGTTTATTTTTGCGCAATGCATTTCCAGAGCCAGAATGTCACTTTGCTACCTCACCGACCACATTCCCCAGGTATTTACTTTCCCCATTTCCCACAACCTTGCCCTGGCGTGTGGCGTTATTCCTTCGCCTGAGGAAAATCCCAGACAGGGCCTCTGGCAGGTTTATCGAATTTCTAGTAATTTGCAGAGAATATGAAATGCACATTGAAATTTGTGAACACATAATACATTGAACACGTAGTGAATCCGGTGAAGGCAGTTGTGCAGATTGAACTGGGCGATGACATTGGCGACTCAGGGTATAACACGATATGATGGAACTGCCACCAGGCCCCCAGGTCAACGTCAGTTGTCTGATTCGCTGACCCCCAGGTGTTAACTCTGCCTGACTAAATGTTCAGACCATACAGGCCGAGTAAGGAAATTTCTCAAGTAGAGATTGAGTGATGGATCCCAATATGCAAGAGCTGCCTTGATTTAATAATGTCATGTGGAGTGATATTCTGGTCACCTCACTATAGGAAGGATGTCGAAGCTTTAGAGGGGGTGCAGAGGAGGTTTACTAGGATGCTGCCTGGATTAGAGGGTATGTGCTATCAGGAGAGGGAGGACAAATTTCGGCTCTTTTCTCTGGAGCGGGGGAGGCTGAGGGGTGATCTGTTGGAAGTGTATAAAATTATGAGGGACATAGATAGGGTGGACAAGCAATATCTTTTTTCCCATTATTGAGCGATCCAGTACCAGAGGACATGCATTTAAGGTGAGAGGGGGTAGGTTCAGAACAGACGTAAAGGTTAAGTTTTTTACTCAGAGAGTGGTGGATGCCTGGAATGCGCTGCCTGATAGGGTGGTGGAGGCAAATTCATTGGGGGCTTTTAAGCGGGGCTTGGATGGGCACACGAATGAGAGAAAATGCAGGGATATGAGCATTCTGTAGGCAGGAGGGATTAGCTATGTCTGCACAACATTGTGGGCCGAAGGGCCTGTTCTGTGACTGAACCGGAGGAACCGAGGTCCGGGTGGAAATGTGTTAAATATGCACGAAAAAAGAAGATTCCGATTGGGTTATGCGAGCAGTTGGAAAACTATGAGACAAAAAATGAAATCAAGACAGGGAAATAGTGGAGGTGACTGAGGAGTTTCTGACGAAAAGTTGAGGGACATTACTGTAAGGTACAGGAACTTCCAAGGTAACTCTAGTCACGTTACATTACATCACATTACAGAACATTGCATTGCATTACATTACAGTACATTGCATTATGGTACATTACATTGCATCATATTAATTACAGCACATTACATTACATCACAGTACATTACAGTACAGTACATTATATTCTTGTTACATGAGGAACGTTTTCGGCAACACATTTAGCCTTTGTCAGATAACGTACAAACCACTGTTTGTGAAGAGATACAGTACAAGACCCTTTGCCTTGGCGGTGAAGGAGATCCCGGTGTGATTTTTTTTCGTGACTTATTTTTTAATGTTAACTCGCTTGCTCACCACACCAGTAATCCATGGGGATAAATGAATCCATGTTCAGGAGGATGCGAGGTGAACGGGACGGAATGGAGAGAAAATCAAAAAACTTAAGATTCTGGAAATCGGAAATACAAACAGAAGCAGATGGAGACGGCAGGTCAGGCAGCATCTGTGGAAAGAGAAATCGGTAACGGTTCAGGTCCGGGACCCTTCGGCAGAATAGCGACTTGCCGAGTGTTTACAGCATTTTCGGTATTATGTCGGAATGAGGAGCAGGGCTTGGGAACACTGTAAAACGGCTGAAATCTGCAGTTATCATAATCCTAAAAGAATTTTCTTGCCTGCAGTACTGTAGACATGTGGATATCTGTCAGTAGAACCAAGCCCTGTGCAGAAGACTCAGTGTGGGAGAGTGGCTCGTTGTTCGCTGTCCTACCCCTCCCCTCAATTTTAGTACCGGCTATCTCCCCTCTACTCTTTCAGTCCAGATGAAGGGCCTCGTCCCGAAACGTAAACTGTCCATTTCCCTCTACAGGTGCTTCCTGACCCGCTGAGTTCCTGAGCTCTTTTTCTGCTCCAGAGTTTGCTGATGTTTATCGTGTCATTGTCGAGGGTCTGTGAGAAAGTTTTGAGCCCCGTCCTCTCCCCTTCCCCCAGTCACCGTAACGAGGGTTGTTTCTCTACTTTCAGAGGGATATTTCTGTCCTGAACAGATTGCGTTTTCCTGGAATGTTCAGCAGCCTGTGTATATTGCGTGTCACGTAGGATAATGACAGATTGCAGATGTTGAATTGAGCTTAGAACAGTTTTCACACCCTGTATTATTTTATATAACATAAGTAGGAGGTTTAAAAAGTCAGCAATGGCTATCATTATCACCTCACTACTGCTTAGACAGAGTGTTGTGAAGAGAACGGTAAAAGGACATTCAAAAGCCATTTCCTCTGTACAAAAGCACTTCAGCTCAAGTCATGTAGGTAAAATATTCAATTGTGACATCCACAAAGTGGGATGTTAACATCACCTGATGGGTAGAAGCAGATAATAAGGCAATTTTGTGATACCCTTTCTACTGAATTGTAATTATAATGTAATTTATCTGCTGCGTTTTAAGGTAGCTTCTCATTGGTCACATTTGCTTCTGAAATCATTTTAAACGCTGAGATACGCCAGTGCAGTTTTTGCTGGCCCTTCAGGCCCGCTCTCCCACCCCGAGTGTGCGCTGCCACTGAATAATTTATATACTTCCGGCCCATTCGTTTCTTTTATGGAGAAAAGTGGTTCTATGGAAGTCCCTTCACCCATCACGTTATCACCATAGGTTCATCTACACACATGAACAACTCCCGTTCCGGAATTTAGCAAGGCACTCCGAGTGATATTTTACAGATAATGAGTTTTTGTGTACTGTCTCAGAATAAAATAAATAACAACAGCTTGCATTGATACAGCACATCTGAAATATTGACACGTTCAAAGGTCTTTGTATTAGACTGGTAGTTCGTCTCCTGGCAGAACATTCCAACCTAGATATTTCAACTCTATGTGGGGAAAACAATGTTCGGACTCCTGCTGCAATCTCTGTTGCCAGCCAGCACCTCCATCCCTCACACTGACTGAAGCTGAAGAAGGCTGTGATTCTGGTGCCATGTCTGCCCCAAGATGAACTCATATAACCTTTGTTTTCATCAAAATAGCCCGTTTCCATCTCTATAACATCACCCAGCCCCAGCCTTGCCTCAGCTCCTCTATTGCTTCCAAACTTTTGTTATCTCAAACACACACCTGGGTAGTACACCACCTAACAACCTCAGGAGCTTCTCAAACTCTGCCTGGACCATCCAAGTTACCAATCAACCCCATGCTTTATGACTTACTATCCCGAGACCCCAATAATAACAGTGATACAGTTGGCTAGGCCGTGTTGTCTGCCTGTCCAACACCAGATTCCTGAAAAAAATAACAGAAAATGCTGGAAACACTCAGCAGGTCAGCTAAGATATGTGAAAGAGGAATCCACGACATTTCAGGCCCAACCACTTTTTCCAGAGAAAAACACTTCTATTCCAAGCTCTGTCATGGTAATACATCACCCGGCAGACAAAGGAAAAGGTTCAAAGGTATTGTCAAAACCTCCCTTAAAAAATGCAACAACCCCACTAACTATTGGGACTCTCCAGACCATGACCACTCAAAGTGGAGATGATGCAGTAGAGGTGACAGAACCAATGCTTGGGAGCACACAGAATCCCAATGTAAACAGCGGAAAGAGTACATCATCTCCCAAACTTTCTGCCCATCTATCCCATCTAGCTCCTCCTGCCTTACATGTGGGAATATCTGGTCGTCCACTGACCTCATCAACAAACTTATAACCCACAGAACTGGAGCACAAACGAATTATCTATGATACCAAGAGACCGTAGAAAAGAAGTATGCTTTTGTGGCAACTCACCGTCTAGTCGGGCGAACCGGCTCGGCAGTCGGGTCACGCGGCGTCGGAGCGACGAGGCCCAAGATGGCAGCGGGCCTCGTCTTTCCGAGCGACGGGGAGAACCGCGCGCGGGTAAGTCCTGATGACGTAGGACTTACGTCATTGCCGGTTGTTTTGGGCGGGAACATTCTCCCTTAAAGGGCCCGCGCAAGGCGGGAAAATAAACCAGTTCTGTTTGGCAATCCTCCGAGTAGAGTCTTGTTTTATTCCGCGGTAGCAACCGCTACACTGGTGACCCCGACGGTCCAAACGGCTTTTGGACCCGCGAAATGGACAACCGCGCAGCAGCCAACGCAGTGGCCCTCAAGCTGCCCACCTTTTGGACACTTCGGCCCAGCATCTGGTTTGACCAGGCCGAAGCGCAATTCCACCTTCGGCAGATCACCTCCGACACCACGAAGTACTACCATGTGGTTAGCTCTCTGGACCAGGAGACAGCCGCCCAGGTTGGAGGCTTCATCCAGTCACTTCCGGAGGAAGATAAGTACCCGGCTTTCAAAGATCTTTTGATCCGGACCTTCGGCCTCTCCCGTCCTGAGTGCGCCGCCCGCCTGCTTCATCTGGATGGCCTGGGGGACAGATCCCCATCCGCCCTAATGAATAAGATGCTGGCATTGGCCGAGGGACACAAGCCATGCCTGATGTTCAAACAGGCCTTCCTCGAACAGCTCCCCGATGACATCCACTTGTTGTTAGCTGACGCCGACTTCAGCAACCCCCGTGAGGTGGCTGCCCGGGCAGATGTCCTGTGGAGGGCCAAGCGCGAGAGCGGTTCGTCCGTCAGTCAAATCACCAGGCCGCGAGCCCAACGCCCGCCTCGCCCGGCCCCAGCAACCGAGCAGCCACGCCCCAGGAACACAGACGACGCCACGGGTGACCAGCTGTGCTTCTACCATCAGAGGTGGGGTGCGGAGGCCCGTCGATGCCGCCCACCCTGCAAGTTTCAGGGAAACGCCAGGGCCAGCCGCCGCTGATGGCTACGGTGGCTGGCCACCGACAGAGCCTCCTCTTCGTTCAGGACAAGAAATCTGGATGGCGTTTCCTCGTTGATACTGGAGCGGAGGTCAGTATTTTGCCCCCGACAGGCCGCGACACTCGTGACAGGCCACCAGGTCCTCTACTCAATGCCGCCAACGGTACAACGATACAGTCTTTCGGCACCCGTACGCTTCAATTACACTTTGGCGGCAGCCATTTTACCTGGACCTTTACCCTTGCCACCGTTGCCCGACCACTCCTATGAGCCGATTTCCTTTGGGCCCACAACCTGTTAGTCGACCTGCGAAGGAAGCGGTTAGTCCACTCTAGCACTCTCCGGACCTATCCCCTGGGAGAAATCAGCCCACCAGCCCCGCGCCTGGACTCCATTTCCCTTTCTGGCGACGATTTCGCCAAGCTCCTGGCCAAATTCCCATCGATTTTGGCACCTTCGTTTACAAATTCTAGGCCCACACATGGGGTACGACACCACATCATTACCATAGGGCCACCCCTTCATGCCCGAGCACGACGATTACCTCCAGACAAGCTCCACCTGGCAAGGGAAGAGTTCCGTCACATGGAGGAGCTGGGGATTGTTCGCAGGTCAGACAGCCCCTGGGCCTCCCCCCTGCACATGGTCCCCAAAGCCACCGGAGGGTGGAGGCCCTGAGGCGACTACCGCAGGCTGAATGACGCCACCACCCCGGACCGCTATCCCATCCCTCACATCCAGGACTTCGCAGCGAACTTACACGGGGCCCGCATCTTTTCCAAAGTGGACCTCGTTAGGGGATATCACCAAATCCCGGTCCATCCGGTTGACATCCCCAAAACTGCGATTATCACCCCATTTGGCCTGTTCGAATTCCTTTGGATGCCATTAGGCCTTAAGAACGCCGCGCAGACCTTCCAGCGGCTGATGGACGCGGTAGGCCGAGACCTCGACTTCGTGTTCATTTACTTGGACGACATACTGATCGCCAGCCGTAACCGCCAGGAACACCTTTCCCACCTCTGCCAGCTGTATTCCCGCCTCCGCGATTTCGGCCTCATGATCAACCCGTCCAAGTGCCAATTTGGACTTGACTCTATCGATTTCCTCGGCCACAAAATCACCAGCGACGGGGCAACACCCCTACCCGCCAAGGTGGATGCTATCCGCCATTTTGCCCGCCCCGACACAGTCAAAGGCCTACAGGAATTCCTTGGGATGGTCAACTTTTACCATCGTTTCATCCCTGCAGCAGCCCATATCATGCGCCCTCTGTTCTCGCTGCTGGCTGGTAAGGGCAAGGACATCACCTGGACTGACGAGGCTGCGGCTGCTTTTGTTAAGGCCAAAGACGCCCTGGCAGACGCCACAATGCTGGTACACCCCAGGACTGACGTCCCAACTGCCCTCACGGTAGACGCGTCCAACGCCGCGGTAGGTGGGGTACTGGAACAGCTACTCGAAGGCCGCTGGCAACCCTTGGCATTTTTCAGCAAGCACCTTAGACCGACCAAACTGAAGTACAGCACTTTTTATCGGGAACTTCTAGCGCTGTATCTGGTGGTCCGGCATTTCCAATACTTTCTAGAAGGCAGGCCTTTCACCGCTTTCACCGATCATAAGCCTCTGTCCTTTGCCTTCTCCAAAGTCTCCGATCCCTGGTCAGCTCGTCAGCAGAGACAGTTATCCTACATTTCCAAGTTCACAACTGACATCCAACATGTCTCCGGAAAGGATAATGTCGTTGCTGATGCACTTTCCAGACCAACCATCCACAACCTATCCTTGGGTGTCGACTACACGGCCCTAGCAGACGCACAGCAAGCCGACGACGAACTGCCCAGCTACAGAACCGCAGTCTCGGGTCTGCAGCTCCGAGATTTCTTGGTTGGTCCAGGTCAGCGGACCCTACTTTGCGACGTTGCGACTGGTCAGCCCTGCCCTATAGTCCCTGCAGCCTGGCGGAGACGCGTTTTTGACTCTGTACATGGGTTGGCGCACCCGTCCATCAGATCTACTGTCCGACTGGTCGCCAGCAAGTTTGTCTGGCATGGCCTGTGCAAACAGGTCAGTGAGTGGGCCAGGACTTGTCCGCACTGCCAGACGTCAAAAATCCAGCGTCACACCAAGGTCCCACCACAGCAGTTCGAGCCTACCTGTAGGAGGTTCGACCACATACACGTCGACCTCGTGGGCCCTCTGCCGGTTTCAAGAGGAGCCCGGTACCTCCTTACCATCGTGGACCGGTTCACAAGGTGGCCTGAGGCAACCCCCCTGACTGACATCACAACTGATTCCTGCGCCCGGGCGCTGCTCACAACTTGGGTCTCACGTTTTGGCGTTCCGGCCCACATCACTTCAGACAGAGGCACCCAATTCACTTCCAGTCTCTGGGCTGCATTAGCGAACCTGCTAGGGACGCAGCTGCACACCACCACGGCCTACCATCCTCAATCAAATGGGTTGGTGGAACGTTTTCACCACCATCTGAAATCGGCCTTGATGGCCCACCTGAAGGGTCCTAACTGGGTTGACGAGCTGCCTTGGGTCCTGCTCGGCATACGCACTGCCCCCAAAGAAGACCTCCGCACTTCGTCAGCTGAGCTTGTATACGGGGCGCCACTAGTTGTCCCCAGGGATTTCATACCTGCCCTTTGGGACCAAGGGGAACAACCCCCAGCAGTCCTACAAAGACTGCGCGAGAAGCTTGGCGCCTTGGCCCCAATTCCCACCTCACGGCATGGTCAAGCCCCATCCTGCCAGCCCAAGGAACTACGGGACTGTAAGTTTGTTTTCGTTCGCAGGGGCACACCTCGGGCGCCATTGCAATGACCATATGAGGGACCGTTCCGAGTCATACGGAATAACGGATCCACTTTTATTTTGGACATTGGAGGCAGGGAACAGGTTTTCACGGCGGACCGCCTCAAACCGGCCCATTTGGATCTGCAACAGCCTGTCGAGGTTGCCACGCCGCGACGCAGAGGCTGCCCCCCTAAGCGGCAGCTGGCACAGCCCACGGACCTTGGGGACTGTATCGCCGGTTCTGGGGGGGGTTGTGTGGCGACTCACCGTCTAGTCGGGCAAACTGGCTCGGCAGTCGGGTAACGCGGCGTCGGAGCGATGAGGCCCAAGATGGCGGCGGGCCTCGTCTTTCCGAGCGACGGGGAGAACCCGCGCGCGGGAAAGTCCTGATGACGTAGGACTTACGTCATTGCTGGTTGTTTTGGGCGGGAACATTCCCCCTTAAAGGGCCCGCGCAAGGCGGGAAAATAAACCAGTTCTGTTTGGCAATCCTCCGAGTAGAGTCTTGTTTTATTCCGCGGTAGCAACCGCTACACTTTCTTGTGGTCTGGCAATGCCCCAATTATTAAATTATCATCATAACCTTTAGATACCAATCTGATCTTGCCTCCAAGATTTTTGAACTCCTCTATTTCTGGCATTTTTCACATACACATTTAATCATTCCATAATTTAAAAACAGAAAATGTTAGAAACACTCAGCAGGTCAGGCATCATTCCATAGAGAAACAGATTTAACATTTCAGGTCAACAACCAACCAGTGGCTCTGACATCCACCATCATAAGTGCTTTGAGAGGCTGGTCATGGCATGCATCAACTCCAGCCTCCCAGACAATTTCAACCCACTGCAATTCGCCTATTGCCTTAACAGGTCTACAGCAGACGCCATCTCCCTGGCCCTACACTCAGCTCTTGAGCATCTGGACAGTAAAGACACCTTTGTGAGACTATTGTTTATTGACTACAGCTCTGCCTTCAATACTATAATACCAAGCAAACTGGTCACCAAACTCCAAGACCTAGGACTCAACATCTCCCTCTGTAACTGGATCCTTGACTTTCTAACCAACAGACCACAATCAGTGAGGATAGGCAGCAATACCTCCGGCACGATTATTCTCAACACTGGTGCCCTACAAGGCTGTGTTCTCAGCCCTCTATTCTACTCCCTATACACTCATGACTGTGTGGCCAGATTCTGCTCTAACTCCATCTACAAGTTTGCAGATGATACCACCATTGTAGGCTGTATCTCAAACAGTGATGAGTGGGAGTACAGGAAGGAGATAGAGAGCTTAGTGGAATGGTGTCATGACAACAACCTTTCCCTCAATGTCAACAAAACAAAAGAGCTGGTCATTGACTTCAGGAAAGGGGGTGGAGTACATGCACCTGTCTACATCAACGGTGCCTTGGTCAAGAGGGTTGAGATCTTCAAGTTCCTGGGAGTGAACATCACCAATAGCCTGTCCTGGTAAAATCACGTAGATACCATGGCCAAGAAAGCTCACTAGTGCCTCTACTTCCTCAGGAGGCTAAAGAAATTCAGTATGTCCCCTTTGACACTCACCAACTTTTATCGATGCACCATAGGAAGTATCCTTTCTGGATGCATCACGGCTGGTATGGCAACTGCTCTGCCCAGGACCACAAGAAACTGCAGAGTGTTGTGGACACAGCCCAGCACGTTACGGAAACCAACATCCCCTCCTTGGACTCTGTCTTTACTTCTCACTGCCTTGGTGAAGCAGCCAGCATAATCAAAGACCCCACCCACCTGGGTCATTCTCTCTCCTCTCCTCTGCCATCAGATAGAAGATACAGGAAGCCTGAGGGCACATACCAACAGGCTTAAGGACAGCTTGTACCCCACTGTGATAAGACTATTGAATGGTTCCCTTAAATGATGAGATGGACTCTGACCTCACGATCTACCTTGCTGTGACCTTGCACCTTATTGCATTGCACTTTCTCTGTAGCTGTGATACTTTACTCCGTACTGTTATTGTTTTTACCTGTACTACCTCAATGCACTCTGTATTTACTCAATGTAACTGCACTGTGTAATGAATTGACCTGTACAATCGGTATGCAAGACATGTTTTTCACTGTACCTCGGTACAAGTTACAATAATAAACCAATAACAATACCAATACCAATAAGCAGTTCTGATGAAGGGCCAGTCACATGAAACATGAACTCTTTTGTACTTTTCTCTCAGATGTTTACCAACCTGCTGAGTATTTCCAGGACTTTCTGTTTTTATTTCAGAATTCCAGCATCTGCAGTATTTGGATTTTTAAGCACTCCATCATTGGTACCAAGTCATCAATTATTTAGGCCCTAAGCTGTATAAATCTGTCTCTCTTCTTTAAAATATACCACTCATCAACCTTTTGGTCTTCTGTCCTTGGGTCCTATTTTGTGACATTGTCAAATTTTGTCTCACAGCAATGCAGATTTTCTTATATATCTTGTCAGTGGGCCCATACCCTCGGGATGAAGATATACAGCATAAAGTTTACCCAATGGCCTTTAAAGGGTTAATGGATTTAGGTGGCATGGCAGACAGACATTCTGTTAATGTGAAAATATCTCTTCAGGTGACAACTGTTTATTCCAATGGCTTGGTAATTGGATGGAACCAGATCCTTGTCTATTGTGCTGCAGACAAGGATCTGGTTCCATCCAATTACCAAGCCATTGGTGTGAAGTTCATTCTGGATGGGGAACTGTACAAAAGAAGTGGCAATTTCCACATTAAAATCTCACCTTCATGATCAAAAAACTATGAATCATTATTCATATATTAATTTTAAATAAAATTTATATGATTTATATGAATTCATGGTTCAACCTGCTAGTTTTCAGTTTTGGGTAAAAGTTTTAAACTCCTCAGGGATTGTCAAGGATCTTTAGAGAAGGTACTGGAGAGGATTCTTTGGGATAGGATTTATGAGCATTTGGAAAAACATGGCCTGATTTGGGATAGTCAGCATGGCTTTGTGCGGGACAGGTCACACCTTACAAACATGATTGAGTTTTTTGAGGATGTGATGAAGGTGACTGATGAAAGTAGGGTAGTGGATGTTGTCTACATTGATTTTACTGGGGCATTTAACAAAGTCCCTCATGGTAGGCTGATCCAGGTTAAGATGCCTAGGATCCATGGTGACTTGGTAGTTTGGATTCAAAATTCGGCTTGCCCATAGAAGACAGAGGATAGTGGTGGAAGGATGTTATTCTGGCTGGAGGTTCATGACCAGTGCTGTTCCGCAGTGATCCATACTGGGACCTCTGTTGTTTGTGATGCATATAAATGACTTGGATGAAAGTGCATATGGGCATTAGTAAGTTTGCAGATGACACAAAGATTGGTAGAGTTGGGGACAGTGTAGAGGGTTGTCGAAGGATATATAAGGTAAGATAAGATACCTTTATTAGTCACATGTACATCAAAACACACAGTGAAATGCACCTTTTGCGTAGAGAGTTCTGGGGGCAGCCCGCAAGTGTCGCCACGCTTCTGGCGCCAACATAGCATGCCCAGAACTTCCTAACCCATACATCTTTGGAATGTGGGAGGAAACCAGAGCACTCAGAGGAAACCCACACAGACACGGGGAGAACATACAAACTCCTTGCAGATGGTGGCCGGAATTGAACCCGGGTTGCTGGTGCTGTTATAGCTTTACGCTAACTGCTACAATGGCAGATGGAGGTTAATTCGAGCAAGTGTGAGGTGTTGCACTTTGGAAGGTCAAATGTAAGGGGAAAGTATACGTTTAACGGCATTGATGTACAGAGGGATCTTGAGGTCCAAGTACATAGCTTGCTGAATGTGGCCACACAAATACATGTCCTGGCCAGCTGTTCTGGGTAGTTACTTCAACTGCATCATTTATGTGGCTGGATAATCCGTCACCTCCTGGTGGAATTGGTAAAAGCTGACAAACTGTGTGATGTACTCAGAGCGATCTTGGGGTCCAAGTACATAATTCACTGAAAGTGGCCACACAAATAGACAGGGTAGTAAAAAAGGCATATGGTATGCTTGTCTTCATTGGTCAGGGCATTGAGTATAAGAGTCAGGAAGTCATGTTGCAGCTGTATAAAACTTTGGTTAGGCAGCACTTGGCGTATTCTCTGCAGTTCTGTTCACCCCATTACAGGAAGGATGTGGAGGCTTTGGAAAGGGTGCAGAAGAAGTTTACCGAGATGCTGCCTGAATTAAGGGTATGAGCTACAAGAGAGGTAGGACAAAGTTGGGTTGTTTTCTCTGGAGTGCTGGAGGCTGAGGGGGGACCTGATGGAAGTTTATAAAATTTTGAGGTGTATAGATCGACAGCCTGTATCTTTCTCCCAGCGTCTAAAAATGTCAAGAACTAGAAGACTTGCACTTAAGGTGAGAGGGGGGAAGGAGGTGTGCGGATCAAGTTGTTTTTACACAGAGAGTGGTAGGTGCCTGGAATGTTCTGCCAGTGGGAGTGGTGGAAGTAGATATGATAGTGGTGTTTAAGAGACTGTTAGATAGAGACAGGAATATGCAGGGAATATGCAGGGAATGGAGGGATATGGATCATGTACAGACAGAAAAGTATTCATTTAATTCGGCATCGTGTTCTGCACAGATGTTGTGGGCTGAAGGGCCTGTTCCTGTCCTGCTCTATGTTCCATTGAATTCAAATATTCCATGATACCTTGATGTGTGACTATTCTTATTGAAAGATTTGTTCTTGCCAGAAACAACAGACACATTTTTAAACCTGGTTCCACATGCAGTCAATATGGTCAGGAGGCAATGATTCCATCCTTCATCCTGTGCATTCAGCTGTGGGTGGGAAACTTCACCATGACTGAAGTCAAAGAGGTGGTTGGTGGCTATGACCTCTTAGCAGATGTAACATATAAAAGAATTACTCTGGCTTATCAATCTGTATGCTCCCACTGAAGAACAAACAGTTGGCCATCCTTCAGTAGCTCCCACCACTGCAGGCAATGTCCTGGCCAGCTGCTCTGGGTAGTTACTTCAACTGCATCATTTATATGGCTGGAATTGGAAGTGGTAAAAGCTGACAAACTGTGTGACATATTCAGCAACCTTCCATATGTCCCACTGCGTCTAGTCATGACTATTCAGCTTAGTCCAGTCCCAGATAGGGTTAGGGTTAACATTCATTATATCCCAAGCACTCATGGTCAGATCCACCAATGTAACACTGGAGTTTTTCTTTGACTACCTCTAGCTGGCTGTTTACCTAGAGGAAGACCAGAGTGGCAGACAGGTATGTAAAAACTGCTGACTCCAGAAAACATTCAGGAACTCCATATTTTCCGATGACATAGGAGATCATCCAGCCCATTGAGTCTATGCCAGCTCACTCCACCACTAACTTTCCTTGTTACTTATTTTCCCCAAATTCTATCACCTACTATATTAGGGGAAATTTAACGTGGCCAGTTTATCTACCAATCTACACATCTTTGGGATGTGGGAGGAAACTAGAGCTCCCAGAGGAAATCCACTCAATCATAGGGAAAATGTCCAAATTCCACATGGATACAATGGAGATCAAGACTGAACCTAGGTCACTAGAGCTGTGGGGTAGCAGATACACTCACTGTACCACTGTGCCACCCCAATCCATGCAGGTTGGAGAATCATGAGGCCCCACTTTGATTCTCTGGTGGGAAGCAATCAAGGTGAACATCATGCTCAAAATTGTTCATAAAGCAAGAGAGAGTCCGAGAGAAAAGCATCAACTCCAGAAAGGCATATTGAATCCCTCCTAGTGCAGTCAATGGAGTAGATAACAATGAGGAACTGCAGCAGGTCAAGATCCAGAAAGCCTCACCATTAAATGATTTTACAATCCAAAGTCTGCTTTGTCGAGCAGGGTGGGATGTACTCATATTTATTCTTCCAAAAAAGTTCTGAGACGAAGATGCTGGTTTAGTGATGTCCTTTCAGCTGACCATACTAAGGATCAACAAATCCTTTTATGCCAGCCAGTAGAATTGGAAGGCCATAGACAAAGTCCTTTAGCAGAATGCCTCATCACCAGGACTTTCAAACAAACATCAAGAACATGTTTGGCAATTGGTGGGAAGGGTCTTCCTCACCAGATCTTTCCTGCACAGCCGGATCCTCAATCCCCCTGCACACTGTCCAAAGTGCCTGCAATGTGGATGAGACCATCACCCATTTTCTTCAGCAGGGTGTGATTGTCAACAAGGTCTGGAAATGGATGCAGTGACCTTATATAATGACAAATATTTTGAGCATGGAGGAAAACAATAACCCCTTATACACTTGTTTCTATGTGCTAGTTTTGTTACTTGGTTTTTCACTTTATTTGTTAGTTAGTTACCTCTAAATAGATCTGACCCTGTAAGTTAACCTTTCACACATATTGTCTTGTAGGTTATATATTTTACACTTGTGATACCTTAGCTAATTCTTACAAAAGGCTCAATTAAGTGTGTTTTGTGAGAACCACGATGAAGAGTTGGAGGAAAGAGGCTCAAAGTGAAATAGGCACCAGAAATCATTCTGCAGCATCAATACCCCAGGCATTGAGCAGCAGTGTATATGTTTGTGATGCACTGAAATAAAGTTTTGCAATAAATTAATATGTCCACCTTAGGTACAAAAAGAAAAATGTGCATAAATACAGCACCTTCTTCCACAAAAAAAAGTTATAAAACTCTTTTCAGGCAAACAATTTTCTTCTTCTTAGTCCTTGAGGATTAAGGATGATGTGCTTCCACTATGGTTCTTTGGATTCTAAGGTAGGTGATTAGGTTTAGCTGGGACCTGCCTATACTGCCATAGGTGAGCCAGGAGGTATTTGATGGGTGGGTGGTGGTTAGTGTGGGATGTACTGTACTGCTACTGCTACTGATTACGCAGAGCTTCTGTGTGCTCCTAAATCAATGTTCTCACAAATGCTCCTCCATTCTGAGGGGACTTGGACCAGGTATTCCTACAGATGGTGACAACGTTACACCTTTTTGATAAGTTTTTGATAACATCCTTGAATCTTTTTTGTTTGAATCATGTCCACCTGATAATCTTTTGCCATGACAGAAGTCAGAATAAAGTGTGTACTTTGGGGAATCTGGTGTTGGGCATGTGAACAACATGGCTTGCCCATTCAGAAATGTTCTTTCAATTGGAAATAAAAACTGTAGCTGTTGCAGTTCATCTCCTTTAAACTATTGATTTAGGAAAATAATAGAGTTCTTGTTCCCATTTTACAGTTCAAAACCCATTGGAACCAAATTTCCAATTAATGATTCCAATGTTTATTGATATTTCTTGAATTTAAACATCAATAAGCAGTTTTGTTTTTCTGTTTATCATTTCAGGTTCCAGATGCCACAAAGCATCCCTTCTGACAAGGTAATTCTGTAATAAACATAATGAAGAGCTGAATCCATATCAGACCAAGTGTATTACTGAGTAGAAGTAGAACTAAACCAAAAAGGTTCTGGAGAAGGAAGAGCCAAAGATAAACATGTGCAGGTCAAGGTAGAAATATCTATTCCACTTATTTCATATTCCACTCAATTATTTCATTTGGTTTTTGATGATGTCTATCTGTCACTTCACGTGCAATTATTTCTAATCATGATCAGGGAAGATTATTGATTAACTACTATGACGCACTCCTCAATCCCCAATCACATTTCACCTCGCAGGAATCACTGCTACTTTTATGTTGATGAGAATTGGAAAGGACTTCCAACAAGGCAAAACTTGTGACTCTAGTACAATAGGGGGAGGAGTAGAGAGACAGACAGACAGACAAACAGAGAGACAGACACAGACAGAAAAGTGTATTTGAGAGAATTAAAATGGGGCTTCTCATCTGTTGGTCCAAACAAAGTGGTAAGAATGTTACCAGAAAGGTCATACGCTATGTACTCACCATTCATGAGTCAGTTTATTTCCATGATTATTTACAGGTAAAGGGAGTTAGCCTGTTACCAGGAATAGAAAGTTGCAGGAAAGTGAAATATGCAACTGAGGTGCAACATAAAAATATGGGAGCTAAATCTTATGACCTTCCAGACTTTTCCTTTAAAGTCATGGGATTATGTCAAGATCTGCATCTACATCTCAGAGGACAGGTGGACCTTGGTTAAATGTCTCAGACAAAAGTTTGCATCTCCAGCTGTGCAGAGTCTCTCAGTATTTCCATTCTGAGAGCGCAGTGCTCCCTACGAACTTCAGTCAGTGTAGTGCTCTCTCAGCACTGTCCTTCAGCACTGCAGAATTCCTTCATTACTGCACTGAAACACCAGCCCAGACTGTGCACTCAAGTCTGAGGGATGGAACTTGAACTCATTATCACTTGAGAGGATGAAAGCACTGTGCTCAGGTGACACTGCTTGCAAACATCTGAAAAACATACAAACTGAAATACTGGTCCATTATGATAATATTTAACTTTAAACTCTATATCTGATATGCAGTGAGTTCTTTGTCAATTGTGACAGTGCAGATGCATTCTCAGCCTTCAAGGGGTTGAGGTGTGGTGTTTCTACCAAGGTGCGGCCAATACTTATACCTCAATTAAAGGCATTAAAACAGATTATCTTCATCTTGGTGACAAGAGACAGAGGTTACGATGGGCGTTATCTAACTGGAAGTCTGTAATAAGTGGTGTACCATAGGGATTGTTGCTGGGACCTTTGTTGTTTGAAATGTACATATAAATGATTTGGATGAGAATGTAAATGTGTATGATTAGTAAGCTTGCAAACGACATGAAAATTGCTGGAGTCTTAGATAGGGAGGAAAGTTGTCTAAGGACAGTGGGACATAAATCAACTGGAAAGTTAGACAGAGCAGTGGCAGATGGAATTTAATCCAGAAAAGTGTGAGTTAATGCACTTAGGGAAGTCAAATTCTGGTAGGACATATAGAGTAAACAGCAGGGCCCTTGGGAGTGTTGATGTACAGAGAGACCTTGGGGTCCATGACTATTGCTTTCTGAAATTTGCAAAACAGGTGGATAGGCATTTAGTGAACAAGGCATGTCATACACTTGCCTTCATAGGCTCAGGCATTGAGTATAAGAGTTGGGATGTCATGCTGCAGTTGTACAAGAATTTGGTAAGAGACTGAATTATTGTGTACAGCTGGGGTCACCACAAACTACGTTATTGTTTGTAAAACATTTTGGGAGAGCATGAGATTGGGAAAGGTGGTTATGGCTGTAAGTCTTTATTGTTGAAATGGCTGTCTCGTTCACTCTTTTATCATTTCATCAGCATCCTGTCCCAACCCCACACATGCACCGGAGCATTCTTTCTCTGAAAAACACTTCATATTCAGATTATAAGAATAAAGCTTCTCAAATCTTCTGGCATTTTTAAAATGATGTACATTTGTCATTTATTTATTATTGAACAGATAAACAGGAATACAGTTTAATAATTTGAGATTGCTGTGACACTCGGAGGGATGTGACTGCTATTTACTTCCTTTGCAGCTGTGGAGATGGTACAAGCTTGGAATCATCCTGTCAATACACTACAACTTAGAAAGCACTAATTATTTAACAGATAATTAATAGAGAAACAGAGGAACTTGATTTAATTGCATGATAATATGAACCTCAGATATTTACTGACTTTTTTTTCACAGAAAAAGATAGCCAAAATCCAAATTTGCATTTATAATCTTGGGAACAATTCTTCCGAAATCAAAGGAAATAACACAACTAATAGTTGTGAGCATTTCACAGTAATGAGATAAGCATTATGTTGGAAGTATTTCTGTGTGCTCTCTCACCCTTATACAGAGAGGTTTGATTTTGCTTTTTATATAATCTGAGTATGTAATCAACATAAAAATCAAGACATTTTAGCAAGGTACATAAATGACAAAGACATGTATGATACAGGGCTTGATGTTCTTCATCTGACTTACTTAAAATATTTTTAGCAAAGGTAACAACAGTTATGTTCTAAAAGGCAATCTGAACTTCTAAAAACTCACTTGAAACATAACTCTTTTGCTCATCATAAAACTCAGAAATATTTGAGGTTTGTATTTAAAAACTGGAATTAAAATCACATTATCACAGGGGACCATGCACTTCAATGAGTCTGTACTGATTTTTTGTGAACCAATCCTGTCCAATTCCCCCTGCCTTTTTACTGTAGCCCAAAATCTTGAAATATTTATCAAATTCTCTTTCTTTCAAATCTGTTCACATATTCTCTTACACTACAGTTAATGGTAAAAGTTAAAAGTACATGTACATCAGCTGCTGTTTAAGGTTAAATTTAAACATGTTTAAAGTCAGTGCAAAGTGATATGTATTTTTACTGGGACATAAGAGATTCTGCAGATGCTGGAATCTGGAGCAACACACACAAGATGCTGGAGGAACTCAGTAGGTCAGGCAGCATCTATGGAGGGAAATAAACAATTGATATTTCCATTTGAGACCCTTCATCAGGACTGGAAAGGAAGAGGGCAGCAGCCAGAATGAAAAGGTAGGGGAAGGAGGAGGAGCACAAGCTGTTAGGTGATAGGTGAGTCCAAGTGAGAGGGAGAAGGTAGGTGGGTGGGGGAAGGGGGATAAAAGGGAATGATGTGAGAAGCTGGGAGGTGATAGGTGGAAGAGGCAAAGGAATCTGATAGGAGAGGATGGTAGACCATGGAATAAAGGGAAGAAGGTGGGGAGCCAGAGGAAGGTGATGGGCAGGTAGTGAGGGGAGGGGGACGGGAAAGAGAAGGAGTGAGGGGGCCCCAGGAATGAGGGAAAACAAAGGTGGGGGAAGGGGAAAAAAACAGTAGAGGTTACTGGAAGTTCAAGAAATCGATGCTGAAGCTGTCAGGTTGGAGACTACCAAGACGGAAAATGAGGTGTTGCTCCTCCAACCTGTGTCTGGCCTTGAAGTGACAGTAGAGGAGGCCGTGTATAGACATGTCAGTATAGGAACGGGAAGTGGAATTGGTGTGGCTGGCCATTGGGAGATCCTGGCTGCTGCGGTGGACGGAGCGAAGGTGATCGACGAAGCGGTCACACAACCTGCATTGGGTCTCACTGATGTAGAGGAGGCCGCACTGGGAGCACCGGATGCAATAAATGACACCCTCGGATTCTCAGATCACAGGGGACTCACCTATCACCTGCTCCTCCCCCTCCCCCCACCTTTTTATTCTGGCTTCTGCCTTCTTCCTTTCCAGTCCTGATGAAGGGTCTCTACCATAAACGTCGACTGTTTATTTCCCTCCATAGATGCTGCCTGACCTGCTGAGTTCCTCCAGCATTTTTTGTGTATTGCTTTGTATTTTTATTTATATTAACCTGGTGTTGAGGCACAGAGTAGTGCTAGAGTGAGTGATAAGAAACTCTTCCCAAACCCCACCCACCCAACTCTTATCTCTTGCCACCACACCCAACCCCAGTTTTGCCCTATTCTGTGCAAGGTCAAACTGTGACTCTGGATTTCAGCCCAATTGAGAGTGTAAGCATAAAGTCAGTCTGAAGTGAACATTACTCTGTGGTGTAAAGACAGACAAACTCTTATGTCCCAAACATTCATCTAAATATGAAATCAGAGGTACCATAGGAAACAGGCCCACTAATCTTTGTGCCGTATTGTGGACTCTTACTTATAAATGAAAGCATTGCTTTCTGAGTCTGTCTCTGACTATTTATCAAACCTAGCATGGATTAAACTGACTATGTTATTCTCCATTAAACATTGTCTGAGTCCTGGCTGCAGTCAGAGCACATATATTTTAGGTAACACAAGAAGGATTATATAAAGGTAATAATTATATATTTTCCTATTGCAGAGATTAATGAAAATATTTTAAAACTCTGTGCAAGACATGGTGAAAATCCTAGTAATTCCACAGCTTTTATGTGGAACTAACAAACTATTCAGTTCTGTGATTCTAAGATGGATTTTTTTCTGTGCAGGTAAAATTGCTGCATTTTCATGAGAGACAACATGTCCTCAATAATTCTGACATTAACAGGTCCAGTGGTTCAAATCCTAAATCACGTCTATTCAAGCAAACTGTCAGCTGGGGTTTTAAGAGCTGGGATCCCGCTGTGCAAATGGAGCCTTAATCAAATGCCTCTGTAGCATCCTGATCAAATGAGTATCTAGCTCGATCCACAAGGAGATCTTAATGAGCTCAGCCACCAGGGGAGGCTTTACGAATATTTGTTCCCTTAAGAGATTATTTAGTTCAGAGCAGTTAATGTCTTTACAACATTATACTTGCACAAGAAATGTACTTCTGATAATTTGTTGTTTAACACTGAAGTTTTCATCAGTAAATATTGGCAAATGGCTTGATTAAGATAGCTTATCAAAAATTCTATTTACTGTGATACAATCTGATTTCATGTGATTTGCAATTCATCATAAATTATGTATAAGGTAAGAAAAGATTAGTGATATAACTAGAGTCAGCATTCTGACTAGCAGCTATTTCAGTATTTATTCGTGGATTTTGCTGACAGTTTAACTATCCTGTCCACAAAAAAATAGCATAATCCTGAACCAATACCTTATTCTACCAGTGATGTAATGAAATTTAGTTTTTATATGAGCATTTGGCTATTTTACAACTTGTTCTGAGCATTGTGCAATTACTCAAGTCTGGATGACTGTCCTGAATGGTGTGAAACTCAGTGTATGGGAATATAATAGTAATGGTGGACTTGTTGCTTTCTATTTTCAGATAATACTGTGAAATATTTTCAGGAAAAAGGGAGAAGTGAAATGCTTGCACATATTTTATTAGAATGTTCTGCTTTTGTTCGTAAGCTGCAAAAAAGATATTCATCTTAGAACAGGAAACAGAAACAAGACTAATACAAAGTACAAAGTGTGAAAGATTAGAAGTTCAAGAGTTACAGTCCAAAGAATTCTCTTTCAAACCCACAAATTCCATTACATCCACTGGTAGAATAAGGCAGAGGTTCAGGATTGTGCTTTTTTTCCCCCACAAATAATCTAAGTAACATTCTCAAGGCGAGGGTGAGCAGCCAGAGGTCATTGTACAAATTGGAAACAACGACAAGGGACAAGGTCTTGCAGAATGGATACAGGAAGAGAGGCAATGCGCTAATGAGGGTAGGAATAACAGAAGGCAGATGAATGTGTGGATAGTGCAGGAGGGAGGGATTCAGGTTCTTGGACCTTTGGGATCTCTTCTGGGGCAGGGGTGACCTGTACAAGACAGGTGGGTTGCACATAGAAACATAGAAAACCTACAGCACAATTCAGGCCCTTCAGCCCACAAACTTGTGCCAAACACGTCCCTACCTTAGAAATTACTAGGCTTGCCAATAGCCCTCAATTTTTCTAAGCTCCATGTACCTATCCAAAATTCTCTTAAAAGACCCTATCGTATCCGCCTCCACCACTGTTGCCGGCAGCCCATCCCATGCACTCATCAGTCTCTGAGTAAAAAATTTACCCCTGACATCTCCTCTGTACCTGCTC
This sequence comes from Pristis pectinata, assembly GCF_009764475.1. Lineage (NCBI taxonomy): Eukaryota > Metazoa > Chordata > Chondrichthyes > Rhinopristiformes > Pristidae > Pristis > Pristis pectinata. The sequence continues at coordinate 87,908,938 of NC_067415.1, forward strand.
CCCAGCACCTTAAACCTGTGTCCTCTTGTGGAAACTATTTCAGCCCTGGGGAAAAGCGTCTGACTATCAACACGATCAATGCCTTTTATCATCTTATACACCTCTATCAGGTCACCTCTCATCCTCTGCTGCTTCAAGGAGAAAAGGCCGAGTTCACTCAACCGGTTTTCATAAGGCATGCTCCCCAATCCAGGCAGCGTCCTTGTAAATCTCTTCTGCACCCTTTCTATGGCTTCCACATCCTTCCTCTAGTGAGGTGACCAGAACTGAGCACAGCACTCCAAGTGGGGTCTGACCAGGGTCCTATATAGCCGCAACATTAACTCTCAGCTCCTGAATTCAATTCCATGATTGATGAAGGACAATACACCGCATGCCTTTTTAACCATAGAGTCAACCTGTGCAGTTGCTTTGAGCGTCCTATGGACTCAGACCCCAAGATCCCTCTGATCCTCCACCCTAACAAGAGTCTTACCTTTAATGCTATATTCTGCCATCATATTTAACTTACCAAAACGATCCACTTCACACTTATCTGGGTTGAACTTCATCTGCCACTTCTCAGCCCAGTTTTGCATCCTATCAATGTCCTGCTGTAACCTCTGAAAGCCTTCCACCCTATCCACAACACCTCCAACCTCCAAACTTACTAACCCATCCCTCCACTTCCTCATCCAGGACATTTATAAAAATCACGAAGAGTAAGGGTCCCAGAACAGATCCCTGAGGCATACCACTGGTCACCGACCTTCATGCAGAATGTGACCAGTCAACAAACACTCTTTGTCTTCTGTTGGCAAGCCAGTTCTGGATCCACAAAGCAATGTCCCCTTGGATCCCATGCCTCCTAACTTTCTCAATAAGCCTTGCATGGTGTACCCTATCAAATGCTTTGCTGAAATCTATATACACTACATCTACTACTCTTCCTTCATCAATGTGTTTAGTCACATGCTCAAAAAACTCAATCAGGCTCATAAGGCAGGACCTGCCCTTGACAAAGCCATGCTAACTATTTCTAATCATATTATATCTCCCCAAATGTTCATAAATCCTGCCTCTCAGGATCTTCTCCATCAATTTACCAACCACTGAAGTAAGACTCACTGGTCTATAATTTCCTGGGCTATCTCTACTTCCTTTCTTAAATAAAGGAACAACATCCGCAACCCTCCAATCCTCCAGAACCTCTCCTGTCTCCATTGATGATGCAAAGATCATCGCCAGGGGTTCAGCAATCTCCTCCCTCACCTCCCACAGTAGCCTGGGGTACATCTCATCCAGTCCTGGCAATGTATCCAACTTCATGCTTTCAAAAAGTTCCAGCACATCCTTTTTCTTAATATCTACATGCTCAAGCTTTTCAGTCTGCTGCAAGTCATCACTACAATCACCAAGATCCTTTTCCATAGTGAATACTGAAGTAAAGTATTCATTAAGTACCTCTGCTATTTCCTCCGGATCCACACCCACTTTCCCACTGTTACACTTGATGGGTCCTATTCTTTCACGTCTTATCCTTTTGTTCTTCATATACTTGTAGAATGCCTTAGGGTTTTCCTTAATCCTGCCCGCCAAGGCCTTCTCATGGTCCCTTCTGGCTCTCCCAAAGTCCTTCTTAACCTCCTTCCTGTTAGCCTTATAATCTTCCAGATCTCTAACATTACCTAGCTCTCTGAACTTCTTGTAAGCTTTTCTTTTCTTCTTGACTAGATTTATTACAGCCTTTGTACACCACGGTTCCTGTACCCTATCATAACTTCCTTGTCTCATTGGAACGTATCTATGCAGAACTCCACACAAATATCCCCTGAACATTTGCCACATTTCTTCCGTACTTTTCCCTGAGAACATCTGTTCCCAATTTAAGCTTCCAGTTTCCTGCCTGAGAGCCTCATAATTCCCCTTATTCCAATTAAATGCCTTTCTAACTTGTCTGTTCCTATCTCTCTCCAACGCTGTTGTAAAGGAGATAGAATTATGATCACTATCTCCAAAATGCTCTCCTACTGAGAGATCTGACACCTGACCAGGTTCATTACCCAATACCAAATCAAGTACAATCTATCCTCTTGTAGGCTTATCTACATATTACGTCAAGAAACCTTCCTGAACACACCTAACAAACTCCACCCCATCTAAACCCCTTGCTCTAGGGAGATTCCAATCAATATTTGGAAAATTAAAATCTCCCATCACAACAGCTCTGTTATTATCACACCCCTCCAGGATCTGTTTCCCTACCTGCTCCTTGATATCCCTGTTACTATTGGGCGGCCTATAAAGAACACTCAGTAAAGTTATTGACCCCTTCCTGTTTCTAACCTCCACCCACGGAGACTCCGTAGACAATCCCTCCATGACGTCCACCTTTTCTGCAGCTATGACACTATCTCTGATCAACAGTGCCACTCCCCCACCTCTTTTGCCTCCCTCCCTGTCCTTTCAACCTGGCACTTGAAGTAAGCATTCCTGTCCCTGAGCCATCCAAGTCTCCGTAATGGCCACCACATCATAGCTCCAAGTACTGATCCACACTCTAAGCTCATTCGCTTTGTTCACAATGCGTTAAAATAGACACACCTCAAACCATCGGTCTGAGCGCGTCCCTTCTCTATCACCTGCCTATCCTCCCTCTCACACTGTCTACGAGCTTTATCTATTTGAGAGCCAACGGCCTCTTCCCCAGTCTCTTCAGTTTGGCTCCCACCCCCCAACAATTGCAGTTTAAATTCTCCCCAGTAGCCTGAGCAAACCTCCCCGCCAGGATATTGGTCCCCCTGGGATTCAAGTGCAACCCGTCTTTTTTGTACAGGTCACACCTGCCTCAAAAGAGGCCCCAATGATCCAGAAATCTGAATCCCTGCCCCCTGCTCCAATCCCTCAGCCACGCATTTATCCTCCACCTGATTCTATTCCTATACTCACTTTCGCGTGACACAGGTAGTAATTCTGAGATTACTACCTTTGAGGTCCTGCTTTCCAACTTCCTTCCTAACTTCCTATGGTCTTTTTCAGGACCACATCCCTTTTCCTACCTATATCATTGGTACCAATATGTACCACGACCTCTGGCTGTTCTCCCTCCCTCTGCAGGGAGTGGGACACGATCTGAAAAATCCCGGGTACTGGCACCTGGGAGGCAAACTACCATCCGAGTTTCTTTCCTGCATCCACAGAATCGCCTGTCTGACCCCTTAACTATAGAGTCCCCTATCACTACTGCCTTCCTCTTCCTTTCCCTATCCTTCTGAGCCACAGGGCCAGACTCTGTGCTAGAGGCAGAGCCACTGCTGCTTCCCCCAGGTAGGCTGTCTCTCCCAACAGTACTCAAGCAGGAGCACTTGTTGTCAAGGGGTACAGCCACAGGAATACTCACTAGTACCTGACTCTTCCCCTTCCCCCTCCTGACTGTGACCCACTTGCCTGACTCCTGTGGCCCCGGAGTGACCACCTGCCTATAACTCCTTTCTATCACCTCCTCAATCTCCCTGACCAGAAGAAGATCATCAAGCTACATCTCCAGTTCCTTAACACAGTCCCTCAGGAGATGCAGCTCGACACATTGGGTGCAGATGTGGCCTTCCGGGAGGCTGGGAGACTCCAGGACCTCCCATATCTGAAACCAAGCACAGAAAATCAGCCTCACACTCATACTACTTCCTTTCCACAATTAGCACAGGTAAACCTACCTCGCCTTGTCCTGTTACCGCCTAAGCCCGTTGAGCAAAAGCCCTATCACTCTACTACTTCTCACTCCGCTGCCCACTCTGAACGCTGCCCGCTGGATATGGCGGTCTTCTTTTTAAACGTCTCCCGCTCTAATGGCTGATGTCATGCGCCTGCGTGAAGATAGGTCACTCCACCAATCAGCTCCAAGGTAGTTTGTTTCTGCTCCGCAGGCCGCTGGCTCACACTCTGATGCGCTGTACACATGACTGAAGGAGAACCAATATCTTGGTGGGGAGATTTACCAGTGCTACCTGGGAGGGTTTAAACTAGTCTGGTGGGTGGGTGGGACCCAAACCAGCAGAGTGGCAGATGAAAAAGTTGAGGCAAATAATGCAATTAAAGTGAGCAAGTCCATTAGGCAGGACAGGTAGGGGCAGGACAGGGAGTGAGGAGGTCTGATAGGCTAAACTACATTTATTTTAATGCAAGAAGCCTGACAAGTATAGCAGATGAATTCAGGGCATGGATTGGTACATGGAACTGAGATGTTGTAACTATCACAGATGGTTGAGGGAAGGCAGGACTGGCAGCTCAATATTTTGGGGTACAGATGCTGCAGGTGTAATAGAGCTAGAGGTGAATGAGGAGAGGGAATTACATTTATGATTAGGGAGAACATCACAGCAGTATTTAGAGAGGACATTCCTGGGGGATCATCCAGTGAGTGTATCTGGGTGAACTCAAAAATAAAAAAGTGATCACTTTAATGAGATTGTACTATAAGCAACCACACCACCCCCCCACCCCCCACCCCCACTCATCCACCCAAAGTCAGTGTGGATCAGAGCAGCAAAAATGTAGGGAGATCCCAGCTAACTGTTAGAATTCTAGGGTTGTAAAAGCAGGTGATTTTAACTTCCCGAATATTGCCTGGGGCTGCCATAGTGCTAAGGGCCTGGATGGGGTGGAATTTGTTAAACGTGCCCAAGAAATTTTGCTCATGCAATATATAGATGGCCCTACTAGAGAGGGGTCAACACTGAACCTCCTATTCAGAAAGGAGCTAGGCAAGTGGCTGAAAGGAGAACTTTGGGAGCAGGGATCATAATCCTATTAGTTTTAAAATAGTTATGGAAAAAGATAGAACTAGTTCACAAGTCCTAAATTGGAGCAAGGTTAATTTTGATACACAGAATTTGAAAAGGTTGATTGGGAGAGGCTGCTTGCAGGTAAAGGGATGTCTGGCAAGTGGGACGCTTTTAAAAATAAGATTGTGAGAGTTCAGGGCCAGCATGGTCCTGCTAGAGTGGAGGGCAAAGCTGGCAGGATTAGGGAACCCTGGTTGATGAGGGATAGTGAGGATCTGGTCAGAAAAAAGGAGGCGTCTGTCAGGTATAGCCAGCTGGGATCAAGTGAATCTCTTGAGCAGTATAAGGGATGTAGGAGTGTTCTTATGAGGGAAATCAGGAGGGCGAAAAGAGGACATGAGATAGCTTTGGCAGATAAGGTAAGGGAGAATCTTAAGAGATTCTATAAGTTCATTAAGAGGAGTAACGAGGGAGATGATAAGTTCCCTTAAGGATGAATGTGGTCACCTATGTGTGGAGTCACAGGAGACAGACGAGATCTTAAAAGAATATTTCTCATCTGTATTTACCATGGAAATGGTTATGGAAAAAAAGAGAATTCAGGAAGAGAATAGTGAGGTCTTGAAATATATCCACTTTACAAAAGAGGAGATGCTGGCAGTCATAAAGGACATAAATGTTGATAAATCCCCAGAGCCTGACCAAGTGTACCCTTGGCCATTGTAGGAAACCCAAGAAGAAATTGCTGGGGCCCTGGCGGAGAAATTTGTATCATCATTAACCATGGGTGAGGTACTGGAAGACTGGAGATTGACAAATGTTGTGCCGTTATTTAAGAAGGGCTGCAAGGAGAAAGCAGGGACCCACAGGTTAGTAAACCTAACATCAGTAGTGGTAAAATTACTGGAAGAGGTTCTGATAGACAGGATCTACCTACAGTTGATAAGGCGAGGACTGATCAGAGATAGTCAACATGGCTTTGTGCATGGGAAATCATGTGTCACGAATATGACTGAGTTTTTTGAAGAGGTGTCCAAGAGAATTGATGAGGGCAGACTGGATTTTAGCAAGACCTTCACAAGGCCTCACTAAGTAAGCTGGCCCAGAAGGTTAGATCACACAGGATCCAGGGTGAGCTAACCAAATGGATACAAAGTAAAAAGCAAGCTGCTGGTGGAACTCAGAGGGTAAGGCAGCATCTGTTGAAGCAAAGGGATAGTCAACGTTGCATCCACAAATGCTGCCTGACCCACTGAGTTCATCTAACAGCTTGTTTTTTGGTCCAGATCCCAACATCTGCAGTCTGTTGTGTCTCTCAAGTGGTTAATCATGTCCATCATGTATGTGTGCAATACTTTTTCAAAGGTCTTTTCCCTGTCCAAGCTGACAAGGCAGATGGGTAAGTACGTGGTAAGACATGGTGACCATTACAGAGACTTGGCTGTCACAAGGACAGGAATGGCTGCTAGATATTCTGGGGTTCAGATGTTTCAAAAGGGACAGGGATGGAGGTAAAAGAGGTGGGAGAGTGGCTTTACTGATCAGGGACAGTGTCACAACTGTAGAAAGGGAGGACGTCCTGGAGGGATCGTCTACTGAGGCAGTGTGGGTGGAAGTCAGAAACAGGAAGACAGCGATCACTCTGCTGTGAGTATTCTACAGGCCCTACAATAGCAGCAGAGACACTGAGGAGCAGATTGGGAGGCAGATTTTGGAGAGGTGCAAAAATAACAGGGTTGCTGTCATGGGTGATTTCAACTTCCCACATATTGATTGGCACCTCCTTAGTGTAAAAGGGATTGATGGGGTAGAGTTTGTTAGGTGTGTCCAGGAAGGATTCCAGACACAGTAATTGGACAGGCCATCAAGAGGAGAGGCCATTCTGGACCTGATACTAGGCAATGAGCCTGATCAGATCTTTCAGTGGGAGAGCATTTTGGAAATAGTGACCATAACTTCTTGACCTTTACCATAGCCTCGGAGAAGGACAGAAGCAGACAATATGGGTAAGTATTTAATTGGGGGAAGGCAAATTATGATGTTATTAGGTAGGAACTTGGGAGCATAAATTGGGAACAGATGTTCTTGGGGAGGTGCACAGTGGAAATGTGCAGGTTTTTTAGGGAGTACATGCATGGGTTTCTGGATAGGTTTGTCCCATTGAGGCAGGGTAAGGATGGTAGAGTGAAGGAACCATGGTTGACAAGAGACATAAAATATCTTGTCAAGAGGAAGAAAGAAGTTTTAGAAAACATGGATCAGACAGGGCTCTGGAGGGTTACAAGGTAGCCAGGAGGGAGCTTAAGAATGGACTTAGGAGAGCTAGAAGGGGTCATGAGAAGGCCTTGGCGAGCAGGATTAAGGAAAACCCCAAGGCTTTCTACACATATATGAATAATAAGAGGAGGACGAGAGTGAGGGTAGGACCGATCAGGGATAAAAGAGGAAACATGCCTGGAGTCGGAAGTGGTAGGGGAGGTCTTGCTTCAGTATTCACCAGTGAGAGAGACCAGTGAGGATGGCATACAACAGGCCAATACACTAGGCATGTCAACGCAAGGAAAGAGGATGTGCTGGACCTTTTGAAAAACATTAGGATAGATAAGTCACTGGGGCTGGACTGGATATATACAAGGTTATTACAGGAAGCAAGGGAAGAGATAGCTGTGCTTTTGTGATGATCTTTGCATCCTCACTGGCCACAGGAGTAGCGCCAGATGATTGGAGGGTGGCAAATGTTGTTCCTTCGTTTAAGAAAGGGAGAAGGGATAACCCTGGGAATTACAGACCAGTGAGTCTTCAGTGGTGGGCAAATTACTGGAGAAGATTCTTAGAGACAGGATTTATGGTAATTTGAAGAAGCATAGGCTAATTAGGGACAGTCAGCATGGCTTTGTGAGGGATAGGTCATGCCTCACGAGCCTGATTAAATTCTTTGAGGATGTGATAAAGCAAATTGATGAAGGTAGAGCAATGCATGTGGTGTACATGGATTTTAGTAAGGCATTTTTTAAGGCTCCCCATGGAAGGCACATTCAGAAAGTCAGGAGGCATGGGATCCAGGGAAACATGACTGTGTGGATTCAAAATTGGCTCACCCATAGAAGAAGACAGAGGTTGATGGTGGATGGAACATATTCTGCCTGGATGTCAGTGACCAGTGGTGTTCTGCAGGGATCTGTTCTGGGACTCCTGCTCTTTGTGATTTTCATAAATGACTTGGATGAGGATATGGAAGGATGGGTTAGTAAGTTTGCTGATGATACAAAGGTTGGTGGTGTTGTGGATAGTGTAGAAGGTTGATGTAGATTACAACAGGATATTGATAGGATGCAGATCTGGGCTGAGAAGTGGCAGATGGAGTTCAACCTGGAAAAGTGTGAAGTGATACACTTCAGGAGATCAAACTTGAAGACAGACTACAAGGTAAATGGCAGGCTTCTTAGCAGTGTGGAGGAACAGAGGGGTCTTGGGGTCCACGTCCATCAATCGCTTAAGGTGGCCATGCAGGTCGATAGGGTTGTTAAGGCGTATGGTGTGTTGGCCTTCATTAGCTGGGGTATTGAGTTCAAGAGCTGCAAGGTAACATTACAGCTCTGTAGAACTCTGGTTAGACCACACTTGGAGTATTGTGTTCAGTTGTGGTCACCTTATTATAGAAAGGATGTGGAAGCTTTAGAGAGGGTGCAGAGGAGATTTACCAGGATGCTGCCTGGATTGGAGAGCATGTCTTATGACGATAGGTTGAGTGAGCTCGGGCTTTTCTCTTTGGAGAGAAGGAGGATGAGATGTGATTTGATAGAGGTGTACAAGATGATAAGAGGCATAGATCGAGTGGATAGTCAGAGACTTTTTCCCCAGTGCGACAATGGCTAACACAAGGGGACATAATTTTAAGGTGATTGGAGGAAGGTATAAGGGGGATGTCAGCGGTAAGTTCTTTTACAGAGAGTGGTGGGTGTGTGGAACGCACTGCCGGCAGAAGTTGTGGGGACAGATACATTAGGGACATTTAAGAGACTCTTAGCCTCTTGATAGCCACATGAATGATGGAGAAATGGAGGGCTATGTGGGAGGGCAGTAATAGATAGATTTTAGAGCTGGATAAAAGGTCAGCAGAACATTGTGGGCAGAAGGGCCTTTGCTGTGCTGTAATGTTCTATGTTCTATGTGTACACCTCCTTTCCCTGTATATAGGTGATTATATCCCTAAGTAACACAAGGCTGTCTTGAGACCTTCTGGCTAAAAAGTGTGCAGGTCTGGACAACAGGTGCAGAATAATTTCTGACTTCCTCCCTCTTCCCCTTCTGTTTGTATATCTGCAAATCAAGAGCTCCAAGAATGATAAAAGAGACAAAAGTGAAGAGGAACTAAAGAAAGATGTTTATGACAAGGTTGTGAACACCAGTGAGAGCCAGGCTGATGACAAAAGAATTAGAGGTGGAAGGAAAATTAAGAAAGATCAGAGAGCATCTGAGAAAAGACTAGCTAGCAACATAACTAGGAAGCCAGAAGTGTTCTACAAGTGTATAAGTGGTAAAAGGATAGTACATACTGTAGAAGTGTGGGGCCCATCAAGGGAAAAACATGGGAGCTTACACTTGGATCAACACACAAAGCGATGGACAAGATGAAGGAGCTCAACCCAAAATGTCGACTGTCCATTTCCCTTCATAGATGCTGCCTGACCTGTTGAGGTCTTCCATTTGTATGTTGCTCCAGATTCTAGAATCTGCAGTCTCTTGTGTCTTCCACTTGCACCTGAGTGTTAAGGCACTAAATGAGTACTTTGCATCTGTCTTTATCAGCAAAGAGGATGCTTCCAAAGTAAAAGTGGAGGAAATAGTTGAGACACTAGATATTTAAAGATTGATAGCATGGAAATATTGGAAATATTGGAAATATTGACTGTGTCATGGTTCCAAGTGCTGGTTCTCAATTCTGCCCCTTATCCCCATTGATGGGGCCTTGTTGTGCAGCACATGGTTTCCATGCACTGCTATTTGCCTAATGACACACATCTGAGTTCCATCAGGAGATTAGTATAAGAACCCTGGTTTCACAAACACTGGTTGCCAGATTATTGGTCTATCTCTGGGAATATTTTGTCTCCTGGCTGCTTTGAGCTGTTAACTTGTGAGCAGTCCCAGTTTTGTGGGTTCTCCTAGAAAAACCTGTTTCTGTGTTGGGACTCTGTCTCAGAGTCCTGAGGCAAGATTTCTTCTGTTTGCTGTTCTGTGTTTGGTACTGAGGAAGCATCCCAACTCCAGTCTTGGTCTGGTGTTCTGCATTTGGGTTCTCTGCAATCTTGCTCTTTGTGTGACATTGTGACAGACTGAAGTTAAAGTGAGAGTCACCAGGTCTAGATGGGATTCCTCCTGGCATTTTGAAGAATGCATGGGAGGAAACTGCAGGGGCACTGAACATAATCTTCCAGTGCTCTCTGGATACTGGAGTGGTGTCAGAGGACTGGATGGAGGTAAATGTTACCCCCTTATTCAGAAAGGGAAGTAGGATACCCTCATTAACTACAAGCCAGTCAATTTAACCTTTAGAAACATTGATCCAGGACAGAACAAATAGAATCAAAAAATGGATTAAGGCAAATTGTGTTCAACTGAGTATAGAATTTTTGATTTAAGTGCTTGATAGAATTGATGAGGGTAATACAGTCCATGTGATAGACATGGATTTCCTGAAGGGTTTGCATAAGGTGCCACATAATAAGCTTATCTGCAATGTTGAAACAGTGGTGTAAAAAGAACATTAATAGTGTGGATACTGTGATGTTGTAGCCATTAGAGACTTGATTGAGCTGCCTGTCCTGCCCTTTTCTCAATGTTCCATGATTCAGATGTTTCATATGCAATAGAGAGGAATGTAAAGGAGGTGGGGGAGATGCACTACTGATCAGGGACAGTGTCATGATGGCACTTAGAGGACCTTGTGGAGGGCTCATCCAAAGAGGCAATGTGAGTAGACCTCAGGAACAAGAAAGGTACAATCCCTGTGATGGGATTATTCTATAGGCCTCCAATAGTCAATGAGAGATAAAGGAACAGATTATGAACAGATTATACAGAGGAACTAGGTGACTAGGCATGGTAACATAGTGGTTAGCATAATGCTTTACAGCACCAGCAACCCAGGTTCAAATCTGGCCACTGTCTGTAAGGAGTTTGTACATTCTCCCCATGTCTGTGTGGGTTTCCTCTGGCTGTTCTAGTTTCCTCCCACATTCCAAAGACATAGTTAGGAAGTTATGGGCATGCTATGTTGGTGCTGGAAGCAGGGTGACACTTGCAGGCTGCCCCCCAAAATCACTACACAAAAGATGTATTTCACTGTGTTTTGATGTACATGTGACTAATAAAGATCTTATCTTATGGAAAGATGTAAAAGCACAAAGGTAGTTGCAGTGGGAGACTTTAATTTCCCCAGTATTGACAGGGACTCCCTTAGTGCCAGAGGCTTAAATGGGGCAGAATTTGTTAGATACATCTTGGAGGGTTTCTTGACAGTTTGTAGAGAATCCAACCAGGGAAGGGGCCATACTGGACTTTGTATTGTGAAATAAGCCCAGCCAGGTGCTCAGATGAGATAGGGCCTATTTCTGTGCTGTAGTACTCTGACTCTGATTTAAAAATAAGTGGGCAACTCAGTAGGATTACTTGAGGACAAAGAAGGGAATTTATGCTTGGAGCCAGAAGAAGTGGGCAAGGTACTAAATGAGTGCATCAGCATTCACCAAGGAGAAGAACATTAAGGTCAGTAAGATCAGAGAGGGTGAAGATGATATTCTAGGGCATTGTTGATATTGAGAAGGAGGTGTTAGGTCTTCCTCAGACATTGAGAGGGACTAGTGTAGAAATTGCAGGGGCCCTGGCAGATACATTTAAAGTGTCCTTAGCCACAGGTGCAGTGCCAGAGGACTGGAGGGTAGCTCATGTTGTTCTGTTGCTTAAAAAAGGATCTAAAAGTAAACCAGGTAATTACAGGCCAGTGAGCCTGACATCAGTAGTGGGTAAATTATTGGAAGGTGTTCTGAGAGATCGGATATACAAGTATTTGGACAACCAAGGGGTGATTAAGGATAGTCAGCATAGCTTTGTGTGTAGATTGTGTTTAACAAATCTTGTAGAGTTCTTTGAGGAGGTTACCAAGAAAGTAGATGAAGGAAAGGCTGTGGATGTTGTCTACATGAACTTTAGTAAGGCTTTTGACAAGGTCCCACATGGGAGGTTAGTTCAGAAGGTTCAGATACTAGGTGTCCATGGAGAGGTTGTAAACTGGATTTGAAATTGGCTGTGTGGGAGAAGACAGAGCGGTAGTGGATGATTGTTTCTCAGACTGGAGGCCTGTGACTAGTGGTGTGCTTCAGGGATCTGTGCTGGGACCATTGTTGTTCGTTGTCTATATCAATGATCTAGATGATAATGTGGTAAATTGGATCAGCAAGTTTGCTGATGACACTAAGATTGGAGGTGTTGTGGACAGCGAGGAAGGCTTTCAAAGCTTGCAGAGAGATCTGAACCAACTGGAAAAATGGGCCAGAAAATGGCAGATGGAATTTAATGCAGACAAGTGTGAGGTGTTGCATTTTGGAAGGACAAATCAAGGTAGGACATACACAGTAAATGGTAGGGCACTGAGGAGTGCAGAGGAACAAAGGGAGCTGGGAGTTCAGATACATAATTCCCTGAAAGTGGCATCACAGGTAGACAGGGTTGTAAAAAAGGCTTTTGGCATCCTGGCATTCTTAAATCAAAGTATTGAGTATAGGAGTTAGGATATTATGGTGAGGTTGTATAAGACATTGGTGAGGCCAAATTTGGAGTATTGTGCAGTTCTGGTCATCTAACTAGGAAGGATAGCAGTAAGATTGAAAGTGCAGAGGAGATTTACTCGAATGTTGCCAGGTCTTCAGGAGTTGAGTTACAGGGAAAGATTGAACAGGTTAAGACTTTATTCCTTGGAGTGCAGAAGAATGAGGGGAGATCTGATAGAGGTTTACAAAATTGAGGGGTATAGCCAGAGTTAATGCGAGTAGGCTCTTTCCACCTAGATTAGGAGAGATAAGTACAAGAGGACATGGCTTTAGGGTGTAAGGGGAAAGGTTTAGGGGGAACATTAGGGGGAACTTCACTCAGAGTGGTGGGAGTATGGAACAGGCTGCCATCTGATGTAGTAAATGCGGGCTCCCTCTTGAGTTTTAAGAATAAATTGGATAGATAAATGGATGAGAGAGGTCTGGAGGGTTATGGACTGGGTGCTGGTAAATGGGACTAGCGGAATGTTTCGGCACAGACAATAAGGGCCGAATGGCCTGTTTTCTGTGCTGTAGCTTTCTATGGTTCTATTCTTTTGAAGAATATTAAGTCCCCAAAGCCTGATGGGAGCTATCCCAGGTTATTGAAAGAGGCAAGAGAGGAGATTGCTGAAGTCTTGACAGATCTTTGTACCCTCTTTAGCCACAGGTGAAGTCCCAGAGCACCAGAGAATAACCAATGTTGTTCCTCTGTTTAAGAAGGGCAATAGAGATAAACCAGGAAACTATAGGCGGGTGAACCTTGCATCAGTGGTAGGGAAATTATTGGAGAAGGTTCTTAGGGACAGGATCTACTCACATCTGAAAAAGCATAGACTTAGTAAAGATATTCAGCACAGCTTTGTGAGGGGGAGGTCATGTCTAACAAACAATTGAGTTTTTTTGAGGATGTAACAAAGATTGAGGATAAGGCAGTGGATGTGGTACACATGGATCTTAGTGATACTTTCAACAAAGTCTCTCATGGTAGGCTGATCCAGAAGATCAGGGTACATGGGATCCATGGAGACTTGGTGGATTAGATTTGAATTTGGCTTGGCCATGGAGAAGAGGATAATTGTGGTGGAAGGGTGTTATTCTGACTGGTGGTGTTCCACAAGGATCAGTGCTGGGACTTCTGTTTGTTTTATATATATGATTTGGATAAAAATGTAGTTGGGTTGATAAGTTTGCAGATGACACAAAAATTGGTGGAATTATGGATAGTGAGGAGGTTTTGTCAAAAGGATTCAGCAGGATACAGATCAGCTGGAAATAAGATCAGAGAAATGGCAGATGGAATTTAATCTGGACAAGTGAGGTGTTGCACTTTGGGAGGTCAAATGGCAGGATCCTTCGGATGTAAAGAGGGATCTTGGGATGAAAATCATAGCTCCCTGAAAGTGGCCACACAAGTAGACAGGCTGGTAAGACAGAAGGCGTACGGCATGCTTGCCTTCATCAGTCGAGGTGTTGAGTATAAAAGTCAGGAAGTCATGTTACAGCTGTATAAAACCTTGGTTAGGCCACATTTGGAGTATTGTGTGCAGGTCTGGTTGCCCCATTACAAGAAGGATGTGGAGACTTTGGAGAGGGTGCAGAAGAGGTTTACCAGGATGTTGGATTAGAGTATTAGCTATAAAGTGAGGTTGGACAAACTTGGGTTGTTTTCTCTGGAGTGTCAAGGCTGAGGAGTCACCTGATAAAAGGATATAAAAACATAAGAAATAGCAGCAGGAAGAGACCATCTGGCCTGTCAAGCTGCTCCACCATTCAATAAGATCATGGCTAATCTGGCTGTGGACTCATTCACCTACCTGCCTTTTTCCCCATAACCGTTAATTCCCCTACTATCCAAAAATCTATCTAACTGTCTTAAATATATTTGATGACATAGCTTCTACTGCTGCTCTGGGCAGAAAATTCCACATTCACTACTCCCTGGGAAAAGCAGTTCCTCCTCATCTCCATCCTGAACCTATTCCCCTGAATCCTGAAGCTATGGTGCCTAGTTCCAGTCTCATGTACCAGTGGAAACAACCTTCCTGCCTCTTATCTTATTTATCCCTTTCATAATTTGATATGTTTCTATAAGATCCTCTCATTCTTCTGAATTCCAGTGAGTACAGTCCCAGGTAATTCAATCTCTCCACATTGACTAACCCCCTCATCTCCAGAATCAACATGGTGAACCTCCTCCACACCACCTCCAAAACCAGTATATCTTTCCTCAAGTAAGGAGACCAGAACTGCAGGCAGTACTCCAGGTGCAGCCTCAGCAGTACCCTGTACAGTTGCAGCATAATGTCCCTGCTCTTAAACTCAATCCCTCCAGCAATGAAGGGCAACGTTCCACTTGCTTTCTTGATAACCTGTTGCACCTGCAAACCAACCTTTTGAGATTCATGCACAAGCACTTCCAAGTCCCTCTGCACAACAGCATGCTGCAATCTGTCACCATTTAAATAATAATCTGATCTTCTATTTTTCTTCCAAAGTGGATGACCTCTCATTTACCAACATCGTACTCTATCTGCCAGACCCTTGCCCACTCACTTAACCTATCTTTGTCTCTCTGCAGACTCTCTGCATAATTTACTTTTCCACTCAATTTAGTACCATCAGCAAACTTAGATACACTGCACTCGGTCCCCTCTTCCAAATTGTCAATGTACATCGTGAACAGTTGCGGGCCCAGCACCGACCCCTGCGGCACCCTGCTCACCACTGATTGCCAACCAGAGAAACACCTATTTATCCCAACTCTCTGCCTTCTATTGGTTAACCAGTCCTCTATCCATGCTAATACACTACCCCCAACTCCATGCATCCTTATCTAATGGATAAGTCTTTTATGCAGAACCTTATCAAATGCCTTCTGGAAATCCAAATATACAACAATCATCTGTTCCCCTCTATCCACTGCACTCATTATATCCTCAAAGAACTCCAGTAAGTTTGTCAGACAAGACCTGCCCTTCCTGAATCCATGCTGTGTCTGCCTGATGGAAACATTTCAATTTAAATGTCTCACTATTTCTTCCTTAAGGATAGCTTCAAACATTTTCCTGACTACAGACACTAAGCTAACTGGCCTATAGTTACCTGCCTTTTGACTACATGGTTTTTTTTAAACAGTGGTGTGACAATGACGCTCTTCCAAACCACCAGGACCTGCCCAGAGTCCAGAGAATTTTGGTAAATTATCCCAAACACCTCTACCATAACTTCTGCTATTTCTTTCAGTAACCTGGGATGCATCATGCATCCCATCAAGACCAGGGGACTTGTCTACCTTTAGGTCCACTAGTTTGCTCATCACTACCTCTTTAGTGACAGGGATTGTATGGAGGTCCTCACCCCCCCCCCCCCACCCCCAACAATCACATCCACAACATCTCTCTTTGGCATGTTAGACGTGTCCTCCACCGTGAAGACCAACAAAATAGTTGTTCAAGGCCTCGGCCATTTCCACATTACCCAATATTAATTCCCCCTTGTCATCTTTCATGTTCACTTCAGCCACCCTTTCCTGCTTTAAATAATTATATAAACTTTTACAATCTGTTTTTATATTTTGTTCTAGTTTACTTTCATAATCTATCTTCCCTTTCCTTATTGCTTGCTTAATGGTCCTGTTGCTTTTTGAAGTTTTCCCAATCTTCCAGTTTCCCACTACTCAGTGACTTTGTGCTTTTGGCTTGATGCCTTCTTTTATTTCCTTAGTTATCCAAGGCTGGCTCTCCCCACCCTTACTGCCCTTGCTTTTAATGGGAATATACTTTTTTGAGCACTGTGAAAAACCTCTTTGAAAGTCTCCCATTGTTCCTCAACTGTCCCACCACATAGCCTGTGATTCCAGTCTACGCTAGCCACCTCCTCCCTCCCTCATCCTGTTGTAGTCTCCCTAATATTTAAATATATGAGAGACATATGTAGGGTTGATAGAGCCCAGGATAGAAATGTCAAATACTAGGGGGGACATTTCTCTGAGGTGAGAGGGGGAATGTTTAAAGGAGGTTGACAAGATGCTTTTTTCACACAGTGGCAGGTACTTGGAATGAGCTGCCAGTGGAGGTGGTGGAAGCAATTATGACAGCCACGTTTAAGAGGCATTTAGACAGGCTGGAAACGAAGGGATACAGACCATGTGCAGGCAGATGTGCAGTTTAAATTGGCATTGTGGTCAGGACACACATGGTGGGCCAGATGGTCTGTTCCTGTGTTGGACTGTTCTATGTTCTATAAAGCTGGCTAAGTAACAGGCAACAGAAGGTTACAGGAACTGGCTGCTTTCCGACAGGAGGAAGATGAATAATTCCCCGCATGTTAGGGTCCTTGCTTTTTCTGAGAATTAATATTAATGATTTTGTTTTGGGGTGCAAGCTTCTAAATTTGTGGATGACACAAAACTTCAGTCATAGAGTTAGACAGCACAGAAACAGGCCATTCAACCCAACTCTTCCATGCCGACCAACGTGTAGACTGAGCTAGTCCCATTTGCCTGCGTTTGGCCCATGTCCCTCTAAACCTTTCCTCTCCATGTACCTGTCCGAATGTCTTTTAAACGTCGTAATTGTCCCCGCCTCTGCCACTTCCTCTGGCAGTTTGTTCCACGTACCCTCTGCGTGAAAAACCCGCACCCTTTACTCACCCACTGAAATCCCTTCCAACTCAGGAGGGTTCGCGCTTCTCGCCCGACTGTCCAACTTGCAGTGGCGCAGTTTAATTCACCGCGGCTGTTTCGCGCACACGTTTTGAATTGACAGGGTCTCCGTTTACGACCAAACTTCTGTTTCCAGGACTTCCTACAACACACCCACTGCCGGCTCACAAACCTGTTCCGGCTGGTTCCGACTTTGGCGCTCAGCCGCGCTTCCCCACAATTTCCGAGCTCCACTGCAATCTACTGGCGCATTGCCCTCGCCGCCGGTGGACCTGGCGCCGGTGTCTGCGCTCCCGCTACTATCTGCGCCGTGCTGATGTTAAACTCCGAAACTCTCACTCTGGCTTCAGACGAACCATCCTGTCAGAGTCAAGTGGTTCGCTTTCTCGCTCTCTTTGAACTCTCGGAACTATCCCACCCTCATTATAAACTGTTTCACCCGTCTCGTTTTCCGCGCCCCTTTACTCACTGCCCCGTTTCTCGCGCTTGTATCTAACTCTGGGGGTTGCGTCCCCGCTGCTGCCGCCGCCGCCTCTCCCGGACACATTCCCCTCCCTGGGAATCTCTGCCGGGACTGTGCACCGCGCCTCGTTTACTCTCGGAATTCCCTTTCCTGCTGGGGTTCCATCTGCTGCGAACATTTGGCGTGTAAACGTGACTGTTTGAAACTCACTGCAACTGTCTCACCCGGTCCCTTAAACCCAGGGCTCATTGCCCGCAATCCCTGACCCACCGTTTATCCTTCCCACAGGAACTGTGCACCCTGTGCTCCGTCTAATCCTTTGTGGTCTCGGTACCCCGTGTTCCCTCCTAAACTTGCCGCGGTTCCATTTCCCCACGTCCCACGGTAACGGGACACCGTCACCCCCGGATCCCGCGCCCAACATCAGCCGCGACTCAAAACTCACCGAAACTATTCTCCGCAGTTCTGCACTCACCGGAGCTCCATCGCCGCCTCCCTCCGACAAACCGCCCCCCCCCACCCCGGTCCTCTGGCTCCCAACCACCGGAGCCCCCTCCCCCCCCCCCCCGTCCTCTGGCTCCCACCCACCGGAATCCCCTCCCCCCCCTTCCTCTGGCTCCCACCCACCGGAATCCCCTCCCCCCCCCTTCCTCTGGCTCCCACCCACCGGAGCCCCTCCCCCCCTTCCTCTGGCTCCCACCCACCGGAGCCCCTCCCCCCCTTCCTCTGGCTCCCACCCACCGGAGCCCCTCCCCCCCCTTCCTCTGGCTCCCACCCACCGGAGCCCCTCCCCCCCTTCCTCTGGCTCCCACCCACCGGAGCCCCCTCCCCCCCTTCCTCTGGCTCCCACCCACCGGAGCCTCTCCCCCCCCTTCCTCTGGCTCCCCCCCCCCGCCCCATCCTCTGGCTCCCACCCACCGTCCTCTGGCTCCCACCCACCGAGTTCTGCTTTCCGTTTTAAACCCGCCGGGACAGTGTAAAACACGAAGAGCAGCAGGAACTCTGCGGGTCGAGCAGCATCTGTGGAGGCAGATGGATAGCGGACGTTTCGGTCGAGACCTCCATCCGGACATTTACCCCGCGCGGTATAATCCCAATTGGAAGTCGTTTAAAATGCCCGGTTTACCGTTAAACCTCAGGTATCTTCCCCTGTTACCTGGGCCCAGTATAACGTTATACCCAGGGCCAGTATAAACTCACCGGCTCTATCGCGGCAGTTTATCCTGACGATCCCTATTTCCAACGTTGCCCTTTCACTCATCGGATCTCCGTTATGGCGCTCCTTCTGACCGCGCTCGTTTTTGATGTAACTGTGCTTCAGTACCTCACCCCTCGGAGCTTCAACATACACTGGAGCGCCGTTTTTCCTTCTCCTTCTGTACTCACCGGGACTCTGCTTACTGCGTTCATTTCAAACAGCCGGAATCTTTTCCCTAATGTCGAACTGTCAGGTACTAAAGGGCATAAGCTTTAAGGTGAGAGGGGACAGTTTAAAGTGGATGTGTGGGTCACGTTTTGTGTCTGGAGTACTCTGCCGGGGTGGTAGAAGCAGGGACTATAGTGGCTTTTAAGAAGCTTTAGGTCACATGAAGAGGCAGGGAGTGGAGGGATATGGACTGTATGTAGGCAGATAGAGTCATAAAGATATACAGCACGGAAACGTGCTGTTTGGCCCATCTGGTCCATGCCGACCAAGGTGCCCCATCCAAGTTAGTTCCATTTGCCAGTGTTTGGCTCATAACCTTCTGAACCTTTCCTATCAATGAACCTGTCCAACTTTCTGTTAAAAGTTGTTATTGTACCTGCCTCAACCACTTCCTCTGGCAGCTGGTTCCACATAGATACCACCCTCTGTGTGAAATGTTGCCCCTCAAGTTCCAATTAAATCTCTCTCTTCTCTCCTTACAATTATACCCTCTAGTTCTTGATTCCCCAATCCTGGGAAAAAGACAGTGCATTCACCTTATCTATGCCCCTCATGATTTTATACACCTTTATAAGATCATCCCTCAGTCTCCTACACTCTAAGGAATAAAGTCCCAGCCTGCCCAACCTCTCCTTGTAACTTAGTCCCTCAAGTCATGGCAGCATCCTGGTAAACCTTTTCTGCACTCTTTCCAGTTTAATAACATCTTGCCTATAGCAGGGCGACCAAAACTGAACACAATACTCCAAGTGTGGCCTCACCAGGTCCTGTACAACCGCACTGTGACCTCCCAACCTTTATACTCAGTGCCCTGACTTATGAAGGTCAGCGTCCCAAAGGCCTTCTTCACCACCCTGTCTGCTTGTAACTCCAGTTTCAGTGAATCCACTTTTGTATTCAGATGGGATTGGTTTAATATGGCATCATGGTTGGCACAGACATGATGGGCCAAAGGGCCTGTTCCTATGTTGTTCTATGTTAAACTCTCCTGAATGTTTATTCCACACTTTTTCAACCCACCGAGGATCTGTATTCTGCATGCAGTTTAAACCCACGCAGTTTCTGTTTTGGTCTTCTTATAAAATTTGAAGGAGCTCAGCTTCCCACGTGGGTTTTTTTTATGTCTGTGGAGTTGTAAATCATTCTTTTAAAAGTCTTCATGGGTTCAGTTTCCTGGACTCCTAAATACACTGGAGTTCTGTTCACCCTCTCTCTGTTTCCTGATGACATTGAGGTCCCTGTCAAATATGGTAGAACAAAAATCACGGTTAAGGACTAGAGAAGACATCTTATGTGGAAAATGTCATCATTAGAGCAGATAGGATGGAACAACAGGGTGGGAGGAGGTGTGGTTGAGAACTGGTAGTCTTATCAACACAACACAATCCCCTCACACAAAGATAGACATGTTGAGAAAGGGAAGGAAAAAGTCAGAGTTGGACCAAGTTACAATGAGAACTGAGTGGCAATTGGCAGTAAAGGTAATGAAAATTTCAATTCTACAATTGTAGGAAGTGGCATCAATATGGTCATCAACATAACAGAGAAAGATTTGAGGGACAGGGTCTGAATACAAGGATAGTCCTGCATATTCCAAAAACAAGCATAGTTTGGGCCCGTAAGAATTCCCTTAAGTGAACATTTGACTTGGAGAAAGTAAAGCCAGATGAAGGAGAGTGGTGGTGGAGGAGGTTGGGCACGAAGGGAAGGGCTTTCAGATTCTCTTGTGCAGGATGAATGTACAGAGGGGCTGGACATCCATGGGAATATAAACCAGTTGATATCAGGAAATTGGAAACTGTCAAAGTGATGGAGGGCATCAGAGTATTACAGGTGTAAGTTGGAAGGGACTAAACAAAAGGAGAAAACATAGAGTCAAAGCAGGAAGAAATGAGCTCTGTGGTGCAATTGCAGGCTGAAACAGTGGGTCAACCAGGATAATCCTATTTGTGGATCTTGGGAGGACATAGATGCAGGCTGTGTTGGACAGCTCATTCTGAAGCTGGAGGCTGTGGAAGAAATGAAGTCAATGATGGTCTGGGAGATTGGCTGATGTTCAATAGTGGGGTCGTGGTCCATGGGAGGTATGAAGGCTGACATTAGGTGTCTATGAGGGCAGTTTTCAAGCCACACCAGTACCAACTTTTTCAGCAGGTTTGATGGCGATGTTAGAGTTATTCCTTGGTGAGTGAGGTTCTGAAAATTCAGAAGGTGTAGGGAGAGGGGGAGGGGGTACGTTAAAGTAAGTTAAGGCCATGGAAAAAAATGAGACTATCAATATCATAACTGCAGTTTGCAGTGAATCGACCTAGTAAGGCTGGAAGGAGCACTTGTGCTGGACAGGAATTCTAGAGACAGGAACAAGGGTCTGCAGTTTGGTGCAAGGAGCTCTGGTGAAAGAAATAGGCATGGAGGTGAAGGCAGCAGAAAAAGAGGTCAACATCATGTCAGGTTTGGAATTATTTAAGAGGGGGTGTGGATAAAGTTGCCTCTGTTGTCTGGTCAGACAGGGGCTAAATCAGGAGAGATAGTGAAAACACAGCAAGGGACTAAGGGGGAGGCATGGGTCAGAGGAAGGTAAAGTGAGGAGTATGTTTAGAATTCAAGAATTCTGTGCAAAATTGCTCAGGTATGTCCTGTCCACAAAATGCAGGACAAATCTTATCCATCTAATTACTGCCCAACCAGTCTAGTCTCAATCATCAACAAGACCACCAGAGCCCAGTTTAGGTTTCACAGTCCTCAAAATCATTACAGCCTTGGTCCAAATATCAACTAAGAATTTGAGGTCCAGAATTCCAGAGATGAGGCAGGAGTGATTGCACTTGACATCCTTAGGTAAATATAGTATCAAGGATCCCTGGTAAAACTGAAGTCAATGGGTAACAAATGAATAACGCTCCAATTCAGATTCCATTTCTGAATGCAGTCAGTGACTGAGCCTCTGTAACTCTCTGGTTTACAGAATTCCAAAGATTTACTACTCTGAGTGAAGAAATTTCTCTTCATTTAATTCCTAAATGGTCTATCCCTTTCTCTGATACAGTTGCCTCTAGCTCTAAAGTCCTCTGCCAGGCAGAATATCCTACCCCCATCAAACCTGTCGAGTCCTCTGAGAATTTTCAACAAGGTCACTGCGCATTGTGCAAAAATCAGGAGGATTAAAGCCTAGCCCATTCAATCTCATCTCAAATGACAAACCTGCCATTCCAGAAACCACTTCCACCATGGCAGGTAAATCCTTTTTCCTTTATTAAGGTGACCAACATAAAACTTTATAAAACCTTGGTCAGACCTCAGATGGAGTACTGCATGCAGTTCTGGTCACCACATGATTGGAAAGCTATGACTACACTGAAATGGGTGCAGAGGACATTCACCAGAATGTTGCCTCAGATGGAGTGTTTTAGTTATGAAGAGAGATTGGATCAATGTTCCCTGGAGTAGAGGAGGCTCAGAGGAGACATAATTGAGGTATATAAAATTATTAGGGGACAGACAAGGTAGATCTCAGGAAACTTTTCCCCTTATCAGATATTTAGGGGGGATAGATTTAGGATAAGAGAGAAGAGATTTAGAGGGGATTTTGAGGGGGATCCTTTTCACCCAGAGAGTGGTGAATACCTGGAATGCACTGCTGAAGACAGTGGTGGAAGCAGAGTCACTGTCATCATTTATGAAGTGTGCAGATGAATTCTTAAATCATCTAGGAATAGAAGTCTATGGGCTAAGTGGTCCACTGGGTGCCCACTGGTCAGCATGGATGTGATGGGCAGAATAGCCCGTTTCCATGTGTATGACCATAATTATGACCAAAATTATACACAATACAGCAGGAGTGATCTAAGATCAACACATCATTTGCCTTCCTAACTGCCTGCATCTCCTGTGTGCCAGACTTGAGTGATTTCTGTTCATGAACACACAGTCCTGAACATTAAAATCACCCAATCTTTCGCCATTTAAACATTTTCAGTATTTCCATTTTTCTACCAAAGTGGATAATTTCATATTGTACTCCAACTGCCATATCATTGTCCATTCACTCAGCTTGTCGATCTCCTCTTAGCATCATCATCAACATACTCACATTCGCACTGAAATTTGTGTCATTAGCAAACTCAGAAGTGTTACATTTGGTCCCCTCGGCCAAATTTAGCAGGAACTCATCATCTTAACTACTCATGCATCATCCAGTTGTAGGCAACATAGACATATAAAATGTAACATCTCAGCTGTACACTGAAGACAAAGCTATCCCATCTCCAGTAAACTAAATGTTACACAAAATGTCATCAGTGAATCTCCACTTTGAAACTAGGTTTATAGGAACAATAACAGACAGGTGATTTTTGACTGTTCAATCACAGAGCTGAAATTGGCATTGTGATTAGAGGCAGGCAGTTTTGGGAGTCTTGTTGGGAACAACTGAAGTGGGGATGCAGTCACCAGCCATTCATTTTGCGTATGCAATCATGTGCATCTGATTTTGAGGGTGCAATCAGAGGCATTAAATTTGGGGGATCCACACAGCAACAGATGCTTTTGTGGATCCAGTCACCTCATCTCGTTTTGGAGGTTCAAAGACCTATAGCTAACTTTGGAGACACAACAAGGAAACTTTGTTGTAGGGGGTTGCTGTCTTGGACCCCTGATTGGGGAGATGTAAACCCAGACAACTTGTTTTGGAGCTTCAAGTACGGAAAGTGAATTTCAGCTATTCAGTCCTCCAATGTTGCCTTTGGGGATCTGCTCAGGAACAACTGATAATGGGATACGATCACAGTCAGCTCATTCTGAGTGCAATGTTAAGACGTGATCAAGTGCAATGGACTTTGTGTGTGCAGTTATACACAGTTGGCTTTGGGAAACAAGCACAGAATCCAGATTTTGGGAGTGCAATCACAGATAGTTAGTTTTGGGGGTTTAGTCATCAAAAACATGTTTGGGGTGTCCAATTACAGAAAGTTAAGGTCAAGATTCTAGTTTCAAACAACTGATTTTATGAACCTAATTGTGAATGGCTGAATTAGGTTCAGCAGTCACAGACAACTGATGCTGGTATGTGATACCATACATGGTAATACTCACACACAGCTGGTCTTGAGATTGCAAACATGAATAGTTGGTTTTGCAGATTCAGAGACAGGCAACTAATTTTGGGAATATAATAATTAATAGTTGATATTTGGACCTGATGATGGACAATGATTTGGAGCTGGAATCATGGACATTCAGTTTTGGGGATGCATTCATGGGGCAGGTGATTTTGTAGATTCAGTTATGGACAGCAGAGTTTGGAAATAAGATCATAAACAGCTGAATCTGGAGATACAATAACTGTAGGAAAATTTGGGGGTATGATTGCAGATTGCTGATTTTTGTGGTGCAGTGATTTGTAGTTTACGTTCAGGATGCAATTACGGACAGTTGATTTTGTGCATCTTGTCATGGACTGCTCTTTTTGGTGATGCAATCATGCACAGCTAATATTGGGAACCCAACCATCAAAACCTGATTTTGGAAGTACAGTCACAGTTAGGTAATTTTGGGAGTTCAATTGTAGATAAATGATTCTGGGAGTTACAACTATTGACATCTGATTTCAGGGATCCAATCACTGATGGCTGATTCAGTTTCAATAACATAGAGATAATTTGGGGTCTGAAGGACTTATGATTTTGGGATTGTAGTCACAAAGCTGATTGGAGAGTTGCAATCACACACTGATTTTGGGATGGAATCCTAGGCAGCTAATTTTGAGGATCCATTTATCAACAGCTGACTTTGGGGTGCAATTACGGGCAGCTAGCTTTCGGAATCCTGTCACAGGTAGCTGATTTTTAGTGTGGAAATCACGATTGGCTGATTTTGGTGGTACGGTCCAGGAAACATTCTCTTTCTTGTAAAATGTGCACTATAGCTATAATCTGTCATTTAGCAGATTCCTCTGCACTCCAGACATGTCAGAGTTAGTGAATTCAATTTGGATAAATGCAGTCTAAATAGGGTTTCTTCTGTAGTGTATACGAGGTGTAAGGTATTTAATTAGGACATTCAGAGCTAATAAGAATCCTGTGATATGGATGTGAAGGGTAATTGCAAAATCAATCTCATCTTTTGTGCACTCACTGAAACTTGTTAAATGATTTACTTGTCAATATTATGTTTAATAAATATTCAGAAGACTACATTTAAACGAAGCTTGTCCCCATTTTCTTCCTCGTGCACCTTGCATTTAAATGTGAATATAATTGGCTTTTATAAAGGTATAGTCAGTTCAGCTGTCTAGCCTGGAGTGCAACCGTTTGCATTTTTAATAGCTGTATTAACATGTACTGAAGCCTTAATTTCATACTTCTTTGAATAGAAAGATCTAATGCCATCCTTTAAGTTTAATGTCAAACTGTCAAGGAATCTCCTATTAAAGATAAGGTGCAAGATTCACTTTGTTTTAATGCAGAATTGTTATCACATTTAGTAAGATCTTATTTCATTGATCTGTCTATTCATTTTGCTTATTAGCAGAATATAATGCAGAGCACAGGTACAGCTCAGCAATAGCAACTTCCACTAAGAAGATTTTGTAAATTCAAGATCCCCCAGCCCTTAACCTTGTACTGAGACTGAGTGGGAACATCTTTGAAACTTCCAGTCACTACTGTCAATGTTCACCAGGTTTATCTAAAAAAACACAATGATAAATGTAAAAAGCTATGTGCAGTTATATGTTAAGAAAGAGTAGCTTGATTGGTGTAATAATCATATTAAAACTGGAAGTCTTCACTGTGGGGCCCTGTGAAGAGCAAGTTCAAACCCAGAAAGTCAGAATTAGAACAAAATATGACACAACTGTTTACCTCAATGGGTAATAATGGTCAGATACTGACAGTTTTTATTCAGTCATGGGTTGTGGTATAGCCAGTATTCATTGCCAATCCTTTTCTTCCATGGAGATGCTACCATGAGCCTTTTTCTTGAACTGGTAAAGGTGCTCTCACAATACGAACCTACAAACCTAAGTAGAAGCAGTGAGCCCTTCAACTCCTTGTGCCTGCTCTGCCATTCAGTAAGATTGTGACTGATCTCTTACTTCCGTGCCAGTTTCCAGCACTAACCCCTTATCCCTTGATTTTCTTAATATACAAAGATCTAAAACAATACTGTTTGTATAGTGAGTTCTAGGATTTTGACTCTACACATGGGGTGGGTCAATGCCTGGCACACATGGTACAAATGTTCCTTGCCACCAGTGAGATAGTTATTGGTGAGTTACTACCATGTGATAGCAGTATCAACAACATCATCCATCAGGCTGAATAGTTGAAAGCAGACAGATTAGATAATAATTAGCACATCTGCAGGCAGAGCAATTCAGATTCCAACCACACACTGTGTAAAATGTTTTTCCTTGTGACACTGTTAATTTCCCTTTATTTTGTACCTGTCTCTAGGCAGTACTTCATCACAACTAGAACTGTATGATGGTCATTCCATTGGTACTACCATGGGCAGATGGATCTGCAACAGTTAGATTCGTGACAAAGAGGTCAAGTCCTGCTTCTGTAACACAGTATCACCATCTTTGCTGGGTCTGTCCTACTCATGAGACAGGACATCCTCAGGGAATATGATTGGCTCTAAAGCAATAGAGTCATTAAGTTACCCAGCAGAGAACCAGGCCCACCACATCCATGCCAAATATCAAGTAGCCATATACACGCATCCCATTTATCTACACCTGATCCATAACCTTCCTCACGTTTCCTTGAGGAAGAAAGACAAGGATTGGAAAACTTGGATGACGAGAGATTTTGCAAATTTGAAGCATATGTAAGTATATGTAAGTATTAGGAAGCTGAAATCAGATAGGGCCCTTGGGGAATATTGAAGGAGGTAGCAGGAAAACAGTTAAACAGGGAATCAGGAGGGCTAAAAGGGGCCATGAAATGTTCTTGGTGAGTAGGATTCAACAGTATCTCAGGGCATTTTATACATTAAAAACAAGAGAGTAATTAGGTAGCGGGTAGGACAAAGAGGGAATTTCTGCCTGGGGCCAGAGGAAATGGGTGAGGTACTAAATGATTACTTCATAAAAATTGTACAACATAAAAATTGACAGAATTGTGGATAGTGAGGAAAGTTGTCAAAGGATTCAGTAGGACATAGATCAGTTAGGAATATGTGCAGAGAGGTGGTAGATAGAGTTTAATCTGGACAAGTGTGAGGTGTTGCACTTTGTGAGATCAAATGTAAGAAGAAAGTATACTGTACAGTAAATGGCAGGACCCTAAGGACCACTGATGTACACAGCTACCTGAAAGTGGCAACACAAGTAGAAAGGGTGGTAAAGCAGGTGTACGACATACTTGCCTTCATCGGTCATGGCATTGAATATAAAAGACAGGAAGTCATGTTGCAGCCGTATAAAACTGTAAGGTCATATTTGGAGCACTGCATGTAGTTCTGGTTGCCACACTACAGGAAGGATGTGGAGGCTCTGGAGAGGGTGTAGAAGAGGTTCACCAGGATGTTGCCTGGATTAAAGAGCATGAGCTACAAGGAGAGGTTAGGCAAGCTTGGATTGTTTCCTCTGGAGCATTGGAGATTGAGGGGTGCCCCGACAGAAGTTTATAAAATTATGTGAGGCATAAATGGGTTAGATATTTGGTCTTTTTCCCAGGACAAATGTCAAATACTAGAGAGCATGGGTTTAAGATGAGAGGGGAAAATTCAAAGGAGATTTATGAGGCAAGTTTTTTACACATAGAGTGGTGGGTGCCTGGAATGTGCTGCCAGGGGAAGTGATGAAACAGACACAATAGCAACATTTAAGAGGCATTTAGACAAGCACATGAACAGACAGGGAATGGAGGGAAATTGACTATGTGCAGGCAGATGTGTAGTTTATATTGGCATCATAGTTGGCACAAATATTGTGGGCCAAAGGGCCTGTTCCTGTGCCATACTGTTCTATGTTCTATGTCTTGACGACTCAAGTGCTCACCAAGATGCTTTTTAAACGTTGTGAGAGGTACCTGCCTTCTCAGACACTGCATTCTGGATTGCAACCACCCTCTGGGTGAAAAACAAATTCTCAGATCCTCTTTAACCCTCTCATTCCTCACTTTAAGTCTATACCCTGTGGTTTTAGATGTTTCTGTTATGGGGACACTTTCTCACTGTCCACCCTATCTATGTCCCTCATAATTTTGTATACCCTTTTCAGGTCCTCCCTCAGCCTCCTCTGCTCCAAGGATAACAATCCAGCCGCTCCTTATCACAGAAGTGTTCCATCCCAGGGACTATCCTGGTAAATCTTCTCTGCACCCCCTCCAGTGCAATCAGGTCCTTCCTGTAGTGTGGCAACCACAACTGCACACAGTATTCCAGCTGTGGCCTAACCAAAGTTTTATAAAGTTGTACCTTGACCTTTCTACTGTTACATGCTATGCCCCAGGTGTATCAGTCTATCACTCTGAATGAGATATTTTTTGCATCATTGTTATGCCACTAAAGACCAAATCTCAATAAAAATTTACTTGAAATAAAGAAGTCTATCTACTGTAGAATTACACTTTGCTATTCTGTATATTACACAATTGATGTGTGCTCCGATGTTATTTTAACTGGCGTAAATTAAAACTAACTTGAGAAACCAGTTCAGGAATGTTACCAAACTGAACATAATGAGCCTGAATCACAGGCAGAAGATTTATTGTCCAGTTGTGCAATATCTGTAAGATAAATAACTGAATCCAGATAACTCTTTTCTCCCTTAGTTCAATTTCCCTCCCACTTTTCCCCAAATTATCTCAGTAATTGATAATCGTCATAGAGTCATATGGTTGTACAGAACAAAAACAGGCCCTTTGGCCCACCAAGTCCATGCCAAGTCTTTTGCCCATCTACGTTAATCCCATGTGCCCACATCCTTCTCTGCCATGCCTATAAGATGTCCATCTGTCCAAATACCACATATCCAGTGCATTCTGGATATCAAACACTCTCTGTGTAAAAACATACCCCTCAGATCCCCTTTAAAATTCTTACCCCTCATCTTAAACCTGTTCCCCTTTGTTTTTGATATCCCTACCATGGGAACCCTGCAAGGGAAGGTTTATCCCCTGCAGGATCGGCCCAGGAGTCGTTAGAACAGCAGGTCCCTCTCAGGTAGGGGCTGAGTATTTAAAAATGTAGCGTGTTTTCCACGGGCTTTTCCCTTGCAGGATCAGCCTGGGAGCTGTTAGAGCAGCGGTTCCCTCTTGGGTTCGGCTGAGTATTTAAAAAGGTAGTATGTTTTCCGCAGGCTTTTCCCTTACAGGATTGGCCTGGGGGCCGTTAGAGCAGTGGGTCCCTCTCAGGTAGGGGTTTATTTAAAACAGAGTTTTGATTGGTTGATTAGAGGGAGTGAGTACTTGAGATAATTGGCAGGGACAAATAAAAGGAGGAGTATCTGTGAGAGGAGCGGCCAGTGAGGAGTGGCCAGTGTGTGAGTGGCTCAGGGTAGTAGTGGAGCTTTGGGCTTTGGCTCAAGAGGCTTTGGCGAGCAGAGGCTGAGCACAAGCTTGCTCCCAGTGAGGTAAGGCCGGGTAAGTTCCTTTAATTTATTTAATTAATGTAGGCAGCAGTTAGGGCAGTTGAGTGCTCCGTATGCAGTATGTGGGAAGTCAGGGACGGCACACTTGTCCCTGATGACTACACCTGTAAAAGGTGCATCCAGCTGCAGCTCCTGACAAACCCAGTTAGGGAACTGGAGCTGGAGCTGGATGAACCGGAGCATTCATGAGGCAGAGGCAGAAAAAGACAGGAGTTTCAGGGAGATAGTCACCCCTAAAAGTCATGAGGCAGGTAGCTGGGTGACTGCCAGGAAAGGGAAGGGGTATAGACAGAAAGAGCAGAGCACTCCTGTGGCTGTTACCATCAACAATAAAGATACCGTTTTGGAGACTGTTGGTGGGGATGACCTACCAGGGACAAGTTGTAGTGGTCGCATCTCTGGCACCGAGACTGGACCCTCAGCTCAGAAAGGAAGGAAGGAAGGAAAAGAGGAGAGCAGTAGTGATAGGGGATTTGATAGTTAGGGGGACAGATAGGAGGTTCTGTGGGAGAGATCAAGAATCTCGGATGGTCTGTTGCCTCCCTGGTGCCAGGGTCCGCGATATCTCGGATCAAATTCTCAATATTCTCAGGAGGGAGGGTGAGCAGCCAGATGTCATGGTCCATGTAGGGACCAATGACGTGGATAGGAAGAGAAGGAGGTCCTACAAAGAGACTTTAGAGAATTAGGTGCTAAGTTTAAGGACAGGACCTCCAAGGCTGCAATCTCAGGATTGCTACCTGTGCCACGTGCGAGTGAGGCCAGAAATAGGAGGATAATGCAGCTAAATACATGGCTAAGGAGATGGTGCAGGAGGGAGGGCTTCAGGTTTCTGGACAATTGGGCTTTGTTCCAGGGAAGGTGGGACCTGTTCCGACAGGATGGTTTGCACCTGAACTGGAGAGGGACTAACATACTTGCGAGTAGGTTTGCTAGTGCTGCTCCGGGGGGTTTAAACTAGATTTGTAGGGGGAGGGGAACCAGAGTGTTAGAGCAGATAGTGAGGTGGAGGAGGAAAAAGGTCATGCGTGGACTGCAGGTATAGACAGAAATCAAAGGTTTGTATGTGATAGAAATGTTCTCAGGTGCATCTATTTCCATAGAACCATAGAACCATACAGCACAAAACAGGCCCTTTGGCCCACCATGTTGTACCGTCCATCAAACCACCCTCACACTACCTAACCCGCATATCCCTCTATCTCACATTCCTCCATATGCCTATCCAACAAGCTTTTAAACCTGTCCAATGTATCTGCCTCCACCACCACCCCAGGCAGTGCATTCCATGCACCAACCACACTCTGGGTGAAAAATCTCCCCCTGACATCTCCCCTGAACCTCCCACCCATAACCTTAAAGCCATGCCCTCTCATCTTGAGCATTTGTGCCCTGGGAAGGAGGCGCTGACTGTCTACTCTATCTATTCCTCTCAATATTTTATAAACCTCTATCATGTCTCCTCTCATCCTCCTCCTTTCCAGTGAATAAAGCCCTGGCACCTTAAGCACCTCCTCATATTCAATACGCTCTAATCCAGGCAGCATCCTGGTAAATCTCCTCTGCACCCTCTCCAATGCCTCCACATCCTTCCTATAATGAGGCGACCAGAACTGAACACAGTACTCCAAGTGTGGCCTAACTAGAGTTTTGTAAAGCTGCATCATCACTTCGCGGCTCTTAAACTCAATCCCGCGACTTATGAAAGCCAACGTCCCATTGGCCTTCTTAACTGCTCTTTCTACCTGTGAGGCAACTTTCAATGAACTGTGAATATGAACCCCCAGATCCCTCTGCTCCTCCACACTGCCAAGTACCTTGCCGTTTACCATGTACTCTGCCCTGGAGTTTGTCCTTCCAAAGTGTACCACCTCACACTTCTCTGGATTGAACTCCATCTGCCACTTGTCCGCCCAGCTCTGCATCCTATCAATATCCCTCTGTAAGCTCCGACAGCCCTCCACACTATCCACAACACCGCCGATCTTAGTGTCATCCGCAAACTTACTAACCCAGCCTTCCACCCCCTCATCTAAGTCATCTATAAATATCACAAAAAGTAGAGGTCCCAGAACCGATCCCTGCGGGACACCACTAGTTACTGCCCTCCAATCCGAGGGCACTCCTTCCACCACAACCCTCTGCTTTCTACATGCAAGCCAATTCCTAATCCACACAGCCAAGCTTCCCTGGATCCCCTGGCCTCTGACCTGAAGAAGCCTACCATGAGGAACCTTATCAAACGCCTTACTAAAATCCATGTAGACCACATCCACCGCACTACCCTCATCAATCTTCCTAGTCACTTCCTCAAAGAACTCTATCAGGCTTGTGAGGCAAGATCTTCCCTTCACAAAGCCATGCTGGCTGTCCCTAACCAGTCCATGATTCTCTAGGTATTCATAAATCCTATCCCTTAGAATCCTTTCTAACAGCTTACCCACCACAGACGTGAGACTCACCGGTCTATAATTCCCTGGACTATCCCTATTGCCTTTTTTGAACAAGGGGAAAACATTCGCCACCCTCCAATCCTCTGGCACCATCCCCGTGAACAACGAGGACTCAAAGATCCTTAGCAGCGGTTCAACAATCTCCTCCCTAGCCTCTCAAAGCAGCCTGGGGAAAATCCCATCAGGCCTCAGAGACTTATCTGTCTTATTATTATTTAACAACTTTAACACATCCTCTCTCTTGATATCTACAACCTCGAGAACATTACCCCTACCAGCACTCCCTTCGGCGTCATCGAGACCCCTCTCCTTGGTGAATACTGAAGAGAAGTACTCATTGACAACTTCTCCCACTTCCGCCGCCTCCAGGCACATTCTCCCACCTTTGTCTTTAATCGGACCTACCTTTACCCTAGCCATCCTCCTACCCTTCACGTACTTGAAAAAGGCCTTGGGATTTTTCTTAACCCTACTAGCCAACGCCTTTTCATGTCCCCTTCTAGCTCTCCTCAGCCCTTTCTTAAGTTCGTTCCTCGCTACCCTATATTCCTCACGGGCCCTGTCTGAACCTTGCTGCTTATACCTCACGTATGCTACCTTCTTCTCCCTAACAAGTTGTTCCACCTCTCTCGTCACCCACGGTTCCTTCACCCTGCCATTCCTTCTCTGCCTCACCGGGACATATTTATACCTAACATCCTGCATAAGATCCCTGAACGTCGACCACATCTCCATGGTACATTTTCCTTCAAAAAGGACATCCCAATTTACACTCCCAAGTTCTCTCCTTATAGCCTCATAGTTCGCCCTTCCCCAATTAAAAATCCTCTTGTCCTCTCTGCACCTGTCCCTGTCCATGACAATTTTAAAGCTTATGGAGCAATGGTCACTGTCCCCCAAATTCTCACCCACCAATAGATCCTTCACCTGTCCCGGTTCATTTCCTAAAACTAGATCTAACATGGCATTCCCTCTAGTCGGCCTGTCAACATACTGTGTCAGGAATCCCTCCTGGACACATTTAACAAATTCCATCCCATCTAAACCTTTGGCACTAAGCAGGTTCCAGTCTATATTTGGGAAATTGAAGTCTCCCATTATAACAACCCTGTTATTTTTGCTTCTCTCCAAACACTGCCTGCCAATCTGCTCCTCTATATCTCTACTGCTACCGGGGGGCCTATAGAATACTCCTAGTAGAGTAACTGCTCCCTTCCTGTTCCTTAATTCCACCCATACGGACTCTAGAGATGATCCTTCTACAACATCCATCTTTTCCACAGCCATAACAGTGTCTCTGACCAGTATCACCACCCCTCCTCCTCTTCTCCCCACTTCCCTATCCCTCTTAAAACACCAAAAACCAGGAATATTCAATATCCACTCTTGTCCTGACGTCAGCCACGTCTCAGTAATAGCCACAATATCATGGTCCCCCATACATATCCAAGCCCTCAGTTCATCCCCCTTATTCCTGACACTTCTTGCATTTAAGTAAACACACTTCAGTCCATCTACCTTACTACTTTTATAGCCTGTATTCTGCTTCTCCTTCCCCAAAGTCTCTCTTTTCCCCATCCCCTTGTTCCTCTGACCTACTCCTCCAGTTCCCTTCCCCCACACAAACTAGTTTAAACCCTCCCGAACCACCCTAGCAAATCTCTTCAATGCAAGGAATGCAAATTCAATGCAAGGAGTATTGTAGGTAAGGCAGATGAGTTTAGGGTGTGGATTGGCACGTGGGATTATGACATTATTGCTATTAGTGAGACTTGGTTGCAGGAGGGGCAGGACTGGCAGCTTAATGTTCCGGGGTTCCTTTGTTTCAGACGTGATAGAGGGGGAGGGATGAAAGGGGGAGGAGTGGCATTACTAGTCAGGGAAAATATCACAGCTGTGTGTAGACAGGACAGCCCGGAGGGCTCCTCTACAGAGGCCATATAGGTGGAGCTGTGGAACAGGAAAGGTGTGACCACAGTAATAAGGTTGTATTATAGACTGCCCAATAGTCAGAGAGAATTGGAGGAACACATCTGCAGAGAGGTAGCAGACCGATGTAAGAAACAGAAAGTTGTAATAGTAGGGGATTTTAACTTTCCACATATTGACTGGGACTCCCACACTGTGAAAGGGCTGGATGGCTTGGAGTTTGTCAAATGTGTTCAGGTAAGTTTTCTAAATCAATATATAGAGGTACCAATGAGAGAGAATGCAATACTTGATCTTCTATTAGGGAACCAGACATGTCAGGTGACAGAAGTATGTGTAAGTGAACATTTTGGGTCCAGTGACCATAATGTCATTAGTTTCAAGTTAATTATGGATAAGGGTCTGGTCCCCGAGTTGAGATTCTAAATTGGAGAAAGGCCAATTTTGTGGAAATGAGAAAGGATCTAGGAAGAGTGTATTGGGATAAGTTGTTTTCTGGCAAGGATGTGTTCAATAAGTGGAAGGCCTTCAAAGGTGAAATTTTGAGAGTGCAGAGTTTGCATGTTCCTGTCAAGATTAAAGGCAAAGTTAACAAGCATAGGGAACCTTGGTTTTCAAGAGATATTGGTGCTCTGGTTAAGAAAAAGAGAGAGGTGTATAGCAGGTATAGGCAACTAGGAACAAATGAGGTACTTGAAGAGTATAGACAATGTAAGGAAATACTAAAGAAGGAAATCGGGAAGGCAAAAAGAAGACATGAGGTTGCTTTGGCAGATAATGTGAAGGTAAACCCGAAGGGTTTCTACAAGTATATGAAGAGTAAAAGGATAGTAAGGGACAAAATTGGTCCCCTAGAAGATCAGAGTCGTCGTCTATGTGTGAAGCCTCAGGAGATGGGGGAGATCTTAAACAGTTTTTTTGCGTTAGTATTTACTCAGGAAACTGGCATAGAGTATATGGAAGGAAGGGAAACAAGCAGTAGTGTCATGGAACATGTAGAGGTTAAAGAGGAGGAGGCGCTTGCTGCCTTACAGCGAATAAAGGTAGATAAATCCCCCGGGCCTGACAAGATATTTCCTCAGACCTTGAGAGAGACTATAGAAGTTGCAGGGGCCCTGGCAAATATATTTTAAATGTCCTTAGCCACGGGTGTGGTGCCAAAGGACTGGAGGGTAGCTCATGTTGTTCCATTGTTTAAATAAGGCTCCAAAAGTAAATCAGCTAATTACAGGCCAGTGAGCCTGACATCAGTAGTAGGTAAATTATTGGAAGGTGTTCTGAGAGATCAGCTATACAAGTATTTGGACAGCCAAGGAGTGATTAAGGATAGTCAGCATGACTTTGTGTGTGGTAGATCATGTTTAACGAATCTTGTAGAATTTTTCGAGGAGGTTACCAAGAAAGTAGATGAAGGAACGGTTGTGGATGTTGTCTACATGGACTTTAGTAAGGCCTTTGACAAGGTCCCACATGGGAGGTTAGTTCAGAAGATTCACACACTAGGTATCCATGGAAAGGTTGTAAACTGGATTTGAAATTGGCTGTGTGGGAGAAGACAGAGCGGTAGTGGATGATTGTTTCTCAGACTGGAGGCCTGTGACTAGTGGTGTGCCTCAGGGATCTGTGCTGGGACCATTGTTGTTCGTTGTCTATATCAATGATCTAGATGATAATGTGGTAAATTGGATCAGCAAGTTTGCTGATGACACTAAGATTGGAGGCGTAGTGGACAGTGAGGAAGGCTTTCAAAGCTTGCAGAGGGATCTGAACCAACTGGAAAAATGGGCCAGAAAATGGCAGATGGAATTTAATGCAGACAAGTGTGAGGTGTTGCATTTTGGAAGGACAAATCAAGGTAGGACATACACAGTAAATGGTAGGGCACTGAGGAGTGCAGAGGAACAAAGGGAGCTGGGAGTTCAGATACATAATTCCCTGAAAGTGGCGTCACAGGTAGACAGGGTTGTAAAAAAGGCTTTTGGCATCCTGGCATTCTTAAATCAAAGTATTGAGTATATGAGTTGGGATGTTGTGGTGAGGTTGTATAAGACATTGATGAGG
The DNA here is from genome assembly GCF_009764475.1 of Pristis pectinata. NCBI lineage: Eukaryota > Metazoa > Chordata > Chondrichthyes > Rhinopristiformes > Pristidae > Pristis > Pristis pectinata. Next base: position 87,945,104 of record NC_067415.1, read on the forward strand.
CCAAATTTGGAGTATTGTGTGCAGTTCTGGTCACCTAACTATAGGAAGGATAGCAGTAAGATTGAAAGAGTGCAGAGAAGATTTACTAGAATGTTGCCGGGTCTTCAGGAGTTGAGTTACAGGGACAGATTGAACAGGTTAGGACTTTATTCCTTGGAACGTAGAAGAATGAGGGGAGATTTGATAGAGGTTTACAAAATTATGAGGGGTATAGACAGAATAAATGCGAGTAGGCTCTTTTCACCTAGATTAGGAGAGATAAGTACGAGAGGACATGGCTTTAAGGTGAAAGGGGAGAGGTTTAGGGAGAACACTAGGGGGAACTTCTTCACTCAGAGTGGTGGGAGTGTGGAACGGGCTACCATCTGATGTGGTAAATACGGGTTCACTCTTAAGTTTTAAGAATAAATTGGATAGATACATGGACAGGAGAGGTCTGGAGGGTTATGGACTGGGTGCAGGTAAATGGGACTAGCGGAATAAAGTTTTGTCACAGACTAGAAAGGCTGAATGGCCTGTTTTCAGTGCTGTGGTGTTCTATTGTTCTATGGTTCTATGGAAACAAATTTTGACATTCTACCTCATGTATGGCTCGAACATGCTTCTGTCAGATCACCCCTCAGACTCCTTTGCTCAAGGGAAATAAGCCCAGCCTGTCCAATCTCTCCCCACAATTAAAATTCTCCAATCCAGCATCCTGGTGATTCTCGTCTGCATTCTCTCCAGCACAATCGCATCCCACAATGTGGGAACCAGAATTGCACACAATACTCCCATGTGCAGCCTTACCAGTGCATTGCAAAGCTGAAACATAATGTCCCAACTATTGTATTCTGTGCCCCGACCTATGAAGGCAAGCGGCCATTTGCCTTCTTCACTGCCCTATCTACCTGTGTTACCACTTTCAGGGAACTATGGATTTCAATCGCTATGTCTCTTCTCAACACTGCTCTGTGTCCTACTGTTTATTGCACATGGCCTACCCCTATTCAATTTTCAAAAGTGCATCACCTCTCACTTGTGGTCTTTTGGAAACAATTTTCAGATCAGACTTGCGCCATTTGTTCAGAAAAAAGTACAGGCAAACTGGTCCCCTCTTTGACAAGTGTTCAAGAGCAGAGATGAATTCACCAATGTAAAAGATTTTTGAAAAAGCAAAGTTGGTTGTTTTTCTTTAAAAATCTTAGGAATAATTTAAACACTTTTAAATTTGGCCAAAGCAATATTCACTGAAAATTATCTCCGATATATTTGAATCCCCGGACATTGTTGCTGCACTGAAACTCAGTTTCTAGAGTTTAGCCACAACATTTCATTTGGTAAGAATCCTGATTATACCAGTTATGTCAGTTTGTGAAGCAAGTGCATCTTCCCCAGACTCCATGGGGAACTTATTGTTTTCCTACACAGACCGCCAATGTTGGAGACAGCTTCAAACACTGGACTAAATGGCTGATTAAAATTACCTTATGAGAAATTGACTCAATTAAAATACGGTTACCTTCAGTCTCTAGCCAATGAAAAATACCATTTAAACCATCAACCAGACCCATTTAAGGTTGATATTTACAGGAGAGACTAATTGGCAAACTCAAAAAGAATAGTATCTTATCCCAGGACATTCTTTTTGCCCAATCCTTCTTGTTATCAATAATCCCTCAGCTGTTCCTTTGGTATCACATCAGAATTTCAACATCACTCTCACTAACGCATCTAAATTATTGAATTGCAAAGTGAGCAGGAATAATCCCTGAACAGAACCTAGAGATCATTGCCGCACTTGCAACCAAACTGAAATCCTACCACTCACTTTCATGGTTTGTCTCCTTCCTTCTGATGAAAGGCTGGTGTGGAAAGTAGATCATTAGAACAAGATACAATAGAAACAGAGAGACTGGGAAAATGAAATGGAGTCCTTACAGGAAAGAGTGCAGGAGAAAGTGCAGTCAGAGTAACTGTGGGATTCAGTGGGGTCTGTGATGGATACCGGTCTCCACCAATCTCCTGAAGGAAAGGGACAGGAAAATATCTTTGGTGGTGACCTGATTTCCAGAATGCACAGTTTTTGTAATCTACAATTGCTGCTTGACATGCAGAGAATTTCCAGCCTCTTCTGTTTTCTTTCAGGTTTTCAGCATCTGCAGTATCTTACTTCTGGACATATCTTCCTTTCTCCTCCCATTTCAGACACCACCAGACCCAAATGAACATAACATAAAAATGGGGGCAGTAGTAGGTCATGGAGCCCTTTGTGTCCACTTTTCCATTCAATAAGATCATCGTTCATCTTTTACCTCAGCACCACTTTAATGCCCTAACCTCAAAGGTCTTAATTCCCTTAATATATAAAAATCTACCTTAGTTTTGAATAGATTCAGCTTCCAAAACCTCTTGCATAGAGAATTTCAATGATTCATCACCTTCTGAGTGAAGATATTTCTTTTCATTTCCCTCCTGAACTGTCAGTTACTTACTCTGAGATTGTAACCCCTGATTCTGGACACTCCAGCCATAAGAAACGTCTGTTCTGCACCACCAGCCCCTAAGACTTCTGAAAGTTCATTGAGAGCACCTCTCATGTTACTAAACTATAGAGAGTACAGGCCCCTCCTGCATCATAACTTCTCTTATGACTAACCCACCATCCAAGGTAAACTTTTGCTGCACTCCCTTAACTAAGTATATCCTTCCCAATGAAGAGAGATCAGGACTGCGTGAAATTTCAAGGTTCAGTCTTACCAGCTCTCTGTATAATTGGAAGAAGATGTCTTTACTCTGATGATTACATTTTATTGCAATAAAAGGCAATATACCCTTCACTTTCTGAACTGGTTGCAGTACCAGCGTGTTAATTTTTTAGTGATTCATACACAAGACCATCCAGTTCCCCGTAATCACCAACACCATTCAGTCTGTCAATGTTTGAAAGATACCTCCATGTTTCTATTTTCTCTCCCAAACTGAATGACCTCAAATATCTTGATATTATATTCCACCTGACATGGCCTTGCCCATTCACCTGGACTACCTGTTTCCCCTGAAACCTCTCGGCATCATCTTCACAATTCACATCTCTACACTGCCACTTGGTTTGGTATCTTCAACATACCTAGATACGTTATACTTGATCATTTCATCCAAATCACTGATCTGGGTTTTGAACAACAGGGTTCTCAGCACCAATTCCTGCAACTGGCCACAACCTCCTGACCTGAAAATGATACATCTATTCCCAGTCTCAGTTTTCTGCCTGTTAACCAATCCTCAGTCCATTCTAGTGTATTACCTCCAAAACCATGCACTCTAATTATGTTTAATAAATTCTTGTGAGCTACCTAAACAGATGTCTTTTGAAAGTCCAAGCAGATTATAGAGTCACAGAGTTGTACATCACAGAAACAGGCCCTTCAGCCCACCACATCAATGCTGACCTGTTTTCCCACCTACACTAATTCCATCTGATCTCATAAGGACTGTATCCTTCTATACAAATCAACTGGTTTTTGGTTATTCATTCTCCTAAGTTACAACCTCAAAAACCATAGCAGATTAGCAAACGTAATTTTAATTACATAAATACATGTTGAATCTCTGTGTCCTGTAACCATTTCTCAATAATAAACGTTGACATTTTCCTATCCACTGATGCTGGATTAATTGGTCTTTGGTTCCCTGTTTCCTCACTCCTTTTCTTAAATAATGAGGAATCCTTCTAGAAGTTATGGACTTTCTGAAGATGACAGCTGGCACATCCACTCTCTCCACAGCCACCTCCTTCAAACCCCTAGGATTCAAGTTTTCAGGTTCTGAGAATTTATCCTCTTCCAGTCCTATTAATTACTCCCATTCTAGCTTTTTAACTAATGCATATTTCCTTGAGATTCTCACTCTGAAACAATAGTCTCCACATCTTCATTTCCTCTCCTCCTTCAGCATTGCAAAGGGACTGCTTCCTCCATGAAACTCTGGGTCACTCTTACACCTTCACCAATATTCACTCTCTACATGACATTTTCCTATGCAACCACAAAATGTTAAACAGCTGACCTTTTGTCTTCTCTCTTCCTGTTGTCCAGGAAACCAAACATTCTTTCCAGGTGAAGCAGCAATTTAATTGTATTTCTTATAATTAAGTTTACTTTATCTGGTGGTCATAACATCTTCTCCTTTACACTGAAGAAACCAAAGGCAGATTGGGTGTTTATCATGCAGAACATCTCTGTTCAGTCGTTGAGGGTAACACTGAGCTTCCAGTTGCTTGTAACTTAAACTCTCTGTTTTACTCCCATTCTCACCCTCAACAACTTCACTTTCAATTCCTCTCCCTTTCTACAGACCAAGGGCGTAGCTTGGGGACTTGCATGGGCCCCAGCTCTTCCTGCATCTTCATTGGTTATGTTGAACAGTCTCTGTTCCAAGCCTACTCCGGCCCCATTCCTCTACTCTTTCTCCACTATATTGATGACTGCATTGGTGCCACCTCTTGCACCCGTGTGGAACTCGACAGTTTCATAAATTTCGCCACAAATTTTCACCCTGCTCTCCAATTCACTTGGACTATCTCTGACCTCTCTCTCTCCTTCCTCTATTTTTCTGTCTCCATCTCAGGAGATTCCTTGTCCACCAACATCTCCTACAAACCCACTGACGCCCACAGCTACCTCGATTACAGATCCTCCCACTCTGTCTCTTGCAAGGATGCTATTCCTTTGACTCAATGCACCTCCACCACATCTGCTCCCCTGATGAGGCTTTTCACTCCAGGACATCCGAGATGTCCAACTTCTTTTATAACCAGGGCTTGCCCCCAAATGTGGTTGAGAGAGCACACACCTGTATCTCTGCCATTTCCCGTACCTCCACTCTCACCCCCCACCCCTCACAGACCCAACAGGGTTAGGGTCCCCCTTGTCCTCACATTTCATCCCACCAGTCTACGTATCCAACACATCATTCTCCAGCACTTCTGCCATCTCCAGCGGGACCCCACCACCAAGAATATCTTCCTCTCCCCACCCCTATATGCCTTTTGCAGGGACCGCTCTCTCCATGACTCTCTAGTTCACTCCTACCACACCCCTATCCCACTCCCACCCCGGGGACTTTCCACTGCCCCTGCCATAGGTGCAACACCTGCCCCAACAGCACCTCTATCACCTCCATCCGGGGACCCAAACAGTCCTTTCAGGTGAGACAGAGGTTCACCTGCACCTCCCTTAATATCATCTACTGCCTTCAGTGCTCTAAGTGTGGTCTCCTCGACATTGGTGGGACCAAACACAGACTAGGTGAACATTTCGCAGAACACCTGTGCTCTGTCTGTAACTGCAATCTGCATCTCCCCGTTGCCAGTCACTTCAACTCCCCCTCCCACACTATCACTGATATGTCAGTCCTCGGCCTCCTCCACTGCCAGGAGAATTCCAAGCGCAAACTGGAGGAACAGCACCTCATTTTCTGTCCTGGAACCTTGCAGCCTAATGGCACGAACATTGAATTCTTCAACTTTAAGTATCACAAACCAGCAACAAAAGAAACACACTGAGTCATGATTCAGTGTTAGAAACTATTTTATTAATCACTACTTATGACAATACGAAAAATAAAAGTAAAAATGTTAGTATGTTAGAATTAAAAAATGTTGAACCTTGAACATTAACCCCAAAAACTAAACTCTTCGTGTGTGTGTGGCAAAGTCCCAAACTCCAAGTCCAGGAATGGTTCTTAAAGTTCAGTTCCACAAGCCATAAGGTGAAACATGAGCAGAGCCTTCTTCAACAACCACCGTTATCTGAAGATAAGACGTAGATGTAGAGAACATAGAGAGAGTAAATACGAAATCCAAATGTTCCACGATGGAACCCAAACACCTCGGTGTTTACTCGGTAGTGACTTCCTCACCCTGAAAAGCATCCGAATCGTGGCTGTCCACACAAATACCTGTTTCCTTCTACAGGTCAGCAACAAAGTGAACTCCAGTGGATTACTCCCAATTTCCATACATGGATTTCAGTTACAGACACAGTTATTGTTTCTCATCCATCGATAGAGAAAACTAGCAGGCTGGTGTCTCTCTCCCTTCTCTCTCTCTCTCTCTTCGACTTCGACTGACTTCTTCAACAATGTCATTACGTCCTTTATCTTATATTGACGTAAGCACGCCACACACACACACACACACTCACACACACACACACTCACACACACACACTCACACACACACACACACACACACACAACTAACTCTATCTTAAAGGGGCGTTCACTGAGTCCATAACAAAGTAATCCCCACCCCTTTCCCCACACCTCCACCCATTCCTCCACTGCGCTTCTTCTTCTCTTCCCTTTCCCAGCCTCTTTTTTCTGCCTTTCTCTCCTCACCTTTGCCCCATCCCCTGGTGGATCTGCTCTCCCCTCCTCCCCTGCACCTGCCTATCACTATCTCTTACCTGCATCTACCTATCACCACCCTGTGCCCACCCCGCCTCCCCTCTTGTCCACCTATCACTGCTCTGCTTTTCCCTCCTATATATTGGGCTTCCCCTTTTCCTATCTTCAGTCCTGAAGAAGGGTCCTGACCCGAAACGTTGACCACCTGCTTTTCTCCATGGATGCTGCCTGGCCTGCTGAGTTCCTCCAGCATCATCGTGTTTTTCATCAAGATTCCAGCATCTACAGTCCTTTGTTTCTCTACTCCCATTCTGACCTCTCTGTCCTTGACCTCCTGTACTGTTCCAACAAATCTCAACATAATTTGAAGGAACTGCATTGTATCCTTCCACTCACCAACGTATTTTCAGGACTGAGCATGAAGTTCAACAGATTGCAGATAATCAGCCATTCTGTTTTGGGATTTCGTGTTTTAACCCTCTATCTCCTAGCCTGGTATTTCGTATTCTATTCATCTCCTCCCACTCACATCTGCTTCTGACACAGATTTTATCATTTTCCAGTGAGTCCCTGGAATTCTCTGCGGCCGAGGCAGGTGGAGACCGGATCATCATTGGATAGATTGAAGGTGGAAATCCAGGAATGGAGGGTTCTGAACTGGCTCAGGAGTTGGGGCATAGATCAGCTTTGATCGTATTCAATGGTGGGGAGGGCAGGCCTGAGGACCTGATGGCCAACTCCTGCTCTTATTTCCCTGGGTTCTTGTGGTGACTCACGTCCAAACACCACCCTCAGTTCTGCCATTCAAGTTCTCCTGGTATGCACCCCACACGGACCTTCTCCTCTGTTCTCTCTAAACTTCTGTTAAGTTTGTTGTATTTCTCTCTCAACGCAAGCTGCGTGATCGGTTTACTATCACCAGTATTTTCTGTTTTTATTCTAGTCCATGGAACCACTTTTCCGGCCGGGGTTCCTGGAAAGGAAGATTCGCCTGCGAAGTAATGGGTCGCAATGAAGCGACACTCATATTTTGGTGGGAGTCGTCAATGTGGGGATATACCGCGTTCAGAATCCATCAGCGCACAAAACCTCACCCACCAAACATCACAGCCGAGCATGGTCCATAAACCACCAGTCCACTCCCACAGATAATGGTACTGCATTCAGGACAGAAGAGAAAATAGGCGTGAAGTATAGGTATGACGGTGGCAGCGACAACATCCAAGCAACAACTGCGAAAGTTGGATCGAGACCGGGAGCCAATGTTCAGAATTGTGAGGTTGGAGCTCCCTCTGGTGCCAGTAACCGGAACAAACGACAAACGTCATCAAAATGATGGTAGTTATTAAATATCGAGATGTTTACAGTGCTCTGTGGTTAAGAAGCCGATCTGCTGTGAGATCCATCGCAAAAAGTTGGATGAAATGATGTTTTAGAATCATACAAAACCCGGTGCGCATAAAGTCCATGCTACGATTTACGTAAAATCATCAGTATCTCTGCTTTATGCTTTTTTCCCTTCGATATTTCGACGCACATTCTCTCCTTTACTTAAATGCAGTTTGGAATTCCCTGAGAGTATCCGTTTATCTTGGAGCTTTGTTCCTCCTTTATGGTATTCCTGTTGTCCCGCTGTATTTTTGTTAGTTTATTAAATTTGCCCCAATATTGCTTTGGTGCCAACACACACTGGCAATCTCATCCCAACGGCCAGAACTCTGCTGGATGTAGGAAGTTTGTATTCTTCCGAGCTCTTAAGTTTGAACACAATTTTAGTTAAAGAAGAAGAAACTAAACTACGTTTCCGATCAAACAACTTGAAACTGGCCGTCATTCTTAACTTGAGATAGTGCGAGACATTAGGATGAGTCTTACACTAAAGATTCAAAAGATAATAGAGACACACGAGATTGCGGATGTTGTATCCGGAGCAAAAATAGATAAACTGCTGTAGGAACCCAGCGGGTCAAACAGTATCTGTGGAGGCAGAGGGACAGTCGACGCTTCAGGTCTCGAACCCATGCGCTCGAACCTCTGGGTTCCTCCAGCAGTTTTTTTTTCGCTCCAAAGAGATAACAGTCCTTCAAACCAGTAGTTTCTGCCACTCAACACTGCAACCTCCCCCTCCCCATTCAATAATCACGTGACAAGACCCCGTGGACCACTTTCCATGTCTGAGAGCCACCTCTCAGGGAGTGCAGACGTCAGTGTCAGAATCCACCACAGCTTCCAGTGTTCCAGCGCAGAATACGCAAAATATTGTGTGAAGTCCAAGGACTCAAACTCAAACCAATGATCTCCTGAGCCTCAGTGATGCCGGCGCTCCTGTGTGATTCATCCAGCAGTTCAGAAGTAATTCCAACCATGACTCTGCAAAATGCTCCAAATTCATGGCAGGACAGGTCAACTGATGTCAGAGCCCCCAGCATCGACAGGATTTGTTCATGCTCTACCAACTTCCATGGATGGAATGAATTGCAGTATCAGATACCTGAAGCAACACTCTACCTTGACTCAGCTCCATCATGGCAAGAGAGGAAAATCTTCAAAGATGTCCTCAAAGCATCTTTGAAAAATGTAACGACTTCAATAACTCATGCAGATCCCTGGCCCCAAACATCTACCTGGGTGGAAAAATGTGTGACAAGACTCCAAGCATTTCAAATCTCTGTTTGGACAAGGAAGCCGACCACAAAATAAGTGCAATAATCCATCCCAGGACGGGTTCCCATGCATGTATCACCGTTATTTGTAGTATGAGTTTCATATTTCAGAGTAGCATCGGTGAGTAAATAGATAGCATTTTACCAATGATACACACTGCAATCATGGTGCACCAGTGGAGGAGGAAATGACTGAAGGGTGGTGAATGGGGTAAACAAGCTGATTTGTACTGGAAGGTGCTGAGCTTCTTGTGTTGGAGCTCTGCTCATGTAGGCACGTAGAGAGGATTCTATCATACTTCCGATTGTGCCTTGTTGACTATGAAAAGGTTTTTAGGTGTCATAAGGTGATTAAGTTGCTACAGGAGACCCAGCCTCCAAGCTACTCCTCTAGCCACTGCACCTTGACTATATTCTTTCTCCCTTTATCCAACCCCTTCCTACTTACATCTGTAACACCTCTGATGGCTATCTCCTCTTTGACGGTTTCCAGTGTCTTGGTCCAAACCAACTCATCTTTACCATGTTCGCACAATCCCTCTGCACCCCATTCCACATTAGGATGATCTGAGCACCTTCACTTCTTCCTTGAATAGTAGCCCAACTGGTCCCCCTCCACCAACACACACATTGAACAACTTCAACTGCACTCTCTTCCTCCAGATCGAAGATTTAGCTATGGAAACTTGCATGGGCCCAAACTATGCTTGTCTCTTTATGGGGCACAAGGAACGACCTTGCTTCAGTCCTACTCAGGCCTCTCCTCTCACCTCTTTCTCTTGTACATTGGTGACTGCATTGCTTCCGATTGCTGAACTCAAAAACCTATTTACCTTTGCTTCAATTCCCACTCTGCTCTCAAAGACTCCTTCCTTCCCCTTTTGGCTCTCTCTGTCTCAGCCTCAGTGAAAGGCTCACAACAAACATCCATTACACGCCCACAAACTACTACAGCAATCTCGGCTATACTTCCTCCCACCCCACCTCCTCTAAAGACTCCATTCCATTCTCCAGTTTTCTCCATCTCTGTCATATCCACTCTGATGAAGAAATGTTCCATGTAGCTTCCCCTCTCCCATGGATGAGGTGTGGTCAAGGGCCCTGCCAACTATTTCCTGCACCTTTGTTCTCACCCTCTCTCTTCCCAGTTCACTGGTTTATGGGTTGCATCACCTTGTCTTGACTCCCTCTCCCACTCAACCCAACCCCCACCAGTGGAAAAAGTTTCCATTTACTTCACTAATTCCTTTAAATAAAACTTGAATCTACTCTTTAGGAGCGAAGGAGATTCACAAAGGAGGTGGGCTTGATACCAGGAAAGCAATTTCCATGCAACAAGTAGTCATGATGTAGAATTCAGTGTCATAACATGAGATATTTGAGGGAGGAAGTGTAGGATTGTGGGGAATAACTGGGGAATAAAAGTGACTGGATTGTTCTGTTAAAAATGTTGAAATGGGTTCAGTGGACAGAAGGTTTTTTGTAATAATTACATTATTGTGTGAAATCATCACTTAACCTTCCTGGAATCGATCCTTAGAAACTAAATGCAACAGTTATCGTTTTCTTTCCCGAATATCCACAGAAATCGGCCACAACGCTCGGCTACTGACCAGTAAAATTCGGACCTTTGCTTGCGGCAGGGCAGCTGTTTTCTTGGTCTGGCATCAATGAACCGAATGGTTCTACTTCGGTGTCGTGAATCCCTCCCATTCCATGGAAGTGTGGTGTCACAAGCGGTCTTGTGAGGCAACACATTCCGATAGAACCAGCGGACAAGAGTGAAAAGATTTGTCCCACAGACAGCAGCTCTTTTCAGAATGGAATTGTTTGCGAGGTGTTCATTTCTGGTCTTTCTGACATGTTTTGTGGAGATGGAGGCTGATGATTTTCGCCAATTTCCAGGTCTGCACCCGTCGCTTCTTTAGAGATTCAACTGGTGAATGGCATAACTGCAGGGAATTCTGGACTAAACGCATTACTCTAGCTATGGCCCATCCGGCATTTTACTTGATTCTAACACAGTTTGAACACCATCTCCCCGTTCGCATTCTCTGACTCGGCCTTTCGAGGCAAATATCCAATATGCCTTCATAACCACCTTACCTCTCTGGCCTGCTGCCTTCATGGATATGTGGGATATACTTCAACATCTCTCACTACTTCACATTCTGACTCCTTAATGTCAGTCTTTGCATCTTCACCCACTTCTGTGATCCATCAGAGTATTCATCTTAAACTCTCCATCCTGCTCCACCCATCACAAATTCATTTGTTCTGACCTCCAATCTCTGCCCTCATTGATATGTGGCACTGGTAGTGATCTGGAGATTAATACTAATGAGTTCTTGCTTCTCAAACTCCTCCCCAGGTCTCTGTGGTCTGGCCTCATGACTTCTTCCTTTCTACCTGTGCCTTTGGAACCTCTGTTCACTCTTCCCTACCCAGAAAGTTCCACAGCTACTCCGTGACATCCTTGACACTCTGAGCAAACACACCACCTGGAATCACATCTACCGCCACAGAAGCACCTATCAACCCCACTTCCCCCTCCCCCACAACCTCCCATCCACCAGCCTTCCAGTTCCCCAACCCCTTCCCATTAAATATTGAATTTCTTATCACCATTTATCCTTACTGCTCCTACCCAATGCAGCTGAGACACACACCATATCAAGGACTTGACTCTGTCTATATCTGAGGGACCATTGTTTCCTTTGTAGTCAAAGCCAAATGTCAATTGGAGATGATGGTGCACCCAGTGGACATCTGCCTACCAGCTTCATCCTCCCGTTCTGTCTAGTACTCACCCATTTCTTTCTGTTTATAAGTACTCAAACTATGAGGTGGACAGCTTCCAGAACATGCTATCCATACAGCCCTCAACCTCACAGATGGACACCAGTGGGTACTCGGCTGAAATCTGGATCTGGAGCTCTTTGAGTTAATGATAGTTCATGTGGTTGTCCAGGATGGAAGAAAAGTCTTGGATATCCTGCATAGTGCAGGGTATGCATTCTGTCAAGCTGAGGATCACTGCTTTGCCTCTATTTCCTAGACCAAGAATTAAAAACCCAACCACCACTAAATAATTAGCTTCCTACTGACCACTGATAGAACTCTCTCATTATTTCTCAAAGAACTGGAATGATCATAGTTGGTTCTTGCTGATACACTTAAGTAGGTTGATTTGAACCATTGAGCATTGCTCTATCCCTTCCTGCACCAAATTCCCAGCTTCCAAGTTTCTTACAAGTTGCATCCTGCTCATTGACACAGAGTAGAAGGTGCCAGAGGTCAGCTCTGTGACAGATGCAGGATCAGGCACAGTGTCAAACACATTGTCTCTCCCATGGAAGGCTGGAAGAACATAGGACATAGAACACTACAGCACAGTACACGCCCTTCGGCTCACGATGTTGTGCCAACATTTTATCCTGCTCTAAGACCTATCTAACCCTTCCCTCCTACATAGCCCCCTATTTTTCTATCATTCATGTGTCTAAGAGTCTTTTAAATGTCCCTAATGTATCTGCCCCCACAACCTCTGCAGGCAGTGTATTCCACGCACCCACCACTCTCTGTGTAAAAAACTTACCCCTGACATCCGCCTTATACCTTCCTCCAATCACCTTAAAATTATGTCCCCTTGTGTTAGCCATTGTCACACTGGGAAAAAGTCTCTGACTGTCCACTCGATCCATGCCTCTTATCATCTTGTGCACCTCTATGAAGTCACCTCTCATCCTCCTTCTGTCCAAAGAGAAAAGCCCTGGCTCGCTCAATCTACTTTCATAAGACATACTGTCCAATCCAGGCAACATCCTGGTAAATCTCCTCTGCACCCTCTCTAAAGCTTCCACATCCTTTCTGTAATGAGGCAACCATTACTGAACACAATACTCCAAGTGTGGTCTGACCAGAGTTCAGAGTAGGATGAAACAACATCCTTGTATCAAATTTGCACCTTCCAGACCTCAAACCCATTTCACAACAGAGTCACTTACTCAAAATTCATGTTGATTAGGAAGAGAAGAGAAGGTGCCTTAGATCCAATTGATGAATAGTTTCTGCTTCTATTGCTCAAAGTGAATGTCACAGTTATTGTGTGGCATCCAGCCTAAACTCTTATGTTACATCAGTGTTACATCTTAGCACTGGAAGCAATCTGTAGGCAATGATGTCCTAATCCAGTAACAAGTGAGAGTTGTGAATCACCCAACCGATTCATTCCCATCCATTTATATCCCAAGCTCATTTATTTTCTATTGATTTTAGGTAAAAGTACAATTGGGCATGTGTGAATCATGTTGATGTGAATTGTGTGATCGACCTGTATTGTGCTACGTATGGTTAATTAACAGTTCCGCCTTCATGTCTATTGGCTCTTTTTCATCCCATCATACTTGGAAATACTGATATAATATGAATGCCCCTAATTTATGTTTCCTTCATCTTAACTAGTTTAATTCCACATTCTTTAATCCTTTTCAATAGTCTCTCAGACAAACTATTTCCTATGCTTTCTTTGTTTCAATGCTAATAGCACTTGGTACTTTGTCCTCTTAATCTCGTACAAGGAACTAACTGGAACCTGGCAGCGGGAGCCCCCAGAATCCTAAGACCGAGTCTGATCTTCTCCAGTAGGAAGCTTATAAACAGGGATGGGCTTGAGCACTGTGTGGAGTTCTGATTGCCACATTTCAGGAAAGATGTAATTGCACTGGAAGGGATGCAGAGGAGATTCGCAGGATGTTGCCTTGGATGGAGTGTTTCAGCAATGGAGAAAGACTGGGTGGGGTTTGTTTTCTTTGGAGCAGAGAAGGTTGAAGGGGGGCCTGATTAAGATATACAAAATTATGAGAGGCACAGATATGGTAGATGATGAGAAACTTATCCATTTAGTTGAGGACCTATGAATAGAGGGCATAGGTTTAAGGTAAGGGTTTGGAGATGTAGAGGAATTAGAGGAAGACATTTTTCACTCTGAGGGTGGCTGAAATCTGGAATGCACTGCCTGAGGGAATGGTGGAGGCAGGCATTCTCACAGTATTTAAGAATCACCATGAAATAAAAAGCTATGGGGTGAGTGTTGGTTTAGTATACTTGATGGTATACAGAGTGTACTTGATGGCCCAGCACAGACATGGTGGGCTGAAGGGCCAGATTCCATGCAATATGACTCTGTGACATTCTTGGGACTGCCTGGTGCTCATCGTTTTGTCAAAGACTGTCTCATTAAATACCTTAACTGGCTTCCCAGTTGTTAAATTGCTGCCCATTGGTGTACCACAACTAGGTGGGAGTGGAATTAAGTTGTGCTTCAACTGATCAAAGAACCAAATATTTTATGGAAATTGTGATGCATATTGAGGAAAGAAAGATCAGGCAGTGTGCTTAATGCTGCAGCAGTCACTGAGAGTAGGAGGAAGCCCACTTACAAACTGCTGCTTGTGTTCTATTCTTAATGGTGATAGGAGGGGGAAGAATTCTGGGGTCTGAAAATAAAGAAGTACATTGAAGGGTGGTAGAAGCATCTTGGGCAGAAGTCACAGAGACACTCAAGATTGACAAGAGATTTAATTGGTGCTCAGGGTTGACTAAGAGTAGAGAAGGCTGTGTTCCTCATGCTGTGGGAAATAAAGAAGGAAGCACTCATTCTTTTACCTTTCACCTGAAGGGTATAAAAATACTGAAGCCATAGATTTAAGACATAGATAATCATGTTATCACTGTGGAAGACACCAGCAACATGCCAGAAATCTAAGAGAGTCAGGGGGTAGAAGTGAGTGTAGTCGCTATTACAAAGGAGAAGGTGCTTGGGAAGCTGAAAGGTCTAAAGGTGGATAAGTCACCTAGATTGGATAGACTACACCCCAGGGTTCTGAAAGAGGTGGCTGAAGAGATCGTGGAGGCATTAGTAGTGATTGTTCAAGAATCACTAGATTAAGGAATGGGTTAGGGTAGGACTGTAATATCGCAAATGTCACTCCACTCTTGCAGGTGGGGGGGGGGGGCAAAAGGCGGGAAATTATAGGCCAGTTAGCCTGACTTCAGTGATTGGTAAGATGTTAGAGTCCACTATTAAGGATGAGGTTTCGGAGTACTTGGAAGCACATGATAAAACAGGCCATAGTCAGCATGGTTTCCTTAAGGGGAAATCTTGCCTGACAAATCTGTTGGAATTCTTTGAGGAAGTAACAGGCAGGATAGACAAAGGAGAGTCAGTGGATATTGTTTACTTGGATTTTCAGAAGGCTTTTGACAAGATGCCACACATGAGGCTGCTAAACAAGATAGGAGCCCATGGTATTACGGGAAACATACTAGTATGGATAGAAGATTGGCTGACTGACAAGGCAAAGAGTGGGAATAAAGGAGGTCTTTTCTGGTTGGCTACTAGTAACTAGTGGTGTTCTGCTGTGTCAGTGTCGGGTCCACTACTTTTCATGTTATATGTTAACGACCTGGATGACAGAATTGGTGGCTTTGTGGCCAAGTTTGTGGATGATACAAAGAGGAAGCAAGGGATCTGCAGAAGAACTTGGACAGATTGGGAGAATGGACCAAGAAGTGGCAGATGGAACACAGCATAGGGAAGTGTATGGTCATGCACTTTGGTGGAAGGAATAAAGGCAAACACTATTTTCTAAGCAGGGAGCAAATTCAGAAATCCGAGCTGCAAAGGGACTTGGGAACCCTAGTACAGGATTATCTAAAAGTTAACTTGCAGGTTGAGTTGGTAGTAAGGAAGACAAATGCAATGTTAACATTCATTTTGAGAAAATGCTAGGCTTTATAAGGCATTGGTCAGTCCACATTTGGAGTATTGTGAGCAGTTTTAGGCCCCATCTCCAAGGAAGGATGTGCTGGCATTGGAGAGGGTACAGAGGAGGTTTACCAGAATGATCCCGAGAATGAAAGGGTTAACATATGAAAAGCGTTTGACTGCTCTGGGCCTGTACTCACTGGAGTTTAGAAGGATGAGGGGGATCTCATTGAAACCTATGGAATATTGAAAGGCCTGGATATAGTAGATGTGCAGAGGATGTTTCCAGTAGTAGGAGAGTCTAGAACCAGAGGGCACAGCTTCAGAATAGAAGGATATTCCTTTAGAACTGGGATGAAGAGGAATTTCTTTAGTCAGAGGGTGGTGAATCAGTGGAATTCATTGCCACAGCTGGCTGTGGTGGCCAAGTCAATGGGTATATTTAAAGCAGAGGTTGATCAGTTCTTGATCAGTGAGGGCGTCAAAGATCACGGGGAGAAGGCAGGAGAATGGGGTTGGGAGGGAAAAATAAATCAGCCACGATCGAATGATGGAGCAGACTCAATGGGCCAAATGGCCTAATTCTGCTCCTATGTTTTATGGTCTTATAGAAAGAAGGAACAGCTAGCTGGGCCAAGTGTCATTTTTCTGTTTCTATGTTCTTTACTCTTTTTTTTGCAATGCTGCCTAGGAACCCACACTCACTCCAAAGGACACAGTCAGTGAATCAAAAATACTTTCACTACATGAAGCATCAAGCATTGGATACTGGACATAGGTAGAAGTCATGGGTGACTTTTTCACCCAAGATGAAGAAGTAACAGTCTTGACTGAGGTCCTGGCACTTGAATATTAAGGGCCGAGTATTAAAAGAACAAAGAGCAGAAGTGTCATGTGGAGGCTGGGGAGGTGACTTCTATCAACATCATTGATTCACAGATGGAGTTCAACTCGGATAAGTATGAAGTGATACACTTCTTGAGATCGAATTCAAAGGCAGAATACAAGGTTAATGGCAGGACTCTTAGCAGTGTGGAGGAACAGAGGGATCTTGGGGTCCACGTCCATGGATCCCTCAAGGTTGCCATGCAGGTTGATAGGGTTGTTAAAAAAGTGTATGGAGTGTTGGCCTTCAGTCATCGGGGTATTGAGTTCAAGAGCCGTGAGGTGATGTTGCAGCTTTATAGAACTCCGGTCAGACCGCACTTGGAGAATTGTGTTCATTTCTGGTCACCTCATTATAGAAAGGATGTGGAAGCTTTAGAGAGGGTGCAGAGGAGATTTATCAGGATGTTGCCTGGATTGGAGAGCATGTCTTATGAGGATAGGTTGAGCGAGCCAGGGCTTTTCTCTTTGAAGAGAAGGAGGATCAGAGGTGACTTGATAGAGGTGTACAAGATGATAAGAGGCATAGATCGAGTGGACAGTCAGAGACTTTTTCCCAAGGCAACAATGGCTAACATGAGGGGACATAATTTTAAGGTGATTGGAGGAAGGTAGAAGGGAGATGTCAGGGGTACGTTTTTTACACAGAGAGTGGTGGGTGCGTGGAACACACTTCCTGCAGAGGTTGTGGGGGCAGATACATTAGGGATATTTAAGAGACTCTTAGATAGACATATGAATGATAGAAAAATAGGGGGTGATGTGGGAGAGAAGGATTAGATAGGTCTTAGAGCAGGTTAAAATGTCGGCACAACATTGTGGGCTGAAGGGCCTGTCCTGTGCTATAGTGTTCTATGTTCTATGTTGTAGAGAGTGCCAAAGAGCAAAACAAAACTGCCGATGGTGTCAATCTGAAATAAAAATGGAAAATGCTGGAAATATTCAGTAGGTCAGTCTTAATCTGTGGAGAATGAAACAGGATCAACATCTCTGATTGATATCATCGAGTCACAGAATCATACAGCATGGAAAGAGGCCATTTGGCCAATCACGTCCTTTACTCAGAACTAGGGAAGTTAAAAAAAAGGCATGGTTTAAATTGTAGAAAAGGGGGAGGGGAGAAAGAAACAGAGGGAATGCCTGTGATAGGATGAGACCAAGAAAAATGAATCCACAGATTAGTGTTGACTGAGATAGGGTGATGAAAGCTTGTTAAAGCAGCTAATCACTCGAGATGGTGTAGATTGATGACCCATATTCTACTTGCTTCAAAACCACTCTAACACTTTTGTCATTCAGGATTTATCAAATTTTGTTAGTAAGGGATGCTGCACAATTACTCTTGGTGATGGGTGTTCTGCACTCTTTCTTTCTACCCTCAGTGCTTCTTTCAAATGTTATTCGGCATGGAGAGGAACTAAGGGAGGGCTGTAGATACAATTTATCAAGAAGATTCCTTGCCTTTGTTTGATCTAATGCTACAAGAATCTGTGGGGTTTTGTGTCAGTGTTGAGAGCATCATGGGTCACATGTGGACCTGAGCTGATAAGTGGAAACTGGCATTCATGACACAAATGTGCAAAGCAATAACCATTTCCAATGAGAGGAAGTCCAACTGCCTACACTCAATGGCATTACTATTACAGAATGGCCCACAGTCAACATCTTGGGGTCACAATGATCAGAAACTCAACTCAAGAAACCCACGTAAATACTATGTCTACAAGAACAGGTCAGAAACTGGGTATCATGCAGAGGCTGAACCATTTCACAACTCTCAGAACTTAACGCCACTCAGTACAAACTAGCCCACTTGATTGGCTCCCCAAATACCCCCTCCCCCCAAAACTTAATTCCTTCCACAACTGGTCCACCATATTGGCAGTGGTTACCATCTACAAAATGCACTGCAGTTACCCACCCAGGCTCCTTGCAACACCAAGATCAGGGCAGCAGGTATTGAAACACAACCACCTGCACGTCAAGTCATACACTATCTTAACTTGGAAATACATCACTGTTCTTTTATCATCACTGGGTCTAAATTTCAGAATTCTCCATGTTGCAATATTACAGGAGCACCTTCACTTGAAGAACTTCAGCAGTTCAAGGTAATTAAAGATGTATAATACTATCTCCCTTACTATCAAAGCCAACACCCCAAAATTGAATAAATAAAAAGACTGTATATAGATAGCAGATTTTCTACGCTAAAGGACTTTAGTGAACCAAATGGATTATTTACAACAATCCTATAATTTAATAGTCACCATTTCTGATAATATCTCTTATTCCAGGTTTATAAAATTAACCTTGTAAATTGACAAGATCATATAGTGGGATTTTAACTCATGAGTTTGGGTCATTTGTCTGAATTACTTATCTGTTAACATAATCATTAAAAACTGTGCCTGCCAACTGCATCGAAATGCCAATGGTATACTCCACATTCTCTGTAGATCCACAGCCTCATTTCATCTGTTATCTGCCTCTATCTACAGATACTGTACAGGAGTCACTAGTAGTGGTTGATCACCAATCAACCATCCTGACTCAGCAACATTGTTATATTAAAAACGTCAGGACAGCTTCCTGGCAATCGTGCACTAACATGCAGGATAGGGTGGATGTTGGTAGAATGAAACCCTTTCCAAGTAAATAGGTTCATAAAGACCTCTATTGCCTTCGATGTTTGTTGGAACCTTCCCATATCCTAGATTTTATATTTCCCTTAGAAAAGGAATTAAATTTATAGTAATTTTCTTCATACAATAGTGAACTGCAGCATCACCAGAAGGTCAGGTAAAGGTGCCTGAAGAGATAATGAAGAGGTGACAGACCTGTCGGTGGGCGAACATTTCATGGATAGTGACCACAATTCCCTGACCTTTAGCATAGCCATGGACAAAGATAGGAGCAGACATTATGGGAAAGTATTTAATTGGGGAAGTGCAAATTATGATTGTATTAGGCAGGAACTTGGGAGTGTAAATTGGGAATGGATATTCTCTGGTAAATGCACTGCAGAAACGTGGAGGATGTTTAGGCACATGGGTTTCTAGATAGGTTTGTCCCACTGAGATGAGGAAAGGATGGTAGGGTGAAGGAACCATGGTTAACAAGAGAGGAGGGACTATTAGATAGGCACTATTAGATAGAAAATAGCAGGTTATGGGAGGTGGAGAGGGGGATAGATTGAATGGGGATAAGGTTTATATAGGTTGGCTCAACATAGAGTGCTGTACTGTTCTATGTTCTATATTAATATAATTTCGAGGTTTTCATTCCTTTTACTGCCACAGATAATGGTGGGCTCCTCAGTAAGATGGGCTGCAAATTTCACTCTGTGTATTTCTCAATAATATCTGAAAGGAAGCATAATTTTCCAAGACTATCAAGAAGCAAGTTTTAAGAGCTTGAAAGACTAAACTCAGGATTGTATTGAGGATCAAGAGTTTGTTGTACAAGAGCAAGGATCCCTCAAGGTGCCAGCATAGAAGGTGCATGGGACACTTGCTTTCACAGGCCAGGGCATAGAAGAGCAGGCAAGTTATGGTACAACTTTATAAAACTTTGGTTAAACCACAGCTGGAGTACTATGTACAGTTCTGGGAAGGACCATATTGACCAGATTGGAGAGGGTACAGAGGAGATTCACTGAAATATTGCCTGGGATGAAGTGTTTCAGTTATGAGGAGAGACTGGATGGACTGTCTTGGTTATCTTTTGAGTGGAGGAGGCAGAGAGTGGACCTGATAGAGGAATATAGAATTTTGAGTGCATAGATAGGATAGTAGGAAACACTTCCCCATAGCGGACGTGTTGAAGACTATATGACATAGGTTTAGGGGAACGGGTAAGGTAGTTAGTGGGATCTCAGAGGGGAAGTTTTCACCCAGAGGTTAGTTGGAACCTGGATCTTGCAACACTTAGGGACCATCAAGATGACCACTTGAATGACTAAGGCAGAGTAAGCTATGGACCAAGTACTGGAAAATGAGATTAGAGTTTGTATTTAACTGGAAGCTTGGAATAGTGGGCTGAAGGGTCAGTTTCTGAAGGGTCAGTTTATGATCTTATGGTGTCTCTGCTATGTGACTCTCTGACTGTATTCTTGCAACTTGACCCAAGTTTCACCACACAAAGGTTACTTCAACAGCACCTTTTCCCCTGGGACCCCTACCAACAAGAAGGACAAGAAACAACATTCTACACCATAACTCAAATCACATACCATCCTGAACATATCTCTCTTGTCACTGAGTTACAAGAGAGATATGTCCTTGGACTCCCTACCCAACAGCACAAAGACTGCAACCACTAGAGCGCCTAATTAGAATGAAAATGATAAACAGCTGAAAGGCAACTCTAACAGTAAAACATCCAGCATGCTCAGGACTTTGTAGTGCTGGACTAGCAGATTTTCCAGACTATTCACTTTTTTCAAATGATACGCAGTATAATAATACATGTTCCAGTGATCCTGGTAAGTTTAAAAGAATCTCAGGAAGAAAACCTCCTCTAAGTTTCAAAGGAAGTGTAGGAAACAGATCCAGGTGAATTTCAAGGGATCACAGGAAGCATAACCAGATGAGTTTCAAGGGAGGAGGGGAACTGCAACCCCAGTGAGTGGGAAGGGAGCATGAAAACTGAGGGCTCTACTGCATCAGAAGGGAGTTCAGGACAGCAGCCCTAGTGAGTCAAAAGGAAACACAGCAAACGCCACCTGGTGAGCCGAACAATTGGGATTTCTGAATAGTTGGATAGCAGATTATTGGATTTTTAATGCAGTTGATATGGAGGGGTACACCAGACACAAAAGCAAGTTTGGCAGTGCCTATTGTTTGGGCTCTGCAGGTGCTGTTTGCAGAGCAGAATTGCATTCTGATGTATGTGTGCATTTTTGCTGTGAATCATAGCATTAGTGCAGAACAAATAGATTATCTTACCTCTCAGGGTAAAATGCAAATTAGATGCCAGCACTGCCATTCTTTAGTTTAAAACTCAAACTAAATTTCTTCCTTAACCTTGCACACTGAAGTCTTCCTAAGCAGCAGGAACGATCACCCATCAGCACTGTCTAAAGTAACAGTTCCTCACTTATTGAAGGGTTGCTTTCTAATTGTTGCTGCAATTCTACAAGCACTTGGTGCCTTCTATAATTAGTTCAAGCTGCAGGATGTGGTGTGGTACTGTATGTACCGTTTTGGTATGAACTCTGAGGATTCCAAACAGACCAGTTGTTCCCAGACAAGCATGCATCAGTGACTTGGTGATACAGCAGGACTACAAGAATGATTAGTTGAGTAAACAAAGCAAGACAAGCTGCTTTGAGGAAGGGAGGTGTTGTGGGATAGCAGGAGTGGGAAAGAAGGGCTCACAGCAGGAAGCTGTGTCTGGCAGAGAGAAATTCTCTTATTTGAATGTCAGCATTTGAACTGCTTGCATTTCAGTGGCATCCTCAGTGAAATCTGCCACCTGCTGTCATCCAGGGCTGCATTGTGAGATTATCTACCCTTTCTGCAGCTGTAACAGTGTCCCTGACCAGTATCGCCACCCCTCCTCCTCTTCTCCCCCCCTCCCTATCGCTTTTAAAACACTGAAAACCAGGAATATTCAATAACCATTCCTGCCCTAATGTCAGCCGTGTCTCTGTAATAGCCACAATATTGTAGTCCCATGTACTTATCCAAGCTCTCAGTTCATCTCCCTTATTCCTGATGCTTCTTGCATTTAAGTAAATGCACTTTAGCCCATCCACCTTGCGACTTTTATAGCCTGTACTCTGCTTCTCCTTCCTCAAAGCCTCTCTACCTGTCAGATCTGACTTTTCCCCATCCCCTTCTTCCTCTGACCTACTCCTCCGGTTCCCAAGAAGAGTCTGGTGACCTGCCTCAATGACTACCATTTGGTAGCACTCATATCAACCGTAGTGAAGGGCTTTGAGAGGTTGGTTATGGGGAAAATCAACTCCTGACTCAGAGATGACCTGGATCTGCTTCAATTTGCTTACTGCCGCAACAAGTCAATAGCAGATGCAATTTCTCTGGCTCTTCACTCTGCTTGGGATGACCTAGACAACAGGAATTCATATATCAGGCTACTGTTCATCGACTACAGCTTGGCATTCAACATAATTATCCCATCCAAACATCATCAAGTTTCAAAAACCTGTACCTCCCTCTGCAACTGGATACTCAACTTCCTCATCTGCAGATGTCAATCATTGAGGATTGGTAACAACATCTCCTCCTCACTGACCATCAACACAGGTGCACCTCAATTCTGCGTGCTTAGCCCCCTGCTCTACTTCATATACATACATGACTGTATGGGTTAAGCACAGCTCCAATGCCATATACAAATTCACTTACAACACCACTGTTATTGGATGAATCACAGGTGGCGATGAATCGGCTGACCAAAGCAAGGTAGGACACCTGTTGAGCGGTGCCATAACAAGAACCTCTCGCTCAACGTCAGTAAAAGTAAAGAGCTGATTGTTGACTTCAGGAAGGGGAAGGAGGGTGAACATGCACCAGTCTACATTGGGGAATCGGTGGTGGAGAGAGTCAGCAGCTTTAAATTCCTGGGCGTTAACATATCGGATGACCCTTCCTGGGCCCAGCACATGGATGTAGTCACAAGGAAGGTGTACCTTTACTTTCTTAGGAGGTTAAAGAGGTTTGGTTTTTCACAGAACACTTTATATTGTTGAAAGTATCCTGACTGGTTGCATCATGGTCTGGTACAGCAATCTGAATGTGCAGGAACATAAGGAGCTGCAGAGAGTAATGGACGGCCCAGTACATCACAGGCATATCCCTCCCCACCATCGGGAGTATCTACAGGAAGTGCTGCCTTAAGAAGGCAAAATCCATCGTCAAAGATCCCCACCATCTGGGACATGCCATCTTCTCGCAGCTGCCATTGGGCAGGAGGTACAGAAGTCTGAAGTCCCACATCAGCAGGTTCAAGAACAGCTACTTCCCTTCAACCATTCAGTTCTTGAACCAACTGGCACAACCATAATCACTACAGTTTAGCAATACAATGACCACTTTTATCACTTTGCACTGAAATCTACTTTGCTTTTTTTTCTAATTGTGATTCTTTCTTGTAACAATTCTGTATAATTTATGTTTAATTTATGTTTTTCTTGTGAATGCTGCTTATATGATGCTATGTGCTGTCAATTCAGTTGGAAACGTAGAAGCCCTCATGTTCTATCATTCACTGATATTGCTGATGATTTATGATCAATCCATGCCTTTCACCCTTAATAATTATCATGTCAACCAATCTTAGTAGCTTCATCCGCTATTTGCGGAAGGGAGCTTTGAATTTCTACTCCACTTTGAATGTAAAGTGTTTCCCAGCTTCACTCCAAAACCTTAGCTCCAATGTTAGGTTCAGCCCCTGGTCCAGACTTCGCACAAGCAGAAAGACATCCTCTTCGTCTACCCTCTCAATTCTCCATAAATCTTCAAAGCTTCAATCAATTCCAGTAAATATGCTGTAGATCATAGAATATTACAGCAGAGTACAGGACTTTCGGCTCACGATGTTGTGCCGACATGTTATCCTGCTCTAGTATCTATCTAACCCTTCCCTCCCACGTAGCCCTCCATTTCTCTATCATTCATGTGGCTATCTAAGAGTCTTTCAAATGTCCCTAATGTATCTGCCCCCACAACCTCTGCCGGCAGTGAATTCCACACACACACCACTCTCTGTGCAAAAAACTTACCTCTGACATCTCCTTTATACCTTCATTCAATCACATTAAAATTATGCTGTCTCATGTTAGCCATTTTCGCCCTGAGAAAAAGTCTCTGACTGTCCACTCGATCATGCCTCTTATCATCTTGTAGATCTCTATCAAGTCTTCTCTCATCCTCCTTCTCTCCAAAGAGAAAAGCCCTAGCTCACTCAACCTATCCTCATAAAACATGCTCTCCAATCCAGGCAGCATCCTGACAAATCTCCTCTGCACCTTCTCTGAAGCTTCCACCTCCTTCCTAAAATGAACTGAACACAATACTCCAAGTGTAATCTAACCAGAGTTCTATAGAGCTGCAACATTACCTCGTGGCTCTTGAACTCAATACCCCGACTAATGAAGGCCAACGCTCCATATGCCTTCTTAACAACTCTATCGACCTGCGTGGCAACCTTCAGGTATCCATGGACATGGACCCCAAGATCCCTCTGTTCCTCCACACTGCTAAGAGTCCTGCCATTAACCTTGTATTCTGCCTTCAAATTCGATTTTCCAAAGTGTATCACTTCACACTTTTCTGGGTTGAACTCCATCTGCCACTTCTCAGCCCAGCTCTGCATCCTATCAATGTCCTTCTGTAATTTACGTCAACCTTCTACACTATCCACAACACCACCAACCTTCGTGTCATCATTAAACTTACTAACCCACCCTTCCACATCCTCATCCAAGTCATTTATAAAAATCACAAAGAGCAGGGGTCCCAGAACAGATCCCTACAGAACACCACTGGTCACCAACCTTCAGACAGAATAAGCTCCATCTACAACCACCCTCTGTCTTCTATGGGCGAGCCAATTCTGAATCCACACAGCCAAGTTTCCCTGGATCCCATGCCTCCTGACTTTCTGAATGACCTGATCATGAGGAACCTTATCAAACACCTTACTAAAATCCATGTACCCCACATCCACTGCCCTACATTCATCAATGTGCTTTGTCGCATCCTCAAAGAATTCAATCAGGCTTGTGAGGCACGACCTGCCCCTCACAAAGCCATGCTGACTGTCCCTAATCAGCCTATGCTTCTCCAAATGCCCATAAATCCTGTCTCTAAGAACCTTCTCCGGTAATTTCCCCCCCACTCACTGGTCTGTAATTCCCAGGGTTATCCCTACTCCCTTTCTTAAACAAAGGAACAATATTTGCCACCCTACGGTCGTCTGGCACTACTTCTGTGGCCAGTGAGGATGCAAAAATCGTCGTCAAGGGCGCAGCAATCTCTTCCCTTGCTTCCTGTAATAACCTTGGATATATCCAGTCCAGCCCCGGTGAACTATCTATCCTAATATTTTTCAAAAATTCCAGCACATCCTCTTTCCTCATGTCGACATGTCCTAGCGTATCAGCCTGTTGTATGCCATCCTCACAAATGTCAAGGTCCTCTCACTAGTAAATACTGAAGCAAAGTATTCATTAAGGCCCTCCCCTACCTTTTTCAACACCAGGCACATGTTTCCTCTTTTATCCTTGATCGGTTCCACCTTCACTCTATTCATCCCCAAGGTGATAATGGCTAACACAAGGGGACATAATTTTAAGGTGATTGGAGGAAGGTATCAGGGGGATGTCAGGGGTGAGCTTTTTACACAGAGAGTGGTGGGTGTGTGGAACGCACTGCTGGCAGAGGTTGTGGGGGCAGATACATTAGGGACATTTAAGAGACTCTTAGATAGACACATGAACAATAGAAAAATAGGGGGCTATGTGGGAGAGAAGGGTTAGATAGATCTTAGAGCAGGATTAAATGTTGGCACAACATTGTGGGCCAAAGGGCCTGTACTGTGCTGTAGTGTTCTATGTTCTATTAAGGCCTTCTCATGCCCCCTTCTACCTCTCCTAAATCTGTTCTTAAGCTCCCTCCTGGCTACCTTGTAACTCTGCAGAACCCTGTCTGATCCATGCTTTCTAAACCTTCGGTAGGCTTGTTTCTTCCTCTTGACAAGATATCCTTTGACTCTTGTCACTCTACCATCGTTACCCTGCCTCAATGGGACAAACCTATCCAGAAGCCCATGCAAGTCCTCCTTAAGCAACCTCCACATTTCCGCTGTTCAATTCCCCAAGAACATCTGTTCCCAATTTCAAGTTCCTGCCTAATAGGATCATAATTAAGTACTTCCCCATATCGTCTGCTCCTATCTCTCTCCAAGGCTATGGTAAAGGTCAAGGAGTTATGGTCACTATCTGCAAAATGTTCTCCCACTGAGACATCTGAAACTTGATTAGGCTCACTGCCTAGTACCAGGTCCAGAATGCCCTCTTCTCTGGTCGGCCTATCCACATACTGTGTCAGGAATCCTTCCTGGACTTCTTTCTGGAATCCTTCCCGGAAATGTAACCTTAGTTTGTGTAAATCCTCCTCATGATTAGATTAAAGCAGCCATGTTTTCTCTGGAGCATCAGAGGCTGAGGGGCAACCCGTCAGAAGTATATAAAATTATGAGAGGCACAGAGAGGGTAGATGGGGTCTTTTTTCCAGGGTGGAAATGTCAGATAGAGCATAGGTTTAAGATCAGATTGGAAAAGTTTAAAGGAGATGTGCAAAGTAAGTTTTTTACACAGAGTGGTGGGTGCCTGGAACCTATTGCCAGGGGAGGTGGTGGAAGCAGATACAATAACAACATTGAAGAGGCATTTATTCAGACATATGAACGGGCAGGGAATGGAGGGATACGGACCATGTCAAGGCGGATGTAATTAGTTAGATTGGCATCATGGTCAACGCAGACATGGTAGGCATAAGGGCCTGTTCCTGTGCTGTACTTTTATCTGTTCTATGTTCTAATGTTATTGGAGTATGGAATGTTTTGGCACAATGAGTAGCTATGGCGAAGACCAATGCACCTCTTAAAGGATAAGTAAATAAATACCATTCCTAAAACAGAGAAAGAAGAGGGGGTCTGAGAGAGAAAAGTGTTCTGAATTAGTTTCACAATGCAGAGGCATGATGGTCTAATTGCCCCCTCGTTGCAAGATTTTGTGCTCCTTAACAGGTAATTCAAATGTGCTGAGATACAATGAACAAAAACACGATTCAATTAATAAAGTTAAATAGATTCTGTGTAAACTTAATTGATAAAAAAGTAAAGGAAGGAAAATCTTTTATAGCACCTTTCATAAACTTGAGACATCTTAAAACAATCTGCAGCAACTGAGCTTCTTTTGAAGGTTGTCGCTGTTGTGCACTGAGGAAAACTGTAAGAGAACAAAGTCCAAAAAACATCACAGCAAAGATGACCAGATCATCTGACGTTAGTGATGAAGATTCTGGTTTAAATATTGGCCAGAATAGAAGGAAAAATTCCTCTATTCTTCTTTGTACTGTGCTGTGCATTTACTTTAGTATCTGATTCAAAAGACACGAGATTTGATAATGAAGGGCTCCTTCAGTACTCCAACATGCAAAACTATCTCACTACTTCCCCTCCTAATGTTTAGTACTATGCCACAGTGCCTCCCCCACCCCCCACCCCAGTACTGCACTGGAGTGCCAGTTTGGATTTTAGATCTGTTCTGGAGTAGGACTTGAATCCATAACCTTTTGACTCAAAGTTATGTGTGTTACCCTGAATATTGGATGAGATCCCAACTGGCTGATTCCATTAGAGACAGGACAACAGATCTTGCAGGAAGTTTATCATATGCAAACATGAGAATTACAGCACACCAATCCCATTTCTAAACCAAAGTAGTCTTTGGCCTCTCTGAGACTCACAGTTCATCAAAGTAAACAGGTACAACAGACATACAGTACATAAGGAAAGGAGTTGTTCTCTCCAGAAATGGAGAGCTTTAGGAAGTAATGATAGTTTCATCAAAGCCTGTTAAGGCTATTCTGGAATGGATTCACAAGAAACCCAGGGGGTTTCCCCTAAGGACAGCTGCCTGATACTGGATGCAGGCAGCAGATATGCCCCACCACCAGCCCAGTATGGACTGGAGTCCTGCCAGAATCAGCCACTAGTTGACTTCCTGCACTGAAACAGAATGGTTGGCAAGATTGACAGCTTTGATCCCTCTTGGAATATCTGAGCCATAAACTTAATCTGGAGATCAGGTAATTCGAAGGTTAGACATGTTTGCTGTAAATAATGACAATGATTTGCACTTTTGCTGAAGTTCTCAACTCTACTTAAAACGTTGGGACACCTGCTGTAATTTTGTTGGATTGGTCTGATTGGCACTAATATAAGAGGCCCTTTGTGCAGAGCAACATGTTGAAGTCTATGACCCAGTGAGATTCATTCTCATGTATAGAAAATCCAAAATTGAACACTTAAGATTTCCCAACCAGCACACAATCCTGGAACTAGTCCATTTGTGGAAATTCCCATTGGTCATGGGGTAATCCCACCAAGAATGTGGTTATAGAGTCATGGAGTCATAGAGCACAGAAAAAGGCCCTTCGGCCCAACTGGTCCATGCCAACCAAGATGCCCCATCCAAGCTAGTCCCATTTGCCAGCATTTGGCTCATAACCTTCTAAACCTTTTGAATCCATGTATCTGTCCAACTGTGTTTTAATTTTATTTTATTCTCTGTTGAGATTGCTATTATTGTTTACTATTAAATTTTTGTGATTATTTTCTTCGATTTTTTTCCCCAAAAGATTTCAATGGAATGCCACAGTCACCTGGGAGACAACTGAAAGAAATCCTACAGATGCTGGAAAGGTTGACAGGTAGGAGTTTGGGACAATGATTAATGAAATAGATTGGTGATTGATATTTGCTTAAGTTGGAGACTTCAACTTGATATGTTTGATTAGTTCTCAAGTAAATGGGTGAATCTACTGATCAGTTCTAGGGAAGACAACTTTCCTGTACGTGCTGCAGTAAAATAATGCTATTGAACACAAAAGCAAAAAAACTGATACTGGAAGCATGAGATAAAACAAGAAATGTTGACCAGATCAGGCAACACCTGGAGAACAACCAGAGTTAACATTTCACTAACTGACCTTCCACTTCGATTCAGTTGATTGGTTCTTTGACAATAAGATGATTCTATTGGTCAGTCTTGTTATAATCAAGAGATCCTATCAGTCAACCGTGCTGTAATACGAAGATTCTATTGGGTGGTTTTGCCATATTCTGACAATGCAATTGGCCACTTCTGCAGCAACTGGATGAATCTATTGGTTTTTCTGCAATAATCAGATGATGGATGTATTGAAAATCGAAAAAAACGATGCTGTAAATCTAAAACAAGAACAGAAAATGTTAGAAATAGTCATTGAAATGACCTGAAACATTGATTATGTTTCTCTTCCCACAGATGTAGCCTGACCTGGTGAGTGCTTTCAATATTTTCTGCTGGTGTTGGTGATTCTATTGGTTTGTTGTGTTGTAATCAGACATTCCTAATGGGCAGATCTACTGTAACCACGTGATTCTGTTGATTGATTCTACAATAATCATATGAATCTATTTATTGATTCTGCAATAATCAAATTATTCTATTGGTTGGTTCCACTGTAATCAGATGACTCTGTTGGTCAATTCGGCAATAAGCAGGTGATTCCACTGGTTGGTTCTGCAATAATCAGAGAATTCTAATAACTGGTTCTGTAGTAATCAGATGATGACATTCATCCATTCTGTAGAAATCAGATCATTATATTGTTTGAGTTTGCTGTAATCAGACTATTCCAGCAGGCAATATTCCAAGCTAAGCAATCTCACTACCAACAGATCAGATCAAATCTCTCCTGTCACTTGTGTATGATGGATGACAATTGAAGAACTAATGAAGAAGACTCCAGAACATCCCCATCTGCACTTATAGCAAAATATTTGATTGTTTCAGTCAAGACTGAAGCTTGTGCACCTACATTTGACCAGAAGTGCCAAAATGCTGGTTCTGTTTGGCGTTCTTCTGAGTTTCACCCTGTCACTGAAGCTAATCTTCAGCCAATTTGATTCACTCCACGTGAGATCAAGAAAAGGTTGAGAGCACTCAATACAGCAAAGGCTAAGGAACAAGACAACATCCCAGCAGTAGCTCTGAAGACTTTCATTCCAGAACTGACAATTCCCATTACTTAAAATAAAAAAAAACTACAGATGTTGAAACAGAAAATGTTGGAAATATTCAGCAGGTCAGGCAACATCCTTGGAAAGAGAAATAGGGTTAATATTTCAGGTGAAAGACCCTTCATCAGAACTGTGAAACTGGAAAAAACTTTCCAGTTTCATTTTGCATTAGAGTTAGGGTTGAAGGTGGAGAGGGATGGGTGGGACAAGAGTAATATCTCTGACAGAGTGCAGCCAGGGTTGCTGTGGTGATACACTGATTGACAGATTAATGAGGAAAGTTTGAGAGAGAGAAAACAAACAAAGGGACGTGTTAAAGCTGTGAAACGCCAGTTGCAGAGAGCTGAGACCAATGCTGGCAGTGCCCAGCACTTTAGTATCTGTGGAGAGAGGAAAACTGAGGAAGTACTATAGCCGGACAACTTGCAGCTGAGCTGGCCAGTTCTGGTACAAACTGGGAAAGTGAGGAACCATCAGTGGTAGAAGTTGATACTGATTCCCAAAAGCTACAACATGCCCAGCCAGAGGATGGGGGTTCTGTTTCTCCACCTTAAGTTCAGCAGTTTTAAGGCCACAGATGGAGAGAAGGGAGTGGAAATGGGATGATGAATGAAAGTGACAAGCAACTGATAAATGGGTTGTCCCTGCAGAATGAATGAAGGTGCTCCACAAAGCTATCACCCAATCTGCATCTGGTTTCTCAATGTTGAAGAGACCACATTGTGAACTCTGGATGCAATACACTAGACTGAAAGATGTGCAAGTGAACACTGCTTCACCTGATAGGACCTTTGGGTCCCTGAATGACAAGGCAAGGGCCTAGGTAAAAGAGCAGATTGCATGAGGAAGCATCAGGAGAATGGGAGTGGTTAGTGGAGATGGAAAAGTGGATCACGGAATCACAAACGGAAGAGTCCCTTTGGGATGCTGAAAGGGGAAGGGGAAGGGAAGACACATCTGGTTCTGGCATCTAATTGTAGGTAATTGTAAGTTGCAAAAGGTGAACCATTGAATACAGAGGCATGGACCAGGGCAATTCTATCCTGGCTCTGGCTGGAAGAGGGGTTGAGAGAAGAGGTGTGGGAAACAGATGAGATGCAGTCAAAAGTTCTGTCAATTATGGTGGAAGAGACACCACAGTTATGTGAAAAAGAAGACATCTGAGCAACCTATGTGGAAAACCCTCTCACTGGAACAGAAATAATGTTGTCAGAGGAACAGAGAATGCAATGACATCCTTACAGGAGGTAAGATAGGAGGAATCAGATGACTCTATCATTCAGTTCTGCAAATATCAGGTGAGATACAGTTTCACCAATCTGTTCCCACACAGTTACAATGCTGGCATCTAGCCAACAATATGGAAGATTGCCCAGGTATGTCCTGTTCACAAAAAATGAGACAAATCCAACATGGTTAATTAACACCCAAACAATGAATTCTCAATCATCAGTGAAGTGATGGAAGGTGTTACCAACATTCTTATCAAGTGGCATTTATCAATAACAGTCCATGGCTCCAGATCTTGTGACACATTGGTTCAAGCACAGGCAAAAGGACTGAACTCCAGCAGTGAGTTGAGAACTTCCTTAACATCAGGGCATTACTTGATTGAGTCTGGCATCAAAGAGCCTTGGTAAAACTAAAATCAATGGGCATAAAGGATATGTGATTCCAAAGGGTGGGGTAATACCTGGTATAAAGGAAGCTGAACGGGAGGTCAAACATCCCAGCCCCTGAACTTCACTGCAGGAGTTCCTCAGGATGAGGTTCTCGACCCAATTAGCTTAAGCTATTTCATCAATAATCTGTTTTATTATGTCAGAAGTGGGCATTTTCACTAATGGTTGCACAATGTTCAATTCTGTTCACAACTCTTCAGCAAGGGAAGCAACACATACCTACTTGCAGCAAGACCTACATAATATTCGGGTATGGGTAAATAAATGGAAAATGACCCTTGCTCCACAGAAGTGCCAGCCAATGACCATTCCCAACAAGAGAGAATTTAGCCACCTACTCTTGACTCTTATTATTGCCAAGTCACCCATCATCAACATCCTGGGGAAGCCATCACTGATTCTAATCATTAGTTTTTATATGATCAATTGATTTTATTTGTCAATTCTGGAAAATTAATTGTTTCTAATTGTTGATGGAAATAATTGGCCGATTCTATTGGTCAGTTCTGCTATAATCAAATAACTTTATGGGATGGTTCTTCTGTAATCAAGTGACTCTATTTGTCGATTCTGTACTAATTGTATGCTTCTATGGTAATTTCTGTCATAATCAGACAATACCATTGATCACTTTTTCAGTATCATTTGATTATCTTAAATTAAAATTGAAAATTCAGGTCAGACAGGAGCTGAATATAGCAACCCTTTCCTCACCCTATCAGAGATATTCCCTTTGTCCTATTCATCCCCTCCATGCCCTCTCTGCAACTTCAAATTAACTTGTTTTATCTTTTCCAGTTCTGACAGTCTTTGACCTGAAACACTAACTCTGTTTCTCTTTGCACAGATGTTGCCTGACCTGCTAAGTGTTTCCAGAATTTTTCAGATTTCCAATATCTTCAATTCTTTTGATTTTCATTTACAGTTGATTATATTGATTGGTTTTGCATTAATCAGAAAATTATGAGTTTGTTCTGCTGTAATTAGATTATCAGCTGGTCAGTTTTGTAATATTCAGGTGTTTCTGTTGATCTTTTTGCAGGTGAGAGGCTGCAGGAACCACAGAGACCCATAGATGGAAAAGATAACGCTGGATTAATGCTCAAGCTTGTGTTGCAGGATATTAGCAAGCACTGTGGTATGTCAAGCTGGCACAATCGGCACTATCCAAGTCTCTTTTCCACCCTCTCACTCATTTGCCTGTGTAGGGAATACTTAAATGGCTCTGTAGCATTGTAGTAGAGAACAGTGGGATGATCATGCAGCAGATAGATAAAGGGGGAGTCTGCAGGGTTGGTACCAGGCAGAGAAAGTATGGAAACAGTTCAAACTGACCCAAACCACGAACTGCAGGCTAAAGTGAACTATAGTAAACTCATGCCAGCTTACCAGCCCAACTACAATCCCATAAATTCCAGGATAGAAGTTTTCCATCATACATATAAGGTAAAGATGGAACTGCACACGGCTCATGTAGCACACAAGGCGCTCAAGCTCGATGGCTCACGTAGCATGTAGATGCTGAAGCTTGATACTGCAAAAGGCTTCCCTCACTCTATGTATACACAGCACATGCAGGGTAGAGATAGTGGAAAGAAAAGCAGGTAAGAGACAGTATAAGAATAATGGAAACTTTGAATCGGGTACATTCATTCCAGGACAAATGACTGCCTTGTTGACATCAGCTTGTAATAAAGAGAAAGTTTGTTCTGAAGGTAAACCGCAGACTCCATATGAATTCTTTCTGTCGACATTGCCCTTTCCCATTCTGCTTTAAATCTGTTTTAAATTTTCAGAACTGCGTTTCACGATTTCTCCAGTAACAAAGGCAACTTCTCTGAATGTGTTGAACAAGATTCTCTGGCAGCTTGAAGGAGACAAGGAGGGAAGAGGTGACTGAATATTGATTCTTAACCCTGGATTTTCCTTCATCCAAACCAGTAGGGTCAGGCTAGCAAGTACTCCAACTCCACTCTCTTGACAAAGGTTATCATAAAATCAAGGGTCCCATTTAGTTGTCGTCCACAAGCAGCAGATCACTATTTGCCTCCAAAAATATGATGCTGGTAAAGAGCCACCAAGTCAGAGACCTGGGGGCTCAGAAAAGTGGTCTGTCATACAATTAAAACTAAGGTTTGAGTAGGTGAGGCTGAATAGTTAACTGTGGAAAAGCAGGCCACAGAAAGCTAACTCTTTTCGTCTCGGAACACCGCATTGCTTCCTCAGCCCAATGATCAAGCTTGCCATGACAGACCCAGAGAACAGCTGAAAACAGGTGGGTGGGAGGAACAAATGTACAATACGGTACACAGTTCATGAACCTTATCACATGAAAGAGTTCAATTAATGGAACGAGAATTCCAAAGAGCCATGACCCTCAGAGAAATTGCTCCTCAACTCCATCTTAACTGGGTGACCCCTTATTCAGAAACATCGGCCCCTGATGTCCCTACTGGTGAAAGCTTCCTCTCAGAACTTTATGTTTCAGTAAGATTATCTATCATTCCTCTACACTCATTGAACTATAGGCCCAAATTGTTCAACTTTCTACATACATTAACCCTTAATCGCAGGAATCAACCTAGTGGATGTTCTCTGCAGTATCAGCAATGCAAGTACATTCTTGTTTGAATATAGAGACCAAAAGTGTATTGAGTATTCCATGTACGGCTCAGTAGCACTAGGTAAAGCTGCATACTTTTATACTCCATTGCCCTTGCAATAGGGACCAACATTCTATTAACTTTCCTAATTAAAACAGAACATACTGGAAACATTTGTGGAAAGAGAAACAGTTGATGTTTCAGGTGCAGACCCCTTCATCAATCTGGGAAAGAGAGAAAATTAGTTAATTTTGGTAGCAGAGAAGGTTGGATAGGGGGTGGGAGGAACAAAGGGACTATCTCTGATAAGGTGAGACAGGATAACCTAATGTGACAGTTAAGGGGCAGTTAAGATCAGATTAAGTTTCTTTGTCTGTGAAATGTATTTCTCATGGTAAGGCTGTGGAACATGCCCAGCAGAGCAGGCTATACTGAAGGAAACATAAAACTGAGCCAAAATGATGATAGGCAGAAATGGTCAGTTATGAAAAGAACAGTTAGAGAATTCTATATTGAGTCCTGCAGGTTACAACCTGCCCCGGTGGAAGATGACTGGGGCTGGGGCTTTTTTCCCTGGAGCATAGGAGGCTGAGGGTGACCTTATAGAGCTATATAAAATTATGAAGGGCATAGATAGGGTGAACATTCATAGTCTTCTCCCCAGGGTACCAGAGTCTAAAACTAGAGGGCATAGATTTAAGTATTGCTTCACCCAGAGGTCTGGAACTTTCAGCTTTAAAGGGCGATAGAAAAGAAACCCTCATCTTGTGTGAACAGTACTTGGATGTATACTTGAAGACCCATGAGTCCTGGAAGGTTAGATCAGCCTGGGTAGCTTTTTTTTCACCAGCACAGGCACAATGGAATGAATGGCCACATTCTGTGTTTTAAATTTTCTATGGTTCTAGCCCTTGGAATAAAGAATGGCCTGAGCAGTAGTGAGGAATGATCTTGTCGAAGAAGAAAAAGAAGTAGAATATAGTGTACCAACACAAATGGAGAGGATTAATTTTAAAAAATCTTGCAGCAAATATAATATATAATAATGAAGGACTTTAATCTTCATATACAATGGGCAAACTAAATTGGCAAAATTATGAGGTCTTCATGAGCCACAAGATTGAGGCCCCAAACAGTTTTTCCTTCTCCTTCTCCACTAAATTCCCATTCTAACCATTAGTACTCTGTTAAAGTTGCACTCTATTAAAGACCTCTCGATGACAACATTGTGGATAGGGCTCCAGACTTTGCCCTCATCAGATTCATTTACAAGCACATAGAGTGTGAGACGGTTTGGTTTATGCTTCAGCCTTGCCTCTCATGGTCTTACCAGAAATCCACTCTCACCAACTCTGAATATTGTGCTTTTTCTAGGTTCAGGATGTACATTTCTGATTAATAAAGATTTTTTCAGTGGATGCCAACTAGCACTGGAAGCAACCAAAGCATCCAGATACCCAGCTCCTCTTGAGTGGCTGAATCATATGATCAGCCAGGGTGTAAAGAATGAAAATAATGGGGAGAGTAATTTGAGACAATCCTAAAGCCAGTTTACTTTATTATTATTATAGGTGAGATAATGTGTGCCAGAGATCTACCTTCTGAAACAGCAAAAAGTGACAAAGAGACAGGAGAAGTTCAAGAAGGTGTGTTCTACTTCTCAAAAAATGACTACTTTAGTCTTCTGTCTCAATAATTGCAATTATTTACAGGACTGACATCAGGACCCATCCTGGAATAAACTAAATTGGCATCAGGATTGGCATCAGTACACAAGAGATGTTTTCAGGCAACGTAGAAATTGCTGGGGTTGTGGATAGTGAGGAAGATTGTCAAAGGATACAGCAGGATATTGATCAGTTGGAAATTTGTGCAGAGAAATGGTAGATGGAGTTTAATTCGGGCAAGTGTGAGGTGATGCATTTTGGGTGGTCAAATGTAAGAAGAAAGTATACTGTAAATGGCAGGACCCTCAGGAACATTGATGTACAGAGGGATCTTGGGGTTCAAATCCATAACTCCCTGAAAGTGGCAACACAAGTGGATAGGAAAGTGGATAGGGAAAGAAGGCGTACAGTATTCTTGCCTTCATCGATTGGGGTATGTTGCAGCCGTATAAAATTTTAGTTCGGTCACATCTGGAGCATTGTGTGCATTTCTGGTCACCACACTACAGAAAGGATATGGAGGTTTTAGAGAGGGCATAGAAGGGGTTTACCAGGATATTGCTTGGATTGGAGTGTATTACTATAAGGAGAGGTTGGACAAACTTGAATTGTTTTCTCTGGAGCATCAGAGGCTGAGGGGTGACCTGATAGAAGTACATAAGATTATGAGTGGCATAAATAGGGTAGATAGTCAGATTCTTTTTCCTAGGGTGGAAATGTCAAATACTAGAGGGTGTAGGTTTAAGGTAAGAGAGGGAAAGGTCAAGGGAGATGTTCGAGGCAAGTTTTTTTTTACACAGTGTGGTAGGTGCCTGGAACGCACTGCCAGGAGAGGTGGTAGTTTAGACTGGCATCATGGTCAGCACAGACATGGTGACTAAGGGGCTATTCTTGTCGTGTACTGTTCTATGTTCTATCTGGGCAGAAGACTGGGAGTGTTAAACAATAATAGAGAAGGAAGCAGTAGGTTAAGAGACAATGTAAAATATGAAAAAAAGGATATAAAAGCCAGCAGATAAATGTACAAAGTAAGGTGTGTAAAATTGTGACATCCAAGTACAAACAGCCATGTGGAATTATAATGTAATGACATTAACTGAAACATAGTTTAAAAGGGCACAAGACTGCCCATGTATTCCAGGAAACAACATGTTCAGAAAACAAAAAGAGTTGGGTAGCAATATTGATTAAGAACACAAGAAAAAGTAGTTCAATTCACCCTTCAAGTCTGCTCCGCCATTCCTCAAGATCACAGCTAATCTTCTACCTAAACACCATCCCCATATCCCTCAATTATAAGGATATAACAATACCCTGATTTTCTATTTTGTGCATCATAGTGGATAATTTCACATTTTTCCACTTTGTATTCCATCTCCCATACTCTTTCCCATTCATTCAGTTTGTCTCTATCCCCCTTTAAAGCCTCTTCATACTTTCCTCCCTGGTCACAATCCCATTTAGTTCTGCATCATCAGTAAACTTGAAAATGTAACATTTGGTCATTTCCTGCACAGTATTGATCCGGCTGTGAAATGGTGGGGCCCAAACACTGATCCCTGTGGTACTCCACTAGTCACAACCTGTCAACCTGAGAACAATCCATTTACAGTATTTGCAGTTTTTGCTTTCTGTTTGATTAACAAATTTTAATCAGTATACTACTCCCATGTGCTCAAACCTTGCTGACCAACCTCCCATGTGGGACTTCATCAGAAGCCTTCTAGATATCAAGCCATCCACTGGTTCATCTACGAATCACATCCTCAAAGAACTCATGTAGATTACTCAGACATGATTTCCTTCCATTAATCCATGCTGACGCTGCTCAATCCTATCATTCTTTTCAAGAGGTTCTGTTATCACAATCTTTATTATAGGTTCCAGCATTTTTCCCTACAATTGATGTTCGTCTAACAGGTTAGTAGTTCCACATTTTCTCATTCCCTGTTCATTTGCTCACCTCCCATCCATGGAAACAATTCCAGAATCCATGGACTTTTGGTCCCCTTGATTTGTGCTTTATAGAGGGAGAAAATGACTGGCCTGTGGTTGCCTACCATGTCTTAGGGGGTTACATTTGCTAGTTTCTATTCCTCTGGCACTTTCCCTGTAAGTATGCATAATTTACAAATAATATGAAGCTACTATTATTGGATGGTTCAAGAACAGCAGTTAAAATTTCAGGGAAAAGATACAAGGGAAATGTGAGGAAAATATTCTATATTTGTAAGGCGGTTGTGATCTGGAACTCATTGTTCTTAAGGGTAGTGGAAACAGAACCATTCAGGGCTTTCAAGAGAGAATTGGATAGGTACTTGAGGGAAAGTAATTTGCAGGGCTACCAGGAAAAAGTGGGGAATGACATGGATTTGTTACATGAAGAACTAGCATAGACTCAATGGACTGAATATACTCCTTCTGTGCTATGAAAATTTTATGATTTTGTTAGAGGGACTTGGTCACCAGTTAAATTCATTTTACTTTTGATAAATCAACATCAGTTGTCCAATTTATGCACTGGTTGAGATGTACTTTGTGCAAGGTTAGTCCCTGTACATAAGTGAAAGCCAGTGGGTGGCACATTGAGGCTGTAGAATAAGCTGGAGTGGGTGAAGTCAAGACAAGTGGGCCTGAGTGACTATTGATATAAAGAGCATGGGCTCTGGAAGTTTCATGATCAGTGTGGAGCATAGTGGAGATTTCACACCATTCAGAAGCTGCTCCTTTGCAGTGACACCCTTTGCTGCCTATAACACCTTTCCTCCTTTTGCCTTTCAGCTTGCTCAGCCAGTCCTTCCACCTCTTACCCCTTATGCCAACTCCTCTCTCCCTCATTCATACTCATCCCTCTTTCCCACGTGCTCACATCCCCTCAATCATATCCCTCCCGCACAATCAACTGCTTCTTCCACCACCCTTCTTCCTGCATGTGTTCCCTGTATCATCTTCACTCCTGTGGACTTGTGTTCCATCTTCCAGCCTCCCTGCCACACAATTTTACCTGCTTCTTCCTTCCAGCACACCCATGCTCCCTCCACCAACCTCACTCTGGTGCACTCATACCCCCTCCACCAATTCCCATGCACATTCTACATTCCCTCTAACATCCTCCCAGGCACACAAGTTCCATCAACCTTCCTCCTGTGGATCAAATTCCCTCTGACACTTTCCTTACTATTCACTTTTGTCCACCCCACTATCCCTGCTGGGATCCATCCTTCTCTCCCTGAAATCTGCCCCTATAATCTGTCCCAGCTTTCTCTCATTCCCATCCTTGCAATCAGCACTTCAAATGCCCTGAGCCAGCTAGTGTTTCACATCACAGTTACATAGATGTGACAGTGACATTTTTGGTTTATTTCAATGGACAGATACTTTCATTCTGCCAATATTTCTAATTATGTAATTTGAAATTGCTTATTCCAGATATTTCAAAGGATAGTGCGATGAGATCTCTGTCTGACTCAGATGTGGTACTGGTTTATACCAATGATACCATCGAGAAAGATGTTGAAGGGCTGTTGTTATCCATGTTATATGGTAAGCAGATCATTATGGAAAAGCAAAAATTGCTGAAGGTTCCATTTAGTGGCTGACAATATATTTCAGCAGGGATCGGACATCAGAAAACAGAAATATTCTGCCTGCTGAGCTGAGATGTTACATTTATCCAAAGCAGGATTAAAAAACATTCATTTCAATAAAATCTTTCCTGTAGGAAGTGAAAGAATGGGTAATATTGACCACTTGAAGTCAACACTAACAGAGGGCACAGGGATTGGGCTTAGATTGGGTGGAGTATTAAAGGGTGCAGGCAGTGAGGGAGGATGTTTTTAGATTTAATACAATATTAAAGGATCGAGAGTGAAGGGAGAGCTGGTAAGACCAAATGCAATTTAAAGGGTGAGAGAGATGGTGATGAGCTGGGTGGTGCATTAAAGTGTGCTTAGTGTGAGAGGGAATTGGATTAGCTCAGGTGGGAATTTACAGCATACTAGGGAGAGAAGAGATACGATATTGTGTGGCGGGAAGACTTGGATCTGCTGGGAGATTATAGCCTTAAGCGAAGGGAGAGTGGAATTAAACTGTTTGAGATATTAAAGGCTACAGGAAGGGGTGTTATGATTGAAATATTAAACCTTTATGGTGCAAGTGGGGAATGAAGTTAGACTGGGTGGGTGTTAAATGGTACACAGATAGGAGGGTGCAAACTGATAAATGGACTGGAAGGAGACTTTGATCAGTGATTGGTTAGTAAATTATGCATAGAGTGAAAGAGAGAAGAGCATCAAATTGGGTGTGATATTAAAGGATGGGGGAATTAGATTGAAAAATGGATTCTTAAGTATGCAAGAAGTGACAATATAGCTGGAATTGGAAATTCCCAAATTTTAGTTTGGTTGAATTACCTATTTCCTCTATTCTCAGGAATAGGCACACCGGAAGATGAGCCACTTTCCCAGAAACCTCGTGTTCATGTATTGCACGGTAAGAGCAGGGAAAATCCACTTCTGATGAATTTTTATGGGTGCGATGTTTCTGAGATCTTGCTAAGAATGACTTTAAAAAAACATTACCTTTTGTATCAGGGGGAATAGGTTTATATTTACTGATATGAACAAGCTTTTACTGATACCACTTCTGTGGACAAGATCAAGCTGATGCCCACAGAACATTTACCAGTAATAACTTGTTGTTTGTTGCCATTAAAACTGAGAATTCACTCAGAATGAGCCACATCAGAGGCTGCTGAGTGAATTATGAGTGGCAATTGCAGAGGTTCTGAACATAAACATTCAGTCTTTCAGAAATAAGCAGAAGGACCTACAACTCTCCAGTGCAATAGCGAAATGGCACAGCACAGCACTGTCAGAGATGCTGCATCTTGAATAAGGTGTTAAATGTTATTAAAAATCAACAGGTTATTTTGTCATAAGTACATTCAAATTATGCCAATCTGTCCCTCAACCCTGTCCACCATTTAATAGGATCATGGCTGATCTGACTGTATCCTCAACTCCATAATCCTGTCCACCTGCAGAAACTTTCATCCCCTATGAAGGGATCTGGGGTTCAGGCATGAAAGTTGGCGCTGAGGCAAAAGATCAACCATAATCTCATTGAACGGTGAATCAGGTTTGAGGAGCTGAACAGCCAGTTCTTGTTTTATTTTTTTCTATTCTTAAGGGCTACTTTAAGAATGGGACATCATGTTGCAGCTGAAGGAAAAATAGGTTCGACTGCACTTGGAGTATTGTGTACCATTCTGGTTGCCACACTAAAGGAAGGATGTGGTAGCACAGGAGAGAGAGATTCACCAGGATATTGCCTGGAATAGAGGGCTATAGTTATAAGGAGAGATTGGATAGGCCCTTAAACAGGAAAGGTGCAGAGGGATACAGGACTAATGCAGGCAAATGGGATTAGTGTACGTAGGCATCATGGATGGTATGAGTGAGGTGGACTGAAATGGCCTGTTGTTGTGCTGCACAATTCCATGAAGTTACAGACCGATGTGTGAAGTGATACATTTTGGTTAGGAAAATGTGAGGCAATGCAAGCTAAATGGTATCATTTTAAAAGTAGCGCAAGAACAGAACCTTCTAAAGATGAGAATCCTTGGCTTTATTAGTAGATGAAGAGAATACAAAAAAGAATATAAGCATTTATGGAACACTGGTTAGTCCTCAGCTGGAGTATTATGGCTGATTCTGTGGATCAACCTTTAGGAATGATTTCAAGTCCTTCAAAAAAAAGTTGCAGA
Organism: Pristis pectinata; assembly: GCF_009764475.1. Classification (NCBI taxonomy): domain Eukaryota; kingdom Metazoa; phylum Chordata; class Chondrichthyes; order Rhinopristiformes; family Pristidae; genus Pristis; species Pristis pectinata. Next base: position 87,987,351 of record NC_067415.1, read on the forward strand.
AGAGATTTACTAAAATGGCCCCAGAAATAAATTACTTTAGTTATTTATCATCTCTACCAGATGAGCTCAATGCCTTCTACGTCCATTATGAGCATCAAAGTGTGACCCCATCCCTCGCTGGCCCTGTCCCTCACATCTCAATGGCAGAAGTCAGATCTGCTTCATGAGGCTAAGCTCTCGGAAAGTGGCCGCCAGATGTAGTCCGTCAGGTTATGAAATCATGCACCAATCAACTGGCCCCTGTCTTCACCGACATCTTCAGCCTATCACTTCAACAGTCTTCTGTCCCCATTCGCTTTCTTGATCACTGCATCAGTGTGAAGGGACCAGGAGAGGTGGCTGGTGACATGGATGTCAAGACACTTGAAACGGTAGACCATTTCTGTAGCAGCTCTGTTGATGAGGACAGGGTTGTGTTCACAACCCCTGCTTCCTTAAGTCAACAACCAAATCTTTTGTCTTGCTGATGTTAAATTCTACCCCTTCCGTTATTGTCACTTCAGCATTTCTTTTTGCACTACCTCAGACTGCACTACAATCTCTGTACCATTCTGGTGTTTTGCACTTGTTGCTGTATTTATTATTACCATGCAAACAAGGAATTTCATTGCATCCCGGTGTATATGATAATAAACTAATCTAATTAATCTAGGTTGATTGAATAAGCAGGGATCATCTCCTCTTACCAGATAAGGTTAAGAAATTGAATAGGGATGTTCAATAGCATGACAGAGGAAATGGTGTTCTCACTGGCAAAAGTGTCAGTAACCAGAGGACACAGATTTAAGTATGGTGTTTTAAAATTGTGAATACATACTGGTTTTCCAAGAAAAAATCCATGCTTGCAGTTTTGGAAACTGCACCCCAGTCAGGGAAGTAGGGACATGGAGAAACTGACCAATGATGTCAAACAGCCAAAATTTAAGCGGCCAAGGTGATGAATTGAGAGATTCTATTGATGTGGCAGAGCATCGGTGAGGTAACGACCAGCAGACAGCATTGTCAGTTTGGTTGAGAGACCTGCTAGGAAACCATACTACTTTCTCTGATCAGAGAAAAAGAAGATAGATACAGGAAGGCTTACACAGAAATAAATGCAGAAAACACTCAGCAGATCATGTGGCACCTGTGGAAACAGAAACAGAGCTAATGTTTCAAATCAAAGACTCTTCATCAGAACTGAGAGAGAGGAAATGTTGGTTTTAAGTTGCATATAAGGTAGGAGAGGGAAGACGAGGTCTAAGGGGATACCTCTGAAAGGGAGAGACCAGGGTTTTTGTGGATATAAATTGACAGGCCATCTGGTCAATGGGTTAATGGCTAGAGAGAGAAAAATGTAATAAAAGCTGTGTGATGAGGTCAGTTAGAGAGTGAGAATACAAATGGATGTGAAAAGGGTGTAGGACATGTCCAGCAGATCAGGCTGTGCTGATGGAGGAAGAAAAACTGTCCCAGAGTCACATGTCAGCAGTTCTGATACAGACAGAGAAAGCAAGTTACCTCAAGTTATGGAATTCAATATTGAGTCTGGAAGGCTGCAATGTGCCTAGTTGGAAGTTGAGGTGCTGTCCCTCAGGCTTACATTGGGCATTGTTATAACAGTGCAGGAGGCCACAGGCAGATAGGTCAGAGTGGGAGTGGGATATAGCAAAGTTAAAATAGCAAACACTGGGGAGCTCTGATCACCCTGTGGACTGAATGCAGGTGTTCCACAAAGCAGTCACCATCGTCTCTGGTTTCTCCAATGCGAAGAAGGCCAGCCTGTGAACACAGAATGCATTGTCCTAGACTGGAAGAACTGCTTCACTTGGAACGACTGTCCTGGTCCCTGGAGGGTGGTAAGGGAAGATGTAAAAGGGCAGAAGTGGCATCTGAAATGTGCTGCAAGAAGTGGTTGGTATGGATGGAAGAGTAGGCCATGGAGCCGAGAATGGAACAGTTTTCTCTAAAATTCCCAGGGAGAGGGAAAGATGTGTTTGGTGCTGGAACTTTCTGAGGTTGTAAAATTGTAAGGGATGATCTGTCGAATGCAGAGGCTGGTGAGATGAGGACCAGGGGAACTCTACCCTTGCTCTGTCCAAGAGAGTGGGTGAGAGCAGAGGTCCAGGAAATAATTCAAGGGCTCTGCCAAGTACGGTACAGATGAAGCCATGATTCAGGAAGAAATCTTGGCGGTTTCTATGTAAACTGTCGTGAGAGTAAATGAAGGTGAAGGAACTAAGAATAGAATAGAGCTCTTAAAGTCGCCTGTGTAACCTTTCTGAGTGCACATAGTGCTTGTTATCTGAAAATAGGAAAATGCTCAAAAGCTGAATCATGAAGGCAGCAAGGTAGAGTATTTAGCATTTCATCCTCATATTTCTGAGGAAACAAATTAGATGAAAGTTCGAAAATGTGACTTGCTTCCATTGCAACACTGGTAAATTTGTGTTTTCACCAATAGTTGCAAATCTCTTGAACAGGCTTTGATAGCAGGAAAGATAAAAATGAACATAAGAAGCAGGATCTGGACTTGGCCAGTCAGTTTATTCATTAAATATATGTGTGAAGCAGTGAAAATATTATTGTAATTGAGTTATTTTAATTCTCTCTTTCTTAATGCTGGTTACAACATTGATTTCATTTTCCAACAGTGCAGACACGTTTGTGCAGTAGTACCATGTTCCCATGTTAGTCCCTTGGCACTGCGGCATCCACAACACTCTTCCCATTGCTTTCTTATCAATGAATACAAGGTTTCCTACTGCTGTGGAAAAGACAAACTTCTGTTCCTGTTCACTGTCTGAACAAAGGCCTCTCCTGTATCAGAGTCACGATCCAAGTACTTTTCCAACTCCTTCCATACACCAGGCACTTATTCTTCAACTCATTTGACCATTTCTGCAGTCAGAATGCTCTTCTTTTTAGAAAACACCATAGAATCTCTGGGATCATCCTCCCCACATCAGCAAGAAGCCAATAAGTAACAGGTAGCACTGGCTGCATGCACAAACAAGTAGCACAGATGCCGTGAACTGCCTGGATTTTCTTTTAGTTGGCACAGTAAGCAAGTCGCCACCTCTCAATCCCTGTACCTCCACCTAGTGCTTCATCCTCTGCCTCCCATCCCACCTGCTTCCCCACCTCAACTCAGCAAGCTGCATCCCCATCCAGCCTCCACCCTCTGTACTTCTGCCACTACCATTCCACACCCCACCTCCACTGGCCCACCTATGACATCAGGAATCTAGTGACAATTTCCATTCATGATATCACTTTAGTGGAACCTCAGCACATCACAGTGTATTAAATTCTACATACACTTTCTCTTAAAGCTGCTTCTAAAGAGTAGTCTTAAAACAAACTCAGAATCAAAGGGTTACTAACGTACAGGTAAGTGTAAAGCTTTCTTTCTCTGAGATTGAGCATGATGAAACAATTCAATATCTTCCATTCAAAAGAGACCAGGATAGATTTCTGTTGTCTCACAGACAAATCATCTCTTTTGGCTCATTTAATTCTCTCCATCCTGACTGCCACATACCAATGGTCAGAGGAGGTTTACCCCTCGAAGAATATACTGGAAAACATTCCCAGAAGGATGGTCAAACGTTGAAAGCCTTTCAAGTCAGTGACAGCTTGGCTTGAATGGCAGATACTCAGATATTTTCTGGCCCAATATAACTGGGAGCATCTAGAAAAAAAAAGCAAGTGCAGGTTTGGACCTTTAGATTTGTAAAATCACTCCATTATTGATGCACAAAAGGGAGAGCATGTGCTTAAATGTTCGTGTTGCTTACAATTGCTAGAACCTTCACATCATGACTTCATCACTTTTCATTTCACTTTTGGGAGTTTTTTTTTGTATCACCTGCTCAAACAAACTGTGACTGAGGACACAAGTGACTGCTGATGCTGGGATCTGGAGCGACAAACAATCTGCTGGAGGAATTCAGCAGGTCAGGCAGCATCTATGGAGGGAAATAGACAATGTTTCAGGTCGAGACCCTTCATCTGGACTGAAAGATAGAGGGGAGATGGCCAGTATAAAGAGGTGAGGGAATGGTGGAGCAAGAGCTGGCAAGTGATAGGTGGATCCAGGTGAAGAGGGTAGAGTGGAAATAGCAACAGAGATGATAGGTGGAGGCAACAAAAGGCTGCAGATGGTGGAATCTGATTGGAAAGGAAGGTGGAGCATGGAATCAAATGAGGTGGAGCGGGCAGATGGGGTGGGTGGAGGAGGAACTGGGTGGATCAGGAGGAGAGAGAAAAGGGACAGAGGCGGAAGCAGTTACCCCAAGTTGGAGAATTCAATGTTCATGCCACCAGGCTACAGATTATCCAGGCAGAATATGTGGTGCTGTTCATCTAGTTTGCATTTGGCTTCAACTTGGGAGGCTGAGGACGGACATGTTGGTGCGAGAATGAGGAGGGAAATTAAAATGGCTGGCAACTGGGAGCTGCGGAAGACCATGTCAGATGGAGCGCAGGTCTTTGGCAAAGTGGTTGCCTAGTCTGTGCCTGGTCTCACCGATGTAGAGGAGGCCACATTGAGAGCACCAGATGCAACAAACAAGTTTGAAGGAGATGCCTCACCTGGAAAGTCTATTTAGGGCCCTGTGTTATGGTGAGGGAGGAGGTGTAGGACAGGTGTTACCATTGCAAGGAAAAGTGCCTGGGGAGGGGGAGGGAGGGATGAGCGAACCAGAGGGTCATGGAGAGAACAATTCTTGCAGAAAGCAGAAAGGGGTGGGGAGGGTAAGATGGTGGGATCGTGTTGCAGCTGGCATAAATTTCTAAGAATGATGTGCTAGATACAAATGCTGGTGGGGTGAAAGTTGAGGACCAGGGGAACTCTATCCCTGCCCTGTCTATGGGGAGGAGGGGTAAGAGCAGAAGTGCAGAAATAGATGTGGGTGAGGGTTCCTTTTCTAATGGGGGGGGGGACAGCGGTTTTCTGAAAGAGGAGGACATCTCAGGTGTCCTCGAGTGGAAGGCCTCACTTCGAGAACAGATGTGGCAGAATTAGAGAAACTGAAAGAAAAGAATGGTGTTCTTACAAGAGACACAGTTGGATGAGGTATAGTCAAGGTAGCTGTGGGAGTCTGTGGCTTTGTAGTAAATGTCAGTGGGCTCCTGAGATGGAGACAGAAATGGTCCAAGGGAATTTGAGGAAGGAGTGGACGTTGGTAGCAAAACTGACTAGTTCTGCACGGGTGCAGGAGGCAGCATCAATGCAGTCATCGATGTAGCGGAGTAAGAGTTGGGGGAATGGTGCTGGAATATGTATGGAATGTGGACTGCTTGGTGTAACTGTGACTGATAGAGTTTACATGGCGATTACGCCATGAAAATGGCCAATTCATGAAATCAGCACCACAAGGAGACATATAAAACAGGCGGAAGAGGGAGGAGTGGGAAAATACCTGAAATTAATGTTGCTGCTTCCCCACCAGTACTGCTTCTTCAACCAAGTTGGTTTGTGGTATGTGCCTCACTGGGCAAAATTTTAATCTGAGTCAGGAAATTCTGAGTCATTGTCCACCACTAAACACTTGGATACAAGGAGTGGTTCATTTTCCCAACATATAACCTGGAAAATGCTACACAGTTGAAGAGGCTGAATTCTGAATACATGAAGTCCTGTCTGCATTTTCAGGCATATTTCAATGTCCATCACAAATAGTAGCTTGGTCATGCCAGCACTGTCTAAGTCCTGTAAGTCAAAGCTGGCAGATTACTTCTGCAACAGATAATTAATAAATCAATATAATGCATTGTTCATATGAATCTACCTGCAGAAAATGAAATTGTTCATGATAGCATTGGTAAAAGTGGAGACAAAGTTGAGTCCATACAAAGGACCCCCTCCATCATAGTGTGTGGTAGTACACAAATCAATGGCATTGATCAAAGAGCATTGAAAGCTCTCCCTGAGGCTAATATTCATCTCTCAAACAACATTTGTAAAATTACATTATTTGATTTGTCTGATTCCTGTTTGTAAGGCCTTGCTGTGCATAAATTGTCTCCTTTATTTGGCTGCAAAACAAGTGACATTCGGAACATTAGGTCCATGATACTCATGACACTGAATGATTGAAGGATTGCTGATTGCAGTGTTCTTACCAATTCAGTATTCTTCACTGACCTGCTGAATTGATTCATTAGGGGCTTAAATGTTTAACAAGCAGAAACTATCGTCCTGGGTAATTGTTCCTCCATGCGATAGATGGTGAAACAGAGTAACAGTGTTTTCCGCATAATTTATGTATTCTGACAACATGTGGTAAAAGATGTGTTCCATCTTTGCAAGAAACCCATGGAATTGAACAGGCAGTGGCAGCATGGGAAAAAAATCGGCTCAGAGACATGAAACAAAGTTATAGTTGTTTTTCAGGCTGCAGGTGAGTAAGCAAGAATCAGAACTAGGCCCATCACATTTCTTGATCTATATTACCATTTGGACTCAGGTGATTCAAACACAATTTCAAGATCTATGGATGACACAAACTTGGAAAAGTGGGAAACAAAGAGAAGAATGGTGATGAACTTCAGTAGAATGAGCAGACTGTGTTCTCTGGAGTTTACAAGAATGGGAATAGATCTCATCAAAACTTACCGAATTCTGAAAGGACTTGACAGGCTCAATGCAGGGAGGGTGTTTCCCCAGACTGAGGAGTCTCGGACTCGGGGACAGTTTGAGCATACAGAGTAGGTCATCTAGGACTGAGATGAGGAGAAACTTCTTCACTTCTGGCCAATGGCAACCCCCAGCACTTGTCAATGATAATGCAACTGACCATCTAGAGTAGGTTGTTACACTCTGTTGTTGGAGATAGTAAGTCATTGCCTGACGCTTTTCCGACTTGCATATTATTTGCCACTTATCAGGCCTGGTCTGGGTTGTGCTGCGTATCAGCAAGGGCTGCTTCATTTGCTGAGGAGTGAACATTGTGCAATCTTCAGCAACAGGGTAGATGCAGTCATGATGTTTTGCCTGGCTGGGGTACCTAGAATAGACTCTGTACCAAAATAGGGATCCATTTTCAGGACAAATGAAAAGAAACTTCTTACAGAGGGTATTTAATCTTTGAAAATATCTACCCAAGACAACTATAGACACTGTCCCTGAGTGTATTCAAGATGAAGATTGATAGATTTGTGGATCCTGAGGAAATCATGGGACACGGGGTTAGTACAGGAACCTGGCACAGAAATAAAAGAACCATTATCTGTTGAGTGCCTGACCTACTTTTAAATTTTAAAGAAGTAGAAGGATATGTGAACTACACAGGAAAATGAACTGGAAGCAACAAAACATTTCATGCAATGAATGTGGAAATTGTATCATTCATAGATTTTCTTCATGGTTTATTTCAAGGAAATACTGAACTAAGCACTCACACTCAAAATGAGCCAAAGCAGAAGTGGGATACACAAAACAGGCTGTTAAGGAGGAAAGGTATAATTACAAATTATTAAGTATAAATTATTTTAATAACTAGTTTATACAAAGTTTAACAAATTTAAAACCAAATAAAAAATGTTAAAGGAACTAAACTGTGAAGAATAAGAGGATGACTAGAGTGACGGGAGGACCGATCAGGGATAAAAGAGGAAACGTGTGCCTGGAGTCGGAAGAGGTAGGGGAGGTCCTTAATGAATACTTTGCTTCAGCATTCACCAGAGAGAGAGACCTTGATGTATGTAAGGATGGTGTACGACGGACTGATATGCTAGGGCGTGTTGACATGAGGAAAGAGGATGTGCTGGAACTTTTGAAAACCATTAGGATAGATAAGTCACCGGGGCCAGATGGGATATATCCAAGGTTATTACGGGAAGGGAAGAGATTGCTGCGCCTTTGGCGATGATCTTTGCATCCTCACTGGACACAGGAGTAGTGCCAGATGATTGGAGGGTGGCAAATGTTGTTCCTTTGTCTAAGAAAGGGAGTAAAGATAACCTTGGGAATTACAAACCAGTGAGTCTTACTTCAGTGGTGGGCAAATTACTGGAGAAGATTCTTAGAGACAGGATTTATGGGCATTTAGAGAAGCATAGGCTGATTAGGGACAGTCAGCATGGCTTTGTGAGGGGCAGGTTGTGCCTCACGAGCCTGACTGAATTCTTTGAGGATGTGACAAAGCACATTGATGAAGTTAGAGCAGTGGATGTGGTGAACATGGATTTTAGTAAGGTATTTGATAAAGTTCCTCATGGAAGGCTCAGTCAGAAAGTCAGGAGGCATGGGATCCAGGAAGACTTGACTGTGTGGATTCAGAATTGGCTCACCCATAGAAGACAGAGGGTGGTAGCAGATGGAGCGTATTCTGCCTGGAGGTCAGTGACCAGTGGTGTTCCACAGGGATATGTTTTGGGACCCCTGCTCTTTGTGATTTTTTTAAATGACATGGATGAGGATGTGGAAGGGTGGGTTAGTAAGTTTGCTGATGATACAAAGGTTGGTGGTGTTGTGGATAGTGTAGAAGGTTGCTGTAGATTACAACAGGATATTGACAGAATGCAGACCTGGGCTGAGAAGTGGCAGATGGAGTTCAACCTGGGTAAGTGTGAAGTGATACACTTTGGGAGATCGAATTCAAAGGCAGAATACAAGGTGAATGGCAGGATTCTTAGCAGTGTGGAGGAACAGAGGGATCTTGGGGTCCATGTCCATCGATCCCTTAAAGTTGCTGCACAGGTTGATAGGGTTGTTAAGAAGGCATATGGAGTGTTGGCCTTCATTAGTCGGGGTATTGAGTTCAAGAGCCATGAGGTGATGTTGCAGTATTATATCTGGTTGCCTCATTATAGAAAAGATGTGGAAGCTTTAGAGAGGGTACAGAGGAGATTTACCAGGATGTTGCCTGGATTGGAGAGCATGTCTTATGAGATAGGTTGAGTGAGCTAGGGCTTTTCTCTTTGGAGAGAAGGAGGATGAGAGGTGACTTGATAGAGGTGTACAAGATGATAAGAGGCATAGATCGAGTGGACAGTCAGAGACTTTTTCCCAGGGTGATAATGGCTAACATGAGGGGACATAATTTTAAGGTGATTGGAGGAAGGTATAAGGGGGAATGTCAGGGGTATTTTTTTTAACATGGAGAGTGGAGGCTGCATGGAACACACTGCCTGTAGAGGTTGTGGGGCAGATACATTAGGGACATTAAGAGACTCTTAGATAGGCACATGAACGATAGAGAAATGGGAGCTATGTGGGAGGGGAAGGTCAGATGAATATTAGATCAGGATAGATGTTGGCATAACATTGTGGGCCAAAGGGCCTGTACTGTGCTGTAATGTTCTATGTTCTAAATTTGACCTTAATTTTATATTTCTTCCTCATTTAGAATTTCTTTTGTATATAAAACAGGGGCTGATGATGGAAAACAACCGAAAAAGAATTATACCCTGAAGCAGCTTCTGGTCCTTGGCCTTGCAATCATATTTCTTGTATTTTCAGTGGTTTTAGTTACGGCCCTTCCGACATCTTGGACTATCATGGACAATCGACAGTGAGTTCAGGAATGTCCTCTGCTTTATGTATTTTATTTTTTCATTCTCTTCCCCCTTTCACCCTCAATCTCTTCCATACTTCTCACACCCAGTAAGATGGTCAGAGTTGCCTGATCACAAACCTGCTGCACAATAATGTATAGGAAGGCCTCACGGTTTGTAACAGATGACACATGTAGATCATGTTACAGCTGTACAAGATGTTGGTAAAGCCACATTTAGAGTACTGCTTACTGTTCTGGTCACCCTGCTATAGGAAGGATGTAATTAAGAAAAAGATTTACAAGGATGTTACAGGATCGGAGGGCTTGGGTTAAAAGGAGAGACTGGATAGGTGAGGACATTCTTCGCTGGAGTTAGAAGGCTGAGGGGTGATATAAAATCATGAGGGGCATGGATAAGGTAAATAGCCAAAGTCTTTTCTTCAGGGCAGGGGAATCCAAAACGAGAGGGCATAGGTTTAAAATGAGAGGGGAAAGATTTAAAAGGGACCCAAGGGGCATCACACAGAGGGTGGTGAGTATACGTATGGAACGATCTGCCAGAGGAAGTGGTAGAGGTGGGTACAATTATGACATTTAAAAGGCACTTGGACAGTTAAAAGGATAGGAAAGGTTTAGAGAAATATAGGCCAAATGGGACTAGCTCAAATAGGCACCTTGGTCGGAAAGGACAAGTTGGGCCAAAGGGCCTGTTTCCCTGCTGTTATAGGTTAATAACTCTATGGCACTGGTATCACTGACTTGTGGGAACCGCGTAATCTACATAAACCCCCGAGAATTGGCATGATGCTTCTGAACGTCCTTGGAGATTGGATGCCCACAGGACAGCAATGAATATTTTTGTTTTAAAAATGGTAGAGCTTCAGTCATCTCCTCACTGCATGGTGGACACATTGATACTGATAGTCCTCTTGCAGTCAGGGAGTCACTCAGCTCAATCAACAGGAAAGGTCAGATCATCAGAGCTACATGTTCATCAGTTCTTATGCACTTTTATATGTACACATTTTTCTCCATTTTCAAGCACTGTCTTGCATTTTATCTCTTTTTACTTTTTGAAATCTCCCATAATTTACATGTATTTATGGCACAGAAACAGGCTGTTTGGTCCAACAGGTCCATGCTGGTGCTTACGCTCCTCACCAGCCTTCTTGCACATCTCAGTGTCTCACCCCATGAGCATATACTCTGTTCCTTTCTCCCTTGTGTTTACCAAGCTTCCCCTCAAAGGCATCTGAATGATTTGTCTCAATCACTACCTAGAGAATGGTAACAATATGAAACTCACTATCACAGGGAAAGAAAGTTCTCTTGAATTCTCCATTAGATTTATTGGTGTTCATCTTGTAGTTATGACCCCTGTTCTGCACTCTTTCTCACAAAGGGATAAATCTTTGCATCTATTCTGTCAAACCATTTCAAAATTTTAAAGACTTCTATCAGATCATCCATCGGCCTTTTCCACATATCACAATGTTTTATTTTTCAAATAATTTTCCATATTGTTTTTGGCTGGCAACTACAAACAATTCCTGCCATTATTTTGCATTAATGATTCCCAAATTAATGGAAGCTGTTCATACAGACATCACACTGTAATTATTCCTTTGGTGAAGGTGCCACCAGTTCACCACTGTCCTGAAGCTGTAATTATGTGCGACTGTCACTTTCAAAATGTGATACTCTTCATTTTCCTCAATGAGTGTGTTCAAGGGATCCAACAGGTTCTGGACAGCACAGTAGTGTGGTGTGGGTGACACAGTGTGGGTGACACAGCGGTGTGGTGCGGCTGACACAGTGTGGGTGACACAGTGGTGTAGTCTGGGTGACACAGCGGTGTAGTCTGGGTGACACAGCGGTGTAGTCTGGGTGACACGGTGTGGGTGACACAGCGGTGTAGTCTGGGTGACACGGTGGTGTAGTCTGGGTGACACGGTGTGGGTGACAGTGGTTTAGTCTGGGTGACACGGTGTGGGTGACACAGTGGTGTAGTCTGGGTGACACGGTGTGGGTGACACAGTGGTGTGGGTGACACGGTGTGGGTGACACAGCGGTGTAGCTATTAGAGCTGCAGCCGCACAGGTCCAGCAGTCTGGGTTCAATGCTGATCTCTGGTGCTGTCTGTGTGGAATGTGCACATTCACCTTGTGACGGGGTGGGTTTCCTTTGGGTGTTCCTTCGGGTTTCCTTTGATGCAAGAAAAAATGTATGGTTATGGGCTGAGTAGAAGGAAGGGTTAGATTGATCATGGAGTAGGTTTATATAGGTCAGCACAACATTGTGAGCCCGAACTGTGCTGTACTAAGTGATGAGAACTTTTCAATTCTTATTTATTGCAGATATGATTTCAGAAACTTCACAGAAAAAGATATGTTTGAACATTCACTATTACGAGATGACAGTGGAGAGTCTGGGCCCAATCATGGAATGGAACCATTGCAGTATGTACACCAGAAAATCACCTACAAGTGAGTGAGTAATTCACAGACTGCATTCCTCCAACTCAACATGAGCAGCATGTTACGAGACTGACTGGATCTTCACCATGCCCTCTGACATACCGTCTGATTTTGTTACCTTACTATTTTTCTGGATACATAAGAATCCATGAAATAGAAGCAAGATCATTCAGCCCTTAATGCCTGGTCTGCCATTTGTACATCTTTACTCTTGTACTCAAACCTTCTTGAAATAAAGGCCAATGTGCTGTTTGCCTTTTAGCCTTTTTGTGACACCTGAATGTTAACTTTCAGTGAAGCACGTGCAAGGATACGCAGGTCCCTTTTAACATTGAGACCCTCTTATTCCTCACAGTTTAAAAAATACCTTGCTTTCCTATTTTTTTTCCTCTCAAAGTGGATGATAAGATACATTTTTCCACATTAAATCATACCTATTACATCCTAGTCCATTAACTTTCTACATCCCTCTGAAGCCCCACTGCATCCACTTCACAACATACACTTCAGCTTCATATCATCAGTGAACTGGAATATATTAAACTTGGTCCCCTCATCCAGATCATTGATACAGATTATGAAAAACTTGGCTGACAGCATCGATCCCTGCAGCACCTCACTAATTACGTCCTACCAATCGAGAAATGACTTGTTTAGTACTACTGATTTTTCTGTCTGTTAACCAATCCTCAATCCATAAGAACATAAGAAATAGGAGCAGGAGTTGGCCATCTGGCCCCTTGAGCCTGCGCCACCATTTTATAAGGTCATGGCTGATCTGTCCATGGACTCAGATCCACCTACCTGCCTTTTCCCCATAACCCTTAATTCCCCTACTGTGCAAAAATCTATCCATGCTAGCATGTTCTCCACAATCCCAAGTCAATAACCTCATGTGTCGCTTTATCAATGGGTTTCTGGAAGTCCAGAAAGATCACATTCACTGGTTCCCTTGATTAATTCTGCTATTTACAACCTTAAAGAACTCTAAAAGATTTGCCAAACAGGATTTCCCTTTCCTAAATCCACGTCGACTCAGCCTGATCCTGTTACCTTAGTCTGAAATGTCATTATCTTGACCTTATTTATGGATTGCCCACTAGAGTAAGCATTCTCACAGCTTCTGTCAAACCCCTCAATAAGATCACCTGTCATTCTTCTAAGCTTCAGAACATATAGGCCCAGAATTACAAAATACCAAGATATAAATGTTAAGTATTTTTCAAATAGTGAGAGAAAACAGGTATGATACTCAAGAGGGACCTGGGTAAGTTTATGTTGCCACCAGCTCAAGTATCTAGAACAAGGGGTCAGTCTCAGGATAAGTTATCTGCCATTCAGGACTAAGATGAGTGTAGTGAATCTTTGGAGTTCTCCCCACAACAGGCTGTGGAGACTCACTTCAGGACAAATATCAATAGATTTTTAGATATTACGAGAATTGAGGGATATGGAGTTGGTGCAGTAAAGTGACCCAGAGGTCAGCCATGATCTTACCGAATGGTAGAACAAGCACAGCAGGCTGAATGACCTCCTTCTGCAAACACTTGTATGCTCACGTTCAATCTGCTCAAGCTTTCCTCATAAGACAACACCTTTACTCCAGCAAACCCTTCAGTGAATCTTCTCTACATCTGAAGCAAGAATAAAATTCCTTAAATGAGGAGACCAAAAGCATATGCAGTACGCTGGGCCCTGTATGAATGCAGCAAAACCTCCCTTTCATCCTTTATGCAAGTGAAAGTTAACATTCAATTTACTTTCCTAATTATTTGTTATCTTGCATGCTAAATTTGTTTATCTTGTCAAAGATCTCTCTGAGTAGTAGCATTCACTGGTCACGCAACATTTAGATAATCAACTTTTTACTTTGTCTTTCATAGCAGATAACCTCACATTTCCTTGCATTATACTTTATTTGTAAACTTTTCACCTCTGCTTAACATGTCTAGATACCTTTGTGGACATTTTGTGTCCTCTTCACGATTTTCGTTATATCTAGCAAAACTTAGACACAATAGACTTGGTCCCTTAATCCAAGTCATTCACATAAATTGTAACCAGCTGAGGCTCCAGCATTGATCACTGTGGCATCCCACTAGTTACAATCTGTCAACAGGAAAATGATCCATTTATCCATATTCTCCATTTTCTGTCATATAATGGATCCTCTATCCATACTGATATTTTATCCTTAATATCATGAGTTCTTATCTGTTGGAATAATCTTTTATGTGCCATCTTATTGAAAACTTGTAGGGAATCCAAATACCTCCACTGGTTTACCTCTATCCATCTTGTTGGTTAAACTCTCAAAGAGGTTTTTCAAGTACAGTTTTCCCTTTCATAAAACCATGCTGACTCTGCCTAACCATATCGTGATTTTCTAGGTATCCTGTTCCTATTTCCTGATAAAGTTTTAGCTAAATGACATATACTGTAGTTCTATGCTTTCTGTCACTCAGCTTTCTTGAACAGGGTGGTTTGAAGTGGTTTTCCAATCCACTGAGACCTTTCCAGAATCTAGGAAATTTCAGTTCGACCATAACCAATGCATCCATTATCACTGTAACCATGTATTTTAAAGAACTAAGATCCAGGCCATTAAATCCAGTGAACTTGCAGCCTTTAGTTCCATTTGTTTGGCATAAGTCTAGAACAGTGATTGCTTTAAGTTCTTTAGAGAACCTTGGTTGACAAAGGATATTGAAGGTTTTATCGGGGAAAAATAGGAGACATAAGGCAGACAGAGGCAACAGGCAGCAAGGGAGTGTCTTGAGGAATATGGAGTGTATAGGAGAGAAAAAGAAATTATGAGGGCAGAAAGGGTAGATGAAATATCCTTGGCAAGTAAGATTAAGGAGAATTGAAAGTTATAGTTTGTGATAAATATTTACAATTTGGATGTGAATGTAGAAGGTATGATTAGTAAGTTTACAGGTGACACAAAAGTTGATGGGATTGTGGATAGTGAGGAAGGTTGACTAAGACCACAACAGGATATAGATCAGATGGAAAGTCGAGCGGAGCGTCGTCAGATGGAATTTAACCCAGACAAGTGCGAGGTGATGCATTTTGGGAAGTCAAATAGGGGAAGTACATATGCAATAAATGGTAGGACACTAAGGAATGTTTTTGAACAGAGGGATCTGTCATGGTTCTGAGTACTGGCCTCGATTCGGCTCCATTGATGATGACTTGTTGGGTAGCACATGGATTCCCTGCACGACTAGTTGCATAATGACACACGCCTGAGCCCCATCAGGGGCCTAGCATAAGTACCCGGGTTTCTCTCGCACTAGTTGCCAGAGTATTGGTCAACCTTTGGGTATACTTTGTCTTCTGGCTGCTTAGTGTTGTCAGCTCTAGAGCAGTCCTGGTTTCACTGTTCCTCTTTGGATATCCAGTTTTTGTGTTGGGACTCCACCTCAGATCCCTGAGACAAGATCCCTTCTGGTTGCTGCCTGTGTTTGGTTCTGAGGAAGCATCCTGACTTCAGTCTTGTACCAGTGTGCTGCATTTGGGTTCTCTGAAAGCTTGCTCTTTGCTTAACATTGTGACAGAATACTCTGGCCTGCCATGAACACAGTGGACAGGAATCCCCTGTATGAAGCCCTCACCAGCCAGGGCTCACTTCTGGGCTGGCATGACCAGCAGCTCCAGGGGGGTGTGGCAGACTTCCATACCCTTACTGTGACTGTTGGGCAGCTCAGTGAACAGGTCAGCTGAGTCTCTGCTCTTCTTACCTCTGCCATTTCTGGAGTTCTGTCTGACCAGCTCTGGCCATCAGTAGGAGCATCACTGTACAGTTTGATGACCTGACCACCCAAGGAACTGCATGTACCTGACCCAGAACCCCACACTGGGGATCTGGGAAAATGCTGGTCCTTCCTACTACAATGCTTGTTAGTTTTTTAGCAGCGGCCCTCCACGTACACTACTGAGAGATCCAAGGTCACATTTATCATGGGGTTGTTGCGAGGAAGGGTGCTGGAATGGGCCATGGACATCTGGGGCCATCAGCCAGAGACCTGCTCCTCATTTCACACCTTCATCGGGGAGATGAGAAAGGTCTTCAACCATCCCATCCACGGAAAAGAGGCAGCCAAGCGACTCTTCACCCTCTGTCAGGGCTCCCGCAGTGTCGCAGAATACTCTGTGGCATTCCGGACGTTGGTGACTGACTCGGAGTGGAATGGGGAAGCTCTCCAGGGGGTTTTTCGGCAAGGCCTCCGCGACAGGATTAAGGATGAGTTGGCAGCACGGGATGAGACAACCAGCCTGGATGCATTGACCTCTCTAGCCACCAGGCTGGACAACTGACTCCGGGAACGGCAGAGAGAATGTTTCGTCCAACACCTCCATTCCCCCCACGGGTCACCTTCCCAGCCTCTCCCGACCCGAGCCTCTCAGTTCCTTCTCCTTCCGCCCCTAGAGGCGCTCCCGACCCAGCCAAATGCACCAAGAAGAGCAACCAATGCAACTGGGACGGAACCAACCTTTCTCCCTCCGAACAACATCGGAGATTAAGAGCTGGGGATTGCCTCTATTGCGGCCAGCCTGGCCATTCTCTTGCCACTTGTCCCCTTCTGCCCAAAGGAGAGGACTCACCAGTAGAGGAGGATCCTGGTGAGCCAGACAACTTTCCCTATGGTCTCCCAGAACCAGATGCTGGTCCCAGCTACCATAAGACACCTTCAACAGTCCCTGTCCTTCTCTGCCTCGGTGGACTCCGGCGCCAAGGGGAATCTGTTGCATGAAGGCATAGCCTCCTGGGCCGGGATTCCTCGAGCCATTGAGTGCCTCTCTAGTCCAGGCGCTAGATGGCAGACTGTTGACCCGAGTCACACACTGTACACCTCCGCTGTCGTTGCTGATCTCTGGGAACCGTCGGGAACAGGTCTACTTCCACCTGAACCTCCCCACAGATGCCGATGGTCCTGGGGTACCCTTGGTTGAGCCGCCACAATCCCCACCTCAATTGGGTGACGGGCAGGATAGTCAGTTGGAGTCCATTCTGCCATTCCACTTGTCTCCAGTCGGCCCTTGCTCCAGTACAGGCTACCGCTAGTTCGTCGGCTGCCAAAGCCCCAGACTTGTCCCGGGTCCCAGCGGAGTATCACGACCTGGGGCAAATACTTAGCAAACAAGGGGCTCTTTCCCTGCCTCCTCACCAGCCATATGATTGCGCAATTGACATCCTCCCCGGGGTTCTGCTACCTACCAGTCAGCTATATAACTTGTCCCGACCAGAGAGGGAGGCCATGGAGGAGTACATCAATGAATCTCTCTCGGTTGGCATTATTCGCCCCTCATCCTCCCCGGTAGGCGCAGGGTTCTTCTTTGTGGCGAAGAAGGACGGCTCACTGCGTCCATGCATTGACTACCGGGGCCTCAATAACATAACCGTCAGAAATATGTATCCACTGCCGCTCATCAGTTCCGCGTTTGAACTTCTTTACGGGGCCACCATATTCTCTAAACTTAACCTACGAAGCGCTGACCACCTGGTCAGGATAAGGGAGGGAGGTGAGTGGAAAACAGCGTTTAACACCCTTCTCGGCCACTTCGAATACCTAGTAACGCCATTTGGCCTCACCAGTGTTCCCACCGTCTTCCAAGCCCTGATCAATGATGTCCTACGAGACTTCATAAATTGATTTGTGTTTGTCTATCTAGATGACATCCTGATCTTCTCCAGTAGTCTCCAGGAACACACCCAGCATATCCGTCAGGTTCTCCAGAGGCTTTGGGAGAACAAGCTCTTCGTCAAGGCTGAGAAATGTGAATTCTACGTCCCCTCCGTCAGCTTCTTAGGATACATCAAGAGCGGACAAGTAAGGGCAGATCCCGAGAAGATCTGGGCAGTGGCGGAGTGGCCTCGACCCACGACACGCAAGCAACTCCAACGGTTTCTGGGGTTTGCGAATTTCTATCGCTGCTTCATTAGGGATTATAGTTGGGTGGCGGCGCCCCTTACTCGACTGACTTCACCTAAGACCCTTTTTCTGTGGAATCCCGAAATTGACTCGGCGTTCTTGGACCTGAAGAAACACTTCACGTCCTCTCCTATCCTGGTCCAACCAGCCCCCTCCCGCCAATTCGTTGCAGAGGTCAATGCCTCCGACTCCGGGGTGGGAGCCGTCCTCTCTCAACGCTCCAGTTTGGATCAGAGACTGCACCCATGTGCCTTTTTTCTCGCCGGTTGTCCCCTGCCGAACATAACTACGACGTGGGGAACCAGGAGTTACTAGCAGTCAAGCTTGCTTTAGAGGAGTGGAGGCACTGGCGCGAGGGAGCGGAACATCTGTTTATTGTTTGGACATACCACAGGAACCTGGAATATATACGAAACGCCTGAATTCCTGTCAAGCATGGTGGGCATTATTCTTTGGTAGGTTCCAGTTTACGCTAACATATCGTCTGGGGTCCAAGAACGGGAAGCCCGATACACTCTCCCGACAATACACCACCGAGGAGGACCATCCTTCCCCAATCCTGTGTGGTGGCGGCCCTCACCTGGGAGATCAAGGCTGCAGTGAAGGAAGCCCAACAGACCCAACCTGACCCAGGCAACAGACCACCCAACCGCCTTTTTGTACCAGAGCCTGTGCAGTCTCAGGTTCTGCAGTGGGGACATTCTTCTCATTTCGCCTGCCATCCAGGGATTGACAGGACCCTTCTTCTCTTGAAGAAGCACTTTTGGTGGACCTCCATGGACGCTGATACCCATTCCTTTGTCTCTGCCTGTTCTGTCTGCGCCTGTGGAAAAGCCTCCCACCGGCTGGACTGCTTTGTCCCTTACCCGTACCTAGCCATCCGTGGTCCCATATTGCCCTGGATTTTGTCACAGGACTGCCCCCTTCTCATGGGAACACTGCTGTTCTCACCATAGTGGATCGCTTTTCCAAAGCAGTGCATTTTGTGGCCCTTCCCAAACTCCCTACTGCTCAGGAGACAGCCGACCTGGTCGTCCAACATGCCTTCCACCTCCACTGAATCCCTGCAGACATTGTCTCCGACCGGGGTCCCCAGTTTGTCTCTGCAGTATGGAGGTCTTTTTGTCAGGCCCTTGGAACATCCGTAAGCCTATTGTCTGGTTTCCATCCACAGAAAAAACGGCCAAACAGAACAGGCAAATCAAGATTTGGAAACAGCGCTACGTTGCATAATGGCAAATGACCCTTCGACATGGAGCACCCACCTCACTTGGGTTGAGTACACCTACAACTCTCTGGTCTGCACTGCCACTGGAAGATCCCCCTTTGAATGCTCACTTGGTTACCAACGCCCTCTGTTCTCCATCCATGAAGGGGACATCTCCGTGCTCTCAGTTCAGGACCATCTCCACCGTTGCCACAAGGTCTGGGAGGACATATGCGCGGCCCTGGTCCGGACTGCCGACCGCAACTGGAGATTCGCTGATCGGCAGATTCCCGCGCCAGTGTACCAGCCTGGGCAGAAGGTTTGGCTCTCAGCCAAGGACATCCCTCTCAAGGACGAGCCTAAGAAACTGGCTCCTCGCTTCTTGGGACCTTTTGAAATTGAGTGGATCGTCAATCCCACAACAGTCCGGCTCAAATTGCCTACGACTGAGGTTACATCCTACCTTCCATGTGTCTCAGGTGAAGCCAGTGGCTAGCAGTCCATTGTGCCCTCCAGCCAAGCCCCCTCCGCCCCCCCCCCCCCAGATTGTGACGACCACCCAGCGTACGGCGTTTACTGGATATACGCCGCCGGGGTAGGGGCCTGCAGTACTTGGTGGATTGGGAGGGATACAGTCTGGAGGAACGTTCCTGGGTTCCTTAGTACTTCATTTTGGACACCTCCCTCATTCAGGAATTCCATCAGAACCATCCAGGTAAGCCTGGTGGGTCGCCTGGAGGCTCCTGTGGGGGCAGGGTACTGTCATGGTTCCGAGTACTGGCCTCGATTCGGCTCCATTGATGATGCCTTGTTGGGCAGCACATGGATTCTCTGCATGACTAATTGCATAATGACACACACCTGAGCCCCATCAGGGGCCTAGCATAAGTACCTGGGTTTCTCTAGCACTAGTTGCCAGAGTATTGGTCAACCTTTGGGTATACTTTGTCTCCTGGCTGCTTAGAGTTGTCAGCTCTCGAGCCGTCCTGGTTTCACGGTTCCTCTTAGGATATCCAGTTTTCATGTTGGGACTCCACCTCAGATCTGAGACAAGATTCCTTCCAGTTGCTGCCTGTTTGGTTCTGAGGAAGCATTCTGACTCCAGTCTCGTACCAGTGTGCTGCATTTGGGTTCTCTGCGAGCTTGCTCTTTGCTCAACATTGTGACAGGACCTGAGGATTCAAGTCCACAGTTCCCCTAAAGTGGCAACATGGGTAGATAGGGTGCTTGCCTTCATAGATTGGGGCAAAGAACATAAAAGTTGTGATGTTAGGTTGCAACTTTACGAAAGACTGGTTAGGCTGTACTTGCATTGTTGTGTGCAGTTCTGGTAACCACACCACAGGAAGGATGTGGTTGCACTGGAGAATGTGCAGAGGAGATTCACCAGGATGTTGCCTGGATTGGAGGACTTTAGTTAGGGGGAGAGATTGGATAGGCTGGGCTTGTTTTCCCTGGAGCAAAGGAGGCTGAGGGGTGACCTGATAAAGGTACATAACATTATAAGAGTCATAGATATGGAAGATAGTCAGAATCTTTTCCCCTGGTAGGGGTAAAAAAAAGAGGGCATAGGTTTATGGTGAGAGGGAGAAGCTTTAAAGGTGATTTGAGTGGAAAGTATTTCTTTTACATTGGCTGATATCTGTAACTTGCTGCCAGAGGAGGTGGTGGAATCGGATACAATCACGACATTTAAAAGATATTTAGACAGCGCTTGGATAGGCAAAGTATAGAAGAATACGAACCTAATGCAGGCAAATGGGATCAGTGTAGATGGGCACAGTCTGGGTGTGGTGGGCTGAAGGTCCTGTTTCTGTGCTGTATAACTTTATGACTCTACTCCCCATCCTTATGCCTCTGCATCATCAACTACTACTGGAGTGCTTCTAATGTTTTTTTTACCATGTTCAAAGTCATAGAGCAATACAGCATGGATACAGGCCCTTTGGCCCAACCAGTCCATGCTAACCAAGCTGCTCACCCAGCCAGTCCCAATTTCCTGCATTCACCTCCTATCCCTCCAAGCCCCACCCCTCCATGTACCCATCCAAGAGCTTCTTATATGATTCTATTATACCTACCTCAACCACTTCCCCTGGCAGCTTGTTCCATATACTCATCACCCTCTGTGGGGAAAAAGTTGCCCCTCAGATCCCTTTTAAATTTGTTCCCCTCTCACCCTAAATCTATGCCCCCTAGTTTTGGACTCCCCTACACTGGGTAAAAGACTGTTATCATCCACTTTATCTAAGCCTTTCATAATTTTAAACATTTCTGAGGTAGCCCCCTCATTCTCCTGCATTCCAAAGAATAAAGATCCAGCCTGGCCAACCTCTCCCTATAACTCAGGCTTTCTAGTCCTGACACCATCCTCAAATCTTTCTGCACTCTTTCCAGTTTAAGCATGTCTTTCCTATAACAGGGTGACCAAAACTTTATAGTACTCTAAGTGCAGCCTCACCAATGACTTATACAACTGCAACATTTTGTCCCAACTCCTATACTCATTGCCCTGATTGATGAAGGCCAGCGTGCTAAACACCTTTTTCACCACCCTGTCAACCTGTGATGCTGCTTTCAATGACCTATGCATGTGTCCTCCAAGGTCCCTCTGTTCCATTACACTCCTCAGTGCCCTACTATTCACAGTCTTGGTTTGACTTTCCAAAATGCATCACCTCACACTTGTCTGCATTGAAATCCATTTACCACTCCTCAGCCCACTTCCCTAACTGAACAAGGTCCCCCTGTAATCTATGATAACCTTTTTTTTTACTATCAACAACAGCTCCTAGTTTCATGTCAACCGCAAACTTACTGATCAAGCATTGTGCATTTGCATCCAAATCATTGTCATAAATAACAAATAACAAGGGTCCTAAGTTTGTGCCATTTCTTTATTTCTCATTGTCAATACCCAGTCTCATCCTCTAAAGGATCCACGTTCACCATTACTCTCCTTTTTATATACTTGTGGAAGTTCCTATTATATACTTTTTACATATTCTATAAAGTTCCTTGCCAGCTTACTCTTAATTTCTTTCCTTCCATTGTTTGTTAGTTTTTAAAATTTTGTCTAACACTAATCTTTGTAGCATGCTTTGCCTTTTCTCTAAATTTGAAAGCATCCTTAACTTTCCTTTGTGCCATAGATGGATCATATTTCTTGATTAAGAATTACGCTACATCTGCTTAAGTTTTACCACTGTTTAACAGGTCCAGTGAGGTTGTCCGTCCATAAATAGATCTGGGATTTCCAAACTGAAATTTTCAGCTAATACACAGAAGTGAAAGAAATAGTCATAGTATTTATATTCAAAGGATAAGTTCTAATACAATATTTCCAAGTTAGGTTTCACTGTAGTGTTACTCATATTCTTTGACAATGCACTAACGTCAAGGTGATGCTTTTTTTTTTCTCACCTTACAGACCACTTGTTGAGGGATTTCAGGATATCCTTAGTGAACGAAGGAAAGCTGCAACTGAGGGACATCATAAGAAAATAAAAAATAATCACAAAGTGACTTTTTTGAAATGCCCACATCACAAAATACATAAGAGAGTCAAACATTATGAGATCAATGAGCCGACTTTTACTGAAAGCTGGAAGGACAGAAGAATTTCTTACAGTGACCTACCTACTGCACCTCCACTCCCAGAAGAATCATTTTGGAATTATTCAGATGCTCTGGAACAATCTGTTCCCAAACACAACTTTTCACCAAGTTCTGAAAACTCAGGATTAATGGCTTCAAAAACAGATAAAATGAAGGAAGACACCGAACAGCTTGGCAGCTTGTATCCAAATAGTTATACCAGTCAACGGTCAAAAAAAGGAGTTTCTGTAGAACCATCTTCTCCCATACTGATTCACATCATTTCTCCTCATCAGAGCCACTTACCATTGAGCCAAGCTGTTGATATACACAATATAAGCAATTCATCAATCGGATTGACATTTGATCAGACTGATGACTACACACCTGGATCTGGCTCATCACCTGACTGGCCTTCTGATATCGAAGCTAATGCGGTCCCTATATCACCAGCTCAAACAATGCATCCACGTGCCGATGACAGTATGTCAGGTGCAGCCATTTCTCCCACTCAATCCCCATCCACACAAGTTGGCAGCAATGAACAAGATGAATATAATTACTACAGACAGTCTGGGGTAACTTTTGCTGAGAATGTGCCAGGTATGTTTAGATCTCCTAACCGAACACTGCTATCCTATATTGATGATGATGTAACATACATATCTGGGCAGTGCACTCAATTAATTCCTCCTCATGCTGCTGATAAAACGCAAGATATTGCCAAGCCTTCCATTTGTCCACAGATCACCTGTGAGGAATACAAAACAAAGGATGATGACATACACTCACACAACTGGACCAATTGGCAAAAGCCAAAGAAAATATCCACAACTCGAATCTTCCATCTTAATGATAGAAGACCCTCCTCCTTTACAAGACCAATGCCAGTGAATCACAGAGCAGATCGACCCAAGAGAGAGGGAGAAATCAAATTTATTAACCAGCAACAGTCACGTTCCCATTCACCTAGATTAAGTCTGAAAGAATCTATTGAATACCCCAATTGTTACAGTGAATCATTTAAACAGAACAGCATCAAGCCAGTTACATTGGGATCATTCATACAACTATCATCTTCACATGTTCCTAGTAATATACAAGTTACATCAAACCATGCCATCGGATTATCAGATCCCTTAACTAATGATAATGAACAAGATGTGTTTTATCCTTGTGTCCAATCTACGAATCTAAATTCTGAAGGACAAGATAATACTTCCTCTGTACAAAATGATACTCAAAATCTAAAGCCAACAAAAATACCTATTACACGGATCTTCCAAGTCAGTCAGAAAAGGTCCCACTCTTATTCTGAATCACTGTCAGTTAACCAGGGAGCAGACAATCATTCCAGAACTAGAAGATCAAGATCCATTAGCCCACAAAAATCACACTATTCCCTTGGAGCACGGCAAAATACACACTTTATAGATCCTTATTGTTACAATGAAGCATTAACATACAACAGCAAACATTTAACACATGGCTATGTTGAAGATAATACACATCATCCATCCAAGTCTTCTGCACAACCACGATGTATTGACTTAGACAATGTACAAAGTACATCTAATTCTTCTATTGCTGACAAACAAAATGCTGAAGGTGCATTTAATTCTCTCACTGGACCCTATGATGCTGAGGATAAGAGACAGGGTACGTCAGAATGCCTGTCTAGCTCTGCTGTTCTACCACCACCTACCTACATTGATAGTCATATACAACAGACCTCCAGACATTTTGAATCCCCCCACACTATTGCTAGCTCAAGACATGAATCGGAATTCTCTACCTATTCACCATGGCCCCATACGGAAGCTAGTATAAAGAATCAGTCACCAATTAACTTACTGTCTACTGGCGTAAATAATACATCAATTAAATTATTGTCCACATGCACTGACATCACAGAGAGAGTATCTCATTCTCCTGGACAGCCATTATCCCCTTATGCTCCTGCCAAACCACATGTACCTTATTGCAACACACAGTCACTGTTCACTCGCTTCCACGATAGTGCGCAAAACCCGTCCAATTCTAAGACCAGGTCAGGTTATCTCACTGTTGACAATAAAGCACAACATTTATCTTGTTATTCCAACCAATCACTGACTGACGTTGAAGACAATGGACATGATATACCCTATGTTCCCTTTCAATCTCTCGCCACCAATTTTAGAGACAAGGAACCCAAATCTCATGACCTTAACCCTAATGACAATGTACAGCAGCCATTTAATTCTCCCACCCAGTCACCGACATCCAATATTAATAATACACAACATTCTAGATCTTCAATCTCTTCCCATTTTAACAGTGATGTATGGAAAACATACACATTTTCATCTGATCACATTGAATACAATGTACAAACTGTATCCAACTCTCCCAGAAATTCTCTGATCAATACTGCCAATGAACAAACATCTGATTTGTCCAATCCACCATTTAACCTTGAAGCAGGTTTACCAGGTACACCCCATTTACTTATGCAATCCCAGTCCACTAATGATAATTTGTTGAACAATTCTTGCTCTTCCACCCAATCGCTGCTCTTGCATGTTGATGGTGAGGCACAAAATGCATCGTGCCCTTCCATCCAATCAGCATCTTCCTATATTGTTACTAACATACAAGGTAAAAGTGGACATTCAATCCAGTTCAGCAATTCATCAACTTCCCAGAATGATAGTAATAGACAAAGTGCATCTGATACAGTCCTCCATTTGTTGGATTCCAATGGTACTGATGATCAACAAGGTGGGTCCAATTTTCCCAATTATTCATTATTTCCTTATGTGGATGTCAGTGTGGGGACTGCAGACAAGGCTCCCAGCACTTCACCACCCAGTGAGGTTGATAGTGTTGCACCAACTGCATCTTGCTCACAGGTGCAATCCACTAATGTTGATGATACTGTGCAAGGAGTTTCTTATGCTTTCCCCCAATTAATGTCTACTGATGTTGGTGAAAGTACACAAGATATATTACAAACATTTAGATCATCCATTTCATCAACTCATTCCCGCTCTCCATCCGATGAAGAAAAAAATATTTCCAGTTCTACCGTTCATTCACAATCTGCCCATGTCAAGGATAACACATCCGATGAATTCAGGTCTTCCCCCAAATCATTAAACACTTGCATTGAAGAAATTTCAACATCCAAGGCAACAATGGTATTTACACATGTGCTAGATACACACTGTATATGCTCTTCTGCCAAATCACCACTGCTTCCTGTTCACAATAATGCAAAAGGTATACTGATACCTTCCAGCCACTCGCAGTCCACAGTTGTTATCAACTGTGCACAAAATACATCTCATTCATCGTGTCAAATGCCATTTTCCCATATCTCTGAAATTATACAAGATGTAACTCCTTCTTCCACTCAGGTTTGCACAGATGACAAGAATGTGAGAGATCTTTATTCTCCCACATCACTGACCAGCCAGAATAACAATATAAAAGGAGTCTCTCATCCTTCAACCCAACTATTTCCTGATAACCTCAGTAATAGACAATGTATAATGTATGAAGTCAGATCTGTTAATTCACCATCCTCTCACTATGAGGACAGTGCAGCCTCTTGTTCTATCCACTCACAATTCAACTCTCTTAGGAAGAGTCAGCCTTCATCTCCCCCAGAATCATTAATCAGTTTTAATAAAGGTCAACAGATCGTTTCAAATTTTCCCACACAGTCAAAGCACACAAACAGAACTAACCATAAACGTGACTCTGCTTATTCGTCCTCCCGATCATCAGTCACATCTGTCCATGATGATACATCAGTCATATCCAAAGCTTCCATGCAATCACTGTGTACCTGCACTGACCCCAATGAAGTAAGTAAATCAAATTCTTCGACTCCATCCTTGTCCTCTTTTATTGAGGATAATTTGCAGTGTTTATCCCATACATGCAACCAGATGGTTGGCAGTAATGTTGATGAAGACTTTCATTATGTAGCTGCATCTTCCATTCAGTCCACCCATGAAGGTAGTGAGCAAGCTGCCCAACCTACCACTAAAACACGACTCAATCTCGTTGAAACCACTGATGATAACAGACAAGATTTATTATATAAATCTAGAGTTTCCATTCTTACACCAACCCCCTCTGGTTCTTACAGAGCAGGAATAGCATCTAGTTCTTCTCTCCATTCAGTGTGGTCTAAAGCTGAAAACAGTGAGAAAGATGTGCCCGGTTCTTCCATCTGTTCCCAATGTGTTTCTGTTCGTCACAGTGAAAGGTCTGCATGTAGTTCTGTTATTTCATTGTCTGAAACTGAGGAGGTCAAGCAAGTTGCGTCTGATTTTTTCAATCATTCACAATTTATGTCATTATCATCTTCCTGTATGGCAGATAATGAACAAGCTGCTGCTTCATCCAATCTTGTTAGTAAAAACGTGCAAGGCATCTTTCATTCATTCGCTAGTAATGATAAGCAGGTTTTCAGAACTTACATCCAGTCACCACAATTTATCAATGAGAATGCGCTGGATATCGCCAAATATGATACCAAACTATTGCCGCCTAATGCTAATGATGTTGAAATTACATCCTGTTCACCTGCTCAATCAAGGTCAACTCAAGTCAACACTTGTGCACAAGATGCATCATATTGTCTCCAATGTCTACCTTTATATGTGGATGATAACTTGCAAAGCCTCTCTTCTCCTTCCCAAATACTGTATAACCATACTGAGAACACAAGAGGTGAGAGTTCATCCAGCCAGTCCCAAACAAGTTCTGGCAGTAATAAACTACAAACCGCCACTTATTCATTCACTCAGTCCAATGCTGCTTGTAACAATCTACAAGATGATTCTGACACACATACCCAGTCCAATCTAGTAAGTAATAATTTACATGGTGGTTCCAAGTCACCTAAACAATCCAATCTGGCTGGTAATACTCTACAAGGTGGTTCTGAATCATCCATTCAGGATAGGTCCAATTTGACTGATAATAATCTACAAGGTGGTTGTGAGACATCCACCCAGCCTGGGCCTAACCAGGTTAGTAATAACCGACAAGGCGGTTCTATGTCACCCACTGAGTCCTACTGTATTCCAGTAGGTAACAGACCACAAGAAGTTTCTTGTTCCTATACTCACTCTCTGTTTCAACCTGTTAGCAATAATCTACAAGTTTCTCCTTGTTCATCCATTCACGTTGATAACAGATCAGACAAATTATGTGTATTCAAACCTTCCCAGTATTCACAATCTCCTCATGCTTTTTATAGAGTAAAGCCTGCATCAAGATATTCTGCCCAATCATTAATGAGCTCTGTCAGTGATCACGCTGCATCCCAGGATTTCCTCAAATCATCCAGTTGTAGTGGTGAAGATCAACAAATTGTATCTAGTTTATCTAATCAGAAGGCAGGAAATGTACCAGGCTCATCAATGCATAGCCATACTGATAATAGTGAACAAGGTCCTGCTCATTCCTCCAAGTTTTCCCATCTAGATAAATTTCAAGATATGCATCATTCTTACACCCAGCCACACAACACCAGCTCTAATAATAAGCAAGATAAATATGGATCTTGCAACCAGCCTCAATCTAATTACACTACTAAAATTATGCCTCAAGCTCCATGCTCTTCAGTACTGTCATCTCGGCACAAGTATTTCACAGACTTGGCTTCTGATTTTGCATCACCTGCACCTAGTTCTTCTATATTTCCATCATCCACAAGTCCTGATGATTCATCAGGAGAACAGAGTTCCTCCAATCATTCAATGCTTACCGTGAGCTGTGATTACCTGTCAAGTGCATCCAGCTCCTTGATTCAGTCATTATCTCCCAGGAGTGATGATGCTACATCTTATTTATCTGGACTCTCAATTAGTACATTATATGATGATTATGATGATGATGATGATAACATTTTAACTGCTACCTAGTTGAGCCATTTGATCTGCAATATCGAAGAGCACATCCACCTAAACCTCCATTAACCTCTAGCCAAGGATCTCCACCAGTTCACCACAACAGCATCTTTTGTTGGTTTCTGCAATCAGAAGTTTAAAATGTTTGCAGTTTTTAAATATACCAATCAGGATATATGTTCAAAAGTTATATGCATTGTCTATTGTATGTTTTAGAAATAAATGTAGCTTTATAATTTAATGATGTCAGTTATTTTGCAGTTAGCAAAAAGATAGTAAAATCCTCCAACTCATCCATTCCGATAGTAGAGATGACTAGTTTGGCCAGGACAGACTTGGTGCAAGTAAATCTTGAGAGCAAGTAAACAACCAGTGCATCAGGAAATCATTGCTCTGAAAACTTATAAGCTGAAGATTACATTTAAATGCATCTGTTATTTGTGATAAAACTTGTAACTTTCCACTATAAATTGTTTTAGAAAAAACTGTAGATTCCATGTAATTTCTCGGTGGATTCTGCTTGCCTTGGGGTGTACAGAAGCTGACGAAGAAGATAAATAATCATGAGAAAATCTTGTGCTAAAAGATTGCCATCAGAATAGTTGAGTGCCTATGCCTTTGCCCATTTACCCCACTGAATATTCAATGAAAGCCTTGATTTGATACGCTGTTACACCAAATGCTCCGTTGGTTTCAATCAGTTTCCACTTTCTTTTACCTCAGCATCACTTTCCTGCACTAAATTTATGATTCCTTTAATATCCAAAAATCAGGAGATCACCATCTTAAATATACTCAGGGATTGAGCTTCCACAGACCTCTTGGGTAAAGATTTGCTACCCTTAAGATGAATAATCTTTTCATCTCAGAGCTGTGCACACAAATTGTTTGAGACCCCTTGCTTTAAACACCTCACCCAGTGAGACCTATGGATGAAAGAAATGAATTCCAGAGATGTGGCGAGAGTGACTGTCCTTAATATCAAAGAAGCATTTGACCAAATCTGGCATCAAGATGCTATGATAAAAGTCAATGGGCCTGAAAGGAAAAACACTTCAGCAACTTATTCTCTATCATGTCCACCAACTTCCCTTTGATTCTTTTGGTACTTACTTACATTAATGGCCTTTGGGATGTGGGAGGAAAGCAAAGCACTGAGTGAAAACCCACACAGTCACAGTGAGAACGTACATAACTCCATATGGACAGCAATCAAAGCCATAGTCAAATCTGCACCATTGGAGCTGATGGAGCCACACTAACTGCTGCAGCAACATGCCAACAGTCTCAAGTTATCGATTCATAGAGCCATAGAGTTATACAGCACAGAAACAGGCCCTTTGGCCCAACTCATCCATGCCAAACAAGATGTCCATCAAAGCTAGTTCCATTTGCCTGTATTTGGCCCATAATCCCTCTAAACTTCTGCTATCCATGCACCTGTCTTTTAAATGTTGTAACTACCCACCTCTACAGATTCCTCTGGCATCTCATTCCATTTACCCACCTCCCTCTGTGTGAAATTCTCCCCTCAGGTCCCTTTTAAATCATTCCCCTCTCACCTAAAATCTATATTTTCTAGTTTTAGAATTCTCCTTGGAAAAAGACTGTGACCATTTGCCTTATTTACGCCCCTCACGTTATTAACATAGATGACAAACAGCAGTGAACCCAGCACTGATCCGTGGTACACCACTGCTCACAGGTCTCCAATCTGAAGAGCAACCCTCCACGTCTACCCTCTCTCCTTCCACCAAGCCAATTCTGTTTCCTGTTGGCGAGCTCACCCTGGATCGTATGTGATTTAAAAAGGATGCTGAAGGAATTCAGTGGGTCAGGCAGCATCTGTGGAGGGAAATGAACAGTCAATGTCTCAGGTCGAGACCCTTCATCGGTTCAGATGAAGGGTTTTGACCCAAAATGTTATCCGTTTCCCTCCAGAAATGCTGCCTGACCCACTGAGTTCCTCCAGCATTTTGGTTTTTGCTTCAGCATCTGCAGTCTCATGTTCCCAAGTGATTTAACCTTCCAGACTAGCCTACCATGTGGGACCTTGTCAGAGGCCTTGCTAAAGTCTATGTAGACAACGTCTACTGCTTTGACCTTATCAGCCTTCTTCATTACCTCCTCAAATAACTCAATCAAATTTGTGAGGCACAATTTCCCATGCACAAAGCCATGTTGACTATCCCTCATCAATCCCTGCCTTTCAAAATTGACTTGGGAAGTCAAACCAGGGTAGAACTTCCACAGTGAACAGTAGGGCCTGGGGAGTGTTGTAGAATAGAGGGACCTCGGAGTACAAATACATAGTTCCTGGAAGTGGGGTGACAGAGTTGTGAAGGTGGCATTTGGCACGCTGGCCTTCATCAGTCAGGGCATTGAGAATCGGAGTTAGGACATCATGTTGCCATTGGGCAAGATGGAGTATTGTGTACAGTTTTGGTTACCCTGTTATAGGAAAGTCCTCATTAAGCTGGGAAGAGTGCAAAGGCAGCTGGTACTTTATTCTGTGGATGTTAGAGACTGAGGGGTGACCTTATAGAGGTGTATAAAATTATGAGGTACATAGATAGGGTGATTGCAGTCTTTTTCCCCAGGGAAAGAGAATCAAAAACTGGAGGGCATAGGTTTAAGGTGAGAGGGGCAAGATTTAAAAGGGACCTGAGGGACAAATATGATATGAGCTGCTAGAGGAAGTGGTTGAGGCAGGTACAATAACCACAGGCACAGTAGTGTAGCAGTTACCATAATGCTTTACAGCGCCAGCAATCAGGGTTCAATTCTGGCCGCTGTCTGTAAGGAGCTTGTACGTTCTCCCCGTGTCTGCGTGGGTTTCCTCCGGGTGCTCCTGTTTCCACCCACATTCCAAAAACGTACGGGTTAGGAAGTTGTGGGCATGCTATGTTGGCACCGGAAGCGTGGCGACACTTGCGGGCTGCCCTCAGAACATTCTACGCAAAAGATGCATTTCACTGTGTGTTTCAATGCACATGTGACTAATAAAGATATCTTATCTTCAGAACTTTTAAAAGGGACTTGGGCAGGTACATAGATAGGAAAGATTTAGAGGTATATGGGCCAAACGCGGCAAATGGGACAAGTTCAGATGGGCATCTTGGTCAGTGTGAATGAGTTGGACCAAAGGGCCTGTTTCCATGCTGTATTACTTTATGACTCTAAAATGCTGGCAGATCCTGTCCCTCCAGTAACTTTTCTATCACTGATGTTAGGCTCACCGTCCTGTAGTTCTCTGGCTTGCTCTTGCAGCCCTTCTTAAATTAAGGTACAACATTAGCCATCCTCCAGTCTTCTGGTACATCGCCCGTGGCTAAAGATGATGCAAATATCTCGGCCAGGGCCCTGCAATTTCTTCCTGAGCTTCCCACAATGTCTTAGGATACACTTGATTAGGCCTTAGGGATTGCCTGATGCAGGGTTTCAGCCTGAAACATTGACAATTCCTTTCCCCCCAAAGAAGCTGCTTGACCCGCTGAGTTCTTCCAGCAGTTTGTTGGTCTGGATTCCAGCATCTGCAGTGTTGTATCTTCTCTCTTGTGTCTCCTATCTGCCAAACCTATCTCACATCCTCTTTTTGCCCTCCTGATTTCCCACTTAAGTGTACTCTTATATCCCTTATATTCCTTGAGGGATTTACTTGATCCCAGCTGTCTATACCTGACATACACTTCCTCCTTTTTCCTGACCAGTGCCTTAATATACCTTGTCAGGCAGGGTTCCCTAATCCCACGAGCCTTGCCCTTCACTCTAACAGGAATATGTTGTCCCTGAACTCTCCCTATCTCACTTTTAAAAGGCTCCCACTTGCCAATGTCCTTTATACTTGCAAACAGCCTCTCCCAATTGACTTTTAGAAGTTCCTTGTTTAATGCCTCCAAATTTGCCTTGTCCTAATTTAGAATTTTAATTTGTGGACCAATCCTATCTTTTTCCATAACTACTAGAATTATGATCACTGGTACCAAAGTGCTCCCCCAATAACATTTCTATCACTTGCCCAGCCTCATTTCCCAACAGGAGGTCAAGTGTTGCCCCTCTCTAGTAGGGCTATCTGCATACTGTTTGAGAAAACTTTCCTGGATGTATTTAACAATCCACCCCATCCAAACCCTATGCAGTCCCATTCAATATGAGGGAAGTTGAAATCATCTACTCTTACAATGCTATCATTCTAACGACTATCTGCGATCTCCTGACACATTTATTCCTCTAATTCATGCTGACTATTGGGGGGGGGGGGGGGGCCTACAAATCAATCCCATCAAAATGACCATCCCATTCTTAGTCTTAAATTGCATCCCTATAGCCTCACTGGAAGATCCTCCAGCAATATCCTAAGTACCACCATGATGTTCTCCCTAATCAAAAACTAAACTCCCCCTCCTCTCTTAACTCCACCTCTATCATGTCTGTAGCATCTATATTCTGGAACATTGAGCTGCTAGTCCTACCCTCTCTCAACCATGTTTCTGTTATGGCAATAATATCCAGGTCCCATGCACCAATCCATGCCCCGAGTTCATCTGCCTTACCTGTCAGGCTTCTTACATCAAAATAAATACAATTCAGCTCATCAGACCTTCCTCGCTCCCCGACCTGCCCTGTCTATTGAACTTGCTTGCTGAACTTGGTAGAGTTTAATCGCAGAACAATACATCACAATATAGGCCCTTTGGCCCACCAAGTTGTGCCGACCTTGTAACCACTCCTAAGACTAACCCCTTCCTCCCACATATCCCTCTATCTTAAATTCCTCCATATGCTTTTCTAACAATCTCTTGAACTTGCCCAACGTATCAGCCTCCACCACCACCCCCGGCAGCACATTCCGTGCACCAACCACTCTCTGGGTGAAAAGCCTCCCTCTGACGTCTCCTTTGAACTTCCCACCCATTACCTTAAAGCCATGCCCTCTTGTATTGAGCATTGGTGCCCCGGGAAAGAGGCGCTGGCTGTCCACTCTATCTATTCCTCTTAATAGTTTGTATACCTCTATCACATCTCCCCTCATCCTCCTTCTCTCCAATGAGTAAAGCCCTAGCTCCTTTAGTCTCTCCTCATAATCCATACTCTCTAATCCAGGCAGCATCCTGGTAAATCTCCTCTGCACCCTTTCCAATGCCTCCACATCCTTCCTATAATGAGGCGACTAGAACTGGACACAGTACTCTAAGTGTGGTCTAACCAGAGTTTTGTAAAGCTGCATCATTACTTCGTGGCTCTTAAACGCGATCCCATGATTTATGAAAGCTAACATCCCATAAGCTTTCTTAACTACCCTATCCACCTGCAAGGCAACTTTCAGTGATCTGTGGATATGAACCCCCAGATCCCTCTGCTCCTCCACACTACCCAGAATCCTGTCATTTACCTTGTATTCCACCTTGGAGTTTGTCCTTCCAAAGTGTACCACCTCACACTTCTCCGGATTGAACTCCATCTGCCACTTGTCAGCCCAGCTCTGCATCCTATCAATATCCCTCTGTAAGCTTCGACAGCCCTCCACACTATCCACAGCACCACTGACCTTTGTGTCATCTGCAAACTTGCCAACCCACCCTTCTACCCCCTCATCCAACTTATTAATAAATACCACAAAAAGTAGAGGTCCCAGAACCGATCCCTGTAGGACACCACTAGTCGCAGGTCTCCAATCCGAATGCACCCCCTCCACCACAACCCTCTGCTTTCTACAGGTAAGCCAGTTCTGAATCTGCACAGCCAGACCTCCCTGGATCCCTCGGCCTCTGACCTTCTGAAGAAGCCTACCATGCGGAACCTTGTCAAATGCCTTACTAAAATCCATGTAGACCACATCTACTGCACTACCCTCATCAATCTTCCTGGTCACCTCCTCAAAGAACCCTATCAGGCTAGTGAGGCAAGATCTTCCCTTCACAAATCCATGCTGGCTGTCCCTAATCAGTCCATGATTCTCTAAGTGCTCATAGATCCTATCTCTAAGAATCCTTTCCAACAGCTTGCCCACCACAGATGCAAGGCTCACTGGTCTGTAATTCCCTGGACTATCCCTACTACCTTTTTTGAACAAGGGGACAACATTTGCCACCCTCCAATCCTCTGGTACTACTCCGTGGACAACGAGGACTCAAAGATCCTAGCCAACGGTTCAGCAATCTCGCCTCACGAAGCAGCCTGGGGAATATTCCGTCAGGCCCCGGGGACCTATCTGTCCTAATATATTCTAACAGCTCCAACACATCCTTCCTCTTGATATCTACATACTCTAGAACATTACCCTTACCAACATTGTCCTCAGCGTCATCAAGGCGCCTCTCCTTGGTGAATACTGAATAGAAGTATTCATTGAGAACCTCACCCACTTTCACAGCTTCCAGGCACATCTTCCCACCTTTGTCTTTAATCGGACCTACCTTTACTCTAGCCATCCTTCTGCCCTTCACGTACAAGTAAAAAGCCTTGGGATTCTCCTTAACCTTACTCGCCAAAGCCTTTTCATGTCCCCTTCTCGGTCTCCTCAGCCCCTTCTTAAGTTCCCTCCTTGCTATTCTATATTCCTCAAGAGCCCTGTCTGATCCTTGCTGCTTACACCTTACGTATGCTGCCTTCTTCTTCCTAACTAGTTGTTCTACCTCGTCACCCATGGTTCCTTCATCCTGCCATTCCATCTCTACCTCACCAGGACAAATTTATCCCTAACATCCTGCAAGAGATCCCTGAACATTGACCACATCTCTATAGTACATTTCCCCTCAAAAATGTCACCCCAATTTACACTCTCAAGTATCTTGACGTATAGCCCCATAATTTGCCTTTCCCCAGTTAAATATCTTCCCGTCCTCTTTGCTCCTATCCCTGTGCATGACAATTCTAAAGGTTATGGAGCAGTGGTTGCTGTCCTCCAAATGCCTCTCAAGTACATACATACATAGAACACTACAGCACAGTACAGGCCCTTCGGCCCACAATGTTGTGCCAACATTTTATCCTGCTCTAAGATCTACCTAACCCTTCTCACCCACATAGCCCCCTGTGCACTAACAAATCTCCTCGCCAGGAAATTGATACCCCTCCAATTCAGGTTACTTCTGCCCCAGAAGAGATCTCAATAGCCCAAGAATCTGAACGCTTCCCTCCTGCACCAGCTCCTCAGCCACGCATTCATCTGCTCTATCCTTCTATTCCTACCCTCACTAACATGTGGCACCGCGAGTAATCCAGAGATCAAGTCCTCAAAGTCCTGTTCTTTAACCTTCTGTCTATATTCACTCTGCAGGACCTCATCCCTTTTTCTACCTAAATTGTTGGTACCAAGGTGTACAACATTTCTGGCTGGTCATCCTCCCCATGAGAATGTTCTGCAACCATTCAGAGACATCCTTGACCCTGGCACCCAAGAGCCAAGAATCTCCTCTCTGTCCCCCTATTAAGCCTCCTACCACTACAGTCATCCTTGTCTCCACCCTCCTCTGCTGTGCATCAGAGCCAGTCGTTGTATCACAGAACACTGCTGCTTTCCTCTGAAAGGCCACCCTGCTCCAACAGAATCCAAAACAAGATACTTGTTGGTGAAGGGGTTGGCCACAGGGGAATCCTGCATTCTGCCTTTCCTGGTAGTCTCCCAACTATTTGCACCTTAAATTTGACCCCATCCAGAACAAAGCAGCCCATTTGATTTGTACACATCCTGAATGATCATTTTCTCCACACCACAGTCACTGTAGTATGTGCCATCTACATGATGCATTGTAGTTACTCACCTTAGCCACTCCAACAGCAGCTCCCAAAACCATGATCACTATCACCTAGAAGGACAAGTGGTGGTGTTACTGCATACCTGCCCCTGCTGGTTCCCCTCCAAGTCACACATTTTGATTGGAAATACATCACTTCTTCAGCACTTGGTCTAACCTGGGAACTCCCTCCCCAGTAGCACCACAGGAGTACCTTCACCAGGATTTCAGCAGCTCACTTCTACCTTTGCAAGGATAATTGGGGATATGAAATAAATGCTGGCATTGCCAGCGACACCCAGATATCAAAAAGTGAATGAAAATAAAATCTTTTCTCCAGTCCCTTCACTTCCTTGTTGTGTAATGAACATTGGAACTCGTTAAGCATCCTCACTGTAGTCAAACCAGTGATTTGTTGAGGTTCAAATAGCCTGCATCAATTTGTACTCTATGCCCAGGCTTCTCAGATAAAGCAGGAAGGTGGGCTTGAGATGTAGGGTCTGCCCTAACCAATTGAATGGCAGAGCAAGCTTGAGGGCCAGGTAGGCTAGTCCTCCTCTTTATGCTCATCTATCCGTTTACTATTCAATGTGGTTATTGATGACACACAAGAACACACGTCTCATCGAAATCACCAATATACTTTAACAGAACTTAGAAAGTTTAATTTTCTGGAAGTAGCATGACCTGTTCTTAGAATTGAGGAACAAAAAAAATTCCAAGAGACAGATGAGCAAAGGGATCTGGGAGTTCAGATACATAATTCCCTGAAAGTGGTGTCGCAGGTAGACAGGGTTGTAAAGAAGGCTTTTGGCATCCTGGCGTTCATAAATCATTGAATCATTGGGATGTTATGGTGAGGTTGTATAAGACATTGATGAGGCCAAATTTGGAGTATTGTGTGCAGTTCTGGTCACCTAACTATAGGAAGGATATCTATAAGATTGAAAGAGTGCAGAGGAGATTTACTAGAATGTTGCCAGGTCTTCAGGAGTTGAGTTACAGGGAAAGATTGAACAGGTTAGGACTTTATTCCTTGGAGCGCAGAAGAATGAGGGGAGATTTGATAGAGGTTAACAAAATTAT
Organism: Pristis pectinata; assembly: GCF_009764475.1. Classification (NCBI taxonomy): domain Eukaryota; kingdom Metazoa; phylum Chordata; class Chondrichthyes; order Rhinopristiformes; family Pristidae; genus Pristis; species Pristis pectinata. Next base: position 88,024,790 of record NC_067415.1, read on the forward strand.
GAGGGGTATAGACAGAGTTAATGTGAGTAGGTTCTTTCCACCTAGATTAGGAGAGATAAGCACAAGAGGACATGGCTTTAGGGTGAAAGGGGAAAAGTTGAGGGGGAACATTACGGGGAACTTCTTCACTCAAAGAGTGGTGGGAGTATGGAACGGGCTGCCATCCGATGTAGTAAATGCAGGCTCACTCTTGAGTTTTAAGAATAAATTTGAATAGATACATGGACTGGAGAGGTCTGGAGGGTTATGGACTGGGTGCAGGTAAATGGGACTAGCGGAATACCATTTCAGCAGACTAGAAGGGCCGAATGGCCTGTTTTCTGTGCTGTAGTGTTCTATGGTTCTATGGAGCATTTGGACGGATGAGCCCTAACATATAGGCAGCCCGCCACAAAGTCTAATAAAACTCATTTATGAATTTTTCACATCCAAAAAGAATGAAACTACAAGTGAATCATATTCGTTTCAGAAAGAATCCAAGCACAAAATTATCTGAGCAACACTGGGGCTGAGAGGTTTAATCACAATAACTTCAACTGTATAAGATTAAAGGGGAAACCTGATTGCATGTTTAAGTGATTAAAAGATTTGATCGGGTAGATATGGGGAAACAATTTTCTCTGGTAAGAGATTCAGACAAGAGGACATAACCTTAAAATTAGAGGCAGGCTTCTCAGGAGATGATGCCAGGGATGGTTCAGAATCAATTGAGAAAAATGAGGTCGTGATGCATGGTTTTGATCTGAAACACCAACAATTCCTCTCCTGCCCCACAGTCATTGCTCAATCCACCACTCTTTCAGCAGTTTGTGTTATTCTCCACATTCCAGCATCTGCAGTCTCGCGTCCCAATTGAAAATGGGTACAGATGGGGGTTAGGATACAGACAAGCCCTGATCTAAATGAATGGCAGAAGAGGATGGAGAGCCTCCTCCATCCCCACCCTCAGCTCCCCCGTCCATTGTGAACCAATGGAAAACTTCAGGAGTAGAAACTATCACAGGAACTACTTGTGTGCAAACCCCAAATTAACTTTCCAAGCATCACTATAGAAAGAACCATTAAACTGTGCTCTGGACACTCACCATAATTTTTTTGAGAGCATTGTATATGGCCTAAAAGAGATATTCCTCCCTCCTGTAGCACAGCATCATTGCCTTGTCCTCGTCAACATCATCAGACTGGTCCTTATCAGATTGAGCACAAGCAAATCCGCAGAGGGGTTTACTAATACTGAAATAAACTGAATTCTTTTACAAATATAATCTTTAAGAACCACTTGCAGATATTTCTTTCATTTATAGTCCATCAGTTTTATTTTACACAAACAATAAAAAAATTGAAACTATCTACCACGTAATGCTAAAAAGTGAGTTTAATCATGTTATGTCGTTTTTAAAATGAATTCAACTGTGCCAATCTATGTTGCAACATGAAAACGAGTGAGTGAATTTCCATTAAAAAACATAGTTTGTTCCTGAACATTTTTTAAAGCAGTTTAAAACATTTTGTCATCTGTAAAATAAAATGTGGGTTTTGATCTATAAATGATACTCTTTCTGTACTGACTGCAAAGTTCAAACAAAGCTGCAATTAAAGCTAAAAAAATGCCAATTGCAACAAACTTCAGTTTAATTCACAATCAAAACATTCATGGATTATAAATAAATTACATTGTGATGTGGAATACAATTCTCTCTCTTGAGATTTAACATTTATCAGTAACGGATGATTAATTGTTTCGCCTCCCAGTGATGCAATACATCACTGGCAACCAACACACACACTATGATCAACAGGGTAGCAGGAAGAGCAGAAACCCATGGTAAATGTAACTGTAGCCCTCATAATAATGAGTAGAAACGTCTCTGGTCAACAGCTTACATTGCTGAGCTACGTTTGCCCCTGGTACTGCCCAGTGAAGTGCGCAGCCGAGGATCCCTTGCTTTATAATGCTCGTTGAAGTCCAGCCTGAAGTTAAGGAAACGGAGACTTTCATCAGGACTTTTTGTCAATAGTACCAGGAATTGTTGAACAATATCCTAAAGAGAGGAAATTAAGATTAATTACATTAAATCTTGCAGTGCAAGATATTCTAAATTAGTGGGAACTAATTACACTTAAGCAAATTGTCTTGACAAAAACAATTGGACAAACCCGGAAGATGCTGGGAAGACTGAATGCATACTTGGACTACTCTGCACTCATCAAATGATCATGCATTCCATGGAGTGAAGCCTAGTTTAATTGGATTGGAGACAGCATATTTAACGGGAATGTGAAGGATGAATCAAATGGTGCTGCATCTGGTTCATGACTCCTACATATTTTATATTTGCAGCTAAACAGAAAATAAACAATAAAAAAAAACTATCCAGAGGGAAAACACTACCCTTGGCTGCCACCTATCCCGGAGAGGATCCCATAGGAAGATAAAAAGATCAGTGCTACACACATCAAACACACCTATTGCTCCATTTCTCATCCTATTTCGGCAAATTGGATCATCTGTCAGTGCTACTCCTGCCGGCTGATAGACACAGATTGAAGCACAAGGCACCAGCGAAAAGAGTATTACAGCAGTGGCCTGAGGAAGCTGAGGGTCTGCTTTGGGACTCCATCGAGTCAGTGGACTAGAGCATGTTCAATTTCACTTTATTCAGCCTGAACGAGTATACTTTGGTCATAACCAGTTTCATCAAGAAAGGTGTTGATGACTTCGTTCCGACGAAGACAGTTAAGGTCAATCCTAACCAGAAACCTTGGATGAACAGGGAGATCCACCCTCTGCTAAAGTCCAGATCTGAGTCTTTCAGGAGGAATCACTCCACACTATATAAGGAAGCAAAGTATGATCTCCATAAACCTATCAGGGATGCTAAGAGAGAATACCAGAGCAAGCTGGAGGCTCAATTCAGTCAGCAGATGCCAAGCGACTGTGGAAGGGTCTGAATACCATCACGGGCTACAAGCCGAAATCGGGAGTGACCTTTGGCAACGATGCATCTCTATCAGAAAAGCTCAATGCCTTCCATGCCTGTTTTGAGCAGGCAAACAAACCTCCATATAGGCACATCCCCCCATTCCCCCCGCTGGTTCTATCCCTTACATCTCAGAGGTCGGATCTGCTTTCACAAGGATTAACTCTCAGAAAGCAGTGGCCCAGATGGAGTCCATGGGCAGGTTATGAAATCATGTGCCAATCAACTGGCCGCAGTCTTCGCTGACATCTTCAACCTCTTCCCATTGACAATTTACTGCCCCCATCTGCTTCAAGGAAACCTCCATGCTTCAAGGAAACCTCCCCAAGAAAAGTAGTGTCCAGTCTCGATGACTACCGACAAGTAGCTCTAACATTGACCATAATGAAGTGCTTGGAGAGAATGGTAATGGCCCACATCAGCACTAGTCTCCCGGACAATCTAGACCCCCTACAATTTGTATACAGGAAAAATAGGTCTACAGAGGTCGCCATCTTTCTTGCACCACCTTCAGCTCTGGATCATCTCAACAATAATACTTATGTCAGGATGTTATTCATTGATTACAGCTCAGCTGTCAACACCATAATACCTAACAGGTTCATCTCTAAACTCCTGGTGCGTTGGGGCCCTCATCTGCAACTGGCTTCAATCAGTTAGAATTGGTCATAGCATTTCTTCCACCTTGACCCTCAACACTGGTGCTCCCCAGGGCTGTGTGCTCAGTCCCCTGCTCTACTACCTGTATACCTCTGACTGTGTGACCAAATATAGCCCCAACTTGATCTGCTAATTAGATGAGACACATACAGGAAAGAGATTGCGAACCTTGTGCCAGAACGTCAGCAAGACAAAAGAACTGATTGTTGACCCAAGGAAATGGGGACGGGGGTGTGTGGGTGATGAACACAATCCTGTCTTCATCAACAGAGAGATGGTTGACATCTTCAAGTTCCTAGGTATCCATATCAACAGCAATCTCTCCTGGTCCCTCCATACTGATGCAGTGATCAAGAAAGCACATCAACATATGTACTTTCTTAGACATCTGAAAAGATTCGACTTTGTCCATGAAGATTCTCTCGAACTTCTATAGATGCGCTATAGAAAGTATCCTGACAGGCTGCATTTCAGCTTGGGATGGCAACTGCTCTGTTCTGGACAAATAGAATCCACAAACACAGTCCAGTCCATCAAAGGCTTGTCACTTCCTTCCATCCAGTCCATCTTCATGGTGCGTTGCTTCAGGAAAGCTAACAGTATTGTCAAGGATGCCTGCCACCCTGGCCATTCCCTATTCTCTCTTCTACCTTCGAGAAGATACAGAAGCTTGAAAGCCCCAATGACCAGACTCAAGAACAGCTTCTTCCCCACCACTATAGACTTCTGAACCAATCACCTCTTTCATGCCCCCTTCTCAGTGGAGCTGCCATGTTCTCAGACACTTCATTCTACCCTTTTCATTATTGTCTCTTCAGCATTTCTAAAAACACTACTTCAGTTTGTACTGCACCTTTGAACCATTCTGCTGTTTTGCATTTGTTGCTGTATTTATTGTTTTATCTATTACAATGTAAACTGTTTACTATGTGAGCTTATGTGAGCAAGACGTTTTATTGCACCTTGGTGTATATGACAAGAAACTAATCTGAACCTGAAAAATGCAGATGCTAGAAATCTGAAATAAAACAGAAAATGCCGGGGATATGCAGCAAGTCAGGCAATACAGCGATAGGGAAGAAGAAAGAATGAAACCATGACATGTAGAACACAGCTAGAAATATGAGATCATAGGATCAATGAAATGTACAGCACATAAAACAGACTATTTTGGCCCACCTTGTCCATGTCGAATGTGATGCTTATCTACGCTAATTCCATTTAATTGGTAATTGGTTTATTATTATCACATGTATTGAGAATTCCTGATGAGCCATGACCTGTACAAGAGCTCTTGAGTTGTTAACCTATGAATCTCTATGGGGGCCACTTATCAGTGCCGTTGTGAACCTATGATCTGCACAATTTGTCTATGAAATATAAATACGACACAGTTACAACTAATCACTTGGCAGAACAATCAGAGTTTGATGAAAGCTTGCTGATCTGAAACTTTTTTTCCCAACACAGATGCTGCCCAATCTTTTTATCTGACTCAGTTAATAAATTGGGAATATGATCCAGTCAAAATTGATGAGAAAAAGCCTTGCATAAACGCAGAGAGCAGGATGACAAATGCAGATTTTCAATAATATGTTGAGAGTAAATTGATAATTCTTTATTCATTAAATTTCCATTAAGGATGGTAGGACATCATCCATTCTTCACTTTATCTCAAAGATGCACTGTTGCAGTTAAAAGTTAGTGATCTCCATGTGTTATTAAGACTTAAGCATTCAGATGCACTGCTTAATTCACGTACTCCCAATACATATCATGTTGCAGACTAGAATAACTTACCTGGTAAAAATGTGAGCATACACGTATCTGGGAACACATCTTTGGAATTAACTGTTGGAATTCATTAATTCTCTTATTTTCTGCCTCTTCTTCAGCCGCTGTTGTTCCCCATTTGCCCTAAATGGAGGAATAAAAGTACTATTTTGTGGGGACACAAATAATTCAATATGCTTTACAGGATATTACTAGATTATGAAATTATAAGGGGAACAAAACTTTGATAGTTATATTCCATCAAGGCTACAAATGTAGTGCATTGAGAGAACAAATTGCAACTCTCCCTCTAGGTGCCATTTGGTGGTTCTGAGAATCAATTGAATAATTTTTCTTTTGCAAATAGCAGGTCAATTTTTGCTCAGCACAGCTTTTCCATCACCCACTACACCACCACTCCCAGCCATCAGCAGACTCTTAATCCCAATCCCTTCACTGTGAATCCTCCCACTTATTACCCAATGCCATGCTAACACAGAGTCACAGTTATATAGCACAGAATCAGGCCTTCAGCCCAGCTCATGCCACGTTGACCAAGTTGCCCACATGAGCACTCGTCCCAGTTGTGTGCATTTGGCCCATATCCCTCTTAACCTTTCCTATCCATGTATTTGGCCAAATATCTTTTAAACATTGTAGTTGTACCCTCTTCTACGACTTCCTCTGGCAGCTCATTCCATATACCAACCACCCTCTGTGTGAAAAAGTTGCTCCTCAGGTCCCCTTTAAATTATGCCCCCCCATCACCTTTAACCTGTGCCCTCTAGTTTTAGACTCCCCTGCCCAGGGAAAAAGACTGTGACTACCCACCATACCTATGTCCCTCATGATTTTATATTCCTCAATAAGGTCACCCCGCAGACTTCTACACTTCAGGGGAAACAGTCCCAGCCTATCTAGTCTCTCTTTGAACTCAAGCCCTCCAGTCCCGGCAACATCCTTCCGAATCCTTTTTGCACCCTTTCCAGTTTAATGACATAACTCAGTGGCCAGAACTGCAAATACTCTGTGCAGTCTCACCAATGTCTTGTACAGTTGTAACATGACGTGCCAATGCTTGTACTCAATGGCCTGACTGACGAAGGCAAGCAAGCCAAATGCCTTCTTCATACCCTGTTTACCCATGTCGCCACTTTCAGGAACTATGTTCTTGTACCCTTAGATCTTTTTGTCTACTACATTCCCCAGGGCCCTGCCATTTACTGTGTATGTTCTTCCCTGGCTTAACTTACAAAAATGTAACACTTTGCATTTGTCAGAGTTAAATTATATCTGCCATTCCTTGGCCATTTTCCAGTTGATTTAGATCCTGTTGTAATCTTAGATACCTTTATTCATTGTCCATTATTACACCAATTATGGTGTCATCTTAAATCTTACTAATCATGCTAAGTACATTCTCATCCACATCGTTACTATAGATGACAAACAACAGTGCACCCAGCACTGATCCCTGTGGCACACCACTGGTCACAAGCCTCCAATCTGAAAAACAATCCTCCACTACTTCTTCCACCAAGCCGATTTTGTATCCAATTAGCTGGCTCAACCTGGATCCCATGAGATTTAACTTTCTGGACCAGCCTCCCATGCAGAATCTCATCAAAGGCTTTGCTAAATTCCATGTAGACAACATCTACCGCCCTGTCCTCATCTATCTTCTTGGTCACCTCTTCGAAAAACGCTATCAAATTCATGAGACACGATTTCCCATGCACAAAGCCATGCTGACTATCCCTAATCAGTCACTGCCTTTCCAAATACAGGTAGAACCTGTCTCTCAGAATCCCCTCCAGTAACTTTCCCACCACTGATGTTAGGCTGTAGTTTTGTAGTTCCCTGACTTATCCTTGCAGGCCTTCTTAGATAAAGACACAACATTAGCCACCCTCCAGTCTCCCGCTACCTCACCTGTGGCTAATGATGATACAAATACCTCTGCCAGGGCCCCAGCACCTTCTTCCCCAGCGTCCCACAATCTCTGAGGATTCACTTGGTGAGACTCTGGGGATTTATCCACCTTTATGCTCTTTTGTAATGTGGATGTGTATCAAGACATCACTATCCTCTTCCCTGAAATCCCCAGCTTCCATGACTTTCTCCAGAGTAAATCCAGATGAGAAATATTAATTTAAGACCTTGTCCATCCCCTGTGGCTCCACACAGAGTTGACCACATTGATCCTTCAGGGGACCTATCATCTCCCTAGTTACTCTTTTGCTTTTAATATAGTTATAGAATATCTTAGGATTCTCCCTTACCTTATCTGCCAAAGCTACCTCATGTCCTCTTTTAGCCCTCCTGATTTCCTGCTTAAATGCCTGCCTACATCCTTAATGGTCCACATGTGACTCACAATATCAACTACCTACTTCCTCTCCCCACTCCTTTTTGCTTTCCACAGTAACCACTCTCTCCGTGATTCCCTGGTTTACTCATCCCTCCCGCTCCCCAGGCACTTTCCCCTACAACCATAGGAGGTGCAACACCACCTCCTTCACCACCATCCCGTGTCCTAAACAGCCCTTCCAGGTGAGGCAGAGATTCACATGCACCTCCTCCAACCTTGTTTATTGCATTTGGTGCTCTTGGTGTGGCCTCCTCTGCATCGGTGTAACCAAGCACAGAGTAGGCGACTGCCTTGCCGAACACCTGGACTCTGTCCACCATGGCCATCTGGAGCTCTCGTTGGTTAGCCATTTTAATTCCCCTCCTCATTCCTATAGCAACCTGTCTGTCCTCTGTCTCCTCCACTGCCAGGGTGTGGCTAAATTCAAACTAGAGGACAGGGTAGTCCACAATTCGATGGCATAAACATCAAATTCTCCAATTTTAGGTAACCTGCTCCCTCTCTGCCCCTTTTCTCTCTCTTTCCCGATCGACCCAGTTCCTCCTACACTTACCACAACACCCCCATCACCCTGTTTCTTTCCCCTCATCCACTATCTACCTGCCCATCACCCACACACATCTCTCACTGGTCCCCTCCCCCTACTGTTCCCATCTTCCCAGCCCAACCACCACCCCCACCCCAATATGGTTTCATGCGCTACCTTCCTCTTCCATCATCTGCAGCCCTTTGTCGCCTCCACCTATCGCCTCTCGGCCTCTGTCGCTATTTCCGCTCCCGTCTCCTCCATCTGCCTATCATCCCTCCTTACCTGGATCCACCTATTGCTTTTCAGCTCTTGCTCCACCCCTTCCCCTCACCTTTTTTTCTGGCTCTATCTTTCAGTCCAGATGAAGGGCCTCAACCCAAAATGTGATTGTTCATTTCCCACCACACATGCTGCCTGACCCACTGAGTTCCTCCAGCAGTTGTTTTTTGCTCTCTAATCAACCTTTGCCTTTAAAGTCAGCCTCGCTCCAATGTAAGATTTCAACTTGTAGACCAGTCCTATCTTTTTCCATAACTATTTAAAAACTAAGAAATATGGTCACTGGTCCCAAAGTACTCCCCCTGACACTTTAGTCACTTGCCCTGCCTCATTTTCCAAGAGGAGGTTCAAGTGTTGTTTCCTCTCTAGTAGGGCCATCTACATATTGCCAGAGAAAACTTTCCTGGACACACTTAATAGATTCTGCCCCTTTCAAGTTCTTAGCACTACGGCAGTACCAGTCAATATCAGGGAAGTTAAAATCACCTACTACTGCAACCCTATTATTCTTACAGTTATCTGCAGTCTCCCTACATATTTGCTCTTCTACTATGTAGGACTGTTGGGGGTCCTATATGACAATACTATCAAAGTGATCACCTCTTTCTTATTTCTGAATTCCACCCATTACTGGATGATCCCAGTAATATCCTCTCTAAATACTGCTGTGATGTTCTTCCTAATCAACCCCAGAACATTGAGCTGCCAGTCCTACCCAAAACTGAATGTTGTGGCTTCTCTACAGTAAAAACAGAAAATGCTGGAAATATTCAAGATGTCTGGCAGAATCCGTGAAGGGAAAAGCAGAGTTAACGTTTCAGATCAGTAACCGGTCACTGGAACCCGTTGAGAATTGCCAGCATTTTTGGTTTTTGTGTTCCCTTTGAAGCTTTGGCACCAGATGTCATCCCCAATACTGACTGTCAGGAAAGGCATTTCTCTTGCTCCCCAATTCACAAAGCCATTTTAATTCCAAGCAAGGAGACATTTTGAAAGCTGAAGCTCGTTGTGTTTAAAGGTCAAATGTTTACATTGTTTATGTAATCTCTGAGATCAACACACATATCTGTAGTGACAGAACCAGCAGCAACTTCTCCCAAAAAGTGTCTTCTGACACGTTAGTGGTATTGGAGCTTGCTTAAAGCACAAAAAGGTGTTTTTGCAAGAATGAATTTATTAAAATAATTGAATTTATAATTTACACAGCCAAAGTGCTCAGCAAACAATGAAAAACTCATTTCACTTGTGCCATTACAACATCCACTTTGCACACATCAGTATACCACAGGTTGTAATGGAAGGATAGAATCAATGAATAATACTGGAAGAGTTGGCAAAAAGAACTGCTGTTGATGCAGCCCTGGAAACAGATCAAAGCAATGATATTCCTTGATCTGTGACAAATCCTTTGCATCAGCTTCTTCAATTGATACCTTATTCTTATGTTCCTACTTAGGAAAGAAAAAATTATGTATTCCGAAGTAGACTATTGCTGCTCGAGACTCACTGGTGGATTTGACCAGCTTGAACTTTGCAACAGATGTGGGGGCCAAATACAGGATTTAAGTGGAGGCTACATGTGCAATCATAATTCCAACTATGGCATTCTGAATCAGGTGATCAAAGGCACAATATACACCAGAGAGTTCAGCATAACTTGCAAAGCATTGATAAGAAAACACTGCACTGTCAGAAGAACATAACTGAGGGTACACTGTGCTTCCAGAAGGACAGTACTAGGGTGTTGAGAAGTATTGCATTGTCAGTGCTGGGGGGAGGGTGAGCGGGGGTGGGGTTGGGGAGGGGGAATAGATACCACACTGTGGAGATGACAGCACTCACTCTGCATCTTCAGTTGGATACAAAAGACTCCACAGTCACAATTCAAACAGCAAGAGAATTTGCCGCTGTTTCCTGGCCAGCATTATTAAAATACCATTCAGCATCATTTAAAAAGATAATTCAGCAATTATTCTTCGGCACTTGAAGATTATTGCCTGGTACAAATTAGTTGCTACATTTGCACAGGTCACATGATTAAACTTCTCTGGTAGTCTAGTAGAGCAGAAGGCTGTTGTAGACATATTCATAGAATCAGACCTTTCAGTCAACATCACAACTCCACCTCAAAGCACATCCCAAGCTAGCTCCACTGGAAATAGTAGCACAATGATATGCACCAAAAAGTCCTTCCTGTGAAACACAACCATCTGACATACGAGTTGCTGTTAGTATCACCCACTGACATTTAGAAATGACCAGAAGGACCTAGCTGCCAGACTGGGTTAATAGCAGGTGGCAAGAGCAGCAGCACAAGGGAGATACTTGCCGACCTTATCCTCACCAATGTATCTATTGCAAATATTGGAGCAATGGTAGAAGTGACGATCACACATTATTCATGGAGACAGTTCCATCTTTACACCAAGGACATTATCCTCTATTGCATTGTTTGGCATCACAATTCTGTCAACTGGGATAGTTTCAGAAAAGATGTCACAGCTCAAAACTGGGCATCCAGGAGGTACTGTTAGCCTTCAACAGAAGCAGTAGCATTGCATTCCTCCACAATCAGGGCCTAACATTTCTCTCATTCGACCATCATCAGGGCACCTACACTGGCTGAATGCAGACAAGTATGTCAAGAGCAGCACCAGGTCTACCTACAAATGTGATATAATAGAGTAGGTTTGTGCTGAACAGTGAAAACATAATGCTTAAGACGTATGCAATTTCATAGCCAATAGATTATATCAAAGCACTACAGTCCTCCTTCATGTCCAGATGTCAATGGTGGCGGACTATTGAGCAGTAATGGAAGGCTTCATGAACACCTCTACCCTCAATGATGATGTATGGATGTGTAAATTGTAATGTCTGCAGCATCACTGAAGTTAATCCTCAACCTTCAATTCACTCCTAGTAAAATCAAGAAGTGGCCAAGTTCACTGAACAGAGTTAAGGCTTGGTTATATTGCTGAAGACTAGCATTCCAAAGCAGGCTTTACCTCCAGACAAACTACTCCAATCACAAAACAGATCTGCTTTAAAAAATGGAAAATTACCCATGTATGTACTGTTCACAAAAAAGTCCAAATCATGCTGAATCACTGCCCTATTGGTCTCCATCATCAGCACATTCGATGGTATCAATCATGTTTTCAAGCAACATTTACTCAACAATAAACTATTTACTGATGCTTCGTGTGGCTTTCACTAGGACCACTGGGTTCCAAACCTCATTACAACCTTAGCTGAAACATGGACATGAAACTGAATTCCAGAGGTGAGGCAAGGATCATTGTCCTTGACATTAAGACTCAATATCATTACCTGGTACAACAATCACTTTCCTTCTATCATAAATTCTGAAAGTGGGAATCCTTGCTGCTGGTTGCATAGTGTACAGCTCTAATAATAACTTTTTACATAATGCAAAGTCTACTTCTGCATGCAGCAACTGTCTTGACAACATTCAGGTTTGGTCTAAAATGTGGTCAGACAATAATTATCCCAGAGTCCAATCATCTCCTTGTGATATTCAGAAGCATTGCCATCACCGAATCTCCCACCATTAACCAGAAAACCAGAATCTCAAGTGCACCAGCCACGTAATACTGTGCCCACAAAAACAGAGACTGGCATTCTGTAGCAAGCAATTTGCCTTCTAACTCTCCAAAGCCTAGGGGAGTAATAGTGGGAGATTTTAATTGTCCAAATATAGTAAAACTCCAATAATCTGCTATCTGACCATTCAGAAATCCCAATAGTTTGTCATCTGGCTCACCAGGTGATGTTTGCTGCACTGCCTTACAACTCGCCAGGGCCCCAGTTCCTACGCTCCCACAGACTCGCTGGGACCCAGTTCCTGTGACAATGCTCTCATTACAGCAAGTATTGGTATTGGTTTATTATTGTCACTTGTACCGAGGTACAGTGAAAAACTTGTCTTACAAACCGATCTTACAGGTGTAGCAGTTGAAGCTCATCACCATCTTCCTGAGGGTACGTCCAGATGGACATAAAACGTCATCCTTGCTGATGTTGTTAATATCAAGGGAATGAATTAAAAAAACATTGTTGGGTACCCTGATGTGAAAAAAGTGGTGCATAAGTACTGTTGTTTATAGATTGTGGTCTAGCTGTTTCTGTCGCTGTTAATAGATCCCGCTTTACACGTAATTCCTGCTGTTTATAGATCCTGACCCATGATACAATATTTCAGTAACATATCAATCATACCTCTGCCTGTCTTTCCTTCTTCAACTCTGCATACCGCAGCCGATGATGCAACTCCTCAAGGGCCGAACGGTACATGGACTCTTGTGCACTCTGAAACTCCAGGATTCGATCAAACAGTGCTCGAAGCTGTGTTAACAGTTCCTTTAATAGAAACAATCATCCATCAGGAATAAGTTCAATTTATTTCAGTTGATAGATAAGTAACTTTGTTGTTAGCCACAACCCACTTGAGAGATTAAAACCTGGGAATGTCGGCTTTGGGCCTTTTACAAGCTGCTTATTGGTTACCGTTCATGATTTCCATTCAACTTTGTTGGTGATAGTTTAAAAAGGACTTCAACAACTTCAAACACTAACAAGATGACATCAGTTTTTCCCCAGGATAGGGGAGTCCTAAACTGGGGGGCAGAGGTTTAGGGTGAGAGGGGAAAGATTTAAAAGGAACCTGACGGGCAATTTTTTCACGCAGAGGGTGGTGAGGACATGGAATGAGCTCCCAGAGGAAGTGGTTGTGGCAGGTACAATAGCATCAATTAAGGAGCACTTGGATAGGTACATGGAGGGACGGGGCTTAAAGGGATATGGGCTGAATGCAGGAAATTGGGACCAGCTTGGTGGGCACCATGGTCAGTCTGGACCGAACAGCCTGTATCCGTACTGTACTGCACTATGAACAGAAGGATGATTGTAGTAAGGGTACGACCACTCAGGGATAAAGGGGGAAACGTGCCTGGAGGCGGAGGAGGTGGGGGGGATCCTTAATGAATATTTTGCTTCAGTGCTCACTGGGGAGATAGACTTTGACAAATGTGAGGTCAGTGTAGAACAGGCTAATGTGCTAGAGCATGTTGAGGTTAAGAAAGAGGTAGTGTTGGAGCTTCTGAAAAACATTAGGATAGATAAGTCCCTGGGACCACATGGGATATACCCCAGGTCACTATGGGAAGTGAGGGAAGAGATTGCTGGGATGATGACGATGGTATTTGCATCCTCCCTGGCCACAGGAGTGGTACCAGAGGATTGCAAATGTTGTTCCCTTGTTCAAGAAAGGTAATAGGGATAATCCTGGGAATTACAGACTAGTGAGTTGGTGGTGGGCAAGCTATTGGAGAGGATTCTTAGGGACAGGATTTAAACCATAGAACAATACAGCACAATACAGGCCATTTGGCCCACAATGTTGTGCCGACCTTTAAACCACACCTAAGACTATCTAACCCCTTCCTCCCACATATCCCCTTATTTTAAATTCCTCCATATGCTTATCTAACAACCTCTTGAACTCGACCAACGTACCTGCCTCCACCACTACCCAGGCAGCCCATTCCATGCACCAACCACTCTCTGGGTGAAAAACCTCGCTTTGATATCTCCCTTGAACTTCCCACCCATTACTTTAAAGCCACACCCTCTTGTATTGAGCATTGGTGCCCTGGGAAAGAGGCGCTAGCTGTCTACTCTATCTATTCCTCTTAATATTTTGTATACCTCTATCATGTCTCCCCTCATCCTCCTTCTCTCCAATGAGTAAAGCCCTAGTCTCTCCTCATAATCCATACTCTAATCCAGGCAACATCCTGGTAAATCTCCTCAGCACCCTTTCCAACGCTTCCACATCCTTCCTTTAACGAGGCGACTAGAACTGGACACAGTACTCTAAGTGTGGTCTAACCAGAGTTTTGTAGAGCTGCATCATTACCTCACGGCTCTTAAACTCAAGCCCACGATTTATGAAAGCTAACATCCCATAAGCTTTCTTAACTACCCTATCCACCTGTGGGGCAACTTTCAGGGATCTGTGGATATGAACCCCCAGATCCCTCTGCTCCTCCACACTACCCAGAATCCTGCCATTAACCTTGTACTCCGCCTTGGAGTTTGTCCTTCCAAAGTGTACCACCTCACACTTCTCCAGATTGAACTCCATCTGCCACTTCTCAGTCAGGCTCTGCATCCTATCAATGATCACAAGTCCCTCTGCAATCTTTGACAGTCCTCCACACTATCCACAACACCACCAACCTTTGTGTCGTCTGCAAACTTGCCAACCCACCCTTCTACCCCCTCATCCAAGTCATTAATAAATATCACGAAAAGTAGACGTCCCAGAACCGATCCTTGTAGGACACCACTAGTCACAGCCCTCCAATCTGAATACACTCCCTGCACCACAACCCTCTGCTTTCTACAGGCAAGCCAATTCTGAATCCACATGGCCAAGCCTCCCTGGATCCCTTGGCCTCTGACCTTCTGAAGAAGCCTACCATGCGGAACCTTGTCAAATGCCTTACGAAAATCCATGTAGACCACAGCTACTGCACTACCCACATCAATCTTCCTGGTCACCTCCTCAAAGAACCCTATCCGGCTTGTGAGACATGATCTGCCCTTCACAAAGCCATGCTGGCTGTCCCTAATCAGTCCATGATTCTCTAAATGCTCATAGATCCTATCTCTAAGAATCCTTTCCAACAGCTTGCCCACCACAGATGTAAGGCTCACTGGTCTGTAACTCCCTGGACTACTATCTTTTATGAATAAGGGGACAACATTTGCCACCCTCCAATCCTCTGGGACCACTCCTGTGGACAACGAGGACTCAAAGATCCTAGCCAATGGTTCAGCAATCCCCTCCCTCACGTCACGGAGCAGCCTGGGGAATATTCCGTCAGGCCCCGGGGACTTATCTGTACTAATATTTTCTAACAGCTCCAACACATCCTCTCTCTTGATATCTACATGCTCTAGAACATTAACCTTACCAACACTGTCCTCAGCGTCATCAAGGCCCTTCTCTTTGGTGAATACTGAAGAGAGGTATTCATTGAGAACCTCACCCATTTCCACAGCTTCCATGCACATCTTCCCACCTTTGTCTCTAATCGGTCCTACCTTTACTCTCATCATTTTTCTGCTCTTCACATACGTGACAAAAACCTTGGGATTCTCCTTAGCCCTACTCGCCAAGGCCTTTTCATGTCCCATTCTTAAGTTCCTTCCTTGCTACCCTATATTCCTCATGAGCCCTATCTGATCCTTGCTGCCTACACCTTATGTATGCTGCCTTCTTTCTCCACTGGAAAAACAGTCTTATTAGGGATAGTCGGCATGGCTTTGTGAGGGGCATATCGTGCCTCATGAGCCTAAATGAGTTTTTTTGAGGAGGTGACAAAACAAATTGATGAAGGTAGAGCGATGGATGTGGTGTACATGGACTTTAGTAAGGCGTTTGATAAGGTCCCCCATGGTAGGCTCATTCTGAAAGTCATGAGGTATTGGATCCATGGAGACTTGTCTGCGTGGGTTCAGAATTGGCTTGCCCACAGAAGGCAGAGGGTGGTCGTAGATGGAGAATATTCTGCCTGGAGGTCGGTGACTGGTGGTGTTTTGCAGGGATCTGTTCTGGGAGTCTTGCCCTTTGTGATTTTTATAAATGACTTGGATGAGGAAGTGGAGGGGTGGGTTATTAAGTTTGCAGATGGAACGAAGGTTGTCATAGGTTATAGATAGGATGCAGAGTTGGGCAGAGAAGTGGCAGATGGAGATCAATCGGAAAAGTGTGAAGTGATACACTTTGGAAGAACGAACTTGAAGGCAGAGTACAAGGTTAATGGCAGGATTCTTAGCATTGTGGAGGAACAGAGGGATCTTTGGGTCCAAGTCCATAGATCCCTCAAAGTTGCCACGCAAGTTGATAGGGCGGTTAAGAAGACGTATTGGTGTGCTGGCCTTCATTAGCTGGGGGATTGAGTTCAACAGCCACGAGAAAATGTTGCAGCTCTGTTAAACTCTGGTTAAGGCCACACTTGGAATATTGTGTTCAGTTCTGGGCACCTCATTATAGGGAGGATATGGAAGCTTTAGAGAGGGTGCAGAGGAGATTTACCAGGATGCTGCCTGGATTAGAGAACATGTCTTATGAGGAAAGGTTGAGTGAGCTATGTCTTTTCTCTTTGGAGCGATGCAGGATGAGAGGCGACTTGATAGCCGTGCATAAGATTATGAGGGGCATAGATAGAATAGACAGCCAGCACTTTTTCCCTTGGGCGGCAATGGCCAATACCAGAGGATATCCGTTTAAGGTCAGAGGAAGAAAGTTTAGGGGAGATGTCAGACACAGAGAGATGTGGGTGCCTGGAACACACTGCCGGGGGTGATGGTAGAGGCTGATACAATAGGGGAATTTAAATGACACTTAGATAGGTACATAGATGTAAGAAAAATGGAGGGTTATGGAATGTGTAGAAGTTAAGGGTTAGAATGATCATGGAGTTGGTGTTTATATAGGTCGGCACAACATTATGGGCCTAAGGGCCCGCAATGTACTTTATTGTTGTATGACTGTGCTGCCTGAACTACACATCTATGCCAGCTCCTCCTAACTCGCAATTCCTCAGTTTTTCAAATACTTATCCATCTCCATCTCAAATATAACTAATGATCTAACCTCCACCAACCTCCTAGGCAGGGAATTCCAGAGATTCACTACATTCTGAGAGAAGTTTTAAATGAATGGTCTCTTGTTTTGCAGCCATGTCCCCTTGTTTGTAACTCCTACACTAGTGAAAACAACTCAACATCTACCCTGTCAAGTTCCCTTAAGACCTTACATTTATGAAGGTCACCCCTCATTCTTCTAACCAATACACAGACCCAAACTGTCTTGCTTCTCTTGTTAGGACAGCCACCTTATCCCAGGAATTAACCTTGTGAATCTGTTTTGGACTACTTCCAATGCCACACCACCTTTTTTCAGGGTGTGCAGTATTAATGTGTGCAGTATTTCAGGAGAGGCCTCACCATAACACTGTTGTTCGCCTTCTTAACTACTTGTTGGACCTGCCTGCTAACCTTTTGTGATTAATGCACTAGAACACCTGGATCCCTCTGAACTTCTCTCATTTGCAGGCTCTTTCCATTTAGATAGTATTTTACCTTTTGATTTCTCTTAACAAAGCCTTGTACTTCTCCACATTAAATTCCATTTGCTAGGTTTTGAACCAATCACTCCATCTATCTATATCCTTTGCCGGATCACAATGTCCTCTTCACAAAGTGCCCTTCCACCAATCTTTGTATAGTTGGCAAGCTTGGAAACATTACATTTCATTCCCCCTCCAGGTCATTAATATTAACAGTAAACAACTGAAAGCCGAGAACTGATCCCTGGGGTACTCCACAAGTTACATCCCTCCAGCCTCAAAAGGACCCATTCATTCCAACTCTCTGTTTTCCATCCATGTCAGTTTTCAATCCATGCTAACACACTTACTCCAATACATGGGGGTCTTAATTTACATATGAGCCTCTTATGTGGCACCTAGTCAAATGTCTTCTGGAAATCTAAATACACCGCATCTACAGGTTCCCCTCTATCAACTCTGTCACATTCTCAAGCAATTTAAGCAAATTTGTCACACATGACTTACCTTTCATAAAACCATGTTGACAAGGTTTGATTATGTTCAGCTTTCCTAAATTAGTTATTTCATTTCTTATTATTGACACTAGTATCTTGTCAACAATAACCATTAAGCTAACTGGTTTATAGTTCTGTCTTCCACCCTTTTAGAACAAGGAAGTCACATTGGCTGTTTACCGACCTCTGGTACTCTCCCTGAACTTAGCAAATTTTGAAAAATTTCAACCATTGGGTCCATTTTCTCTGCATCCACTTCCTTTAAAACCCATGACTGCACCCCACCAAGTCCGGGCGACTGATCTGCCTTTAGCCCTGTGAGTTCCTCTGCTGCTTTATCCCTTGTGATTGTGATTTTTTTTACAAGTTCCTCTCTGTTATTTAAAAGTAGCCCATCTGTTACCCTGGGGATATTTGCAGTATCCTTCATGGTGAAAACTCACACAAAATATTGATTTAACATATCAGCTATTTCTTGGTTTCCTGTTATTAATTCCCATTTATTAATAAAGAGGCTCTTAGATAGGCACATGAATATGCAGAGAATAGAGAGATATGGACCGTATACAAGTAGAATGGATTAGTTTAATTAAGCGTCATTAGCTTAATTAGTTTGGCACACCATTGTGGACCAAAGGGCTTGTTCCTTTACTGTTTACTGTTCTATGTTCTATCCTGTGCCATTGTGCTCTCATTTATTAAACATCCTGTTCTCAGAATTCCACCCCCCACCTGTTTAGTTTAAGGTCCTGTCTACAACAATTTTTATATAATAAACCAGGACACCGGTCCCAGCACAATTCAGTTGAAGCCCGTCCCAATGAAACAGCTCTCTCCTTCCCCAGTACTGGTGCCAGTGTTGCATGAATTGGAACCCATTTTTACAACACAACACTTTGAGCCACACATTTACCTCTAATACTATTTGCATTTTGCCAATTTGCACGTGGCGCGGGTAATAATCTGGAGATTATCACCCTTGTGGTTCTGCTTTTCTGTTTTTCCCCAAACTCCTCATAATCCCTCAGAACCTCCTTCCTAGTCCTATGTTGCTACTGCCTATGCGGACAGTGAGAACTGGAGTCTCCTCCTCCCACTTCATATTACATTGAACCTGCTGGACAAGGAAAAGGGCTGAAGCTCCACTGGAACTATCCTCTAGGTTCCTCTACCTGCAAGTTCTGCAGTCAACCATCCTCTCCCTGGCCATTCCCCAATTTAGAGATAGTTAATCTGAGGGGTGTGACTGCCATGTAATGTTTGCCCTCCCTGATGTAAAGCGTTTGAAGCTCAGACTCCACCTCTTTAACCGTGACTCAAGTTCTTCAAGCCAACAAGTTGCAAATATTGTTATTGCGGGGTCCCCAGTGACCACATGTTGCAACTGCAGCACATTGCCTGCCCTGCCATCTGCTCCAATTAATTAGTCCTATTTACTAGTTTAATTAGTTTGCATTAGATTTTACCACTTTAAACAGGTAGAACTTGCTCCCACTGATAAGCCCTAATTTGAAACATTTGGCCAACCAGAATTGACTGACAGAAAATAAAAGAAAAAAATACCCATCAATCACCTATACCCCCTGTCCTGTGACCTCATATGTAGACACTCACAATCAGGAAGAGACTGAGCAGTATTTCTCCTTTAGACTGAGCAAGTTAGGTCATCTGTTTTTTTAAAACTACTTTTCTGTCTATAAGACAATGTCTCAGACCTCCCTGTGCTTCTAAGCCTTCCTTGCTGCTCTCCTCTGCAAAGTCTCGGGCCTTACTTGTGTTTTTATGTGCTCCTTTCTGCTCTCGGTCTGCAGGGGTCATCACTAACATCACAGCATTGATACATATTGTCTTCAGCTTGTGCTTGCTAGTTTCTGAATCACATAACTCTTGCTGATTCATAGAAACAATGGAAATGAATGGCTCAGGAGGTCATTCTATTCATCGTATCTATGCTGGCCAAAAATGAACTTCAATTTGACTCCACTTCTCAGCACTTGGTCCATAGTTTTTAAACTGTGCTTCTTCAAGTGTTCATCCTGGCACTTAAAAATGGTACAGTAGGAGTTTCTGCCTCCACCAGCCATTCTAGATTTTTACCACTCATCAAATGAAATACATTTTCCTCAATTCTCTTCTGAAGCTTCTACCAATTAATTTGAATCTGTTCCTCCAAGTTATTGCTGCCTCTGCAAAAGGAAATAATTCATTCTGTATCCCTGAGGCCTCCCATAATTCTGTGCACATGAATTAAGTCTTCCCACAAGCTCCTTTGTTTCTGACTGGGTATTTCAATGCCCTTCACAAGATTGGCTCGAGAGCACCACCAAATACCAAGTTGGCCAAACCCTGAAGGAGACAGCTGCTAGACAGGTCTGCCACAAGTTCTGAGAACCAATAGAGTGATGAAACAATTTGATCTCATTTTCACCAACATACACACTGTAGGTTCATTTGTCCATCACAGGATTGGTAAGAGTAATACCAAAATGTTCTTAAAAAAAAGATTACCTCATCTTCACACTGAGCACACTCTCTATTGTGCTGAGTGTGAAGTAGAGTATCCTAAATGAGGTAAATCAAGAACAGACCTGGCCATCAACAAAGTGCTGCAGGCCATTAGCAGCAGAGCTGCATTCCACACAGTCTGTTATCTCATGACCCGGTAAATCCCCACTCCTACATTACGATCAAGCCAGGAACCATCTTGTTTCAATTCAGAGTGTAGATAGGCTTGCCAGGAAGAACATCAGACAACCCTATAGACAAGATGTAAACCTGGTGAAGCCATAGCAAAGGATTACACAAGTGCTAAAGAATGGAAGCCAGTACGGAATAGGCAGAACAGAGTGATCAAACAGTAAGCATATCAGATCAAAGTTGCAAGTTTATTATGATTGACTTTAGTCATGTTTAATCAAGGTCGATGATTAAACAGCCCACGGGGGTGGGGAGGTGGTGGTGTAGGGGAGGAGGTGAATGCTGGGAATGAAACAAACTTCCAAGAACACCCCATTCTCAACAATAGCACAGCCCAGCAAGTGAGGCAAAGCCAAAGCATTTGCAACCAGCTTCAGCCAGAAGTAACTTAATGGATAATCTCCCTTAGGTTACCATCACAGAAACCAATCCAAAGCCAATTATTCACTCCACATGATATCAAAGCTCTGGAATGCAACATCAGTGCTGGAGACATGCTCCAGAATTTCTCATGCCATTGTCAAACTGTTCATGCATGCAGCTACACCACTGACATCAAACCAACAAATTGAAAAATTGCTCATTTATGTCCTGTTCACAAAAAAGCAAGACAAAATTAGCATATCAAAGATCACCAATGCAATGCATCTCTGGTCTGAACACTGCAAAGAGCTGGATGTCAGTGGCAAAATGACAGCAACTGCTACTCAGGCTAATGCCACAAGAACCTGAGTAAAATTTAAATCAAATGGAAGAAAGCATAAACTCATTACCAGTTGGGGTCACACCTAGCATGAAGAGTTCAGAAGAAAAAGAGGTAATCTCATTGAAACGTACAAAATTCTTAAGGGGCTTGACAGGTGGACATGAAGTTGATGTTTCCTCTGGCCGGGTTGCCTCAAACCAGGGATCATAAATAAGAGGTCAACCAGTCAGGACTGAGATAGAAGAAATTTTTTCACCCAGAGGAGAGAGTGTCTTTTGTATTCTCCATCCAAGGTTACGAAGGCTCAATCAGAGATTCAAGTCAAAGATTAATAGATTTTTGGAATTAAGGGATATGGGTTGCAGGAAGGGAAGGTGGCAGTGGGGTAAAAGATCAGCTATGATCTTAATGAATGCTGGAGCAGGTAGGAAGGACTGGATGGCCTACTTTTGCTTCTCTCTCTTATGTCCTTATGCGGAAGGTAGTTGTGCTTGTTGTCAATCATTTAATTCATTGGCCTTTGCTTCAGGTTCATCAGAACAATGGCTTAGGTCGAATCATTTTTAGCTGTTTTCTGAATGCTCTTTCTTGCCCCCTCCTCATCACATTAGAAATGGGGATGTTTTAATAACGATTACACAATGTTCAGTTCCATTTGCACTTGCAGACCATTCCAACTTGCAAGACATGGACAATATTCAAATATAAAGTGACAGTGGCAAGTAACAATAAACACTTATAACACAAGTTATAAGCAAACAGCGTCACCAGTATGAGAGCGTCTAACCACGCCTCAACAGTATTACCCTCACCAAGTCCCCCAAAATCAAGTTGGGTGCAACCCTTGACCAGAAACTTATCTGGGCAGCTAGTTACAAAATATGGTCTCCTGCTGTACGTTATCTCCCCACTCCCTAAACTTTTTTACTATCTACAAGACACATGTTAAGAGTGTGATGACATATTTTCCAGTTGCCTAGTTGAATGCATGTTGAGCAACACTTGAGAAGCTCAAGACTATTCTCTCTCTCCACCACTGCACACTGCAGATACAGCACATACAGTACCATTTACAGAATGCACTACAGCAACTCACCAAGACTTTTTCAGCAGAATCTGCCAACCAACAAACTCTACATGTAGTAGACAAGGGCCACAGGAACACCTCTTGTAACTTTTCCTCCAATTCACATACTATCCTGACGTAAAGATGCTGTCATACCTTCATTGTACTGGGTCTAAATCTTGGAACTCCCTTCCCAACAGTACTGAGGGAGGTGCATCATCAGAACATCTGCAGTGGTTCAAGACAACAGCTCCCTGCAGTCTCCCATGGGTAATTAGATGTGGGCAACGATGTTAGTCTTGCCAGTGATGTGTACATCCTATAAATACATTAGAAAAATAAGTATAGGATTGGACCTTCTCAAGAAGTGACCACTTTCCTCTTTGCTAATCCTGAGCAGGAAAAACTAGATCCCCAATATTGAGTTCCAACAATGCAGATCAAGCTGACATCACTTACTTCAGAGTTGCTGTCCAGCAGACATTGCGAGACTATTGTGTCAAGGAAAGTTTCGTGAGCAGCAGTGATGTGATCAAGATCCTGTGCCTGCTGCATCTTATTCCACAGCTCATCCCAGGAACATTCCAATACCTGCAGGAGACAGTTAACCTCAGTTTATAAAATATTTCATACATTAAGCTCCTTCAATGTAGCTGTGTGCTTCATGGGTTGATTATATAAAATAATCTGCCACTGAGCCTCAAATGAAGATACAAAGATGGATAATCAAAAGTTTAATCAGAGCTAGATTTTTAAAGGACAATCTTAAACAAGAGAAGAATGTTAAACATTAGTTTAGGGAGGAAGTTCCTGACCTTCATGTGCAGGACACAGAAGGCACAGTTGCCAATGGTTATCCTGCAATTACAATTCAATTGATTCATTTGAGCATAAATTAATATTTAATCAAGATTTACTGATTTAAAAGGTCACATCTTTGTTTCCACTTTGCTAAAATGAAAAACACGAGCTTCTTGAGGCCACAGTCTTACTATTCTGTAAACACTTCTGCCCCAGTGGCAATGACAAAGCTAGGGACTAAATTCAGACTATTGCCCTGTTTTCACTGAACAACTGCTACTTATATTGTGACTGTTGTAATAAGCTGATCTTATTATTATTGCTGCTGTAAAAAAACAAACCATGAAACTTAATGGCTTAATTTCTCTACTGAACACTGGTGCCTCATCAATCATTAAAATCCTCACTGCCATGAGCTTTCAGCTTGGCTACCAGTTGTGGATTTAAGTTAGAAATTCTGTTACCAAGCTGCATTCCATACCTTTTACATACCTGGCTCAAAGGGAATATCCCAAAGGCTGAAAACAAGTTGCTTCACCATTAGAAAGTTCAAGAGTAAAGAGACTAGGAAGGGGTTCCTAGGATCAGTAATCAACAAAACTGAACATTTACCCAATAGGCACCACCCTGCTGGCTAGAAGAGCATGCACAGTCCCTGCCAGATACTCTTCACTGGGCATGACATCACCAAGGAAGGGAGTTTGGGCAGGGGTTACTGGAAGTATGCGGTCTTGATGGAGGTGCTCATGTTCAAGGTGACTTGCTGACCATCTGGCTGGAAGCCTTTGGTTTCTTATTCCCTCATTATACAAAGGCACAGCCTTAAATGCTACTAATTATAGCTATGTTTTCATGCACAGGTCATTATCAAATTACGTTTGAGGATGTTACAAATTGTCTTGGTAGATTTTGTTTTGAATTTGGTGGTAGTGCTGCTGCCTTACAAATCCTGACCTCAGAGCTGACTGTGCATATTCTCCCTTCAACTGTGTGGATTTTCCCAGTGCTCTGGTTTCCTCCCACATCTCAAAGGTGTGCAAATTGACAGGTTAAATTATCTCTAATATAGGTAGGTGGGAAGGACAATCAGCAGGCATGAGAAAGAAAGAAAGAATCAAGTTACAGAGAAGTAAATGGGCGGGGGGTGGGGTTGGGTAGTTTTTAATGTGAGTGCTCTAAAAGTCACCATAGACTTGATGGGGTGAAAGGCTTCTTATGTCATAAAGAAAATACATTAAATACTTGTTAGAAAATAATGTGTTTCAATAGGAGCTGTTGAGGCATAGTTTACAATTGGATTGGAAAAGATTAATGTCAAAAGTACATAAAAATCTCAAGGATAGAAGGTTGCAGCAGATAGCTTTGCCTCAACAGATGTACCTCAAGGATGCATGCTTAGCCCACTGCTCTACACTCATGATTATGTGGCTAGGCACAGTTCAAACGCCATCTATAAATTCGCTGTTAACACTACTATTGTTGGCAGGATCTCAGATGGCGATGAGGCGGCGTACAGGAGTGAGATGGATCGGCTGGTTGAATGGTGTCAGAACAACAACCTTGCACTCACCGTCAGCAAGACCAAGGATATGACTGTGGACTTCAGGAAGGGGAAGTGGGGAGAACCCACATCAGTTTTCACTGAAGGGTTAGCAGTGGAAACGGTGAGCAGCTTCAAGTTCCTGGACATCAACATCTCAGAGAATTTATCTTGGGCCCAACATATCGATGCAATCACGAAGAAGGATCACCAACAGCTCTACTTCATTAGGAGTTTGAGGAGGTTTGGTAAGTCACCAAAGACTCTTGCAAATTTCTACAGACGTACAGTGGAGAGCATTCTGACTGGTTGCATCACTGCCTGATATGGAGGCTCCAATGTGCAGGATCGAAAGAGGCCATAGAGAGTTATAGACTCAGCCAGCTCCGTCACGGGCACAACCCTCCCCGCCATTGAGGACATCTTCAAGAGGCAGAGCCTCAAGAAGGCAGCATCCATCATTAAGGACCCTCACCATTCCGGACATGCCCTTTTCATGTTACTACCATCGGGGAGGTGGTACAGGAGCCTGAAGACCCACACTCAATGTTTCAGGAACAGCTTCTTCCCCTCTGCCATCAGATTTCTGAACGGTCCATGAACACTATCTTGTTATTCCACTTTTGCACTACTAATTTATTTTTGTAACTTACAGTAATTTTTATGTCTTTGCACTGTACTGCTGCTGCAAAACATCAAATTTCATGACATATGTCAGTGATAATAAACCTGATTCTGAAGAGCTAGTACCAGGTACATCCATGATGATTGAATAACTGTGCTACAATGACTTCCAGTAAACTACCAAAAAAACAAGTGGCCAGCTGACTTTGATTTGTGTAATAATAATATACAAGAATGAAGACCCTCACAGGGAGATGATCCATCTTCAGTCTGAATTCTCTTCATCATGGCAGTATGAGCAGGAGCCATACTGAGCAGTAGCTCAGCACTGCAGCAATCAGGAGCAATAAACAAGAGTAACCAAGCCACACTGCATATGTGGCAATATTTATACAAAGCATTATGGTGTTTTGATGATCTGAATGGATGGCTACACTGCTGTAACTTCAGTGATATTTCCCCAGCTATTTAAAGGTGTTGGGGGGGGTGGGGGTGTTAAAATGGATCCTCACAATAGGTAGTGAAGGAATTAAAATTGACCTTTACTACAGTTGCTGCTTCACTGAAATTCCTGTAAGCATGGGTTGGAGAAAGAACAGACCTCACAATAGCTGGTGATACTGAGGGGAAGGGTGAATGCACACAATAAATGGCTATTTCAGGGCAGCACAGTGGCTCAGCAGTTAATGCTGATGATTCACAGTTCCAGGGACCTGGGCTCTCCCTGTAACTGCATAGGTTTCTGTTGGGTGCTCCAATTTCTTCCCACATCCCAAAGATATCCTGATAGGCAACTTGTATCGTTGAATTACCCTTTAGTGTGGTTAAGTAGAAAAAATGGGAGCTTCTGAGAACATGAGAGTATAGGGTGCAGAACTACAAGGAAATAAGGAGGCCGAATTGAATTGATGGGTTCATTCTGTTGGGAGCTAGGCCGAAAGGCCTCTTTGTCTATGTTGTGATAAGAAAGATTCTGTCTGGCGTGTTGGAGGTAGGGGATGAGATGAATGGTCTTTCGTTACAGTTGTTGCTGTTGAGGGGGTTGGATAACTTGACTGTCACTAAAGTTATTGAGTGAAGGGTGAATTGACACTCTCAATGCTTGGTGAATGGGCCTTCACTACTCCTGGTACAATTTGTAGCAAGGTTATGAATGGATTATCTCTACAAGAGGTGTTAAAGGAGGGAGCAGAAGTAGACCTCCACTATAACACGTCGTACTAAGGATGTGTGTCAGTGAGCCTCATTATACCTGGGTCATTGAGGGAAAGTGAATTCATTCTCACAGCATATTGTTTCCAATGAATCATCAGCATTATGAAGTTCCAGCAGTTCAATTACATTGTAATTTACTGTCTGCAAGAACAGTATGGTTATGGTCCAAGTGTACTAATTAATGAATAATTATTATGATAACTGGTCAAAAGCCTGTGTTTTAAAACAAACTTTTGACTCAAATTTAAATGAACAATTTGAGGTGTAATGTTGCTCAAGCATAATTAGAATACAAATAACATATTTTAAACTGTAATTTGACAAATTAACAATTTACAAGTGAACGACATATTAACAATTTACAAGTGATTGCTGCTTATTGGACATACCTCAAACGTGATGTAATACTGCATCTGATGTACAAAGTGTACCATTTCTGATGCCAGAATGTGACACTGGTGAAGCACTCCTGATAGCTCTGAGGGAGATGCAAAAAGGAATAAACTTCAGAGCAATGCAAGAACAGAGTAATTGGATTTACAATCAAGTTTAAGATTGCTGTTTTCTTTGAGTTCTTAAACCTAAATCATAAAGTCATACAGCATGGAAACCATGTCCACCCCTCCCACCGGATAGTCTCTGGCAGAATTTATGAAGATTCCACCAGGAAATAATGAATTACAACTCAGTTAAGATTTCTCAATCACGTCAGTGAGCAAAAGCAAGTGGATAGGATGGACTGAACACTGCAGCACAATAACTCTGGTTATCATTCAGCCGAACATCAATTATCATTGATCTGTATGAATAGAATGCGACAAGTTTTGCACTGTACCTCAGTGCATGTGACAATAATAAACCAATTCCAATTAGCTCAAAAATCCTATCATGATAAACAACATATCTGAGCCCTTCTGCTGCTGAGAAAGGAGAGGGAGGCACGGAAGACCTAATTGTACCCATCCAGACAGTGAGCAAGAGGAAACTGGGAAAGAACGCCAACCTTCACTCATTGCTGAGAATTTCAGTGCAGGTTACAGTCAGCTCTCATAACTGTTTTAAAAATCTCAGTGACATCCACCCTCACTAATGAATATTGATTTTGTGATTGCTGACTCAGAAAGAGGTTCAGCTGATGTATTTTGAAGGAAATATACTTTCTATTTGAAGGTCACTGGAATTGGGGTATTTGGAAAATATGAACCAAACACCAGGAGATGACAAGTTTGATGCATTGCAATTCACAACTACAGCTGGATATCGTAGCAAGTTCAAAGCAGGAAAATAAAATAAAGAAAAGAATCTGGACTCTAATCCCTGGTCACCGGCTGGTGACTTCGTTCCTCAAAACGAACCTGTAAAAGTACTGGGTGAAGAGAATATCTCATAAAATGATGCCATCACAGATGAATCATCATCTTGCACAATCTAAGCTGAAATAAGAGCTGTAATGACCTAGAACCATAGAACACTACAGCACAGAAAACAGGTCATTTGGCCCTTCTAGTCTGTGCCAAAACGTAATTCCACTAGTCCCATTTACCTGCACCCAGTCCATAACCCTCCAGACCTCTCCCGTCCATGTATCTATCCAATTTATTCTTAAAACTTAAGAGTGAGCCCGCATTTACTACATCAGATGGCAGCCCGTTCCACACCCACCACTCTCTGAGTGAAGAAGTTCCCCCAAACCTTTCCCCTTTCACCCTAAAGCCATGTCCTCTCGTACTCTCCTAATCTAGGTGGAAAGAGCCTACTCGCATTAACTCTGGCTATGCCCCTCATCATTTTGTACACCTCTATCAAATCTCCCCTCATTCTTCTACGTTCCAAGGAATAAAGTCCTAACCTGCTCAATCTTTCCCTGTAACTCAACTCCTGAAGACCCACCAACATTCTAGTAAATCTCCTCTGCACTCTTTCAATCTTACTGCTATCCTTCCTATAGTTAGGTGACCAGAACTCACACAATACTAAACATTTGGTCTCACCAATGACTTATACAACCTCACCACAACATCCCAACTCCTACACTCAATACTTTGATTTATGAATGCCAGGTTGCCAAAAGCCTTTTTTACAACCCTGTGATGCCACTTTCAGGGAATTATGTATCTGAACTCCCAGATCCCTTTGTTCCTCTGCACGCCTCAGTGCCCTACCATTTTCTGTGTATGTTCTACCTTGATTTGTCCTTCCAAAATGCAACACCTCACACTTGTCTGCATTAAATTCCATCTGCCACTTTCTGGCCCATTTTTCCAGTTGGTTCAGATCCCTCTGCAAGCTTTGAAAGTCTTCCTCGCTGTCCACTACGCCTCCAATCTTAGTGTCATCAGCAAACTTGCTGATCCAATTTATCACATTATCATCTAGATCATTGATATAGACAACAAACAACAATGGCCCCAGCACTGATTCCTGAGGCACACCACTAGTCACAGGCCTCCAGTCTGAAAAACAATCATCTACTACCACTCTCTGTCTTCCCCCACATAGCCAATTTCGAATCCAGTTTACAACCTTTCCATGGATACCTAGTGACTGAGCCTTCTGAACTAACCTCCCATGTGGGACCTTATCAAAGGCCTTACTAAAGTCCATGTATGCAACATCCACAGCCTTTCCTTCATCTACTTTCTTGGTAACCTCCTCAAAAAACTGTACAAGATTCATTAAACACGATCTACCACGCACAAAGCCATGCTGACTATCCTTAATCAGCCCTTGGATGTCCAAATACTTGTATATCCAATCTCTCAGAACACCCTCCAATAATTTACCCACCACTGATGTCAGGCTCACCAGCCTGTAATTACCTGGTTTACTTTTAGAGCCTTTTTTAAACAATGGAACAACATGACCTACCCTCCAGTCCTCTGGCACCGCACCCGTGGCTAAGGACATTTAAAATATATCTGCCAGGGCCCCTGCAATTTCTACACTAGTCTCTCTCAAGGTCCGAGGAAGTATCTTGTCAGGCCCTGGGGATTTATCTCCCTTTATTCGCTGTAAAGCAGCAAGTACCTACTCCTCTTTAATCTCTACATGTTCCATGACACTACTGCTTGTTTCCCTTCCTTCCATATACACTATGCCAGTTTCCTCAGTAAATACTGATGCAAGAAAACTGTTTAAGATCTCCCCCATTTCCTGAGGCTCCACACATAGACAACCTCTCTGATCTTCTAGGGGACCAATTTTGTCCCTTACTATCCTTTTACTCTTCATATACTTGCAGAAACCCTTTGGGTTTACCTTCACATTATCTGCCAAAGCAACCTCATGTCTTTTTGCCTTCCTGATTTTCTTCTTTAGTATTTCCTTGCATTTTCTATACTCTTCAAGTACCTCATTTGTTCCTAGTTGCCTATACCTGCTATACACCTCTCTCTTTTTCTTAACCAGAGCGCCAATATCCCTTGAAAACCAAGGTTCCCTATGCTTGTTAACTTTGCCTTTAATCCTGGCAGGAACATGTAAACTCTGCACTCTCAAAATTTCACCTTTGAAGGCCTTCCACTTACTGAACACGTCCTTGCCAGAAAACAACTTATCCCAATCCACTCTTCCTAGCTCCTTTCTCATTTTCACAAAATTGCCTTTTCTCCAATTTAGAACCTCAACTCGAGGACCAGACCTATCCTTATCCATAATTAACTTGAAACTAATGACATTATGGTCACTGGACCCAAAATGCTCACCCACACATACTTCTGTCACCTGACCTGTCTGGTTCCCTAATAGGAGATCAAATATTGCATTCTCTCTCATTGGTACCTCTATATATTGATTTAGAAAACCTTCCTGAACACATTTGACAAATTCCGAACCATCCAACCCTTTCACAGTGTGGGAGTCCCAGTCAATATGTGGAAAGTTAAAATCCCCTACTATTACAACTTTCTGTTTCTGACATCGGTCTGCTATGTCACTACAGATTTGTTCCTCCAACTCTCTCTGACTATTGGGCGATCTGTAATACAACCCTACTAGTGTGGCCACACCTTTCCTGTTCCTCAGCTCCACCCATATGGCCTCTGTAGAGGAGCCCTCCGGGCTGTCCTGTCTACGCACAGCTGTGATATTTTCCTGACTAGTAATGCCACTCTTCCCCCTTTCATCCCTCCCCCTCTATCACGTCTGAAACAACGGAACCCCGGAACATTAAGCTGCCAGTCCTGCCCCTCCTGCAACCAAGTCTCACTAATAGCAATAATGTCGTAATCCCACATGCCAATCCATGCCCTAAACTCATCTGCCTTACCTACAATATTCCTTGCATTGAAATAGATGCACCTGAGAACATTTCTATCACGTACAAACCTTTGATTTCTCTCTACACCTGCAGTCCTCGCATGACCATTTTCCTCCTCCACCTCACTATCTGCTCCAACACTCTGGTTCCCCTCCCCCTGCTCTAAGAGGAAACTGTAGCAAAGTTGGTGCATTAAGAACAGGTTTTCAATGGTAGCTAGGTATGGAGAATGGTGGAAGGGGGGAGAAGTTTGATAGTATCGGCAGGTGTGGAGCTAGATCCAAGGAAGCAAAGAGGCAAATGGAGAAGGATGGCAAGAGTTAATCACCTACCTGGTATGTTTTTAAGCAATTTGGCATTGCACATCTGTCCTTTCCAGATATCAGTGAGAACATACTCCATTCGTTTGGCTCGCCAGAGGAAGTTGAATACCCTTAAATAATGATTCATACATTCTCGAGTAAACACCTGGAACACAGCAGCCATCAATTAAAACATTAATCAGGTGCTAAACCCTGGCAGCTCCAGATATACCGATCCATGTTTTTATTTCCTCATGGTCATAATGGAGTGAGGGATGTAATGTCATTCAGGACTTCATGTCACAACCTACAAATACTTTCCAGCTCAAAGGGTGTTAGTGATATGCTGTTACAACTTTTGTTATTTGGGTCTTTTACAAAACAAAATATCTTGACGAGACATTTGGTTAGCAGGTGATCTTCCTGATATATTGCCAAAAAGTCACAATAGCTTTCAGCTGTGGATTTAAAATGGCTACTTTAAAATCATTGTAAAAAGTCAATGCTTAGCTATTAATGTTTTACAACCATGAACATTTTAAATAGTATAAATTATTAACTAAATTCAACTTCAGGCGAAATGCCAAGTCAAGAGCCTTCTCAAAAAATACTACAAAAGAAACTTTAAAATCATGTGTCCTGTTTAGATACATTTCAAGGATTTCCATTACTATCTTAGAACTGTACTTACTGTTGCAATTGGACCATCAACATGATAATCCAAACTGAACACATCCCAGCCTGTATCTCCAGCCGATATCTAGAAAGAATGGAAATAAGAAACTAAGTTTGGAGAAAGTGGCTTTGCCCTCAGGAGTAGGTATTCAATCCAAAAGGAGCTCTTGTACTTTCAGCTAATTAGGAACTTCACTGCTGTAGTTTCTGTTATTGCTTATCAGTAGTATCACTAAAGATGTTTCCAGTTCACCGAATAGATGAAACTATAATGCAAATAATGACAAGGGCATTTCTATACCAAGGTGCTGGGATCTAACATAGGTCATAAATACAGGAAAGATTGGTGAATAACATTTAATGAGAGGTATGCAGAGCTTTCAATGGCCTCAATATTATGGAAAGTAGAACAAGAGAGTGCATTGGAATAGTAAAGTCTAGACACAAGAAAGGGAGGGATGACTTGAGGCAGAAATAAACAGGAATTTCTCCACAGATTATAAAAAGTTTTCCTGATGAACCAGATATGCAGTCAGAAGCTCATTCTGAAGTATGACAACAATGTTCAAACAAACTAGTTCAGCTCAGACACTTGCCAAGGAGATAGATGGAGTCAACAGCCGGACAATTAAATTTGTGATGGGGGACAATAGATTCATATTAATTTACTGTCATATACACCAGGGTGCAATGGAATTCCCTGCTCTCATGAAGCTCAGAGTAAACAGTATGCATGGTAATTATAAATACAATAAATACAGTGATAAGCGCAAAACAAAAGAATGGTGCAAAGATTGTAGTGCAATCTGAAAAAAAAGTGCTAAAAGTTATATTATGCTGGAAGAAATATTGCACGAAGAAATTTCTGCTTATCCATTACTGAAAAATGGATAAGCAGTTGATGATTGAGAGACAGTGGATAGGTAAAAAGAGGGAGGTGAGATCGAGTTTGATGCTCTGTGTACACTTGGAAACTGATACTGTATATTCAAATGATGTAGCTGATGAGGAACATTAAATAAATAACTTCATAAACTCTGAAAGTAGAAGAGTGTGTCAGAGAGTGCCCGTAATGTATACATGATTTTGGGATTATTAAATAGATGGATGAGGCAGAGAAGAAACGTTGTCAGACCACAAGAACAAGAGGGCATAGGTTTAAGATCAGAGGCAAGAGATTTAAAAAGGACATCAGGGGCAGCTTCTTCACGCAAAGGGTGGTGCATATTTGGAATGAGCTGCCAGGAATAGTGGTTGAGGCGGGGACATTAACAACATTTAAAAGCCATCTAGATAATTACATGGATAGGAGAGGTTTAGAGGGCTATGGGCCAAACACAGGCAGATGGGACGAGCTCGCTAAGCAACACAGTCGGCATGGATGAGTTGGGCTGAAGGGCCTGTTTCCGTGCTGCATGACTCAACCTAAAGACTGCACCCAGTTCTGGTCACCAGACGTTAGGAAGAATGTGGGAGGATGCAAAGAAGATTTACTACAATCTTTCTAGATCTGAAGGAATTCTATCTTAAAGTTAGAATGAGGAGCTTAGTGTCCTTAGAGAAAGAATACTGATAGGGAATTTGATAGACATGTGCAAGATCATGATCTATTTCAATAAGGTAATGAGAGAAAAGCTGTTCCCATCTGCCAAGGCAGAGGCACAGATTTGAAGGAAATCAAATCAATATACAAGGCAAAAGAACGATTAACAATACAAGTTATCATAAGGGAACTTAGGCGGTAGGTAGTTTAGTGCAAACAGGAATTGTGTCTCACAGAGTAAATGAAAGGAGGCAGAGTACAAAATTTAAAAAAAAGATCAGACTTCAGGGCCAGAATGGAGTGAGAATTTGGTAATTTGGGGATGGCAGAGGAAGCTGATCAGATGGTTTCCATCTTAGCGACAAAGATTTTCACGAGCTCCTCACTGTTGGCAGCAATGGTGAAAGTATCAAGGAGTGGGGTTTAAGACAGTTTACTCTGGAGAAAATAAGATGTAGCTTAATTGTTTGTGAAGTCTTTTCCATGGGATGAATCTGGAGAGAAGATAGTAGTTTAGTGGGAACTAGGACATCAATGATGGAGGTGAGGGTTTGGACTGAGTAGATAAGCAACTGCAGAAAAATTGTAGCAAACAGAGGATCAAAGATTAAATAGTTGTAATCTCAAAAGTGATGATGTAAGTGAACTGAGAGAGATCTTTCTCCATGGGTGGATACAGAGGTTGGGAGGATGAAAGGGGAATGTAGCTGGAGCATAATACGAGGAAGTGATCAGAAATGACCCTATCAATGGTTCAGACCACTCGATTAGTCATAAGGTGGCCTTAGATCTAGGTTGGGGTATACATATAGAATGAATATTAAAGAAGGATAGCAGTGTGAGATGACGATGATGAATTGGGATAGTGATTAAAACAAGCAAGGATGAGAAGTTATCACCTGGACTGTGCACCAAACCTCTCTATAAATCTGTATTATTAATTACCTCCAAAAGTCTAACATCCAGGCGTTTGAGGATCTCAGGATTATCGAACTGTGCATTTGTGGCTCGAACAGCTGTTTCAAGGATTCCAGTCAGATTATGTTGATACAATGTTGAGGCTGATCTCGCCAACTCGGGCCTATCACATAACAGTTATAAATTATCTATGAGTGTCAAGACCATGACACTAACATTTTAATTCATGAAACATGCACTCTGCCTTGTGATTCATTAAGTTAGGGAAAGTGTGTACTCAGTAACTACATATATATTACATATGTGTGAATGAGATTAGATCACGTGTAGAAGGATCACGTGTGGCCATATATATGACTCGTGACAACTCGCACTATATATGTTCAACTCAAATTATAACAAATATTGCCTTACTCACAACTCAAATCAGATTGCTGTACACATGACTCAGATCAGATAATGAAATTTGGGATAAGGCCAGCTATATATTAGGAGGACTGAACCTGAAGCAAGTACCCGTAACAGATTCTGCTCCATTGCTCAATATTCTTTCCGCTTTCCTGGTCTCATGCTAAATCAGTTTGTTTGCAATTTTGACACGTGTTGTAGCTTAAGCTGAGTTTTGAACTCCAGACCACTTCTGTCACACAGACTACCCACTTTATAAATTGGTCCTCTTCAGTTCAGTACCCCAAGGACTGGTTCATGGCCCTCCATTATTTATTATTTACATTAATGATCTGGAAGAAGGAATGAAATGTAAGGTTTCCAAGTTCGCCAGTGATAAGAAAATAGGTGGAAGGACATGGTGTTATGAGGATATTCTGATTCTGGAAAGGGATATAGATACAGTCGGTTGAGTGATTGGATGAAAACCTAGCAAATGGAGTTTAATGTGGGGAAGTGTGAGGTCATGAACTTCGGTAAGAGGAATCAAAAGACAGATTATCATCTAAATAAGAAAGACTGCGAATGAGTGAAATTCAGAAGGATCTTGGTGTTCTAGTGCAGGATCACAAAAAGTTAGCAGGCAGATCCAATAAGTAGTTAAGGCAGCAAATGGCATCTTGGCCTTTATTGCAAAGGGATTGGAGTTTAAGAATAGAGAGGTTTTGTTATAGTAGTATAGGGTGTTGGTGAGACCACACCCGGAATATTGCACATAGTTTTGCTCCAATTACCTAAATAAAAGGATATAGTAGCATTGAGACAGTCCAAAGGAGACTCACTAGGCTAATTCCTGGGATGAGGTGGTTGCCCTGTCAAGAGAAGCAAGACAGTTTGGGTCTGTATTTCGTTTAGAAGAATGAGGGGAGACCTTATTCAAAACATACAAGATCCTAAAGGGGTTTGATGACAGAGTAGATGTTGGGATGCTTTCACGAATGGGAGTTGCAAAATAAGATGCCGGTCATTTCAAACTGAAGTACTTAGAAATTTCTTCTCTCAGAGGGTAGTGAATCTCTGGCATTCTCTTCTGCTGAGGTTAGTGGAAACCAGATCATTAGGTATATTTAAGATGGAGACAGATAAATATTGAGGAATTAATGGTTATGGAGAACTGGCACAGGGGTTAAGTCCAGTATAGATCAGCCACAGTCAGCCTGAATAGCGGGACAAGCTTGAAGTGCCGAGAGGCCTACTCCTACCTTGTGTTCTTTATATATCTCCCTACCGCTTTAGCTCACGTGTCATTGAAACCAATCTTCTCCTCATTCAGCTGCCTTTACTTTCAGTCCACGCCTCAAGAAAGCCTCGGGCATCGGCTCATTGCGGCTCAGAAAGCTCTGATGACCTTCAGAAACTCACAACTGCCAGAGGCCTCTTAGGACAATTTTTAAATGTCTCCAATAGAAACCTTTAACAGCTGCTCGAATTTAAATAATTAAAAGAATTTAAAGAGATCATAAAATGATAGCAAATAATTAAAAATATTGAAGTAACATAAGCAAACCACTCAGCTTTCCTCATAGAGGAAATCCCATTCAAATAAATGAAGTTGCAGTTCTTGTGCCAACCAACCCTGGCAAAAACCTGAGAAGCCATCTAGGAGCATCATGCTTGTCCATAGAACATAGAACAGTACAGCACAGGAACAGGTTCTTCGACCCACAATGTTGTGCCGAACTAATTAAATGCATAACTAAACTAATCCCTCCTGACTGCACAATGTCCATAGCCTTCCATTCTCTGCAAATTCACATGCCAATCTAAGAGACTCTTAAATGCCTCTATCATATTTGCTTCCACCACCACCCCAGGCAGCGCATTCCAGGCACCCACCACTCTCTGTGTAAAAAAAACTTGACCTGTGATTTGCTGTCCCTGGCAGTGGTGGAGGCAGAGGACAGACAGGTCGATGTGGAAATGGGGAGGGGAATTAAAATGATGAACTTGATTCCACCACCGGCCCTCTAGCTTTCAGTCCATATGAATGGTCTCGACCTGAAATGTCGACTGTTCATTTCTTTCTACAGATGCCAGTTGACCCACTGAGTTCTTCGAGCAGTTTGTTTTTTTGCTCCAGATTCCAGCATCTGCAGTCTCCTGTGTCTCCTGGAATAAGGGATCTGGTCCTAGGCTCATACATGAGGGGAAACATCCTCCCAACAGCCATCCTGTTAAGTCTCATATGTTTCAATAACATCACCTTTCATTCTTCTTAAATGAGTGCAGAGCCAACCTATTCAACCTTTCCTCATTAGATAATTCAACTGTATCCAGAATCATTCTCTTGAACTACCCCCAATAATATAACTCCTGAAATAAAAGGACCAACACTGTGCACAGTATTCTGGAAATGGCCTATTACGTTTATCATTATTCCTTCCTCCTCAACCCTGCTTGTTGCTTCATGCTAAAAGGCTACAAACCAAGTACTGGTAAATGGGATTCGTATATATAGGTACTTGATAGTCAGCTGGGTATTAGGGATTATTAGGCATAGGACATCCTTCAGGAATTCAAAGAGGACAGGAAGGTATTTAATTGGGGAAGGGCAAATTATAAGGCTATAAGGCTAGAACTTGCAAGTGTAAACTGGGATGACATTTTTGAAGGGAAATGTACTATAGAGATGTGGTTGTTGTTCAGGGATCTCTTGCAGGACGTTAGGGATAAATTTGTCCTGGTGAGGTAGAGAAGAAATGGCAGGGTGAAGGAACCATGGGTGACAAGAGAGGTGGAACAAATAGTTAGGAAGAAGAAGGCAGCATACATAAGGTTTAGGAAGCAAGGATCAGATAGGCCTCTTGAGGAATATAGGGTAGCAAGGAAGGAACTGAAGAAGGGGCTGAGGAGAGCAAGAAGGGGACATGAAAAGGCCTTGGTGAGTAGGGTTAAGGAAAATCCCAAAGCTTTTTTCACTTGCGTGAAGAGCAGAAGGATGACAAGAGTAAAGGTAGGACTGATTAGAGACAAAGGAGGGAAGATGTGCCTGGAAGCTGTGGAAGTGGGTGAGGTCCTCAGTGAATACTTCTCTTCAGTATTCACCAAGGAGAGGGGCCTTGATGATACTGAGGACAGTGTTGGTAATGTTAATGTTCTGAAGCATGTAGATATCAAGAGGGAGGATGTGTTGGAGCTGTTAGAAAATATTAGGACAGATAAGTCCCTGGGGCCTTACGGAATATTCCCCAGGCTGCTTCGCGAGGCGAGGGAGGAGATTGTTGAACCGTTGGCTAGGATCTTTGAGTCCTCGTTGTCCACGGGAATGGTACCGGAGGATTGGAGGGTGGCAAATCCCAGTGAGCCTTACGTCTGTGGTGGGCAAGCTGTTAGAAAGGATTCTAAGAGATAGGATTTATGGGCACTTAGAGAATCACGGTCTGATCAGGGATAGGCAGCATGGCTTTGTGAAGGGCAGATCACGTCTCACAAGCCTGATAGGGTTCTTTGAGGAGGTGACCAGGAAGATTGATGATGAGGGTAGTGCAGTGGACGTGGTCAATATGGATTTTAGTAAGGCATTTGACAAGGTTCCACATGGTAGGCTTCTTCAGAAGGTCCGATGGCATGGGATCCAGGGAGGCTTGGCCGTGTGGATTCAGAATTGGCTTGCCTGTAGAAAGCAGAGGGTTGTGGTGGAGGGAGTGCATTCAGATTGGGGGGCTGTGACTAGCGGTGTCCTACAAGGATCGGTTCTGGGACCTCTACTTTTCGTAATTTTTATTAATGACTTGGAATGAGGGGGTAGAAGGGTGGGTTGGCAAGTTTGCAGATGACACAAAGGTTGGTGGTGTTGTGGAAAGTGTGGAGGACTGTCAAAGATTGCAGAGGGACATTGACAGGATGCAGAGCTGGGCTGAGAAGTGGCAGTTAGAGTTCAATCCAGAGAAGTGTGAGGGGGTACACTTTGGAAGGACAAACTCCAAGGCAGAGTACAAAGTTAATGGTAGGATTCTGGGTAGTGTGGAGGAGCAGAGGGATCTGGGGGTTCATATCCACAGATCACTGAAAGTTGCCTCACAGGTGGATAGGGTAGTTAAGAAAGCTTATGGGATGTTAGCATTCATAAATCGTGGGATCGAGTTTAAGAGCCACGAGGTAATGATGCAGCTTGACAAAACTCTGGTTAGACCACACTTAGAGTACTGTGTCCAGTTCTGGTCGCCTCATTATAGGAAGGATTTGGAAGTGTTGAAAAGGGTGCAGAGGAGACTTACCAGGATGCTGCCTGGTTTAGAGAATATGCATTATGAGGAGAGACTAAGGGAGCTAGGGCTTTACCCTTTGGAGAGGGGGAGGATGAGAGGAGACATGATAGAGGTGTACAAAATATTGACAGAAATAGATAGACAGCCAGCGCCTCTTTCCCAGGGCACCAATGCTCAATAACAAGAGGGCATGGCTTTAAAGTAATGGGTGGGAAGTTCAAGGGAGATATCAGAGGGAGGTTTTTTTTACCCAGAGAGTGGTTGGGGCATGGAATGCGCTGCCTGGGGCGGTTGTGGAGGCAGTTACATTGGTCAAATTCAAAGAGATTGCTAGATGAGCATATGGAGGAATTTAAAATAGAGGGATATGTGGGAGGAAGGGGTTAGATAGTCTTAGGCGAGGTTTAAAGGTCGGCACAACATTGTGGGCTGAAGGGCCTGTATTGTGCTGTACTGTTCTATGATTCCATGAATTATGTGGATAACAGGCATTATTAATACAAATGAGAACCAGTCTTTAAAAACTGTTCAAATGTAACCTACAAGCAGTAAGCAATCAATTTGGAAATTAAAAGGACAGCTTTGTAAACACAGTATTGTCTACACTGCACAGGATACTGGTCCACAGCAGGAGGCCGATCATGAGATATGGTTTAAATACTGACATGAGATTTCTGATATGCATCAGCTAAATGCAAGACAATGGGGCTATGTTAATTGGCCCACATCAAACACCTTCAGCTAACTTATTTTACATCATTGAAAGACATATCAAGGAAGGTTCTAGACCAGCCTTATTTTATCACTTAATCAGTCATATCAATGGGCATGCTGGGCCAAATGGCCTGCTTCTCTGCTGTGTGACTTCATAATTCTGTCAGACAATCCTTTATTCATGCTTATATATCATCGCCATTAACCATAAGCTCCTATCTTGTGCAATTACCTTTTGTGTGACACCTTGTTGAACACTGATTTGTTGGAAAGGGGCTGATTCATGGGTCTAACATGGGATGTCTCAGCATCTGGGTGGAACACGAATACTATGCAACGTTCAGTAGTGGTTCCCACCCCCAGTTTTGGGGTGTTGAAGCAGTGCATGCTGCCAAGCACCTCCCACCCAACCAACCAACGTCGTACTCCACCCACCATCCTAAGCACAGCAACCATTACCTCCCCCTTCGAATACCCCATAAATCCAGCAGAAATCACTGAGGCTCACTCTAAGGGACAAACAACAGCTTTCTCTGCTTCCTGTACACTCAGCAGAAGCTCCCTTCTTTCTCTGTGGATCCAGCAGCAGTTCCTTTGCCTCCAAATCCACCTACACCGTGGATCTATCAGTAGTTTGCCTGTCACCTGCTATAATGTATCAGTTAAGTGCTAATAGAATGACTACACTTAATAAATCAATGGACAACCTTGATATGTTGGCACCCAATGTCCTGTTGCAATTTCGATCACAGTATTCTCAAGACTATCTTGTAGTACTCACTTCAGCAAGTCCATGAGGTGACGTACAAAGTCCCCCTGACCCAGGAGTAAGTAACGACGTGCTGCTTTAATGTGCTCCAGCAAATGATAATTCTGGTTGAGAACATCAAGCAAGTATTTGCTGGTCTCATGATATGCTGCATCAATTTTTTCTTGAAAAGCACCTTCCAAATCAGTGAACAGTTCAGCAGCTAGAATGGCATTTAAAAAGATAAATAAAATTGTGTTTCTGATACTTGTTTCAATTTACCGCAATATAACACTTCATTAATGGTACAGATATTTGTAACAACTGAGTTGAATATAAATTATAATTAATTTATAAATTAATTCACAGGAAATGGATATTCCAGGTTTCTATACTAATCATCTGACTTAGTTTAGAACTGATGTAATCTTTATCTCATTTATTACTTACTCAGTGACCAGATTATTTATAATAGCTTGCATAAATGTGTTAGAATGTTCTACTCAGAGAAAAGGTTATCAAATCAGAAAATCTTCCATCACAAAACATTGACTCTGCACAAGTATTTTTCTCCACATAAACTACCTGCCAATTACATTCTCTCATTCTATCCCTGATCTATCTGATTGTATTTTGAGGGATAACAAATGAGAAAAGATTTTTAAAAATTATGCTTTCACTTTCAAATTCACTGTAATAAATAGGTAAATTGGTTTATTGTCTGAATACAAACAGATGCTGAAATGTGAGGATCCAGTACAGAAAGTCATATATTGCTGGTCTGAGGAAATAGATGAGCTTCTATGCGACTGCTTTGAGTCGGTAGACTGGTCCACGTTCAAAGACTCAGCAGCCAGCCTAGATGAGTATGTCACCACCATCACAAGACTTTATCAGCAAGTGTGTTGAGGACTGTGTACCAAAGAGGACAATCTGGGTGTTCCCAAACCGGAAACCATGGATGAACCAAGAGATCCACCCTATTGAAGTCTAGGACTGTGGCGTTCAAATCAGGTCACCCTGACCTTTATGAGAAATCGAGATACGACCTCCGTAAAGCTATCAGGGAGCCCAAGGGACAATACCAGTCCAAAATCCAGTTCCAGACTAGAGACCAGTTGTGGCAGGGCTTACATGCTACAGGCTACAAAATGAAGTTGGGCAGCATCGCTGACAACAGTGGGCAGAAGATACAAAAGCCTGAAAGCACGTACCACCAGGCTCAAGGACAGCTTCTATCCCGCTGATATAAGACTATTGAATAGTTCCCTATGTTAAGATGGACTCTTGACCTCAAAATCTACCTCGTTATGACTTGCACCTTATTGTCTACGTGCACTGTGCTTTCTCTGTAACTATAACACTTTATTGTACATTCTGTTATTGTTTAACCTTGTACTACCTCAATGCACAGTTGGAATGAATAGATCAGTTTGAATGTTATGTAAGACAAGCTTTTCGCTGTACCTCAGTACATGTGACAATAATAAACCAATTTACATCTACCGAGGTATTGCATACCGTCCATACACATCATTTCTTTACAACAGTGCATTGAGGTAGTACAAGGTAAAA
This sequence comes from Pristis pectinata, assembly GCF_009764475.1. NCBI lineage: Eukaryota > Metazoa > Chordata > Chondrichthyes > Rhinopristiformes > Pristidae > Pristis > Pristis pectinata. The sequence goes on from NC_067415.1 coordinate 88,067,081, forward strand.
CAAGGTAATACAGCCTAAGAAATGGCAAAATACTAAACAACTCCAGATATAAGGGACAAGTGACAAATGCACAGTACCATCTTTTGGTGAAACAGCTGATTTTGTCACAGCCATCATCTTTGCTGTTGGAGTTTGATCGTGACATACTTGATGCAAAAAATTTATGGATTTCCCAATCAAAAGCACCTGAGACAGGAAAAAAAAGTCAATTTTTAAATAAATAAGAAGTATAAAGTCACCAATTGCTTTTAAGAGCACTGCAGAATTAATGACAGAAAAACAGTACTAGTTAGTGCATTAGTTTCCCATAACTGGAATACCAGCACAAAGCACCAAACAATAGCCTTCAACTAAAATAAAAATACTTTTACCAACCAGATAATCTGCACTGCAAATACCAAGCACCTGGGTCTTCTTTAGTTAGCTTGTAAGAAATAATGCATTATTTAACAACATTAATATCACTTTCTTGTGCACAGTATCTGAAATAAAGTTACACAGTTTTTTTTAATCAAATGTCTGCCCACAGGACCATCAATGAAATGTCCACCCAACAGTTCACAAACCACTTGGTTACATCTGCTGGTTTCAAATGTAATACTTCATGCAGGAGACAACACCTCTGACAATACAACACTCTTAGTACCATCAGTCTGGGTGCACTACAGCAAAGTAATTACAGACCCAAAGCTCAAAGTATTCCAAGCTAAACTGAAACTTTAACATTGATTTGGTGAAGACCATAAGATATTGGAGCAGAATTAGGCCATTTGGCCCATCAAGTCTGCTCCAGCATTCAATCATGGCTGATTTTATTTCAACCTCATTTTCTGTAACCCTTAACCTCCTCACTGACCAAGAACCTATCAATCTTTGCCTTAAAGATACCCAATGACTGGCCTCCTTAGCCCTCTATGGCAACGAATCCACAGATTCACCGTTCTCTGGCTGAAGAAATTCTTCCTCATCTCAGTTTTAAAGGGATGTCCCTTTACACTGAGGCTGTGCCCTCAGATCCTAAACTCTCCTACTAATAGAAACATCCTCTCGATGTCTAATCCATCCAGCCCTATCAGTATCCAATAGGTTTCAATGAGATCCCCCTTATCCTTCTGAACTCCATCGAGTACAGGCCCAGAGACATCAAACACTCCTCAGTTGTTAAGCCTTTCATTCCTGGGATCATTCTTGTGAAGCTCCTCTGGACCCTCTACAGGGCCAGCATATCATTCCTTAGGTACAGGGCCCAAAATTACTCACAATATTCCAAATGCAGTCTGACCAATGCCTTAAAAAGCCTCAGCATTACATCCTTGCTTTTATATGCTAGTCCTTACGAAATGAATGCTAACGTTGTTTCCCTTCTTTACTACCAACTCAACCTGCAAGTTAACATTAAGGGAATCCTGAACTAGGACTCAAGTCCCTGTGCACCTCAAATTTCTGAATTCTCTCCCCATTTAGAAAAGAATCTATGCCTTTATTCTTCTACCAAAGTGCATAACCCCACACTTCCCTATGTTGTATTCCATCTGCCACTTCTTTGCCCACTCTCCCAACCTGTCCAAGGCCTTCTGTAGACTCCGTGTCACTACCTGTTCCTCCATCTTTCTTGGTATCATCTGCAAACTTGGCCACAATGCCATGAATTCCTTCATCCAGATCATTAACGTACAAGGTGAAAAAGTGCGGTCCCAACACTGACCCCTGTGGAACTCCACTAGTCACTGGCAGCCATCCTGAAAAGGAGCCCTTTATCTCCACTCTCTGCCTTCTGCCAATCAGCCAATCTTCGATCCATACTAGTAGCTTGCCTCTAATACCACAGGCTCGTTTAGCAGCCTTGTGTGCGGCACCTCATCAAAGGCCTTCTGAAAATCCAAATAAATACGTCCACCGACTCTCCTTTGTCTAACCTGCTTGAATTCTAACAGATTTGTCAGGCAAGATCGCCCCTAAATGAAACTGTGACGACTTTGCCCTATTTTATCACATACTTCCAAGTACTCCTAAATTTCATCCTTAACAATGGACTCTAAAATCTTACTAGCCACTGAGGTCAGGCTAACCTACAATTTCCTGTCTTTTGCCTCCCTCCCTTCTTTAAACAGTGATGTCACATATATGATCTTGCAGTCCTCTGAGACCCTCCCTGTCTCCAGTGATTCTTAAAAGATCACTACTAATGCCTTGACAATCTCTTCAACTACCTCTTTCAGAACTCTGGTGTGTAGCCCATTGGTCCAGGTGATTTATCCTTCTTCAGGTTAACTGGTTAAGGTAACAGTCATTTGTGAAATGTGGGAGTCCTTTAAAGGCTGGCTGGTTGAGCACCAGCATGTCCTTGTGAGGACGAAAGATAAAACAGGCAAGGTTCAGGAACCTTGGATGACAAGAGATATTGGGAGTCAAGTCAAAAGGTAAAAGGAAGCATATGTAAGGTTTCGGAAGCTGAAATCGTACAAGGCTCTTGAGGAATGCAAAGGAAACAGGGAAGAACTTAAACAAGGAATTAAGAGGCCCAAGGAGAACCCGAAAGCATTTTATATGTATATTAGGAGTAAGAGGGTATCTAGGGAAAGGGTAGGTCCACTCAAGGACAAAGGAGGGAACTTGTGCGTGGAGCCAGAGGAAGGTGGTAAGGTTCTAAATGAGTACTTTACATCAGTACATCAAGGAGAAGGACATAGAGGAGATGGTGAGATCGGGAAGGGGTATGTTGATATTCTACAGCATATCAATGTTAAGGAGGACTAGGTGTCAGGTGCCTTGAAAAGCTATGGTGAAGTCCCTAGGGCCTGATGGAGTCTATCCCAGGATACTGGGGGAGGCACGAAGGAGATTGCTGGGGCCTTGACAGAGATTTTTGTATCATTTTTAACCACAGGCAAGGTTCCAGAGGAGGGGAGAATAGCCAATGTTGTTTCTTTGTTTAAGGTCAACAGAGATAAGCAAGGATATTAAAGACATATGAGAATTACATCAGTGGTAGGGATATTATTGGAGAAGATTCTCAAGGTCAGGATTAACTCACAGTTGGAAAAGCAGAGACACATTAGGGACAATCAGTTTGGTTTTCTGCAGGGGAGGTCCTGTCTCACAAATTTGATTCAGCTTTTTAAGGAGGTGATGAAGATGACTGATGAGGGTAGGGCAGTGGATGTTGCCTACATGGACCTTAGTAAAGCATTTGACAAGGTCCTTCATGGTAAACTTGTCCAAAAGTTTAAAGCAGATGGGATCCACAGTGACTTAGAACATAGAACAATACAGCACAGTATTGGCCCTTCAACCCACAATGTTGTGCCTACTCCACGATCAATCTAACTCTTCCCTCCTACACCCTCCATTTTTCTTACATCCATGTGCCTAAGAGGCTTTTAAATTTCCCTTTTGTATCAGCCTCAGCCTCCAACACCACCCCCAGCAGTGCGTTCCAGGGACCCACTACTCTCCATGTAAAAAAAACTTACCTCCGACATATCCCCTAAACTTTCCTCCACTCACCTTAAACTGATGTCCTCTGGTATTGGACACTGCCACCCTGGAAAAAAGGTGCTGGCTGTCCACTCTATCTATGCCTCTCATAATCTTATACACCTCAATCAAGTTGCCTCTCATCCTCCATCACTCCAAAGAGAAAAGCCCTAGCTCATTCAACCTTTCCTCATAAGACATGTTCTCTGATCCAGGCAGCATCCTGTTAAATCTCCTCTGCATCCTCTCTAAAGCTTCCATATCCTTCCAATAATGAGGCAACCAGAACTGAACACAATACTCCAAGTGTGGTCTAACCAGAGTTTTATACAGCTGCAACATTACCTCACGGCTCTTGAATTCAATCCCCTGACTAATGAAGACCAGCACACCATACATCTTCTCAACCACCCTATCAACTTGCGCAGCAAATTTGAGGAATCTATGGACTTGGACCCCAAGAACCCTTTGTTCCTCCACACTGCTAAGAATCCTGCCATTAACCTTGTACTCCAAGTTCGATCTTCCAAAGTGTATCAGTTCAACGGATTGAACTCCACCTGCCACTTTCTCCGCCTGGCTCTGCATCCTGTCTATATCCTGTTGTAACCTACGACAACCTTCTACACTATCCACAACATCTCCGACCTTCGTGTCAACTGCAAACTTACTAACCCACACTTCCAGTTCCTCATTGAAGTCATTTATAAAAAATCACAAAGAATAGGGATCCCAGAACAGATCCTTGCAGAACACCACTGGTTACCAACCTCCAGGCAGAATACGCTCCATCTACTACCAGCCTCTGCCTTCTGTGGACAAGCCACTTCTGAACCCACACATCCAAGTTGCCATGACTCATGACTTTCAGGATGAACCTTGTCAAGCGCCTTACTAAAACCCATATACACCACATCCACCGCTCCACCTTCATTAATTTGTTTTACCACCACCTCGAAAAATTCAATTGGGCTCGTGAGGCACGACTTGGTCGATGGGATTCAAAATTGGTTTGGTCAAAGAAAACAGAAGGCAGTGGAAGAGGGGTATTTTTCTGACTGGAGGTCTGTGACTAGTGGTGTTCTGCAAGGATTAGTGCTGGTACCTCTATTGTTTGGGATTAAAATGTAGGTGGGCTGATTGCCGTCTGCAAATTTGTGGATAGTGAGGAAGGTTGTCAAAAGATACAGCAGGATATAGACCAGCTAGAAAAGTGGGTGGAGAAATGACAGATGGAGTTTAATAAGACAATATCTTTATTAGTCACATGTACATTGAAACACACAGTGAAATGCATTTTTTGCGTAGTGTTCTGGGGGGCAGCCTGCAAGTGTCGCCACGCTTCTGGCGCCAACATAGCATGCCCACAACTTCCTAACCTGTATGTCTTTGGAATGTGGGACGAAACCGGAGCACCCGGAGGAAACCCACACAGACACGGGGAGAACGTACAAACTCCTTACAGACAGTGACGGGAATTGAACCCGGGTCGCTGGCGCTGTAAAGCGTTACGCTAATCGCTACACTACCTGGCCGAAGTGTTGCACTTTGGAGGTCAAATGTCAGAAGAAAGTATATAGTAAATGGCAAAACACTGAGGGGTATTGATGTACAGAGATATCTTGGGTTGCAAGTCCATAGCTACCTAAAAGTGGCAACACAAGTAGACAGGGTGGTAAAGGTGTATGGCACTCTTGCATTCAATGATTAAGGCATGAAGTATAAAAGTTGGCAAGTCATGTTTCCTCTGTATAAAACTTTGGTTTGGCCACAGTTGGAAATTTTAACTGGGGGCAGAGTCTCAGGATGGGGCCAGAAATTGAGAACTAGGATAAATTTCTTCACTCAGCACCATGAATCTTTTGAATTCTCTTTCCCCAGAGAGCAGTAGACATTCAGCCATTGAGTGACTTCAACACTGAGGTCAATGGATAACATGGCAAAGTGAACTGTGGGGTGTGAGTCAGGGAGATGAGGACGTTCAATGACAGCTCCCTGGAAGTGGCAACACAAGTGGATAGGGTCATAAAAAAGGCATACGGTATTGGTGGGGTGTTAAGTATAAAAGCCAGGAAGTCATATTGCAGTTGTTTAAAACTTTGATTAGGTCACATTTGGAGTATTGTGTGCAGTTCTGGTCGCCACACTATATGAAGGATGTGGAGGTTTTGGAGAGGGTGCAGAAGAGGTTCACCAGGATGTTGCCTGAATTGGAGAGTATTAGCTATAAGGAAAGGCTGGACAAACTTGGACTGTTTTTTTCTGAGCATCAGAGGCTGAGGGGCAACATATTAGAAGTATATAAAATTATGACAGGCATAGATAGGGCAGATAGCCAGAGTCTTTATTCCAGGGTGTAAATGTTAAATACTAGAGGGCATAGGTTTAAGGTGAGAGGGGGGGAAAGTTTAAAGGAGATGTGCGAGGCAAATTCTTTTTTTTAAAAACTTTTTTTGGAACGCGATGCCCATGGAAGTGATCAAAGCAGGTACAATAGCAAAGTTTAAGAGGCATTTAGACAAACACAAGAATCAGCAAGGAAGAGAGGGATATGGATCACGTGCAGGCAGATGAGATTAGTTAGATTGGAGATGGTGGGCTGAAGGGCCTATTCCTGTGCTGTACTGTTCTATGGACGGACAGGAGCACTACGTGTCTCAAGTTGAGCCCGCACATTAAGCAACTTTGGCAGAACATGCATGGACCATATCACTGCATACAAGGTGAAAATATCATGCAATTTATAAAATTGTTATGGAACCACTTCACTCTAATGGTCAATATTTAAACTGGCCTGACTTTGGTTTAAATACTTAAAGGAAGGTTCTAAAAACAATAATTAATGGAAGGAAATGAAAAACATTTATACAGTGCCATCACGATCTTTGATTGACCCAAAGCATTCTGAAAACCAATCACCCTTGTTTTGTTAGCAGTGTACACGAAACAAAATCCATTAAATGCCAACCAGGGTGAAAGGACATTATTTTGGGTTGTTGGTTGAGGGATAAATGAAACAATTGGCACACTTAAAATATCTTGCTCATCCTTAAAATGGTATAGTTGAATCCTTTACATATACTTGAACAGACAGTTTAGGATGCCTATGAATATTATCCATAGTGGAAGGACAATTGTCATTGAAGTGTCTGAACTGATCAAGACTTTGTGTGTTCAACAATCTTTCCAAGACACAGAAACTGCAAGAATGTATAAATGAGCAGGTAGGGATAAAATCAAACTTTGGAACAATTCTTGAGTAATCACCTTTCTGGCCTTATCCATTGTGATGAAGGATGGAATCATTGACTTTCTCAGAGTGTATTTGTCATGCCATAATCTGTCAGCCTTCACAGTCGGATCTGAAGCTACAAAAAACTTCAAACAGAAGAAAGAAAATGCACGCCAAATTAGCAATGGAATTATTTCCACATAAATGTACAACAGTGCAACTTTAACTTCTGATGCTTAAGCTAAGCATGCCTTTGCTTTAGTTTCTATTAATCTGTATAAAGTTCCAGAAAAGTCTCAACCATTTACCGAGATGCAAAATTAAGCCCTGGTTAGGGAAAAAAAAGCAGTCTGTTAACCGCACCTTGAGCATATCATCCTTCTTATTCCAACTTTACATACAGAATAAAGACAAGTGCTAATGTCTTCCATCAAAAGGAGATTTTAAAGCAATTTAATTGCTTATTGTCAGTAAGAAAAATCCAGTTAGCTGTTAAGGAGAAGCCGGACAAACTTATGGCTGTGAAATTTTGGAATTTCCACCTTTGTTTCTTTTCCCTACCTCAGTTCTCTGCTGATGAAACTTTCATCCACAGTTTTATTATCTTTATATTTGCCTAGTGGGCTTCCCTCATTCTATTAATCATAAACTTGAGATCACCCAGAACTTTGGTGTTCTAACACACAAGTCCCATTTACCCATCAAGCCTGTGCTTAATGACCTACATTAATTCTTAGCTTTGCAAGGAGCCAATTTTAACATTCACAGTCTCAATCTTAAATATATCCATCTCAGTAACTCTTCTACTCTAATAACCTTGCAGGATAACAGTGTTCCTCCAGTTCTGGCCTCATGATCTTTCTTAAGTTTCATCCCTACTTCAGAAGACCAGAGGGCATAATTCTAATGAATAAAGAGATCTGGAAGAATATATTATTTCATTGAAAGTGGCAGAACGGGCTGAGAAAATAGTTGTAAAAACATGTGTGCTCCTAGGGTTTATAAACACTGGCACAGAATACAAGAGCAAGATCAAGAAAGTCATGATTAACATTTATAAAACACAGGTCAGGCCACAACAGGATGCCACACTTCAGGAAAGATGTGAAGGCTTTGGACAGCATGCAGAAGAGCTGTACCAAAATGACTCCAGGGCTAAGGAACTGTAGCTACCTGGGTATACTGGAGAAATAGGGGTTGCTTCTTATTTTTACCGGCATAGGATGATACCATTCTAAACATTGCGTCTATGCTGGCTCTCAGAGCAATCCCATATTTTACAAGTTATATCCCTGTAACCTATTCTCTCTCACATCTCAGCTGCTCGACTCTGGTTTTCTTTTTTACTCAAAGGAGACTGAGAGAGAATTTACAGTAGCTAATTGAGCCTACCAGCTAGCATGTCTGTGCAATGCACCCGGAGCAGCTGGGGAAAACTACACAGTCACAGGGAGAATGTACCGACTCCACACAGATAGCACTAAAAGTCAGGATCAAACCCAAGTCACTGGAGCTGTGAGGCAGGAGCACTATCTGCTACTTCACTGGAACAGGAGATAGCAAGGGAATTTGATGAAGGTATTCAAAATCCTGAAGAGTACATACAAAGTAGATTCCATTAGCAGAAGGGTCAAGAACTACAAGACAGAACAAAGGAAGTGACATGAAAAGTTTTTTTGTTTTTTACACAGCAAGTGACTAGGGTCCAGAATGAACTGTCAGGTGTCATAGTGACAGCAGATTCAAATGAGCATTTAAAAGGAACTGAATAAGTGCCTGAAAGGAAAGAACTTGCGGGACCATATGGAGAGGGCAGGGAAGTGGGACCAGCTGGATTGCTCTTACATAGATTTGGTAAGGACTCCAGAGGCTAAATAGCCTCTTTCCCTAATGTGACTATTCTGATTTTCCCTGTGAGTTTTGGCAGTTTCCAATTTTCAGATCAAGTACCTGTTCTACAACTTTCTCCCCAAAACACTTGACACTGTATCTTCCTTTCCAACATTCTGTTAATTTTAAAACCAACTCAATAACCAATCCTTTAGACCTCACATCTCCTTATATGGCCTGGCACCTACTTCTGTTTGATAACACCCTCACAGAACAGTACAGCACAGGAACAGGCCCTTCGGCCCACAATGTCTGTGCTGAACATGATGCCATATTAAACTAAATCTCTTTGGCTTGAAGATGTTCCACATCTCTCCATTCCCTGCATATTCATGTGTCTATCTAACAGCCTCTTAAACACCACTATCTGCTTCCACCACTAGCGCTGGTAGCCCGTTACAGGGACCCACCACTCTGTGAAACAAAAAAAAAAACTTGCCCCACACATCTCCTTCAAACTTTCTCCCTCTCACCTTAAATGTATATCCTCTAGTATTTGACATTTCTACCCTGGGAAAGAGATTCTGACTGTCTACCCTATCGATGCCGCTCATAATTTTATAAACTTATAGAAGGTTTCCCCTCAGCCTCCAATGCTCCAGAAAAAAACAATTCAAGTTTGCCCAACCTCTCCTTTTAGCTCTCTAATCCAGGCAGCATCCTGGTAAACCTTTCCAAAGCCTCCACATCCTTCCTGTTATGAGGCGACCAGAATTACAAACAATAAGCATGAAGCATTTTGGGATAATCTGCTACTTTAAAAGCAGTTTACAAATAGAAGCATTTTGTGTGTTGCTACAAATAGAAGTTGCTCTTTTTTTTTCATCATCATTATAACCATTAGCTGGAAAATGTCCATACATTATGCATTAAGTACAATTCACTTTCAACGTCAATGCTCCAAGTCAAATAACATTTGAATGAAACAAATCATTTTGGATCATTCAATTCTACATTAGTGACTTTCAAAAACATAGGAACAGAAGTCAATCAAATCAAAGATAACATAAATGGTTTTGTAACAGGAAGCTAAAGATGAGAGACATCCTTGAAACAATTTCCAAGGTCAGTAAGAGCAAAAGTACAGCTCTCTTCAGACATTGCAATAGTAATTAGACCAGCAATCCACGGTCCATCTCCCTGGCCCTTCACTCAGCTCTGGAGCATCTGGACAGTAAAGGCACTTACGTTAGACTTTTGTTTATTGACTACAGCTCTGCCTTCAATACAATAATACTAAGCAAGCTTGTCACCAAACTCCGAGACCTAGGACTCAACATCTCCCTCTGTAACTGGATCCTTGACTTTCTAACAAACAGACCGCAATCAGTGAGGATAGGCAGCAATTCCTCCGGCACGATTATTCTCAACACTGGTGCACCTCAAGGCTGCGCCCTCATCCTTCTACTCTACTCCCTATACACTCATGACTGTGTGGCCAGATTCTACTCTAACTACATCTACAAGTTTGCAGATGATACCACCGTTGTAGGCCGTATCTCAAACAGTGATGAGTCGGAATACAGGAAGGAGATAGAGAGCTTAGTGGAATGGTGTCATGACAACAACCTTTCCCTCAATGTCAACAAAACTAAAGAGCTGGTCATTGACTTCAGGAAAGGGGGCGGTGTACATGCACCTGTCTACATCAGTGGTGCTGAGGTCGAGGGGGTTGACAGCTTCAAGTTCCTGGGAGTGAACGTCACCAACAACCTGTCCTGGACAAACCACGTGGATGCCATGGCCAAGAAAGCTCACCAGCACCTCTACTTCCTCAGGAGGCTAAAGAAATTTGGTTTGTCCCCTTTGACTCTCTCCAACTTTTACCGATGCACCACAGAAAGCATCCTATCAGGATGTATCACAGCTTGGTATGGCAACTGCTCTGCCCAAGACCGCAAGAAGCGGCAGAGAGTTGTGGACACAGCCCAGCGCATCACGGACACCAGTCTCCCCTCCTTGGACTCTGTCTTTACCTCTCGTTGTCTTGGTGTAGCAGCCAGCATAATCAAAGACCCCACCCACCCAGGACATTCTCTCTTCTCTCCTCTTCCATCGGGTAGAAGATACAGGAGCCTGAGGGCACGTACCACCAGACTTAAGGACAGCTTCTACCCCACAGTGATAAGACTATTGAACAGTTCCCTTGTACAATGAGATGGACTATGACCTCATGACCTCACAATCTACCTTGCGGTGACCTTGCACCTTATTGCACTGCACTTTCTCTGTAGCTGTGACACTTTACTCTGTACTGTTATTGTTTTTTTTACCTGTACTACATCAATGCATTCTGTGCTAACGTAATGTAACTGCACTGTGCAATGAATTGACCTGTAAGATCGGTTTGTAAGACAAGTTTTTCACTGTACCTCGGTACAAGTGACAATAATAAACCAATACCAATACCATTGGACACCATCACCTCCAGCTATGTCAGTTTTGCTTCTAATTTCATGTACTGCTCCGACAATTCCTAAGATTGTTTACCTGTGGCTGTGATACAAGTGGAAGAGCCATTTGTGAGGAGTCTGAAAAGCGATTTGCACATACTAAGCCCCAAAAATGGCAAATAGTATACGAAAGGAAGCATAAAGTTATCCACAGAAAAATAGTAATATATAAATGGCTTGAGACTATCAAAAGTTGATGTCGATAGAAGAATCACGGAAAATCATTATGTAGGTTCAGGAATTAATTTGAAGGCTGATGGAATGCTATCCTTTATTACAGAGGGACAGGGAGAAAGGAAACTTTGCAGTAATATCACAGGGGTTTGCCAAGACCACATCTGGAGTACTACATACAGTTTTAGTGTCCTTATTAAAGGAAGGATTTTCTGGCCTTGGAAAGGTACAGTGAAGGTTCACCATACAGATTCCTGGGATAAATGGGTTGGCCAATGAGCAAAGATTGAGTAGAATGGGCCAATAATCCCTGGAGTTTAGAACAATGAGGACAACACTAGATTCAAGTGGGGCTTAAAAGGGTGAAAGCCTCTCTGGTGCTCAAATCTTGAGCTGGGGACAGATTTTCAGGACCAGGACTACTTTTGATTTAGAATTTCTTCTCTTAGACTGTTGAATCTTTGGAAATCTGCAGAAACTACTCCACAGCTTGATCAAGATAGATTTTTTGGGCTTCATTTGAAATGAATGATCATAAAGAAATCAGGCTGGAACTGAAGCTGAGGCTAATGATCAGATCAGCTATGATCTTATTGAATGGTGAAGCATATTCAAAGGGATGTGTAGCCTACTCCTGCTTGTTAGGTTCTGACAACTCTGCGCTTCAAGTTAATTTCATTCTAAAATTGGCCTTGCAATGCTCTGGTTTTGCTGCAATAAAAACAGAAACTAAGATACTAAGCAGATACTAAGCAGGTCAGGCAGCAAAAAAGAGTAAAGGTTTCAGGTTGATGACCTTTCATCAATACTGGAAAAAGAATAAACATGTTTTAAATTGATAAGTGAGGGAAGAGTGGAGAGAAAAGTGGAAATGTCTCTTATAAGGTGGAGATCAGGACTGTCTATGTGACACAAATAATGTTGATGGTGTCTAAGGTAGTGGTGAATACTTATAGGGTCAGAGTTGTACAGCACAGGAAAAGTCCCTTCGACCCATACTTGTCCATGCCAACCAATATGTATGTTCAAGCTAATTCCATTTGTTAGCACTTGGCCCATATCCCTCTAAACTCTTGTCATCCATATACCTGTCCACATACTTCTTAAATGCTTGTTAATCACAGCTGATGTTTGGAGACTGTGAATACAGGAAATTGAATGAAAGCAATAGAGAGGAAAGAAGTTGCTGGAACTGTGAGATGCAGAACTCACTAGCTGCTGGAAATCTCAAACAAGAGAGTATGATGGAATTACTCAACAGATAAGGAAGGATCTGCAGTGGGAGAAAACCTTGGATCAGAACAGGGCAGTTTTGACACAAAGTACAAAAGCTAGTTTTCTGAAATTGCTAAATTTTACATTTGGTCCCATTTGCAATGTGCCGTGATGAAAAATAAAATGCAGATTCAAGAGTTTACATTGAGGTTAGTTGGAAGAGTTAGGAGGCCAAAGACAAAGGTCAAAGGGGGAGTGAAATGAAGCTGAACGAAGGTGTTCTGCAGGGTAGCCACTCAATTTGCATTTCTCCAACGTAAAAAAAACATCTTGAGCACCAAGTGCAGTGCAGTAAATTGGAAGAAGTGCAAATGAATTGTGGCTTCACCTGAAAGGACTATTTAGGTCCCTATATCCCCTGCAGCAGATGCAACATATGCTCTTTCACTTATTCCTTTTCCTCCATCCTGGGACTGAAACAAGTAAAGCAGCAATTCATAAGCACTCCCTCCAATTTAAGGTTTTATATTTATTGCTCATGATGAGGCCTCTGTTACATTGGGGAAATGAAACGCATATTGGGTGAACACCCTGCAGAACAGCTCCATTCAGTTAGTAAGAGTGTCCATGTGCTGCCAACTGCCTGTCACTTTAATTCTCCATTTGACTCAACTTTGTTCTTCTACGTTGTTCCAACTAAGCCAAATGCAAGCTTCAGGAATAGCACCTGAACTTCTGTGCAGGAAGACTGCAGCGCTTGGACTGAATACTAAATTCAACGATTTCAGACAACCAGTCTTTCTTTGCTGAGACAGAACTGGTCAGTTCTGAAGCAAGGTCACCCATCTGTAACATTAACTCAACTTTTCTCTCTCTGCAGATGCTACCCCATCTGCTGAAGATTTCTAGCACTTTCTTTCATTTCAGATTTCCAGCAACCGCTGTGTTCTACATTTCGTAGTTCCAGCATTGTTTTTTGTCTCCTCTCTACTGCCCTCATTCCTCTCCTCCTATTTACACTCCCCCAGACACATGAGCTGTGATTAACAAATATTCATTAACCTTTCTGAGACAGTATTCCCTGCACTTGTATCACCTGGATAATCCCGATTTCCACTCTATAACAGACATCCCCTTTTCTCCCTTCACCCTCTAGCACCCCCCCCCCGCACACAAATTTAAACATGCTAGTCTCCCTCTTTTCCAGCTTTTATGAACGATCAAACTGTAATACCAACTCTTTCTCCATAGACGCTGACTGACGTGATGAGTATATTCAGCAATTTCTTTCTTATTGCAGATTTCAAGAACCTGCAGTGTTTTTGCTCTTCAATAGGTGTTGCTGCAGCTGCCTGCATAATGCCTTGGCATTTACATGGAACAACTGGCAAAGATTTTGGGAAAGATAACAAATTCAGCAGCTTTATCTTGTTGCAGATACAAATTCATAGCTGCTAAATACAAATATGTAATAATAGGCATCAGCATTGTCAGAATTCTCCTTCAGCAGTGGAATGGCATTCATTTAAAGATACATGGATAGTTAAATTATCTCCGATCTAAAATGTATTCATTTAAATATATACAATAACAATCATAGATATTAAAGTATGTAAATTAACGTAAATTTAATTAGAGCCAGTCAAGAACTAGGAATTTTTAGGGATACCAAAAATTCTGTTACCATAGTAACAGAATTTACTGAAATCTTTGTAATTAAATTATATGTCTGCTAAAACTGATAGTTGAGTGCATTGATTACACTCCCACTTGATATTTAATATTTAGGTTGTCTACGATTCAGTTACTTGCTTTATTCCTGGACATGATTCTCGATATTCCTCATCACCTCACAACCCATTAACAGAAAGAATTGGCTGTCGATGTTTCCAAGTAATTTACAGCGCACTGTAGATAGTACTGTGTGGCACAGCAGCGCAACTGTTAGAGCTGCTACCTCACAGCTCCAGTAATCCAGGTTCAATCCTGATCTCTGATGCAGTTTATGTAGAGTTTGCTTGTTCTCCCTGTGACCACATCCCTAAGGTGTGTGTGTGTTGGTAGGTTAATTCTCTACTATAAATTGCCCAAAATGTGCAGGTGAGTTGTCAGGAAAAACTAAAAAAACAGTACAGGGAACGGTGCACTGCAGATACAGGCCCTTTGGCCTACCATATCTGCACCAACCATGATGCAGATCTCCACTAATTCCACCTCTCTGCACATGGTCTGTATCCCACTATTCCCTGCCTGCACATGTGACTGTCTAAATGTCTCCTAAACGTTGCTATCATATATGCTTCTACCACCTTCCCTGGCAATGCATACATGAACCTACCATTAAACTTGCCTCACACATCTTTAAACTTTCCCTCTCTCACTTTAAAGCTATGCCCTCCAATATTTGACATTTCCTCTCTGGGGGAAAAAAAGACTATCTACCCTATCTATGCCTCTCATAATTTTATATACAGGTCACCCCTCAGCCTCTAACGCTACATAGCTAATTCACTCCAATCCAGGCAATATCCTGGTAAACTTCTTCTGCACCTTCTTCAAGGTCTCCACATCCTTCCTTATTGTCTGCTGACCAGAACTGATCACAATAGTCAAAATGAGGCCAAACTAAAGTTTTATACAGCTGCAACATGACTTACTGACTTTTATACTCAATGCCCTGACTGATGAAGGCAAGTACGCCATGTGCCTTCTTTACCATCCCATCCACTTATGTTACCATTTTCAGGGAGCGATGGACTAGCATCAATGCTTCTCAGGATTCTGACATTTACTACATACTTTCCTCTCGCATTTGACCTCTGAAAATGCTGTATGATTTGACAACCTTCCTCACTACCCATAACTCTGCCAATTTTCCTGTTGTTTACAAACATACTAATCAGACGCCCCAGCAATGATTTTTGCAGAACACCACTGGTCACAGACCTCCAGTCAAAGAAACACCCCTCCACCACCACCTTCTGTCTTCTATGACCAAACCAGTTTTGCATCTAACTTACCAGCTCACCGAGGATCCCAAGTAACAACCTTCTGGACAAGCATGCCACAAGGAACCTTGTCAAATGCTTTATGAAAGCCCACCCATAAAACATCCAGAGCCCTACCCCCATCAATCATAGAATCATAGAACAGTAAAGCACAATACAGGCCCTTCGGCCCAATGTTGTGCTGACCTTTAAACTTCACCAAAGACTATCTAACCCCTTCCTCCCACATATCCCTCTATTTTAAATTCCTCTTTGTCACTTCCTCAAACATCTCAATTAAATGGGAATTCCCATCAATGGGGTTTGACGGGAATGTGAGAAGATTAGGTTACAAGTAAAACTTGTGGGAACCAGGTTATCTGTGAGTCAGCATAGACTTGATGGGCCATAATGGGCTGCTTCTCTGTTAGAGAACATAGCATAAGGGATGAAGGAACTATGGGAGTATTCCAGGCTCCATTTATACCAGATTGAGACCAGTATCCAATCATAGAAGACAACTAGGGCTGCAAGGAGGGCTTTAAACTTAGGTAAAAAGCACTCTGGAGGGTAACGAAATATGGGCAGCAAGCTGCGGGGAGAGGTAGTCGTGTTCAGGCGAGGGGAATACGATAGGTGTAAAGGCCATCAAGAAAAGTAACGATTTGAGTGAGGATGAGCACATGTGACAGAAATCTAAGGTAAAATTGCTTCAGTGAATAAAACCAAAGTCAGATTCAGATTAGGTTAGTTTATTGTCATATAGACCAGGGTGCAGTAAAAAACACAGTATTAAAAATTATAGTGAAAAGCACTATATCTGAAAATACAGAGTGTTTGCAACAAGAAAGACAAATTAATTGACACAAACAGAAATATATTCATTTGATCTGACAGTCAAATAAAATGAGGCACAGTGGGAGCCTGACAATAAACTGTGACACTGGGCAGGAGTAAGAAATGACTTTGGCCCAAAAAGACATTAGGTGGAGATTACAAACAACAGGGAACAAGAAATAAAAACACAGCTGCTAGGATTTGAGGAGCCCAAGAGCAATATCATTAGAAATGGGCCCTTTCTGCCTACCTTATCCATGCCAACCGTGATGTCCATTTATGCTGATCCTATATGCCTACAATAGGCCCATTTCATTCTATGCCTTTCCTGTCCAAGTACCTGTCCAAATGCCTTTTAAATGCTGTAATTGTACCTGCCTCTACCACCTCCTCTTACAGCTCGCTCCAGTTAACACCCTCGGTATGAAAATCTTACCCTTCAGATTTCCTCCCTCTCACCTTAAATCTACACCCTCTAGTTTTAGACTTCCCTGTTCTAGGAAAATAGACTCTGATAAATCTATCTTATCTTTTTATAAACCTCCATAAGGTCACCTCTCACCGTCCTATGTTTTAGTGATAATAAACCCAATCTGTTCCATCTCTCCTTGTAACTACAGCCTTCCATTCCAGGCAACTTCCTCATGAATCTCTTCTGCACTCTTATTGCTACCATATCCTCTAATGTCTCAACTATACTCATAGCCTTGGCCTATGAAGGCAAGTATAGCAAATGCCTTCTTCTCTACCCTATCCACCTGTGTCGCCACTTTCAGCAAGCTATGGACTTGCATCCCAAGGTCTCTCTGTACATTAACACTCCCAAAATCCCTGCCATTTATATGTCTGACTAATAGAAAAACAATTGGAAATGCTGAGAATTATGAAATATTTCTTCAAGTGAATCAAGGATTGCTTCTAATGCAGAACTTTTAGGAGATTAAAGTTAACATTATATTTATAAGAAAAGGACTACATTGGCAATCAATGTGGCAAGGCTGACGATTGAGTTTAGAAAACAAGAGTAGATGCCAAAAATTGATCAAGGCAATGACAGAACATGATAAAAAACAAGAAATGCTGCAGAAAATTTCATGCTTCTACAATAGCGTGAAGAGGAACAGAGTAGCAAGAGAAAATATAGTCGAGAATAGGGAATTAGGGGAGGCGTTAACCATTTTGTACTAAAGTCTACAAACTATCAGAAATAGTGGGGAAGCAAGGATTTAATGAGCGTGAGGAAATTAAATATCATTGAGGCGAAAGTAGTGAAGAAAATCATAATATAATTAGGCTACTGTTTACTGAAAGCAAAATAATGTTTGACAAATCCAGTAACAGGTTTTTTTTTGAGCTTATAATTAGCAGGGTCAATACCAGCGATGTAGTATAGCTGGGTATTTCTAAAGGTACTTGATAAGGTTCCATTTGAAAGGACATTAGACAAAATAAGAGCTCCTAAAATAGGAGAGAAATATACTTATGTATACAGAGGATTGCTTAACGAAAGAAAATAAAGTATGAATATCTAGAACAATTTCTGCCTGAATGGCTGTCACAAGTAAGGTGCCACAAAGATCAATGCTGGGCCTGTGACTATTTACGAATAATATGACTGATCTAGATGCAAGGTATCCAAGGATGCAAAACCAGATGGGAGTAATGAAAATGACACAGAATCTGCAAAGGGATATGGACTAGTTAAGCAAATTGGTAAGATGTGAATTGATGTTTATGATATTATGCATTTGGTAGGAAATGGTGAGGAACCTGTAAACATTGGGGGAATCTTAGTGTGCTAACTCAGAAAATGGATAAGCAGGTACAGCAAACAATTGAGAAGGTAAGTAGTTTGGTGGCCTTCATCACAAGGACCACAGAAAAAAGTTTTGCTGTAATTGTACAGCCTGATCAGGTAGAGCACATGTGCAATTTTGATCTTTGTACAAGAGGCAATGCAACAAAAAATCATTAGATTGATTCTTGGGATGAGAGGGTTGCCCACTGGGGAAAGATTGAACAAGACTAGACCATATCCACCAGAGATTAGGTGATTTCATTGAGACCCAAAATTCTGAGATTGACAAGGCAGATGCCAAGAAGCTGCTTCCTGCAGCAAAAGAGTCCAGAATTCAGTTAGAAGGGTAGGGGAGCATGGGAAGAAATAATCACAGCAAAAGACATCAGCCACATAGCACTTGAACGAGGAGAAATTTCTGCACTAAATTCTGCTTTCCAAAGGGCTGTTAATGCACTCAGTGACTATAGTCAAGTTTGAGAAAGACTTGTTTCTGTAGTCATGGAGATGTACAGCACAGAAGCAGGCCCTTCGCCCAACTGGTCCATGCTGACCAAGATTCCCATCTAACCTAATCCCACTTGCCCGCATTTGGCCCATAAGGCCCTAAACCTCATCTATCCACATAACTAAGTGCCTTTTAAATGTTGTTAATGTACTCAACCTTTCTCTGGCAGCTCATTCTATATGCTGATCACCCTCTGGGTGAAAAAGTTGCCCCTCCGGTTCCTATTAAATTTCTCCTCTCTCACCTTAAACCTACGCCCTGTAGTTCTTGATACCCCAACCCGAGAAAAAAAAATTGTACACATTCACCTTACCTATGCCCCTCATGATTTTATACACCTCTATAAGATCACCCCTCATTCTCCTACACTCCAATGAAAAAAGTCCCTCAAGTCCCAGTAACATCCTTGTAAATCCGCTCTGCACCCTTTCCAGCGACATCTTGTACAACTGTAATAATAACATCCCAACTTCTATACTCAATACCCTGACTGACAAAGTCCAGTTCACCAAAAGCCTTCTTCATCACTGTCTACCTGTGATGCCACTTTCAGAGAACCACGTACTTGTACTCCTCGGTTCCTCTGTTCTACAACACTCCCAAGAGCCCTACCGTTCACTGTGAAAGTCCTAACCTCATTTGACTTCTCAAAACACAACACCTCGCACTTATCTAAATTAAACTCCATTTACCATTCCTCAGCCCACTTACCTAGCTGGCCAAGATCCTTTTGTAAATCCTGACAACCACCTTCACTGTCTACAACACACCTTTTTTATAAACTGTTATATTTGCAAACTCATGCCTTGTACATTCTCATCCAAATCATTAATATAGATGACAAATAGCAATGGGCCCAGCACCAACCTCTAGGGAACTCCATTAGTCACAGGCCTCCAGTCTGAAAGACAACCTTCCACCATCACCCTCTACTTTCTGCCATCAAGCCAACTGTGTATCCAATTAGCTAGTTCTCCCTGGATCCCATGCGATCTAACTTTCCATAGCAGCCTACCATGTGGAACCTCGTCAAAGGCCTTACTGAAGTCCATATAGATTACATCTACCCTCCTGCCCACATCAACCTTCTTGATTACTTCTTCAAAAAACTTAATAAAATTTGTGAGACGTGATCCCCCATGCACAAAGCTATGCTCTCCAACCCTAATCAACCCGTCTTTACCTCAGAAACCCCGCCAGTAACTTACCTACCACAGATGTTAGGCTTACTGGCCTACAGTCCCCAGGTTTTTCTTTGCAGCCCTTCTTTAATAAAGGCACAACATTTGCCACCCTCCAGTCTTCCTGCACTTCACCTGTCACTAACTATGATGCAAATATCTCAGCCAAGGCTACCATAATTTCTACTCTAGCTTCCCACAGTGTTACACCCAACCTGGTCCTGGAAATGTATATCTACCTTCATAAGTCTTAAGATATCCAGCACCTCCCCTGCTGTTATGCAGAGTATCCCCATTAACTATGTCTTCATGTCTTTCTCCATGGTAAAAACAGAGATATATTCATTGGGGACCTTGCCCATCTCCTGCAGCTCCACACAAAGATGGCCACTTTGGTCTTTGAGGGGCCCTATTCTCTCTCTAGTTACCCTTCTTCCCTTAATATACTTACTGAAATCTCTGGATTCTCCTTAATCTTCTTTGCCAAAGCTATCTCATGCCCCCTTTTTGCCCTCCAATTTCCTTCCTTTGTATGCTCCTGCATCGCCTGTACTTCTCCAGAGATTCACCTGATCCGATCTGCCCGTACCTCCTCTTTTTCCTGACTAGAGCCTCAATATCCCCCATCATCCAGGATTTCCTACTCTTGCCAGCCTTGCCATTCACTCTAACAGGATAATGCAGAAAGATACGATTATGCAGTAAGATAATCAAAGAACAATGACTTTGTGATATTGGATGGGTGGGATGAGAAATGGATGAAGTGGAGGAATAGTCCTAACATGGTTAATTTGGAGAGCAGGGTCAAAAGACCAGATGGCTTACTCCTTTTATTTCTCAATTCTAATGTTCAAATTTCCAATTCTCACCAGGCTATGTCTTTACTTCCAGGAATTGCACTGACCTGATCTTTCACTGCTTCTCCATGAGCACCAATAAACATCCTGTTGTATAAGTGGTGAATAAAAAATTCCAGAAGGAAAGACTGCCAAGTTAGGAAGAGCAAACGATCAAATACAGGCATCCAGTTGAGAAAGGCTTGAGAATGAAAATGAAACAATGGGGAAAAAGAGATGGACTTCTGGGAAACATGAGCAGGGTCTAAATATTAATATTGGCATAAGTCATAAACCAAATCCTTTCACCTAGAGCACCAGGACAGAAACAAAAAATTGAAAATTTTTACCTCATGGTACGTGTCCTCCAACTCTCCATCATAAATCCAGCGGTAGAGAAAATTAAGTATAGGGTGTGATACCAGGCTCAGGATATGCTGCACCAATGATCTCATGTATGGGTCTCCAGTTTTAGTGTAAGCATGGACAGCAGATGCCAATTCTCCACCTTTCCTCCCTGAACAAATCAAAATGAAAATTGTTAAAGCATTCTTCCCAAACAAGTTCCAAGAAATTAAATATTTATTCTAAATTCCTTCAAGTCATATGGAGGTTACAAAAATGTTTCGAGTATGGTCATTAATTCTGATCATTAGATTATTTCACATCAGAATTTAGGAAAATGCTAATTCAAAGATTATACTCCATCTCACTGGTCCCAAAAACTAACATGTAGTGAAGGACTGCACGGCACATGGTGCAGGGTGCCATTCAAGTTGGAGGGGGGGGGGTGCGGTGGGAGTATGAAGCAATGTAGTAGCAATGGTAGAGAATGCAGATTGGGGAATCGATATTGTTCCCTGCAGCCCAGAGTATAGTTCCCAAAGGCCGTGTTACCTGCCTAGTGCATTGGTGAGGACATTGTCACAAGGCTGAAGAAGAATGATCCAGTTGCCCTGGTCAGTGGAGACACCAAAGCCAGAGGTAGGACTAAGAAAATAGGGAGTATGAGCAGTGAGGGTCTAAATTAAAAAACTAGAAGCATAACAGTAATAATCTTTGGGTTACGACTAAAACCATATGTAAATTAATGTCAATATGATCAGAGAATTCAATGTGTGGCTCAATGATTGGCATGGAAGAAATGGATTATGATCTAGGTGATATGAGTACTGCAGAAAGACTGAACTTTTCATTAGAATAGGTTTCACAAGGAACTAGTGTCCTTGCAAATCAAATAACTCGGGCTGCAGTTAGGGCTTTAAACTAAATAGTTCCGGGGTGGGGGGGGGAGGTGTGGACCCTTAACAGCATTGATGTACAGAGGGATTTTGAGGTCCAAGTCCATAGCTCCCTGAATGTGGTCACACAAGTTGATAGGGTGGTTAAAGGTGGCATTTGGCATGCTTATCTTTATTAGTCAAGGCACTGAGTTCAAGAGTCAGGAAATTGTGCTGCAGCTTTATAAAAATTTGGTTAGGCCGCATCTGGGGTATTGCATTCAGTTCTGGTCGCCCCATTACAGGAAGGATGGGGAGGCTTTGGAGAGGGTGCAGAAGTGGTTCACCAGGATGCTGCCTGGATTAGTGGGCATGTTCTATTAGGCAAGGTTGGACAAACTAGGGTTGTTTCCTCTGGAGCTGTAGAGGCTGAGGGGAGACCAGGTAGAAGTTTATAAGATTTTGAGAGCCATAGATAGACACCTGGTATCTTTTTCCCAGGGTCAAAATGACTGATACTGGAGGGCATGCATTTGAGTTATGAAGGGGAAAGTTCAAAGGAGATGTGTGGGGCAAGTTTTTTTTCCTTACACAGAGAGCGGAGGGTGCCTGGAATGTGCTGCCCGGGGTGGAAGTGAAAGCTGCGATGCGATAGAGGCATTTAAGAGGCTCTTAGGCACATGAATATGCAGAGAATGGAGACATTTGAACCATGTGCACACAGAAGGGATCCGTTTAATTAGGTGTCATTAGCTTAATTAGTTTGGGACAACATCGTGTGCCACAAGGCTGGTTTCTGTGCTGTACTGTTCTATGTTCTATTTTCTGTAGCTCCAATTGAAATGTTGTGTCCAGTTCTGCGTGACACACTTTATGAAGGATATAGACGCCATAAGAAGGTTGCAGAAGAGATTTACCAACATAGTTTCAGGGATGAGGGAATTGTGTTATGTAGGTATACTGGAGAAACTGGGATTATTGTCCTTCAAACAAAAGAGATTGCAAGGGGGTCTTGAACATTAAAAACCCTGGAGGACGATGGAGGCTTGGTCATTGATTATATTCAAAACAGATCAATAAATTTCTAGCTATCAGAGGAATCAAGGAATACGGGGGTTGGAAGGAAAAAAGCAGTGAGATAGATCAGTCATTATCTTTTTGACTGGCACAGTGGGCTCAAGAAGTCAAATGGCCTTGCTGCTATTCTTATGTATTTATGTACCCCTCCACTGTTCAACAACAGGCATGGACAATAAAGTTCTACGACAAGACCTTGGAAAACACAGACCAATTCCCATATCTTAAGAGCCACCTTTCAAAGGCGAACACTAACGTTAAGCCCTAATCACACTCAGTTTACTTCAATGGAATATTGATGAACGAGAGGTAATCTGAATGAAATGAAGATTCTAAGTGGCTTTAACAGGGTGGAGCCAAGAAGATATTTCCCCGAGTTGGAGTATCCAGAACTAAGGTCATAACTTCAGAATAAGGGGTGGCCATTTAAGAAAGAGGTATTTGGAATGGAATTGGTTTATTATTGTCAATTCTACCGAGGTACAGTAAAAAAAAACTTGTCTTGCATACTGTTCATACAGCTCAATTCATTACACAATGCATTGAGGTAGTACAAGGTAAGACAATACAGAATGCAGAGTAAAGTACCACAACTACAGAGAAATTGCAGTGCAGGTAGACAATAGAGTGCAAGGTCATAACGAGGTAGATTGTGAGGTCAAGAGTCTATTTTATCGTACCAGTGAACTGATCAATAGACTTATCGTAGTGGGATAGAAGCTGTCCTTGAGCCTTGGTGGTACATACTTTCAGGCTTTTGTATCTTCTGCCCAGTGGGAGGGGGGAGAAGAGATAATGTCCCGGGTGGGTGGGGTCTTTATGCTGGCTGCTTTACCGAGGCAGTGAGAAGTATATACAGAGTTTCTGGAGGGGAGGCTGGTTTCTGTGATGTGCTGAGCTGTATCCACAACTCTCTGCAGTTTATCGTGGTCCCGGGCAGAGCAGTTGCCATGCTAGGCCGTGATGCATCCAGATGGATGCCTTCTATGGTGCATCAATAAAAGTTGGTGAGTGTCAAAGGGGACATGCCAAATTTCTTTAGCCTCCTGAGGAAGTAGAAACGCTGGTGAGCTTTCCTGGCCGTGACGTCTAGATGGTTGGACCAGGACAGACTATTGGTGATGTTCACTCCTACAAACATGAAGCTCTCAACCCTCTCGACCTCAACACCACTGATGTAGACAGGTGCATGTGTATCGCGCCCCCCCTCCCCACTTGTTAAGTCACCGACCAGCTCTTCTGTTTTGCTGACATTGTGGGAAAAATTGTTGTCATGACACCATGTCACCAAGCTCCCTATCTACTTCCTGTACTCCAACTTATCATTACTGAGATACAGCCAACTACGGTGGTGTCATCTACAAACTTGCAGATGGAGCTAGAACAGAATCTGGAAACGCAGTAATGAGTGTATAGGGAGCAGAGTAGGGCTCTGGAATTCTCTACCACAGACATCTGTGGAGGTACAGTCATGAAATACATTCAAGGCATAGGCTGACAGACATTTGAACTACAAAGACTTCAAAGGGTATGGGAAGGAAATGGAACCATGATCGGATCAATCATAATATTACTGAATGATAGAGTAAACTTGAAGGGATGACTGGCCTATTTCTGCTTCTGTTTCTTTTGTTCTTATGACTCATGGGGATCCTTGGCCCATGAATGCAAATGGATAGCAAATTGGCACAAGGAACACACTATCTCACAAACCCGTGACCACCCCCTCTCCCAATCAAGCAGTGCCTGTCCAACACAAGGCAGTATCTATGGGTCCCAGATTAGCATCATCAGCCACCTCAGACCGCCAGAACTGCAGTGGGGCTGTCATCTTTGACTCTGAAGGAGTGACCAAAAATAACGTGTCCAATCCCAGGGGTATATCCGAGAATGGTATTCAGTTTTCTTTTTGCTACTTCTGATGTCTATAACCTTTCCACCATTGTCATGGAACATGTCTTAGAGTCCACAGACAATTAGTTTACAATCTCTCATTTATTCAACAAGACTAATCTTATTACCCTCTATTAAAAATGTTTTGCCGCTTCTCAGCCCACTTCCCAACCTTGTCAATTGTTCATTGGGCTTCTTCCTTATTTCAATGCCACACAATCTAATTTTAAATACCCTTTATTTTTATCCAAACTTGCTTAATACACAAAATAACAATAGCCAGATAAAAACATGAACATAAGTACACAAGTAAATAGGAGTAGGAGTAAACCACCAGGCCACTCAAGCTTGCCCTCCCATTCAATATGATCATGACTAAACTATGCTGGCCTCAACTCCTCTTCCGTACCAGTTCCCCATACTGCTCAATTCCTTGATGTTTCAAATATTTAACTCCATCTACAGCAGGTCTAATGATCTGGCCTCCACTACCCTTCTCCAGCAAAGAACTCTTGAGTTTCATGACACTCTGAGAGAAGAAGAAATTTCCACTCTCTTAAGTATCTGCCAATGGCCTGTGATACCTTCAGATTAAGCTTGGCCATTTTTATTCAGCTCCATTCATAACTACATCAGAGAACTCAATGGATGGTTATGTATAAACCCACCCGAGGAACTCAGACCCTATTTCAATGCTTCCTTTCTGAGAATAATCAACAGTGTGTCCTTGTTTAAAAAAAAATCTTGATAAGGTCGATCAGTCTAAAATCACTGTTAATTCAAAAGTTCACAAGAAGAGATATCATCTCAATACCATTGGCAACTGTACTTAACTTCAACATCCAATTCTTGTACAAAATGGCCATGTGTGTCAAAATTAGGTAGAAGTTTTTGTACACTCCCTGTGTCACTGCTTTGACTTCTGTTAATATTTTTCTTTTTTTTTTAAAACTTGAGCTTCTTACTTAAATTTCAAATCATGTAGTATTCTAAAAGCATCCTGATTACCTTGGCAATGATCAACAAGTGCTGCAAGTGTCTTGAGTCTAATCTTGGGATCGTACGTCCAGATGAGTAGGCGTCGCAACGTTAGGCTGCTTTCCAGTCCAACATTCACACCTTGGTCATCTTCTACTTGTATCTGAGATTTCAGATTTGAAAGCAAATGCATATAAATTTAATTGACAAATATATCAATTAAAGAACAAGGAAGTACTCAAGTGCATTAACTGTGGGAAGTCTCAGTACTGAGCAAACATTACTAAATCTAACTGTATTTTCCCCAGTGCATCCTGAGAACAACGTACTAACAATCAGGCAATTATTTCTGAGTTCTGCTTCACAATCTCATACAGTCCCTTTGGCAGATCAAAGGCATTACTCTTTGTTGATTCATTATCCATCAGAAGTATTATGTTAAATGTCTCAGTCATATATCTACTTATGGTTCCTATAAATCTGCTGCTATTAAGCATGACTAAGGGTATCAACCTGAAATGTTAACTCTGTTCCTCTCTGCACAGTTGCTGCCTGACTTGTTGAGTATTTACAGCATTTTCTGCTTTTATTCAACATCTGCAACTTCTTGCTTTTCAATTCAAGTTTCAGCTGTTGTCCTTCTTACCAACTGCATCTTCCTTGGTCACTTGCTAAAGGAGTCTCTCTATTTATGTGAACCACCTTCCACTCCATGTCTTTTGTGAGGACATAAGAGATGTTTTTCTGAACAAAAACCTCAATTCCAATCTCACTAAAGAATTTCCTTCCTTTGTGAAAGCCGTTTCATTACCAAGAGTCCAGAAAATTTTACCAGTTACAGATTTGGTAAAAGGAAGAAAGCAAGTCTTTACATATCCTCACCAGGGCCTTGATTTGATCTATAGCAAAAAGACTGTGACACAGATGACATTTCCAGTACTGTGCTCTGTATATGTTCCTCTCCATATTTGGACCATCTCATAACTCCTACTGCAGTCCAATTTCCTATTCCTTAATAATTAATTCTGTATTAATGCATTCTACCAATTGGATGACTCCTCTTATCTTCAAGAAAACATTCCATTGCCCATCCAACTCCATTCACCCTTTCTCTGGGAGGACCTGAAGACAAGACACTGGTTCCAAACTCACACGTCCTTTTGACACATCATAGACTCACCTATAGTGATAAGCAGGAAGTCAATGTACCTAATTAAAAATTCTCATCCTTGATTTCAAATCTCTCCATGGATTTGCCCCTTCCCAGCTCTGCAATCACGCAACCTGAGAATCCTTTGCGGAAGGTACCTCTCTAGTTCTGCTTTCTTCAGCATCCCAGATTTAAAATGCTCCTTTATCGGAGGCTCTGCCTTCAGCTGCATTAGCCACAAAGTTATAGATAGATCTGCAGATCTACCTTGGATATACTCAAGTTACTAAGTGTCCACTGCCATCTTGCATGAAGAATTCCTAAGATTCACTATGCTCCAGATTAAGAAATTCATCCACTTTTCAGTCCTAAATGATTAACCACTATTTTGGGATGCTTCGAGACACCCCAGTCAGGGGAAACCTCATTTCTGCATCTACCCCATTAAATGCTGTAAGACCATTGTATGCTTCAATTGAATCACCTCTCATTTTTCTAAACTCCTGAGAATATGGGTCCAGTTTACTTGCCTCTCCTTATAGATAAATCCCTCATCTCAGAAATCAATCTGGTGAACCTTTGTTACACTCCTTTTACTACAGCAAATTAGATAGTACACAGTATTCCAGATACTGTCTAGCCAAAGCCTTTTATAATTCCACAAAGACATATTTTAGTTGTGTTAAAATCCTCTTGTAATGAAAGTCAACATACTGTGTACCTTCCAAATAGCTTGTGGTATCAGCAGATTAATTGTATGCAAATCAGTCAGGTGGCTCTGAACACCAATAGCTTTCAATCCCTTGCCACTTGTTGCTACTTCAAAAATATAACTCCACTTGCTACTTCTTCCATCAAAATAGATGACTTTATATTTCTCCACAACATATTCCATCTCTCCATGCCCCTTCAATTAGCTTGTCCATGTCCCCCTGAAGTCTCTCTATATTCTCCTCACAAATTGTAATACCACTCCGTTTCAACCATCAGGAAACTTGGGTACATTATACTTGATTCCTCGTTGACATCATTGATTTAGATTGTGAATAGCTGGGGTTCCCCTCAACATCCCACAAGTCACAATCTCCCAACTTGAAAATAAACTGTTAACTCCTACTCTTCTTCTGCCTCTTAACCAATTCTCAACTATTTTAAGGAGGTTTTCTACGCTGTCTGCCACAAAAACAAATGCAAAAATATTTGTTTAATTTCTCTGCCAGTTGCTTATTCACCAAATTAATTTCTCCTGTCCCACATTAATTTGAAGTAATCTTCTTGCTTTTACATACTTATAGAAGTTTGGTTTTCTTTTATGCTTCTTGCTCCATTATTTCCTACATTTACTTTTGACACAGGAAGCCATTCAACCCACTGTGTCTATGCCAGTTCTCCAATATATTCCCATCAGCCACATTCTGCCAATTATTTACCTGTAACTGTTGTCTCTCACATGCCCATTAATACTGCACTGATTCTCCTACCACCCACATACACTAGGGATAATTTATAGCACCTAATCAATCAACCTACCAACCAGCACGTCTTTGGGACATGGGAGGAATCCAGATTACCTGGAAGAACTCAACGTATCACGAGGAGAATATGCAAGCTTGACAATGACAACACTGGAGTTCAGGATTCAATCTAGGTTGCTGGAGCTGTTAGACAGCAGCACTACTTGCTGCACCGTTATGCTGCCTATAAACCCCATCCTACTTTCCATTTCCTTATCAATTCCTTGATACTCCCTTAACGTATTGGGTAATTTTCCCAGTCCTTGGGATTACAGTTCTTTTTGGCAACATTACAGGCCTTTTCCTTTTGCTCTCATATAACCTTGAACTTTTCTTGTTAACCAATGGCTGAACCATGTCACCTGTTGAATTATGCAATAAATATTTCTTTAATTACAAAAAATGTCTCTTTAAATATTACTCAATGCTTGTTTGTCGTTATTTTAAAGTAGTTTCGCAATCTACTATTGCCAGCTGATGCCTCATGCGTTTGTACTTCACTTTTTTTTTCGACATTGGTTTTGGAATAGAGTCTATATTTCAATATCTGATATAAAATTCAATCACATTATGATCACTCAGAATTTTCTAACAGCTCCTTAATTATCAGAACATCAGTTAACCCTTTCTCATTGCACAACACTAGATTCAAAATAGTTCATTACCTCATCGCCTTCTCAGCTTACTGATCTAAATAAACATTTTCTTGTACACTGTATGCATTTGCCATCTGCACTATTATTGATAATTTGGTTTGGATTGAAGTGCCCCATGATTATTGTATCATGCTTCTTCCTACACATCTAAATTTTTTGATTTATACTGTACTTTATAAAACCACTAACTTTTCAGGATCTATACAAAACTCCAACCAGTATTGCCCACCGCTCATTGTTTCTTGGCTCCAATCACACTGATTCTGCTTTTCGATTTTCTTAGCTATGATCCTTTCTCCCTTTTGCATTTACCACTATTTATTATTAGCACTAACCCTACTCATTTTTCATTTTGCCTCTATATTCCAACAGTTAGGTATCCTGGAATACTTAATTTCCAACATTGATCACTTTGCAATCACGTTGTTGTAATAGCTATTAGATTGTACTCATTTATTTACCTGTGTATTATTTCATCTACCTTATATATTCTTATGGTTTGACAACTGATAGTTGTACGCAAACAAGTGTTAGCCATTCAACTTTCGTTCCCAATTAAGCAAAAATAAAATGCGATCCTTCAGTCCTCCAGGTCAATATTGAGTTTCTCAAAAGGGCTGTACTAATGTTCTATGACCTCCTACCACGATGAAGGATCTGGGGAGTGCATGTTATTTAAACATTATGTAATTTGGAATAAGCCAGACCTAAAAAACACGGAGGATTCAATAACATATGAGCACAAACATCCTGCAAGGTTGGATGTACTTAGATGTTAGTGCAATCTTAGATAACCTTCTTCACAACCACAATCTCATCCAAATTGTTAATAAGAGATGGCAAACAACAGAGGACCCAGCACCAATCCCTGCAGCACACCACTGCTCACAGCCCCGCCATGCTGATAAACAATCCTGCACTACCACACTCGGACTCCTACCACTAAGCCAATTTTGTATCCAATTGGCTAGCTCACCCTGGATCCCATGTGACCTAGCCTTTCTGACAAGCCTGACTGTCCTTGTCAAAGACTTGCAAAAGTCCTTGAAATCAAACCTCTTCAACCTTGCCTAGTCAATCCTCTTGGTCACCTCTTTGAACAACTCAAAGTAATAAGACACAATTTCCCACACACAAAGCTGTGCTGACTATCCCTAATCAGTCCTTGCTTTTTGAAATGCAGGTAGATCCTGTCTCTCAGCATCTCCTCCAGTACTTTCCCACCACTGATGTTCGGCTCACTGGCCTGCAATTCCCTGCCTTGTCCTTGCAGCCCTTTCTTATTTAAGGCACAACATTAGCCACTCTCCACTCTTCCAGTACCTCACCCTTGGCTAACACTAATAAAATTAACTCTGCCAGGGCCCCAGTAATTTCTTCCCCAGCTTCCCCCAATATCCTAGGATACATATGGTCAGGTCCCGGAGATTTAAATTGGTACAGTGAAAAAACTTTGTTTTGCATGTCATCCATACAGATCATTTCATTACAACAGTGCATTGAAGTACAAGGGAAAACAGTAACAGAATGCAGAATAAAGTGTTACAGTCACAAAGAAAGTGCAGTGCAGGCAGACAGACAATAAGGTGCAAGATCATAACAAGATAGATTGTGCAGTCAAGAGTCCATCCCATCATGCTGTGGGCCGTTCAACAGTCTCATAACAGCGGGATAGAAGTTTTCCTTGAGACTGGTGGTATGTACTTTCAAGCTTTAGTATCTTATACCTGATGGGAGAGGGGAGAAGAGAGAATGTTTAGGGCAGGTGGGGTCTTTGATTATGCTGGCTGCTTTACTGAGGCAGCGAGAAGTGTATACAGAGTCCATGGAGGGGAGGCTGGTTTCTGTGATGTGCTGAGCTGTGTCCACAACTCTCTGCAGTTTACTGCAGTCCCGGGCAGAAAAGTTGCCATACCAAGCTGCAATGCATCCAGAAGGATGCTTTCTATGGTGCATTGATAAAAGTTGATGACTGTCAAAGGGGTCATGCCAAATTTTTTTAGCCTCCTGAGGAAGTAGAGATGCTGGTGAGCTTTCCTTGCTATGGCATCTACATGGTTGAACCAGGACAGGCTATTGGTGATGTTCACTCCAAGAAACCTGAAGCTCTCAACTCTCTCAACCTTAACACCATTGATGTAGACAGGTGCATGTACACTGCCCCCCCCTTTGTGAAGTCAATGACCAGCTCTTTTGTTTTGCTGACATGGAGAGAACGTTTGTTGTCATGACACCATGTCACCAAGCTCTCAATTTCCTTCCTGTACTCGGACTCATTGTTACTTGAGGCACGGCCCACTACGGTGATATCATTTCCAAACTTGTCGATGGAGTTAGAGCAGAATCCGGCCACACAGTTGTGAATGTATTGGGGGTAGACTAGTGGGCTGAGGATGCAGTCTTGTGGGGTACCAGTGTTGATAACCGTGGCAAAGGTGCTGCTGCCTATCCTTACTGGTTGCAGCCTTTTGGTTAGGACAGGATTATTTATCCATCTTTATGAACTTTAGGACATCCAATACCTCATCTTTAGTAATGTGGATATGTTTCAATGCACCACTATTTTCTTCCCCGAAATACCTAGCTTCCATGACCTTCTCCATGGTAAATGCAGACGAGGAATATTCATAGAATCATAGAACAGTACAGCACAATACAGGCCCTTTGGCCCACAATGTTGTGCTGACCTTTAAACCTCACCTAAGACTATCTAACCCCTTCCTCCCACATATCCCTCTATTTTAAATTCCTCCATATGCTTATCTAGCAATCTCTTGAATTTGCCCAATGTACCTGCCTCCACCACCACCCCAGGCAGTGCATTCCATGCCCCAAACCTTTACACAGAAAAGGCTTTTTTCCTCTGATACCTCCCTTGAACTTCCCACCCATTACTTTAAAGCCATGCCCTCTTGTACTGAGCACTGGTGCCCTGGGAGAGAGGCGCTGGCTGTCTACTCTATCCATTCCTGTCAATATTTTGTACACCTCTATCATGTCTCCTCTCATCCTCCCCCTCTCCAAAGAGTAAAGCCCTAGCTCCCTTAGTCTCTTCTCATAATGCATACTTTCTAAACTAGTCATCATCCTGGTAAGTCTCCTCTGCACCCTTTCCAACACTTCCACATCCTTCCTATAATGAGGCGACCAGAACTGGACACAGTACTCTAAGTGTGGTCTTAATATTCATTTAAGACCTCACCCATCTCCTGTGGCTCCACACAGACGACCACTTTAATCCTTAAGAGGACCTATTGTCTCCTTAGTTACCCTCTTGTTCTTAATACTTATAGAATATCTTAAAATCATCCCTTACCTTGTCTGCCAAAGCTATCTCATGTCTTCTTTTTAACCTGCTGATTTCCCTCTTAATTGTAGTCCTACATCCTTTTTACTCCTCAATGGACTTGCTTGATCCCAGCTGCTTATACCTGACAGATGCCTTTTTCTCGAGCCTCAATATCCCTCATCGTCCAGGGTTCCCTAATCCTGCAATCCTTGCCCTTCACTCTAACAGGAGTATGTTGGCCCTGAACTCTCCCTATCTCACTTTTAAAAGCCTCCCACTTGCCAGACATCTCTTTACCTGAAAGCAGCCTCTCCCAATCAACCTTTGCAAATTCCCGTGTAATGCCATCAAAATTAGCCTTGCCCCAATGTAGGGCTTTAACTTTGACCTTTGACTTCCACTGGTCCACAAGTCAAAGTTGAGTTTATTGTCATATGCACAAGTACATATTTGCACAGATGCAATAAAAAACTTACTTGCAGCAGCATCACAGTTATATAGTATCAGATTCACAAGAAAAATATAGAAAATTACGAGAGAACACAATTGTAACAAAAATAAACAAAGTCTATTGTAATGCAAAGTGGTCAGAGTGTTGCTGAACTGAGGTAGTAGTTAAGGTTGTGCAAGGACAGAATGGTTGAAAGGAAGTGGCTGTTCTTGAACCTGGTGGTGTGGGACTTCATATTTCTGTACCTCCTCCCCAACTACAGCTGTGAGAAGATGGCATGGCCCAGATGGTGGGGATCTTTGATGATAGAAGTTGCCTTCTTGAGCCAGTGCCTCATGTAGATACTTCCAATGATGGGGAGGGATATGCCAATGATGTATTGGGCAGAGTCCACTACTCCCTGCAGCTTCTTTATGTTCCTGCACATGCGAATTGCCGTACCAGACCATGATGCAACCAATCAGGGTACCTTCAACAGTACACCTGTAGAAGTTTGTTACGGTGTTCACTGACAAGCCAAAATTCCTTAAGCTTCTCAGAAGGTACAGACGTTGGCACGCCTTCCTTGCAGTTGCATCAAATGTGCTGGTCCCAGGACAGGTCAACTGATATACCAACGCCCTGGAATTTAAAGCTGCCGACCCTCTCCACTGCCGATCCACTAATGTAGACTGGCGCATGTTTGCCCTCTTTCCCCTTCCTGAAGTCAATGATCAGTTCTTTAGTTTTACTGATGTTGAGCCAGAGGTTGTTGTTGCGGCACTACTCAACCAGGTGTCCTATTTCATTCCTGCACACTGACTCATCACCTCCTGAGATTCGTCCAACAACAGTAGTGTCATCGGTGAATCCGTATGTGGCGTTGCAGCTGTGCTTAGCCACACAGTTTTTTGTACAGCAGGGAACTAAGCGATGCACGTTCGTTGATGGTCAGCTAGGAGGAGATGTTGTTACTAATCCTCACTGATTGAAATCTGCCAATGCGGAAGTCGAGTATTCAGTTGCAGAGTGAGGTACAGAGTCTCAGCTTTGAAGCTTGGTGATGAGTTTGGAGGGGATGATTGTGTTGAATGACAGATGGTAGTCATTGAGGCAGGTCACCAGGCTCTTCTCAGGCACCAGTATAATAGATACAATTTGGTGCAGGTGGGAACCTCAGACCACAGAAGCAAGAGGTTGAATATGTCCGTAAATACTCCAGCCAATTGGTCTGTACAGCTCTTTAGTACTCAGCCAAGTACGCCGTCTGGATGTATTTCATGGATTCACCTTCTTGAAGGATGCCCAGATGTCAGCTTCAGAGACTGAGATTACAAGATCATCTGGAGATGTGGGGGCTTGTGAGGGTGTGTCATGGTTCTCCCTGTGAAAGTGTGCAGAAGAAGCATAAGAAGCTCATCCAGGAAAGATGGGTTGTTGCCACCTGTTCCAAAGATCTCTTCTTGTTGGAAGTAATTTGTGCAAGCCCTGCCACAGCTGTCAAGTGATTCAGTTTAGTCTGAAATTGCCTCTTTGCGCTTGCAATGGCCCCCTGGAGGTCATACCTGGATTTCTAATGACTCCGTGTCGTCAGCCCTAAATGCCACAGATCTAGCCCTTAGTAGATTACAAATTTCCTGGTTCATTCAGGGTTTCTGGCTGGGGAAGACTTGGAAAGTTTTTATGGATAGACGCATGTCCTCAAAGTTGGTGACGACTGTGACACATTCACCTTGGTCCACTGAATAACGCTTGAACGTGGTCCGGTCCACCGACTCGAAGCAATCCTGAATTTGCTCCTCCACCTCTCCTGTCTGGCTCTTCGTAGTCCTCTTCACCAGCACCACGCTCTTCAGTCTCTGTCTGTACACAGGCAGATGCACAGTCAAGTGGTCAGATTTGCCAAAGTGTGGGCGAGGAGTGGAGCGGTAGGTGTCCTTGATGGTGGTATAGCAGTGGTCAAGTGCGCTGGGTCCTCTAGTATTGCAAGTAATGTGTTGATAGTAGTTAGGAAGAGTCCTACCTTTTTCCATAACTATTTTAAAACTAATAGAAATCTGGTCACTGGTCCCAAAGTGCCCCCCCACTGACACTTCAGTCACATGCCCTGCCTCATTTCCCAATACGAGGTCCAATGTTACCCCCACTTTTAGGGCCAACAGATTCCACTCCATCCAAACACTTGGCACTATGGCAAGTCCAGTCAATACTAGGGAAGCTGCCAAAGGAAGTGGTTGAGACAGGTACATTGAGAACATTTAGCAATTTGGGATTGCTTCAACAGGTACTTGGACAGGTGCATGGATAGGAAAGGTTTTGAGGGAAATGGGCCAAATGCAGGCAAAGGGGACTAGCTCAGATGGGAATCTTGGTTGGGCTAAAGGGCCTGATTCAGTGCTGTATGACTATGACTCTATGTTAAAATCACGTACTATTACAACTTTATTACCTGCAATCTTCCTACATATTTACTCCATTAATTCCCACTGACTATTGGGGGAGAGCCTATGATACAATCTGGTCAAAGTCATCACCCCCTTCTTATTTCGGTGTTGCACCCATATAGCCTCACTGAATGATCCCTCAGGAACATGTTAAGTACTGCCATGATATTCTCCCTAATCAAAAATGCAACTCCCCCTCTTATCTTACCTCCACCTTTGACACACCTGTAGCATCTGTACCCCCAGAACATTGAGCCTGACAAGATTAAACCCTCCTGAGTAGTTCCAGGAAATCTTCCTGCCAGGTTATTGGTCCCTCTCCAGTTAAAGTGCAACGTGTCCCTCTTGTATAGGTCACCTCTACCACAGAAGAGATCCCAATAGTTCAAGAATCATGAATCCCTCCACCTTGCACGAGCTCTTCAGCCACACATTCATCTGCCCTATTCTATTCTACCCTCACTCGAAAATGGTACTGGGAGTAATTCACAGATTTCAGCCTCTGAGGCTCCGCATGGGGCATAGTTTTGAATACTGTAACGCAGTCTTTAATCTGGATGGTTTGTAGGGTAGTGCTAAATGCAGATCAATCATAATTATTCATATAAATTTTCATTTGGGTATCAGAGAAACAATGTTAATGGGATAATAATTTGGTCCTTTCAATACCCAGCTATTGGCTACTAACTGACCATTACCTTCTTGCAAGCATGGCACAAGGCCCAAAACCTTGAAAGTATATATGCAATTGACTAACTTTAATCTATTCCCATTCTTCAAGTAAAGCATTAAATATTTATAAGAGCTATCATGTTATGTGGAGAGATTATATCCCATTCTCTACAAATTGAATTCCTTATCTAAATGCTGACCTCTGAACAGCTAATAGCAAAACATTTTTTGCCAGGAACACTTGAACAACAATAATATTTAGTCCAAATTAGAAGACCAGCAAGGTGCCTGGTTGTAAATAGCATTTAATGTGATAGAGAAAAAGGACAATAATGCCAGGTATGAGTGGAAAAAAAAGGTGATAGTTCGAGTAATTTGCTTCAGGATATGAGACATGGCTCAAGAACATAGAAACAGGCCCTTCGCCAACACATCTGTGCTGACCAGA
Organism: Pristis pectinata; assembly: GCF_009764475.1. Classification (NCBI taxonomy): domain Eukaryota; kingdom Metazoa; phylum Chordata; class Chondrichthyes; order Rhinopristiformes; family Pristidae; genus Pristis; species Pristis pectinata. Next base: position 88,103,440 of record NC_067415.1, read on the forward strand.
ATGCCAATCTAATTAATTCAATCTGCCTGCATATGTTCATGTGTCTATCTAAATGTCTATAAACGTTGCTGTCATATCTACTTCTATAACTTCCCCTTGCAGCACATTTCAGGCATCTATCACTCTAAAAAAATAACTGGCCTCACAAATCTCCTTTAAACTTTCCTTCTCTCACAAACCCATACTCTAGTATTTGACACTTAACCGTGGGAGAAAAAAAAAGCTCTGACCACCTACCCTATCTATGCTTCTCATAATTTTTACGTATTTCTATGAGTTCACCCCTTAGCTTCCAATGCTCCAGAGAAAACAATCCAAATTTTTCAAATCTGCAATCCAGGCAACATTCTGGTGAACCTCTTCTACACCCTCTCCAAAGCCTCCACATCCTTCCTGTAATGTGGTTAACCAAAACTGCACAGGTTCTGATATTGGCTCAGCTAGTGTAGCTACTGCCTCATAACTACGATAACCAGGATCAATTGTGACCTCTTGTGCTATCCCTGTGAAGTTTGTATGTTCTACCTGTGACCACGTAAGTTTCCTCTGGATGTTCTGGTTTCCTCCCAAATCTAGAAGACATACTGTACAAAATAGTGGGTTGATAAGCCACAGTAAGTTGTCCGAGTGTGTAAGCGATTGGTAAATTTGGGGGAGTTGACAGGAATACTATACAACTGGTGTAAGTTGGTTAATCGTTGACACAGACTCAGCAGGGCTGTAGGCCTTGCTGTATGATTCTATGGTCTCATAAGTCACCTGGGGGACTGAATTCAAATCCTAAATATATCCTAATGTTGAATAAATTCCAATAGTACAAAAACAGAGTTAGCCAAAATCAACATTAAGACAGTAGATTAGCAGGCAGAGTTTAAAGGAAATTTCAAAATCTCAGCAACTGTATGTGCCAGTAAGAAAGAAGGTTCTACAAGAAGGACGCACCATCCCGTGGCTAACTAACAATATTAAGGATGGCATCAAATTGAAAGTAAATATCTATAATTGTGCAAAGATTAATGGCAGGCCAGAGGATTGTGAATGGCTTTTTCTTTTAAGGAACTGGCAAGTGAATACTAAAAAAATTATAAAGTGGGGAAAGAAAGATTAAGAGTAACTATCCAATAATATAAAAATATATAGTAAGAGCTTCTTCAGGAATACAAAGAGGAATGAGTAAATAAAGTAAATGCTGGTCACTTTGAGGATGAGACAGGGAATATAATAATGGGAAACAGAGAAATGGCAATGATTTTAAATAATTATTTTGGGTTGGCCTTTACTGTAGAATGCAAATGCCATAGAACATTCAAATAATAATAATGTTGTAATAAATAATAAAAGAATAAAAATGGGGAAACTTAAAACAATCGAGAGAGAAAAGGTACTGAGCAAACTAACAGAATTTAAGCCCACAAGGCTACATTCTGGGATATCAAAGATAGTGAATGCGTTGGTTATAATCTATCAGAATCCCCTAGATTCTGGAGAGATGCCAGACAATTGGAAAAAAAAAGGAGGGAGTCAGAAACAAATTTCTAACATGCATCATTGGGAATATCCTGGAATGCATTACTTAAGAGGTAATTGGAGGACATTTAGAAATCATAAATCAAGCTGAGTCAACAACGAAAAACATATTGACAAATTCGTTGGAGTTCTTTGAGGATGCAACTGGAAGGACAAAGGGGAAATCAGCAGATGGATTCTAGAAGCTATTCAATAAGGTGTTCAATAAGGTTCCTGCAGAAGAGCACATAGGGGATATTGGCATGGCTAGGAGACCGGTGAACTGAGAGAAAGAGAGTCAGGATAAATGGACGACATTCAGTAATTAGTGGTGTGCCACACGGATCTGTGTTGGGTACTCAATTATTTATAATTTATATCAATGACTTGGATAAAGGGATTGAGTGTATTGTTGCCTAATTTACCGATGATACAAAGTTAGATGGGTGAGCCAAGTTGTAAGGAGCCTGCAAATAAATAGTGAGGTAAAGTGAGTTGACAGATGGAATTTAATGTGGGAAAATGTGAAGTTATTCAGTTTGAAGGAAGAACTAAAAAGAAAATGATTTAATTGGAGTGAGACTACAAAATGTTACAGTACAAACTGGAAGGATATAACTCATGGAGTACTCCTGGGATCAGTTCTTGGCCCGCAATTATTTACCATTACCATTAATGACCTAAAGGAGGGAATGAAATGCAAGGTTTCCAAGTTTGCGAATGATGCAAAAATAGGTGGAAGGGCATGATAGGTCAGAAGTGGGTGCATTTAGTGTACAAGTAGATGCAGAGAGTAGAAAGACTGAGGAAGGATAGGCAGTTGAAAGGGCAAAATTGCAGTCAGTTGGATGGGCTGAAGTGTGTCTACTTTAATGCAAGAAGTTTCAGGAACAAGGGCAGCAATGGCTACTGGATATTCTGGGGTTTATATGTTATAAAGGAGACAGGGACGGAGGTAAAAGAGGTAGGGGAGTGGCTTTGCTGATCAGGGACTGTATCACAGCTGTAGAAAGGGAGGATGTCCTGGAGGGATTGTCTACTGAGTCAGTGTGGGTGGAAGTCAGAAACAGGAAGGGAGCTACCACTCTATGGGAGTATTCTACAGACCCCCCCAATAGCAGCAGAGACACTGAGGAGCAGATCGTGAGGCAGATTTTGGAGAGTGCAAAAATAACAGGGTTATTGTCATGGGTGATTTCAACTTCCCTAATATTGATTGGCACCTCCTTCATGTAAAGGGGATAGATGGGGCAGAGTTTATTAGCAATGTCCAGGAAGGATTCCTGACACAGTATGTGGACAGGCCGACTAGAGGAGAGGCTTTTCTGGATCTGGTACAAGGCAATGAGCCTGATCAGGTTTCAGATCTCTCAGTGGGAGAGCATTTTGGACACAGTGACCACAACTCCTTGACCCTTACCATAGCCTTGGAGAGGGATAGGAGCATACGATATGGGAAAGTATTTAATTGGAGGAGGGGGGGATTATGATGCTATTGGGCAGGAACTTGGGAGTGTAAATTGGGAACATATGTTCTTAGGAAAGTGCACAGCAGAAATGTGGAGGCTGTTTAGACAGTACTTGCATGGGCTTCTGGATAAGTTTGTCCCATTGAGGTAGGCTAAGGATGGTAGAGTGAAAGAACCGTGGTTGACAAGAGGCGTAGAATATCTTGTCAAGAGGAAGAAAGAAGCTTACCCAAGGTTTAGAAACCATGGATCAGACAGGGCTCTGGACACTTACCAGGAGGGAACTTAAGAATGGACTTAGAAGAGCTAGAACGGGGCAGGAGAAGGTTTTTGGCGAGTAGGATTAAGGAAAACCCCAAGGCGTTCTACACGTATGTGAAGAATAGGAGGATGCCTAGAGTGAGGGTAGGACTGATCAGGGATAAAAGAGGAAACAAATGTGTCTGGAGTCAGAAAAGGTAGGGGAAGTCCTTAATGAATATTTTGCTTCAGTATTCACCAGTGAGAGAGAACTTGATGTTTGTGAGGGTGGCATACGACAGGCTGATACGCTAGGGCCGGATGGGATATATCCAAGGTTATTACAGGAAGCGAGGGAAAAGATTGCTGCGCGTTTGGCGATGATGTTTGCGTCATCACTGGACATGGGCAGTGCCAGATGATTGGAGGGTGGCAAATGTTCCTTTGTTTTAGAAAGGGAACAGGGATAACCCTAGAAATTACAGACCAGTGAGTCTTACTTCAGTGGTGGGCAAATTACTGGAGAAGATTCTTAGAGACAGGATTTATGGGCATTTGGAGAAGCATAGACTGATTAGGGATAGTCAACTCGGCTTCGTGAGGGGCAGGTCGTGCCTCACGCGCCTGATTGAATTCTTTGAGGATGTGACAAAGCACATTGAAGAAGGTAGAGCAATGGATGTGGTGTACATGGATTTTAATAAGGCGTTTGATAAGGTTCCCCATGGAAGGCTCATTCAGAAAGTCAGGAGGCATGGGATGCAGGGATACTTGGCTGTGTGGAATCAAAATTGCCTCGCCCATAAAAGACAGAGGGCGGTGGTAGATGGAGTGTATTCTGCCTGGAGGTCTGTGACAAGTGGTGTTCCGCAGGGATCTGTTTTGGGACCCCTGCTCTTTGTGATTTTTATAAATGATTTGGATGAGGATGTGGAAGGGTGGGTTAGCAAGTCTGCTGATGATACAAAGGTTGGTGGTGGTGTGGATAGTGCAGAAGGTTGCCGTAGATTACAACAGGATATTGATAGGATGGAGTCCTGGGCTGAGAAGTGGCAGATGGAGTTCAACCCAGAAAGTGTGAAGTGATACACTTTGGAAGATCGAATCTGAAGGCCAAATATAAGGCTAATGGCAGGACTCTGCAGTGTGGAGGAACAGGGGGATCTTGAGGTCCACGTCCATAGATCCCTCAAGGTTGCCGTACAGGTCGATAAGGTTGTTAAGGTGTATGTTGTGTTGGCCTTCATTAGTCAGGGTACTAAGTTCAAGAGCCACGAGGTAATGTTTCAGGTCTATAGAACTCTGGTTAGATCACACAGAGTGTTGTGTTCAGTTCTGGTCACCTCATTACAAGAAGAAAGTGGAAGCTTTGGAGAGGGTGCAGAGGAGATTTACCAGGATGCTGCCTGGATTGGAGAGCATGTCTTGTGAAAACAGACTGAGTAAGCTAGAGCTTTTCTCTTTGGAGAGGAGGATGAGAGGTGTACAAGATGATAAGAGGCATAGACCAAGTGGACAGTCAAAGACTTTTTCCCAGGGTGAAAGTGGCTAATGAGGGGGCATAATTTTGGATTGGAGGAAAGTATAACGGGGATGTCAGAGGTAAGTTGTTGTTTTTTTTAAACACAGAGAGTGGTCGGTGCATGGAACGCACTGCCAGCAGAGGTTGTGGGGGCAGGTACATTAGGGACATTTAAGAGACTCTTAGCTAGCCACATGAATGATTGAAAAATGGGGGGCTATGTGGGAGGGAAGGGTTAGATGGATAATGGAGCAGGATAAAATATCAGCACAACATCATGGGCTGAAGGGCCTGTAGTGTGCTGTAATGTTCTATGTTTATACGAGATCCTAAGGGGACTTGACAGGGCAGATGTTGAGATGTTTTCACTAGTGGGAGAGCTTCAAACAAGGAGGCACAATTACAATATAAGGGACCACTCATTTAATACTGTAATGTGTAGAAATTTCTTCTCAGAGTGGTGAATCTCTGGAATTCTCTGTCCCATAGAGTGGTGGAGACCAGATCATTAGAAATTTTTAAAAAAAACATTTTAAATATTTTATTTACAGCGTGGTAACAGGCCCTTCCGGCCCAACGAGCCCACACCGCCCATTTTAAACCCAAATTAACCTACCCATACGTCTTTGGAATGTGGGAGGAAACCGGAGTACCTGGAGGAAACCCACGCAGACACGGGAGAATGTACAAACTCCTTACGGACAGCGACGGGAATTGAAACCCGATCGGCTGGCGCTGGTAATAGTGTTGCGCTAACCGCTACGCACCAGTGCTGCCCCCAATATTTAAATATTTAAGATTGAGATAATATTTGAAAGATCAATGAATTGAGGGTGATGAAGAACTGGCACAGGACAGGAGTGAGGCCAGTAAAAATCACCATCATCATATTGAACAGCAGGGCAGGTTTCAGGGCCTGGTGGCCTACTACTGCTCCTGAGTTCAAAGATATGAGATTCCACCAGATGAAACAAACAGTTTGCATGGATGTGCAGCAAATAGTAAGGAAGGCTTCTGGAATGTTGACCTTTATTGCAAGGAGTATGTAGTATAAAATTTGAGAAGTTTTGATGCAACATTGCAGCACAGTTGAGACTACTCCTGGAGAACCGCAGATTTTGATCTTGATATTTTAAGGATGTACTGGCTCTGGAGGCAGTGCAGAAAGTCTATTCCCGTTGATTCCTTGGATGAAGGAGTTGACCATATGAAGAGAGATTGAGAGGCTGGGTTACAGAGTTTATAGAGCGGTACAACTCAGAAACAGGCCCTTCACGTTGATGCCACCTGTGGTACTGATGTACACCAATCCTATTAACCCATGGCCTTCTATGCCTTGATGATTCAGGTACCTATCAAGATGCTTCTTAATTATTGTGATAGCATCTACCGCCACTACCTCTTCAGCTACTCCATTCCACACTCCAACCATCCTGGGAGAATAAAATCTTTCTCAGATCCCTCTAAACCTCCTACTTTCTCCCCTTAAACCTATGCCCCCTTGTCTTAGGCATCACACTATGAAAAAGATTTGTACTATGTATCTTATCAGTCCCTCTCAATTTTAATTTCTCCATCAAGGCATCCCTCAATGTCCTATGTTCTGAGGAAAACAACCCTGGCCTATCCAGTCTCTCCTAACAAGTGAAATGTCCTGTTCCAGCAACATCCTGGTGATACTCCTCTCAAACTGCCACAATACTCCAGGTGAGGCCTAACCAACGTTTTGTCAAGGTCGTAACATGACATACCAGCTCTTATATTCTATGCCATGGCCAATTAAGGCAAGCACCCCATACTATCTTATCCATCTGTGCTGCCACTTTCAGGGATCTATGGACTGAAACCCCAAAGTTTCTGTTCAACAGCACTCCCTGGGACCTTACTATCCTGCTGTGCAGTGTCCTACCTCTTGTTTAGTCCTCACCAAATACAATCACCTCACCTTATCAGGATTAAATTCTGTTTGGCATTTTCTCTGACCAACTTTCCAGCTGATCTACATCACACCATAGCCTTAAGATTATTATCCGCGACATCACTATTTTCAAGATCATCTGGAAACTTACTTATCATACCTCCTACATTCACATTCAAGTCATTTATATATATATATATATATATATATATATATATATATATATAGATATATATATATATAGATATATATATATAGATATATATATATATATATATATTTTTATACACACACACTTATAGCAATGCAGATGAATAAGAGGTGATCTTAAGAGTCATAGAGCACTGCAGCACAGATGGACTGTAGTCCATCTAGTCCACGCGCCTGATCTTACAGCCTAGTCCCCATCTACCTGCACCCGGACCATATCATTCCAAATCCCTCCCATCCATGTACCTATACTAACTTCTCTTAAATGTTACAAATGAACCTGCATCCACCACTTCTGCTGGCAGCTCATTCCAAACTTGCACCACCCTCTGAGTGAAGACATTTCCCCTCAGATTCCCCTTGTATATTTCACCTTTCACCCTAAACCTATGTCCTTCTTGTACTAGTTCTCACCCAACCTTAGGGGAAAAAAGCCTGCATGCATTCACCTCATCTATACCCCTCAATTTTGTATACCTCTATACAATCTGCCTTCATTTTCCTGTGCTCCAGGGAACAAAGTCCTAACCGATTCAACCTTTCCCTATGACTCAGATCCTCAAGTCCCAGCAACATCTTTGTAAATTTTCTCTGCACTCTTTCAAGCATATGATATCTTTCCTGTACGTAGGTGACCAGAACTGCACACAATACTTGAAATTTGGCCTCGCCAACATCTTGTACAACTTCAGCATAACACCACCCAAATCCTGTACCTCAATGCCTTGATTTATGAAGGCCAAAGGTGCCAAAAGCTCTCTTTACAACCCTTTCTACCTATGACAGCACTTTCAAGGAACTATGGATTTGTTTTCCCAGGTCCCTTTGTTCTACCGCTCACTTCAAAGCACTGCGATTCACTGTGCAAGTCTCACCCTGGTTTGTCCTCCCAAAGTGCAACACCTCACGCTTGTCTGCATTAAATTCCATCAGCCATTTTTCAGTCCATTTACCTAGCTGGTCAAGATCACGCTGCAAGCTTTGATAGCCTTGCTCGCTGTCCACTACGCCCCCAATCTCAGTGTCATCCGCAAATTTGCTGATCCAGTTCACCACATTATCATAAACCATTAATAGAGATGATAAATAACAACAAACTCAGCACCGATCCTTGTGGCACACCACAAGTCACAGGCCTCCAGTCAGAGAGACGACCATCTCCTACCACTCTCTGGCTTCTCCTGCTAAGCCAATGTTGAATCCAATTGCCTACTTCATCCTGAATGCCAAGCAGCTGAACCTTCTGGACCAGCTTCCCAATCTTTTTAAAGCATACAAGATTCTTAAGGAGATTGATAGGGTGAATGCTGAGAGGATGTTTCCCCCAGTGGAGGCTTCTAGAACCAGCAGTCACTCATTTAAAATGGATACAAGAAGGAATTTCTTTTCTCAGAGGTTCCTGACTCTAGAATTCTCTATCCTAGAAAGCTGTGGAGGCAGTAATTGAATATTTCCTGTTGGGCAATGAGGAGGAGAAACAGTTGTGGTTTCCTTTTCCCAAACACTACTGCTGGAGAACCTGTTTGAGATTGGCAAGATGCAGCCAGGTCTCCTACTGAAGATTGAATAACTTTCCATTGAACCCCACTGTCCAGCTTAATGCTACAAAAGCTAAACTTTCGTTCAAGTATCAGAGGAACTGCAGCTGAAAGAGAACCACAATCTAGCAAGAATCCACAGTCAGGAAACAGATGGAACAGATTAGGAGAGAAACAAATCCTACATGTTAGCAACCACATTCAACAATTTATAAAGCAAAGAACAAACTGCTGGAGGAACTCAGCAGGTCGAACAACATTTGTAGGGGATAGGAATTGTTGACCCTGCATTAGGACTATATATTAGGGCCATGTAACAAACTCCATCTCGCTCAAAGGATGGCTTATCTGGCCATGTCATCCACAAAGAACCAAGTTTCCACCCAACCCAATACCTGCCTTCAATTTATTGAAGATCTTTAAAACTAGGCAGTGCATCTCTTCCAGATCTTTTACAAGGTTAATAATTGTCTATCACTAGCACGAGCATCAAGGCAAAGGAGAATTAAATGCATGTTCCACTTCCACTAAAAAAAATCAATTCACAGACTGTATAAAACCAAATAAGCTGGGAAACAAAGGGACAAATAGAAAAGAATAGAAACAGAGCTTCAAGCTTCAATAATGGATGGAATAATTGAGATGTACCCAACAAGTGCAACCATGTACAGCATCCACGCACAAGTAAAGAGTTTTAGAGGTAACAGGAGATGGCTTTGAGAGACAAGTAACTGGGTAAATGTGAGAACAGTAAAGCGACTTACTTGGGAATGTAAAACAGAAAGTAACCTGTAATATTCCTTCAGCTCCTGATGCAAGGAAGCACAAAAACTCTGATGGGAGGAAATTAGAAAGAAGCTGAAACAGATTGCCATGATTTCACTTTTCCTTAAATACATGATATGCTTTACCTCACTAATGTAATTAATGAGAGAATATTTAGATACACAAAGATGAACGCACGTGGAATTAAGACATTTCAGAAAGAATTTTAACTTCTTTAGAATGAGCTGTTCACGAGCAATAAATGATGCAACCAGAATTTCTCACTGCAAGCAAACTGATATTTAAAAACAACACCAACAAACTAACAGGGCATAGAAAGTAATGAAACACTTAATGCTGATCTCATAAAGAATTTAATTTAAGGATGAATAATTTACCAGGCACAGTCACTGAGCTTCTAATAGCTCAAACCATATTTGGGGTTAAGGAGAATAGAACAGGGTACCAGATAAGGATCTAGAAAATAGGCTGGGAGAGTGGATACCCAATAATAAAAAGTGTTTACTTAATTCTTGACCTTCAGGCTATCTGAGATCAAGTTTCTGTTCAGACATAGATGCAATGAGATGAATTCAACATACCTGCCCCACAAGGCCAAAGGCACGATCTAAGCTCCTGCTAGGTCTGTATATTTACTTATTTTGTTGTTGAAGCCATCCAAGTTTCTGCTAATCTACTTGCAGTATCTCTCAGAGATTTTGATATTCCCAACTGAAAGGAGGAAAAAGTTGATGCTAATGGAAAACTATCCAATTTCTGGCAAAGACAACATCTGAGTTCTTCCTGAAATCCACCCTGATATTCCAGTGAATTACCTTATAGTGCTGAGGCATCCATATCTTGAAGCACCAGTGTTCCAGGTTGGAAGCATCAGACTGAATTCAGTCATGAATTCCACACTCTTATGGACCAATCCTTCTTACCAGACATATGTGCAAAGACCCACTTCCCACACCGCTTAACCTGGATCACAAAATTCTTAACTTCGGAATTGGATCCAATAGCAAATCCACACCAAAAAGATGGTCCAGTAATCCAGACTAATCTGGCTTTGTACAGACTGACAGGAGAGACCAAGAATTCACCTGCTCTGACCACAAAATCCCTACTATACCTTCCATGCAGACAAACATTATTATAACTAACTGCAACAATCAGTGAAGATGGGTGAAAATTGAGTTTGAGAGGCAGACTGGAAGGATCCTTACATCTCATACCTGGGAGCAATGGATGCTAATACTGTGTGTAATAATCCATTCCTCACCAATACCTTGTCCCTCATCATTTGGGTACGATATATACAGAATCTTGTATGAAGACTGACATCCAATTGATGAGAAGTAAGCATTCTTTTACCTATAAACTGTATGAAATATTCCATTTATCTCAACTCTCTTAAGTCCTTTACAATCATCAGGTTGCATGTTTAGAAGTAAAAGAAATCTGTACCATCTCAGACCCAAAAGAAAAAAATCTTAAGCAGCTCACATTACCAACAAAACATGACAAAGCATTCCTCCACCACCCAATAATATATTGGATTAAGCCCTAATACTCAGGCAGAATCCCACCAGCTGGCAAACTATTACAACAGGACCACAGCAAATATTGGTGCCAAACTGACAAAGAGCAAACAGATGATTACTGGCATAGAATATAGTAGTTAATGCATCCATTGTCAAGATCTGCATGCATCAGTACGGACCTTTAAATCCATCGGCATAAACTGAGAAACTGGAAACCAGCGACCTCAAATGACAGAATTTAGTCATCCCATCCCCTCCCCACCAATTACAACTTACAACTCCCTCGCCGATTTAGAAAATAACTGGACCAATGCTGTCACTCCATCACTTACTAAAAACAAGTACCCATGCTTGTAATAACTAAGACACAATGGATAATACAAAAGCACCTCGTAACTTCACAGAATTGGGAACCACTGCAAAATGATCAACTGGGGGATACATGGATATTAATTTTTTTTCCTCTCTCTCTCTGTAACCAAGTCGTTCAAAACCTTATATTCCAATGTTCCAATTTGAAAACATTTTATCAACAAACACCTTGAAAACCCTATGAAGTAACATCTCACCAACTTTGCTCTTCTGTACTGACAGTCGAAGTATTGCTGACTGCTTAATTCTTGAAAAAGTCCTCCTCAGGAAAAGCAGGGAAGTTTATATCAGTGTCCTGGTACCGAACTGAAGCTTCAACAACATTTAATTATTTATAAAGGTTTGATCAATGCTTTGTTTCTTAAATTAATACTACACATATGCTAAAACCCAGATGAATGCCCTTATCAAACTGAATACTATTCAAAATATTAAATCAGTCCGGTCTTTCCAGCCTTTCACAATCACTGACTGAACAAGCAGAAGGAGTGCCAGCTGAGACCAAAACCAAGCCACATCTAGAGGAGTCATCAGACCTCTGCTGGAGGGAGGTAGTGAGTCATTCAGCATAACACACATCAGAAATAACTTGTGCAATGATTTTCATAATTTCAGGATATTTCAGAGCACTTTTGAATTGTCTTTTTTAGGTAAGCACAATAGGTCGTGAACAAAAATTTTTCACCTAGGGAGTGATTGAAATTTGGAATAAAATGCCTGAGGGGATGGTAAAGGCAGATAATCTCACATTTAATAAGCATCTGGAAGAGCACTTAAATCATAAAAATCATAGAAGCAACAGACCAAGTGCTGTAGATAGGATTTATAGTTGGGTACTTGATGGTCGGCATGGAGATGTTGGGCTGAACGGCCTGTTTCTGTGCTGTGGAACTCCATGACGCTATGCAATACCTGTCTCCAGAAAGGTTCCAAGAGAAGCAATGATATAAATAATTAGTTAATCCAGTCTCCCGAAATAGTTTGAGGAATGAGTAGTAACTAGGATGCTGGAGGTTAAATTCCCTGCTCTCCTTCATACAGTTTTTTCTGTGAAAGGTATTTTGTAGCTATCAGGTGCAAGTTTAGGGGAGAGTACAGTGGAAGGTTGGGAGCTATGGATTAAAAATAGGCACAGAAATTATGCACTTAAAAAAAAACTCATTCTGAAGCAACAAATAAATGTGAAAAAAAAACTACTCCCATTTTCTGGGATGAGAAGGTTGTCCTATCAAGAAGTGCTAGACAGTTTGGGTCTGTATTCCCTGCAATTTAGAAGAATGAGGGGGCTTGATAGGGCACATGTTGAAATGCTTTCTACAGTGGGAGAGTCACGACAAAGAAACATAGTTAAAGGATAAGGGGCCGCTCATTTAAAACTGAGGTGCATAGAAATTTATTCTCTCAGAGGGTAGCAAATCCCTGGAATTCACTATCCCAAAAGGCATTGGAGATTAGATCATTAGAAATATTTAAGGTAGAGATAGATAAATATTTGAAAGATAAAGGAATTCAGGGCTATAGGGAATTGGCGCAGGAGCCGAGGCCAGCATATATCAGCCATGCTCATATTAAATGGCAGGTCAGGCTTTAGGGTCCTGGAGGGCTACTCCTGCTCTTATTTTCCGGTGTTCTTGGATTGAAACTACTTTATTTTGAAGATTTACTTACAGGGCAGCTGAGCTAATTTTTTTGTTTTGTGCTAGCATGAGGAAGCAATCTAATTACCCACTGAATTTTCAGGATATTGACATTCACTGATTAAGTAAAATAAAGGCATCTGTGCATATAAATGGGAAACCTCATGCAAGAATTTATTTTTAATTCCAAACAGTCATTGAAGGTGAATTACCTTGGAATCAATTTTATAGCAGTTTTCAGAATTACACATTTTGATACATTTGCCATCAATTCCCTGGAAGACATAAAGAATATCTCTGACCAGTGCGACCTCTGTTACTTCTGTAGATGCTGAAAAATAAAACTCCATATCAGTACCTTGCCTTTAACTGGCTCTCCTTTAACAGGCTATTTCAACAGTTAAACAAAGGAGGCTATATAGGACACAGTAACAGCACGTGACCATGGTTAACAATTTGATATTTCTGCAATACATTACCCTGCAGTGCTGAATTCAGAAAAGGATGGGCTCTATCAAAAAACACATCACCTCAGCAGACATGTTAGACAGCAGTTAGCTTTTTGCACTACTCTGTACAGGCTGAAATTACAAATATCCAGCCAAAATACTCCAGAACTCATCCGAGAACATGTGTAATCTGCTTCTTTCCCATGTTCCAAAAGCAAAAGAAAAATGCTAAGAATCTGAAATAAGAGCTGAATGAGCTGGAAAGACTCACCAGCAAAAGGCAGCATCTGTAAAGAGAAACAGAGTTAATGTTTCAGTTCGATAACCTTTGTGATGAATAAAGTTCATCAACCTGAAATGTCAACTCTTTCTCTCTGCTGCTCAACCTGTTGATCATTTCAGGCATTTTCTTATACCTTTCCGATGCTAGCCCTTAAGCTCTTACATTGCTTGGCCACTAAATTCTTGGACACCTTAAGGCATTGGAAACACTTCCCCAGGTATGGATAATATTATGCCTTAGGATTCTGCAAGTAATTGTACACTAAGCTAGGACCTCATGCCTTTTGCTTTCAGGGGATGGAGCTTCATGTAAGTTAACGATTTCCTGACCACTGTTAAATTGGGAGATCTGTGCTAAGGCCAATCAATTCATCAATGCTGCATGAAAAAACTTATTCAAAAAAGCAAAGCTGAACAGGATGGAGATTCCTAATACCTTGCAAAAGATATCAACTGGTGATCTAATTAATCAAATGTGAACAAATTACGTAGCATGACTACAGTGCAAGTAGAATTAGGCCATCAAACAGTAATTGAGATATAAAGATGTGGGAATCATCATCAGACAAAACTTAAAAATTTCTTCCACTTTACATTAGAGGCTGAAATGCCCATGTTTACCCCCAGAAACAGTCCCACCACACCACCTCTCTAGCTAAACTCCAAACAACCCATCGCTGCCACAAAAGCCAAACACCCCTGCACCCCACCTGCAACTACCCCCATTGGAAGTTTACATCCAATAAAGGAGTTTTGGATTGATTGTGCAGCCAATGCGCACATGGGAACTTCCAGCAAACAGCAGTAACCAAATAATCTGCAGAAGGATTCTGGAAAACATTCTCCCACGTTGATCTGCTGACCACAATAGTTAGAACCCAATAAGTACTTACAGCCAAGATCACCTTCACGTCTTAGCCTTGACATATTCCGAGACATTGAGCTTGGAAGTCCTTTTGAGGTAGATAATGAAGGCTGAGCAGCAGACAATGCCCATGCAAGCCGTGATCCTAACTGCTGTCTCATTGCATCTGCTGTCGCTGTGGTTTGGTATGTTTGCCTGAGCATGAAAAAAAACATTAGAAGTTACATTTTCCGATAATATGACCCCATTTAAAACATGCTGTTATTTATTTACCGGTAATTAATATGCAACTTAGAATACCCAGTAATCAAGGCAGCAGAAAACTTGCTGTGAGTAACTGATCGTCCACATAACCAGATTTATGTAGATAATGTTTCAGAGACTGGGAGCTGAGTGTAGGAGGAGGAAAGAGGGAAGACATCTAGTCAAGAATGTGCAATTCAAGGTAAGGGAAAAATACTAAAAGGAGGGAGGAAGAGACATGATGAACTGGGAAAAGGGGAGGAGACAAAATAGGGGGAGGAGGAGGAAAAAGAAAAAGGAAATGAATTAGGGAACAGCAATTAAAATCAATAAGGAAGAAATGGGGAAAATGCACAGAAATTACATAATAGAAAGTAGCCATCAACCTAACCAAACTGTGTTTACCTGCATCAGGACCAACAGTCCTGATGCAGGGTTTTGTCCCGAAACATCGACAATGCCTTTCCTCCCATAGATGCCGCCTGACTCACTAAGTTCCTCCAGCACATAGTTTGTTGCTCCAAATTCCAGAATCTGCAATTTCTTAGAGTCATACAACACGGAAACAGGCCCTCCAGCCCAACTCATCTGTGCCTACTGTGTTGCCCAGCAAGCTAGTCCCATCTGCTCGCAGTTGGCCCATAGCCCTTTAAACCTCTCCAAACCATGTACTTACCTAGATGGTTTTTCAATGTTGCTAATCTGCCCGCCTCAACTACTATTTCTAGCAGCTCATTCCAAATACACACCATACTTTGCATGAAGAAGCTGCCCCTGATGTCCCTTTTAAATCTCTCACCTTTGATTTTAAACCTATGACCTCTTGTTTATAGCACCCCCTCCCTAGGGAAAAGACTATGTGCTTTCACCCTGTCTATGCCCCTCATGATCTTGTATACCTCTATCAGGTCACCCCTCAATCTCCTGTGATCCAGGGAATAAAGTTCTACACCTCTCCTTGTAACTCAGGCCCTCAAATCCAGGCAACATCCTGGTAAACCTATTCTTCACTCATTCTAGTTTAATAACATCTTTCCTATAACGGGGTGACCAAAACTGTATACAATACCCCAAGTGCAGCCTCAGTAACGTCTTATATAACTGCAACACAACATCCTAACTTCTATATTCAATACCCTGACTGATGAAGGGCAACAGGCCAAATGCCTTTGTCACCACCTGTGACGCTGCTTTCAGAGAACTACGCACTTGTACTTCTAGGTTCCTCTATTCCATTAAATTCCCAGGGCTCTACCATTCACTGTACAAGTCCTACCCTGGTTTGATCTCGCAAAATGCAATACCTCACATTTATCTGGATTGAAAGTCATTTGCCAACCCTCAGCCCACACACCTGGCTGATCAAGATCCCCCTGTAATTTTTCATAACCTTCCACACTATCTACAACACCATCTATTTTAGTATCATCTGCAAACTTACTGACCATGCCTTGTACGTTCATATCCAAATAGTTTATATAAATTGCAAACAACAAAGGTCCCAGCACCGACCCCTGTGACACACCACTAGACATAGGCCTCCAGTCTGAGAAACAATTCTCGACCATCAATCTCTGCTTCCTACCAGCAGCTAATTATGAATCCAATTCGCTATCTACCCCTGGATCCCATGTGATCTAACTTTCCAGACCTTGTCAAAGGCCTTGCTAAAGTCCATGTAGACAACATCCACTGCCCTACCCTCATCTACCCTCTTAGTTTCCTCCTCCAAGAACTCCAAGATATTTGTCAGACATGACTTCCCACACACAAAGCTGTGCTGACTGTCCCAAATCAGACCCTGCCTCTCCAAATATTGGTAGATCCTGTCCGTCAGAATCCCCTCCAGCAAATTTAACCACCACCGATGTCAGACTCACCAGCCTGTAGTTTCCTGGCTTATTTTTGCTACCCCTTTTAAACAATGGTACCACATTAGCCACTCTCCAGTCCTCCGGAAGCTCACCTGTGGCCAGAGATGAAGCAAACATTTCTACACGGGCTTCCGCAATTTCTTCTCCAGCTTCCCACGAAGTCCGAGAATGCACTAGCTCAGGCCCTGGGAATTTATCCACCTTAATGCACTTTAAGACTTCCAGTACCTTCCTCCCTGCCAATCTATATGTGGTCCAAGACAACACCACTCATTTCCCCCATTTCCTTAACTTCCATTGTTTCCTCCACAGTAAAAACTGAAGAGGAATATTCATTAAAAAAAATCTCACCCGTTTCCTTTGGTTACACACACAGACTGCATGCCGATCTTTAAGGGGACCTTTTCTCTCCCTAGCCACCCTTTTACTCTTAATATACCTATAGAATCTCCTGGGATTTTTGCCTCACCTTGCCCGCCAAATTCTTCTCATATACTCTTTTTGCCCTCCTAACATCTCTCTTCAGTGCACTCCTACACTTCTTGTAGTCATCAAGAGATTGGTATTGGTTTATTATTGTCACTTGTACCAGGGTTCAGTGAAAAATTTGTCTTGCATAGCATTCATACAGATCAATTCATTACACAGTACATGGAGGTAGTACAGGGTAAAAACAATAACAGAATACAGAGTAAAGTGTCACAGCTACAAGGAAGTGCATTGCAGGTAGACAACAAGGTGAAGAAGATTTAAAAGAACATTATTAGTAATAGTTAGTGACATGGAATTTAAAAGTGTAGAATGATTATAGTAAAAGTAACGAGTAGATCTGCAGAGAGCAGCTTGCAACGAGTTGCCAAGCTCCGGTGCCATCTTGCATCTCTAGTTCCCAATTGCTAACGTGCAGTGTATGCCTCCCTCTTTTTCTTAACTAGAGCCTCAATATCTCTTGTCAGCCAGGGTTCCTGAAACCTGTCAGCCTTGCCCTTCACCCTAACAGGAACATGCAGGCCCTGAACTCTTGATATCACACTTTTAAAGGCCTCTCACTTGGCAGACCCTCCCTTCCCTGCAAACAATCTTATCCAATTAACCACTGCTAGATCCCACCTAATTGCTCAAAAATTTGCTCTGCCCCAGTTCAGAACCCTAACTTGTGAACCAGTTGTATCCTTCTCCGTAACTATTTTAAAACTAATGGAATTATGATCACTGTACCCACAGTGCTCATCGAAAGACACTTCCGCCACTTGCCCTACCTCATTTCCCAGGAGGTCCAGTGTTGCACCCTCTCAAGTAGTTTTTTTAATATATATTGATAAAGGAAACTTTCTTGGACAGATTTCACAAATTCCACTCCAAGCCTTTTCCATTATGGTTGGCCCAGTCAATATTAGGGAAGTTAAAATCTCCCACTAATATAACCCTATTATGTTTACAACTGGCTGCAATCTCCCTACATATCTGCTCCTCCAAATCCTGCTGACTATTGGGGGTGCCTATAATACAATATCAAAGTGACCATCCCCTTTTTATTTCTAAGTTCTAACCATATGGCTTCACTGGATGATCCCCCAAGAATGTCCTGGTAGGTCAAATTTTAGGGAAACAGATTTAAGGCAGTTTCCTGGATTAAAGTAGAATTATGAGGCCTGAAACTTCCTGCCCAAAAGGATGATGGAGGCAAAAAACCCTCACTGCATTCAAAACGTACAGCTGAGCACTTGAAATGGCATAACATAGCTATAGACAATGAGCTTGAAGTGGAACTCATCTGGAGAGCTGGGTTTTTGACTGGTGTGAACATGGCCTCATCCTGCTCAATAAATTATGATTGCTACCATCACAGCTACCTGTAAAATATGGGTACAAGCTGAACCAGAGAAGACATCCACGCTGTTTGGATAACAATTTTGGAGCATCAAGTGGTCTTTGGTGACATATTTATTTGCACTGCTTCACCAGATTCATATCATCAATTTCCATATTGTCGAGAGCAGAGAAACAAAGATTCAAAACTTTGAATTCTGAGCCAGCCATCAATGCCTTTTGTTCAAAGTCCAGAATGGCCACGAATTGGAGAGTTTCTTCTGTTCGAGGAGAATGCAACTCTGGTCACCTTACAGCATTGCCTTCACTGAATCAGAAACTATTCCACAGTAGTTGAGAAGAATTTTACATTGATTTTTCTTTTAAGTTAGCAAACAGAAGACTACTTACCCTGGTAATAACGACTGAGGGGTTGGTGTTGGTCCATTTAAACCATATATACTAAGGCTACCAACTCCACTACTTCCCATGCTGCCAGCACTTTGAGAGGAAGGAGCCCTGTCAGAATAAGTCAGAGGGAGAGACTGTGGTCTGGAGTAGTAGTAAGGAGTAGAATGAGCATCTCTTGGCAATGCTTGCGCAAATAATGCCGCATAATTAGCAACCTGGAAAAGCATGATAACTGAATTTTAGACAAGGAAGCTGAAATCTTATATCGAAAAAGAAAGTGCCAATTTCAAATTCAATGAGCAAGAGCTACCACAATGTGCTAAATGAAACCTACAGCAATAAATATCTATATAATCTTAGCTAGCAAAATTCCATATAAAGGTAGTTTAGGAACAGATACTTAGCTTTTAAGTTGTAAACAAGAATAGCAGAACAGGAACTACACAACATGATGACAGGAAGGTGCTGAACAAAGCCCACCATTGTCCTTCAATTCACCACATAAAAATTATTTCATAATAATATCAAACACTTGACCTTATGTTGCTTCAAAGCGGGGTTATATCACTGAATCAGAATGACATAGGTGGTGGTCACTAAGCCCAGCAATTTTAACTGGTTCCCAGCAGAGAAACCTCATGAGTCCCACTCCCTTGCTCTTTCCCCAAACCCCTGTAAACTATTCCCTCTCAAGTACCTTTCCAATTTCTCACCTTAAAGTTATTGACTAACAGCAAATTCCATAACTTAATTGTACTCTGCATTAAAGAAAGTTTCCTCAGAAGCCCTTTGTATCTTTCGACAATCCAAAATGTTTGTAAATCCAAAATTTTAAACCTGTTCCCCTGAGTCCTTGAACCATTCAATAATGGGAAATGCCTTTATTTAGCCAATCTAAACCGGTCATGACCTTGCACTGGAGCAACACACAAGCTGGAGGAAGTCAGCAGGTCAGGCAGCATCCAAGGAGGGAAACGGACAGTCAACTTTCAGGTCAAGACCCTTCATCTGCACTACTTCCTAAAACATCGACTGTTCATTTCCCTCCATAGATGCTGCCTGACCAATCGAGTTACTCAGCTTTTTGTGTGTCGCTTCAGATTCCAGCACCTGCAGTCTCTTTTGTCTCCATGATCTTGTACTGCTCCAGCAAATCTCCTCTCAACTGTTACGTACCAGCAACAATAGAAACACACCGAGTCAAGTGTGCAAGTGTTAGAAACTATTTTTATTAATAACTACTTGCAATAATAATAAAAGTAAAAATGTTAGATATCAAATATAATCCCCAAAACTAAACTCAAAGTGTGTGTGTGGCAAATTCCCAAACTCCAGGTCCAGGAATAGTTCTCAAAGTTCAGTTCAGCAAGTCATCAGGTGAAACGTGAGCAAAGGCTTTTGCAAAACCACCGTTGACTCAAGAGAAAATGCAGAGAGAATGTAGAGAGAATTTACGAAATCCACATGTTCCACGATGGAACCCCTACGACACCTCAATCACTGATGATCTCCATTGCTTTGTTCCGAAGTATCTGCCACCCCGAAACACATTCGATACATGGCCGCCCACAGAAATACCTGTTTCCCACTACAGGTTAACGACAAAGTGAACTCCACTTGTTTACTCCAAAAGTCCATACATGGATTGTATGTGACAGACACAGCTATTGTTCTTCATCCATTGTTACGGAGACTAGCAGTCAGTGCCTCTCTCTCTCTTCTCAACTCTCTTTGACTCACTGAGCAAAACCGTCAGCACATTGTTATCTTGCTGCCTTGATGACACCACATACACACTACTACTCTACTGTCCAGGTGCCTTAAAGGGACATTCACCAAATAGCAACCTGGCTCGTAACACCTCCCCCCAAAAAAAGAAAAATTTTGATCTGCAAGAACAAAATTTTTAAAAAGCATATACAGTTAGTAAAGCAATGCGTTATAATTATCATGCTACATGATTACAGAAAACCACATTAATAAAGATACATTTTTCCACTTAATATCGGAAAAAGCCACTGCTGATTGCCTTCCATATTTCCATGTGACCTATCGTGATCGCACTCCCATCTTAACCATTCTCAAACATGTTTTGAAATTTTAAAATTACTTGCTTCACTTGTTCACTTTGTTGAGGTAGGAACCGTTCCAATTTTGTTTCAATGTTTCCCAGCCTCGCTGATACAGTGCTTGGTCTAAAACAATCTTTACCAGTCTCAACTTTTAAGTTTTCAGACAACTCAGCGTCAACAGAATTGGCCACAGCTACGTCTTTCTCAAAACAAAGGCTCTCAATTTGGCAAGCTTTTTTGCAATCGTTTTTTAAATTTTCAAACATAATCCAAAAAATTCAAATACATCTCTTCATTAACCCATTGTTCCCTAAGCAATTCTAAAGGTCCTCTAACCGGATGTCCAAATACAAGTTCAAAAGGACTGAACCCTAAGGATTCTTGCACTGACTCCCTTACTGCAAACAAAAGCAAATGATTTATAAATCATTTTCACAACATGCCCTACCACTTCCAAACATTTTTGGACAAATGCACTCAGGTATCTCTGTTCTTGTACATCCTTTGGAACTGTGCCACTCAATCTACATTGTCTCTCCTTTCTGCCAGTGTATTACTTCACAAACAGAAAATCAACTAAAGCAGAGATATGTCACACAACTGAGCAGTCTCAACTCACTTAAAATGAAAAATAACTCAATTATCCTGAGCATCTCTTAAATATTGAAGAGCAAAACTCAGCAAAAATAAATCAATAGAATAACCTCAGTCCCTGGTCCAGACCTGTTGTCCTGAACTTTGCAAGCATAACCCCCCCCTAATTCATCAGGTCGCCTGGACCAACTACAGGTTCAGTCCCACACTGATATTCAGAATCGTGACAGTTTCTTCCTCTGCCTTTTTTAAGACACAAGAATCTAGAAGGGCCAGCTGCAAAGGAAACATTTGATCCAGGTTATGATCTTGAACTTCAATGTATGAAGCCACCAGGGAAGTTCTCCCTTAAGGTCATGGTGCAATTTCTGTTCCCAGCAGAATGTGCAACAGTTTTTCAGTACTAAGTACTAGTCCTGAACACACGTACAAATGCAAACTCATGCCAGGGTGATTTTTAAATCTGCAATACTAATTTTTTTTCCAGTCCTTTGTACCTGATGGATACATTGCAAATGTTTAACAAATGATGTTACTTAATTCTATATCATAACCAAACATATGCATGAAAAACTGTATTTAAGGCATTTCACTTTCCTCTTAATGGACTTTTGAATAGCCCAATAAGTTTTCATACGAGAGGCACAAGAGACTGCAGATGCTGGAACCTGGAGAAACAAACAGTCTTCCTGAGGAACTCTGCAGGTCAAGCAGCATCTGTGGAGGGGGGGGGGGGGGGGGGGGGGGGGGGGAGAAGAGGGGGGCGGTGGTGCGGTGGTGGGGGTGGGAAGGAATTGTTGACGTTTCGTGTTGAAACCCTGAATCTGGTTTCAGGTCTAAACCTTGATACAGGGTTTCAACCCAGAACATCAACAATTCCTTCCCCGCACTACCCTGCCCCACATTTTAACATGACAAGTTCCACATTTTAACTACTTCCCAGATAAAAGTTAACCTTGAGGAATGTGGCAAGTTATAGGAAATGGTGTTCCACAGTATTGGTGCTAGGATTACTGCTGTTCGCCACTTACAGAAATAACGTGGACTTTTAAATTGGAAGTATAATTTCAACATGTGCATCACAACAGACATTCATAGACCTTCAAAAGTAGCAAGTGACTGACAAATAAATAAGTACATTTTAAAAGATGGAAAAGGACATTACATACCAGCAATAAAACAAGTGTCTAAATAGGATTGAGGAAGAGAATACAGAAC
Organism: Pristis pectinata; assembly: GCF_009764475.1. Lineage (NCBI taxonomy): Eukaryota > Metazoa > Chordata > Chondrichthyes > Rhinopristiformes > Pristidae > Pristis > Pristis pectinata. The sequence continues at coordinate 88,125,981 of NC_067415.1, forward strand.
AAAAATCATTAAAAGTATTGTTGCAAACTACCAAGACCATAAAATTCAGAGCTCTGAGATTCATTGTAGTAAGGACAGTATTGGAAAGCAAAGAATTTCTATCAAACATGCAAAGAAAATAGTTGGATCAAGTCTGGAACATTGTGAATAGTTCCAGTTTTTACATTATAGAAAGATTAAAGTGGCACCATGGGAGGAGCATAAAAAATACCTTAATATCATAAATTATCTGTAAAGATTAAACAAGCAAAAACTCTTTCCTTGATACCTTGCTCAGGGGTTTACGTGGATCCTCACTGAGGCTGAGCAGGAGGTAGAGTACAGCCCATCTGTTTTTTATTATACCCTATATATGGAGGAAAACACATTCATTACACCAAATCATATTTTCACAACTATTTTCAGAATAATACAATACAAAGCAAAAATGACCTGTAAAAGATGAAAAAAAACATATGCAGAATTGTTTGCAGAAGCACAGATAGTTACAGGCAATTCTCCAAGCACTGAAAATGCATCATTATCACAATTCACTCACCCAAGGTACCAATAGCATTTCACAAATTGAAGGGTATAGGGAAGATGGGTGGAAGAAAGAGACGCAAGGAGCTTGGGTTTGAGAAGTAGACTAGTAGGGTGGAGTATGGCAGGGAGAAGGAGGAAAATAGGTAGCAATTTAAGATTCACAAGCACAAGGGTATAAACAGTATTAATTTATGAGGAGGTAGGAGAGAATTGCATTACTCTTTAGTGTAATAGTGAACCCGATTCCTAATCTTTGAATTAATTTACCCATTCATTTAACACTAGAAGAAACTTCAAAATTACATCATCTGGTGACAAAAGTTAGTCTTTTTGCATTGATGTTATGATTACGGTCATGATAATGGGTCTCTGATAGGTTTGCTCTGATGAGCTGACTACAATCTGATCAAGAGAAAAAAAAGTTAAATTGAAACTGAGCAGAAGTTAGTGGAATTAGGGAACATTACTACCATCACAAGACTGGACACATGGCACTAAATGGTCATTTAGAGCCATAGAACACTACAGCACAGAAAACAGGTCATTCGGCCCTTCTAGTCTGTGCCAAAACTTTATTCCACTAGTCCCATTGACCTGCACTTTCATAGAACGGGCCCTTCCACCCACCATGTTGTGCCGACCTTTATACCATGCCTAAGACTATCTAACCCCTTCCTCCCACATATCCCTCTATCTTAAATTCCTCCATATGCTTATCTAACAATCTCTTGAACTTGACCAACGTATCAGCCTCCACCACCACCCCAGGCAGTGCATTCCATGCACCAACCACTCTCTGGGTGAAAAACCTCCCTCTGATATCTCCCTTGAACTTCCCACCTATTAACTTAAAGCCATGCCCTCTTGTATTGAGCATTGGTGGCCTGGGAAAGAAGCACTGGCTGTCCACTCTATCTATTCCTCTTAATATTTTGTATACCTCTATCATGTCTCCCCTCATCCTCCCTCTCTCCAATGAGTAAAGCCCTAGCTCCCTTAGTCTCTCCTCATAATCCATACTCTCTAATCCAGGCAGCATCCTGGTAAATCTCCTCTGCACCCTTTCCAACGCCTCCACATCCTTCCTATAATGAGACGACCAGAATTGGACACAACACTCCAAGTGTGGTCTAACCAGAATTTTGTAGAGCCGCATCATTACCTCGCAGCTCTTAAACTCGATCCCACGACTTATGAAAGCTAACATCCCATAAGCTTTCTCAACTACCCTATCCACCTGTGAGGCAACTTTCAGTGATCTGTGGATATGAACCCCCAGATCCCTCTGCTCCTCCATACTCCCCAGAATCCTACCATTAACCTTGTACTCCGCCTTGGAGTTTGTCCTTCCAAAGTGTACCACCTCACACTTCTCCGGATTGAACTCCATCTGCCACTTCTCAGCCCAGCTGTGCATCCTATCAATATCCCTCTGTAAGCTTCGACAGCCCTCCACACTATCCACAACACCACTGACCTTTGTGTCGTCTGCAAACTTGTTAACCCAGCCTTCTACCCCCTCATCCAAGTCATTAATAAATATCACGAAAAGTAGACGTCCCAGAACCGATCCCTATGGGACACCACTACTCACAGCCCTCCAATCTGAATGCACTCCCTCCACCACAACCCTCTGTTTTCTACAGGCAAGCCAATTCTGAATCCACACGGCCAAGCCTCCCTGGATCCCATGCCCTCTGACCTTCTGAAGAAGCCTACCATGTGGAACCTTGTCAAATACCTTACAAAAATCCATGTAGACCACATCTACTGCACTACCCTCATCAATCTTCCTGGTCACCTCCTCAAAGAACCCTATCAGGCTTGCGAGGCAAGATCTTTCCTTCACAAAGCCATGCTGGCTGTCCCTAATTAGTCCATGATTCTCTAAATGCTCATAGATCCTATCTCTTAGGATCCTTTCTAACAGCTTGCCCACCACAGACATAAGGCTCACTGGTCTATAATTCCCTGGACTATCCCTACTTCCTTTTTTGAATAAGGGGACAACATTTGCCACCCTCCAATCCTCCGGTACCATTCCCGTGGACAACGAGGACTCAAAGATCAGCAATCTCCTCCCTCACCTCGCGAAGCAGCCTGGGGAATATTCTGTCAAGCTCCGGGGACTTACTGTCCTAATATTTTCTAACAGCTCCAACACATCCTCTCTCTTGATATCTACATGCTTCAGAACATTAACATTACCAACACTGTCCTCAGCATCATCAAGGCCCCTCTCCTTGGTGAATACTGAAAAGAAGTATTGAGAACCTCACCCACTTCTACAGCTTCCAGGCACATCTTCCCACCTTTGTCTCTAATCGGACCTACCATTACTCTTGTCATCCTTCTGCTCTTCACGTATGAGAAAGGAGCCTTGGGATTCTCCTTAACCCTACTCGCCAAGGCCTTTTCATGTCCCCTTCTTGCTCTCCTCAGCCCCTTCTTCAGTTCCTTCCTTGCTACTCTATATTACACCTTTATGTATGCTACCTTCTTCTTCCTAACTAGTTGTTCCACCCCTCTTGTCACCCATGGTTCCTTCACCCTGCCATTCCTTCTCTGCCTCACCGGGACAAATTTATCCCTAACATCCTGCAAGAGATCCCTGAACATCGACCACATCTCCATAGTACATTTCCCTTCAAAAATGTCATCCCAATTTACACTCTCAAGGTCTAGCCTTTAGCCTCATAATTTGCCTTTCCCCATTTAAATATCTTCCCGTCCTCTTTGCTCCTGTCCCTGTCCGTGACAACGCCAATGGTCATGGAGCAGTGGTTGCTGTCCCCCAAATGCTCACCCACCGAGAAGACCAGTCACCTGACCCAGTTCATTACCTAACACTAGATCTAATATGGCATTCCTTCTAGTTGGTCTGTCAACATACTGTGACAGGAATCCATCCTGGACACACTTAACAAACTCTGCCTCGTCTAAACCTTTGGCATTAAGTAGGTGCCAATCAATATTTGGGAAGTTGAAGTCTCCCATGATAACAATCCTGTTATTTTTGCATCTTTCCAAAATCTGCCTCCCAATCTGCTCCTCAGTATCCCTGCTGCTACAGTGGGGGGGGGGGGGCGCGCGGGGAGGGGGCCTACAGAATACTCCCAGGAGAGTAACTGCTCCTTTCTTGTTCCTAACTTCCACCCATACTGACTCTAGAGAGGATCCTTCTACATTATCCATCCTTTATGCAGCTGTAATAGTATCCCTGACCAGTATTGCCACCTCCTCCTCTCTCCCCCTCCCCCACCCCCCCCCCCCCCCCCCCTTCTCCCTTTTAAAACATTGAAAACCAGGAATATTCAATATCCATTCCTGCCCTGGTGACAGCCAAGTCTCTGCAAGAGCCACAACATCATAGTCCCATGTACTTATCCAAGCTCTCAGTTCATCATCCTTATTCCTGCTACTTCGTGCATTTAAGTAAATGCACTTTAGCCCTTCCACCTTTCTACTTTTATACCCTGTACTCTGCTTCTCCTTCCTCAAAGCCTCTCTGCCTGTTAGATCTGACTTTTCCCCATCCCCTTCTTCCTCTGACCGACCCCTCTGGTTCCCATCCCCCTCGCAAACTAGTTTAAACCTTTCCGAAACCACCCTTCACTTGCAGTTTTAATATGCTCTTGCATTGCAGGGGTTTTCAAATAATTTTTCCCCTCAAAGGACAAAAGGGAGAGCTGTTTCAGCAGGTATTTTCACAAATTTTTGAAAAAGACACTATAAAAATGGTTTAGTACTAAATGCATGCTGGTTCCTATGCAGATTAAAGGATAAGCACTTTTGCTTGTTGTTTTAGATAAGGAAAAGCAGCTAGGTCACTTTCCTATGCCATGATGCATTGCAGTGTCTGAAACAGCTCATCGACTCTAAGGTCCTTCAGCTAAAGCCATGTACTGCAGATGTAGTAACAACAGACACTATGGCAGGGTCATACTGTTTATAGAACAGTACACCACAGGAACAGGCTCTTTGGCCCACCATGTTCATGTTGTCCATGATGCCAATTTAAACTAATCCTATCTGCCTGCACATGGGCTATATCCTCGTTTTTGTGCTGTATTACTACGACTCTCTGATTCTAACTCCCTCAAACAACAGCTAAAACCATCACCTGTTCTGCCATGTCTGTCTTAAAATATTTATTTAATTTTAATCAATTTATTTATTTTGTAATCTCACCAACATCTAAACTCCATGAAAGGTGCACTGTTTCTCCAGTTATGCTTTCCTTTTAAATCAAGATTGGCAGTCTTTCAGTCTTCTGGCACCACTGCCAAAGCAAAGGTTATTTCAAAAATGATGGTCAGAGCCTCCAATTTAGTTTTTAAAAAACATGGAATACATTTCATCCAGGCCCGGTGACTTACTTACCTACAAAAATCCCAAACTTCTTAATGCTTAATGTTTTAATATACTTATCCCATCCAATAATTTCACATTCTTCCTTCCTAACTACAACATAAGCATTGTCCCCATCTTTTGTTAAAACAGCTGCAATGTATTCAATCAGAAACCAACCCACACTTGCCTCCACACAGTCTCCTTTGTCATTTCTACTAGTCCCTACACTTCAGTTATCCTCTTGCTCATCAACATACTTAAAATATCTTTGAATTTTTAAAAAATTTTAACCTGCCAGTATTTTTTCATGCCCTCTCTCTGCTTTCCTAATTTCCCTTTTATTTTCACCCATTTTTTTTCCATGTCCTTCTTGGCTTTCTCTAATGTTAAGTTCTGATTATCCGACATAAACTCCCCTTTTTTGTCTTATCCTATGCTTTATGGACCTTGTCATCCAGGGATTCCGGATTTGGCAGTCTTACCCTTTTAATATCCTTCTTTGAAGCTCCACAAATGATTTGCCATCAAGTTACTGGTTCCAGTCCACTTTGCTAAATCATTTCTCAGCCTAATAAAACTGGCCTTGTTTTGAACTTTTACTCCTATTTTATCTTTGTTCAGACTGAGAGGGTTAAGAGAACTGTCCCAGCACAGCAGAAGCTGCTGGTACTTAATGAAACTATCATCGATCACCTTCCAGCTTCTCACATCATTTCCTTTCATTCCCCCTCCCCTACCCACCTACCTTCCCCCTCTCACCTGGACTCACCTGTCGCCTGCCAGTTTGTGTTCCTCTCTCTCCCTTTTTATTTCTGGCTTCTGCCATCTTCCTTTCCAGTCCTGATGAAGGTCTTGACCCAAAATCTGGACTGCTTATTTCCCTCCATAGATGCTGCCTGACCTGCTGAGTTCCTCCAGAATTTTATGTGTGTTGCTCCAGATTCCAGCATCTGCATAATCTCTTCTGTCTCCATTTTGCTGCTCCACTGCAAAGTCTCTCCGAGGTATGCCTACCCTGAAGAAGTTTTGCTCCTCTGTTCGAAAGGAGTTCTGTGAGACCTTCTCTCACTGCTCCCCCTCTGTGATCTCTGCTGCTCTCCAGCTCTTCGACCATGTACTCAACCAGACTCACTTCCACAGCCATGTGTCCTTCCTGGGAACTTGTCTCCGCCGCCATTTTGTGCTACTTGGCTTCCAGCTCCGTTTCCAGGCCTCCCAGTTTAGGCCCAACAAGGATCCCAGGTACTTGCATTCCATTGACTGCTACTCCCCCCACTTCACCCGCTGGATTCTATGCACCACCCTCACCGCCACGCGCAGGTACCTGCAGGCCCCATCTCTGTCTGCCACAGTTCTAGGCCTCGCTCTCCATGACCTGCCACAGACCTCTCTGACACTTTGTCCTCCACTGGATCCACGCCTTCAGCCGCTGGTTCTTCTCCTTCCTCGTGTCCAGGAAGGATTGGAAGCTCGCCCACCTCCAGGCCAGAGCGCCCACTGCCTCCATCTCCAACCTCAGCCCCGGCCACCTCCAGGCCAAAACCTCTCACACCGCCGCAGGGTCCTACTGCTCCTTTTCTTCCACCACTACTCCCTACTCACCCCTGGTCTCCTCGGCCTCCCCTGCCCTTCATTCCTCCGAGCTCCCATCTTCCTCCCACCCCACTTTCCCTGACCCCCTCCAACCCTCCTCTCTATTCTGAGCCCTCCAACCCTCTAGCCTCCCCTGACCCCAGCTCCAACCCCTGCTGTGTCTTCACTATCCCCTCCGACCTTCCCCTCTCTTGAGGCAGAACATTCTGTCCTTAGCGGGGGCCTTACCTGTACCCGAGTTCCGCACCCACCATGACGTTGAGCTCTTCTTCCGTTGCCTTCGCCTCCGGGCCTAATTCTTTGGCAAGGATTCCCTACCCCTACTGATGACCCCTTCTCCTGCCTCAAGCCCTCCTCCTCCTCTTGGAGGCTATGTTCTGGCCTTCTACCCGCTCTGGATCTTTTCATTTCTAACTGCCGAAGGGACATTAACCTTCTCGACTTCACCACTCCCCTTACCTTTTCCAAACTCACCCCCTCTAAACGTACTGCCCTCCACTCTCTCTGTACGAATCCTAACTTCACCATCAAACCCACAGACAACGGCAGTGCTGTTGTAGACTGGTGGACTGACCTTTACCTTGCCGAGGCCAGTCATCAGCTCTTGGGCACCTCCTCTTACTTACCCCTCAACCAGGACCCCACTGAGAAGCATCAGGCCACCGTCTCCTGCTCCATCACCAACCACATCAGCTCTGAGACCTCCCATCTGCAGCCTCCAACCTTATAGTTCCCCTACCCTGTACTACCCGTTTCTACCTCCTACCCAAGATCCACAAACCTAACTCCCCCGGTAGGCCCATTGTTTTTGCCTGCTCCTGCCCCACTGAACTCGTATCCTCATATCTCGACTCCATTTTGTCCCCATTGGTCCAGTTCTTTCCCACCTGCATGCTCTCTATCACTTCAACAACTTTCAGTTCCCTGGTCCTGACCGCCTCATTTTCACTATGGACATCAAGTCCCTGTACACTTCCACCCCAGCTCCTCCCCCGCTTCTTTCTTGACAACAGACCCAACCAGTTCCCCTCCACTGCCATCTTCCTCCACATGGCAGAACTGGTACTCACCCTCAACAACTTTTCTCTTGGCTCCTTCCATATACTCCAAACCAAAGGTGTAACCATGGGCACTCACATGGGCCTCAGCTATACCTGCCTTTTCGTCAGCTAGGTGGAACAATTCATGTTCTAAGCCCACATTGGTAACACTTGCCAACTCTTTCTCTACTACATTGACAACTGCATTGGTGCTGCTTCCTGCACCCATGCTGAACTTGTCAATTCCATCAACTTTGCCTCCAACTTCTACCCTGCCCTCAAATTCACTTGGTCCATCTCCGACACTTCCCTCTCCTTTCTTGATCGCTCCATCTCCATCTCCGGAGACGGATTATCCACCAACATCTTTTACAAACCCACTGACTCCCACAGTTACCTTGACTACACCTCTTCTCACCCTGTCACTTACAAGGATGCTATTCCCTTCGCTCAGTTCCTCTGCCACATCCGTTCTCATGATGAGGCTTTCCATTCCGGGACACCTGAGATCTCCTCTTTTTTCAGTAAATGGGGTTTCCCTTCCACCATATTAACGCAGCCCTCATCCACATCTCCTCCATTTCCCTCATGGCTGCCCTCACCCCATCACCTCCTCCCCACCCCTCCCCCCCCCCCCCCAACATTAGGGATAGGGTTCCCCTTGTCCTCACCTACCACCCCACAAGCCTCTGCATCCAACACATTATTCTCCGCAACTTCCGTCATCTCCAACTGGATCCTACCACCAGGCACATCTTCCCCTCCCCCCACCTCCGCTTTCCACAAGGATCACGCTCTCCATGACTCCCTTATCCACGTCCCTCCCCACCAATCACTCTCCTGGCACTTACCCTGCGAAGTGTTACACCTGCCTCTACATCTCCTTCCTCACCACCATTCAAGGCCCGAGACAGTCCTTCCAGGTATGTCAGCGCTTCACCTGCAAAGCTGAGGGCGTCATTTACTGCATCTGGTGCTCCCAGTGTGGCTCCTCTACATTGGTGAGACCTGACGCAGATTAGGTGACCACTTTGTTGAGCACTTTGCTCCGTCCGCTGCAACAGGCAGGATCTTCCAGTGGCCAACCACTTCAGTTCCACTTCCTATTCCCATACTGACACGTCTATCCACGGCCTCCTCTACTGCCACTTTGAGGTCAGACGCAGGAGGAACAGCATCTCATATTCCGTTTTGGTAGTCTCCAACCTGACGGCATCCACATCAATTTCTCTAACTTCTGGTAACCACTCCCCTCTGTTTTCCCTTCCCCCCCACTTTGATTTCCCACAATCCTGTAGCCACCTCATAGAACACAGAACATTACAGCACAGTACAGGCCCTTCTGCTTACGATGTTGTGCCGACATTTTATCCTGCTCTAAGATCTACCTAACCCTTCCCTCCCACATAGCCCTCCATTTTTCTATCGTTCATGTGCCTATCCAGGAGCCTCTTAAATGTCCCTAATGTATCTGCCTCCACCACCTCTGCCGGCAGCTCTGTTCCACGCACCACCACTCTCTGTGTAAAAGACTCCCCCCCCATATCTTCCTCCAATCACCTTAAAATTATGCCCCCTTGTGTTAGCCATTTTTGCCCTGGAAAAAAAGTCTCTGACTGTCCACTTGATCTATGCCTCTCATCATCTTGTACACCTCTATCAAGTCACCTCTCATCCTCCTCTCCAAAGAGAAAAGCCTTAGCTCACTCAACCTATCGTCATAAGACATGCTCTCCAATCCAGGCAGCATCTTGGCAAATCTCCTCTGCACCCTCCCTAAAGCTTCCACATCCTTCCTATAATGAGGCAACCAGAACTGAACACAAGTATGGTTGAATCAGCGTTTTGTACAGCTGCAACATTACCTCGCAGCTCTTGAACTCAATATCCCAACTAATGAAGGCCAACACACCATACGCCTTCTTAACAACCTTATCAACCTGCACAGCAGCCTTGAGGGATCTATGGGTGTGGACCCCAAGATCCCTCTGTTCCTCCACACTGCAAAGAGTCCTGCCATTAACCTTGTATTCTGCCTTCAAATTCGATCTTCCGAAGTGTATCATTTCACACTTTTCCAGGTTGAACTCCATCTGCCACTTCTCAGCCCAGGTCTGCATCAAATCAATGTCCTGCTGTAACCTACAGCAATCTTCTAGGCTATCCACAACACCACCAACCTTCATGTTATCTGCAAACTTACTAACCCACCCTTCCATATTCTCATCCAAGTCATTTATATTAAAAAAAATCACAAAGAGCAGTGTTTGCAGAACAGATCCCTGCGGAACACCACTGGTCACCGACCTCCAGGCAGAATACTCTCCATCTACAACCACCCTTCATCTTCTATGGGCGAGCCAATTCTGAATCCACACAGCCAAGTTTCTCTGGATCCCATGCCTCCTGACTTACTGAATGAGCCTTCCCTGAGGACCCTTATCAAAAGCCTGACTAAATCCATGTACACCACATCCACTGCTCTCCCTTCATCAATGTGCTTTGTCACATCCTCAAAGAATTCAATCAGGCTCCTGAGGCACGACCTGCCCCTCACAAAGCCATGCTGACTGTCCCTAATCAGCCTATGCTTCTCCAAGTGCCCAGAAATCCTGTCTCTAAGAATCTTCTTCAGTAATTTGCCTACCATTGAAATAAGACTCACTGGCCTGTATAATTCCCAGGGTTATCCCTACTTCCTTTCTTGAACAAAGGAAGGACATTTGCCACCCTCCAGTCATCTGGCACTACTCCTGTGTCCAATGAGGACTCAAAGATCATCGGCAAAGGTGCAGCAATCTCTCCACTCACTTCCTGTAATAACCTTGTATATATCCCGTCCAGCCCCGGTGACTTACCTACCCAAATGTTCTTCCAAAAGTTCCAGCACATCCAGCATCACTTTTTCTCTTTCCCCTCCCCGCCCTCATGACCTGCCCATCACCTCCCTCTGGTTCCCCACCTCTTTCCCTTTATTCCATGGTCTTCTGTCCTCTCCTATTGGATTCCTTCTTCTTCTGCCCTTTGCCTCTTCCACCTATCACCTCCCAGCCTCTCACGTCATTCCCTTTCATATCACCTCCCCCACCCACCTACCTTCCCCTTTCACCTGGACTCATGTATCCCCCTGCCAGCTTGTGCTCCTCCCTTTTTATTCTAGCTTCTGCCCTCTTCATTTCAAGTCCTGATGAAAGGTCTCGACCTGAAACATCAACTGTTTTTTCCCCTCCATAGATGCTGCCTGACCTGCTGAGTTCCTCCAGCATTTTGTGTGTGTTACCTAATGAAACTACATCTGTACTAAGTAGTGGCAGCTCAAGAAATTTAGTTGATGAACTGGAGTCTACTATTTGAACACTGATACATCAAGTAGGGGGAAAGTGACCTGGACATTTTCAATTACCAGCAACAGCAAACAAGTGGCTCATCATTTTGTCAACATAAGCAGCAGGATTCACTTAGCATAGGAACTTGGAGTGAGAGGGGAAAGATCCAGTTGTTATTGTCCATGTAGGAACAAATGACATGGACAATGCAGTGGACAAAGTTCTGCTAAAGGAATACGAGCAGTAAAGCTCCAAATTAAAAAAGCAGAATCACAAAGATAATAATCTTCAGAATACTACCCGTGCCATGTGCAAAGTGACAGGGTTAAATAAAATAACAGTTGAATGCATGGCTGGGTCACAAAAGAAGAGATCTTTTCTTGGTATGGGCTTCAACTGAATCAGACTGGGGTCGGTGTCCTTGCAAATCGGATAACTCGGACTGCAGATGGGCTTTAAACTAAATAGCAGGCATAGGTTCTGATGAGGGGAAATATAAAAACCTAAAGGAAAAAAAACAATAGTATGGGGTAGCAAAATAGGCAATTATAACCAGATCTTATCAGGAAGGGACAGTGGATACAGATGCAAGGGAATATCTCCAACTTGAGTCAGAACAGGGGAAAAGAGTACCAAGTCAAAACTGAAGGCTGTTTATCCGAATGCACATAGAATTTATAAAGCAGTTGATAAAGGATCAGTGCTGGGAATTAAATAGTCCAGGATACTCAATTTTTAGAAGAGGGTAGTCCCGATTATGAGAATGGGATAAATGCAAAAGAAAGTTAAGACTACGCTAAGATCAACAAGTAAAATCGTTTGAGTGGAGCTATGAAACAAAGGGACAGGAAACAACTGGTGTTTAAATATATACATCACCTCCCAAATAGGGCATGGCATAAATCAGCATGCATAAAGTGTAATACAGTAATCGCAGGATATATAATCTACAAATAAATGGACAAACCACATTAGCAATGATAGCAAGGAGGACACGGAGTATATAAGAGATGGTCTTCTGGATCAGTATATTGAGCAATGATGAAACATGCTATTTTAAATCTAGCACTGTGTAATGCAAAACGGTTAATTAATGATCTGGTAGTTATGGCCCTTTAAGGAACAGTGATCATAATTTGACAGCATTTTATACAATGACTTAAAGTAACTTCGTTCAATCTGAAACCAGGGTCTTAATCTAAATAAACCAAATTACAAAAGAGGCATTAGGCACAAGTTATGTGTTCGATTAAGACACTACATTAAAAGTTATGAGTAAAAAGTTAATGAAGGCCTGAGAGGAGATAAATAATATTCTCTAAGAAAACAGCAAAGGTATTAAGCAAATATTTTGTGCTTTTTGAGGAAAGATACAGGAAACTTTTCCCAAGAGTTAAAAAAATACAGGTCCAGGATAATTGAACTCAAAGAAATTAGTGCTTGTAAAGAATGTATATTGGAGAAATTAAAGGGACAAAGCCAATAAATCTCCAGAATCTGATGGCATGTAGCCAAAGGTTTTGAAGGAGGTGGCTACAGAGATGGCAGATGAACTGGTCCATCAAGGTTCTCCCACAGTGCTATTGGGTTGGGAACTCCAGGACTTCAACCCAGCAATTAAGGAAGAACAATACATTTCCAATATACATCCTCCCACTGTTCATTTCCCCACTTGTTCTTGGAATCTACAATGCCATCTCTTTATCGCAAAGAATCATGAACTTACACTCACATGGTGTAAGTGATATAGATACCAGCCAGAATTACAATGTAGCCAGATTCTTGTTTTTAAAAATTCATTTTCAGCACCTGGGCACTGTTGGAAGGCTAGGATTAATTATCCATCCCTAACTGCCCTTAAGATGATGATAAATTGCCTCCTGAATGCTGCAGTCCTTCTGGTAAAGGTGCTCCACAGTGCCATTAGACTCAGCAACAATCAAGGATCAGGAACATATTCCCAAATCAAGATGGCGTGTGACTTGCAAATGATGTTTTCCCCATGAATCGGCTGCCCGTCTTTCTTGGTGGTAGACATTGTAAGTTTGGGAAGTACTGTCAGAGTAGCCTGGATAAGTACGGTACACCTTGGAAATGGCGCATGTGACAGCTAATGTGCACCTGTAGTAGATGGAATGAATGTTTCAGGTGGTTGATGTAATGCCAATCAAGATTTATCCCAGACGATGCCAAGCTTCAAGTTTTGTTGGTGCCACACTCATCCAGGCAAGTGGAGATTACTGCATCACTCTCCTGACATATGCCTTGTAAATAGTGGAAGGACCTTACAATATCAGATTAATTACTCAGCACAGGATAACAAGCCTACAACGTGCTCCTGCAGCCAAGGTATTTGTGTGGATGGCATGGTCAAGTTCTGGTCAATAATGATGGCCAGCATATTGATGGTGGGGACTCAGCAATGAAAATGACAAGGGTAGGTGGTTAGACAGCAATGTATGTAGTATCTATGTGAATAATTTGGCTGAGGCGACCAAAGATCATATTTCCAAGTTTACTAATAATACTATAAACTAGGTGGGATTACAAGGATGGATGTAAAGAAGCTTCAATGGGATATGGACAAGAGAAGAGGCAATAATACAGGCGATGAATATATCGCAGACAAATCCAAGGTCATCCACTTTTGTGAAAACAACAGATAAGCGAAATGTGTTAAAAGTTGACAGATTGGGTAGTGTTGATAGAACATAGAACAGTACAGCACAAGAACAGACCCTTTGGTCCATGATGTCTGTGTCGCCCAATTTAAACTAATCCCATCTGCCTGCACATGGTCCCTTCATTCCGTCTGTTCAAGTGAACATGAAGGCAGGGTGGAAGTTAGTAGTGAAGTTGATGAAATTGACAAGTTTCGCAAAGGTGCAAGAGGCAGCATCAAGGCAGTCGCCGATGTAGCAGAGAAAGAGTTGGTGGGGGGGGGGGGGGTGGTGGTATGCCAGAATGGGTTTGTAACAAAGGATGATCCACATAGCCAATGAAAATGCAGCCATAGCTTGAGCCTGTGCAAGTGCCCATGGCCGCACCTTTGATTTGTAGAAAGAGAGAGGAATCAAAGGAGGAGTACAGTTCTAGTCTCCTTACTGCCGAGAAGAAGTACTTGCCATAAAGAGAGTGCAGCGAAACTTCATTAGACTGGTTTCAGAATGACGTTTGCTGTATGAGGACAGATTGAATGGACTGGGACTGCACTCTCTAGTTTAGAAGAATGGGAGGAAATCTCATCAAAAGTTACTAGATTCTTAATGGGCTTGATGGGCTAGATGCAGGGAAGATGTTCCCCCTGACTGAGGAGTCCAAAACCAGGGGCACTTTCAGAATAAGGGATAAGCCATTTAGGACTGAAATGAGGAAAAATGTCTTCACTCAGACAGTGGTGAGGTTTTGGTACCCTAGAGAGCTGTGGAGGATTTGTCGTTCATTCATTCAAATCATAGATCAAAAGAATCAATGAAAATGGGGATACTGATGGAAAATTATGCTGAGGTAGACGACCAGCAATAACCTGCAGAGGAGGCACAAAGGGCCGGTGGGCTTAATCCTGCTTCTATTTCTTACCTTAAGGACAAGTTTCAGATCGAGCCCTGCAAAGGGAGCTTTACACTCTGCAATCATCAGCAAACATCCCTCCCATGGATGAGTGGTGCAGCTGAAAATGTTTTGGCTGGGATACTGCTGCAAGTTCTTCAGGACATGTCCGGGATCTGAGATAATTTGCCTCCATCAAACACAACTATCTTCCTTTGTCCTTTGATATGATTTCATCCAATAGAAAGTATTCTCCTCAATTCCCATTGGCTTCAACACAAGGGTGTTTAATGTAAAATTCATCCAATGCAAGTCACTCTCCTTTTGCATTTGAAATACCCATTTAATATCCCAGTAGACTGACATTTTTTCTCAGTTTTCTGGTACATCTACAAACAGGTCAAGACAAGCACCACCTTTTACAAATTACTGACACCTTGAGTCATTTGAGTCCCTTTCCAGAGTCTTTCCCAACCATTAGTCTTATATGACAAACACAGGTAGAAATTATTGAGTGCATCATTGCAGATGTAGTTCCCCACATATCTAGTTTCAAAATTCACAATGAATCAGGGGTTTGGCATTCAAGCACAGAAAAAAGGAGCAACAGCTTTTCTTCCATTCCACAAAAATTTGTTCTTTTTTAAAACTTACCTGCGACTGTAGCTTACGGTGAAGTTCTGAAAATAAAGCTGCATCTGCTTCCCTTCTCTGCCTCACCACTGCAAAAAAGAGAATTACAAAAGATAGCATTCGCACAGTGAGTTTCACATTCAAGTCTATACACCAGATGTCTATAAAGCCATGCACCCCACTCCAACTCTGTAAAAAAAGAAAGTGGACATTCATGAACTTAATAACATTTTACTAATGCAAGAAACTACGTTTTACAAAGAAATTTTAGTGTAAAGTAACATGCATTGTAATGACCTATATTTATAGGCTGGACTCTCTTTCCACTGTAACAGCTTTGGTCCCCTATTGAAGGAAAGATATATTATCACTGGAGTTAGGTCACAGGAAGTTCCCTTGCATGATCCCAGATGTAAAGAAAATGACTTGAGGAAAGATCGAACAGATTAGGTCTGTTAAGAGGTGATCCAATTGATACATATAGGATTCTTAAGGGGCCTGGGAGGGTAAATGCTGATGTGTTCTTTCAAGGGAGAGTCTAGAACCAAAGGGCAGAATAAGGGAGCAATGACCTTTCTTTAGTTCTGTTAACTTTAGCTCTCTGTCTCTATCGATGCAGCCTAATGCCCCGACCACAATATTCTGTTTATATTATGATTTACATCTAACCCATGTCTCTCAGAATAAATGACTTGAAAAAAAATCTTAGAAGTCTTCCAGCACAAATACTTCTACATCTTCCTGATATTTCAGCACAAAGTATGTTGATGAGACATTGGTGAGGACTCATTTGGAATATAGTGTTCAGTTTGGTCACCCTGCTATTGGAAAAATCCCATTAACCTGGAAAGAGTGCAGAGGAGATTTACGAGGATGTTACCAGGACTCAGGGGACTGTGTTATGAAGAGAGTTTGAGCAGGTGGGGACATTTTTCATTGGAGCGTAGGAGAATGAGGGATGATCTGATAGAGGTGTATAAAATCATGAGGGGCATAGATAGAGTGAATGCACTCAGTCTTTTTCCCAGGGTTGGGGAATCAAGAACTAGAGGACATGGGTTTGAGATGAGTGGGGAGAGATTTAATAGGAACGTGAGGGGTAACCTTTTCACCCAGAGAGTGGTCAGTATGTGGAATGTGCTGCCAGAGGAAGTGGTTGAGGCAGGTACATTAACAACATTTAAAAGGTACCTGGACATGTACATGGATAGGAAAGGTTTAGACGGATATGGGCCACATGCTGGCAAATGGGACTAGCTTAGATGGAAATCTTGGTCGGTATAGTTGAAGGGCCTGTTTCCATGCCATATTACTATAAGTATGATTAAACCTAGTTGCGTTAGGTCCCCTTTTATTTCCAAAGGAATAAAATTGATTAAATAATGTGGAAGTTCACTTGAAAAGAATAGCTACCATATTAATTTTTTTTCACTCTTCTCAGTACATCCAACACAAGCATTTTTAAAAGTTACAGAGCTTGTAAAAGAACAAACTTACTTTCTTTCTTGATTTTTTCAGCCACAAGAAATTCATCCCGCTCCACAGTGGGAGCAAAATTGCTTCCAATAACTCTCACAGCATACTGGAACTGCTGAGCCACATCAGCTGTGAACACAATTAGGAACAATTCAGGTACACAAGTCAAACAAGAACTTAAATCCTGGCCAAAGAAATCCAAGAAATAAAGATCCTAATCCAAGTCACAATGTTATGAGTGCACTTCCTGTCCTTTATACTTTACACTAAGCATCACAATCCAAAGTTTAAATTAATGTTTTCATTCCGTCATGTAATAAATGTTCATAAATAAAAACCATGCTAGAAAGGGAATACATAAAGAGAAAAGCTTTGGGTGTATTCTCTATGCTCATCTACTAGAAATAAAGCAGTTCAAGTCCTCTCGTCTCAAAAACCACCACATTTCTGCACATCAACCAGCTCTTCACTCCATCTTTGCAAGTTTTGACCATGTCTCCACCTTTTCACTTAGCTCATGCATTTAGTATTTTCAGAACAATGGTACCAACAGTGGATTTTAAATGAACTCTCATTTTCTTCTATATGGTCATGACTTCTACTCCATGCTCTCCCCATACTTTTGAGATTAAGTACCTTCATTTTGTTACAGTATCTACCACAAAGAATCTTATCAAACTTTTATGTACAAATCCACAAGCCCACTATTCATAGACCTTTGTTTATTTATACAATCTAATTCTCATTAGATTTCTGTGATCAAACATCCTCATTAACCATAAAATTACCTGAAAGAAAATGGCTTTACAAAAAGGCCACAACTGATCCATGCAGACCCTCTCATTGACCTTCCACAGAGAACAAGTTTCAGAAGCATCCTTTTGAGGATCTTTCCTGGACCCATAATACTAACTGGTGCACAGGAATGATGCTAAGTCATTCGATATTTGAACATTGCACCCAGTCACAGCACATTTAAAAACAGGCTTCCTGAGGGATCAGACCAGACACTATCATATATATGTAATCATTGACTTGCTACACATACAACCATTTCTTTTGCATTTATGATCATGCTTTGATAGACTCACGTAAAGATCTGTGCAGTATCAGTGCGAGGACCTACACTACATTTAAGCTTCAATTGTCATTTTACTTGCATTTAAACTAATATTTTTGAATGATTTAATCGGAAAATGTGCTTTTATAATTCCTCAAGATTAAATTTTAAATTCTCACCATATTTTAATGTTTCTGCTTCTAGGTTACAACTTTCAGAACAAAAGAAATAGGAGAATCTCCTATAAGCCAATATTTGTCAACCTCAGCCTTGAATACATTCACTAATTCAGTCTCCCTACCAAGCAGAGAGTTGCAGATATTCAGTCATAAGAGTCATACAGCGCAGAAATAGGGCCCTTTGCCCAATGTGTCCACTGTGGGAGGCTAGAGAAGAAATTGGGGGAGCCTTGGCTAAGATATTTGCATCATTGTTAGCCACAGATGAGGTGCCTATAGACTGGAGGGGAGAGAATGTTGTGCCTTTCTTTAAGAAGGGCAGCAAAGAAAAACCTGGGAACTATAGACCAGTAAGTCTAACATTTGTGGTAGGCAAGTTACTGGAGAGTATTCTGAGGGATGATACACATACACCCAGAAAGACAGGGGTTGATTAGGGGTAGTCAGCAGGGGTTTGTGTGCGGGAGATCATGTCTTACAAATTTG
The DNA here is from genome assembly GCF_009764475.1 of Pristis pectinata. Taxonomy (NCBI): domain Eukaryota; kingdom Metazoa; phylum Chordata; class Chondrichthyes; order Rhinopristiformes; family Pristidae; genus Pristis; species Pristis pectinata. The sequence goes on from NC_067415.1 coordinate 88,144,201, forward strand.
ATTGAGTTTTTTTGACAATGTGACCAAGAAAGTCAATGAGGGCAGGGCAGTAGACGTGGTTTATATGGACTTCAGCAAGGCCTTTGATAAGGTTCACATGGTAGGCTGCTCTGGAAGGTTAGGTCGCATGGAATCCAGGGAGAACTGGCTAAATGGATACACAATTGGCTTGGTGGTAGAAAGCAGAGAGTGATGGTGGAAGGTTGTTTCTCAGACTGGGCATCCACAACTAGTGGTGTGCCTCAGGGGGTTAGTGCTAGGCCCATTGTTGTTTGTCATCTACATCAACAATTTGGATAAGAATGTACAAGGCATGATTAGTGAGTTTGCAGATGATACTAAAACAAGACAATGAAGAAGGGGTTATCAAGAATTACAGGGGGATCTTGATCAGCTAAATTAGTGGGCTAAGGAATGGCAATAGGAGTTTAACTCAGTTAAGTGTGAAGTGTTGCATTTTTTGAAAGTCAAATCCAGGTAGGACTTTCACTGTGAATGGGAGGGCCCTGGGGGGTGTTGTAGAACAGAAATACCTTGGAGTACAAGTACATGGTTCACTGAAAGTGGAGTCACAGGTAGACAGGGTGGTGAAGAGGTTTTTGGCATGCTCGCCTTCATAAGTCAGGGCATTGAGTATAAAAGCTGGGAAGACATGGTGCTGATGAGGCCGTGTTTGGAGAATTGTGTTCTGTTTTGGCTGTCCTGCTATAGGAAAGATGTTATTAAATTGGAAAGAGGACAGAAAAGATTTACAAGGATGTTGCCAGGACTTGACGGACTGAGTCATGGAGAGAGGTTGGACAGGCTAGGACTTTATTCCTTGGAGCGTAGGAGACTGAGAGGTAATCTTATCGAGGTGTATAAAATCATGAGGGACATAGATAAGGTGAATGCACTCAAGCCTTTTACCCAGGGTTGGGAATCAAGAACTGGAGGGCATAGGTTTAAAGTGAGGAGGGAAAGATTTAATAGGAACTTGAGGGGCAACTTTTTTTTTTACACACAAATGATGATTGTCTATGTGGAATGAGCTGCCAGAGGAAGTGGTTGAGGCAGGTACAATAACAACTTTTAAAAGACAGTTGGACAGATACATGGAAAGGTTTTGAAGGTTATGGGCTAAATACTGGCAAACGGGACTAGCTTGAATGGGGCATCTTGGTTGGCATGGACCAGTTGGGCTTAAGGGGCCTGTTTCTGTGCTGTATAACTCAATGACTCTATATCCATGCCAACCTCTTTTGCCCATCTACACTAATCCCATTTGCCCACATTAGGATCATATCCTCCTATCCCTTGCCTCAATCAAGTTAGTGAGACAGGATTTCCATCTCACAAAACTATGCTATCCCTAATCAGTCCCTGCCTTTCCAAGTGTAAATAAATCCTGCCTCTTGGAATTTTCTCCAATGACTTCCCTACCACTGACATAATGCTCATTGACCTGCAGATACCCGACTTATCCCTGTTGCCCTTCTTAAGTACAGGGACAACATTAATTATCTATGCCACTTGGAGAAAAAAAAACTCCCAATTTTTGTCTTAGATGGAGGACACTTTAATCTGAAACAATGTCCCTCACTCTAGATTTCCTTGAGTGGAAACATCCACTCAGACTTCTACTCTGTCAAGTCCTTGCCAGATCCTTGCATTCCTCCAATTCTGATCACTTGTGCATTCAAAACTTCCTTCATCCATACACTGGCTCATTACCAAAAGCTAGGTTTGACTGACCGCTAAGCTGACACTCCAAAAATACTTGTTTTCTCCAAAACGTAAAGGATACTGCATGGAGAACATGGTAAACAGCCTTGCTTTGCAAGTAAGGACCTAGGCTAGACTGCTTCTCATTCTCTACCTACTTCAGGTTTTGATTACCAAATTAATTAAGCCTACTTGATAGGTTGTCCACTCCTCCTAGAAACTTCTAATTTCAATGACCTACAATATTATTCCAATAATTCAAAGACGTACAGGTTAGGAGTTGTGGGCATGCTGTGTTGGCACCGGAAGCGTGGCGACATTTGCGGGCTGCCCCCAGCACATTCTCAGTAAGGGAAAAAGATGCATTTCACTGTATGTTTTGATGTACATGTGACTAATAAATAAATATCTTATTGTATCCTATCTTTTAGAAGTATACTGATATACATCCTCATGAAAACACTCCAAAATATACATCTGCTAATTGTTCTTTTCAGTCAGAAATTCCTTTATGGCTAGTTGAATTTTCTTTCCCAAATCATTTCAGTTTATTTTTCATTTTTAACTCCAATTTTCAATTTTAATAACATAACCAGTTATAGATAGAAATTCCTTGCTTCATTTTATGGAATACAGTCATTTCATTATTTACTGTCCATCTTTGATTTCTTGAAAAGGTGGCCTTAAGGCAATGTTCCAAATGCCACCACCTTTTCTAGTGCTCCTACAGTGGCACTGCACAGGAAGTTCAAGGACTTAAACAGAGCAATGATTCTTGGCGATAACAGTTACATGCCAAGATAGTGTGCAACTCAGAGCGCAACATTCAAGTGGTGATGTTCCCACGTGCTGGTTGTCCTTGTCATTTGTGATCACTGACCTGAAACATCGCCTCTGTTCTCTTTCCACAGATGCACCCTCTCCTGCTGAGTACTTCCAGCATTTTCTATTTTACTTTTATTCTGTACACTCATTGCTCTCAGTTTTCTTCCAAATGTTATTCAACAGGCACGGTATTGTAGTGGTTAGCGTAACACTTTACAGCGCCAGCGACCCAGGTTCAATTCCGGCCACTGTCTGCAAGGAGTTTGTACTTTCTCCCCGTGTCTGCATGGGTTTCCTCCGGGTGCTCTGGTTTCCTCCCACATTCCAAAGATGTACAGGTTAGGAAGTTGTGGGCATGCTATGTTGGCGCCGGAAGCGTGGCGACACTTGCGGGCTGCCCCGAGAATACTCTATGCAAAAGATGCATTTCGCTATGTGTTTCGATGTACATGTGACTAATAAAGAAATCTTATCTTAAATAGAGATTGATTAGGTGAGGGTGGACAGTAAGTAGTAATTGGCAGAAAGTTTTCTTGCCCCATGTTTCACCCAATACCATAAAACTTCATCAGCTCTAGACCTGATGTTGAGGGCAATTCCTCCCACCCACATATTATTGTACTGCAACCTCTACAGTGTATACCCAGTCAGTGAGCCAGGTTTTACTCAGGACTACAATGGAGAAGTCTAACACAAATAGCACATTGTGTGTAAATTATAACACTAAGGACGATTCCGCCTGGTTTTTGTTTGACCAGTCTGTGGGCTTGCTCTCCTAATTTTGACACCAATTCCAAAATGCTTGTGAGGACGACCCTGGAAACAAGAACTTCAGAAGGGACTTTGTCATGTTTGACACAGTTGTTATGATACAGTTCAATGGTACTGAGTAGCCATTTCAAAAGGTAGTTAAAAATCCACCACATTATCATGAGTCTGGAGTCATATTAGGCCAAACCAGGTACATGAACCAGATAGATTTTAATAATAGAGAAACTTCAAGATGATTATTGCTGAGATGTTTTTCAAATTTTCTTTCTATATTAATTTAAATTCCACAGTTGACATAACTGGATTTAACCTGTTTCTCTGGATTAATCCAGGCCTCTATTATTAGTTCAAATCTCTGGATTACAAATGCAAAAATTTCTTAGAACACCAGGAGTAACTCCTCTGCTTCATGTCTTCAGCATGTAGAGAGGCCACATTGTGACATCTCACGGGAAAGATCTTTGACAGAACAGCCCACTCTCGGGAGTGCACTCAAGAACTGACAGTTTGGATCGACACAGATCTCTGCAATGGATTTGAACCCACAATATTCTAACTAGGATCTCTACCTATCCACTGAGCCAGAGCGGACAATGTTCCGATCACTAAAACCATAACGTTTCTAGTGCCGGATCCAACTAAACACAAAACGTTGAGTCAGAAACAACCCGAACGTGTCCTGCCTCCTGGGCTTCCCCAGTCCTCGACTCCAATCGTCGACATTACTCACCCTCATTGCGGCCCAGGATCCGACAACACAGGCTCTGCAGCAACAAGTTTGGTGACTTGTGATCCACGGTCGCCATCCCCCCGCCACCCGACAGCTCTCAGTCCCTGCCCACCTCCGGCAGCGCCATTTTTCCCGGAGCCCGCGAACTCCAGCGGAAGTTGACATCACCAGTTCCGGGTCGGCGGGTTGTGGCGCGCTTTGTCTGAGGTGATTGGTCCGGCGGACGGCGGGAACGCTCCGTATGGTGTCTGCGAGGGAACGTACTGCCGCAATGGCCCTCAGGCAGCTTGTTCGAGGTAGTCGTCCTCAGCGTATGTAATATATAAATACAGGAGCAGCAAAAGGCCATTCGGCGCTTCGAGTCCGTTCTGACTTTCAACAAGATCACGGCTGATCTGTGACACGATTTTCCTGCTCTATCTCCAAAACCTTTGATTTCTCTAATATGCGGAAATCCATCGATCTCTGTTTTCAGTGCAATCAATCACGGAGCTTTAATGCAAGATTATCTATTATTCGTCAGAACTCCAGCGAGTAAAAGCTAATCTGCTGAATATGTTCCTTATTTTAAGGATCGCCTTGCTGAACTTTCTCTGCATTATTTCCAAAGCAAGCCTATCCCTCCTCAAATAAGATCAAAGCTCTCTGTAGTACACGCGTCTCTTTTTTTAAAAGGTTGACAATGCTAAGTAATAACAACTTTCGAGGCATTGCCAGCCTTTCCGTCATGGGAACATCATTGCTTGTATCTTACTGAATTAACTGCTCTTACTTTACAGAAGTAATTCCCAAGTTTCAGTGCACTTTAGGCCATCAGAGACCACCACCAACATGATTTTAGCAATTGCAAAGTTGCAGGAAAAATGTCAAAGACAACACCTGGAGCTGCAAATGGCTTTTGTCCATCTGCAAAGCTCTTGATTGTCAATCATGAGAATCTGGAAAATCATGTTGAATTCTTCTAGTTATAACAATGTTATCACAATGATAATACTATTCTATGATGAAATGACTGCCTCCATCCTGTATATTGATCTCCATCTGAGCTCTTTGAAATCCAAACTCTCATAAAACTAGGTGACCAGGGGTGTGGTGGTAGCACAATAATTAAATTTGGAACATATGAAATAGCAGCATGAGTTAGCTATGCAGCCCTTCAAGTCTGCACCACCACTTGGTAAGATATTGACTGATCTATCTCTGCACTTCCCCAAAATTGTCCCCATAACCATTGATTGCCATAATGTTCAAAAGTCTATTGATTACTCTTGAATTAATATAATGACTTAGCCTCCCTAACCCTAACCCTCTTCATCTCATTCCTAAACACTGCCTACCCCTTATTCTCAAACTATGTCCTATGGTCCTCAACTTGTCAGTTGGATTCTCACTGCATCCAGCCTGTTAAGCCCTTTAATAATTTTGTCTGTTTGGATAAGATCTCTTTCTAAACTCTAAATTCTGGATTCGGTCCAGCAAATTTTCACTCAAATATCAAGACCATACTTTCTTAAGGAAGGAGACTAAAACTCTGCACAATAGTTCAGGTGCAGTCTCCCCACTTGCAATAAAACTTCCTTACTCTTGTATTCAAATCCTTCTGCAATTAAGGCTAATAGACTATTTATTTTAATCACTTGCTGCACCTGCATGTTAGCCTTTAACAACTTGTGTACATGCACGCATATATCGTTTTAAACATCAACACTACCCAATCTCCCACCAATTATCAAGTACTTCACTTTTCTGTTATCATAAACTTCACATTTGTCCACATTGTAATCCAATTCCCACATTCTCGGCCACTCACTCAGATTGTACAAATCCCCTTGAGGCCTCTTTAACCCCTCCTCTTTACCCATCATCCATCTAGTTTAGTATGGTCAATAACATTATAAATAGGGCATGTGGTTCCGTAAACCAAATCATTGATACAGATTGTGAAAAGCTGGGATCTAAACACTGATCCCTGAAATCCTTGATTGGTCACAGCCCAGCTACCTGAGAAAGATCTGTTCATTACCATTCTTTGGTTTTTGTTTGATAATCAGTTCTCATCCACGTCAATATATTATGCCAAATTACAAATGTTCTAACTTTGTTGATTAACCTCCTGTGTTAGATCTTATTGAACAACTCACAAAAATCCAAATACAGTAAAACTTTGATACTCCGGTATCTGATTGCTTGGGAATCCCATTGGTTCAGCATCTGGCTCACCTGTTAGTCAGTGTGGGCTGGGTGTGTAACCGGAATAAGGATTAGGGTAGAGAATACTGGGAGGGGGGAATGGTGGGTGGTGGTGGTCAGGAATTTGAGTTGGTTTGCAGACAGTAAAGGTCTGGAATGCTTGTATGCTTCAAGGTAAAACTCAGCAGGTTTTATTTCTCACTCCCTCCAAACTCACCAGAGTTTCTTGCTCTCTTTAATCCCACCAAATTACATAGAACAGTAAAGCATAGGAACAGGCCGTTCGGCCCACAATGTTGTGCCGAACCAATTATGTTAGTAATAAATCCCCAACTAAACTAATCCCTTCTGCCTACACAATGTCCATATCCTACCATTTCCCTCACATTCATGTGCCTATCTGAGCTTTGTGAATGCCCTTATCATATTTGCCTCCACCATCACCCCAGGCAACACGGTCCAGGCACTCACCACTCTCTGTGTAAAAAAACTTGCCCCGCACATCTCCTTTGAACTTACCCCCATCACCTTAAATACATGCCCTCTGGTATTAGACATTTCAACCCTGGAGAAAAGATACTGGCTGTCTACTCTATGCCTCTCATAATCTTATAAACCTCTGTCAGATCTCCTCTCAGCCTCCACTGCTCCAGAAAGAACAACCCAAGTTTGTCCAACCTATCCTCATTGCACATGCCCTCTAATCCAGGCAACATCTTGGTAAGTCTCTTTTGTACCCTCTGCAAAACCTCGACATCCTTCCTATAATGGGGCAATCAGAACTGAATGCAATACTTTAGATGCGGCCTAACTAAGTTTTATAAAGCTGCAGCATAACTTCCTGACTCTCGAACTCAATGCCCTGACTAATGAAGGCAAGCATGCCATATGTCTTCTTTACTACCTTATCAACCTGTGTGGCCGCTTTCAGAGAGCTATGAACTTGGACTCCAAGATCCCTCTGCTCATTAACACTGTTAAGGGTCTTGCCATTAACAGTGTACTGTCTCTTTGCTCAGTTCACTGAAATTTTTCTTTTACTATTGCGTAACATATAAAAAAGGGAAATAAAAGGGTGTTGGGGTACAAGTGGAAATAACATCCAATACTCTAGAAAAAATCTGCTAATCCAGCATGACCCAAAGTCCCATAGGTGCTGCATTAGCAGAGTTTTACTGTACACCACATCCACTTATATATACTAGTCACATCATCAAAGAACAAACTACTGATTGAACAATCTGGAGATTAGTTCGAATCCCATGCTGGTAACTGTGAAATATAAATTCAGTTAATAATCTGCAAATTTTAAAAAATGTTAATTGTAAATTGTAAATGTTAATTGTAAATTGTAAATTGTCATAAAAACCCATATGGTTCATTAATGCTATCCTATCACCTTCAGAAATTAAATGATACCTCTGTACCTTCTAAGGACCTCCAGACCTTTAGCTCTTGGTATCTGTAATGAGTTTCCTCCCTTCGCTTCATCTTCCCCAGCATCAACAGGGTCTGGAATTATGGGTTCCACCCTTTTCTTTGAATGGGTCCATGTTTATTCTGAACCTTCACTATCTTCTTTGGAAGACATCCCACTGCTCTGACAGTGATTTACCTTCAAGTAGTTGTTTTCAGTCCATCTTTATTAAAGTAATTATGTTATTACTACTTGTTTACCCTCTGAGTTTCATGAACCATTACACTAATATTCTCCTTTACATCAACAATTCCTAGCTTTTCACTATTTAAAAAATAGTCTATTTTTTTCTCTTCTTCCTACCCAGTGACCTGTCTCCACCTTACCCACTTGCTTATCCAGCATCCTTCTCATAACTTAATTTCTGAGCTAGATTTGTATCAGCAGCAAGCTTGGATGCATTAGTCCTTTCAATAAAGTCACAAACATAGATTTAAAAAAGCTATGGCACCAACTCTGATGCCTGTGGCACCCTACTACTTTTACATTAGTAACCCAAAGATGACCTGTTTATTCCTACTTTCTACTTTCTATCTGTTAATCAGTCCTCAATCCCTGCTGGTCACATCGACAAAATCTCTTAGAGATTTTAAGCACTTTTTTTCCCCATAAATTATACTCACTAATCATGTTATGCCTTTTAAGCATCCTCTTATGACTTGCTTGATAATGGGCACCAGTATTTTCCTGACAACTAATGTTTGACTGATTTATAATTCTGTTTTTACTCTCTCCCATCTTCCTTGTCAAGCAGTGTTACATTTGTTGCTTTCCAATCTGCTGAAATCCTTTGAATTTGGAAGACTGCAACCAACATGCCCACTGTATCTTAATATCCCAGGCAGGATATAGTTCTGGGAAATTTCTTAAATTTTGGTCCAAGTGTTCTCTTGTACTTTTTTCTTCTGATAGTTTAATATTACTCTCCAAATCTGGAATAGTTTTTAAGTCCTCTGTCGTCAGGGCAATTATAAATCAGTTGTTCAACATCTCAGACATATCCGTATTCTCCATTACAATTTCTCCTGTATCTTGCCTTCATTTCTCTATTCCTTTTTACTAACTTGTGGAAGTCTTACAATATGTCCTTATATTTATTCTCATTTCAATTTATTTCCTTTTTACTTTTTTTTTTGGTTATGCATTGCTTATTTATTGAAAATCCCCACCCTCCAATCCTCAGGCTTACTACACTTGTTCACATCATGACCTTCTTTTCATCTAATACCATGCTCAATTTATGGAATTATAGAATAGTTACAGCATGGAAAGAAGCTATTCAGCCCATTAAGTCTATACCAGCTCCTGCTTAAGAGCGATCCAGTGACTTTGACTCCCCTGTCCTCTCCCTAGAGCCTGGTCTAGTTGTCTTTCCAATGCTACAGCTGATTCTGACTTTCCTTCCTTTGCTGGACAAATCACCTATTCTCCTTCCTCTACCCCTCTTCTTCACTATGGCCTGAGCCCATCCCCTGTCTGTGTGTACAGGCTGACAGGCACCTACATGTGTGCCCACCAAATTGTTTTACTAAAGTTCATGCCCATTAAAGTTAATGCAGCAGAGCCTGGTCTCTTGTTGACTTGGGCCTCTTGCTAACAGAACAAGACCTTGCACTGCCAAGTCCTTGAGTTAGCTGCGATGCTTTGGCTGTTCCCATGTCAAAGGAAATCATGGGCAGGCAACTTTCAATCTCCAAATGAATCTCAGGACCTGGGGCAATAAGGTTCTCATGGACAAATCCAACAGAAATAGACCTTAACTTTTCTCCACTTTCACAATCCAGGTTTTGGTGTTGACTGCCGGCCTGAATGAGCTATTACAGGCAAAATGCCCAGCTCAAAGAGCATAACAGTAGTTACTGATTTTCCTGGAAGAGAAATTCCATCTTCCTTCAACGTAAAGAATGAACTAGTCTGGTGTCTCAACGACTCCACCTGTGAAAAAAGTGAATGTCTCATAACCTTTCAGTTCACTCCGATGGGGAACCACTATGCTACAGCACATGCCCCAACCCTGGATGTCGTGGAGGCAGTCGAGGAGTACTTTTACTTTGTTGTTGTAAACCTGACCCACATTCCATGGTTTTGTCATAAGCAACGTCTTTTTCACTGATAAGACAAGCACAAAATCTCACAGCAACATCCCCCGATCCAGGCGCTGGCACTGGTTAGATTATATAACCATTTGAGCAAGAGACAGCAAGGATTTCTGCATCATCTTGGGGACCGTTGGACTATCTACCTGCTAATCCAATTTGTTATCTCCATCAGCCTGGCCCCAAAACAATGGCAGCAACAGAAACATTGCCACAAGAAAATCATTGTTGAAGGTTTTAAGGATCCTGATAATAGTATTTCTTCCCAGATGGCACCTCACAAATAATCTGACATCTCCCAAACATCAGGAGATTGAGAACAGCAGTTCATTTTCCCTTGTGGCATTCTTTGATTGGAAGTTTCACCATGCCCAAGGGAAAATAAACTGCTCTCTAGGTACCAGAAAGCTGAAGTCTGACAGAAAACCCTTGATCTAAAGAACAGGCAATAGGTAGGAAGAGCACTAAAGACCCAAAAACTCACAGATAATCATGAAGTTCATGGATTCTTCAGTAGAATCAAGGACAGATATGGGCCAAATATCAATGGTCCATACCCCTGAAAGCCAAGGATGGAAGAAAACTTATCAAGGACAGAAAGGCAGTCAGCACCTGCTGGAAGAAACACCTGCAAAAAAATCCTCAACTATGACTTTGTCCTTGATTTTAGCACCCTTGAGTCCATCCCACAGCAAACTGCTTGGTCCAGCCTTGCTGTCAGCCCTGACCAACAAGTTTAAAAAGTCATATGCCAACTAATAAAGAAGAAGGCCTCAGAAGTAGATGGTATCCCTCTGATTTCTAAAACCTGGTGGAGTGGAATTTCAGTCAGAAGTCCACATCCTCATCTCCCATATATGGGAAGTTGAGGACATGCCAAGAGGACCCAGAGATGCTGTACTTGTGACCATATTCAGGAAAGCAGGCAAGTCTGATTGTGGTAATGCAAAGGGATGTCCCTGCTGTCTTCCTGTCAGTCATTGCCAGGGTCCTCCTTAACCATTTTCTTACAGTGGCTGAAGAGCTTCTTCCCGTATTGCCATGTGGATTTTGTCTGTCTAGAGGAACAATGGACATGATCTTCACTGCGTGATAACGCCAAAGAAATGCAGAGGGCAGTATCGATCATGATACACAGTCTCTTTTTCCCTCATCAAAGCCTTTGATTCTGTCAATTAGGCATAATTGGTAGGTACCTTTCTCAAATATGGATGCCAATAGAAATTCATGTGTGGTTTATGAAGTCATGCCAGCATAAATCTTAGCCAATGGGTACAAAACAGACCTAGTCTCAGTGCAAGTGGTTCAAGCAGGGTTGTATTAAGTTGTGAAGAGGTCATAAGAAGCCTACAAAGGTTAGCTGAGTGAGCAAACATCTGGCAAATGGAAAAAAATACGGGACAATGTGGAAGTCCATTTTGGCAGGAAAAATATAAAGGTATGTTATTTTAATGGTGTGAGATTGCAGAGCTCTGAGATGGGTCTGAGTGTCCTCCTCAACAACTCACAGAAGGCTAGTATGCAGGTGAAGCAAGTAATTAGGAAGGCAAACATAAAGTTGTTTATTGCTGTGGGAATTAACTTTTGTTTCAGTTTTATGGGGCAATGATGAGCCTTTTTCCTGAGGGGTCTTGATAGAGTGGAGGTGGAGAGGATGTTTTCTCATGTGGTAGAACCTAGAACAAGGGGTCACTATTTAAAAATAAAAGCTCGCCTATTAAAGACAAAAATGAGTTTCTTTTTCTCTTAAAGGGGAAATAGTTTGGAACTCAAAGGATGCTGGAAGCAGAGTCTTTGAATGTTTTAAGGCAGAAGTAGAAAGATACTTCATAGGCATTGGTGTGAAAGGTTGCCATGGATAGGCAGCAATGCAGGTTACAATCAGATCAGCCGTGATATTGTTAAACGATGGAGGAGACTTGTGGATCCGAGTGGCCTAGGTATTGGTATTGGTTTATTATTGCCACTTGTACCGAGATACAGTGAAAAACTTGTCTTGCATACCATTCGTATAGATGAATTCATTATGCAGTGCAAGTACATTGAGTTAGTACAGAGTGCGTTGAGGTAGTACAGATAAAAAAACAATAACAGAGAACAGAGTAAAGTGTCACAGCTACAGGGAAGTGCATTGCAGGTAGACAATAAGGTGCAAGGTCACAACAAGGCAGGTTGTGAGGTCAAGAGTCCATCTCAACGTATAAGGGAACCATTCAATAGTCTTATCACAGTGGGATAGAAGCAGCCCTTGAGCCTGATGGTATGTGCCCTCAGGGTCCTGTATCTTCTGCCTGATGGGAGAGGAGAGAAGAGAAAATGACTGCAGTGGGTGGTGTCTTTGATTATGCTGGCTGCTTCACCAAGGCACCGAGAGGTAGAGACAAAAGTCCATGGAGGGGAGGCTGGTTTCCATGATGCGCTGGGCTGTGTCCACAACTCTCTGCAGTTTCTTACGGTCCTGGGCAGAGCAGTTGCCGTACCAAGCCTTGATGCATCCAGATAGGATTCTTTCTATGGTGCATCGATAAAAGTTGGTGAGTGTCAAAAGGGACATGCCAAATCTTTTTAGCCTCCTGAGGAAGTAGAGGTGCTGGTGAGCTTTCTTGGCTGTGGTGGCTATGTGGTTGAACCAGGACAGGCTATTGGTGATGTTCACTCCCAGTAACTTGAAGCTCTCAACCCTCTTGACCTCAGCACCGTTGATGTGGACAGGTGTACGTACACTGCCCCCTTTCCTGAAGTCAATGACCAGCTCTTTTGTTTTGCTGACATTGAGGGAAAGGTTGTTGTCATGACACCATGTCACTAAGCTCTCTGTCTCCTTCCTGTACTCCAAATCATCGTTATTTGAGATACGGCCTACCACGGTGGTATCATCTGCAAACTTGCAGATGGAGTTAGGGCAGAATCTGGCCATGCAGTCATGACTACGTATGGAGTAGAGAAGAGGGCTGAGGACGCAGCCTTGTGGGGCACCAGTGTTGACAGTAATCGTGCTGAAGGTATTGCTGCCTATCTGATTGCGGTCTGTTGGTCAGAAAATCAAGGATCCAGTTACAGAGGGAGGTGTTGAGTCTTAGGTCTCAGAGTTTAGTGATGAGTTTGCTTGGAATTATAGTTTTGAAGGCGGAGCTGTAGTCAATAAACAATAGTCTAAGGTGTCTTTACTGTCCAGATGCTCCAGAGCAGAGTGTAGGGCCAGGGAGATGGATCTGTTATGGCGGTAGGTGAATTGCAGTGGGTCGAGGTTGTCTGGGAGGCTGGAGCTGATGCGTGCCATGACCAGCCTCTCAAAGCATTTCATGATAGTGGATGTCAGAGCCACTGGTCGGTAGTCATTGAGGCATGATACCTTGATTTTCTTTGGTACCGGGATGATAGTGGTCTTCTTAAAACAGGTGGGAACCTGAGATTGAAGCAGGGAGAGGTTAAACATGTCTGCAAATACTCCTGCCAGCTGATCAGCACAAGATCTGAACACTCGGCGAGGGATCTGGGCCAGATGCTTTCCTCAGGTTCACTCTCTGGAAGACTGATCTTACATCCTCGATGGTGACCAGAGGTTTAGTTGCATTGAAGGCTGTCAGGATGGGTGGTGACAATCCACCCCTTCTGTTCAAAACGTGCATAAAATGCGTTAAACTCATCAGGAAGGGATGTGCTGTTGTTAACTATGCAGCCCGACTTCGTTTTGTAGCCCGTTATAGCATGTAAGCCATGCCATAACTGACGGCTGGTCTGGGACTCTATTTTGAACCGGTATTGTCTCTTGGCATTCCTGATAGCTTTCCTGAGGTCATATCTCAATTTCTTGTAGAGGTCAGGATCACCAGATTTGTGTGCATCAGTCCTCGACTTCAGTAGGGAATGGATCTCCTGGTTCATCCATGGTTTCTGGTTTGGGAACACCCATATTGTCCTCTTTGGTACACAGTCCTCAACACACTTGCTGATAAAGTCTGTGATGGTGGTGACATACTCATCTAGGCTGGCAGCTGAGTCTTTGAACATGGACCAGTCGCGTAGAAGCTCATCTGTATCCTCAGACCAGCACTACACGACTCTGTACTGGATTCTCCTGTTTCAGTTTCTGTTTGTATGCAGGGAGGAGGAGCACAGTCCGGTGGTCCGATTTTCCAAAGTGAGGACGAGCTGTGGCTCAGAAGGCATCTTTGATGGTTGTACAGCAATGGTCAAGGGTGTCAGGGCCCCTGGTGGAGCAGAAATGTTGATAGTACTTTGGTAACACACTCTTGAGGTTAGCCTAAGTCTGCTCCTAATTCATATATTTGTATTATCTCAATACTTTTCTGTCATTCTTGCTACAATGTTGCATCTCACCACCAACAAGCTTCGTTTTGGAGTCGAGCTAATCTTCAACCTGTATTGTCTCCACTTTAGAATCAAGGTCACCCCACAATTTCAGTCATCAACCTGCAGTACACGGACATCACATGCGCACATTCAGACAAAAAAAATGCTTGATCAGTTCCTGGAAATCGTAGATGATTTACCGTAACTTGAGCAACTTCTCAGTGAAGGCAGATGCGATCATTAAATTCATCATTGTGTTCAGTATGCCATTGACCATCTGATGAAAAAAATACTTCAATACCTTAAACCCAGCACAAAACCCAAGGTTCACGGGGCAGCAGTGATCCCCACCTCCCTACATGCTTCTGAGATCTGAACTACCCACAACAGATACAGGAATAGTTCTTGTGCATTCAGAATTCAATGATGCATTTCAGGGTTTTGTTGTGGGCCCTTATTGTTTGTGGGGGGGGGGGGGGTGGAGTTGTACAACAAGAACAGACTCCTGCTTGCTCCCGCTTGTACACGTTACTGGATAGCTCTTTCAGAAAGCTGGCACAGGCACGATGGACCAAATGGGCCAATTAAAATAGCACAATTTCCTCAAAGTGACCAGATGAAAATAACTATTAATCTGTCATTTACTTTTGACTGTTGCATATTGGCCTCAAAGTTTAATTATCAGTGTGTCTCAGCAGCAAATAGTATACCGTAGACTGGGTGCTCCTATTACTAAATGGTAAATTATGCAGATTGAAGTGAACATTGGTCCAAATTTTGCAGTGGGAATAACTGTATGGATAGCAATATTCGTCATTAAAAGTACAAATCAAGCAAGAGCTTTCAGAAGAAGCTGCAGGTTAAATGAGAAAATCAAGTTGCCCTACTCCTGTGGAAGGTGCACCTATTCCAGTGTGTTCTGCTAAACTGGGAAATAGTACGACATTAATTATCCTCTTAATTATTATTTAAAAGTAAAACCAATTTTTCCTCTTCCCGTTGCTTCTCCTGTTGACGACTCTAAATCCCCTCTCATTATTTCACTGTCTGTACTTAGAGAGTGAAGTCATCATAATTGAGCTCCGACATCAGAATTTGAACTCGCTCCATCGGTTGCCTGTCTGGGGAGGGGCTTTACTGTTTCCCTCAGCACTGACAGTAACTTCTATCCAATGTATCAAGGGTAAAACGAGAACAGCAGTGGCATGGATTGAAGGGCTGAATAGCCTTTTGTAAATCTGGTGCTCCGGTAAATTTGAGAAGGGAAAGATTTAAAGAGGACCTGAGGGGGAAGTTTTTCCACACAGGGCGGTGGTGTATGTGGAATGAGCTGCCAGAGGAAGTGGTAGATGTGGGTATGATTATAACATTAAAAAATATATTTTGATAGGTTCACTGATAGGAAAGGTTTAGAGGGATGTGGGCCAAATGCGGCAAATTGGAATAGCTCAGGAAGGCACAGTGGTTGGCATGGATGAGTTTGGCCGAAGGGCCCGTTTCAATGCTGCGTGACTCCATGACTCCAAATTGCTGCCCAATATACGATAATATAGTCTTTTGAGACAGCAGATTCTCTGATTGGTGTAAACACCGCAAGGCAACGCTGCTCATAAAATATTTAATAGCAACCAGAGGCCGTGCCCCGCCCTACTGATATATCGGGTTTCCAGGGTGTGAGGCGAGCCCATTAATCTCTCCGCGTTCCTTACTTCAGTGTTGTGGTGCTCAGGAGTGGTGGCTGGAACTTGGCTTTAGTGCCGGGGGGCGGAGACGAAACATGCGCCGCGCCTCAGCGGATTAGAGTCGGGAGCAGAGAGCGCGATGGACTGGAGCTCGCTTGGGACCGTGATCCGCCGCTGGGTGAGTGACCGCTGCCGAACGAAGGCCCCGATAAGCCCTGGGAGCGTGGAGCGATTTCACCGCCCAGGTTTTGGCTCTCCTTCTTGCGGCCGCTCCTGTTGGAGTGCGCCTCTACCTTTGTCGTTGTTTGAAATCGCTCCGATGGCCAGAGTTCCGGGAAGCGAAAGGTTTTATGTGCAGTTTAACTTCACGCTATTGTTATTTGAGGAATTCCACAACCTGTGGTGTTGCACCGTTGGAGTTTCTGAGACCCATACCTGTGACCACAGTTTGTTTCCGCCACTGTAAGACGCAGGTTGAAGCAAGTCTTGGATGGTGTATCGTGGAAGTTTTGATTTGATTTAGTAAACTCAGTTCCAATTGTCAGTTAATATTCAGGATACTGTATTACGTTATTTCAACCTTATTTTAACTTGTCTGTTCATTCAGTCTTTCATAAAAGGCATTTTCATAAAGGGGGGGTGGATGGGTTGAATCTTAAAACAAGTATCAATGGATAATTGGTTGGTATGATTGTTAGCTGTCAAATGGATCAGGTTTAGGTCCTCAGCTGTTCAAAATTTTGTATTAATGAATGTATCCTGGTTTGTTGATCTGCAATTACATAAAGTGAGTTGTAGGGGGACACTAGAGATGATATAACAAATCCACTAGGTTGGCAGAGATTAGAAAGATTTTCCACATGCCATGGAGTTTGAAAGAATGAGAAATTATCTCATTAAGTTATACAAGTTTCTACAAGGGATTGGCAGGATATTTACAGAGGGACCTACCCATGGGTGGAAAATATTGAATAAACAGACATAAATTCAAGATAAGAGATGAGCCTTCTTGTGCTTGGGTGATTTGATTGACACACTAGATTCTGAGGGGTGGATGTGGAAAGGATAATTCCTTGTGGGAATATATGGGATTGGGGTCACAGCTTTTTTTAAATTGCCATCTAGATAATGTACAATCTATGTTAATGACGTGGATGAAGAACTTTTGTCAAATTTGCTGATGATATAAAAAATATTAGCAAGTTGTAATTGGGTATAAATAAGTTAGTGAGTGGGCAAGATGTTGGCAGATGGAGCTCAATGTAGGAAAATGAGGTTATCCCCTTTTAGAAGGAAGAATGAAAAGGCAATTGTATTTTAAACAGAGTAAGACTTTGAAACATTGAGGTACAGAGGAATCTGGAGGGACCTGGTACTCAAAACACAAAATGTTAGCTGGCAGGTACAGGAAATTTTTGGAGGATCAATGGAATATTGCCACTTATTGCAAGAGGTATGGAGTAGAAAAGTAGGGAAGCTTTGAAAATGAGAAAAATACCTGCTGGTGCTGGAAATCTGAAATAAATAGTGTTGAAACACTCAGCAGGTTAGGCAGCATCTATAGAAAGAGAAATTAACTTCACTTGTCAAATCAAGGACTCCATCAGAACTAGGAAAGAGAGCAAACAACTTAATATCAGATCATCTGGTTAATTTGGGGGAGGGAGAAGAGACAGATGGGGAAGGATAACTTTGATAGACAAATGAATTGCAAAATGTAGCACTAGGCCAGTGTGCATTAATAGAGAGAAAATCAGCCAGTATTGTAGATGGATGATTGGCCCATTCTGACAAGATGGAGAAAGCCTGATGACTAGAAGTTGATTGAGTTCAGAAGGTTGTAGCATACCTAGATGGAATATGAGATGCTGTTTCCCCAAAAATGCAATGGGCCTTGCTAGTGTAGTGCATCAGTCTGTAGACACATTTCAGAGTGGGATGACAGGCATCTAGAAGCTCTGAGTCACCCTGAAGACTGGATTCAGAGGCTCAGCAAAGCATTTGTTCAATGTGTGTTTGGTTCCTTTGGTGTAGAGAACACCAAAGGCAGTACATTAGATTGGAAGAAATGTGGATTAATCTCTGCTTCTCTTGGAAAGACTGTTTGGATCCCTGGATGATGGGAAAGGAAGAGTGAAAGGACAGGTGTTGCAGGAGGGGCAACACCTTTCCATAAGGCAAGGAGTTGAAGGTGAGGACAGAAAAGCAGACCAGTGAGTCATGAGGGGAGCAAATTCTGAAAGGGAAGGGGTATACATGTCTTAGGGTGGAATCTTGTTGGAGTTTGTAGAAATTACAAAGGGTGATTGAGTTATCTAGGACTGGGGTCAAAAATGACCCTTATTCTGAAACTTGTTTAAGATGGAGATGAGGAAGAGTTTCTTTTGTGGGTTGTGATTCTTTGGAATTCTCTACCCCAGAGTACACAGCCATTGAACATATTCAATGAGAGTGAACTACATTGGGTATAGGGCAGGAAAGTGGTGTTGAGGCCTAGGTTGGATTAGCTATAACATTGAATGACACTGAGTAGCTGATTGGCCTTCTGTTTCTTAAATTCATCTGTATGTGGAGGTGAGATTGCAATCAAATTATCAATGATGCACGTTCTCCCCAGCTTCTGAACACACAATTTATGGGTTGCCCATGCACGTGACTGAGGGTCTGGGAGACTAGTGGGATGGATTTATCAGTGAATGCAGAGCTGCAGGCATCTTTTCCCATGTGGGATTTTTGTTTGTGGCTCTGGTGCAAGGTTGGGATAACAGTACGTGTTCGATCTTGTAGCATGAATGAAACAAACTTGCCCTTTATTCTATACAGTGCACAGACATTATGGATAATAGCTTTACTGCAACAACAATATTACATCTTAAGAGAAATATGAATGGTTGAGTTAAATGCCCTGGTTTAACTACATGTTGCTCTTGTTTGGTCTGTTTTTATTTAAGTATATTGTTGGGCATTTCTGATATCTGAACTGTTTGGAATGCGAACAGTTCTTGGACAGAACCCTGTTATAACCTGTATTATGTAATGATGGAGCAAACTCAAAGGCCTATGGCATGCTTGTGCTACAAATTTGAGACTAGGATAAATTGTTTCACTTGTGTTGTAAATTTTGGAAATTTTCTACCCAAAAGGTATGTTGATGTTTAGTTGTCGAGTTTATTCAAGGCTGAGACCAATGGATCTTTGGAATTAAAGGGAATCTAAGAATGTGGGGATCAAGTAGGGAAAAACATTATCTCCAGGATCTGTTATGATCTTATTGAGGATATATAGGACTTTGTTATTTATAGCAAGCTTCTTATTTTATCCTATTAAATGTTCCTTGGAACATGCTAAGTACAAGCTGAATGTTATATTTCCATAGAATATTGAGCATTTGAAACTTTCTTGGAGCATTCTATGGATGTGGAAGGCACTGTGTAAAATAAAATTCATTAATCCCTAGAAAGGATCCTTTCTCTCTGATACTATCATAAAATCTACAGCTTCCTCCTAATCGTTAGGAGCTCCTCTTGGATTTCCGGAAATTGAATTATTAGTAGCTGCAGCTTCATCTGGCAAGGCCCTAAGCTTATGGAATTCCCTTCTCTTTCTACCTATCTTTGTTTCAAAACGCGCAAATGTTCAGTCGAGACACAAACTGCAGATGCTGGAATCTAGAGCAAAAAAAACAAACTACTGGAGGAACTCAGGTCAGGTAGCAGCTGTGGAGGCAGAGGGATAGTTGACATCTTGGATTGAGACCATGCATCAGCACTGAGGGGGTGGGGGGGGGTGTTGGGAATTGGGAATAGCCATTATAAAGGGGCAAGGCAGGAGCTGGTAGGTGATGAACCTATGTGGAGTGACAGATGATTGTTGGATGGAGCTGGGAGACAAAGGTTAGGGGTGATTGATTCCCAAGATACTGACTATCCCTCCACGCAGATACTACTTGACCTGCTGAGTTCCTCCAGCAGTTAGTCTTTGCTCTGAATGTTCAGTGTCTGGTCAATCCTGAGGAATTGTTTAAGTAGTGTGTGTAAAATGTAGGTCGAGATTTTGGTGCAGAATTGGATTATAAATTGTAAATTCAGTAATCATTTTCTCCAAGTTACTTTGAGCATCACAAAGTGGGGGAAACAATGCTGATCAGACAGAAATGCAGAATGGAGGTTACAATCAGATCAACCATAATCTTATTAAATGGCAGAGCAGACTTGTGGGGCTAAATGGTCTACTCTTTCTAATTTGTATGTTGGTGCGCAGGCTATAAATAATTGCCAAACTTGCCTGAAGGGGCAATGTTGGAAAAACTGACAAAATGAATCTTGGATAATTGCTGGTCGAAATACTGCTTTCTTCCTTATCTTGAGTACCATTGCAGGACACTTCTCATCCTGTTGAGAGGGGAGGTGTCTTTGGTTTAAAGTCAGAGTTGGAAAGATAACATTGTGATGATGCAGCACTCCATAACTACAGATGAGTTGGTCCAGATCGTGTGTTTAGTCCTGGAGTAGTACTTGAACCTGCAACTTTTAGAATCAGTGAGTGTGATCCACTGACCCAAATTTGCCCTCATGCTAATTTTTGCTTTAATCACTTCTGTGCATGAGGATATCTGATAACTCGTCTTCATTGACTACCAGAAAGTGATGGCCTTGACATGAGAAATTGATGAACTTTCTTGATGTGCGCAGCGGGAGATTAAAAGCACCATATTGAAGTGGGATTTTCCAACTACTGACTGCTGACAGGAACTGCTGTAAATCTGGCATTGATGCAATCATTTGCAAATTGTTCCTGCTGGATTAGCTGAGATTAAGTGAGAGGCTGACCTGGTCTAGTTCCAGTTGGTAAATAAGACTTGTCAGTTCTTGGCTTATTCACCACTCCTAGTTTTCTTTCTTTTTAGTAAATAATGCTGATTTGAAATGGTTTGGCAATCTTGTTTTTTTTTCTGTTTCTCCCATTTGTGAAAATTTACCTGATATTTCCATCGATACAACATTAATGCTCTTAGAATAGATTAATGATGTCGGAAGTAAAGCTGCTTATCTTTGTTCTTGCTGGCCAGCAGCCTTTCTTGACATTGATTTCATTGTGCGAATTTCCACTTTTTGTTCATATCTTTGATGTTTGGAACATGTAAAACTAGAAGAGCAGCTTCAGTATGACTGTCTCTGATTTTGTTTGGCAAAGACTTGTAGCAGCATGGTTAAGATTGAGGTAGGCGTTGGCTCCATTTGTGATGAAAAGCTTGAACATCGACAAGGCATTGGGTGTTATTGCCCTTAATTCTATGGGGCTCTAACAATACACTAGAGTTTTGAATTTCTTGGTTTTAACAGATTTTTAAAAACTCCCAAAGGTGCACAAAGAAGTCACAAAGATCTCTTGTCCAGCTTAAAACTCCATGCTGCCAATAAATGTCTAGGAATATAAACAGGAGTAGGCGTTCAGCCCCTTGTTCTGGCTCTACCAATTTGGTAAGGACTTGGCTGATCTTATTCCTCTGCTTCATTTTACTGCACCACATCCATTTCCCTTGTTTTAAGTTAATAACCAAAATTCCATTTATCTGTAAGCCTCTACAGCCTCTTGGGTAAAGAAATCTTTGGAGAGGTTGAAGAAATGTCTCCTTATCCCTACGCTGAATTGCTGACCATATTGCGAACACTGGTTCTATATGCCCCAGTCAGAAGAAACATCATTCCTGCATCTAACTGATCAAACCCCATACTGATGAATGTTTCAGTACAATCATAACTTGTTCTTCTAAACCCATGGATGGAGTCTGCACACTTAACATCCTTTCCATAGGACAAAACCCTGTCCTAGGAATTAATCTGGTAAGTTTTTTCTTTGCACTCTTTAAAATTTCTATGGCCTATGTGCAATAGTCCAAGTGTCGTCTCACAGTACGCAACATAATTGAAGAAAGCCATTATGACTCAGTAAATACAGAACATGCTAAAGATGTTCAGCAGGTCAAACCACATCTGTGGAGAGAGAACAATTATTTGCAGCTTAGTGACGTTGCATCAGAACAGAAATTATGAATGGGTGTAGAGTCCTGAAGGCCACAACTTGTATCCATTAGCAATCTTCTACACTATCCACAATGCAACTAATCTTTGTGTTGTCTGCAAACTTGCTAACCCACCCATCCATATTTTCATCCAAGTCATTTGTATATGTTTGAGTTTTCCCAAACCAGAAGCCCTGGATGAACCAGGAGGTTCGCAGTCTGCTGAGGGCTAGATATGCGACGTTCAAGACCAGCGATCCAGAACCTTACAAGTAGTGCCGGTACGGCCTATGGAAGGCCATCATGAAAATGAAAAGGCAATTCCGTGTGAAGTTTGAGACACAATCAGAGGCACAACAGCTGTGGCAGGGTTTGCATGCAATTACTTCCTACAAGGTGAAACCTAACAGTAGAAATGGCAGTGCTTCACACCCTGATGAGCTCAACACCTTTGAAAGGGAAAATGACGCTACTCCTGTGTGAATCCCCACAGCATCTGGCAACCCTGTGATCTCTGTCTCGGAGGCTGATGTCAGAACATGCTTCAAGAGGGTGAACCCTCACAAGGGTCAGGCCCTGACGGTATACCAGGCAGGGTGCTGAAAATCTGTGCTGGCCAACTGGCTGGAGTGTTCAAGGACACATTCAGTACCTCACTGCTGCAGTCAGAGGTTCACACCTGCTTCAAAAGGGCATCAATCATACTGGTGCCCAAGAGGAGCAGGGTGAGCTGTCTGAATGACTATCACCCAGTCGCACTTTGTATCGGCTGTGAAGTGCTTTGAGAGGTTGGTCACAACTAGAATTAACTCATGAAGTTTGATTAGTACTGAGGGAATGATGGCATTGAATATCGAGCTGTAATCAATAACAGCAGCCTGACGTATGTTTTGCTGTTGTCTGGGTGCTCCAAAGCTGAGTGGAGGGCCAGTGAAATTGCATCTGTGTGGCGGTAGGCAAACTGCAGTAGGTCCAGGTCCTTGCTCAGGCAGGAATTAATTGGTATTGGTTTATTGTTATCCCTTGTACTGAGGTACTGTGAAAAACTTGTCTTGCATACCATTCGTACAGATCAATTCATTGCACAGTGCACTGAAGTAGTACAGGGTGAAAGCAATAACAGAATATAAAGTGTCACAGCCTCAGGAAGTGCAGTGCAGGTAGGCAATAAGGTGCAAGGTCATAAGGTAGATTGAGGTCAAGAGTCCACCTCATTGAATAAGGGAACCATTCGATGAGATGGACTCTTGACCTCACAATCTGCCTTGTATAAAGATGAGCACTTAAATTGTCAAGACATAGTAGGCAATGGATCAAGTGTCCGTAAATGGGATTAGTCAAGATAGGTAGTTAATTATTGGCATGATTGTCGTGGGCTGAAGGACCTGTTTCTGTCCAATGTGACTCTGGTTTAGTCGGTATTGAGGTGGATAATAAGTCAGTGGAAGTAATCTGTCTTTAATCCTGCAGTGCTGCCTGAGAAGTAATGTACTTTTTTTTAAAAAACAAAGACTTTGAAGACATGTTTAAAGTTTTTTGCTAACTGGGTATTTATTTTTGCTGTGACTGAGGTCAGGGTAAAATACTTGTTCTGAAGTCTCGTACTAAGCATTCAAATATCCATTAGAGCCAGCTGAATGTAAATGGAACCTCAGACCTGGGAGTGCACATTGACTTGATTTATTTTCCTTGCCAGTAAAAGGCTTGATGACTTGGATAACCTGCAGCAGGTACCTCTGTGTCTACACTAATGCAGAAGAAAGGACACAGATTGAGCATTTTAGGCAAAAACAAGAGGGATACGTGGAAAATATTTCATGCGAGGGGTACCAGTCATGATCTGGAACTTGCTGCTTTAAGGATGATTACTTTTTTCGCAGTGTTATTTACCACACCTGGAAGTGGAGAACATCTGAGCAGATCTCGGACATATTGATTGTGACAATTTTTGGGTGAAGGAGAGTTCATCCTTCTGTGGTAATGACAGTCTGGTCTCTGTTTTCTAGAGCTGTTGGGGTTTGTCAGTGGTCATACTCAATGCCCTGACTAGAGCTAATGGGGGCTTCTCATCTATGTCATTCCAGTGGCCAACAAGTTGTACCTTGAATCAGTGTGGCACAGTGGTTATGATCTTCACTGTGCAACAACTCATTACAAATCCAAGGAGTAGCAGTAACACATTTGTTTTTGGCTCTGACTCTGGAATATCTTTCTCAAATTTGGCACTAAACCATGTCTGCTGCTACATTGGCATGCAAATATGTTTGTTTATTTTTAAAAATGTCTAATGGGTTCACAACTAACCCAATCCAGTGCAGACTCTGTCAGGCCATGTCATTGTGTATCTCACACTAGACTCTTGGAACAGACATATTCCTTTGTCCACCTGGTAATTTCTTTGCCCACCTGGTAATTTCTTTGCCATAATTGAGTTTGGAGTAAATGATTCAAAGATGCTTTTGGAAAAAATGTAACATTCCTCCTGACTTGAGAACCCTTGACCCATGACTGCAATGGAGAAAGAGCACTTAATAGCATTGAGAACCTTGCTTCCCTGCAGGAGTAAGCAGAAAACCAGTGTCAATGACAAGGGAAGCACACCATCTTCCAAACAATCCACCTGCCCCACCTGTGGTAGTTTGCAGATCCCACATTGGTTTCATCAGTACTCCCTAAACCCACAGAAATGGAGAGGAAGCATGTCATCCTTGACCCCAGTGCCCTGCTTAAGACTGGCCAATGGGGCTGCACCCAATTGTTTTGTATAATGGAAGCTCTTTCTATAACTGTTATTTACAAATAAAAGCTGTTGAAAATGTAATATTTTTGCTGGAATGTTCTAACAACGTGACAGTATCCAGGATAAAGAAGACTGTGATAAGCAATCAATTCACGACCCTTAATGATTACACATTTCACCATTTGTATCACTGCAGCACTTAATGAAAGCATATTGGACATCACCTTGCATCTATGATCTCTACAACTGAGAAGAATATGCAGCTGGCAATGATCATCCTACCACTGACAGACCCCTTCCATGTTGTGTGTGCAATCATGACTTGGGAATGTATCGCTATTCCTTCATCAAAATTTATTCTCTGTCACAGTATCCAAATGGATCATAGTATATAATGATATCCTCTGTCAAAAGTGAGACTGGTTATCTATCCCTCCCTTGTTTGTCTCCATGGATGTGATTGATCCCACCATCTTTCAACATCTTCATCCACAGTGGAAATTGAATGCATCTGGTTCCATTTGTGGCCTGAGAATTAGAGCAGTTGTTTTCTCTTGCGCCCATATTTCTATCCAAGGATCTATCTTTGGTCCTCGCACTTGATGTAGTTCAATCCAAGATAAGGCTTTTAAACTTTTCAGGAAACTATGAAGGGAAGAGTTGATTGTGGTTGATTGGGGGGGAAAACTCATTGAAAGGTTGAGTGAACAGGCAATTATAGAGTAATAAAATGACATGGCATAGGAATGACCCCTTTGGTGTACTGAGGCTGTGCTAATCATTGTACCCATTTAATGTAATCCTGCAATAACTCATTTCTACTTGCATTCCCATCAATTTTTTTGTTCCCCATTCCCACAGTATTCTACCACTCACCTACACACTAGAGGCAAATGACAGTAGTCAATGAACCTATCAACCTGCATGCTTTTGGAATGTGGAATGAAGCTTGAGCACCTGGAGAAAACATACACAGTCATGGGGAGAATATACAAACTCCATATAGACTGCAGCTCTGGTTATCATCAGACCTGTTAACTGAAGCAGTGAGACAGTAGTTCTATTAGTGTTAGCTGTGTCTCTGTGCCACCCAATGGCTAGCATTTGAAGAATTGTATAAATTGCCAAAAATGTATGTTTTTAAGGCACAAAGCAAAAGGAGAATTATCCATGGCTGAGAGAAATTAAAGTTAATATTAAATCCACGGAAGCTTATAAAGTTGCCAGAAATAGCAACAGGCCTGAGGATTGGGACCATTTTGGAACTTGGCACTGGACCAAGAAATTTTTTAAAAAGGTCAGGTAGAATGAGAAGACAAGTGAGAAACAAAAATTGACTGTCAAAGCTTCTAGGAGTGTATAAAATGGAAAAGGTAATCAAAGGCAATGTGGTCCCTTGCAAAATGGGGAACAAGTGGCAGAGGAATTAAGCAACCACTCTCTCCTTGCTCAAAGCTTTGTTCTGATTTCATGCAAAATTGAAGAACTGAAGTTGGGTGTTAGTGCTGTTTTTATTTCTTTGTTAACTAAGAAGTTGGAGAATAAAGGCTGATAAACTCCAAGGATCTGCATCCCAGAGTTTTGAAGGTAATGCATGGAGCTAGTGGATGCTCTGGTGGTGATCTTCCCAAATTTGATAGATACTGAAATTGATCCTGTGAATTGGAAGATAGCAGCTGTGACACTCTTTTTGAAGAGGGGATGGAGAAAATGGGGAACTATTTGGCTGAGTATCAATGGCAGGGAAAATGTTGGAACTTGTAATGAAAGATGTAGTAATAGAACACCAAAGAATACCCAATTGAGTTGAGTCAGCATAGATTGATGAAATGAGATGTACTGGAGTTATTGGGAATGACAACTTGTAGAATCGATGGATGTAGGGGAAATCTGTGAATGCTGTATTTACCTATTCCATACAGGAGGTTGGTTAACAAGGTCAGAGTAGATGAGTTGAGTAATGTACTGACGTGAATTGAAAATTAGTTATCGGACAGAAAGCCATGGATACTGTTTATAGATTCCTAGAGTAATACAGCATGAAAGCATGCCCTTTGATTCAACTTGTCCATGGTGCACACTAAGCTAGTCCCATTTGCCAGCATTTGGCTCATCCCTATAACCCCCTCCTATCCATGTACCCATCCAAATATCTTTCGAATGTTGTTATTGTATGTGCCTTAATCACTTCCTCTGGCAGCTCATTCCATTTATGCACCACCCTCTGCATGAAGAAGTTGTCCCTCAGGTCCCTTTTTAAATCTTTCCACTATGAACTTAAACCTATGCTCTCTGGTTTTTAGTTCCCCTTACCTAGGGGGAAAAAGACTTTTTGTGTTCTACCTATCTATGCCCCTCTTATTTTAAACATATCTCCCAGAAGGTCACTCCTTGATCTCCAATGTTCCAAGGAATAAAGTCCTGGCCTGCCCAACCTCTCCCGATAAACTCAGGCCCTTGAGTCCTGCCAGCATCCTCAGCCTTCTCTGCATTCTTTCCAGTGTGACCGAAACTGTACGCAGTACTCTGAGTGCAGTTTCACCGACATCTTCTACAACTCCAGCAGAGCATCCCAACACCTATACTCAATGCCCTGACTGAAGGCCAGCATGCCAAATGCCAAATGCCACCTTCATCACCCTGCATAGCGGTAACATGGCTTTCAGTGAACTACGTACTTTAATCCCGTTGTCCCTCTGTTCCACACTACTGTTGACTGAAGGACTTGTTTCTATGTTGAATGGCTCTCTGACTCCATGCCTCGGGATTAGATGACTTTGACTCGACTTGGACCCTAGCTATCGACAATGTGAGGGGGACTAAATGTAATATTTCTAAGGTTACAGATGATATGGAGGGTGGCTAATGTTGTGCCTTTAAGTAGGGCTGCAAGGACAAGCCAGGAAACTACAGATCGGTGAGCTTAATATCAGTGGAAAAGGGCAAGGACTGATTATGGATAATCAGCATGGCTTTGCGTGTGGGAAATTGTCTCGTGAATTTGAGGGTTTTTTTAAAAGAAGTGACCGAGATGATTGACAAGGGCAGGGTTGTAGATGTTGTCTGCTTGGAGTTTAGAAAAAAAGCCTTTGACAAGATCCCATATGGTAGACTGGTCTAGAAGGTTAGGTCACCTGGGATCCAGGGTGAATTAGCCAACTGGATGCAAAGTTGGCTTGGTGGAAGGAATCAGAAGGTGGTAGTAGAGGATTGTCTTTCCAGATTAGAGGCCTGTGACCAATGGTGTGCTGCAAGGATTGGTGCTGGATCCTCTGTCATCTATATTAACAATTTGGATGAGAATGTAGGTGGCATGATTTGTAAATTTGGGAATGACACAAATTGATGGTGTGGTGGACAGTGAAGAAGGTTCTCTAATGTTACAGCAAGATGTAGATCAACAGGGAAAGGGGGTGAAGGAATGGCAGATGGAATTTAACTCTGACAAGTGTAAGGTGATCCATTCGGGGAAGTTAAACCAGGGCAGGACATGCACAGTAAATGACATGGCCCTGTGGAGTGTTGTAGAACAGATGTATGGCTACAAGTACATTATTCCCTAAAAGTGGTAACACAGAAAAGATGAAGAAGGCATATGGCATGCTTTCCTTCATTGGACAGGGCATTGGATAGAATTGGGACATGTTACAGTTGCGTAGGATGTTAGTGAGGCTGCACATGGAGTATTGTGTGCATTTCTGGTTGCCATACTCTAGGAAGGATGTGACTAAGCTAGAGAGGGTGCAAGAAGGATTCACAGGGATGCTGCTTGGACTGGAGGGCTAGAACTAAAGGAGAGACTGGATAGGCTGGGACTATTTTCTCTGGAACAAAAGAGGCAGAGCCTTGGATTTATCAAATCATGAGGGGCATAAAAAAAGTGGATAGTCTGTCTTCTTCCCAGGGTAGGGGAGTCTAAAACTGGAGGGGACAGTTTTAAGGTGAGAGTGGAATAAATTAAAGAAGACTTGAAGGGGCAAGTTTTTTTTTCCCCCCCATAGAAGGTGATTGGTAGATGGGATGAGCTGCCAGAGGAAATGGTAGAGGTGGGAACAATCACAATATTTAAAAGATGTTGGGACATTCATGAATAGGAATGTTTTGGAGGGATATGGTCCAAATGCACTCAAATGGGACTAGATTAGGAAGCCACCATGGATGAGTTGGGCCAAATGGCCCATTTCCACGCTTCATTATATTAAAACACATGAGAATTATGAATGGGAAAGAGGATGTTCAAAGGGATGTAGACAAGCTGAGAGTGAAAGAGAACTTGACAGATGGAATATAATATGCGTGAAGTTATCCAGTCTAGAGCACAAAACAAAATTAGTGTTAAATGATGACAAACAGTTGGGAAAGTAAATGTTTTTTTAGCCTTCAAGAGGATTTGAATATAGAAGTAAGGGAGTCTTCCTACAGAACCTTGGTGAGACTTCCTCTGGAATATGGTAGTTTTGATTTTCTTGCCAAAAGCAGGGATGAGTTTGCCGTGGAGTGATTATAGTGAAGATTGTCTGAACTGATTCCAGGAATGGTGTTTGCCTGTGTACAAACAGAAACTGAAATGGGAGGATTCAGTCCAGAGAGTCGTGCAGTGCTGGTCTGAAGAAATAGATGAGCTTCTATGCAACTGCTTTGAGTCAATTCAAAGACTCAGCTGCCGGTCTTGATGAGTGTGTCACCACCATCACTGACTTTATCAGCAAGTGTGTTGAGAACTGTGCACCAGAGGACAATATCAGTGTTCCCAAACCAGAAACAATGGATGAACCGGGAGATCCACTCCTTACTGAAGTCAAGTACTGCTGCACTCAAATCAGGTGACCCTGACCTTTACAAGAAATTGAGATACGACCTCCGGAAAGCTATCAGGAATGCCAAGAGATAATACCTGTTCAAAAAAGTCCCAGACCAGCCATCAGTTGTGGCAGGGCTTGCACTATAAGGGGCTACAAAACGGTTGGGCATCATAGTTAACAACAGCGCATCCCTTCCTGATGAGCTTAACACATTCTATGTGCATTTTGAGCCACCCACCCTGACAAGCCTCCAATGCAACTGAACCCATGGTCACTGTCAAGGACGTAAGATCAGTCTTATGGAGAGTGAACCTGAGGAAAGCATCTGGCCCAGATGGTGTTGCTGGCCGTGTGGTCAGATTTTGTGCTGATCAGCCGGTGAGGGTATGTGCAGACATATTTAACCTCACCCTGCTTCAATCTGAGGTTCCCAACTGTTTTAAAAAGACCACTATCATCCCAGTACCTCAGGAAAAATAAGGTAACAGGCTGGTCATGGCACGCATTAACTCCAGACAACCTTGACCCACTGCAATTCGCCTACCACTGAAACAGATCTACAGTGGACACCATCTGCATGGTCCTAAACTCGGCTCTGGAGGATCTGGACATTAAAGACACCAACATTAGACTATTGTTTATTGACTATAGCTCCACCTTCAATTCCAAGCAAACTCATCACCAAACTCTGAGACCTAAGACTCAACACCTCACTCTGCAACTTGATCCTTGACTTTCCGACCAACAGACTGCAATCAGTGAGGAAAGGCAGCAACAAATCCAATACAATTATTCTCAACACTGGTGCCCCACAATGCCATGTCCTCAGCACTCTACTCTTCTCCCTATATGCTCATGACTGTGTGGCCAGATTCTGCTCTAACTCCATCTGCAACTTTGCAGGTGATACCACCGTAGTAGGCCGTATATCAAATAATGACGAGTCAGAGTACAGGAAGGTGATGGAGAGCATTGATGTCATGCCAACAACCTTTCCCTCAATGTCAGCAAAACTAAAGAGCTGGCCACTGACTTCAGGAAAGGGGGTGGTGTACATGCACCTGTCTACATCAATGGTGCTGATGTCGAGAGGGTTGAGAGCTTCAAGTTCCTTGGAGCAAACATCACCAATAGCCTGTCCTGGTCCAGCCACATGGATGCCATGGCCAAGAAAGCTCACCAGCACCTCTACTTCCTCAGGAGACTAATGAAATTTGGCATGTCCTCTTTGACACTTGCCAGTTTTTATCAATGCCCCATAGAAAGCATCCTATCTGGATGCATCATGGCTTGGTATGGCAACTGCTCTGCCTGGGATTGCAAGAAACTGCTGAGGATGGTGGACACAGCACATCACAGAAACCAGTCTCCCCACCATGGACTGTGTCTATACCTCTTGCTGCTTTGGTGAAGCAGCCAGCATAATCAAAGACCCCGCCCACCGGAGTTATTTTCTCTTCTCTCCTCCCATCAGGCAGAAGATACAGGAGAGGGCACATGCCATCAGGCTCAAGGACAGCTTCTATCCCACTGATAAGACTATTGTATGGTTTCCTTGTATGATGAGATGGACTCTTGATCTCACAGTCTACTTTGTTATGACCTTGCACCTTACTGTCTACCTGCGATGCACTTTCTTGTAACTGTGACACTTTACTCTGGATTCAGTTAGTGTTTTTATCCTGTACTACCTCAATGCACTGTGTAATGAATTGATCTGTAAGAACGGTATGCAAGACAAGTTTTTTTTTTACACTGTACCTCTGTACAAGTGAGAATAGTAAACCAGTACCAATGTGAAGTGATGAAACACTGGTTTTAGAATGAAAGGAGATTGTGTTTAATGAACTTTACTAAATACATAAGGGCATGATGGGCTCGATGCAAATGGATGGTTTCTCTAATTGAAGAATCCAGAACCAGATGTCAGTATTGGAATAAGATTTAGGTATTTGGGACTGAGATGAAGAGGATTTTTTCCACTGAGAAAGGAGTAAATCTTGGGAATCCTTTATCCTGGAAGGTTGTGGAAGCTCTGGTTTGTTCAAAATGAAGATCTACAGATTTCTGGATATTAAAGGAACTGAGGGATATGAGGATAGTGCTGGACAATGGCATAGAGGCACAGGATAAGCCATGAACTTGAATGATGAAGCTAACTTGACAGGTTACGTGGTCTTATCTATCTCCTGTTCATCAGTACATCTTCCCTCTTGACAATATTTTCTGTTACCCATTTCTTTGCCATCTTTATTTCTCTGCTGTCTCTGAATTGTTAGACCCCAGTATTAAATTATCAGAAATTTTAGAATCATAGTATAGCACAAAAAATGGGCCTTTCAGCCTACCTTGTCCATGCTGATTCTGATGCCCATCTATGATGCCTGTACCTCTCTATGCCTTTCCAATCTAAGTACAAATGCCTTTTCAACTTGCCCCTTGGGTCTCCTTTTAAAATTTTCCCCTCTCACCTTCAACCCATTCCCTTGAGTTCTAGACTCATCTGTTCTGTGGAAAAGATTCTGCCTATCTTACCTATTTATTCTCCTCATAATTCTATAAACCTCTAAGATCACCCCTCTGCCTCCTGTGTTCCAGTGAGAATAACCTCAACCTGTCCAATTCTCCTTAAAACTACAGTGCTCTCCATTCTCAGCAAGATCCTGTTGAATGTCTTCTGCACTCCCTCTTTTGCTACCACATCCTTTCTGTAATGTGGTGGCCCCCAACTGTACACTAAGTTTGGTATAACCAACATTTTGTACAACTGTAATATGACGTCCCAACTCTTGGAATGTATTGGTTTGTTATTGTCACTTGTACTGAGGTGCAGTGAAAAACTTGTCTTGCATACCGATCGTACAGGTCAATTCATTACACAGTGCAGTTACATTACATTGAGTTAGTACAGAGTGCATTGATGTAGTACAGGTAAGAACAATAAAAGTACAGAGTAAAGTGTCACAGCTACCGAGAAGTGCAGTGCAATAAGATGCAAGGTCACAACAAGGTAGATCATGAAGTCAAGTCCATCCCGTTGTATATGGGAACCATTCAATAGTCTTATGACAGTAGGGTAGAAGCTGTCTTTAAGTCTGGTGGTACTACCTCAGCCTCTAAAAGGCAAGTGTACCAAATGACTTTTTCACCAAATGCCTATCCACCTGTATTGCCACTTTCAGGGAGCTATGCACCTCAAGGATCCTCTGTACATCAACACTCCCAAGGTACCTGCCATTTTCTCTGTCCTACCCAAATATGACCAACCAAATATTGGGAAGACTAAATGCGTTGTCTTTAGTTTCCAGCATCTTCTCTTCCCTAGCAAGCAACTCCTTCTCTCTTTGGCATCTGTGGAAAAATTTGTTAGTCGTACCTGTCCTTGAAATTAGCTCTGAGCACATCAGAGGACCGTTTACTTTCACGTCCTGCCTGTAAGCGAAATGGGATTATGTGCTTGTACAGAACTGCCAAACTCAATGCAGGAACTCTGGTTCATGTACCACTGACCAGTGCATGTATTCTGGTCAGGTAACACACATGACCTGAAAAATGTGTTGCATGTGGCTGACCTGTATACATTGATTATCAGTTTGGAGAGTGTTGATGTTACTGCCCAGCATTACCATTTTGAATCAGTACAGTCTAGTTTGTGATGGTACTGTTACATTGTTGTTAGGCCAAGATTTAGATTCAGCAATAGCAAAAGAAAAATAGCACTTCCAAAGCAGGACGTTTGACTTAAGTGACCTTCAACAAAAAATGCAGATGCTAGAAATCTAAAATAAAAACAGGAAATGCTGGAAAAACTCAGCAAGTTGGGCAGCATCTACAGAAGGAGAATCTATCAAAGTTTCGGGTCTGCAACTGTTGTTGTGTGGAAACCTGCAGCTGCTGGCATTCTCATGTTCCTGCAACTCTTGCCCTTCCAGGTGCCAGTGGTTGCATGTTTAGGATGTGTCATCAGTGTAGTTTAGGCAAGTTATGATCGTGCTTCCTTAGATGTGACACATTGCACCCAAACTATGCTGATGGAAGTAGAAGTGAATGTTTAGAATGAGGAGTTAAGTGGACAACTTTGCCTTCGGTGGTGCCATGCATCACAAGTGGAACTGGAACTTCATTAATCCAGGCAAGTAGGGAATGTTCCATTACATTCCTGAATTATGCCTTTTGAGTGTTGGAAGGAACAGTAAGTGAGGAGGTGATGATACCCAATCTCTCTCCTCCATAATACCCAACCACAATATTTGCATGGCTAGTCTTAGTACCTAACCAATCAGAATTTTGTGTACCCCTATCAGGTCTCTCCCAAGAGCTTCCTCTGGTTCAAGGAAAACAAACCTAGCCTAGACTATCTCTTCTTTATAACTGAAAAGTTCCATCCCAGGCAACGTTTTGGTGAATCTCCTCCTGTACACTCTCCAGTACAATCACGTCCTTCCTATTGTGCGGTGACCAGAACTACACACAATATTCCAGTTCACCAATGTTTTATAAAGTTGTACCATAACTTCCCTGTTCTTGTATTTTATGCCCTGGCTAATGAAGACAAGCACCCTATCTACTTGTGCTACCATCTTTTGGGATTCTTTAGACTTGTACACAAAGGTCCTCAATGCACTCTACATTGTCTATGTCCTATCCTTATTGGACTAGCCCCAACCCTCCCTCCCTCCCTCCTCCCCACCCCCCTCCCCCCCCCAACATTTTTTGACCTCATTAAATTCCTTCTACCCAATTTACCAGTGGATCAATATAATTCTCCAGCCTAAGACTATTTCTATCCTCATTACTATGAACAATTCTTTTCCAACTACTATAACCATCTTGAGGTGGAGAGTTTTTCCACTGTTTCCCATTGACTCTGTTTTACCAATGTCCTTGGTGTAGCACTGGATAAAATGAAGTTTGTGCTAGTCCAATAGTTCCATTGTCTTCATTGCTGATACCAGGTTTTGTTTCAGATCATTTAATTCATTAGTTCAGCTCCAGTCTCAGCATCATTAGTTCAAACCTTCTAGACTAGGGGCCTGGGGATATAGTTACACACCAACAATAACAAAGTACTGTAGCTGCTGGAATTTGGATTTAAAATCAGTAAATACTGGAAATAGTCAGCAGATCAGCCACCATATAAAAGATGCCGAGTTACTGTTTCGGGTTAACTATTTTTCAACATTGTAACAATGAAGCATTAATTCACCTTCTCTCACCACAGATGCTGTTTGATCTGCTGAGCACTTTCAGCACTTTGTTTTTATAACTGATGTTTTTAGGCCCTTTTTGGCTGGAATAGAGTTGTAATTAGCCATTATTTTAACACTCAACTTTATCAGTATCCTATATTTTTACAGAAATTGTAAAATTTACACCTTTAATCATCTTCTGACTAAAGGTCACTTCTGTAACTCACTACGTGGAACTGATGTTCCTTATTATGTACATAAGTTACCCAAAGGCGTTTATAGTGCTGGTTTCAAGGACAAACTGTTCCGCTGACAAAATTATAATTGATGATTACTTTTTTTGGGATATTGATTTAAGGATAATTAACTCTTCAGGTCAAACAGTAATTTCAGTGGCTGGAATGCAGAATTTATTATGTCTGCTGTATGAGCAGTTGGCGTGAAGTTCATTATATCTGGTACTGCCTGGCATACCAGAACGAGAGCCTAGTGATAATGCGTCATTGAACAGGATTTTAACAGGATTAATGATGGGAATCTTGAACATTTTTTTTTGTTGTTTTTGTTTTAAGAGTTTCAATGGCAGGACCTGATTGTGCTGTGGGGTACTAAAAACAGTGTGAATTGGTGCTGATCTTTAATGTAGTGAGAGAATTGTGTTTGCTGCTTATGCTAATAGCGACTGATTTTATTTTGATATCAGAGGTGGGTTATGTTTACCATGTGTAATATTTGCATCAGAGTTGAAGTCTATGATGTTGACGGTTCCATTTTAATAAATATATCAACATGCAAGAGGAAAATGAGCATCTATAAAGAGGACAAAGCATGGTTGCAGTTCAAACAATGTTTAATTTTATGATTGCCGTTATGTTAAAGGCCAATTCTTTGCAACATGGAAAAGATAAATGTCACATCGTCATGTGCTATATTATAAATCAATGACAATAAATTCAGACATGTTAAAACCTTTGAACACAGAGGTTATCTTGGTGTTGATTAGGAATGTTTGCTGGACTACTAGACAAAACATTTGAAAAGCAAAATATGGCAGGCCTGGGCATTTGAAATTTAAAAAAAACTCAATGTTGGAAATATTCAGCAGGTTGGATGTGCTTGTGATGAGAGAAACGGGTCAGTGATCCATCACAGAAGGATAATTTTTCTTTCTTGGTCACATGTGCATCGAAACACAGTGAAATACATCTTTTTTTTTAACAAAATAAACTTTATTCATAATAAAAGAAACTATATATAAAAAAAACAGCACCCATGCCACACATGTGGCTCCCTGGGGTGATACCCCAATCCCATATTTACAACATTTGAGGGGCTTCCTTGCCTGACCCCACCCTTCCTTCTGTGGCAGAAGAACCCTAAACTGTTGTCCCTTCCCCACCGAGCCTTTGCGCTGGCTGCACCCAGCTTCAGTGCATCCCTCAGCACGTACTCCTGCAACCTGGAATGTGCCAGTCGGCAGCATTCCCCCCCTACGGACATCTCGCAGTGCTGGGAGACCAACAATTTTCGGGCAGACCAAAGGGCATCTTTCACCAAATTGATGACCTTCCAGCAGCAGTTGATGTCTGTCTCTGTGTGCGTCCCCGGGAACAACCCGTAGATCAGAGAATACTCTGTTACGCAGTTGCTGGGGATGAAACATGACAAGGATCCCTGCATCTTTCACCACACCCTCCTCACAAAGCCACAGCCCGCAAAGAGGTGGGCGACCATCTCGTCCCCAGCGCAGTCCTCCCGGGGGCAGCGCGTGCTGGGGGTGATGCCCCAACCATGCAGGACGGATCTGACTGGGAGGACCCCTCTCACCGCCAGCCAAGCGAGGTCTTGGTGCTTGTTGGTGAGTTCTGGCAATGAGGCATTCTGCCAGATGGTCTGGACAGTCTGCTCAGGGAACCACCCCACAGTGTCCATCGAGTCCTTCTCCTGCAGTGTCTGCAGGATGTTCCATGCTGACCACTTCCTGCTGGACTTATGGTCCAAGGGATTGGTCCGGAAGAACTTTTCCACGAAGGACAGGTAGTGCAGCAACGTCCAGCTGACTGGGACGCTGTGTGGCCACAGGGCCAGGCCCATCCTTTGCAACAGCTGGGACAGGTAGAACCTCGGTACGTAGTGACAGTTGGTGCCCACGTACTTGGATTCCATGCAGAGCCTGATACAGCCACAGATGAAGGTGGTCATCAGGATGAGGGTGACATTGGGAACACCTTTACCCCCATTGTCCAGGGACGTGCATGGTGACCCATCAGACTCGCTCCATCTTGGATCCCCAGATGAACCGGAAAGCGGCACGGGTGATTTCCAAGCCGCAGGAGCGAGGAACAGGCCACACCTGCGCCAAGTACGGCAGCCCTGAGAGCACCTCACACCTGATGACCAAGTTCTTCCCAGTTATCGATAGGGAGCGCTATTCCCACAGTCCCAGTTTCTGCTTCACCTTCCCAATCAGCTCCCGCCAATTTTTGTTGCATGCCCTGGCCCCTCCGAACCAGATCCCCAGCACCTTCAGATAGTCAGGCCTGACGGTGAAGGGGACGTTGGAATGGTCGGGCCACTTGCCGAAGAGCATGACCTCGCTCTTCGCGCGGTTGACTCTGGCCCCTGATGCCAACTCAAACTGGCCGCAGATGCTGATCAATCTGCAAACTGACCTCTGGTCTGAGCAGAAGACGGCGATGTCGTCCATGTACAGGGAGGCTTCCACCCTGTGCTCCTGGGTGCTCTCACTGCCTGGCAACGTCACCCCTCTGATGCTCTCGTCCTTCCTGATGGATTCGGCAAAAGGTTCTATACAGCACACGAACAAGACGGGAGAGAGGACAGCCCTGCCTGACTCCAGGCTTGATGGGGAAGCTGTCTGTTTCCCACCCATTGATTTGGACTGCGCAACAGATGTCTGTGTAGAGCAGTTGGATCCAATTCCTGATTCCCTCCCCAAAGCCCATTTTGGAGACCGCGTCTAACATGTACTTGTGTGATATCCTGTCAAAGGCCTTCTGGTCCAAGCTGACCAGGCAGGTGTCCACCCCTCTGTCCTGCACGTAGGCGATTGTATCTCTGAGCAGCACAAGGCTGTCAAAGATCTTCCTGCCAGGTACAGCACAGGTTTGGTCTGGGTGGATCACCAGTCCCACAGCAGACTTGACCCTGTTGGCGATGGCTTTGGACAGGATCTTATAATCCACATTCAACAGTGAGATGGGTCTCCAGTTTCTGATGTCCTCCCTCTCCCCCTTCTGCTTGTAGATGAGGGTAATGGTGCCCTTCCTCATGGATTCTGACATGCTGCCAGCTCGAAGCATAGCATTGTACACTTCCAGCAGGTCGGGGTCCATTCAGTCCCACAGAGCTGAGTACAACTCCGCCTGTAAGCCGTCACTTCCGGGAGTTTTATTCGACTCAAAGGAATGGATGGAGCCAGTCAGCTTCTCCAGGGTCAGTGGTTGGTTCAGACTCCCGCTTGCTGTCATTTAAGACCTTCGTGATAGAGGACAGGAAGTTCTGGGAGGCTGTGCTGTCTGTGGCCTTCATATTGTACAGACTGGCATAGAAGGATCTGCAGATCCTTGATATGTCTGTCTGTGAGGATGTTACTGAGCCGTCCTCTTCCTTAAGGCTGTGGATCACAGCTCCCCCTGTGCACCTTTTGGAAGAAGAAGCGTGAGCACACCTCATCCTGCTCCACCGAGCGGACCCTGGATCGGAAGATAATCTTGGAGGATTCGGAGGTGTGGGGCTGGGCTTGCTGGCTCTTCACCTCTTGGAGCTCCTCCCTCACATCCACCCCTCTCAACTGCAGTAGGAGGAGTTCCTGCAAGTCTGTCTGGAGTTGGCACAGCTCCCTCTGACTCTGTCTTGCTTTCTGGACCCCCCCTGTAGATGAAGAACCTCTTGATGTTCTCCTTTGTCGCTTCCCACCAGTGCACAGGAGAGTCAGAGGGGTTTCACGGTTCTCCAACCTGCATAATCCCTCTTTAGTTCCTCAATGCTCTCTGGGGTCAGCAGCTTCACATTCAACTTCCACATCCCCCTGCCTGCCTTCTGGTCCTCCTGTAGGTGACAGGAGGCCCAAAGGAGACGATGGTCAGAAAAGAACACCGGCGTGACATTGGTGGATCTGACCGTGATTGGCTCCGACATGAACAGGAAGTCGATCCGGGACTGGGCTGAGCCGTCCGACCTTGACCCGGTGTGTTGCGGCTGTGCTCCAACTGCAGGGGTGCTGAAGGCGTCACGCAACTTGGCATCCTTTACCGTTCCCATCAGGAGTCTGGAGGTGCTGTCCAGTCTGCTGTCGGCACTGCCGGATTGTCCAGCTGCATCGATGATGCAGTTGAAGTCACCGGCTGGGACATCACCAGCAGCGGTGGGAGCTGCTGGAGGACGGCCAGCCGCTCGCTCGCTCCGCACGGGTGAGGCATATACGTTAATTAACCAGAGTGGAGTGTTCCGGCACATCACATCTGCCACAAGGAGCTGCCCCCCTACCGCCTCTCTGACCTCGGTGATTGAGAAGCTGCCCCATCCACCACCCCCCCCCCCCCCCCCCCCCACCGCAACAGAATCCCCAGGCCGGAAGCGCGACAATCATTGCCCCCCGACCATACCGACAGTCCGTGGGTCCACCATCGCGACCACCTTCGATAGCTGCGGAGGTGTGGCAGCCCGCACTCTTGTAAGAAAGTCACATCTGCCTTGACCTTGCTGAGGTACTGCAAGGCGTTAACACATCACGCAGTGCACTTCACACTGCACACGTTTAGAGATGCCAGTTTTATCTCCATGGCTCTTTTGGAGTTCAGTTCCAGTTACACAGTCCATTTTCATTTGTCCTGGGCCCTCATGCCCACAGCTTTGGTGAACTGCCTCACCGATTCCGGGCTCAGGTACTGTGAGGGGTCTCTCCCTGGGTGTGGGGCCACTAGTGGCGAGGCTGGTGGTGTCGCTGGGGGTGGATCCAACTGTGCCCCTGTTCCTTTCCCTGGTGGTTCAGTTTCTTTCCTCTCCTGGTGCTGGGTTGCATCAGATGTGGTGCTGCTCCCGGTCTCCTGGAGCTGGGGGGGCGATGGCCTCTGAGCTTCTCCCGGAGCTGGGGGGCAACGGCCTCTGCGCTGCTCCCGGTCTCCTGGTGCTGGGGGTCAGCAGGCATGGTTGTTCCCTCGCTTGTTCCTTTCTGTTGGTTCTCTTCCACGTTCTCTCCTCCATTTTGCCGCTTCCTCTGCCTCCGTCGTTGGCTTCTGCTGTTGCTTTCATCCTCCAAGGAGAGGTTGCTGGTGTCCATCTGCTGCATTACTCTTTTCTTTCTGATACCCTTGTTTTCTGTGGCCCGTTGTCTCTTGGGTGGTGTCTTTTGTGCCTTCTTCCTCTTCACAGTCTGCCGTTCCTGTCCCTCCCCTACTCCCTCTTCCATTGACTCCTCCTCTTGGGGAGGGGGCTGGGAGTTCGTGGCTGGGGGTTAGGAGCTCGAGGCAGTCTGGCTGTCCTCACCCTCCCTGGTCTCGGTCTCTTCTGGGGCCACTGTGCTGGTGGGGGCTGTGTCGGTGTTCCTCGGGGTGTTGTTGGTGCTGGCACCCCCTCTTATTGCCTGTGCGTAGGTACAGGCCCGTTTTGGGCAGACCTTGTAGAGGTGGCCTGCTTCCCCGCACAGGTTGCAACATTTGCCTTCCTGACAGTCCTTCAGTGACCTTCCTGCTTGCAGTTCTTGCAGATGACTGCGCTGCACTGGGCCGCCACGTGTCCGGGTTTGCTGCAGTTGCAACACACCCTGGGTTGTCCCGTGTACACCATGTATCCATGGTTCCCTCTGATGGTGAACAAAGAGGAGGAGTGGATGATAGATCCATTTGCGTCCACTCTCAACTTGACCTTCACCTGGCGCTTGCTGGTCCAGATCCCAAAGAGGTTCTTGATGTCGATGCAGCTTCCCGCTCCCTCGACGTAACGAGCCAGGAAGGTGAGAACATCCACCACGGGCACATGTGGGTTAAACATGTGCACTGTTACCACACATTCCTTCTGGGTGGGGAGGGTGAAGAGGCTGCACCTTCAGCAGTGACAGTGGAGCTTTGTTCCCCTTCTCCCGAAAGTCCTGCAGCAGCTTCTGCCATCCTGTTGGGTGCTTGAAGGTAACATCGAAGTATCCGTGTCCCGTGAAGTCCTGGAGGCAGTAGATGTCCTTCGCTTCGAATTTGCAAGTCTCCAGTAAGACCTTTCTGATGAAGAGGTCCCACATGAAAGGGTTCCCCTCACTGAGATCCTTCACCATCAGTCGGACTGAGTTGCGGATCCCTCCTCCCGAGGAGCTCGTCGCTGCCGCCATCCCGATGTGGTCGTTTGCTGAACTGAGGAGTTCTTTGCGTAGAGTGTTCTGGGGGCAACCTGCAAGTGTTGCCATGCTTCTGGTGCCAACATAGCATGCTCACAACTTCCTAACCTGTACACCTTTGGAATGTGGGAGGGAACTGGAGCACCTGGAGGAATCCCTGGCAGACACGGGGAGAACATACAAACTCCTTACAGAGAGTGGCCAGAATAGAATCCAGGTTGCTGGTGCTGTTACTGTGTTATGCTAACTGCTACACTACCGTGCCTTTAGACATATATTAATGCCAATTTTAAAAAGGACAGTTTAATCCAATCCCACCTTCTGTTGTCTTGCAGGTCTCTGCTCTTCAAATCCATCTCTAGGTACTGTTTAAATGTGACCCTTTTGGGCAGTCCTACAATCTTCTAGGTGGAGAAAAAAATCTACATCTACCCTCTAGTCCTTATACCAATTATTTTACATCTTTGGAGTTGACCCCTTGGCTAAGGTCATTCCAATTTACTTTAGCTAGGACACTCATAATTGGGCACACCAGTTAAATCTCCCCTCTGCTCCCCTGTTTGGGGAGGGGTTGTAAACAACCCTAGTCTCTTCAATACATTGCTACAATTTTCCCACTCCTGGCAACACATCCGTAAATCTGCTTTGGACCCCCTCCAATGCAGTGGCATTTTTCCTACAATGTGACCAGAAACATATACAGTATCTGAGCAGTGGTATTGGTATAGGTTTATTATTGTCACTTGTACCAAGGTACAGTGAAAAGCTTGTCTTACAAACCAATTATACAGGTAAATTCATTACACAGTGTAGTTACATTGAGTTAGTACA
This sequence comes from Pristis pectinata, assembly GCF_009764475.1. NCBI lineage: Eukaryota > Metazoa > Chordata > Chondrichthyes > Rhinopristiformes > Pristidae > Pristis > Pristis pectinata. Next base: position 88,185,920 of record NC_067415.1, read on the forward strand.
GAGTGCATTGATGTAGTACAGGTAAAAACAGTAACAGTACAGAGTAAAGTGTCACAGCTACAGAGAGAGTGCAGTGCAATAAGGTGCAAGGTCACAACAAGGTAGATCGTGAGGTCATAGTCCATCTCATTGTATAAGGGAACTGTTCAATAGTCTTATCACAGTGAGGTAGAAGCTGTCCTTAAGTCTGGTGGTACGTGCTCTCAGGCTCCTGTACCTTCTACCCGATGGAAGAGGAGAGAAGAGAGAATGTCCCGGGTGGGTGGGGTCTTTGATTATGCTGGCTGCTTCACCAAGACAGCGACAGGTAAAGAGAGTCCAGGGAGGGGAGGCTGGTGTCTGTAATGCACTGGGCTGTGTCCACAACTGTGCAGTTTCTTGCGGAACTGGGCAGAGCAGTTGCCATACCAAGCCATGATACATCCAGATAGGATTCTTTCTATGGTGCATCGATAAAAGTTGGTGAGTGTCAGAAGGGACATGCCAAATATCTTTAGCCTCCTGAGGAAGTAGAGGTGCTGGTGAGCTTTCTTGGCTGTGGCGGCTACATGGTTGGACCAGGACAGGCTGTCGGTGATGTTCACTCCCAGGAACTTGAAGCTCTCGACCTCAGCACCATTGATGTAGAGAGGTGCATGTACTCCACCCCTTTTCCTGAAGTCAATGACCAGCTCTTTTGTTTTGTTGACATTGAGGGCAAGGTTGTTGTCATGACACCATGTCACTAAGCTCTCTATCTCCTTCCTGTACTCAGACTCATCTCTGTTTGAGACGTGGCCTACAACGGTGGTATCATCTGCAAACTTGTAGATGGAGTTAGAGCAGAATCTGGCCACACAGTCGTGAGTGTGGTCTGACTAGTGTCGTGTACACTCCCATTATAATTACTTTGCTCTTATATTCTATGCCTTGGCTAATAAAGGAAAGCATCCAGACTGTTATTTATTTATTTACTGCCTTTATAGACTTGTCCCTTTTAAGGACTGGCTACATATTCTCCATGGATCCTCTGTTCTTCCAGGCCACAATATTGTTCTGGATTTTTTTGTATACTCTCTTGCCTTATTTCATTTTTCACATGCAGTATCTAGCACTTATGGATTAAACTCCATTTGCCATTTATCTGCCTAAATGGCCAGATCCTCTACAATCATTCTGCAGTGAAGTGGCCAGGTTTTGTATCATTTGCAAATTACCTTTATCATGCTTCCTACACCTGGATCAAAATTATTTAATGTTTCAAGATATTCAAAAAGCAAAGAATCAAGTCCTAAGCCCTGTGAAGTCCACTAGTGCCAGCCTCCCAGTCTCAAAATTGCCCATTAGTTGTTAACTTTTGCTTCCTGCCATTTGAGCTAATTTTGGATCCAGTTTGTCACTCTCCCTTGGATCTCATTGGCTTTAACTATTTTTGACCAGCCTGTCACATGGTACCTTGTTAAAAATGCATGTACAATACATCATAATCTCATTGGGCATCTTGTTACTATCTCAGGTTGGTCAGTCATGACTTTTCCTCAACAAATCTATGCTACCGGTTGCTGATTAATCTGCGCATTTTAAATGAAGATTTATGCTGTATTTTAATAACTTTCCACCCACTGAAGTTAAATTAGCTAGCTAATAATTATCCCTTTTCGTTATTTTTCAACAATGGTTACTGTTCAAAGTGTTGCCACAGAAAGCATTGAACAATTGAAATCAGAACCCCTTGTTACTTTTATCAGTTTGGGATATGCTTCATCCAGAAAAACTGGAAAAATTTTGAAATTTTCAAATTGTTGAGTGAACAGAATGAAAGGGAAGGTTTATAATGGGCTTGAGAATAGGAACAATTTAATGACAACTGGTAATGGTGCTGGTTCAAAGTGGATGGTACAGGTGACTGAAAAACACAAGCTATGGCAAGGTGTAAATAGTGGAACACTAAGAATCTGAAACAGCAGAACAAGGGAGGTGGGAAAGGTCAAAATGTAGATGTTGAAAATAGCAGGCACAAAGTTTAGAAAGGCTGATGATCCAAAATTGGATGACTAGGCCTCCATTCAAGAGTTTAGAAGAAAGAGGAAATCTCATTAGAATGTATAAAATTCCGACAGGTCTCAAAATGCTGGATGCAAAGAGGATGTTTTACCTGGCCAGGAATGGGGGTGGGGAGGATTCGGAACAATGTCCAATATGCAGTAGTACATTTATCTCTCCTAATAGTCTGGAGCTGAATTGCTGAATATATAAGAAAAGGATGTAAATGGCTTTCTAGACACAAGGCATCAAAGGGCAAGGAGGCAAGATTTTTTTTAGTCGCACGTAAGTCGCAACACACAGCGAAATACATCTTTGCGTAGAATGTGCTGGACCAGCCCGCAAGTGTCGCCATGCTTCCGGTGCCAACATAGCATGCCCACAATTTCCTAACTTCTTTGGAATGTGGGAGGATATCAGAGCACCCTGTGGAAACCCACACAGTCATGGGGAGAACGTACCAATTCCTTGAGAGCGGCCGGCATTGAACCGGGGTCACTGGCGCTCTAATAGCATTATGCTAACTGCTACACTACTGTGCCTGCCAATTTATCCAGGATTGTATTGAATGGTAGAGCAGACCTGAAGGGCTGAATGGTTTACTCTTAAATTTTCTGTTTGTGTCTGTCATCTTCTGTGATGCAAGTCATTTTGGTTTGCTGTTCACCTTATCTAGCCACACTTGGCTTGCATGGAAGAATGAGTGTTCAAATTATCCAAGACGTCTATTTGCTACAGATTTCCCAATCAAGTTATCATTTTCTGAAATTGGAGTGTGAAGAAGTACTGCTGTCAGCTGTAAGGGATCTGCTTTCAAGTGTAACTGAAGATTCTGTCATTGCCGCTGTTAATCTCTTGGGTTCAGACTTGAAATTTATAACACATTTTTAAATCTTTTAAAGTTGCCACAAACTTTGCTTTATAATAAAGTCCAGTTATAGTAATTTCTTCCCTAAAGGTAATCTGAAGTGTTTGTGAACTACAATTTTCACATCATTGTAAAGCAGTTTTTGTGATATGATTTACAGAATCTCATGCTAGTTGTTAGAGCCATAAGTAGCCATGGAAGCTGTAATCTGCTTTTGAAGTAACTAAAAAAAAAAATACATGCTGTATTTTTCAAATTTGCACAACTATGAGAGCCTTTTTTTAAAAAAAACTTATTTACAGCAGTTCATTCAATAGCTAGAAACAATATTGCAAAAAGTATTAAAAAATAATTGTTGGTTTTTCTGTTTAGTGTGTCGGAGAAGAGAACTGGGTGGATAATCGGACAGTTTACATTGGACATCGTGAACCTCCTCATGGCACGGATGCCTATATTCTACAAAAATATCCTGATAACAGAATTGTATCTTCAAAGGTAAATTATTGCTGTTGTTTTAATTTAGCGACTTGATCTGAAAATAAAGAAATTAGACTTTGCCACTGGTGACAAACTGAGGAAGTCGGATTGGGTAGATCCAGACCCAATGGGAGGGGCTGATATTGGGACGGGGAAATAATCTGAGGAATCGGGATGAAGTTTGGAGGAAAAAATGGAGGGGATTTGATTGGGAGTTGAACAGTCTCGCTTCATTGACATCTGCCATTTTTTTTTTCTCCTTTCTCTCTCCCCCCCCCCCGGATGCTTATTATAAGCTCTTCCTTTTTAGAAAAAAACTGTTTTCTCCTTGTGTAAGCAAACTTGTGTGACATTTCCTGCTGGTGTTCCTTTAATGTTCTGTCTGAGAGTGCTGGGTTATAAACTGGAAACTGTTTCCCTTTGATTTAGACACTTGATACATGGCAATATTAGCTCTCAACTTTGCACTCTGTGCTTTCTTTCATAGCTTTCAAATTTCTCTTTTCACATCATTCAACCATATGACGTAAGGAACCTAATAATCTTAAAACTTTGATTTGAGAATGAGAAATATAACACTAATTTTTACTGAGTAATTCCATTGAAGGAATAGCAGTATTAGTTATAAATCAATGTATGGAAAACCACAGATTCAGTTTAAGCCCTAATAAGGTCCAGAATTGAATTTCGTATATCTGGAATTTGAGGACTAACACCAGATAAAATTACTGTGAAAACTGCAGTTTGTTGTGAAATGTCTATAGGCTCACTTGCACATCTGGGCAGGGAATGTGCTATCGTGTCATGTTCAGTATTTGCAAGACTCCAGTCATAGAATCAAAGACATTCACATAATTGCAGTGACGGATCATAATTCTATCTCCTTTACAATAGCATTGGAGGGAGACAGGAACAGACAAGTTAGTAAAGTGTTTAATTGGAGTAAGGGGAATTGAGGCTCTCAGGCAGGAAATTGGAAGCTTAAATTGGGAACAGATGTTCAGGGAAAAGTACAGAAGAAATGTGGCAAATATTCAGGGGATATTTGTGTGGAGTTCTGCGTAGGTACATTCTAATGAGACAGGGAAGTTATGGTAGGGTACAGGAACTGTGGTGTACAAAGGCTGTAATAAATCTAGTCAAGAAGAAAAGAAAAGCTTACAAAAGGTTCACAGAGCTAGGTAATGTTAGAGAACGGGAAGATTATAAGGCTAACAGGAAGGAGCTTAAGGAAATTAGGAGAGCCAGAAAGGACCATGAGAAGGCCTTGGCGAGCAGGATTAAGGAAAATCCCAAGGCATTCTACAGGTATGTGAAGAGCAAGAGATAAGATGTGAAAGAATAAGACCCATCAAGTGCAACTGTAGGAAAGTGTGTGTGGATCCAAAGGAAATGGCAGAGGGGACCCTGCAGATGCTGATATTTCTATGCATCTTCAGCACTTGCTCTTGGTGGAAGAGATTGCAGTTTGAGAGTTACAGATGGAGTACCCAAGGTGAGTAACTGCTGTGCAGTCTGTAGATGTGCACACTGATGGTGGTGGAGGGAATGAATGTTTAGAGAGCTAGCTCTGGAATTCTGAACATTGACTCCAGATCCCAGAAGTCTCTCAACATCAGGTTAAACAATCAGCAAGGAATGCACCTCCTGATCACCATGTACCATTTAACATTAATCAGGTGGACTCCTTGTTCCTGGATTGTGTTAAGATTTTTGGAACTGTGCTCATCCACACAAGCAGGGAGTATTCTATCATGCTCCTGATTTGCACTTAATAGATGATAGAAAGGCTTTGGGACGTTGGAAGCCAAGTTGCCCTTTGCAGCTTCTGATCTGCTCTAATAGCCACAGTATTCATGTGGTTGGCCCAGTTAAGTTTTTTATTTGGTCAATTCTGACCCCAGTATTATTCCTGACTATAGATTCAATCTGGCAGCTATGTCTCTCAAGTCTGCTAACTCAATAGGTGGTGGTTATTCTTAAGTTATTCTCAGTGATAGTCATTGTATTTCTTTGGACTACAGTCACTGCTTCCTCCAAGTGTTCAACATGAAGGAGTATTGATTCACCAGCCTAAGGAGGATGGCAGATGGTGATCAGGAGATGCATTCTTTGCTGATTTGTTTAACTTGATGATGTTGTGAGACTTCCGAGGACTGGAGTCAAAGTTCAGAATTCCAGAGCTATGCCATGTTGTCTGCTTGACCTCCTGTACCTCTGTGACACCCATTCACTGCCCCCCGCCGCCCCCCCCAACCAGATGGGGCAGAATGTACATGAAGTTGCCTGGCATATAGTCTTAAGTATGATTCTGTAAGGTTAATTGTCATGTTGCTTGATGAATCTTTGAATGAGTGCTTCCAGTTTAGAAACATGTCCACAGATGTTTGCTTGGAGGAATTTGCAAGGTTTACTGGCTGGGAATGATTTTTACCATGTCCAAATTTGGTGCCCTAAAGCAGAGTTGTCTATAATTTGATGCTGTTGTTGCTTCAGCCGTGGTTTGCTGGGCTATTTCAGATAGGATTTTAAGAGTCAACCACATTGATGCAGGTTTGAGTCGCATATAGATCAAGCTGGATAAAGATGACACATTTCCTCCCCTGGAGGGTGTTCATGAACTACTTTTTGCAAATTCTGGAATAAACATTTACTTTTCCAATTTCTGCTGAACAGCTCTCTCATCACTTCCCTTTTGTCATGCTTGTGTCCCTTTTCTCACCCAGTTTAATTAAAATGCCTCACTAATGGTCAGTACTCTATTATCCTTTGTCTTGTACCTCGTATACCTCAGCTCTGCTTTGAAAACTAAATCCTCTACTCTCCTGGCCTGATGAAGGGTCTCGACCTGAAAAATCGACTGTCCATTTCCTCCGTAGATGCTGCCTGACCTGCTGAAATCCTCTAGCATTTTGTGTTTTGCTCCAGATTTCCAGCATCTGCAGTCTCTTGTGTCGCCCCTCTATTCTCCTCCCAGTTATGAGGACGGGTTATTGACCCAAAGAATAAACTGCTTGACTGGCTGAGTTCTTTCAGTATTTCTTTTAGTTGTACCCATGTTTTCAGTTTGATTTTTAAATTTCAGGACTGCCATGATTGGATTTGAACTCTCATCTCTGGATTAATCCAGGCCTCTGGGTTATTAATCCTTAACAATATGTGTATACATTTGGAAACTGACCTTTTTCAAAAAAAGACCCAAGTAGAACCCAGTTGAGCAGCTGGAGGAGATTTTTGAGGAGAAGGTATTGTACTGGATGCATTCAGCATAAAGGAGCACAATCAAATTAAAACATAGAGGAAACGTGCCATCATACTGGTAGGCAAAGCTCATCAAACCTGAGCAGTTAATGATCATATCATAAATCTCATTTCATTTATGCCATTCTGATCAACCAGAGTTGAATTGTTAACTCCTTCCTATAGATCAGGGGTGCCCAAGTCTTGAGCTGGGAGGGTCATTTTCAGATTGGAACAGAAGTGTTCAGACTGAAATTGATGGCAGTACTTCTGTATGAATAATATGCTGGTGTTTAGAGGCTGCCAAGCATCACAATGATCTCAAATGACATCCAAGAATTGTTTAAGATGATTTGTATGAAATTCTTCTGCACATGAGATGTGAGAAATGATGCATGATTAACTGATGTAATAAGTAAAGTTTCAGCATTGGGTGAAGGGCCCCACCTACCTGGACTGTTACCAGAAAGTGCGGAGTGAATGGTGTCCATGTGACCAAAGGAAGATTATGCCTTGCCTTCCCTTTATTAGTCATGAGCATTCCTTCCACTTGCACCCCTCTTCCCCATCCCCCATTTCTGGCTGCTGATATTCTCAGCAGCCTCCCTTTCATCAATTTGACTCAACAAGCCATTTAGCACCACACCCCAACAGAGAACAGTACAACATGGTAACAGGCCCTTTGGCCGACCTATGTCTGCACCAAACACAATGCAAATTAAATCTCTTCTGCCTGCACATGATTCATATCCCTTAAACATTCATGTGTCTATCTAAAAGCCTTTTAAATGCCACTATCATATCTGCTTCCACCACTGCCCCTGGCAGCCCATTCCAGGCACCTATCAATCTCTATGTCCTACACAATCTTCTTTTAAACTTTCATCCTCTCATTAAATGTCTGTCCTCCAGTATTTGACATTTCAACCCTGGGGGGAAAAAGATTCCTAACTGTCTACTCTATGCCTCTCATAATTTTCTATGCCTCTCATAACTTTAAACTTCTATCAGTTCTCCCCTCAGCCTGTGATGCTCCAGAGAAAACAATCCAAGTTTGTCCATCCACTCCTTGTAGCTCATGTCCTATAATCTAGTATCTTAGTGAACCTCTTCTGCACCCTTTCCAAAGCCTCCACATCCTTCCTGTAATGGGATGACCAGAATTGAACACAATACTCCAAGTGTGGCCAAACCAAAATTTTTTGTACAGCTGCAACATGACTTCCCAACTCTTGTACTCAATGCCCTGACCAATGAAAGAAGCATGCTTTAAACCTTTACAACCCTATCTACTTTCATGAGCCCTTTTGGGGGGGGGGGGGGGGGGGGGTGGCTGTGGACTTGGACCCCAAAATCCCTTTGTACATCAATGCTCATAAGGGTCCTGCCATTAACTGCAAATTTTCCTCTTGCATTTGACCTCCCAAAGCACAACACCTCACACTTGTTCAGATTAAACTCCATATGCCATGTCTCTGCCCATATCTGTAACTGATCTATATCCTCTCCACTGTCCACAACTCCATCAATCTTGAGAACATAGAACATTACAGCACAGTGCAGGCCCTTCGGCCCACAATGTTGTGCTGACACCCTATCCTGCTCCAAGATGTATCTAACCCTTCCCTCCCATGTAGCCCCCTATTTTTCTATCATTCATGTGTCTATCTAAGAGTCTCTTAAATGCCCCTAATGTATCTACCCCCACAACCTCTGCAGGCAGTGCATTCCACGCACCCACCACTCTCTGTGTATATAAAAAAAAGCTTACCCTGACATCCCCCTTATACCTTCCTCCAATCACCTTAAAATTATGTCGCCTCGTGTTAGCCACTGTCGCCCTGGCTCTGCTCGATCTATGCCTCTTATCATCTTGTACACCTCTATCAAATTACCTCTCATCCTCCTTTTCTCCAAAGAGAGAAACCCTAGCTCACTCAACCTATCCTTGTAAGACACGCTCTCCAAACCTGGCAACGTCCTGGTAAATCTCCTCTGCACCCTCTCTAAAGCTTCCACATCCTTCCTGTAATGAGGTGACCAGATCTGAACACAATCCTCCAAGTGTGGTCTAACCAGAGTTCTATAGAGCTGCAACATCACCTCACAGCTCTTGAACTCAATACCCCAACTAATGAAGGCCAACACACCATTTGCCGCCTTAACAATCCTATCGACCTGTGTGGCAACCTTGAGGCATCTATGGATGTGGACCCCAAGATCCCTCTGTTCTTCCACACAGCTAAGAGTCCTGCCATTAACCTTGTATTCTGCCTTCAAATTCTATCTCCCGAAGTGTATCACTTCACACTTTCTGGGTTGAACTCCATCTGCTACTTCTCAGCCCAGCTCTGCATTCTATCAATATCCTGTTGTAATCTACAGCAACCTTCTACACTATCCACAACACCAACCTTTTGTATCATCAGCAAACTTACCCACCCTTCCACATCCTCATCCAAGTGATTAAAAATAAATAAATAGAAATAAATAAATAGATAGATAGATGAGTAGAAATAAATAAATAGATAGATAGATGAGTAGAAATAAATAGATAGATAGATGAGTAGAAATAAATAAATGAATGAATGGATAAAAATGAATGAATAAATAAATAGAGATAAATAGATAAAAATAAATTAATAAAATACAAATAAATGAATACAAATAAATGAATACAAATAAATGAATACAAATAGAATCACAAAGAGCAGGGGTCCCAGAACAGATCCCTGTGGAACACCACTGGTCACTGACTCCCAGGCAGAATACACTCCATCTACCACCACCCTCCATCTTTTATGGGCGAGCCAATTCTGAATCTACACAGCCAAGTTTCTCTGGATCCCATGCCTCCTGACTTTCTGAATGAACCTTCCATGAGGAACCTTATCAAATGCCTGACTAAATCCATGTAGACCACATCCACTGGTTTACCTTCATCAATGTGCTTTGTCACATCCTCAAAGAATTCAATCAGGTTTGTGAGGCATGACCTGCTCCTCTCAAAGCCATGCTGACTATCCCTAATCAGCCTATGCTTCTCCAAATGTCCATAAATCCTGTCTCTAAGATTCTTCTCCAGTAATTTATCCACTGAACTAAGACTCACTCGTCCTGTAATTACCGGGGTATCCCTACTTCCTTCCTTAAACCAAGGAAAACATTTGCCAGCCTCCAATCATCCGGCACTACCCCTGTTGCCAGCAAGGACGCACAGATCGTCACCAAAGGTGCAGCAATCTCTTCCTTTTGCTTCCTGTAATAACCTTGGATATATCTCATCCGGCCCTGGTGACTTATGTATCCTAATGTTTTTCAAAAGTTCTAGTACATCCTCTTTCCTCACGTTGACATGCCCTAGCATATCAGCCTGTGGTACGCCATCCCTGCAAATGTCAAGGTCTCCTCTCTGGTGAATACTGAAGCAAAGTATTCATTAAGGACCTCCCCGACCTCTTCTGACTCTAGGCACGTGTTTCCTCCTCTATCCCTGATCGGTCCTACCCTCACTCTAGTCATCCTCCTATTCTTCACATACACGTAGAATGCCTTGGTTTCCCTTTATCCTACTCGCCAAGGACTTCTCATGCCCACTTCTAGCTCTCCTAAGTCCATTCTTAAGCTCTGTCCTGGCTACCTTGTAACTCTGCAGAGCCCTGTCTGATCTATGCTTTCTAAACCTCAGATAAGCATCTTTCTTCCTCTTGACCAGACATTCTATATCTCTTGTCAACCACAGTTCCTTCACTCTACCATCCTTACTCTATCTCAATGGGACAAACCTATCCGGAACCCCATGCAAGTATTCCCTAAACCTCCACATTTCTGTCAGTCAATAGATTTCTGCAGTCTTCTGTGGGCAACAATCCAAAGCAAGTCACTGGATCCTATGCATCTTTATCTTCTGGATTAGTTTACCATGAGGGACCCTGTCAAGTACCTTTATGAAAATTCACGTAGACAACATTCACTGCCCTACCCTCACTAATCATCTTTGTCACCTCTTCAACAAAAAACTCATTCAAGTTAGAAAGACTACACAAACCCATGCTGACACTCTCTAATCATGCCATTTATTTTCCAAATGCACGTAAGTCCAATCCCTAAAAATCCTCTCCAGTAGTGACCTTCTTATTAGTTATTAGTTCTTTCCTTCCTCAATCTCTGTACTCTGGGAAATGGATGAATGGGACTTCATGTGAGTTAGAGTACAGTTTCAGATTTTTGGATGGCCTCAAGGTGACAGACGACTGCCAGGTATGTATTGGAATAATTGAGAGATACTTGAGGCATGGATAAAGGCAAGGATAGCAATAGTTGGGTGACAGAAAATGAGCAGTCTTGGTGACTGACCAAATATTTGTTCTGAAACCCATCTTGGAATCCATATGTGTACTTTGCTCTAACGGGCCAGTTGCATCAGTCTAATCTTTATTTAACTTGAAGAAATTTGTATTTGTGCCATACTCGAAACTGCAAATAGTCATGACAACTTAGTCAGTGGTGGCTGAGAATCTTGGAGCATTGTGAACCTTGTGAATGATCTATCTGGAAAGGCTGTGGAAGATCAGTCATTGAGTTTGAGAAATCAATCAATAGTTTTCTGGACATTAAGGGATTTGAAGAAAATGGCAATAGAGATGAAGTACATTTAGACTGTTATGAATAGTGGAGCAAGTTTGAAGGTCTGCACCTATTTCTTATGTTGTATGGAGTTTGCACATTCACCAGTGACTGCACGGTTTTCTCCTAGGTGCTCCAGTTTACTATTCTCCAAGGGCATGCTGTTTGATAATTTAATTGGCCACTGTAAATTACCTCTAGTCTGGGTGTGTAGGGAGTTGAAGGGCATGTGAGGGACTAGGTTATGGCGGAAAATAAGCGGGGGAACTAAAATAGATTGAATTGGTTTGAGAGAGAGTATAGACTCGATGGGCTGAATCGCTTCCCTTTTGTAAAGAAATGGAAAAATGAGGCATCATCAGTTTCAATCACCACATGTTGAAGGTATTGGAACTGCAGACTTGATCTTTTACCATGTGCCACTGATGTACTGCATTATGGGCAGACATTCTCTGCATGTAATTCACTCTTTACTTCTCCCACCTTTTTTGCTATTCTTATGGACCCTTCCCTGTGCTATTCATTTCGTCCTGGAACTGTGGATGTTTACTGAACAGAAGTAGGCTGTCATACCTGTGTCAGCTCTCTGCTAGACAGATCAAAATGATCACCACTGTCTTAATACTTCCCATAAGCATGTACCTTGTATCTGATGTATGTAATATTCACACAACACAAAGACAAAGCAATGCTCTTTTCCTTCAAAAGAAATTGTGACAACCTTAATATCTCCACTTAGATTAATGCAGCTCTGTAAACAAACATTCTAAGCACCATCTAGAACAAAGCAGCTGACTTAGCACTTGATCCATGATTTGAAACATGCATTCCGAGTCCATTCCACTTCCTCTTATACCATTCTGTTGCTCATCAAGGGACAGCAGCTTTTGCCTGTCCTTGGTTGCTCTGAGAATCTGGCAATCAATTTTCTTTTTATAGGTAATGGTTGGCTTGCAAGGCCATTTTATAGAACGTCATGTCAGTGAAAGCTATTTAGATTAATCCAACTTCTCAGGCTTGTAGGTTATGGCTAATGCAACTATTTTTAGCAGTGATGCAAATTTCTCCTGTCACCATGCTTTCAGGCAGTAAGTTAAAGACCTCCACTCCTGCTTGGGAGAAAAAATACTCAACCTTCTAATCCTAACTAATTCAAAATTATCATAATTATTGGCTTGAGCAGCATCTGTGGGAGGAAATTGTTGGCATTTCAGGTCAAAAACCCTGCATTTGTCTAGATTCCAGTATCTGCAGTCTCATGTTTCTCCTAATAATTAGCTTTCTCTGCTAAGGGAAATAGGTCCTCACTGTGCACTATATGAAAGTGTCTCCGTCTTTGTATACATTGTTAGCCTCATCTCCTTCCACAGGAAGAATTAGTCTTGACAATCTTTCTTAGTAACCAAACTATTATAACCTTTCCCATGTTCTCATAACTACCTGCACCCACTTTGTGCTCATCACATGATGCATTCTTTCATTGATGGTGTGTCAATCATATTGTTCTGGAATGTCAAACAGGCAGACAAAGGCACTACATCATTCAATTTTTGCTTGCCCAATACTCAATTCTCTGAAATAAAAGCAGAAGATGCTGGAAACAGTTATCAGGTCAGATGGCATCTGTGGAAAGCAAAACTTATTTTTGATTGAAGACCCTTCATCAGAACTGGGGAAGGTGATTTTTTAAAAAAATACTAGCTTTACACTTCAGAAGGGGGGAGGAATATATGGGATGAAGTGACTACCTGGTAAAGTGAGGGCATGGTTCATCAGGTGATTTTAATGTTTACTGAGCATCTGGTTAACAGATTTGAGGAAGGTTTAAAAAGTGCAGAAATGAAGGAAGAGGTGTGTTAAAGCCATGAAGTGCAAATCAGAGTTGTTGCTGGAAGCTGAATCCAAAAGGAGAGTGCTGGAAATAACCTGTAGATAGGGCAGGGTCTATTGGGAAAAGAGAAATTGAGTTAATTTTGTAGATGTTAGATCCTACAGATAATCTTCTGATCCCTAACATTTTCCTTGGAAGCTGATAATTTGCATAGTGCTGCAAGAAAATATTTTGGCATTTGTGTCTGAAGTAATGAAATTGGTTGTGACTTGAAAAATGTTTTAAAGCATATTGACATTGCTGTAGATGCTGTTTTAATTTTATTGGTCTCTTGTTTTTATTACTTTGTCTTTCCTTATTCAAACAGTACACTTGCTGGAACTTCATTCCCAAAAACTTGTTTGAACAGTTCAGAAGAATCGCTAACTTCTATTTTCTGATCATATTTCTCGTGCAGGTATGTATGGCTCAATCATTCAGTCGAAAACTAATGTCTCATACTTCTAAGAGTTTGCAATATTTCACAGTGGAAGCTACTTTGTGTACTATTGAAGAGGGTTTAAATTGGTTTGGCTAGGGATGGTAACCTCGCAGGGAATCTGGGGAAGAGGAGGGGGGGAAAAGGAAGTTTGAAAAGTAGTAAGTGAAATAAATGGCAGTAGCAACAAAGTGGCAAAGGGGGTCAAATACAGAAATGATAAATTACAAATTAAAGCTGCAAATGTTTTGAGTTTTCAGATTCTGCAAGAAGGCTTGCAAATTGCCTAAATGGAAGTACCTGAGAACAATGTAATTGCTTTTACGGAACATGGCTGCAGGGTAATCAAAGCTGGGAATATTTGTTTTTCCACTAGAGAAGAAAAGGGAAAGTGGCTAGTGTAGCACTGTTTTGTTTGTTCTTCATCACAAGACAAACTTGGCGTGGGTTTAACATCTGAACATTTATTGAAAAACAACAACAGACTTCACAGACTTACAACACCAGGCTGGCTGGCTTTTCCCGCTCTTTCCAGCCACTTCCTATTCTCCCATGTGACTCCTTGCATTGCCTGCTGGGAAATGTAGTTCTTTATTATAACTACATAACAACACATAATAACACAAACACTGAGAATGGAGGAGATCAGTGCAGTGGTGTTGGCTTTACAGATTCTGATGTAGAACCAGAGTTTGGGTTGAGCTAAGAAATGGCCAAATGAAGAAAACACTAATAGAAGTTATTTATAGGCTTACAAATTGCAGTTGTAATATTGAGCTTGGCATAAATTGGTAAATTTAGAGGTGCCTGTCATGGGAGACTTAAACCTACCTATAGGAAATTTTCTGTAATGAGGTGATCGATGACTTGGTGGAATGTATACAAGATGCTTTTCTAAATCAATATGTTGAGGAATCAGCTGGGGGAAAGGCTACGTTGGATCAGATTTTGAGCAATAAGAAACGGTTGATTGATCTGGCACAGATGTTGCCTGACTTGCTGAACGTTTTTAAAGCATTTTCTATTTTTACTTCAAATTTCCAGCATCTGCAATTTATTTTCATTTTTAATTCATGATAAAATTGTCAAAGTTCCTTTGTAGAAGAGTGACAATAATATTATAGAATGTTGCAATGATTTTGAAAGTAGTGTTGTTCAATGTGAAATGGCCCTTGAATATAAATGAAGGAAACTATGATGGCAAAGGGTTTGCGAGTATGCAGAGTCTATCTGTGGTTGGCATTTAAAGAAATGCATGAGCTGTAAAAGAAATGCCCTTTAATGCACAAAATCAAGGAGAAAGTGAATTTTTTTTTTCTTGTCTGTGGTTGACCAGAGAAATTGCAGGTAACATTAAATCCAAGGAAGAGGCTTAAAAAATGAATAAATGCAGATGCTGGAAATCTGAAACAAAAGCACAAAATCCCAGAAATACTCAGCAGGTCAGGCTGCATCTGTGGAAGAGAATCTGGCTCATCTCCAGTATGGTAAAACCAGGATGAGTGTGGGGATAAGCTGTAAACAAGGTTATCTGGCCAATGAGTGAATGGGAATGCAGTGTACCCCAACGTTTTGGAGGGATTGTTTTCCTAGGAAACTGTCATATCACGAACACTTTTCCCATTGAATCCCATGTTATAAATGGTGAGGTGTTCTGATGGGAAGTTTTTCTCAACAGTAATGTCCCTGTGGGTGCACTGTCTATAGGAGTTGCAAAATGCAGAGCAGGAAGATGTTCCTGGCAAGTCAGGCTGGTCATGTCTTGCACTCCCAGGGGGGAGGAAAAAGCAAGCTGAACCAATGTCACAGATGGACAGCTGATACAGACAGAAATCAAATTACCTAAAGTAGTAGAATTCAATCTTGAGGCTTAGAAAGTTGCCAGAAGGATAATTTTAGAACTGACCAAGAAATTGATAGATGAATGCAAGATGGACTCTGTGAACTCTTAGCAGTGTGGAGGAACAGAGGGATCCTGGGGTCCACATCCATTGATCCCTTAAGGTTGCCGCGCAGGTCGATTAGGGTTGTTAAGAAAACATATGGTGTATTGGCCTTCATTAGTCGGGGTATTGAGTTCAAGAACCATCTGGTGATGTTGCAGCTCTATAAAACTCTGGTTAGACCACACTTGGAGTATTGTGTTCAGTTCTGGTCACCTCATTATAGGGAGGATTTAGAAAGGGTGCAGGGGAGATTTACTAGGATGCTGCCTGGATTGGAGAACATGTCTTATGAGGATAGGTTGAGTGAGCTAGGTCTCTTCACTTTGGAGAGAAGGAGGATGAGAGGTGACTTGATAGAGTTGTACAAGATGATAAGAGGCATAGATCGAGTGGACAGTCAGAGACTTTTCCCAGTGCGACAATGGCTAATATGAGGGGGTATAACTTCAAGGTGATTGGAGGAAGGTATAGGGGGGATGTTGGGGGTAATTTTTTTTTACAGAGTGGTGGGTGCGTGGAATGCACTGCCTGCAGAGGTTGTGGGAGCAGATACATTGGGGACCTTTAAGAGTCTCAAACACATGAATGATAGAGAAATGGTGGGGGGGGGGGGGGCGCTATGTGGGAGGGAAGGGTTAGATAGATCTTAGAGCAGGATAAAATGTCGGCACAACACTGTGGGCCAAAGGGCCTGTACTGTGCTGTAATGTTCTATGAATAGACTGGTGAGAAACTCAAAAATAGACTGAGCTTTCTAAGGGAAAAGATTAGTGAGGGCAAATGTGAACCCTTGCAGATAGTCAGGAGAGTTGATAATGGAGAACAGCAAAAAGAGCAAACTAATTAAAAAATTACTCTGTCTTCACAAAAAGATGCACACACTTGCCAGATGTCTTGGAAAATCAAAGGTCTAGTGAGAATGTGAAGGAACTAAGTATGAGTCAAAACATAAAGATTAATGAATTTAAGCTAATAAATCCCAAGGGCCTGATCATTTGCTTCAGAAAGATGTCCCTTTAGAGCTGGTGGATGCTCTGTTTCTCATTTTCTAACTATCTTTAGATTCTGGAATTGTTCTGATGGATTGAGAGTAGCAAATCTTACCCCAGTGTTTCAGAAATGAGGCAGAGAGAAAATGGAGAAATATTGACCAGATGGCTTAATGTCAGTTGTAGTGAAAATGCTGAAGTATATAATAGTTCCTTAAAGAACAACTGATTAGAGCCAAAATGAATTTTTGAATGGAAAATCATGTTTGACTCATCTACTAGAGTTCTTTGAGGATGTGACTAAAAGAATATTGGAATTTTCTGTAAGTGTTTGATGGGGTCCTGTAGGAAGGTTGTATGTTAAGGCATGTAGAATTGGCAGTAATACACTGACCTAGATTTAAAGTTGGTTCTCAGTCATATTTCATTTTTCTCATGAGACAGATGGAGGTTATTCATCCCATTGATTCTTTGCTGATCACAAAGCAATCCCATCAGTCCCAGTCACCACTTATTTCATTTATTCTCTCTTGTGTATCCATCAACTCCATAATACTCCTACCATCCATCTACAGTATATGGGGGCAATTTGCAGCAACCAAATAACCTACCTACCAGAGAAGATGAGACTGCAGATATTGGAATCTGGAACAAAAAAACAACAAAATTCAATGGGTCAAGCAGCATCTATGGAGGTAAAAGGATGGTTGATGTTTCGGGTCAAGACTTTGAGTACAGTCTCGACCTGAAACATCGACCATCCCTTTGCCTGAACCTACCGAACCGTATGTCTTTAGGAAGTGGGAGGAAACCAGAGCAGCTAGAGGAAACCCACATGATCACAGTAAGAATGTGCATGTGTGGTTATTGGTCAGAAAGCAAAGAATGGGAATAAACCTAACCATTCTCAGGTTGGCAGCCTGTGGCTAGTAGGGGGGGCCACAGAGATCAGTGCTTAAAGCTCAGTATTTTAGTTTGTCAGTGATTCTTGGTCCCCTCAGCCAAATCGTATTTGTAAATTTTCTGCTGTTACTAAACTGAATGGGATTGAGAGTACAGAGGGGGATGCAAAGGGATCTCAAGGCAATATGGACAAGCTAAGTGAATGGATAAGAATATGGCAGATGGAATATAATGTGGAAAAATTTGGTGCATTTAACAAGAAAAGTTGCATTCTTTTTAATTGGCAAGAAATTGGGTGGTGCTAATGTTTGAAAGGACTGAGGTGTGCTTGTATGGCCAACATGCAGGTATAGCAGGTGATTAGGAGTGCAAGTGATATGCTAGCATTTATTAAGTGTGTATGAATACAGGAGTAAGGAATTTGTATTTCATATTTTTGTGTAGTTCTGTATTTAGCATAGGTAATTTTGAATATATTACATACAATACTTGGCCAATTATCTGGCAATTTTAATTTTCCTCTTCAATTAGCAACTGACCAAAAATCTTTAGAATTAAGCTTTTTTTTACATTGGATTAAACCTTGTTTTTATTTTCAGTTGATCATCGATACTCCGACCAGTCCGGTAACAAGTGGACTTCCATTATTCTTTGTAATCACTGTGACAGCAATCAAACAGGTGGGCTCTAGACAAAAATCTGTTCCTTACAATTCCCTGGTTCACCCCTGTCCATTGACCTGGAGGCAGATCACAAGTAGAACAGGTGAACATCTGAACTGGCGGAAGAAAAGAGAAGTTTGCTTTCAAACAGTAGTTGAAATATGAATATGGCTGGGTGGTGATGGGGTTCAGGCTGGCCATGAATGGTTTTTAATACTGTGACTGATATCAATAGGGTAAATTTTAAGATTTTTTTGAATCAAGGCTTATCGATGCAATTTAAGATGCAGATCATCAAGATCTAATTGAATGGCAGGATGTGCTTGGGGCTGACCTGACTTGTAACAAACTCCAAGGGCTAAATTTGTCTGTCTTCCTATTCCTATGTAGCAGGCAGAAGAGATTAATTGACCACTTTTAATAAGGTTGTAGAATAATAGTACTAGAGGTCCATGCTACATTTGTAAAATGGAAGTACTGTGCTATTTTTCCAAAAGTGTTTGATGCACATTGTGCATAACTGTGTGAAGCATTACACTTAGTTTATTAGAAGGAGATGTCCCATGGTGTTACTTCTGGTGATTTGTGGGTTAAACAGAAACTTGTGTAATAAAATATCACTCTCCATGTGATTGCATTGACAACGTGGGACTTGATTGTACTGTTTATGGATCTCGGTCCCTCTCGGTAGGTTATTGTCTGGGACAAAGGCTCTGAGCTTCACTGAAGATGGACAGTGGGCTTCCGAAAGAACAGTCGGGTCCTGGGGTTCATTCTGGATGGTGGGGGAGGTGGGTGTGGTGGTCTGTCACTGATCTTTGCCTTGCCTCCTGCCGTGGTGTTTTGGGATAGTTTTGATCTGCCCCTACATAAAACTATTTGGTCTTGACAACTGGTTCTGTGTAAAATTATAACATTTCTGTTCTGCATCAATGTCTTTGTCTCCTTTCCTTTGGAATCAGTTGCAAAGGGCACCAGATTTGAAATGTTTAGTAAATATTAAGAATGCTGAAGTAACAAGTGAAGAATGAAGTTATGGAACCAGGACAGCAATGGATTCATTGCCTTTTGTCCCATGTTCTGACTTTGTAATAAAGTTTTGGAATCTGGATACCACTCTGAGCAATTGGAGATTGTGATGTTGCTTTCAGGGATGTTTGCTTCCAATCAAATGCACTCATTCTACCTTGACAGGGTTATGAAGATTGGCTTCGGCATAAAGCAGATAATGCAGTGAATAAATGCCCCGTTCACGTCATCCAGGGTGGCAAGGTTGTTCAAAAACAGAGCTGCAAACTGCAGGTATGGAGATGGTAGAAATCTCTAGATTGACATTGGGGAGGAAGTGGGTTGAGAGGGTGGAAGGGATGGGGAAATGAGGTGGAAGTTGTGGTTGAAGTGGAGCTGAGAGGGGACTGGTAGCAGTGGGATTGATTTGACTCTAAATAGGTTGAGATTTGAGCTGGTGGTGGGGTAGAGTTGAAGTAGAAGGCTAAGGTGCAGTAGAGGGGCTGAGAATTGGGACGGGGATTACAGTTGAGATGTTGTATTGGGGGAGAAGGGAAGCATTTGGATTGGGAAGTAGTTGTTGAACCAAGGGTTTTTGAAAGGTAGTGAGAAGAAGAATCTGTCACACCTTTCATAAAGGTTACAATCTACCTGCAGGTTGGTGACATCGTGATGACCAAAGAGAATGAAACCTTTCCCTGTGACATGGTGTTCTTATCTTCAAGTAGTGATAACGGGACCTGTTTTGTCACTACAGCAAGCCTAGATGGCGAGTCAAGTACCAAGGTACATTCTGAGCAGATACATCTGTCTGTGCAACATGCCCTTAAATGAATGACTTCCATTTCAATAAGAAGAGTCTGTGCTTTTACCATAATTCACTTGCCCTGCCCTCTTATCACAATATGTACAAAGTAATGCTTGGAACACTGATGTTTTTCCAAATTTTCAACTCTTTCTAAAGACATTATATTTGTAGGCCATGTGACTTGTGGAGCTTCATAGCTGAGCTTGAACCTTTTTATACCTGCCCTACAGTGATTGTGAGCATAGCCTGTAGTATGATAGAGCAGGTTCTATTCAAGTTCTCTGATTTTTGACCTTTACTATGAGCTGGTATACTTCTCAATAAAACGATGGACTTTTAATGTTCTTTTCCTGGATTTGGGCATTAGGGTTAAGGCCAGTAATTACTGCTCATCCCTAATTAACCTTGAGAAGGTGCTGGTGGGCCACCATGAACTACTGCAGTTCTTCCAGTGAAGGTACCGCCGTGGTACTATTAGGTACAGAGTTCCAGGATTTGGACTTGTCATAGAGCCATGCAGCACAGAAATGGGTCCTTCAGCCCAATGCGTCCATGCTGACTATAATACCTAATCAAACCAACTACATTCTCATCCAAGTCATTTACACTGTACATTTATGACAAAGAACAAAGGTCTCAGCAATACTTCCTGTGACACACCAGGTTGTTGACTTCCAGTCCCAAAAAAAAACCCATTCACCATCCTTTGCCTCCTTTCACCAAAGTCACTTTTGGATCCAGTTTGCCAACGCGCCTTGGATTCCATGTGCTTTAACCTTCTGAACCAGCCTACTGTGTGGGATCTTGTCAAAAACCTTGGTAAAGTTCATGTACACCATGTTTACTGCCCTGCCTTTATCAATTTTCTTGGTTGTCTGCTCAAAACATCGCAATCAGTAATTATAGAAGTAGTTAGGATGGTATCAGTCTTGGAGGGGAACCTGCAAATGATGTTCCCATGTGTCTGCTGTTCTTGTCCTTTTTTTTTTTGGTGGTGTCCAACTTGACATAAAGGTTACTACCTTAGGTCTATTTCACCGCTTCCCTGTCAATATTCCGCACAGTTTGTGGTGCATTCAGTTACTTTCCCCATGTTTTATGTGATATATTTCTACTGTGGACTAGTTGAGGAAGGTGCTGGATACTACTTGTGCCTCAGATGGATTTAAGTGAGAACAGACTTTTTAAAAAAACAGATTTCTTCTTTCAGACATACCAAGCTGTTCAAGAAACAAAATCTTTGCGAACTGAGGCAGAATTGGACTCTTTGAATGCCACTGTTGAATGTGAGCAGCCCCAACCTGATCTGTACAAGTAAGTGTTTGTATGGATTGGAGCAGCAGTAACAGGCAAGGGTGGATGGTCCTAACCAATTATGTACCTTTTCAGTAATCCATCCAGTCTAATCACACACTTTCTTGTATCCATGAACTCTTCAATTTCCCATTCACTTTAATCTCTCACTCTCTGCACCCTTTAATATCCCAGAGTCTAATCCCCATCACTACTCACTCTTTGTACCCTTTTAATATCCCATTACTCATAACTCCTGCACCCCTTTAATACGACAACCAGTTTAATCCCGAAGTGTACTGGCATGGACGTGGGAAAGAAGAAATAACATGGAAAAATGAGGTCACCCACTTCTCTTTTTAAAAAAGAAATGCAGAGCACCTTCTTAGAGATTAAAAGACATGGATAGAGATTCATAGTCAGTTGCACAGCACTGAAATAGGCCTTTTGTCACAACAAGTTTGCAGTGAGCATCAAGCACCCATTTGCACTAATCCTACATTTAATCCCATTTAACTCTCCCCATGTTCCCATCACCTTTTCTCCTTTGCCCCCATCCCGAATTCTGCCACTTGCCTACACATGAGAGGGCATTTACAGTTGAACTCTCAACCTGCACATCTTTGGGATGTGGGAGGAAACTGAAGCAGCCTGGGAAAACTCAAGTGGTCACAAGGAGAATGCTGTCTATGTGGGGTTTGCACAATGGAGGTCAGGATTGAACCTGAGCTGTTGAACCTGTGAGGCAGCAGCTCTGGAACCAGGGGTCACAGTCTCAAAATACTGGGCCAGCCAATCAGGACTGAGAAGAGATGAAATTTCCTCACCTGGAGGGTCGTGAGTGTTTACAATCTTACTTCTATGTGTGCTGTGGAGGCTCAGTCACAATGTAAACACTTCATGGATCAATAGATTTTTGGATATTAAGAGAATTGAGGAATGTGGCACTGTAGTGAAAGATCAGCTGTGTCTACTCTGCCATGCAAAAGATCATGAAAGGTCCAGTGCCCTACTGCTTCTGTTTGTTTTGCTGTTAATCCTACTCTCCTCACTCCTGCAACCTATAATATCCTACTAGCCACTTGGTCACTGTATCCACTAATTCCTGCTTTTCTTTTCATTCTCATGCTCATCTAACCCCATTCTCCCCTAGTGTGTCATGCCATCTAATATCTCACACAGCCTGTTCCTAGTTGCCCATTAATATCATACTATCTGTCCAAACTAATCCCTCACTCATGCTTTTGATATCCCACCCAATCTAACCCACTATTCTTCCTTGATTCCTTCTTTCTAAACATACCTAACACTTTTGAATTTATGGGTTCAGGTTGTGGAAACAGTTCTACAGATGACTCATCTTGAATGAAGAATTATTTTGACAGTCCTTCCTCCAATTCTGTTTGAAGTCATTTTGCATTTTTCTCTTGTTCTGACTCTGATCCTCATTATCAATTTGTTATTCAATAAATCTGCCTATCAAATCTCATGTCCAATCAGTTTGAACCCTCAATCCTGGTGAGAAGAGCCTGCACAGTGTTAGTGAAAGGTGGATATTCAGTTTATTGTGTGCATGTTTATGCCTGTGAAAGTGTGATCTGTTTGTCACTCATCCTTGCCCCCTTTCCCAAAAGCAGTCTTTTCCAAAGACTCAAACGTTGTTAGTTAACAAGAGCGTGGTTAAATCTGAAACTTCCCAGCTCTGTTACTTGTATAAAGGCTCTAACTTCCGACCCTCACCTTCCCCCAAAGCCCCATTTATGAATCTCTGGACTCTGAGACAATCATGTCTATTTGAATTGTTGGAGCCTTCACCTCAGATGAATTCAATTAATCAATGCAGGAGGATGAAACAATGTGATTTCTCCCCTCCTGGCACAGATTGGGCTGACTGGGTAAGAATCTGGACTTGTTCTCTAATTTTAACAAATTTCACTAACAGCATTGCTTGGAATGATTTTGTTTTTTAATTGTAGTTTTGTTGGCCGTATCAATATTTACTACGAGTCAGAGGGGCCAATTGCAAGGTAAGTAGAATTTGCTTTATCCTCCTGTAATACTTAATATCTGTATGAAAGTCAGGACTTTGACTGAATATTAGAATCTGAGTCCTACAGCATGGAAATGAGCCCTTTGGCCACCAAACTCTCACTGACCATCAAGCCCCCTTCACACTAATCCTATTTTATTCTCCCTGTATTCCCATCATTTTCCCTCAGATTCTGGTACTCGCCTTAAACCCTCAGGGCAATTTGCGTGACCAATTAACCTGTTGACTCTTGCACTTTTTTGGGGTGTACAAGAAAATCAGAGCACCTGGGAAAACCCAGACAATCAGAGAAGATGTACAACTCCACACGAACAGCACCAGAGGCTGTGGTGGAAAATGTTTTGCTTTAGTGGTGAGGCAGCAGCTCTACTAGCTGCAACACAGTGTTGCCCTGTTCATTGAAATAAATCTGAGCCTGTGGAAATGGGAATAGTTTCTCAATGGTGGGAGCAGTTCCTTGGGAATACTTCTCCCCTGGTGATGCATTTGCCTGGTGTTGGATAATATGATTTTATTACATGTCCTTTCTCCACCTAGTCTATTTCCCCCAGTCTCAATCCCCAAACTATATCTTCTCTTCACATTGCCTCATTTGTTTTAGGGCATCCTTTGCTTAACCAGTCTAATCTGTCCCATACTTTTCCCACTCATTGTGTGAGGGGGAAGACATCCATCTGAGGAACTTACCTGGCCTCCATTTAAAGAAAACAGTTTATAGTCATCTAAGGGTTTCAACTTTTTATCTTCATTTTTCCAATAATTTTTTAACCATTTTACAGGCCTTTGGGATCAGAGAATGTACTGCTGAGAGGGGCAACATTAAAAAATACCCAGACTGTTTATGGTAAAACACCTTTTTATTTTCTGTGTGTTAGTTTTTCTCCATTCATGGTGATGTGCAGTTATTTTTCTGTCAGTCTGTGCTAGTCATTTATAGTGTTTGGGTCAAGTGTTTCTGCTCCCTTGGTTATGACAATCCTGATTCCTGTAAATGGTCTGAATGTGTATTCAATTTACTTAACATTGAAGCAGCAAAGATATAAGCATTCATAATGTTAGGACCTCTACCTTGCAATCAAGTTCAAGTTTATTGTTGTCATAGGCATGCATACACATATATAAGCGCCATGAAAATTAGAATTAGAATCAGAATCAGGTTTATTATCATTGACCTTTGTCGTGAAATTTGTTGTTTTAAGGCAGCAGTACAGTGCAAGACATGAAGACAAAAATTACTATGTTACAAAAATAAATAAATACTTGGCAGATCAGGCATCAACTGTGGTGAGGGAAATAGTTGACGTCTCAGGCCGAGGGAGTTTAAAGACTCTTAGATTAGTTAAGATGATTTTTGAGCTGGGAAGTTCTGTGATCCTTTTTCTGTTGGATTTCTGGAAACTGTCATCTTGCACTCCGTTAAAATAATAATTTTAAATATGGATGTTTAAATCTGGAACAAGATAAACAGCACATCATTAGCACCTGGCTCCTGAACAACTTTTTCCTCTGTTGGCCAGAATTGAAATCCATTAAGAACCCACCCAAGTTTAAAACAACTACTCAGTTAACACAGTGCCATTTCATTTTAATGAAACATGTCAAAAATGATACTGTGCGATGGTCTGTCTACTCTGCTCAGTGTCTTTTCTATTAATGAGCAGTTAAGAAAGCAGAAGGTATATTGGCTTTCATTGCAAGAAGTTTGTGTTCGGGAGTGGGATGTCCTCCTCAAAATTAAAATTGAAGGGCTGTCATATGATGAAAGATTGGATTGACTAGCCTTGTATTTACTAGAGTTTATTAAAAATGAGAGATCTTATTTAAATATAAGAAGTTCTGGGGCTTGTCAGGCTGAATAGAGGGAAGATGTTCCCCTGGTTGGGCATCTGGAACCTGGTGACAGTGTTGGGATACAGGACAAGACACTTTACACCTGAGATGACCTGATTTTTTTTCTTCTCTCTCTCCTGATTTAAACTTTGTTTCTGACTGACAATCAACAGTACACTATCTCACTGTGTGAAACAACATGAGGCAGACATTATTAAGTGCAGTCATGGTGCCAAAATATTGTAGTTACAATAAAATCCATAGATTTCTTAGGAAATACTTCAATTTTCTACATCTATTCATCATCTAGCTTGAACATTTGCACAGAGGATTAATTAGCAACAAGATTTAATCATTGGGCTTGCATAGCAATTCACTAGTTTCATTGGTAATAACCTTAAATCGGATTTGAAACTATTTGGTTGTGGGACTTTAGTGAGTTAATTATGTCATTGAATTATGCTCCATTGTTGAAAATCCAGTAGAACAGATGTTGGAAATCTCTGAAAATTGTTAATTTCACATTAGTATCTGTGGAATTTCATTTATATTTTGCTCCAATATAGTTTGCTTGTATTTCAGGTGTGGCGATATACACTGGCATGGAAACCAAGATGGCATTGAATTATCAATCCAAGTCACAGAAGCGTTCTGCTGTTGAAAAGTGAGATTCTGTTGATCCCTTGCATTATCACTCACACCTAGTAACATTTGTGATTACTAATAATAGATTTGCAGAATTACTCTCAAAATGTATTCCTGGTAGTATAAAATGGTCTTCTAGTTTTTTGCTATTCATTGATAGGAGTGATTTCAGTGAGAATGCATTAGGCTTCAGTGATTAAATATTGGGAAGACCAAAGACATTGATTTCAGTCCTCTGCATTGAATCGGCTTCTTAACCACTAACTCCTTTCTTTATCTATGGGAACTCTGAACCAGATTGCTCACAATTTTCTGGAGACATGAGACTGCAGATGCTGGAAAATGGAGCAAAAAGCAAGTTGCTGGAGGAACTCAGTGAGTCGGGCAGCAGTTATGGAGGGAAATGTATAGTTGACGTTTTGGCTCGTGACACTCATCTGGACTTAGAGGGGAGACGATCAGTATTATTGAAGTGAGGTGAAGGGGTGGGGCAAGATCTGGCAAATGATAGGTGGATTCAAGTGAGGAGGGGTTGATTGCAGATTGAGTCAGATGGGGGAGGGAAGGTTGGAGGTGGCAACCGACACTAGGAGGTAATAAGTAGAGACAAAGGTCTGCAGATTAGGGAATTTGAAAAAGAAGGGTGAAGAGTGGACCCAACTATAGAAGGGGTGATGAGCAAATGGGAACAGTGAGGGGAGGAGGGGAAGGGATAAGGGGACCCAGTGGGTGGAGTGTGGGTGATGGGCAGATAGTGTGAGAGGGGGAAGATACTGGGTGATTAGGGAGCTGTGGACAATGTGGGAGGCGGTGGGGTGGTTAGAAAGAAAGGTGTGCATGGGAGGTCCTGGGTAGATTAGAGGGAGAAAGGGACAGAGGTGGAGTAGGTTACCTGAAATCAGAGAATTCAATGTTCATGCCATTGGATTGCAGGGTACCCAGGTGGAATGAGGTGCTGTTCTTCTAGCTTGTGTTTGGCTTCACTCTGGTAGCAGGGGATGCTTGAGGAAAAATGGGTCAATGTGGGACAGGGAATTAAAATGGCTTGCAACCAGTGGCCTTAATGGCAAGATCAAGTGCAGACTAGGTGATCCACTTTGCTGGATGCCTGTGCTCTTGTGCAATGGCCATCTTGAGGCCTGATTGCAAGCCAGTTCCTATTCCCACACTGACCTGTCAGTCCTCAGCCTCCAATGTCAGTATGAGTCAAAATGTAAACTAGAAGACCAACGTTGTGTATTCCACCTGAATAGTCTACAACCTGATGGCACGAACATTGAATTTCCAACCAGGTAATCTGCTCCCCTTCTGTCTTTTTCCCCCTCCTTCTGATTGACCCAGGTCCTGTCATACCCTGCCTTTCCAAGACCACCCTACATGAGCCCCCCCCATCACCCAGTTTCTTTCCCCTACTCCATCTGCCCATTTACATTCCACTCAGAAGGTCCCCTATCCCCTCCCTTCACTCTCATCTGCCCACCATCCCTTCCTTTGTTCTACTCTTCACATTCCTTATCAGATTCCAGAACCTGTGGCCCTTTGTCTCCACTGACCTCCTTGCCTCTGTCTCCATTTCAACTCTTCTCTTCCCATCTGTTAATCAACCCCTCCCCACCTGGATCCACCTATTGCTTGCAAGCTCCTGCCCCCTGCTCCACCCCAGCCCCCCCCCCCCCCCCCCCCAACTTCTTTATATTGGCTACCTCCCCTTTCATCTTTCAGCCCAGATGAAGGGTCTCTACCTGAAATGTTAACTGCCCATTTCCCTCCACAGATGCTGCCTGACCTACTGAGTTCCTCCAGCAACTAGTTTCTGTTCACCATCTTCTGTCACATTTGACCCCAGGGTGAGCTTCAGACCATAAACTGTAATGTTGACTTCTAACATTGACTGTCCCTGCATGAATCACCTGCTGCATGGACTCTTATTTGTGCTAATAGTTTATCTCTAAACCTGACTACTCCAGTGCTCTACTAGTTGACCTCCTTTATGCTACTCATCTTAAGCTTGGGTAATCTTGACTTCTGCTGCCCATGGTCCTGCCTTGCATCCCTGAGCTTGCTAATGTGCACTGGTTGTTCTCAGTTTGATTTACTGGAGGATCTTGGAGTGCAAGCACATAGCTCTCTGAAAGTAGTAACACAAGTGGATAGGATAGTAAAGAAAGAGTAGTAAAGAAAGCATATGGCATGCTTGCCTTCATTGATCAGGGCATTCAGTATAAAAGTTGGCAAGGCATAACAGCGGTGTTGTCATGGGTGATTTCACCTTTCCTACTATTGATTGGCACCTCCTTGGCATAAGGGGATAGATGGGGCAGAGTTTATTAGGTGTATCCGGGAAAGGTTCCTAACACTGTGGATAGGCTGAACAGAGGAGAGGCATTCTGGACCTGGTACTAGGCAATAAGCCTGATCATGTTTCAGATCTCTCAGTGGGAGAGCATTTTGGAGATGGCAACCATAACTCCTTGACCTTTACCGTAGCCTTGGAGAGGGATAGGAGCAGACGATATGGGAAAGTATTTAACTGAGGGAGGGGGAATTATGATGCCATTTGGCAGAAACTTCAGAGCATCAATTGGGAACAGATATTCTTGGGGAGGTGCACAGCAGAAATGTGGAGGTTGTTCAGGGAGTACTTGCATGGGGTTCTGGATAAGTTTGTCCCATTGAGGCAGGGTAAGGATGGCAGAGTAAAGGAACCGTGGTTGACAAGAGATGTAGAATATCTTGTCAAGAGGAAGAAAGAAGCTTACCTAAGGTTTAGAAAGCATGGTTCAGACGGGGCTCTGGAGAGTTACAAGGTAGGCAGGAGGGAGCTTAAGGATGGACTTAGGAGAGCTAGAAGGGGGCATGTGAGGCACTTGGCGAGTAGGATCAAGGAAATCCCCAAGGCGTTCTACACGTATGTGAAGAATAGGGGAATGACTAGAGTGAGGGTAGGACTGATCAGGGATAAAAGAGGAAACGTGCCTGGAGTCGGAGGAGGTAGGGGAGGTCCTTAATGAATACTTTGCTTCAGTATTTACCAGTGAGAGAGACCTTGATGTTTGTGAGGGTGGCGTATGACAGGCTCATACGCTAGGGCATAGCAACGTGAAGAAAGAGGATGTGCTGGAACTTTTGGAAAAACATTAGGCTAGATAAGTCACCGGGGCCGGATGGGATATTTCCAAGGTTATTAAGTGAAGCGAGGGAAGAGATTGCTGTGCCTTTGGTGATGATCTTTACGTCATCACTGGCAACAGGAGTAGTGCCAGATGATTGGAGAGTGGAAAAATGTTGTTCTTCCCCTTAAGAAAGGGAGTAGGGTTAACCCTGGGAATTGCAGACCAGTGAGTCGTACTTCAGTGGTGGACAAATTACTGGAGAAGATTCTTAGAGACAGGATTTAAGGGCATTTGGAGAAGCATGGGCTGATTAGGGACAGTCAGCTTGGCTTTGTGAGGGGCAGGTTGTGCC
The DNA here is from genome assembly GCF_009764475.1 of Pristis pectinata. Lineage (NCBI taxonomy): Eukaryota > Metazoa > Chordata > Chondrichthyes > Rhinopristiformes > Pristidae > Pristis > Pristis pectinata. The sequence goes on from NC_067415.1 coordinate 88,215,061, forward strand.
TCACGCGCCTGATTGAATTCTTTGAGGATGTGACAAAGCACATTGAAGGCAGAGCAGTGAATGTGGTGTACATGGATTTTAGTCAGGCATTTGAAAAGGTTCCTCATGGAAGGCTCATTCGGAAAGTCAGGAGGCATGGGATCCAGGGAAATTGGCTGTGTGGATTCAGATTTCGCTTGACCATAGAAAACAGAGGGTGGTGGCAGATGGAGCATATTTTGCCTGGGAGTCAGTGACCAGTGGTGTTCCACAGGGATCTGCTCTGGGATCCCTGCTCTTGTGATTTTTGTGAATCACTTGGATGAGGATGTGGAAGAGTGGGTTAGTAAGTTTGCTGATGACACGAAGATTGGTGGTGTTGTGGATGGTGTAGAAGGTAGATTACAACAGGATATTGATAGGAAGCAGAGCTAGGCTGAGAAGTGGTAGATGGAGTTCAACCCAGAAAGTGTGAAGTGATGCACTTTGGAAGATCGAATTTAAAGGCAGAATACAAGGTGAATGGCAGGACTCTTAGCAGTGTGGAGGAACAGAGGGATCTTGGGATCCATGTCCATAGATCCCTCAAGGTTGCTGTGCAGGTTGATAGGGCTGTTAAGAAGGCATATGGTGTGTTGGCCTTCATTAGTCGGGATATTGAGTTCAAGAGCCGTGAGGTGATGTTGCAGCTCTATAGAACTCTGGTTAGACCACACTTGGGGTATTGTGTTCAGTTCTGGTCACCTCATTATAGGGAGGATTTAGAAAGGGTGCAGGGGAGATTTACTAGGATGCTGCCTGGACTGGAGAGCATGTCTTATGAGGATAGGTTGAGTGAGCTAGGGCTTTTCTCTTTGGAGAGGAGGATGAGAGGTGACTTCATAGAGGTGTACAAGATAAGAGGGATAAATCGAATGGACAGTCAGAGACTTTTTCGCAGGGCAAAAATGGCTAACACAAGGGGACATAATTTTAAGGTGATTGGAGCGAGATATAAGGGGGATGTCAGAGGTAAGTTTTTATTTACACAGTGGTAGGTGCCAGGAACGCACTGCTAGCAGAGGGACACATTAGGGACATTTAAGGGACTCTTAGATATCCACATGAATGATAGAAAAATGGAGGGTTATGTGGGAGGGAAGGGTTAGATGAATCTTAGAGCAAGATAAAATGTCAGCACAACATTGGGCCGAAGGGCCTGTGCTGTAATGTTCTATGTTGCTTTCTTTCTTTTTCAATCTTTTTATTAGTTTTCAAATTAATACAGATTGATATATAGCATCAATATTTATACATGTAATACAAAGAGATCAGGATAACAATCATAGCATAGATAATCATAAAGAACAATAAAATATAAAAAAAATCTGTAGATCCAACGACCTCTTAGTAAATGAATATAATATAAAAGAAAGGAAAGAAAAAGATTTAGTATATAAATTTTAAAAAAACCCAAATCAATAAGAAAAATTGTAAACAATATAAACTAAACAAAAAAAATTTAAAAAAAATCAAACAACAAAAAAAAGAAAACGAAACTGGGCTAAAATTTCTCAGTAGAAACAGAGCAATATTATGTCGTCAAGTCTGTTCCTCCAAGTTGGAAAGTTATTGAAAGGGGATCTACATCATGAATAAATGGACTCCAAATATCTTCAAATTTAAGCGAAGGATCGACAGTACCACTCCTAATTTTTTCCAAGTTTAAACATGATATAGTTTGAGAAAACCATTGAAAAGTAGAAGGGGGGTATTGGATCCTTCCACTTAAGCAAAATGGATCGTTTGGCCATTAATGTGATAAAGGCAATCATATGGTTAGCGGAAGCAGATAAATGGCCAGAGTCTATCCTTGGTAATCCAAAAATTGCAGTGATAGGGTGAGGTTGTAAATCAATCTTCAATACGTTTGAAATTATGTTTAAAAATGCCTTTATTTTCCAGAAGAGGATAGGACCAAAACATATGTGTCAAAGAAGCCACATTCGATTTACGTCTATCACATATAGGCTTTATATGGTTATAAAAATGAGCTAACTTAGCTTTGGACATATGGGTCCTGTGGACTACCTTAAACTGTATCAACGAGTGTCTAGCACACATTGAAGATGTATTAACTAAATGAAGAATTTTCTTGCAAGTCTCTATAGATGTCTGGAGTTCACTTTCCCATTCATTCTTAATTTTGTCTAATGATTCTAGATGTATTTTCATAATTAAATCATAAATTATTGCTATCAAGCCCTTCTGATAAGGATTAAGACCTAAAATTTTTTCCGTAGTTTCAATTTTGTAAGGTGTCAGAAAAGAGGGTATAGTAGTTTTTTAAAAAATTTCTAATCTGCAAATATCGAAAAAAGTGTGATCTAGGCAAATTTATATTTGTTAGACAATTGTTCAAAAGATGAAAAACAGTTAACAATGAATAGATCACGAAACCATACAATTCCCTTCCTTTTCCATATGGAAAAAGCTGAGTCAGCTCTGGATGGATGAAAGAAAAAATTAGATTGAATGGGACTTGATCTATGTTGCTGTATAAAACTTTGGTTTTGCCTCAAATAATCTGCTGGAAGAGCAGCATCTGTGGGAGGAAAGGAATTGTCGATGTTCCTGGTCAAAACCCTGTATATGGACTGAGTGGAGAGGTGAGATGGCCACTATAAAGGGGGCTGGTGAGAAAGGAGTCAGGTGTTTGGTGGACTGAGGGGTGTAGATGATAGGCAGGTTGGGGAGGTGAGCAGGTGAGAGACAGTGGCAGGTGAATGATAAATGGATGCAGAGCAGAAAAAGGGGAGAAAATACAGATCGAGCAAGGTGGGGGGAGGGGAGTGTGAAGACTGGAGATGGCTGCTGGAGGGAGATGAGCAGGAATACAAAGGCTACCAGTGCCACATTTAGTTGGACCACATTTAGTGTTGCATGCAGTTCTGGTCACCACGATATAAGAAATGTGTAGAGGCTTTGGAAAGGGTGCAGAAGAGGTTTACTGGTATGTTTCCTGAATTAGAGAGTACTAGCTTAAAGGAAAAGTTGGCAAACTTGGATTGGGAGCCAATGGCATTACAGGAAAGGCACTAGTGTGGATAGAATATTGGCTGACTGACAAAAAGCAGAGTGGGAATAAAGGTGGTCTTTTCTGGTTGGCTGCCAGTGACTAGTGGTGTACCACGGGTCAGTGTTGGGTCTGCTACTTTTCACGTTGTGTGTCAATGATCTGGATGAAGGAATTGAAGGTTTTATGGCCAAGTTTGCAGATGATACAAAGATAGATGAAGGGGCACGTAGTGTTGAGGAATCAGAATCTGCAGAAGGACTTGGACAGGTTGGGAGAATGGGCAAAGAAGTGGCAGATGGAATCATGCACTTCGGTAGAAGGAATAAAGGCATAGACTATTTTCTAAACGGGAAGCGAAATCAGAAGTGCAAAGGGGCTTGCGAGTCCCAGTGCAGGATTCCCTAAAGGTTAACTTGCAGATTAAGTCAGTAGTAAGGAAGGCAAATGCAATGTTAGCATTCATTTCAAGAGGACTACAATATAAACAAGGATGTAATGCTAGGACTTTATAAGGCGTTGGTCAGATCACATTTGGAGTATTGTGAGCAGTTTTGGGCCCCATGTCTAAGGATGGATGTGTTGGTATTGGAGAGCCTCCAGAGGAGGTTTACCAGAATGATCCTGGGAATTAAAGGGTTAACATATGAGGAGCATTTGATGCCTCTGGGACTACACTCACTGGAGTTTAGAAGGATTGGGGTGGGGGGATCTCATCGAAACTTATGGAATATTGAAAGGCTTGGATAGTGGACTTGCAGAGAATGTTTCTAGTAGTAGGAGAGTCTAGGACCAGAGGGCACAGCCTCAGAAAAGAAGGACGTCCCTTCAGAACAGAGATGAGGAGGAATTTCTTTAGTCAGAGAATGATGAATTTGTGGAATTCATTGTGAAGGCTAAGTCACTGAGTATATTTGAAGCAGAGGTTGATAGATTCTTGATTCGTAAGGGCATCAAAGGTTATGGGGGGAAAAGCAGGGGAATGGGGTTGAGAGGGAAAAATAAATTAGCTATGATTGAATGGTGGAGCAGACTCAATGGTTGAATGGCCTAATTCTGCTCCTGTATCATATTATTTTCTCTGGAGTGTTGCAGGCTGAGGAGCAATTGAGCAGCATAGATAAGGTAGATTTTCTTTCCAATGTGCTAATGTCAACTACCAGAAGGCATAGGTTTAAGGTGGGTGGGGGGTAGTTTAAAGAAGATTTGTGAGGCAAGTTTTCTTTTAACACATGATGGGTGTCTGGAATGTGCTGCTGGGTGTGACGGTAGAAGCAGATATGATAGCAATGTTAAACAACATTTTAGACACATGAACAGACAGGGAATAGAGGATCCAGACCATGTGCAGGCAGATGGGTTCAGTTTAACTTGGCATCATGGCATAACCATGTTGGGCCAAAGGGTCTGTTCCTCTGAACTTTTGTTCCATGGTTCCCAATTAATGATAACCTGATTGTTGAAATTCATATCCTTGTTTTCCTATCTATTCATAGCCCCATTCCTCTTTAACCTCTTGCAACTCATTACACCAAGCACTTATCACGGGTTCAAGAGACTAAAGGATGTGTTAGAATTGGAATTGGTTTATTCTTATCATGTGTAGCAAGATAGTGGAAACACTTGCATGCCATCGCAGCTGATCATGCCATACACATGTATATTGAGGTAGTAAAATGAAAGCAGAATGTAGTGTTGCAGTTACAGAGAGAGTGCAGTGCAGGTAAACAAAGTGCAAGAGTCATGACAAGGTAGATTGGGAGATCAAGAATTCCTCTTTAGCATATGAGAGGTCTGTTCACAAGTCTGATAACAGTGATATAGAAGATGTCCTTCAGTCTGGTGGTACCTGCTTTCAAGCTTTTGATGGAAAAGGGAAAAGAGAATGACTGTGTGGGGGGGAGGTTCCTTGACTATGTTGGTTGTTTTCCGGAGGCAGTGGGAAGTGTAGACGGAGCCGATGGAGGGGAGGATAGTTTGCGTCGAGTAATGGATTTATGGACGTGGTGAGAGGTTATGAAATGGCTTGGGGGTGGGGTGGGGGAGGGAGTCTGGCTATTATAGTAAGCCGTTGGTAGATCCTCTAAGTCTTCGCTGGCCGCAAGTAGGGTACCAGATGGATGGAGGATGGCAAATATGGTCCTTTTCAAGAAAACAGCAGGGAAAAGCCTGCCAGTTACAGCCTTGTGATCCTAAGATGAGTAGTAGAGGAGAAATGCAAATTATAGAGCAACTCAGCAGGTCAAGTAGAGATTCCCCAGCAATTTGTCTTTTGCTCTAGATTCCAGCATGTACAGTCTCTTGTGTCTCCTTCAGTAGTAAGGAAGTTGTTGGAATAAATTCTGAGGGATAGGATTAATGATTAACTTGGAAATGGGGCTAATCAGAGATGGCAGCATGACTTTGTCCAGGGCATATCTTGACTGACTAACCTGAATTAAATTTTTTTGAAGCAATGAAGTGTATTTATGAGGGCAGTGCAGTTGATATGGTTTACATGGACTTCATTAAGACCTTTGACAATGTTCCACATGGGAAACTGGTCCAAACATTTAGGGTCCATGGGATCCAGGGCAAGTTGGCAAATTGACCCTGAAATTGACTTGGCAATAGGAGACAGGGTGATGTTTGAGGATTGCTTTTTGTGATTGGCTGCCTTTTGACTAGTGGTGTTCTACAGGGATCGGTGCTGTGACTCTTGCTGTTTTGTAATATGTGAACGATATGTATGTACGTAGCATGATCAGGAAGTTTACAGATGACCTGAAAATTGGTGGAGGAGTTGACTGTGGACAGTAGTCTTGGGCTACAGGCTGATGTTGATGTGGTGATAAAATACTCAAATGGCCGATGTTTAATCCAGATAAGTATGAGGTAATACATTTTGGGAGTATTGATGAGGCCAGGAGGTACACCATGAATGGTAAAGTCCTAATGAGTACTGATGAACAGGGGTATCTTGGTGTGTAAGTCCAAGGATCCTTGAAGGTGGCAGCCCAGGTAGATTACATGGTAAAGAAGACTTGTGGGATGCTGGCCTTCATTAGTCAGGGTGTTGAATACAAGAGCAGGGAGGTTATGATCCAGTACCATGTGCAGTTCTGGTCACCACACTATTGTAAAGATGTGATAGCGTTGGAGAGGGTGTACAGAAGATTTACCAGGATGTTGCCTGTGATGGAGTGTTTGAGTTAATGAGGAGCAATTGGAGAGATTAGGTCTGATTTCCCTGGAGTGGGGGAGGTTAAGCAGGTACATGATTGAGGTGTGTGTGTGTATGTATATGTATATAAGAAACTGCAGAAAATGATCCTCTTTTCAGAGATGAATAAAGCTAGAAGACATAGATTTAGGGTAAAGGGTAAAAGATTGAGGGCATCTTTGCAGGACTTTCATTCAGAGAATGGTGAGTACTTGGAATGCACTGCCAGAGATTGGTGGACACAGAGCCACTAACAGCATTTAAGAGGTGTCTCGATGTGCACTTGAATCACCCAGGCATTGAAGGCTCTGGGCCAAGTGCTGGAAGATGGAATTAATATGTATGGGTCCCACCGATCAGCATGGATATGGTGGGCCAATTGGCCTGTTTCTGTGACTCTAAGATAAAGCTTCACAGAGAAAATTGGCAAGTAGACTGACTGAGAAAGTGGGATTAAGAATTCTTGTTTAAGAGACCTGGCAATTAATTCACCTATGACTTGCTATTTTCCCAGTGATTTCTGATCGTTCTTGTGTACTAAACAATTTTTGCTACTCTGTTAGTTATATTGAAGAACTAGTGGATTTGTATTATTCTGTAGGCAGAATTTAAAAGTAAACCAATGAGATCACAAACTAGTATTCCTGAGGATCATAATTATGACATAGTGTGTGCAACTGCTCGGTGTAGCTACAACTCTAACTGACAGATGACGTGCATAATTTCTGGTTTCCTTAACAGATCAATGAATGCATTCCTCATTGTGTACTTGTGTATCTTGATCAGTAAAGCTTTGATAACTACAGTCTTGAAATATGTATGGCAGAGTGATTCCATGAGAGATGAGCCTTGGTTTAACAAGAAAACACAGACAGAACGTCAAAAAAATAAGGTAAGTGGCAATGTGAAATGTACTTTGAGCCCGAAATTCCAAATGAAGTGCAAGAAATACAGGATCTTGCACGTCATGGATACTCTTGACACCTGTAGCATCAGCCATACCTTGGAATATAAAGTTTTGAGTTTTCGGCAGTCTTTATGTCTAGTCTTGTAGGCAAAAAAAAAACAAAATGCTGGAGGAACTTGGCAGACCAAGCAGCATCCGTGAAGAAAAACAGTCAATGTTTTGGGTCAGGACCCTTCTTCATTGAAGATAGGAAAAGGGGAAGTACAATATATAGGTGGGGGGGGGGGGTGGTCAGAAATATAGGGATAAGTGGACATAAGAGGGGAGGTAGGGTGGGCACAAGGTGGTGATAGGTAGATGCAGGTAAGAGATAGTGATAGGAAAGATGCGGGGGAGGAGGAGAGGGTAGATCCACCAGGGGATGGGCCAAAAGATATGGAGGCAGGTGCCCTATGGGAGAGGGGAGAAAGAGTGACTAGGAAAGGGAAGAGAAGAAAAGGCATGGTTGGGGAGGTGAGGTGGGTTCACTTAAAGTGGGAGAATTTGATGCTAATGCCATTAGGCAAAAAGGTCCCAAGACGGAAAATGAGGCACTGTTCCTCCAGTTTGCGTTTGGAATTCTGGTTGTGGAAGAGGCCGTGTACTGAGCTGTCAGTGATAGAGGAGGAGTTGAAGTGACTGGCAACGGGGAGATGCAGGTTGCAGTTATGGGTGGAGCGCAGGTGTTCTACAAAACATTCATCTGTGTCTTGTAGGCTTTCATTTATGTTGGGCATCATTGGACCAATATAGGCAATTGAAGATGGAGGTCATAGTGGGAGTGAGATGGAAAATTAAAATGGTGTGGGGGGAATGACTGAAAGCTCAGGGTTACCCCATGTACTTGATGGAGGTAGTCTGCAAATTAGTCATCTTTTCTGAGATTGGTTTCTCCAGTGTGGAAGACACCACATCGTAAGTACTGAATGCAGTACACTAACACTGGAAGAAATGCAGGTGAAGGAGCAACTCGTTTGCAAGGATTGTTTGGGCCCCTGGATGGTGGGAAGGAAAGAGAGACAAGTGAGTTTAGCATCTCCTGCAGTTGTATGGAAAAGCTAGATTGAGTTGCATCACAGCCTGGTACGAAGCCTCCAATGCACAGAATCGCAAGAGGCTGCAGATGATGGTTAAAGACTCAGCCAGCTCCATCATGGGCACGACCCTCCCCACCGTTGAGGAGATCTTCAATAGGTAGTGTCTCAAGAATGTGGCATCCATCACTAAGGACCCTGGCCATCCAGGACATGCCCTCTTCATTACCACCATCAGGGAGGAGGTACAGGAACCTGAAGACCCACAATGAACGATACAGGGATAGCTTCTTCCCCCTCTGCCATATGATTTCGGAACGATCCGTGAACACTACCTCACTTTTTTTTTGCACTATTTTTGTAATTTATAGATTTTTGTCTGCACTGCAGGCACAAAACTACAAATTTTACATTATATTGCATTGATAATAAATATGCTTGAATTCCCCTTGAGTATCTTTCACCTCACCAGCCTCCACATTTGACTGATTATTCTCCATAATTCCTTCCAACATCAATGGAGTACTATTGCCAGACATGTCTTCCCTCTTTCCTCCCCTTTTCAACATTCCAAAAGGGCCTTGTGTTATTCCATGGTTGACCACCAACCATTCCCCTTCTCGTTGTTCTTTCCCATGCAGATGTGGTGTAATACCTGTCTGTTTGTCTCTTGCTGCCATGCAGATACCCAAGCAGCCCTTCCAGGTGAAACAGTAATTCATTTGTACTAATGCAGTGTTCACAATGTGCTCTCCTTCTACATTGGAGAAACCAAACACTGATTATGTGACTGCTTTGTGGGATACCTCCATTCAGTTCATTAGGGTGACCCTGTGCTTCTAGTCACCTCTTCATTTTCATTCTCCATCCCATCTTGCTCTTGAGTCTTCTGCTGGCTCTGACATCGGTTCAGTGATGCCCATCATAAGCACCAGGAACAGCACCTCATCATGCACCTGGGTGCACAATAGCCTTCAGGGCATTGTGCGGCCTTCAATTTCTGGTAGCTACCTTTTTAGATGGATAATAGTTTCAATTTGTCCTCTTGTTTCTTTTTTTACTTCCATCTCTCATTGCATATATTTAAAATATCGATTAACTTGATAACTTTAGTTTGTAACCTATCATTGGCAATTCCCTGAGCATGTCCTTTCCCACTGACAGGACAAATTTATCAAAGCAGCAGTACTCTGGTGTACAGGTGGGACGATGTAGCTCTAGTTTCCACCATGTTGACTCCAGACCTCATGAAAATCTCATAACATCTGGTCAGATGTGCAAACTTCCTTATGATTATAGTCAACCATCACCTCTCCATCTTGAAGAACTAGTAGTAAAAGTAGCATGGGTACAGGTATAGTCTGAATTGGAGACTTCATCTCGCATCAAGAGTGGCTTGATAACATAGCTAGCCAAATGGATATAACTGCCACCCTGGGTCTGTGGCAGGTATTGATTTGAGATCAAGAAGAGTAAACCTGCTTGACCTCATCGTTGGCAACCTACCTTTAGCAGATACGTTATCTGTCTATGACAGCATTTGTAGAAGTGACTGCTGCATAGTTCATATGAAGACCGCATTGCATTTGTGCACTGAGAGCGCACTCCATGTTATGTGGTACTATAATTGTGCTAAATGGGATAGATACAGAACTCATCTGGCAGCTCAAACCTGGACATTCATGAGGTACTGTGTACTTTCATGTGAAGTTAAACCATACATCACCACAATCCATAATCTTGTGACCTGGCATATCCCTCACTATTATTATGATCAGAACAGGGGATCAACTCTGATTCCGTGTGGAAGGGCTAAAGATTGAGAAACAGCAGGGGTACCAAAATGTGGGTGTCAACCTGGTGAAGCTGCAGTACAGGACTGTTGGCTTGCTGAATTAGAGAAACAGAATGTAATAGGCAAAGCTGAACAATCCATCATCCAACAGATCAGATCAACCTCCTGCACTACTGATACTAGTAAATGGTATGGACAGATAACGGAAGGAAGAAGCTGCAAAAATCTTGGATCTACCCAATGATAGGAGAAGTTGCTGACCTCATCCACTGGCTAACTATAATCACTGTTCATGCTTGGATTAAACGTTGACTGGAGCCAAGTGGTACTGGCAAAACCTAAGCTATACATTAGCGAAATGTTATTGGAGAGCAAGTGCCACTTGACAGCACAATCAATGGCATCTTTCTGCACTTTGATAGAGAGTGGACTCATTGAGCAGTAGTTAGCTGGATTGGATTCGTCCCAATTCTTATGAACATGTACACCCAAGACCAAACCTGAAAGTAGGATTGGGTTCAATAAGGTCCTGGCTAATCTTTGACTTGATCTCAATTTTCTGTATTTGCCCCATATTCCCTCCATTCCATTAATACCAAAAAAAATCTGCCTCTGCCTTGAAAATACTCAGACTGACGAAGGCAACATTCCATATTGTTGAATAGATGTAAGATTGTTGCAGTCCTTCTGTTACCTATCCATCACCATCCATAACTAGTGGCAGTAGTGCAGAAGGTTGATGTAAATTGGTTTATTATTGTCACATGTACCAAGGTGCAATGAAAAACCTTGTTTTGCATGCCATCAGTATGGATTATTTCATCACCTCAGTGCATCAATGTAGTACAAAGGAAAAGCAACAACAGATGCAGAATATAGTGTTACAGTTACAGAGGAAGTGCAGTGCTGGCAGACAATAACGTGCAAGGCCAATGAGGAGGTAAATTGTGAGGTCAAGAGCCCATCTTATCATACAAGAAGTCCGTTCAATAATCTTGTAACAGCAGGATAGAAGCTGTACTTGAGCCTGGTATTATGTGCTTTCAGGCTTTTGTATCTTCTGCCCAATGGGAGGGGGGGAGAAGAGAGAATGTCTGGGGTGGGTGGGGTCTTTGATTATGCCAGCTGCCTTACTGAATCGGTGGGAAGTATAGACAGAGTCCATGGAGGGGAGGCTGGTTCTTGTGATGTGCTGAGCTGTGGCCACAACTCTCTGCAGCTTCTTGTGGTTTCAGGCAGAGTAGTTGACATATGAAGCCATGATGCATCCAGATTGGATGTTTTCTGTTGTGCAACTGTACTTTTTAAAATGGTGAGGGTCAATGAGGACATGCAAAATTTCTTTAGCTTCCTGATGAACTAGAGGAACTGGTGTGCTCTCTTGGCCCTGGTGTCCACGTGGTTAGACGAAGACAGGCTGTTGGTGATGTTTACTCCTAGGAACTTGAAGCTCTCAACTGTCTCAACCTCTGCACCATTGATGTAAACAGGAGCGTGTGCACCACCCTACTTCTTGAAGTCAATGACCAGCTCTTGTTTTGCTGACATTGAAGGAAAGGTTCTTGTCATGACCCCATGCCAATAGGTGCTCTATCTCCTTCCTGTACTCTTGACTCGTCTGTTGGATGTGTGATTGCAATACGGTTTCTCAAGTTACGCAAGCATACAATTCTGTGTTGCAGCTTCAGGTTGGCAACACATTTGAGTACCCCTGTTTTTCATGGCATGCCCTTCTGCACTCCTCATTGAATCAGAATTGATCCCCTGGCCTATTCATTTGTCTAAATGCCTCTTTAATGTTCTTTTTGTATCTGCTTATACCACCTCGTGTGGCAGCATGTTCCAGGCACCTACCACTCTGTTCTTTAAATAATAATAAAAGAAATCCCTTTCATACCTCCTTTAAGCTTTCCTCCTATCACTTTAAACCCTTGCCCTTTAGTATTTGACATTTCTACCCTGTGGAAAAGACTCAATCTACCTTATCTATGCCTCTGATAACTTTTTATACTTCTATCATGTCATCTCTCAGCCTCGAATGGTCCAGAACAATCCAATTTTGTCCAACCTTGTAGCTAATGTACTCCAATCCTGGCAACAGCCTCTTCTTCTACACCCTCCACAAAGCTTCCACATCCTTTCTGTAGTGTGGAGAACAGTTGCACACAATTCTCCAGATATGACCTAACCAAAGTTTTATACAGCAGCAACATGATGTACAAGAAAGTGGCTCAGTCTCGCATTCGCACAAGCAGTTTGAGTTGAGTAATAAATGCTTACATCCTAAAAAAAAATAAAGAAATTAAAAGAAAAAAATGTGTCTGTGACTTGAGCATGTCAGCTGGTGTGGCCTGAGGACAGGGAAGAAAGGGTCCAGAGGAAGTGAGGATCAATCTTCTGTTGGGATACTCCAATAATGTAGAACATTGGAGCCCCCATCCATCCACCACCTTGAGCATGGGAGTGGAGGCTTGGTTGACATCCATTAATTTGACTTGGCAGACACAGCCAATTGATTGGCATGTCGGGAGCCATGGCAAAGAAATCAATGGAGGGTGGGTAAAGGAGTGTGTTGTAATAATGCTGGGAGTGGAAGTGGGGTTGTTCGTTATTTGTTAAACGTGTTAATACACCAAAACAAGCTCCTTATCAGATTTAATGTAATCATCTTGAAGTCCTATATTATTTTTATATGTAATGATTTTGCATTATAGTTACATTGCAGTATTGTCTTTTGAATTAATAACCAGATTTCCTAAGGGTTGATAGCAATCCTCAAGTTTGAAAGCTTTTGCATATAAAAGTTATAAAAAAAATTTAACAGAGATGCAAATTTCTGAGTTTTCCTTCTGTTTCTTTCTAGTTCTTGTCATCGTTTACAGATTTTCTGGCCTTCATGGTTCTGTTCAATTACATCATTCCAGTCTCCATGTACGTCACTGTGGAAATGCAAAAGTTCTTGGGCTCCTACTTCATTACTTGGGATGAGGAAATGTTTGATGATGAAGTTTGTGAGGGACCAACAGTGAATACATCAGATCTGAACGAAGAATTGGGGCAGGTTGGTTGATTTTTAAAACAAAACATATGACAGTGGAAAGTTTTGTTTGAGACAGGTGTTGAGCTCAGATTTAGCCTAGAACTCATCCAAAATTGCACAATGCCAGCAAGCTACAGCTGTGGCCTTGCTATTGAAAAGATTTGGATGACTGACTCCCCACCTATGGGAAACCCTAGGAGGGTTGAGATGTGAGAAAAGGAACAGGTAGGAGAGTGGTAGTCGGAGGCACTGGTGATTTGGGTGGGAGGGAGATCAGTTAAGGGAAGCAGGGATTGAGGAGAAAAGTGTGAGGGATAGTTGTATTAAGAAATTTAAATAAAAACTATTTCTAGGATTCAGTGATCTGAAAGAATGCTGGCAAGACTGCCACAAGCTGATTATTCCACACCAAAGACTCTCAACATTGTTGCAGAGACAGCCAGGTGAACACATCTGGATAATTTTCTGAGGGCCATACAGTTGAAACAACGTGTTTTATTTTGACCATGCCTAACCAGATAACTGACACTTTGTGTTTTGATTTAAATAGACATGCCAGAGTTTATTAACAGTCTAGTTTCTGTTGGATTTTTTTCCCCAAAATGAATGAGAGAAAGCACTGTTCAATATCCATTCAATATTGGTCAAGCTCTAAATGTCTTTAATTCCTGGTGCAGTCTTCTTAACCTTGCCCTGAATTATGGTCTTTGTGTGACCATTGTCTTTTGCTGAACCAGGCTCTTCTTAACTGTCGTATTCAAGCTCAAACTACATTCTAGCTTTGTACATGATAAAAGAAGTAAGTTTGAAACCCCACTGTTTCACCATTCAATACCTCATTTGTATCTAGTGTCTGTCTTCCTGCGATCTTTAATAGTCTTGCCTAACAAATAGTGCCACCTCTTCCTCAGCGCATCTGTTCCTACAGGCCTCTTATCTTTATCAGCTCCAGACTTTTCCAGTGCTCGTTTCTAATTTCTGACCTCACACTCTCCAACGTCTATAACTCTTGAGTACAAGAGATGTGATGTCATGTGAGACTACACCTGGAATATTGTTCTGGTTGCCATACTATAGGAAGGATGTGAGTAAGCTAGAGAGGGTGCACTGTCGACACTTCTCGCTGCCACAGTAAAGTAGCCAACATAATCAAAGACCCCACCCACCCTAGACATTTTCTCTTCTCCCCCTTCCCATTGGGCAGAGGATACAAAAGTCTGAAAGCATGTACCACCAGACTTGAGGATGGCTTCTATCCTGCTGTTCTAAGACTATTGAATGGTGCTGTTGTATGATAAGATAGACTCTTGACCTCACAATCTACCCCATTGTGGCCTTGCACCTTTACTGTTTGCCTGCACAGCACTTTCTCTGTAACTGTAACACTATATTCTGCATTCTGTTATTGTTTTCCCTTGTACTACCTCAATGCACTGTTGTAATGAAATGTGTGTTGATGGCATTGCAAAAGTTTTTCACTGTACTTTGGTATATGTGACAATAATAAACCAATTTACTAATATAATTTACCAAAAGATTCACAGGGATGTTGCTGGGACTGCAGTGCTTGAGATAGAAGGAGAGACTGCATAGGCTGGGGATTATTTTCCCTGCAGCAAAGGAGGCTGAAGGGTGACCTCGTAAAGATTTCTAAAATCATGAGGGGCCCAGATTTAAGGTTGAGGGGAAAGATTTAAAAGGAACCTGAGGAGCATATTCTTCCACATAGTACGGAAGGTGTATGGAATGAGCTGTCTGGTACAGGTGGGTACACTTATAACTCATGGACAGGTTCATGGATTGAAAGGTTTTGGGGATATGGGTCAAATGCAAAAAAAAAAGGCAAAAATAACTTATACAGCACAGAAAACGAGCCCACTGTGTCTGTCGTGTTTTTGTGTTGTATGACTAACTTTTTTTTTCCCCCCAGTATGTGTTTCTAACTTTTCCCCCTCCCCTTTCCTTCCTCACCCCTCCAATGTGACTCTATCTGCCCTTCATTCCCCACTTTGCCTGATTCCACCTATCACCTACCAGCCCCTGTCTTCACCTTCCCTCTCATCTCTTTATACTGTGTCCCCTTGACACACACTGTCCTGATTCTGACCCCAGATGTTGACCATCCCTTTCCCTCCATGGTGCTGCTAGACCCATTGAGTTTCTACAGCTGTTTTTTTTTTTGCTCCAATTTCAACATCTGCATTCCCTTGTGTTTCTTAATTCTATGACTAGTGCTGTTTGCAAATTCCATGTCCGACATATCTAAAATATGCATTATTGAGGTATGCTGAAGTGCCACTTTCACATGGGCAAATCAAGATTGTCGCCGAACTACAGGAAAGATGTCAGTAAGATTGAAAGCGTGCAGAGGAGATTTACTAGAATGTTGCCGGGTCTTCAGGAGTTGAGTTATAGGGAAAGGTTGAGCATGTTAGGAGTTTATTCCTTGGAGCAGAGAAGAATGAGGGGAGATATGACAGAGGTTTACAAAATGATGAGGGGCATAGACAGAGTTAATGCAAGTAGGCTCTTTCCACCTAGATTAGGAGAGATAAGTACGAGAGGACATGGCTTTAGGGTGAAAGGGGAAAGGTTTAGGGGGAATATTAGAGGGAACTTCTTCACTCAGAGTGGTGGGAGTGTGGAATGGGCTACCATCTGATGTGGTAAATGCGGGCTCGGTTTTAACTTTTAAGAGTAAATTCGATAGATACATGGACGAAAGAGGTCTGGAGGGGTATGGGATGGGGGCAGGTAAATGGGACTAGCAGAATAATGTTTCGGCACAGACTAGAAGGGCCAAATGGCCTGTTTTCTGTGCTGTACTTTTCTATGGTTCTAAAGTGGAACATGAGACGTGCTTTAAATGTGTTTGTGTGTGTAATGCTTGGGTAAGGGAAAATTTGGAATTTTCAAGTGCAGTGACATTGGTAGTGATGAGCAGAATGAGGAATGGACTGTGTGACAACGAGAGTGTAGCAACAAGTGGGGTTTAAGTGGTAAAATATCAAAGTTTAATTAATGTTCTTTATCTGACTGAACAAAGCATTCATAAGAACGCAAACGAGTTGATAGTACAAACTTTAGATAAATGGTTATGATTTAAAAGCCATTAAAAAGGCAAAGTCATAAAGCCGTACATCATAGAAACTGGTCCTTTTTGGCTCACATCCATGCCACCCATTTTCCCATCTAGTCTATTCCCATTTGCCTCTATTCGGACCTTATCCATCTCTGCCTTGCCTATTTAAGTGTCTGTCTAAATGCTTCTTAAATGTAGTAATTATTCTACCACCACCTCTAGCAGTGTGCTCCGGAGATCATTTACTTTTGTCCCCTTAAATCTTTTCCCATCAGATCCCCTTTAACACTCCTTCCTCTCAACTTAAACCTCTGCCCTCTTGCTTTTGATACTCCTACTGTGGGAAGAAGATTTGGACCATCTTTCCTATCAATGCCTCTCATAATCTTGCATGTTTTTATCAGTTCACCCCTCAGCCTCTGCTCCAGGGAAAATAAACCCAGGCTGTCCAGTCCCTTCCCATAACTAAAGTCCTGCAATCCAAGCAACATCCTGGTGAATCTTCTCTGCACTCTCCAGTGCAATCATATGCTTTCTTCGGTGTGGCAACCAGAACTACGCACAATACTCCAAGTGCAGCCTAAAGTTGCAATATAACATCTCACTCTTATTTTCTATGCCCTAGCCTATGAAGGCAAGCATGCTGTATGCAATTTTCACCACCCTATTGTTGTCACTTTTGGTTTCTGTTCACCAACATTTTCCTTTGTGCTCCACCATTTACTGTATATG
Organism: Pristis pectinata; assembly: GCF_009764475.1. NCBI lineage: Eukaryota > Metazoa > Chordata > Chondrichthyes > Rhinopristiformes > Pristidae > Pristis > Pristis pectinata. The sequence continues at coordinate 88,231,926 of NC_067415.1, forward strand.
TCTGACCCCTATTTGACTTCCCAAAGTGCAAGATCTCGCATTTTGTCAGGGTTAAATTCTAATGGTTGCAAGGTGATCAAAGCTAGGAACTGAATATTCCAGAGTAATTGATGTTTTGGAAGGGTTGGCAGAATAGAGTTTAGTGAACTTTGATGATAAAATGACATTCAAACAATAGTGTGAAATAATCTTTGGTCAGAAAATCAGGAGCTAAAATTAGTTTGAGTGGAGATGAGAAATAATAAAAGGAAGACTTTGCTGGTGGAATGTTGTATAGGTTTTCATAGTGGCTAAACTTAAGATAATGTACAAGATAATAATTTATTACATTATCTCATAGACTGAACAAATTAAATTGATCAAGTTCATCTGGAAGATGAAAGTTTCCTGGAACAATACTTTGAATCAAAAAGAAGAACCTGGTCATGTATAATGCAAGGGGATTAATTTATGATCTCACAGCAGAGGATCCTATGGAGAAAAATGAATATAACATGATAGAATTTCACATTCCAGTTAAGAGTGACAGACTTGGGTCTGAAACTAGGGTCTTAAATGGCAATTATGTAGTTATGGAGAGACTTTAGCTAAAGTAGATCAGGAAATTAGATTAAACTCTGATTGTAGATATGTAATAGCAGAAATAAGAAATCAAAGCAGGATAAGGCCATGTGCCCCTCTATGGATGACCCCCCCACCCACCCCCCCCTCCCCATTTGAAATTATGCTCGCAAGTTCTAGGTTTCCCACTAGAAGAACCATCTGTCAAAATCTACTGACATGTCAGCCAGACAAGATTAGAGATCTTTTCCGTAGTGAGATTAAATTTAATTATAATAAAACATGTTCTTGCTTTTATCATTCTGCAATCAATCAAGCAGAAACATTCCATGGACCAGATCTTGTACACTGCTGTGCTAAACTAGTGGCTTGATAATGACTGTATTCATGGCAGATTCTAATCCTGATTTTGATGATTTGTTTTTTGTTTCCATTACAGGTTGAATATATTTTCACAGATAAAACGGGAACCTTGACAGAGAATAACATGGAGTTTATTGAGTGCTGTATTGATGGCCATGTGCATGTGTCACACTCTATTTCCAATGGACAGAGCTTTTACAGCGATGCAGAAATTGATTTTATTGATGCACCTGTTGGAATGGTGGAACAGGTAAGAAAGTGATTCATAATCAGTTGGAGATAAGTGAGATGTTGAATTGCAATTTCTTTGGAATGTCATTGAACTGCAGCAAAACAAAAGCAAAATGTTGCTTTCGATCCTTCGTCCTCAATTTCTGCACCATTACCCATCGAGTTTGTGATACCAATGCCACGTACAGCTGTCTGACAGCATTTAAAAGGGAATATTCCCTCTGGGACACATGGGTTCACTTTTCCATCTCCACCAATATCCAAGTACACTTCCTTGGCAATTTTCCCTTGGAAATGCCTCCAAACACTTTCCACACAGAGCTGTGATGTGCTTCCCTCAGTTTGGTAAACGGGCTTCATGGCTGACAGTTGTTTCATCTTTGCTGAGAATACTGAAAGCAGATTGAGTGATCACTTTGAGGAACCATGCAGTCGTAGTAGTGACTTGGAAATTCCAGTTGCTTAGCTCTTCAACTTGCCACCTTAATCCCACAGTGAGCTCTTTTACACTTCTACACTGTTTCAGCTCTTCTGACTAGTACACCACAGCACTCTGGACTGAACTTCAAGATCAACATTTTTGGATAATTAGTCATTCCACATTTTTAAATTTTCAGCATTTTTCCAAATTCGTTTGGTAATTCCAGATAATTATTTTGTACTTTCCACTGCCATCCCTCTTATCATTTAATATCAGCTGCCTTTCACCTAACCATAGACCTTCCTTTCTAGAGTCATACAGCACAAAAACGGGCCCTTTAGCCCAGCTGGTCCGTCCCAACCAAGATCCTCATCTAAGCTATTCCTGTGTTTTGCCCATTTTCCTCTACTTCTTATCCAAGTATCTGTCCAAGTACTTTTTTAAATGTTAATGTACCTGCCTCAACCACTTTCTCTGGCAGCTCATTTTGTATATTGAGCACGTTCTGGGTGGAAAAAGTTGCCCCTTGGGTTCTTATTAAATCTCTCCTTTCTCACCTTAAACCAATGCCCTCTAGTTCTTGATTCCCAACCCTGGGAAAAAGACTGCACATTCACCCCATCTATGCCCCTTGTCACTTCATACACTTCCTAAGGTCACCCCTCATTCTCCTGCACTCCAATGAAAAAGTCTTAACCTGCTTAAACCTCTCTCCATAAATCAATCCCTTGAGTTCCAGCAACATGCTTGTAAATCTCCTCTGCACTCTATCCAATTTAATGGCATCTTTCCTAAAGCAGGGTGACCACAACTGAACACAATATTCCAAATGTGGCCTCACCAACATTTTGTACAATTGCAATATGACATCCCAATTTCCATACTCAGTGCCCTGCCTGATGAAGGCCAGCATGCCAAAAGCTGCCTTCATCACCCTATCTACCTGTGACACCACTTTCAGGGAACCATGTACTTACAATTCTAGATCCCTCTGTTCTACAACATTCCCCAGAGCCCTACCATTCACTGTGAAAGTCCTACCCTCATTTGTCTTCCTAAAATGCAACACATCACACTTATCCAAATTAAACCCAATTTGTCATCCGTCAGCCCACTTTCCCCCCTGGTCAACTCCTGATAACCATCTTCACTGTCAAAAACAGCACCTATTTTAGTGTCATCTGCAAACTTATAAGCACACATTATACATTCTCATCCAAATCATTGATATGGATATCTAACAGCAATGGGTCCAGCACTGATCCCTGGGGAACACCACTAGTTACAGGCCTCCAGTCCAAAAAAGCAACCTTCCAAAATCACCCTCTTATTCCTACCATCAAGCCAATTCTGTATCCAATTAGCTACCTCCTCCTGGATCCCATGTGGTCTAACTTTCCATGGTGGGCCACCATGCAGAACCTTATCTGAAGTCCGTATAGAGCATGTCTACTGCCATGCCTTCAGTGACCCTTTGTGTTACTTGGAAAAAAAAACACAATCAAATTCCTGAGACGTGATCTCCCACGCACAAAGCCATGGTAACTATCCCTCATCAACCCCCATCCTTCCAAGTGCTTGTATATCTTATCTTATCTCTCCAGAATCTCCTACTAGTAACTTGCCTACCACAGATGTTAGACTTGCTGGTCTATAATTCCCAGGTTTTTCTTTGCAGCCCTTAAATAAAAGACACAACATTAGCCACTCTCTAGTCTTTCAGCACTTCACCTGTCACTAACAATGTGCATGTATCTCAGCCAGGGCTCCTGCAATTTCTTCTCTAGCTTCCCACAGTGTTCTTGCATATACCTGATCCAGGCCGTGATAAAAGATCTACCAATCTTTTATTCTTTCATGGAGAGGTCATACACCATGAGACGTGCTCTGTGGCCCACTGTGTATGTGCCTGTATTAGTAGTTAAATGCATAGAATACCTGCCTGCTTTATACACCTTAGGCACTCATTCAGATTTCAACCACAGAACAGTACAGCACAGGAAGAGGTCCTTCACCAATGATGCTTGTGCCAAACATGATGCCAAATTAACTAATCCCATCTGGCTGCACAAGATCCACATCCCTCCTATTCTCTCCATTCATGTCCCTGTCTAAATGCCCCTCAAACACTACTATCGTGTCTGCTTCCACTACCACCCATGGCAGTATATTCCAGGCACCTGTCAAGCTCTCTGTGTGTGTGTGTATATATTTAAAAAAAAACTTGCTCCGTACATCTCCTTTAAACTTTCCCCTTCTCACCTTAAAGGTATACTCTCAAGTATTTGACATTTGTAATTGAAGAAGATTCCGACTGATTCAGATTCTGTCTCCTACCCTATCTATGCCTCTCATAATTTTATAAATTTCTATTAAGTCTCCCCTCAGCATCCAACACTCCAGAGAAAAGAATCAGTTTGTCCAACCTCTCCCTAAATAGATGATATACTCTAATCCAGGCAGCATACTGGTGACCCTCTTCTGCACCCTTTCCAAAGCTTCCACATCTTTCCTGTAATAGGTCAACCAGAACTGCGCACAATACTTTGTGTGCCCTAACTGAAGTTTTATGACTGCAACACAACTTCCTGACTCTTGTGAAACAAAGGACTGCAGATGCTGGAATCTAGATGAAAAACGCTAATGCTGGAGGAACTCGGCAGGCCAGGCAGCATCCATGCAGAAAAGCAGGCAGTCAATGTTTTGGGTCAGGACCCTTCTTCAGGACTGAAGTTAGGAAAAAGGGGAAGCCCAATGTATAGGAGAGAAAAGAAAGACAGTGATAGGTGGACAAAAGAGGGGAGGTGGGGTGGGCACAAGGTGGTAATGGGTAGATGCAAGTAAGATATAGTGATAGGCAGGTGCAGGGGAGGAGGGGAGAGCAGATCCACTGGGGGATGGGTCAAAGGTAAGGAGTGAAAGGGAAAAAGGGTAGCAAGAAGAAGCTGGGAGAGGGAAGAGAGAAGAAGCATGGTGGGGGGGTGGGGGGGTGTGAATTGTGGGAGAATTCAATGTTCATGCCGTTAAGCTGCAACATTCCAAGACGGAAAATGAGGTGCTGTTCCTCCCACTTACCCTTTTTTTTTGTCCACCTATCACTGCTCTGCTTTTCTTTCATATTGGGCTTCCCCTTTTTCCTATCTTCAGTCCTGAAGAAGGGTCCTGACCTGAAATGTTAACCGCCTGCTTTTCTGCATGGATGCTGCCTGGTCTGCTGAGTTCCTCCAGCATCAGTGTTTTTCTTGCTGACTCTTGTACTCAATGTCCTAACTAATAAAGGCAAGCATGTCATATGTTGCATTTACCACCATAAGTACTTGTGTTGCCCTGTTCAGGGAGTTACGGACCTGCACCCTAAGAACCATCCACTGAGTGAAAAAAAACTCTTAATCAAAGCTCCTCTAAATCTCCTGCACCTTAACTTAAACCTGTGTCCTATTGTTATAGACCCCTCTGCTAAGGGGAAAAGTTTTTCACTATCTCAGTGTCTACCATATTCATACCCTTCATAATTTTGTATACCTCAATCAGCCCCCCCTCCACCTTCTCTGCTCCAAGGTGAACAAATCCAGTCTTTCCTCATAACTGAAATGCTCTACCCAAGGTAATATTGTACTGAATCTCCTCTGTGCACACTCTAGTACATGTGTATCCTTCCTAAAATCTGGCAACCAAAATTGATACAAGTCCTCTGGTTGTGCCCTAACTAATGTTTAATGTTATCCTGAAGCTAATCGCAGCACCTGCATAATGTTTTGTTTTCCAACTCTGAATCTCATCAGGGGTCTTTCCAGAGAAACCAAATAGGTTAGGATGGAGGCGGCTTGGGGTGACTTGACGGTTTATAAAATCAGAAGGAGCATAGATAAGGTGGATGGTCACAGTCTTTTTCCCAGGGTAGAGGAATCTAAAATTAGAGGGCAAAAGTTTGAGGTGATAGGGGGAAGATTTAAATGAGACTTGAGTGGGTTTTTCACACAGTGGTGAATATATGAAACAAGCTGCCAGAGGAAGTGTTAGAGGTGGGTACAATTAGTGTTTAAAAGACATTTGGACAGGTTTATAGATAGGAAAGATTTAGAGGGATGTGGCCCAAATACAGGCAAATGGGACTAGCTCAGGAAGGCACCTTGGTCAGCATGGGTGAGTTTGGCTGATTCCATAATTGACTTTCCCACCTTCTCTACAATTTTAAAAGACTTTATCTCAATATTTCCAATTCTGGTGAAAGGTCACAGACCTGACAAGTTGATTGCTTTTCCTCCCTTACAGATGCCAACTGATTTGCTACTTGTGTATTTTCTGTTTTATTCTTGAATTACAGTGGCTTATTTCTTTCAATGACCGTTTTGTGCACGATTTAATCAGAACAAATTCTACGTTATAGGTAAAGGATATTGACTCGGGCCCTTTCAGCCCAGCCAGTTCATGCCAGTGTTTATACTGCTTTTGAGCCACCTTCCAACTTGAAACTGAGCAAGACTTGCCCCAAAGCATGTCAAGTCTGCTTCAGCATTTAATAGAATCATGCTGATCCTCTGCAAAAAATTTGCTTTCTTGTATCTCTTGATTCTCTTCAACCCAAAAGTCTATTGACCTCTGCCTTGAAAATGCACAATGACTAAAACATTGCAACTCTGTAGAGGATTCTTTGAAATAATCACTGGTGTTAAACAGGTCATAAAATGTCCTGCTGTCTGAAGTATAATAATATCACCTACGAGGTGAATTTTCAACCACCTCACAGGATCTTTAAGATTATATGTGTGGTTCCCAACATTTAGTGAAAGAGATTGATAATGTGTGTTCAACATGAAACACTTCTTAAAAAGAATGATCTGGGGGATTGCTATGGAGTTCCAGTGGAAGACTTGAGCCAAGTACTTGACTCCATCTGCCCATCCCCAACACTCACTTTTTGCCAGGTCCCAGATCTCATATGGTACGAACACTGAATTTTCCAATGTCAGATACTACCACACTCCTCGTTCTTCTCCCACATGTACTCACCTGTCCTAGTTTTCTTTTCCATTTGTTCACCTCTTCTACTCCCCCTCCACCTGGGTTGATCTAATCATAATCTCCTCCCCATGTGGTTCCACCTAAGAGGCAGGGTCTCAACCTGAAACATTGACTTGTACCTTTTGCCTCCAGATGCTGCTTGACCTGCTGAGTTTTTCCAGCATTGTTTGTTTTTGTTCCAGATTCCAGCATGTGCAGTATCTTTTGTCTGCAGATCCTATATGATAGGTGGGCATAAGGGACCAGCTAATGCAGTTTAGGATTTATGCTGCCTGACATGGAAATGTTTGACCTCCGAGCATAAAGTGCAAACTGTACCTTCTTAATTAAAAGCACTGTTTTCTTTTTCTGAATGACCTGGACTGTCGCCTTTACAATTTAATGGTTTGCATAGATGTTTCCCACTGTTTGGGTTGCCAAGTCCCGGTTTAAACTACTGACAGTGGAAACTCTTTGGCTTTTGCAAGTCTAACATCAGTGGAAGTGAAATTATTGAAAAAAAAATTGAGGAACAGGATTGTACTCAGGGAGGTAGGATTAATTGAGGGCAGTCAGCATAGCTTTAAGGAGAGATCCTATCTGATTTGTTTACATTTTTCAAAGAGGCTTCTAAGTGTGTCAATGAGTGTAGCCTACATGGACTTCAGTAAGGCCTTTGACAAGGTACAACATGAGAGACTAATCAAAAGGTAAGAGTTCATGGGATCCAGGGCAGTTTGGCAAACTGGCTTGGTAATAGGAGGCAGAGGGTGATGGTTGAGGGTTGTTTTTGTAAGCAGAATCTTGTGAGAGTGGTGTTCAGCAGGGACTGGTGCTTAGACCCTTGCTGTGTGTTATGCTGTATATAACAATTGGGATGTAAATGTAGGAGGTATGATTAGTAAGTTTCCTCAGCTATAGAGCTGATACATGTATATTGTGAATGTCTGAGGCTCAAACACCAATACCTGTGGCATCCCATTAATCTCATACACTACCAACCTGAGAAGGATCTGTTTATTCCCACTCTGGTAACTATTCCTCAATCCATGTCAGTGTATTACTTCTGATTCTATGTGCGCTAACCTTGTGACCAATCATCTGTGATGAACTTATCAAAAGCTTTCTGCAAATCTAAATAACCACATCTACTGGTTCCTCTTTGTCTATTCAATCATGTCCTCTAAGTTCAGGTTTGTTGAACACCACTTTCCTTTCATAAAACCATGCTGACTCTACTTAGTCCTATTGGGTTTTTTTTGCACAGAAAGGTGTTCTGTTACAGGTTCCAGTACTTCCTTACCACTGATGTTAGGCTAACAATTCTGTACTTTTGTTTTCTCTCCCCTTTCTTAAATAGTGGAGCCACATTTGCTATTGTCCAATCTGCAGGAACGATTCCAGAATTCATTGAACTTTGGAAAATGATACAGAGCATCTATTATTTCTGTTGCCAGCTCTTATAAAATTCTGGGATGTAGATTATCAGTGTATCATATCCTTCCTGGAATGTGGGTGCCGGAAATAGATACAACACTCTAGCTGCAATCTGACAATACTTTTAAATCTACAACAGGACCTCTTGATATTTTATTAGTATCCCTGTTTTAAAAAGCCAACTCTTCCATGTACTTTCTCAACCACCTCATTTTGCGTGGTTACCTTCAAAGGTTTGTGAAAATGCACTGTGGTCTTTCACAAACTGAGCTGTTGACAAGATGGATCTTGTTCATCTGAACGTTTTTTGAATGAGGCCAATCCGTGATCTGCAAATACAAAAGCACACATGCTGGTAGGTCTGCATGTTGACAGTACAGGTGCTATGCTGACTCTTTCCTTTCAGTTTTTTCAAGGTGATCCACAAAGTCTAGAACAACAGTGTTAATGTAACACTGTCCTTTGCACCTGCTCTCCATTTCTTTATCGTTGTGGTAGGCCTTATGATCCAAAGATCTCCAATAAAATTAGGATCACTATTTTAGATAGTGAGAGATTGCCCATTTCACATAGGGATGTTGTGCGTTGAGCTTCTTTAGAATTCTGTTCCTTTAATGGGCATTGGAAAATATCCTCCTTGATAAGGAAGGGTGTGAAAGCTTGCTGGCTAATCGGGAATAGAGTTGAGGTTACAGGCAGGTGAGAATGGCAAATCAGATTCAAGGAGCTAATTGATTTTCTATTGGTAGGAAGCAGCAGCTGGTGGTGGAGGGTTGTTTTTCCAGATTGGAGGCCTGCCACCTGTGATGTGCTGCAGAGATTGGTGCTGGGTCTCCTGTTTGTCATATATCATTGATTTGGATGACAATGTAGGTGGCATGATTAACAAGTTTGCAGATGATACCAACATTGTTGGTATGGTGGACAGTGAAGGTGGTTGTCTAAGGTTTCAACAGAATCTAAATCAACTAGGGAAAGTAGGCAAAGAAATGACAGATCGATTCAACTCAAAAACAAAAAGTGTAAGGTGTTGGATTTGAAGTTAAACCAGGACAGGACGTTAGTGAATGGCAGGGCCCTGTGGAGTGTTGTAGGACAGAGACCTAGCGAGACAAGTACATTCCCTGAAAGTGGCAATGCAGGTAAACAAGGTGGTGAAGAAGGCACGTGGCTTGTCTTCATTGGCCGTGGCATTGAACACAAGAGTTGGGGTGTCTTGTTACAGTCGTACAAAACATTCATTAGACTGCATTTGGATTGTGTACAATTGTGGTCACTACACCATATGAAGGATGTGATTAAGCTGAAACAGTTTGGTACTTTGACTTGCAGACACTGTCATTCAATTGCTGTGACTGCTTGTCATGCATTCTTCATTTCCCAAAGCTTCATTTTAACTTGGCTTTCAATTTTGTTATGGACAGTTATTTTCATATTACAGTTTATCTAATATCTTTGATTCACAATTGATGAGTTGTATATATGTGATCTTAATTTTTTTTATCAGTTATGACTTGCTCATCAAACCAGTCCGTATAGTAACATGGGACATAAGCTGCACAGAGTTCATTCAAATGCTTCATTCTTAAATTGTATTTGAGATTTGCCCAGCATTTTCAAGGAGGGCTTCATCAAGTTGTTGTTCTTGCCAACCATTAGGAAGCTTGAAATAAAAACAATTGTGGGAAGCAGTCAGCGGGTCAGCATCTGCAGAAAGAAATGAATGAGGTTTCAGGTCAAACATCCTTCATTGGGACGAGGAAAGGGAAAATTGCATCATTTCATATTGCAGAGAAGACTGGGGAGGAATAGACAAGACAAAAAGAATATCTGCATAGGGTGAGGCCAGGCTCGCCATAGTGAAATACCATTTGTGAAGCTGTCTATTACAGAATAAGGAGGAAAGTCTGAGTGAAAACAAAGGGACATGTAAAAGCTGTGAAAAGAAGTCAGGACTGTTGTAGTGATTTGAGACCAGACAGAGTATTAGACATGCCCAGCATATCAGGCAGTGCCTGGAGAGAAGAAGAACTAAGTTAATACTACATATGGATAATTATGGAGCAGGACTGGCCAAATGAAAAAAAGTGAGTTCCCTGAAACTGTTGAATTCTGAAATTTCTACATGTCTAGATGGAAGGTGGGGTGCTGCTGCTCCAACTTGGTGTCCTGTATTGTTCCACAGAGGTCAAAGTAGGATGGAGAATAGAAGTGAGAAGCAACTGAAAGCTCAGTGCACCCTGGAGACTGAATGTCATCCAGTCTACATTTGGCTTCTTGAAAGTAGAAGAGACCATAGCATGAGCATTGAAGAAAATACTGTGGATTTTAAGAACTGCAAGTGATTTACTGCTTCACCTATTTTAATCATTTGGTGGGAAGGAACAAGCTTTAACAAGTAGATATTACATCTCCTTGACTACATGGGAAAGTGTGGTGAAAATATTGGATTAGCATGCATTCACACAGCATTTCACTTCTTGCATCTGGTCAGGACATAAGTGATGCATATTGACTGGTGTTGTATGCTGCTGTTTGAGCTGAGTATTTTCTGTCAAGGAATATGTCATGAGGTGGTTAATGAAGTCTTCTTAAGAGAATGAATGATAGCAAGTCCAACGTTGGCTGGATTGTAACGAAAACTAAGCCCTGGAAATTTCCAGCTGGGCAGGAAGTATCTGTGGAAAGAGGAGAAACTGAGTTAATGTTTACGATTGACCTTTCTCTTATTACTGATCCAATGTGGCTCAACATGATGGTGCCCAACACAGAATAAAGCACAATATTCACCAACCTTTACAACAGAAATTGCACCCAAAAGTCAGATCCTGCTTTGTGTCGCAATGTTGAAATTGCATTATGCAAGCTTGCATCCAATTTTAGATGTCTTGCATACCTGGCAAGGATTTTGTCAGGCAGCAATTACATTACATTTAAGTTCAGTTAATGTAAATTTTCATTGCCTAGATTTGTTAATTTAACAAGTTTCAGTCACAGGTTGGATATCGAGCTGACTGCATCAACCAGTCTCTCCCTGCCCTCTATGCCCTTCCCTGCAGTCCCTCCAGCGCCTTGTCATGAGAACAGCTTTGCCACTGAAAAGGGTACGGACAGCCTCTTCTGAGAGTCTCATACATCAAAGCCATCCGGTCAAAGCTTTCCATTCATATCCTTGCTTGTCTTTGTTATCACTCCACCATCACCGGAGGGCTTCATTTGCCAATGGATGAAACCATCACAAGGAATGGATTTAAGTTTGTATTTCCTCAGTAGGGCCTTCTATATATTGCCTAAGGAGAGGGCAAAGCTTGATTTGCTCTTGGGAGGACAAGTGACTGAGATGTCAGTGGGGGATGCACTTTGAGACCAGTGACCAGAGTTCTAATAGTCGTGGACAGGGACAGATCTGGTCCACAAATTCAAGGTCTAAATTAGGACAAGGCAAATTTTTATGGTATTAGACAGGAACTTGCAAAAATTGATTGAAGTTGGTTGTTTGCAGGCAAAGGGACATCTGCAAAGTGGGAGTCTTTTAAAAGTGAGACCAAGAGTTCTTCATCTTATTAGAGTGAAGGGTAAGGCTAGTAGGAGTCAGGTTTGAGGGATATTGAGTCTGCTCAGGAAAAAGGAGGCATGGGTCAGGTACAGGCAGCTGGGATCAAGTGAATCCCTGGAGGAGTAGAGGGGATATAGGAATATACTCAAAGGAAATCAGAAGGGCAAAAAGGGGGCATGAGATGGCTTTGACAGAAGATTAAGGAGAATCCAAAGAGATTTTATGCCTTTTAAGGGGAAAAAGAGGAACTAGAGAGAGAATAGGGCTCCTCAAAGACCAAAGTAAACATCTTTGTGTGGAAGATGGGTGAGGTGAATATTTCTCCTTTTTTTGTTACTGTGGAGAAGGACATCAGAATTTGAGATAGATGATGGATGTCTTGGGGATGGTCTGTATTACAGCAGAGGAGGTACTGGATGTCTTAAAGCATATGACGACAGATACATCTCCAGGGCCTAATCGGGTATATCCAAAAACACTGCAGGAAGGTAGAGCTGAGGTGTATGCAACATTATTAGCAATGGGTGAAGTGTCAGAAGACAGGAGGGTGGCTAACGTTGTGCCTTTATTTTGGAATGGGTACAAAGAAAAACCTGGAAACTATAGACCAATAAGCCTAACATCTGTGGTAGGTAAGTTACCAGAGGGCATTCTGAGGGCTAGGATATACAAGCATTTGGAAAGACTGATTGATGAGGGATAGTCATGGCTTTGTGTGGGAGATCATCTATCACTAATTGAGATTTTCTTGAAGTAACCAAGAAGGTCAATGAGGGCAGGGTAGTAGATGTAGTCTCTATGGACTTCAGTAAGCCCTATTAAGGTTGCACATGGTTGGCTGCCATGGAAAATTAGATCACACGGGATCCAGGGAGAGCTAGCTAATTGGATGCAGAATTGGCTTGATGGTAGGAAGCAGAGGGTGATGGTGAAAGGTTGGTTTTTGGACTGGAGGTGGTGTTCCCCAGGGTTCAGTGCTAGGCCCATTGCTATTTGTCATCCATATTAATGATTTAGATGAGAATATGCAAGGCATGGTTAGCAAGTTTGCAGATTACAGGTGGTGTTGACAGTGAAGATGGATATCAGGATTTACAGCAGGATCTTGATCAGCTGGGTAAATAGGCTGAGGAATGGCAAATGGAGTTTAACTCAGATAAGTGCGAGGTGTTGTGTATTGGGAAGACAAATGAGGGTAGGACTTTGAGTGAATGGTAGTGACCTGGGAAGTGTTGTGGAACGGGCGATCTAGGAGTACATGATTCCCTGAAAGTGGTGCTGCAGGTAGACTGGGTAATGAAGAAAGCTGTTGGCATGCTGGCCTTCATCAGGCAGGTAAAGAAGTTGGGATGTTATGTTCACTTGTACAAGATGTTGGCAAGGCCACATTTGGAACGTTGTTCAGTTTTGGTCGCACTGCTATAGGAAAGATGTCATTTAAGCTGGGAAGAGTGCTGAGGAGATTTACAAGGATGTTGCCGGGACCCGAGATACTGAGTTATGGAGAGAGATTGAGCAGGTCGGTACTTTTCATTAGAGCATTGCAGAATGGCGGGTGATTTTATAAAGGTGTATAAAATTGAGCATAGGGTGAACATGCACAGTCTTTTTAGGGTTAGGGAATCAAGAACTAGAGGCCATGGGTTTAAGGTAAGAGCGGAGAGACGATAGAAACCTGAGGGGCAATTTTTTCCACCAGATGGTGGTCTGTATATGGAATGAGCTGCCAGAGGAAGTGCTTGAGGTAGGTATTAACAACATTTAAAAGGTACTTGGACAGTAAAGGTTTCGAGAGATATGGACCAAAGGCTAGTCCCACTTGCCTGCTAAAATGAGAATCTTGGTCAGCATAGATCATTTGGGCCGAAGGGCTTGTTTTCATGTTGTATGACTCTAAGTGAGAAAAGCATGCGAGTTCCAGATCAGTCTCTTCCTGTGTAGAACAGTATGCAGCCACTGAGGATACACAGATGAACCAGCCGGATATATTGGAGAATAGCAGATCGAGAGAGAATGAGGAACTATTAGTCAAAAACTATGACTTGCAACAAGTTGGTGAGCTTAAACTGAAATCCCAACACCTGATCTACATCCCTAAGTTTTGTAAAGGAAGTGGCTTTAGAGATGATGGTCATCGTTCAGCATTCTGTATTTTGATTTGGAGTTGTTCCTGTGCATCAAAGGGTAGTAAATTTGACCACATAACTTCAGAAGTGGGAAACTACTGACATATTGGTCTGATTAGTCGTAGGGAAAATGTGATCATCTATAATAATAAAAGATCTAATAATAGAACATGTTAAATAGTGGGATTTACTTAAGTCAGCATGTGTTTAGGAGGAAAAATGTGTTTGATTAATGAAAATTATTTGTGGATGTGACCAGAGCAATAAAGTTGTACACCACAGAAATGGGCCCTTCGGCTTAACTGGTCCATGCCAACCAAAGTGCCCCATCCTAGTTAGTCCCATTTGCCAGTGTTTGGCCAATAGCCTTCTAAATTTTTCAATCCATATACCTGTCCAACTGTTTAACAGTTGTTATTGTACCTGTCTCGACCATTTTTGGCAGCTCATTCCACATAGATACCAGCCATTGTGGTTTCTTTTTAAAAAAAAATGTTGCCCCTCAAGTTCCTATTCAATCTTTCCTTTCTCTTAAACGTGCCCTCAGGTTCTTGATTTCCCCAACTCGGGGGGGGGGGGGGGGGGGGGCAGAGAGTAAGTGCATTCACTGTCTGTACCCCTCATGATTTTATACACTTCTATAAGATCACTTCTGTCTCCTGTGCTCCAAGGAATAAAGTTGTTGCTAGTCTAACTTCTCCATATCTCCCTGTAGTTCAGTCCTTGTCCCTGTGGTTCAGTCCCTTGAGTACTGGCAACATCCTTGTAAATCTTTTCTGCACTCTCTCCAGTTTAATAACAACATTCCTACAGCAGGGCAACCAAAACTGAACATGGTTCTCCAAGTGCAGTCTCACCTGCATCCTGTACAACTGCACCATGACTTCCCAACTTTTATACTCAATACACTGACTCAAGGCCAGTGTGCCAAAAGCCACCTTCACTGCCCTGTCTACCTGTGACTCCACTTTCAGTGAACCATGTACTTGTACTCCAAGGTACCTCTGTTCTACAACACTCCCCAAGGCCCCGCCATTCACTGTGGAACATCTTACCTGGACTTGACTTGACTTTCCAAAATGCAGCATCTTGCACTTATCTGAATTAAACTCCATTTGCCATTCCTCTGCCCATTTACAGGGCGAATCTTGATTAGCCGAGTAATTTTTGATAACCACCTTCATTGTCCACTATAACACCGATTTTAGTGTCATCTGCAAACTTACTAGCCATGCATTGTACATTCTTATCCAAATCAGTGATATAGATGACAAACAACAATGGTCCCAGCACTGACCCCTGAGGCACACCACTAGTCACAGGCCTCCAGTCTGAGAAACAATCTTGCACCATCGCTCTGTGCTTTCTACCATCAAACCAATTATGTATTGAATTAGCCAGTTCTCCCTGGATTCCTTGTGACCTAACCTTTCAGAGCAGCCTACCATGTGGAGTTTTATCAAAGGCCTTAATGAAGTCCATTATAAACCATGTCTACTGCCCTGCCCTCAGACTTTCTTGGTCACATCATCAAAACACTCAATCAAGTTCATAAGACATGATGTCCCATGCACAAAGACACACTACCCCTAATTAACCTGTCTTTCCAGATGTATGTCAGAACCAGGTTTATTATCATGTGAAATTTACAGTTTTGCAGCAGCAGTACAATGCAAAGATGTTGAAAATTACTATAAAAATTACATACATCTTGTGCCTCAGAATCCTGTACAGTAACTGATGGAATAGATCAGGATGATGAGTGGTCCATTGGAATTTTTGGAAGGCCTTTGATATGGTCCCATACAGGAGGTTTGTCAACAAGGATAATGTGCGGAATTGGGGGTAATATACAGATGTGAATAGAGAATTAGTTATTGGACAAAATGCAAAGAATGGGAATAGACAAATCTTTCTCAAGTTGGCAGACTGTGATTAGTGGAGAACCACAGGGATTAGTGGTTGGGGCCCAGAAGTTCCCAAACAATATCAATGATTTGGCCAAAGGGCCTTAATGTCATATTTGCTCATGATACAAAACCAGGTCGGGTTAGGAGCATGAGAAAAGGCTTCATGAGTTCACGGATGAGCAGACAAGAACATTGCAGAAGGAATATAAGGTGGAAAAGTTATAGTTCATCCATTTTGGTGAATGGAACAGAAAAACACTTTGTTAAATAGTGAGAGATTGGATAATGTTCATGTTCAAAGAGACCTTGGTTTGCTTGTACATAGTCATTGAAGGCCAACAGGCAGGTGCACTAGGTAATTAAGAGGGCAAATGGGATACATCGAAAAGCTTCGGTTTGCATGCAATCCTGACAGATCATTCTGTACGCAAGTACATTGAAATAGCAAAATGGGAAATAGAATGCCAAATAGTGTTTCAGTTACAGAGAAAGTGCAGTACAGATAGACAAAGTGCTAGGGCCACAACTATTCTAACAGCAGTCACTGTATCAACAGTGCAAAGGTCCCTGTCATTTACTGTACATGTCCTACCAGAATTTGACCTCCCAAAGCACATTACCTCACACATGACTGGATGAAATTCAATATGCTAGTGCTCCAACCAAATTCCCAGCTGATCTATGTCCCACTGTACCCTTAGATGACCACCTTCACTATCTATGGCTCCACCAATTTTGGGTAGTCTGCAACTTATTGTATCCTCTACATTCTCATCCAAGTCATTTACGTATTTTATAAACAAGAGGTTCAAGCACAGTCCCTGCAGTGCACCACCTGTTACAGGCAGTCAGAAAATTCATCATTGCCCTCTGCCTCTTACCACATAGTCAATTTTGGACGCAGTTTGCCAACACACCTCGGATACCCTGTGTCTTAGTCTTCTAGAGAATCCTACCAAGCAGGACATTTGTCAACAGCCTCATTTAAGCCTATGCCTTCCGATTTCCTCCCACATCTCAAAGATGTGTTGATTGGTAGGCTAATTTGTCATTGAAAATTGCTGTGTAGGTGAGTGGTAAAAGAATGAGGAAGGAGTTGATGGGAATGTCATAGTCATACAGCACAGAAATGGGCACTTCAGCCCAACTGGTCCATGCCACCTAAGTCCCCGCTGGCCTCTTTTTTCCACATCTACACTAATCCCATTGGCCTGCATTAGGACAGTGTTCTTCAATGCCTTGCCCCTTGCCTACTGAAGTGTCTGTTTAAATGCTGCTTGAATATAGAAATTGTATTGATCCCACCACCTCCTCTGGAAGCACATTCCAGATATCAACCACTCTCTTTTGGGGGGGGGGTGGTGTGTGCAGAAGGGAATCTTTCCCTCTGATATCCTTTGAAACTCCAACCTTTTAACTTAAACCCATGCCCTTTTGTTTTTGATACTCCAATGACCATTATACAAACAGCTTATTATGAATTAATAAGCTGTTTCTTCATCTGCATTCTTCAGTAGGTTTTGGGAAATCTGTGACCTTTGAGCTACTGTTACCTTGCAGTCCCTTCAAATGCTGCAACCTTTCACATTCTCACACAATAAGAAGGATGTGATTGCATTGGAGAACGTGCAGAGGAGGTGCACCAGAATGTTGCCTGCATTACAGCTATAAGGAGAAATTAGAGAGGCTGGGTTTGTTTTTCCTAGAGTGGAAGAGGTTGAGGGGTGACATGATGGGGTGGGGGGGGGGGGTGGGATTATGAGGGGTTACAGATAGGATTGACAGGAAAAGTCTTGGTTAGGGTGTTTAAAACAAGAGGACAAAGCTATAGCTAAGAGGTAGAAGGCTTAGAGGAGATTTGAGGAAACTTTTTCCACATATTGAGTGGTTGGAATCAGGAATATGCTGCCTCAGGAGGTGCTATAGGCTGGTACTCTTGCAACATTTAAGAAGCACCTAGACAAGCATTTGAATCACTGAGGCAGAGAAGACTAATGAGTAAATGGGGATAATATTGATAAGTACAGTGGTCAGCATGGATGTAGAAAGCTAAAGGACCTGTTTCAGTGCTGACTGGATTCTGCATTTACATAGTCATACAGCATGAAAAAAGGCCCTTCGGCCCATACGTGTCCACGCTGACCAAGACACATTTTCAAGCTAATCCCATTTCCCAGCTCTTGGTCCGTGTCCCTCTAAACTCTTGACATCCATATACCTGTCCACATACTTAACCACTTCCTCTGGCAGCTGGTTCCATATATCTACCACCTGCTGTGTTTATATATTTAATAAAAAAGTTGCCCCTCAGCTTCTTATTAAACTTTCACCTCTAACCTTAAAACTATGTCCTCTAGTTTTCCATTTCCCCAACCCTGGGGGGAAAAAAAACCACTCACCCTACCTATGACATTACGCTTTAAGGAATAAAGGCCCAGCCTGTCTAACCTCTCCCTATAACTCAGTCCCTCGAGTCCTGGCAATATCTTTGTAATTTTTCTTGGCACTCTTTCCAGTTTAATCATGTCCTTCCAAAAACAGTGACCAAAATGGAACACAATACTCCAAGTGTGGCCTCTCCAACATCTTGTACAATCTCAACATAACCTCCCGACTTCTATATTCATTGCCCTGACTGACAGTATGCCAAAAGCCTTCTTCACCACCCTGTTTACCTGTGACTCCACTTTAACTTTATGTTCTTATCCAACCATTAATAGAGATGACAAATAGCAATGGTCCCAGCGCCGACCCCTGGGGCACACCACTAGTTACGGACCTCCAGTCTGAGAAACATCCTTCCACCATTGCCCTGTTTCATTACCATACAGCCAATTTTGTATCCAATTTTGCTAACTCTCCTACATGAAACACTGCCGAAAC
Organism: Pristis pectinata; assembly: GCF_009764475.1. NCBI lineage: Eukaryota > Metazoa > Chordata > Chondrichthyes > Rhinopristiformes > Pristidae > Pristis > Pristis pectinata. Next base: position 88,250,415 of record NC_067415.1, read on the forward strand.
AACAGTGGTTATGAATCAACTCAACAACCCATTACACGAGATTGCTTTGTACAGTGCTCTTTACCCTCAGTCCCCAATGTAAAGAGGGAGGACTTTCACATGGACAGATTACCACTGGGGAATTGCATTGCCACCAGAAGGCAGAGGATCACCATGATGGTAGACCAGGATGAAAAAGTAGAGTGTGAAGGAGCAGCCTGCACAAGAAAGGCTTTAATGCAGTGTGGAACAGCAGGAAGGGCATTTCCAAGATACTGCTCAAGTTGTGTAGGACCAGTTCCCAAGGCGGCTTCAGGGCCAGGGTCTGATGAGCAATTTGGCTTAAGCAGGGGTCATCTTAGTCAGAATTGCCCATACTCTTAAGTCCCCTTGATCCCCACCACTTTGAAGAGCCTACCAGAGGCTTTGGCTATGAGCCATTGTAACTTACAATTCACCTCTATGTGTGGTATATCCCCAAGTTTGGACAACCTGAGGACCCTCCTCTATCAGGGAGTTAGGAAGAAAATTGAGAAGCAAGACCTCCAGGATAGTAATCTCAGGATTACTGCCTGTGCCACGTGCTAATGAAGGCAAGAATAGCAGAATCAGGCAGATGAATGTATGGCTGAGTAACAGGCAGGGCTTAATTCTTGGGTTATTGGGATCTATTTTGGGGGAGGAATGACCTATACAAAAAGGATGGGTTACACCTCAATTCAAAGGGTACCAATATCCTGGCGAAAATGTTTAATATAGCTGTTAAGGAGGGTTTAAACTAAGTTGGTGGGGGAAGGAAACCAGGGTGTTAGGGTTGAAGAAGAGGAAAATAGAAACAAGTCAAAGATAGTGTGCAGCAAAGATGGCAAAAAGGACAGGCAGGTGAAAGGACAGGATAATCTAATAATTTGCTGTGCAATAGAAATACAGCGAAATCGGTAACAGATACTGGTCTAAATGTACAGTACTTAAATGCACGTAGCATTAGAAATAAAGTGTACAGCTACAGATTAAAAGATATGACATTGTGGCCATCACAGAGTCATGGCTCAGTGATGGATGTGATTGGGAGCTGAATGTCCAAGTGTACACATTGTATAGGAAAGATAGGCAGGTAGGGAGAGGGGGTGGCATGGTCCTGATGCTAAGCAATGATATTAAATCACTAGAAAGAAGGGACATAGGATCATAAGAGGTAGAATCCTTATGGGTTGAGTTAAGAAATGGCAAGGATAAAAGGACCCTAATAGCAGTTATATACAGGCTCCCAATCGGCAGCTGGGATGTGGACTACAAGTTACAGCTAGAAATAGAAAAAGTGCGTCAGAAAGATAATTATGGGGGATTTTAACATGAAAGTGGATTGGGAAAGTCAGGAAGGTACTGGATCTCAGGAGAGAGTTTGTAGAATGCCTATGGGATGGCTTTTTGGAGCAGCTTGTTGATGGGCCCACCAGGGTATCAGCTGTTTTGGATTGGGTGCTGTGTAATGAACCTGAGGTGATTAGGGAATTAAAGATAAAGGAACCCTTGGGAAGTAGTGATCATTATGAAAGAGTTCAGTTTCAAATTTGAAAAGGAGAGCTGATATCAGATGTGTCAATATTTCAGTGGAACAAAGGAAATTACAGTGGCATGAGGGGGGAACTGGCCCAAATTGATTGGAAAAGTAAGCTAGATGGAGGGACGGCAGAGCAGAAATGGATGAAATTTCTACAAGAAATGAGGAAAGTGCAGGATAAGTATATTCCAAGAAAATTATAAATGGAAAAATGGCACAAATGTGGCTAACAAGAGAGGTTAAGGCTAAAATAAAAGCAAAAGGGAGGGCATACAAGGAAGCAAAAATTAGTGGGAAACTTAAACTTACAGAAAGAAACTAAAAGTCATTGGGAAAGAAAAGATGAATTATGAAAGGAAGTTGGCAAATAACATACAAAAGGATACTAAGTTTTTAAATACATGAAGAGTAAAAGAGACATGGGTAGATATAGGACCAATTGAAAATGATGCTGGAGAAATTAGAGTGGGTAACAGAGATGGCAGAGGAACTAAATGAGTATTTTGCATCAGTATTCACTGTGAAAGACATCAGTAATATACCTGATAGTCAGGGGTCTCAGGGAATAGAATTGAGTACAATCAAGATTACTAGGGAGAAGGTGCTTGGGAAGCTAAATGGACTAAGGACAGATAAGTCTCCCGGACCAGATGAAGTGCACCCACGGGTTCTGAAGGAGGTGGCTTTAGAGATTGTGGAGGCATTGGAAATTATTTTCCAGGAGTCAGTAGACTCTGGCATGGTACTGGAGGGTTGCAAATGTAGTTCTGCTGTTTAAGAAGGGAGGGAGGCAGCAAAAGGACAATTACAGGCCTATTAGTATGACATCAGTGGTTGGAAAGTTACTGAAGTCGATCCTCAAGGTTGAAGTTATGGAATACCGAGAGATGCATGACAAGATAGGTCCAAGCCAGCATGGTTTCATGAAGGGAAGATCTGGCCTGGTCAACCTATTGGAATTTTTTGAGGTAATCTCAAGTAGGATGAGCAAGGGAGAGGCCGTGGATGTTATGTATTTGGATTTTCAAAAGCCCTTCATCAAGAGGCTGATTAATAAGATGAGAGTCCATGGAATTACAGGGAAGATATTAGAATGGGTGGAGCATTGGCTGATAGGCAGAAAGCAAAGGGTGGGAATAAAGAGATCCTGTTCTGGTTGGTTGCCAGTTACGAGTGGTGTACTGCAAGGGTCGGTGTTGGGGCCACTTCTTTTTACACTGTATATTGATGATTTAGATTATTGGATTAAATGGTTTTCCGGCTAAGTTCGCAGATGACACCAAGATAGGTGGAGGAGCAGGAATTGAAGAAACAAAGGTTGCAGAGACTTGGACAGTTTAGGAGAGTGGGCAAAGAAATGGCAGATGAGATATAATGTTGAGAAATGTGCAGTTGTACATCTTGGAAGAAGATATAAACAGGCAGAATGTTATCTAGATGGGGAGAAAATTCAAAATACAGAAGTGCAAAGGGACTTGGGTATCCTGCACGAGGATCCCCTTAAGATTAACCACCAGGTTGGATCGGCAGTAAGGAAAGCGAATGCTCTGTTGGCATTCATTTCAAGAGGAATAGTGTACAAAAGTAAGGAGGTGCTGATGAGGCTCTGTGGAGCACTGGTGAGACCTCATTTGGAATACTGTGCGCAGTTTTGGGCCCCTTATCTTAGAAAGGATGTACTGATGTTGGAGAGGGTTCAGAGAAGATTTACAAGGATGATTCCCAGAATGCAAGGGTTTACATACGAGAAGTGTTTGTCGGCTCTTGGACTGTATTCATTGGAGTATAGAAGAATGAGAGGGGACCTCAGAAACATTTCAAACGTTGAAAGGATTGGACAGAGTAGATGTGGCTAAGTTGATTCCCTTGGTGGGTGAGTCCAGGACTAGAGGGCAGTTTTAGAATTAGAGGGTACCCATTTAAAACAGATGAGGAGAAATTTCTTTTGCCAGAGGGTCATGGATTTATGGAATTCTTTGCCACATACAGCTGTGGAGGCCCGATCATTGGGGGTGTTTAAGGAAGAGATTGATAGTTATCTAATTAGTCAGGGTATCAAGGGATATGGGGAAAAGGCCAGGAACTGGGGCTAGATGGGAGAATAGTTTAGTTCATGGTGAAGTGGCAGAACAGACTCGATGGGCTGAATGACCTACTTCTGCTCCCTTGTCTTGTGATTGTGATCAGAGGTGGGTAGGAGGGGGAAGTACTCTGCTTGGAGGCCCCATTTTCCAGACTCTAAGTTCCCAGTAAAATTTGGGCTACTTCCTGAGAGCAGTGGAGCTGCTGCTTTCTACTGGGACCAATGTGTTGCACTGAAGCTTGTGCTCCAGTAGAAAAAAATTACCAACACATGCTATCTGAGGGGATGCATTATCTGCAGTTATGTCTGCAGTGCCTGAAGGTGGAGTGTTGCCACTTGGGTGTTGGCTCTTACCAAGCGACTGATTGGCTTCCTCTTGTCTGAAATATTCAATGAGGTTGTTCTGATTTTTGGTGGCAAAAGCAGAGGGCAGGACTGAAGTGACCAAAATCAAGACAGTACCGGGCCCTGTAGAAAAGCTGTCCAGCACTGAGCCCAGTAGCGACTTTCATCTTCTGCTCCTACCAGTTTGTTTGCAAAGTTTCCTCGACTCGGAGATTGAAGAGGTGCCTAGTGAGCCAGGCAAATGGTCTCGTCTCCAACAAGGATAAAGATAAGATAGTTATCTTTATTAGTCACATGTACATTGAAAAACACAGTGAAATGAATCTTTTGTGTAGAGTGTTGTGGGGGCAGCCCACAAGTGTCGCCACGCTTCTGGCGCCAACGTAGCAAGCCCACAACTTCCTAACCCGTACGTCTTTGGAATGTGGGAGGAAACCAGAGCACCTGGAGGAAACCAGAGCACCTGAAGGAAACCCACACAGGCACAGGGAGAACATACAAACACCTTACAGACGATGGCTGGAATTGAACCCGGGTCGCTCCACAACACACTTTCCAATTGATGTATGCAGAGGATACAAGGCTGAAACAATCTGCTAGCACTTGCGCATCCTTTGTTGATCAATTGAATCTGTGACCATACAGAGCCCATCATCAGTGAAAGCTGAGAGGATGACTTCCATTTCTGTCTTGCTTAGCAACAAAAGAACTACCCCTTGCAGTAACTGACAAGGGAAAGAGAAAATTTCAACCAGCAAAGGTTAGCCAAAGGAGATTGGACTTGAGTAGGTTTCAAAACTGATAATGATTCTTGTGTATGACCCTGAAACTAATTAATTATTTCAGCAGCACAGTTAGTAATGCTAATTTCATCTGTAATTATCTAACCCTCCCAGACACTGGATTACATTGTACTGTACATCCCAGCTTTCAAAGAAAACATTGGAATAATCAGGAGGCCATTCAAGTAGTCAGAGTTAATGGCCTTGGTCATGTAATTTTACAGTGATGTAACACTTTTTTCTTTTTGATGGTTTAACCATCCAGAAGGCAAAATGGCTGAATCCTCAAAATCCAGGCACCTGAGCATGTTGGAAGGGCTTGAAGCTCAATGTGATGTTCCAGCCAGCTCTAGCAATCAGGTGATCCAGTTTGATGTTTCTGGAAGTAGTTTTAATGGTAGATAGTCAGTGAAATTCCAAATGGTTTCTTGGCCCTGAAGACAAGTAAATACTAGACAGCAGATTAATGTTTTTCGTGATCTTTAGCTGAAAGTTTACTCAAAGAAGTAAAGAAGCATCTTAAAGGATGAAAGTTTTAGAGAGTGCATTCAAAAGCTAGAGGCCAGGTAGCTGAAGGCATGGTCATTAGAACTTGAGTAATTAAAAAGCAAAAAAAACTAGATGTTGAAATTCAAAATATAAACAGAAAATGCTGGAAACATTTAAAAGAAAAATCAGGCAGAATTTGTGGACAGAGAACAATTTTATTTAAGGTTTCTTGCCTGCAGTTTTTTGCTTATTAATTGCTCCATTCTTAGTGACCATGCCTTCAGCTATTTGACCTTCAAGCTTTTGAATTTGCTTCCTAAATCTTTCCTCCTAAGATGCTTATTAGAATCTTTTGGGTCAGCTTTTAGTTAAAATCACAAGAAACATTAGTCTTCTTTCCAATTTGTACTTATTCTAAGGCTGAAGAAAACCATTTGGAATTCATTGATTAAGTACCAATAAAGTCTGTGTTGACCTTCAATGGCCATTACATTTGGGGATGATCAAGACCATTCCATTATTTTAACATCTTCCTACATTTCTAAAATTTCTTGAAATTTCCTTCTCAACACCTCGCTCTCTCAATATCGCCCAACTTCACCTATTTTAATCATAGAAATTCATGGCACAGAAGGTGACTATTTTGGTCCATAGTATTTCAACTAGCTTTCAATGGAAAGGACTCCAGATTGCTCCCTTTCCAAGTTTTCAGGCTGTAACCCTGCAGAATATGGTCTTCAAGTGCTCGTTCAGTTAGTATTTCAATATTTTGATACTTTCTACTCCTCCCAATATTTTTTTTTAAGATATTGAGGTCCAGACCCTCACCAGCCTGAATTAGAAGGAAAATTAAGGTTTTATTGATATGTTATGAAACCTAGATCCCCGGGTTAGCTGTTTAAGTGTCACCTAAGTCTCCTGAGTCTCATTTGTTCTGAAGCCAATTTCTCCTCAAAGCTGAAAATTTGTAGCACTGTGTCTTCTGAAGGCATCCCTGCTCCCTCCTGTGTTAACATACTCTTCCAACATTATAGTTACCATAATTGTACACAGTACTATAGCTGTGGCCAAAATAGTGTTTCATGAAGCTCCAGCATAACCTCCCTGCCCCTGTAGTCTGCCATGGTTAATAAAAACATGTTTTGCAAATGTACATTTTATCTTCTTGTTGTGGTACTTTCATGGATCGATGGACATGAATGAAGATGTTGGGAATGCTCCTACACTTGTTAATATCCTACTATTTATTGTATATTCCTTTGGCTTTGTTGCTGTCTCCAGCTGCATGACCTCACAACTTTTGGGATTGAATTCCATTTGCTCCCTTTGTACCCACCCAACCACTACAGTGATATTGTCCTGCAGTCAAGAACCTTTTTTCCTCACTATAAACATACTGGCAATTTTGGTATCATCCACAAACCTCATGGATGTGGCCTCAATAGTTGAGCACAAATCATTGACACATACCATAGAAAGCAAAGACCTTGTATTGAGCATTATGGATGGTGCTCATAATCGCTGCTCTAATCACTGAAGCTCCTAGAACATAGAAAACCTACAGCACATACAGGCCCTTCGGCCCACAAAGTTGTGCCAAATGTGTCCCTACCTTAGAAATTACTAGGCTTACCCACAGCCCTCTAATTTTCTAAGCTCCATGTACCTATCCAAAAGTCTCTTAAAAGACCCTGTTGTATCCGATTCCACCACCGTTGCCGGCAGCCCATTCCACGCACTCACCACTGAGTAAAAAATCACCACTGAGTTAAAATGTAAAAAAAAATGTTGTAATAACTTGGTCTGTTCCTTTTTCCCTTTTTAAATCATGGTATAAAGTTAGCACAGGTTTAAGGTAGGGGAAAAGATTTAATAGGAACTGGAGGGGTAACTTTTGTACGCAAAGGGTGGTATATATGTGGAACGAGCTGCCAGAGGAAATGGTTGAGTCAGGTATAACAACAACTTTTACAGTAAAAGACAGTTTGACAGGTACATAGATAGGAAAGTTTGAGAAGGTTATGGGCCAAACCCTGGCAAATGGGACTAGCTTGGATGGGTATCTTAGTAGGCATAGACCGGTTGGGCTGAAGGACCTGTTTTTGTGCTGTATGAGCTATCCTGATGGCAGTCTACATCCCACCACAAACAGACATGAAGCCTGCACTCAATGAGCTATACTCCATGGTCAACAACCTTGAGACAGGATACCCTGAGGCCCTCTTCATCATCGCAGGGGACTTCAATCAGGCCAACCTCAAGAGTGTGTTACCAAAATACTATCAGCACATCTCCTGCTCCACCAGGGGCACCAACACTCTTAACCACTGGTATACAACCATCAGAGATGCCTTCCAAGCCACCCCTCGTCCTCACTTTGGGAAATCAGACCACCAGGCTGTGCTTCTTCCTGCATACAAACAGAAACTGAAACAGGAGGATCCAGTACAGAGAGTCATGCAGTGCTGGTCTGAGGAAGCAAATGAACTCCTACATGACTGCTTTGAGACAGTGGACTGGTCCATGTTCAAAGACTCAGCTGCCAGCCTTGATGAGTATGCCACCACCATCACAGACTTTATCAGCAAGTGTGTGGAAGACTGTGTACCAAAGACGACAATACGGGTGTTCCCAAACAGGAAACCATGGATGAACCGGGAGATCCACTCCCTACTGAAGGAGAGGTCTGCTGCACACAAACCTCATGATCCTCATCTGTACAAGAAATCGAGGTATGACCTTCGGAAAGCTATCAGGGATGTCAAGAGGCAATACCGACTCAAAATAGAGTTCCTGACCAGCTGTCAGTTATGGCCGCGCTTACTTGCTATAACAGGCTACAAGACGAAGTCAGGCTGCATAGCTAACAACAGCGCATCCCTTCCTGATGAACTTAACGCATTCTATGTGTGTTTTGAACAAAAGGGAAGTGGATTGTCACCGTCCACCCTGACAGCCATCAACGCAGCTGAACCTGTGCTCAGTGGAGGACATAAGATCAATCTTCCAGAGAGTGAACACGAGGAAAGCACCTGGCCCAGATGGTGCTGATCAGCTGGCAGAAGTATTTGCGGACATATGCAACCTCTCCCTGCTTCAATCTCAGGTTCCCTCCTGTTTTAAGAAGACCACTATCATCCCGGTACCAAAGAAAAGCAAGGTAACGTGCCTCAATGACTACCGACCAGTGGCTCTGACATCCACCATCATGAAGTGCTTTGAGAGGTTGGTCGTGGCTCGCAACAACTCCAGCCTACCAGACAACCTGGACCCAATGCAATTCGACTATCACCGAAACAGGTCTACAGCGGATGCCATCTCCCTAGCCCTACACTCAGCTCTGGAGCATCTGGACAGTAAAGACACCTACATTAGACTATTATTTATTGACTACAGCTCTGCCTTCAATACAATAATCCCAAGCAAGCTTGTCACCAAACTCCGAGACCTAGGACTCAACACCTCCCTCTGTAACTGGATCCTTGACTTTCTAACAGACCGCAATCAGTGAGGATAGGCAGCAATACCTCCGGCACGATTATTCACAACACTGGTGCCCCACAAGGCTGCGTCCTCAGCCCTCTACTCTACTCCCTATACACCCATGACTATGTGGCCAGACTCTGCTCTAACTCCATCTACAAGTTTGCAGATGATACCACCGTTGTAGGCTGTATCTCAAACAGAGATGAGTCGTAGTACAGGAAGGAGATCAAGAGCTTAGTGGAATGGTGTCATGAAAACAACCTTTCCCTCAATGTTAATAAAACAAAAGAGCTGGTCATTGACTTCAGGAAAGGAGGTGGTGTACATGCACCTGTCTACATCAGTGGTGCTGAGGTCGAGAGCTTCAAGTTCCTGGGAGTGAACATCACCAACAGCCTGTCCTGGTCAAATCATGTTGATGCCACAGCCAAGAAAGCTCACCAGCGCCTCTACTTCCTCAGGAGGCTAAAGAAATTTGGTTTGTCCCCTTTGACTCTCACCAACTTTTACTGATGCACCATAGAAAGTATCCTATCTGGATGTATCACGGCTTGGTACAGCGACTGCTCTGCCCAGGACTGCAAGAAACCGCAGAGAGTTGCGGACACAGCCCAGCGCATCACGGACACCAGCCTCCCCTCTTTGGACTGTCTTTACCTCTCGTTGTCTTGGTGAAGCAGCCAGCATAATCAAAGACTCCAGCCACCCGGGACATACTCTCTTCTCTCCTCTTCCATCGGGTAGAAGATACAGGAGCCTGAGGGCACGTACCACCAGACTTAAGGACAGCTTCTACCCCACTGTGATAAGACTATTGAACGGTTCCTTTATACAATGAGATGGACTATGACCTCACGATCTACCTTGTTGTGACCTTGCACCTTATTGCACTGCATTTTCTCTGTAGCTGTGACACTTTACTCTGTACTGTTGCTGTTTTTACCTGTACTACATCAATGCACTCTGTACTAACTCAATGTAACTGCACTGTGTAATGAATTGACCTGTACGATCGGTTTGTAAGACAAGCTTTTCACTGTACCTCGGTACAAGTGACAATAATAAACCAATACCTTTACCAAGTATTTTTTTCTTTCCAGTCTCTTATTCCTGAGGTTTTGTTTGTACATCTTTACCAGACTGACTGACACTGCCTTGCAGGTCTGGCTTGTGTGGAGTTGGTCAGAGGCTGAGTACCAATCTATGGTGATTAGGCTGCCATCTGACACCCCAAATCCTTTCCACCAAGGCACAAGTCAGGAGAGCGATGCAATGAGCTTTCTTGGATGAGTGCCTCTCCAGAAATTCTAAAGAAACTTAAAGCAATCTGGGAAATATAACCCTCTTTGGTGATCTAATAACCACTGTTTATATTTATTCCCCCCCTCCACCAGCACACAGTTGCAGCAGTGTATGCCATCTACAAAATGCACAGTAGTTACTCGCTCAGGCTAGTATGACAGCACCTTCCAAATCTGCAAGGTCTACTGACAGGAGGTACAAGAGCATCGGGCACGTAAGAGCACTGCCACCCTGCAGGTTCCCCAACAAGTTGCACACTATCCACACATGGAAATGTATTGCTGATTTCCATCATTGCTATAGGCCTCATCCTGGAACTCTCTATCCAACAGCATTGTGGAGTACCATCACCAGAACCGTAAAGGTTCAAAGTGGTTCATCACCAGCAGCACAAATATAATGAATGCTGGATTTGACAGCAATGGCCAGTTCCTGGGAAATGATTATATAAGAAGAATACTGTCATGCAGCAGCTGGGCTGATAGCTCACTTCTGAACTGCATACTCAGTGAGGTTCTTCAAATGTGGTGGTGTTGGATTTTAGATCACTGCATGTTTTGATATCCAGTGAGATTGTTATCTGTGTGGGAAGTTGGTGCTTCCTATTATTTACCCTGATGAGACTTTGGAAGAAACAGTGAATTGATTCTCCTTCTTTTGCATATCATGGGCCAGTTAGTACCATCGCCTTGGTATTGAATCCTTCCAGTTTGAGCTGTATTGCTAAGAAAAGAACACTTTTGTTTTTATACTACATGGATACATAAGGATAAATAAATGTCTGATCTCTTTGGCAGAGTAAGGTACAGGATAAATTGGTGCACGTCCAACCACTGTTTACTAGGCCTTCATTTATTTGTTTTTCACTTCTAGGGAAGAAAGGAGCTGTTTTTCCGTGCACTGTGTCTTTGCCATACAGTCCAAGTTAAGAGAGAAGACCAGACTGATTATCCAAAGCCGCACCAGGAATGTGGGAGATCCTCAGTTTATATTTCCTCCTCACCAGATGAGATTGCTCTGGTGGAAGGTGTAAAGAGGTACTGAACACATTTTCTAATTGTAAACACAATGGGAATGAGAGTGGTGGGGATTTGTGCAAAACAAAGTCTTCATAATTTTTCCGTGTCATTGATGCTGATTTGTGTTTGATCGGAAATGTCTGCAATTGCATGGAACATTTCATTTTTGACGATCTGTTCTCCTTAACTATTGTAAATTAATTCTGCAGTTACCATTGAATCTGATGCAAGGATATTATGTGATTGGACTTGCTATCCACATACTGTATTAAGAATCCACAGATTAAATTCAAATAATTGGAACAAACAGACATTTTCAACCTTTGCTGGATATGAAACGAATTAAAAGTCTACCACTTTCAAAACTCATTATTTACAAATCAATGCATTCCAAAGAACTACCCCATCTCACAGGCCACTGCTCCACAAATTAGTAGCCTACTTGCCACTTCTGAGATATTTAATCAACAGATCCAATCATGCTACATGCTTGTCTATGCCAATAATGAAACTGCTTAGTTTGAGAAGAAACTCAAAAGTTTTGAGGGAAATTTTTTTTCCTCTGAATCAAATTCAACCAAAGACTGCTAGGCATTATAATTGTAAACTTTTTAATAGAGCTGTTTGCACCATGCCAATATATGGTTCCTTCAGTGGGATAAAATGGGCCAGTCTCGAGGGACATGATGGTGGTGAGATGCCCCTCTTCTGCTGCTTATTAGAAAGTTATAGCCATTATAGCTTGTTCACAAATGAAACACCTAAGCCACCCTTAACCATGTCTCCATCATTCCTAAGACAGCATCTGCAAACTAAGGTACTAAAATGGTACCTCTCCAAGCATTGGTCTGCCACATATTTGCTGAAGGGCCAAGAAATATATATTTATTAATTGAGTTCCATACCACTGGGCCATTGTCCTGGTCTTTCAATGTCTTTCTATTTCATTAGATCATAAAGTCATAAATTCATAAAGTTATACAACAGGGAAACAGGGCCTTCAGCCCAACTCATCCATGCTGGCCTTAAACTCGTGCCCTCTAGTTTTAGACTCTACCTTGGGAAAAAGACTGTGACGATCCATCTTGTCCATTCCTGTCGTAATTTTATAAACCTTCATAAGGACACCCCTTAGCCTCCTTCACTCCAGGGAGAATAGTCCCAGTCTATCCAGTCTCTCCTTATTACTCAAGCCTTCCTGTCCCGGCAACATCTTTGTGAATCTTTTTTACACCCTCTCTTACTTAGTCACATCCTTCCCATAGCCAAGCACCCAGAACTGCACACAGTACTCCAAGTGCAGTCTCATCCATGTCTGTACAACTGTAACATTACATCCCAACTCTTGTATTCAGTGCCCTGTCTGATGAAGCCAAGCATGCCATACGCCACCTTCACTACTTCTCTACCTGTGTTGCCAGTATCAGGGAACTATGTATGTGTACCCCAGGTCTCTGTTTTACAACACTCCCCAGGGCCCTGTCATTCACTGTGTATGTCCTGCCTTGATTTAACTTTCCAAAATGCATCACTTTGCCCTTGTCTGAGTTAAATTCCATCTGCCATTTCTTGGTCCACTTTCCCAATTGATCTCGATCCTGTTGTAACCTTAGACAACCTAATTCCTTATCCACTATACCACCAATTTTGGTGTCATCTTTCTTTCTTTTGCATTCTCTCTCTTTCAATAACCCTCTTTCTTATGTTTTCTCACCCTTTCATTTACCATCAGTATTGTTTTTTATTACTCTTTCTCACCACCTCTCCTATTCTTTCCTCTCTCTTTTCTCTTCCACTTTCCCTCTTGCTCACTCTGTATTTCACTCTGGTTCTCTTGCTCACATTCTGACTCAGCTCTTCATCTTTCTATATCTCTTGCTTTATCCCTCCTCCTGTGTCTGTCCCTTTCTCCTTCTTCCCTCTCTCCCTTCCCCCCCTTTTTCCTTCCTTCTCCCCACATCATTCACAATTTCCTCCTTTCCCCCTTTATTCCTCCCTTCTCCCACCCCTATTCCCAATTTACCCCTTTCTCTCACTCTTTCTAGGTTTGGTTCTGTTTCTGTATTTCTCCCTTTCTGCTCCCAATCTCTTTGTCTCTTTCCTTTTCTCGTTTTCCTTTCTTTGTTTTCTCTCTCACTGCTCATTCTCCCTCTCTGCTCTCCCTCCATCTCTGCCCTCCCTCCATCCCTCTCATGTTTCATCTGGCTTTTCTCTATCATCCTTTCCTACTAGTTCCTCTTTTAGTTCTAATACATAGGACAACAGGATCTTAAGCCCTCGATGTCTGTGCCAACTATGATACTAATTTAAACTGCACATCTACCTGCATGTCATCTAAATCCCTCAATTCATGCACCTGTCTAAATGCCTCTTAGACATTGTTATTGCGCTTTCTTCCACCATCTCCCCTGGCGGTGTGTTCCAGGCATCTAACACTCATATACATACACACACACACACACATTATATATATGTGTGTGTATGTATATGCATAAAAAATTATCACATAAATCTTCTTTTAAACTTTTCCCCTTTCACCTTAAATCTATGCCCTCTAGTGTATGACATTTCCATCTTGGGAAAATGTCTCGGACTGTCTACCCCGTCTGTGCCTCTCTTAATTTTTTATACTTCCATCAGGTCACTCCTCAGCCTCTGGGGGTTCATGGGAAACAATCCAAGTTTGTCCAATTTCTCCTTTATAGCAACTACTATCTAATCCTGCAACATCCTGATGAACCCCTTCTATGTCCTCTCCAAAGCCTCCACATCCTTTCTATAATGTGGTGACCAGAAACTGCACATAATATTCCAAATGTGTTCTACCCAAAATTTTATGCAGCTGAAACATACTCCCTGATTTTTATACGCAACACCCCAACTAACACAGGCAAGCATGCCTTCCACTGCCTTCACCACCCTATCTAGTGTTGCCACTTTCAGGGAGATACGGATTTGCACCCCTAGATCTCTCTGTACATCAATGCTCCTAAGCATCCTGCCACTTACTGTATACTTTCCTCTTAAATTTGACCTCCCAAAGTGCAACACCTCACATTTGTCCAGATTAAAATCCATCCATCATTTCCCTGTCCATATTATTCCCAACTGGTCTATTTTGCGGAATCCTTTGACAATCTTCCTCTCCGTCCACATTTGTTCCATTCTTGTCTATTTAAGCTTTAATATGCTTGGTTGATTATTTCATTTTAAATGTGGTACATACATATAGATGTTATAATTGCTGTCTGGTCCTAATCTTTGTGCATAGCAATAGGAACCCATTAGCCTATAATGCCCTTCCAATTCGCTTCATGTAGCCTCCCCAACCTTGTATACACAAAAGAAATCTTCCTTCAGTCTCCTTTCTAAACACCAGTGATTACAGATCATCTTAGTCTTACAAATCGCTTCTTCACCCCTTGCATTGTCCTTGTCTAATATCCTCTGTACCGTCTTTAGTGCTTACATTCATTACTGTTACCAACAAAGTTAACTATCCCATATGTCTTAATCATTTTGTCAATCTGCCTTGCTGCTTTCTAAGTTTAAAAAATAAAAGCAGGAGTCGGACATATGGCTCCTTGCACCTGCCCTGACATTCAATACGAAAGTGGCAGATCCAGTGCTTCAGGTATACTTTCCCATTTGATTTACAAATCCCAAGATTCCCTTACTGCCCAAAAAATCTACCAATCTCAATCAAGACGATACAAGTAGAGGAAACAATATCATATTTAACTTGTCCCCCCCTCACAGAATCTTGTTTGTCTCTGTGGGCTTATCTATCATTTTTCTAAACACCAGTGATTACAGACCAATCCTATTTAGTCTCACTTTTATTGGACGGTTACTCATTTAAGGCTTCAATCCAGTGAATCCACACTGCACTGACATCAAGGCAAGTATTTTCTTTACGGTACAGAGATCAAAATTACACAGTAACCAAAATGAAATCTTGCCACTGCTCCTCAAATTAAGCAAAACTTCCTGACTTTTGTATTCCAAACACCTTAGAGAAAAAAACTAATAGATTTGCTCACAAGTTAATGCAGCATAAATTCACTAGATTCTTACCTGGGGTGAGAGATTGTCCATCAAAGTTAAAGTAAGATTGGACAATATTCACTGGAATTTGGAAGAATGAGAGCTGAGATCCAAGATTCTGTGGGATTAACAGGGTAGATTTGGAGCAGTGGTTTCCTCAGGCTGGGAAGCCTAAAGCTAAAGGGCATAGCTTTAGGATAGGGAGATGGGAAGAATTTTGGTTACTTGTAAGTTGAAAATCCTTTGAAACCACAACCCCAAGAGTTGGGAATGTTTAGTAATTGAATGTTTTTGTGGCTGAGATCAAATTTTTTTTTAAATAGATGTTGAACAAATTGGAGGATGTGGTATTGGCATTGGGATATGAGCCACAGGCTCAGCCATTATCTTGTTGAATGCAGGAGCATAATGAAGGGATGGAATGGCTTATTGCTTCTATTTCTTATGTTCATATGATTTTATGCATCTTACCTTCCTCCTCAGTGTCCACTGCTTCAATATGAAGCATATCATTTATATTTTAAAATTTTCTGAGCTATTCCCCCATCTCAAAACAGGAAGTAAATTCTGCAGCACTATGGTGTTTCAAAGGATGAATTTTTCAAATATGTGCATATGACTATTGAACTACAATACAATGGGCATGTAATGCTTTCCGTGATAGCTGGGGATAAGCAATAAGAGTAAAGCACTAATTTGGCAGGAGGGTGGTAAACTCAGTAGCAGTGTGGGAGGTGAGGGGATTGACCCGAATCTAGAGCATAAATCCAGCATATCCAGTGGGCAGAGCAGACACAGGTAGGTTAGGGACCATGGTGGGGTGGAAGGCTCAACTCATTTATTTTAATGCAAGGAACCTCACGAGTAAATCAGGTGATCAGCATGTGGTATTATAATAATTGTAATCATGGAAATGTGGTTGAGTGAAGGGCAAGAGCGGCAGTTTAATGTTCCGGTGTACAGAAGTTTCAGGCATGACAGCGGATACAAAAGAGGGGGAGTCGCACTTCTGATTAAGGGAGAAAATCACAGCAGTATGTAGAAAGGTTATCCTGGAGTGATCACCCAACAAGGTCATACGGAAAGGACTTAAAAATAAGAGAAGGGCAGTCACTTTGCTGAGGTTATACTAAAGGCCTCCCAATAGTCACCAGGAAACAGAGGAACAAGCAAATCACAGAAAGGTGTAAAAGTAATAGGGTTATAGTAGTGGGGGATTTTAACTTGCCCAATATTGACTGGGATTTCCTTAGTGAAAGGGCTTAGAGGGTGTGGAATTTATTAAGTGTGTCCAAGATACAATATGTAAGTATTCATACCAGAGAAGGGGCTGGACTTAACCTTATTTTAGAAATTGAAACCAGACATGTGGTAGAAGAGTTGATTGGGGAACACTTTGGAAATGGTGATCGTAATTCCATAAGTTCTAAGGTAGTTATGGAAAGGGTTAAGGTTGGTCCTCAAGTTAATCCTAAATTGGGGGAAGACTGATTTCAATAGTACAAGAGAGAACTTGGTGAATATAGACTGGGAGCAGATGATTTCAGATAAAATAACACTGACAAGTGGGAGTCTTTTAAAAGAGAGTCAGTAAGAGTTCGGGCCAGCATGTTCTAGTAAAGGTGAGAGGCAATGATGGCAAGAACAGGAAACATGAATGACAAAGATTATTGAAGGGTTGATCAGGTAAAAAAAATGGAAGCATATGGCAGGTATAGGCAACTACAGTCAAGCAAATCCCTTGAGAAATATAGAGGGTGTAGGAGAGTACTTAACAAAGAAATTAGAAGGGCAATGGAGGCTATCCTTGGCAGGTAAGACTAAGGAGAGTCATAAGTTAATTTATAAATATATTGGGAGCAGAGGATAGATAGGGAAAGAGTGGGTCTCCAGGGACCAAATGGGTAATTTATGTATGGAGCCAGGGGATGTGGGTGAGGTCCTAAATGAATACTACTTGTCTGTATTCACCAATGAGAATGATGTGAAAGACAGAGTTCTGGGAGGGGTGTATTGATAGTCTAGAGCATATCAGTATTGAAAAGATGAAGGTGTCAGATGAGTTGGAATGCAGAAGGGTGGATAGGTCCTTAGCTGAGATCTATCCAGAATGCAGTGGGAAACAAGGGAGCAGTTAGCTGGGTTAGCTATCCCGACGGAGATTTCTGCATCTTCATTAGCCACAGGCAAAATACTAGAAGACATTAGGATAGTTAATGTTTTTTTATTTTAGAAGGGCAGCAGTGATAAACCAGGTAACTACAGGCCAGTGAGCCTTGTCAGTAGTAGGGAAATTATAGCAGAAAATTCCAAGGGACGGGATTCCAAGGTGGACAAAAGAGGGGAGGTGGGGTTGGGATGGGGTAGAAGTAGGTATGAGATAGTGATAGGCAGGTGCAGGGGAGGGGGGGGGAGAGCAGATCCACCTGATTTGGGGGACTTTAGATATTGAGAGAGACTGGATAGGCTGGGTTTGTTTTCCCTAGAAATGAAGGAGGCTGAGGGGTGACCTGGTAGAAGTATGAAAGTCACAGATAGGGTAGATAGCCAAGATCCTTTTCCATAGTAGAGGTATCAAAAACAAGAGCATATGTTTAAAGTGAGAGGAAGGAGTTTTAAAGAGGATCTGAGGGATGTTTCTTTACACAGAGTGGTTGATATTCGAGAATGTGCTGCCAGAAGAGGTGGTGGAATGAAATACAATTACTACGTTTAACAGGCATTTCGACAGACACAAATAGGCAAGGCGTGGAAGGATATGTCCTAATGTGGGCAAATATGATTAGTGTAGATTTGCAAAGAGGTTAGCATAGATGTGGTGGGCTGAATGGCTCACTTCTCAGCTGCATGACTCCATAACTTTAGGACATGAGACACACATGGGCCAGATCAGGTAAGGATGGCAACTTTGCTTTCCTGAAGGACATTAAATTAACTGGTTGCATATTTGCAACATTCCATCAGCTTCATGGTAATAATCTGTTCATGGATTCATTGAATTTGTTTTTGAACCTTCAACTTCCTTGTCTAGAAGCTTAACCAGTGCATTACTGCACTATTGTGTATTTATCACTGATGATCACATTCCTTTGTGTTGAGTACCTTCATTCAATTTTGTTTTAAATTTTCAGGTATGGATACACATTTCTGCAGCTGAAAAACAATCATATGGAACTTGAGAATGCAGAAGCTGAAGTTGAAAGGTATAGTATGCACAGTTTGAAAAAGTTTATAAACAGATTCTGTAATTATGGAAATTGAAGAAAGTAGGATTACAAGATTTGACATTGTCTGCATATGCTACTATTTTATTTTGCTGTTTTTAATCCTTTGCCTCAAGTCTTAGGCCTGCAGTTATAGACTTTAGAAGTTCAGAAAAGTTGAAGAAATAATGTCAGAACCTAAGGAGCTTTCAATATGAGCACAATGCTGAGGATCCCCCGAGACCACATTGGGAGAGTGCTCCTGGGCTGACATCAGGTCAGCACCCAGGCTGACATCAGGATAGCACTGAAGGTGCTCCTGGGGTGATGCTGGATAGTGCCGAGAGAGCTCCTGGTCTGACTGCAGGACAGAACCAATGGATAGAGTCAGAGTTTTATAGTACAGAAACCGACCCTTGGGCCCAACTCATCTGGGTTGGCCAAGTTGCCCAACTGAGCTTGTCCCATTTGCCTGTGTTTGGCTTAAAATCCTCTAAACCTTTCCTGTAACTGTCCAAGTAACTTTTAAACATTATAATTGTACCCACCTCTTCCACTTCCTCTGCCAGCTCGTTCACATACTCACCACCCTCTGTGTGAAAAAGTTGATCCTCAGGTCCCTTTTAAATCTTTCCCCTCTCACTTTAAAACTTTGTCCTCTAGTTTTAGTCACCCCTACTCTGGGGAAAAGACTTTGACTATTCACCTTATCTATGCCCTTCATGATTTTATAAAGCTCTATAAGGTCACCACTCGGTTTCCTGGGCTCCAAAGAAAAATATCTCAGCCTATCCAGCCTCTCCTTCCAATCCAAGCCCTCCAGTCTTTGTGCCATCCTCAAATCTCTTTTGCATCATCTCCAGTTTAATGACACCTTTCCTGTGGGAGGGTGACCAAAACTAGAAGCATTACTCCAGATGTGGCCTTACCAATGTCTTGTACAGCTATAGCATGATGCCCCAATTCCTGTACTCAATTCTACCTGATGAAGGCAAGCATGCCTGTTGTAAGACAAGTTCTTTAAGGTCTCAAAGTGCAAGGACTCTGGACACAGTTTTTGGAGTAAAAAATAACATTCACAAAGACAAATGCAGAACAGAATGGGAACAGATGCATACTTACACACACAGGTGATCGTGAACATGGGGTAAATAGCAACAAGAGTGAGATGCATGCACACACACACAACTCAAATGATCAAGGAAGAGAAATACAATGCCTGACCCCTGACTCAGTGCAAACATCGGCTCTACGCTCCCAGGAATCTACTTAGGACACTCCTAACCTTTGTGGAAGTGCACACTCTTACCAATAGTCTCTTCAGCGTTGTTTCACGATTCCTGGAACAATCAAAAGAGAGAGAACCAAGCACATGAGGCACCCTTTATAGTTCTGGAGGGCTGGGTGGAGCTAGCCCAGGTAATTCAAACAGGCCAATGGCTCGGGGCCAAGGACAAGGGTGCTCAAATGTCCAATACTGAGGTGTGCACTAATGGTGGGGGTGGAGCCAACCTTGATTGACAGTGATGTACCTTTCGACAGGTAGGGGGCAGTGCACTGTCACGTGACAGCCACGACCTCCACAATACAATGTCAAATGCCGTCTTCATCACCCTGCCTATCTGTGTTGTAACTTTAAAGGAATGATGTACCTGCACCCTTAGGCCTCTTCTACAACACTCCCCAGGGCCCTGTGCCAATGTTGGGACAGTGTTTAGGAAGCTCCTGGCAAATCTCAGCACAACATAGTGGGTAATTCTGGTTTAGTGACAATTGGTCAACCAGTACTTGTCAAGTTGCCCACGAGCCTGATAACAGATCTTTCACCATGTAAACTCTCAGGCAATTTGCCCAAAGTAGAGGAATTGAGTACAGGAGACTCAATGATTTGAGATGCAAGATATATCTAGAAGTTTAGACATGTTGTGTGAGTATACTTGAGATGCATCTTTCTCACCAAATGGGAGAAATGTGAGGTTATTAATTTTGATTGGAAGGTTAGAAAAGCTAAACACTCTATAAATAATGAGAAACTAGAAAATGTTGATGTATAAAGGGTTCAATGCATTGGCTCGTGTTGAAAGTGCTAGCTCCATTACAAGAAGGATGTGGAGGCTTTGGAGAGAGTGCAGAAGAGGTTTACCAGGATGCTGCCTAGATTAGAGGGTATGAGCTATAAGGAGACGTTGGACAAACTTGTGTTGTTTTATCTGGAGTGTCGGAGGTTGAGGGGAGACCTGATGAAAGTTTATAAGATCTTTTTCCTGGGGTCGAAATGTCAAATACTAGAGGACATGCATTTAAGGTGAGAGGGGAATGTTTAATGGAGGTGAGCGGGGCAATTTTGTTTTCAGAGGATGGTAGGTGCCTGGAATGTGCCTTCGGGGAGAGTGATAGACGCAGATACAATAGTGGCATTTAAGAGGCTGTTAGATAGATACATGAATATGCAGGGAGTGGAGGGATATGGATCATGTGCAGGCAGAAGAGAATTGACATCGTGTTTGGCGCAGAAGGACTTGTTCCTGTGCTGTACTGTTCTATTTTTTCTCAATGTGTGGAATAGGATGGAGACCAAGGTCGACCAGCAACATTGTGCCATCTAGTAAAAAGATGAATGAGGGCAATTAGAGAAATCAAATAAATGAAAGAATATGTTGGAACTATGCAAGGCAGAACACAGCAATTGCTGGAAATACCCAGCAGATCACTCAGCATCTGTTGGGAGACAAAAACTACAGGTGGATGACCTTGCATTAGAATGGACCAATTTCAGATCCAAAGGGAAATGATGTAAATTTGCAAGAAAAAGTTACAAGCCTAAGGATTGGAAGCTACTTAAAATAGCAAAAATGGACCAAGAGTTTGATTAAGAGAGGAAAAATAGACTATGGGAGTAAATGTTAAAAGAACTTAAAAGTGAACCATAAATGCTTCTACAAGTAAGTAAGAAGATTTCTGAAGACAAATGTAGGTCTCTTGCATTCAAAAACTGGAACCAAGAAATGGCAGAGTAATTAAACAAGTGCTGTTTTTCTGTATTCAAAGAAGAGGACACAGATAAGATCTCTGAAATGATAATAAACCATGTCTAATGAAAATGAGGAAATAAAGGAAACCAGTATTGGTGAAAAAGTAGTGCTGGAGAAATTAATGGCATTGAAAGCTGATAAATGCCCAGGATCTGATAATCTACACCCACTGAACCATAAGAGGCAGCATGGATGTATTGATTGTCATATTTCTGAATTCTATAGATCATGAATGGTTCCTGTAGATTGGAGGGTATCAAATCTAACCCCAGTGGAGATAAAATGGGGAACTCAGTGGTTTGCTGACATAAGTTATAGGGAAAATGCTAGAGACTATTATAAAGGATATGATGCCAGGAAACTCAGAACATACCAGTGGAATTAGACAAAGTTTATATGGATTTCTGAAAGGGATAGATAAGGGAGAATCAATGGTTGGGGTGAACTTGGACTTTCAAAAGATCTCTGATAAAGTTTCATATTTAACTTAGTGTGCAAAATTAAAGCTCATGGAATACAAAGTAGTATACTGTTATGGATTGAATTGGAAATAGGAGTGGCACAGTTGCACAGCTCAAACTTGCTGCCTCACAGCTGCAGCAACTCGGGTTTAATTCGGACCTCTGGTACATTTTCATATTCTCGCCGTGACCATGTGGGTTTCGTCTGAGTGAACAAAGAACATGGAACAGTACAGCACAGAACAGGCCCTTTGGCCCACAATGTTGTGCCAACATAGCTAATCCCTCCTTCCTACAGAATGCCCATATCCCTCCATTTTCCTCTCATTCATGTGCCCACAGTGAATTTGCCTCCACCACCCTATCAGGCAATGCATTCCAGGCATCCACCACTCTCTGAGTAAAAAACATACCCCTCATGTCTGTTCTGAACCTACCCCCCTCTCACCTTAAATGCATGCCCTCTGGTATTGGATCGCTCAGTAATGGGAAAAAGATATTGCTTGTCCACCCTATGTCTGCCCCTCATAATTTTATACACTTCCAACAGATCACCCCTCAGCCTCCGCTGCTCCAGAGAAAAGACCCCAAGTTTGTCCAGCTTCTCCTGATGGCACATGCCCTCTAATCCAGGCAGCATCCTAGTAAAACTCCTCTGCACCCTCTCTAAAGCCTCAACATCCTTCCTATAGTGAGGTGACCAGAATCGCACGTAATACTCTAAATGCGGCCTAACTGGTGTTCTATAGAGATGCATCATAACTTTTTGACTCCTATACTCAATACCTCTATTAATGAAAGTAAGCATTCCATAAGCCTACTTAACCACTCTTTCTACCTGTGTAGCCACTTTCAGTGAGTTCCTAGCATTCACTTTCAGTGCTCTAGTTTCTTCCCACATTCCAGTTAGCATAACGCTATTACAGCGCCAGCGATCCGAGTTCAATTCCGGCCTCTGTCTGTAAGGAGTCTGTACATTCTCCCCATGTCTGCATGGGTTTCCTCCTGGTGCTCCGGTTTCCTCTCACATTCCAAAGACGTACGGGTTAGGAAGTTGTGGGCATGCTATGTTGGCGCCGGAAGCGTAGCAACACGTGCAGGCTGCCCCCACAGCACTCTACGCAAAAGATGCATTTCACTGTGTGTTTCGATGTACATGTGACTAATAAAGATATCTGATGTACCAGTTTGTAGTTTAGTCGGCTACTGTAAATTGTCCATGATTGTTCGTGGTGGTATAATCTGTGGGGAGTTGATGGTAATATGGGGACAATACAATGTGATTAGTGTAAATGGGTGCTTGGTGGGCTGAAGGTCCTGCTTCCATGTTCAGTGACTCCATGACCCAATGGTTGATGGACAAGAAACAAACTAGGAATAAATGAGTCTTTCTTGGGCTTCAGGGCAGTGACTTAGGGGGAAATCAGGGGTCAGTGCTTGGGCCCAAGATATTCACAACATATATCCATGATTGGGATAAAGGAACCAAATGTGACTTTTCTGAGTTTGCTGATGACGCAAAACTGGGTGGGATTGTGAGCTGTGAGGAGGATGTGAAAAGGATGCAAGACAATTTAGACAAGTTGAGTCAATGGGTAGAGACATGGCAGGTGCACTGTAATGCAGATAAATGTGAAGTTATCCCTATTAGTATAAAAACCGCAAGGGCATCTTGTTAATAAAAGTGTTAAATTGGAAATTATTGGTGTATAGAGGTGTCCTTATACACCAGTCATTGAAAGCAAATGTGCAGATGCAGCAAGAATTTAAGAAGGAGCATGGTATAGAAACATAGAAAACCTACAGCACAATACGGGCCCTTCGGCCCACAAAGTTGTGCCGAACATGTCCCTACCTTAGAGATTACTAGACTTACCCATAACCCTCTATTTTTCTAAGCTCCATGTACCTATCCAAAAGTCTCTTAAAGGACCCTATCATATCCGCCTCCACTACCGTTGCCGGCAGCCCTTTCCACGCACTCACCACCCTCTGAGTAAAAAACTTACCCCTGACATCTCCTCTGTACCTGCTCCCCAGCACCTTAAACTTGTGGCAACCATTTCAGCCCTGGGAAAAAGCCTCTGACTAACCACACGATCAATGCCTCTTATCATCTTATACACCTCCATCAGGTCACCTCTCATCCTCCGTCGCTCCAAGGAGAAAAGGCCAAGTTCACTCAACCTGTTTTCATAAGGCATGCTCCGCATTCCAGGCAAAATCCTTGTAAATCTCTTCTGCACCCTTTCTACGGCTTCCACATCCTTCCTGTAGTGAGGTGACCAGAACTGAGCACAGTATTCCAAGTGGGGTCTGACCAGGGTCCTATATAGCTACAGCAGTACCTCTCAGCTCCTAAATTCAATTCTACTATTGATGAAGGACAGTACACCGTATGCCTTCTTAACCACAGAGTCAACCTGTGCAGCTGCTTTGAGCGTCCTATGGACTCAGGCCCCAAGATCCCTCTGATCCTCCACACTGCCAAGAGTCTTACCATTAATACTATATTCTGTTATCAAAACGAATCACTTCACATTTATCTGGGTTGAACTCCATCTGCCACTTCTCAGCCCAGTTTTGCATCCTATCTATGTCCCGCTGTAACCTCTGACAGCCCTCCACACTATCCACAACACCTCCAACCTTTGTGTCATCAGAAAACTTACTATCCCATCCCTCCACTTCCTCATCCAGGTCATTTATAAAAATCACGAAGAGTAAGGGTCCCAGAACAGATCCCTGAGGCACACCACTGGTCACCAACCGCCATGCAGAATATGACCCGTCAACAACCACTCTTTGCCTTCTATAGGCAAGCCAATTCTGGATCCACAAAGCAATGTCCCCTTGGATCCCATGCCTCCTTACTTTCTCAATAAGCCTTGCATGGGGTACCTTATCAAGTGCCTTGCTGAAATCCATGTACACTACATCTACTGCTCTCCCGTCATCAATGTGTTTAGTCACATCCTCAAAAAATTCAATCAGGCTCTTAAGGCAAGACCTGCCCTTAACAAAGCCATGCTGACTATTTCTAATCATATTATACCTCTCCAAGTGTTCATAAATCCTGCTTCTTAGGATCTTCTCCATCAACTTACCAACCACTGAGGTAAGGCTCACTGGTCTATAATTTCCTGGGCTATCTCTACTCCCTTTCTTGAATAAAGGAACAACATCCACAACCCTCCAATCCTCTGGAACCTGTCCTGTCCCCATTGATGATGCAAAGATCACCACCAGAGACTCAGCAATCTCCTCCCTCACCTCCCACAGTAGCCTGGGGTACATCTCATCCGGTCCCAGCGACTTATCCAACTTGATGCTTT
Organism: Pristis pectinata; assembly: GCF_009764475.1. NCBI lineage: Eukaryota > Metazoa > Chordata > Chondrichthyes > Rhinopristiformes > Pristidae > Pristis > Pristis pectinata. The sequence goes on from NC_067415.1 coordinate 88,275,539, forward strand.
CTAAAAGCTCCAGCACATCTTCTTTCTTAATATCTACATGCTCAAGCATTTCTGTCTGCTGCAAGTCATCACTACAATCACCAAGATCCTTTTCCACAGTGAATACTGAAATAAAGTATTCATTAGGTACCTCTGCTGTTTTTTCTGGATCCATACACACTTTCCCACTGTTGCACTTGATGGGTCCTATTCTTTCACGTCTTATCCTTTTGTTCTTCACATACTTGTAGAATGCCTTGGGGTTTTCCTTAATCCTGCCTGCCAAGGCCTTCTTGTGGTCCCTTCTAGCTCTCCTAATTTCCTTCTTAAACTTCTTACTGTGAGCCTTATTATCTTCCAGATCTCTAACATTACCTAGCTCTGTGAACCTTTTGTAAGCTTTTCTTCTTGACTAGATTTATTACAGCCTTTGTCCACTATGGTTCCTGTACCTATCATAACTTCCGTCTCATTGGAAGGTACCTTTGCAGAACTCCACACGAATATCCCCTAAACATTTGCCACATTTCTTCTGTACTTTTCCCTGAGAACATCTGTTCCCAATTTAAGCTTCCAATTTCGTGCCTGAGAGCCTCATAATTCCCCTTACTCCAGTTAAACACTTTTCTAACATGTCTGTTACTGTCTCTCTCCAATGCTATTGTAAAGGAGATAGAATTATGATCACTATCTCCAAAATGCTCTCCCACTGAGAGATCTGACACCTGACCAGGTTCATTTCCCAATACCAGATCAAGTATAGTCCCTCCCCTTGTAGGCTAATCTACATATTACGTCAAGAAACCTTCCTGAACACACCTAACAAACTCCACCCCATCGAAACCCCTTGCTCTAGGGAGATTCCAATCAATATTTGGAAAATTAAAATCTCCCATCACGACAACTCTGTTATTATCACACCCCTCCAGGATCTGTTTCCCTATCTGCTCCTCGATATCCCTGTTACTATTGGGCAGCCTATAAAAAGCACCCAGTAAAGTTATTGACCCCTTGCTGTTCCTAACCTCCACCCACAGAGACTCCGTAGACAATCCCTCCATGATGTCCACCTTTTCTGCAGCCATGACACTATCTCGGATCAACAGTGCCACGCCCCCACCTCTTTTGCCTCCCTCCCTGTCCTTTCCGAAACATTTAAAACCCGGCACTTGAAGTAAGCATTCCTGTCCCTGAGCCATCCAAGTCTCTGTAATGGCCACCACATCATAGCTCCCAGTACTGATCCACACTCTAAGCTCATCTTCTTTGTTCACGATACTCCTTGCGTTAAAATAGACACATCCCAAACCATCGGTCTGAGCACGTCCCTTCTCTATCACCTGCCTATCCTCCCCTTCGCACTGTCTGCAAGCTTTCTCTATTTGAGAGCCAACCGCCTCTTCCCCAGTCTCCTCAGTTCGGTTCCCACCCCACAACAATTCTAGTTTAAATTCTCCCCAGTAGCCTTAGCAAATCTCCCTGCCAGGATATTGGTCCCCCTGGGATTCAAGTGCAACCCATCCTTTTTGTACAGGTCACACCTGTTCCAAAAGAGGTCCCAATGATCCAGAAATCTGAATCCCTGCCCCCTGCTCCAATCCCTCAGCCACGCATTTATCCTCCACCTCATTCTATTCCTATACTCACTGTCGCGTGGCACAGGCAATAATTCCGAGATTACTACCTTTGCGGTCCTGTTCTTCAGCCTTCTGCCTAGCTCCCTAATCTCACTTTTCAGTACCTTATCCCTCTTTCTATCTATGTCGTTGGTACCAACATGTACCACAACTTCTGGCTGCTTTCCCTCCCGCTCAAGAATGCTGTGGATCTGATCAGAGACATCCTGGACCCTGGCACCTGGGAGGCAACATAACATCCGGGATTCTCGCTCATGCCCACAGAACCTCCTGTCTGTTCCCCTGACTATCGAGTCCCCTATCACTATTGCCCTCCTCTTCTCCTCCCTTCCCTTCTGAGCAGCAGGACCAGTTCCAGTGCCAGAGACCTGGCTACTGCTGCTTGATCCCTGTAGGTCATCCCCCTCAACAGCATCCAAAGCGGAATACCTGTTATTGAGGGGAACAGTGTCCGGGGTCCTCTGCGCTGTCTGCCTGTCCCCTTTCTCTTTCTCTCCCCTGACAGTCACCCATCTATCTGCCTCCTGGACCCTAGAACTTTCTGCTCTAAGTGGGGTGACTGCCTCCCGATGCACAGCATCTACATAACTCTCTCCCTCCCTGATACTTTGCAGTGTCCGAAGCTGCGACTCCAGCTCATCAATTCTGAGCCGAAGTTCCTCCAGCCTCCAGCACTTACTGCAGATGTGGTCACCGTGCACCACAGCGGGGTCCACTAGCTCCCACATCATGCAGCTGCAGCACATCGCCTTGCCCTCCATCTGAACTATTTTTTTTCCTACCTAGCTGTAGTCTACTTAAAAGTTATAACAATCGCAGTAAACCTTACCTTTACTTACCAGCTACTCAGCAGTGTTGTTGCAGATGGCCTCCGCATCTTGATGCCGAAACCTGTTGTGCCAAAGCGACTCACTCTGACTCTGTCCACTCTGACAATGGCCGCTCCAAAATAGCCGCTCCGTTTGACAATACCTCCTTTTTATTGGCCCTCCTAAATTCTGCTAGAGGAAAAAAGCCCGCGAAAACACACGAGCTTTTTAAATACTCTGTCCGTACCTGTTAAGGATTTGCTGCTCCAACATCTCCCGGGCCGATTCTGTAAAAGACTTCATGACAAGAGGTTTTGAGTACAGAGTCAAGGATGACTTATTACAATTGTCTAGGGCCTTGGTGAGGTACATCTGAAGAAATAAGACACAAGAGACTGGAATCTGGAGCAACAAACCAGATGCTGGAGGTACTTAGTGGCTCAGTCAACATCAATGGAAGGAAATTGACAGTTGACATTTCAGGTTGAGATCCTTAATCTGGATTGAAAGATAGTCAAAGTCAAGCTTATTGTCATATTGACAGGTGCAATGAAAAACTTACTTGTAGCAGCATCACAGGCACATGGCATCATATAAGCAGCATTCACAAGAAAAACATAAAGTAAATATATGTATAATACACATTTTTTACAAGAAAGAACACAATTAGAACAAAAGAGTACAAAGTCCATTTTAGTGCAAAGTGATGAGCGTGGTCACAGTGTTGCTAAACTGTAGTGATTAGGGTTGTGCCGGTTGGTTCAAGAATCAAATGGTTGAAGGGAAGTAGCTGCTCTTGAACCTGTGGTGTGGGACTTCAAACTCCTCTATCTCCTGCCTGGTGGTAGTTAAGAGAAAATGGCATGGCCCAGATGGTGGGGATCTTTTGATGATAGATGTTATCACTTTGAGGTAATGCCTCCTGTAGACACTACCAGTGGGGAGGGATGTGCCAGTGATGTGTTGGGCTGAGTCCTCTACTTTCTGCAGCTTCTTTACGCATTCAAATTGCTGTACCAGACCATGATGCAACCTGTCAGGACACTTTCAATAGTACATCTGTAGAAGTTTGTTGGAGTTTGGTGACAAGCCAATCCTCCTTAACCTCTTAAGAAAGTAAAGGCGCTGGCATGCCTTCCTTGTGATTACATCTATGTGCTGGGTCTAGGATGGGTCATCTGATATGTTAATGCCCAGGAATTTAAAGCTGCTGACTCTCTCCACTGCCAATCCCAGGGAAGGTGGCCAGTATATAAAGGTAAAGGGAGGGGATGGAGCAAGAGCTAACAAGCAATAGCTGGATCCAGGTGACGAGGGATGATAGGCAGATGGAGGAGGGGAGAGTGGAAATAGTGACAGAGATTAGGAGGTGATAGGTGGAGGCAACAAAAGGCTGCAGATGATGGAATCTCATAGGACAGGAAGGTGGAGCATGGAATCAAATAAGGGAGGTGGGTGGGCAATTGGGAACAAAGGGGGAGGGGAACCAGTGGAAGGAGTGTGTGGGTAATAGGCAGATGGAGTGGGTGGAGGAGGGGAAAGGAACTGGGTAGATCAGGAGGACAGCTCCTTCTCTGTTCCTTTTCTCTCTCCTGATCTGCCCAGAATCTCCTACACCCACCCCAGCCCACCATTTCTCTGTTTCTTTTCCCATTTACTGCACATATCCTGCCAGAATTTAACCTCCCAGAGTACATTACCTCACACTTGTCTGGGTGAACTTCCATTTGCCACTTCTCTGTCCAACTTTCTGACTGATCTATGTCCCGCTGTATCCTTTGACAACCTTTTTCACTATCCACAACTCTACCAATTTTGGGTCATCTGCAAACTTACCAAGCATACCACTTACATTTTCATCCAACTTATTTATATATATTACAAACAACAAAGATCCCAACACTGAACCTCGTGGTGCACCGCACACAAAATGCTGGAGGAACTCAGCAGGTCAGGCAGCATCTATGGAGGGAAATGAATAGTCAACGTATCGGGCCGAGACCCAAAATGTCTGTAAAAGTTGACCTGCGCTCTGTAATAAATCAGACTACAGCAGAACCAAGGAGTGTACAAAAAGTCCTTTATTGTGTAACATTAGTGGGAGTGGGAGTACATAGAAGAGCAAACAGTCAGTGTTGCTCTTCCCTGCACATGACCCGACTCAAGGAATACAGAGCGCTAACAAACTTAAATCCATTGTTCTTTGGTGTGGGTGTTCACCTACTGCACAGGCATACCCATATTTGTGTATGTTTGACCAGCTCACGCTACCATTGGCCAAGCCGAGGCTGCTATGTGCACAAACAATCCTGTTCTTGTGGCCTTGAAGCCCAAAGCTGATGAGAAGTTGCTAGGCTTCATGAGCAGGTTCAAGCTGCTTACAAGTAAAGAGAGAGCGTAACCCTTTGTTCACCAGAGCTCCCTTTCCATTGTCTTCTACATTCCCTCCTTTTATCATTCCATGATAACCACTTAGAGCAAATTTAACTTAAGATAGGAGTGTGGCATACAAAAGCACCATAAAAGCAATAGTATCAACAGAATAACAGCGAGGACGCATATACCCTGGATAAATGTTGTCCACCATCCCTTAAAAGGTCACCAAGATGGTCCCGGGGAATTGTAATAGTGAAATTGTTCTATTTCCTGTACCTCGGTTATCCGTTTCTTGATGTGGTTTGCTAAATGGGTGATATTCTGCACATGTTCCTCCCTTGGTAAACTTGGTCAGTGTAAAATACGGGGGCTCTCTGGACTGATTATATTTGGGCTTATACCACTTAGTGAATATGTGTGCCGCAGGCTGACGTGCCTCCATCCTAGTACTCTTCTGGGTCCTGTTAGAATGACACTTCCATGCCTTATGTTCAGTGTCATTAAAAGGTATTGCTACCATAGGGATCCCCTGACCACTATACGTTGGTATATGCATACATTAAGGACATGCATAGATAAGTATTGTCATGCCATCCCCATTTAGCTACATGGTTTGAACACTTTCCCCCTTGCATCAAGGTATTCATTACAAGGATGCCCAAAACAACTTGTTCATTCTCGCCACTTAGAAGTCTCATCAAGGGTCTTGCTTGTCCTCTGTCATGTCATGCTGTCCTTTCCCAGGGCCAATCCTCTTACAGTCGGAGTGGTTGTCCTTTAACCACCGTGGTTGTCCTTTAACTTTTCTCTGAGTGTTATTACCTGCGAGTGTAGAGTCTCAAGAACTTCGGTTAGTTTTTCTACATAACTAATCATCCTTTCACTAAGGGCATGTAGGTCAAGACACACTTCTATATTTTTAACTGCAGCCCAAGGTGTGGGCAGCGGTCTTCCAAATAACTGTGCTAGTGTGCAGGGTAACCCTCATTCACTTTGGCAGTAAAATGTGGCCCATTGTCTGAACTAATAATGGTTGGGCGCCCAAACTGATGTATTATTTCCTGCAGTATAATTCCTACCGTCGCCTCTGCTGTGGTGTTTGCTATTGGTATTGCCCCTATCCATCTACTAAAAAGATCAATGACAACAAGACAGTACTTGTAGCCATGCACTCTAGGCAATTCTATAAAATCAATCTGTATGCATTCAAATGGGCCCATAGGCATTCTTGTTTTACCCAGAGGGCACTTAACTGCTTTACCAGGATTATTTTTCTGGCAAATATTACATTCTTGTGCCTTTCTTTGTGCCTCCTTCCTCAGATTAGGGTGCCATCATGTTTGTAGTGCCACTCCCACCATTCCCTCCTTGCCCAGATGAGTCATTGCATGAATATAATTAAGTAACATAGGTAAAAATGCATCCGGTACACAAACTTGTCCAGCAGGGGTGGTCCATAACCATGTGTCAGGATCTCTGGTGCACCCCTGCTGTTTCCATAATTCATTTTGATTTGCAGGGGCATCCCCCTGAGGTTTCACTACACTTCCCATGTCAGGCAGGGCCGGTCTATTCAAGAGTTGTTTAGCGCTGTCTGAATAGATGGTAAGGAGTCCCTAGTTAGCAGCAGCCTTCGCGATTGCATCCTCATAAACATTTCCCAGGGAAATGGGGTCTTGAACTTTAGTGTGTGCATCACACTTAATTATTGCCAGGTGGGAAGGTTGGGACAGAGACGCTAGCAAGTTAGACACAAACGTAGCATTTTTAATTGGGGCACCTGAGGAGGTCAGAAATCCATGATGCTACCACAATGCACCAAAGTCACGGGCAACCCCAAACACATATTGTGAGTCTGTGTAAATGTTAAGGGAAGTACCCTTTGATGCAGGCACGCGTTAAAGCAAAAAGTTCGGCCTGTTGTATGGAGAGAGGACGATGAAAGGCTGCAGCCTCTATCACCGTATCAATACCCTGTACAATTGAATAGCCAGATCATCGCTGGCCTTGATCATCTCCAAAGGCTGAGCCATCCACAAACCAGGTTGTGGCTCCATTAACTGGACAGCCCTTTAAATCTTCACAAGCCGAATTGTAACATAAAGTTGGAATGGGTGGTCATAGAGAGGTCATCTAAGCGCAGGAGCAGAGCGCAAGTCTCCTTTTAACTCTTCAAACACTGTGAGCTGTTGAGTAGGAAGAGTAAAGCGCTGTGGCGCATTAACGGAGGCCAGAGGGGAAAGTTCCTTAGTCAATGTCGCTACGTTAGGAATCCATTGTCGACAGAAGTTTACCAATCCCAAAAAGGCCCCCATTTGTTTTGGTGTTTAAGGGGCAGGGTAATTAGTGATGGGAGTAGTACGAGCTGGAGTGAGTTTTCTTCCTGTGACACTTAACATGATTCCCAAGACTTTTACCTCTTCTTTACCCTGCATTACCTTCCATCGGGGAATGACATATCCCCATCCGTGCAGTGCCTTTACAAGCGACGCAGTATCCTTGTCAGTTGTTTCTTCGTCTGTGCTGTCCAGCAACAGGTCATCTACATATTGATATTGGCTGTCTAGGTGCAGATGAATTGCAAAGAAGGCATGCTGTAAATAGATTACCGTAAACACCATAGATGTTGCAGGAATGAGACTCAGTATAGTAGCTGGATTTGGCACAATAGGATGCATCAGCATCACAATGTCGTTGATAGCACGTAAATCCTGTACTAGGCGCCACTCAGAGCTACCAGGTTTCGGGACTGGGAAAATCAATGTGTTGCGGGGGAGCGACAGGGTACGAGAATGCCTTGACGTACCAATGAGTTCACCAGCTCCCTTATGCCTTTATGTGCTTCTGGTTTTAAAGGATATTGTGGTATGGACAGCAGCTGGACATTGGGTCTTACCGATATATGTACCGGTGCACAAGTGGGTAACCTCGTACGGAGACGCAGACCACACCTTCATCGGGAACCTCCATCTTGTCCTGTGACCGCTGATGTTTCAATATGCCAAAAACTTCCTGAGCTGTCACCCAATACCTCAACACATCTTGAGGGAACTTCTGTACAGTAGTCAAATTAGGATCAGCAAGATTCATCAAACATTGTGTTAAGACACCGAGTTCCTTAGCCGTATGTCCCTTATTAACAGTGAGTGTGACATGTGGATGGATTAATCCTGTTTGCTTCCACGTCCTACCTGCCACTTCTGCAATCAGGGCTGTTCCTTGCTCTCCCTCACTTTCCCTGTCGGGCATACATTAACCATGTGTCCTTCATACAGCTCATAGAAGTGCTCCTTCTCCCAATCGTAACCAGTGGGATCATAGCACAGGGTGACGTGAGGGTTAGGCAGGCCAGAAAAGCGTGGCGCCGGGGGAAGATCTACTGACCACCAGTCCTCTGGGCAAGTCCCTTCCAGCCAAATTACAACCAAGATTTGATGTAATGGTGAAGGGTAATGTATGAGTAGTGTAATCATAAGTTACTTGTAAGGGTGCTGTGGTTGAGTAGTCTTTGAAATTATCTTCCAGTCCAGACATTCAAACAGTATGAGTAGCTTCAGGGAATCCATATTCCTCCACAAGTTCCTGATCCAGGGTGGATAAGGTTGCCCCTGCATAAATCAAAAATGGAAGAGAGACTCCCTGCACGTTCATCGTCACAATGGGCTCTTCACTTCCCCCTTTCACTATTAACGGCAGAGCCCTTCCTGAGACCTCGGGTCACTGTCTGAAGGGATTGTTAGTGGTGAAGGGTCCTCCTTCTCTCATACCTGCCGTCTGTATTCCTGGCATTCAATAGGACAATCCCGCTGCCAGTGTCCCTCTCGCCCACACTTAAAGCAGACCTCCCTGCGTGGTGGTGGCAGTTCATTAAAAATATTCGAGCGACCCTTTTGTAGTAAAATGTTCCCAGAATTCTTGGGCTGTCTCTTTAGAAGTAGGTTTACATTCCAAAACCTTACGCATATCAACGGGTCTTTTCAAACTCTCCAAGAGGGCCGTCATCATAATATTAACTTGTTGATTCAGATCATTATTTTGTCAATTTAAATCTTCATATGTAGCAGCAGGACCTCCTCCTCCTCCAGGAGGCAGCATTGCTGCGTTCCACTTTGTGCTCTCTTCAAGATTCATTATAGCATGACAGAGGGAAAAGGGATCTTAAGGCTGTGCCCTGTACATGGTCTGAATAGATCGTATATATGTAATTTACAAATCCAACTGGATCTTTGTTTCTCTCTGGGGTGTGATGGGCTATTGGTAACATCTCTTGGGGTTTCCATGGTGTATAATTCTGCACAGTATCTGGTTGGCCCTGAATAGCTGCTCGGGGATTGGGAAGTATTCAAACAGCGTACGTTCTGCCATCAGGGTTTTTCTCCCTCTGTGTCTTTAATCGGGGTTCTGTTTTCACACGTACTGATATCCCTCCTACTACTTGCTCATTTCTGGTGGGAGGTTGGGCTTGGGGTAATTGCTCCGCACCACGAGGTGCTTGTACCAGCTCCTGCGGTAGTAGAGCCTGTGATTCCTTGGGGGGGGGGGGGGGGGGGCATACAGGGGTAGTCTCAATCACAAGAAATCTTCCAATTCCTCACCCTCATCATTCTGCAAGAATAGGGTCGCCATGCCTGGCAGTGAGTCCCCGGGGTCATTATCAGCCTCATTGTTTTTGGCCACTTTATTAATCAATTGACGCTGTTCTTTGTTATCTTCACACTCCTTTTCTTGTTTGTCATACCATTCACACTCAGTCTTTAAAACCTCCCAGTCTTCTACCACTCTTTTAAACCTTGTTCTTTCCATTCCTTTACCCTCCTAGTACATAATGTTGCTCATTAACTATTCAAAACTTAATTTATTAGAACTCAATTCTCAAAAAGTCTTACATAATATGAAAGACAAAAATAACCCAAGAACAACACTTATACATTAAAGTATCAATTTAAAAAAAACGTAAATTTCTACCACAAACTGAAAAGCACTCTTGAAAGCCGCTAACAATTGTCGATACTGTTTTCTATGTTCTGGGTGCAAATAACACATCTGTTGCACGGGGCCCCCCATCACTTTTACCTAAAGTCTGTCTCATTTTGATTTACGTCTGATGTCCGAATCACAATTTATCCTGGCCTCACTGTCACAGATTGAATTACAATTTATCCCAGACTATGTTTCCAAATGAACACTATCTCCAAACGAACTCTGTTTCCCAAACGAACTCTGTAGTACTACTTTATTTCCCAACGAACTTATTTTTACCAAACGAAGTTACTTATTCCATACGAACACTAATTTTTACCAAACGAATACCAAACAAACTCTTTTCTTTATTCCATATGAACTCTAATTCCAAACTAACTTATACCATATAAACTTTAAGTACTTAGATCTCTGCCCAGTAACACTGTGCCGCAGTGTTACGCATCACCAAACGAACGCTTACTAACCTGTACGCTTCCTTCTTTTCTTTACTTGGTTCTTTTTCGGATTTCGGCAGGGAACCAGATCTACCTCAGATGAGGGACCACAGTGTTCCCGGAGGTCAATATAGGAGTCAGACACAAGGGGTCTGAAGGTACTTTATTTCTCCCGTTGACCTTCCGAACGCCGTCGGCCACTTACTCAGTCCAGAGGTGTCCAGGTATTCTTGCGAAATTCTGCCGACTACACCAATGTAAAAATCGACCCACGCTCTATAATAAATCAGACTACAGCAGAACCAAGGAGCGTACAAAAAGTCCATTATTGTTTAACACTAGCGGGAGTGGGAGTACGTAGAAGAGCAAACAGTCAGTGTTGCTCTTCCCTGCATGTGGCCCGACTCAAGGAATACGGGGTGCTAACAAACTTAAATACGTTGTTCTTTGGTGTGGATGTCCACCTACTGCACAGGCATACCCATATTTGTGTATGCTTGACCAGCTCACGCTACCATTGGTCAAGCCGAGGCTGCTATGTGCACAAACAATCCTGTTCTTGTGGCCTTGAAGCTCAGAGCTGATAAGAAGTGCTAGGCTTCATGAGCAGGTTGAAGCTGCTCACAAGTAAAGAGAGAGCGTAACCCTTTATTCACCAGAGCTCCCTTTCCATTGTCTTCTACATGTCTACTGTTTATTTCCCTCCATAGATACTGCCTGACCTGCTGAGTTCCTCCAGCATTTTGTGTGTGTTGCTCCAGATTTTCAGCATCTGTGTTCTCTCTTGTGGTGCACCACTTGTGACAGATTTCCAGTCAGAGAAACCCATCCACCACTACCTTTTACCTCCTATCACCAAGACAATTTTAGATCCAGTTTGCCAACATGCCTTGGATCCCTTGTTGATTATCCTTCTGGACTAGCCTATCATGCAGGATCTTGTCAGAAGCTTTACTTATGATATGCCCCACTGTACCCACATCATTTCCCAGAACTAGCAATGTCTCCTTCCTCATTGGGCTTGAGACATGCTGATTAGAGGTTCTTCTGAATGCTTTGCTTTTCTCGCCCTTTACACTGACATGATTCCATTCAATATTGGGATAATTGTAATCTCCAATTATTCCCGTTCCACAGTGTTGGAGCAACTCTCTAATTTCTTTGAAGATTTATCTTCTATATCCCTCTTGCTTACAAAATATCCTCAGTATCCTGATAGCAGCCTTTTTGTTTAATCTAAATCAAATCCATTATGTCCCCTTAAGAGATTCTATTAAATGAAGTGAATGCAGGTATATAGTATCTGTTTAGTATTTAAGCCATTTCCTTTTTTTCCCATAACAATTTCTCCTGTCTCAGCCTCTGAGGAATTTACACTTACCTCCACTCTTCACATTTACATACTGGAGCCAAACCAGACAAAGGTTAGCCAAAATTAATTAAACAACTTTAGCTGAGGTTATCCATTTGCTCAGAATAAATCAGGATATTGAAATGAGAGACTACATTCAATTCTGAGTGCGGTTCCTAAGGCAGGAGGAATGCCATGATATTGATGAAAAGCACTGAGCCCTGTTGTGTTTGCTGACAGTCGGTTTGTGGCAGTGAAGTGAGATTGTCACAGACAAGGAGGAATATTGGGTGCCAGGATGTCAATCAGTTACTTCAAGCCAGTAGATGGACAATTCTGCCAAGTTTTAAGATATTTATTTATTAGTCAGATGTACATCGAAACAGACAGCAAAATGTGTCATTTTGTGTTACTGAGAATGTGCTGGGGGGCAGCCCACAAGTGTCGCGACTCTTCCGGTGGCAACATAACATGCCCACAGCTCCTAACCTGTATGTCTTTGGAATGTGGGAGGAAACCGGAGCACCAGGAGGAAACCCACGCAGACACGGGGAGAATGTACAAACTCCTTACAGACAGTGGCAGATTGAACCTGGGTCGCTGGCGCTGTAATAGCGTTTCGCTAACTGCAATGCTACCGTGGGGAGGAGGGGCCTTAAATGATGAAATAGCAAGAAGAAAGCAAGTCTACACAGGTATTCAGGCCAGAAGAAAAAGCTGCTTCCATTGAAACCACCCAGAGTTCATTAATGAAATGTACACTGAGTTGGAAACACAAATATATTCCAGGATTTAGTACTTAGGAATCATACTATCCTAAAATTCATAAATGTTTCTTCTTGAAAAGAGCTGGTCATTGACTTCAGGAAGGGGGGTGATGCACACGCTTCTGTTTACATCAACAGTGCTGACGTATTACCAATAACCTGTCCTGGTCCAACCACATAGATTCCATGGCCAAAAAAGTGCACCAGCATCTCTACTTCCTTGGGAGGCTAAAGAAATTTGGCATGCCCCCTTTGATCCTCACCAATTTTTATAGATGCACCATAGAAAGCATCCTATCCAGATGCATAATGGCTTGGTATGGCCACTGCTCTGCCCGAGACCGCAAGAAACTGCAGAGAATTGTGGACAGCTAAGCACATCACAGAAACCAGCCTCCCCTCCATGGACTCTGAGTACACTTTTCGCTGCCTCGGTAAAGCGGCCAACATAAAGATGCCACCCACCCCGGACATTCTCTCTTCTCCCCTGTCCCCTCAGGCAGAAGATACAGGAGCCTGAAAGTACATACCACGAGGCTCAAGGACAGCTTCTATCCTGCTGTTCTAAGAAAACTGAAACGTCCCCTAGTACAATAAAATGGACTGTTAACCTCACAATCTACCTCGTCTGGCCTTGCACCTTATTGTCTGCCTGCACTGCACTTTCTCTGCAAATGTAACACTTTATTCTGCATTCTGTTATTATTTTCCCTTGTACTACCTCAAAGTACTGATGTGATGAAATGATCTGTATGGATAGCGTGCAAAACAAAGCTTTTCACTGTCCCTTGGTACACGTGACAATAATAAACCAATTTACCAATGTATCTTTCCGAGGTATGAATTGCTCGAGATATTGAATTTCGACTCTGTGAGACGCCGGATGAGTGTTATCGTTCGATCAGAATTAGGTGAGTGGATTGAATGGAATGTAGGTGTGCCTGATTGCATCAAAAAGCGTGTCTTCTAAGGTGTGTGCTATTCTGTCGAAAATGATTGGTATTTTCTTTACAAGCTGGGTTTCTGGTGCATTTGTTACATCTGTCCAAACCACCTTTTCAAAATCTGTTGTTGATTGGCTGTGCCCAAAAGTTATTCAAACTGTCTTTAGATACTTCAGTAATTTTTACCTCATTGTCTGTTAACCAGGAGAAATAATACTGTTCTGTAAAGGAGCTGATTCATCCATTTTTCCCCGGGTGAAGGAGGGGAAGCTGGACCTGGTACAACAGCGAGTGCAGCATAATGCAGTGGTACGTCAAGGCAGCATTGGAACATATCAATGAGTCTTGTCATGTGATTTCTAATATGGACATACTTTGTCTAGCTTAACCTTCCAAGTTACTGCATAAGGGTAAAATATGGACATTGAAAGAAAGATTCAGCTTTGGCTTGATAGGGTTTGTATATTGTTGGTGTCGTATAGGAAAGACTGCAGTCCTCAGCTTCTCAATATTCTACAGTGGAATCTATCTTCAGAATGCATTGATATTGGAGGGAAGGTGCAGGGAGAGGGAAATTATGATTGCTGTCATTGTGAGGAACCAAGAAATTTATCTGGAGAACAGTTGTCAAAGTCGACCCGCGCTCTGTAATAAATCAGACAACAGCAGAACCAAAGAACTTGCGATCAATGCTTTATTAGTTTTACGCTAGCGGGAGTGAGGGATACAGGGAAAGAGTAAACAGTGTAATCCGAGCTCAGTGTAATTAAGCTCACTCAAAGAAGCACCTGTCACTGCGTATTCTTATACCCACTTTCGTGGAAAAGCTTGGTGGGAAGTTGCAGTTACTAAGGTAGATGTTTACATAAAGTCTTTAGCACAGCAAGATACAGTATGTCTAAAAAACTACTTTCACCCACACCTGGCATCAAATCCAGTCAAAACTATAGTCACTGGCGTCTTTTGGTGGCGCTGCATGGAGTAGGTCGTATCTTGGCTCTGCTCCACTCACCTTTTAATTCCTCATGCACCACCCTTTAATAATACTTGTATAATACTTTCACAAGATTGATTTTGACTTTTGAGTGTCGGAATGAATACCAGAGCTGAGGCTGGAGCTGATAGCAAGGGTAATGGAGACCCTCAACTCACTTTGGAAGCTATCTCTAAACTGGATAAAAAGCTTGCCCAGAGATTTGCCACTTTGGAAACGCAATTAAAGGAGATTGAAGACAGACAAAACACACTCATACAGGAGAGTGCTAAACAACAGTAATTAATTGCTGAACCGGATCAAGCTGGCAAAGAGAGAGATCGCAGGCTGAACTTACTGGAAAAAGATTTAACTGTGACCAAAGAAAGACTGGAACAGCAAAGACAGAGGATTATTGATTTAGAAAGCCGCAGTCGGAGAAATAATGTGAGAATCATCGGCCTCTCCGAGAACGCTGAATCTGGTAATCCCATTGAATTCTTTTCTAAACTTCTGATGGATGTGTTTGGCCCTGAAGCGTTTTCTTTACACTCTATACTTGATCATGCCAATTGAGCGTTAAGACCAAAACCTCCGGCAGAGCAAAAGCCATGGCCAGTAATATTGAGATTTCACTATGTGAGTACTAAAGAACATTTGATTCGAATTGCTCGTCGTCGAGGAATGATCCAATATAAAGATTGGAAGTTTCGTTTGGTTGAAGATTACACCCCAGAAGTTATGAAAGAGAGACTGCTTTACAAACTGATTATGTCGCGGCTTTACCAAGGGAATTATCAACCTGCATTACTGTTCCCAGCCCACCTGAGAATTTTACTTCCTGACAAATCACACCGATGGTTTAATTCCGTCAAAGAAGCGGAAGATTTCCTCCAAAATTATAGTCACCTCATGGCTGAGGTAATTCCTTACTATGGGAAGAAGCTGACAATGAGAAGCATACCATTAACCCTTACATTGCCAGTCATTAACCCTTGCATTCCCAGCTATCTTTTGCACAGTCATTCCACCTTCAGATTCTTTCTAGGCCAATAGTCCCTAATAGAGTCAATAAATATGTGCAATTCTGATGTCAACTGCATCCTGCTTTCTATCCTTCAATCTGCTACCACAATATTGAGATTGCTGTAATATCATTCATTACAAACTTCTGCTATGTTTTATTGTTTCTTTACTCTATCCCATTTGTTACATCTTGTGTGCATTCAGAACAGTGCACGTGTTTCACAAATGTAGTTCTCAACTCCATTATTTCCATTTGTTCCTAAACTGATGCTTCTATCAGGCAAATGACACTGACTGATTCCCTTTTGCAAGGATGCCAATTGTGGAGAATACAGAGAGCACAAAAATGATTTTTTTCTCTCAGTTATAATGCCCGACGTGTATCATAGGCAAATGTTGTTGGTAGCAGCAAGTTCACTCTAAATGAAGACAGCACTTTATCACTTGTGAGGGTCTTGGGAGTGCAGAGAAACATCTCTGTCTCTGGAAGTATGATCTTCAGTCAGCTGAGAATAATCTAACCACATCTCTGATGTATTATGTTACTTTGACCAACCATAGCCTTGTGTTTTATTGTTTTATTTACATTTTAGTTTAAGTATCCAAAATGCTGCAAGATTTAAAGATGTGGAACTTAAAAACAAAATTGATGAAAAATATTAAGCTGAAGGCTGCTTCTGGATGTTAAAGCTGTTTGAATATTTACAGATGTTAAATATTTGTGATGTGCTTTAATTCTGTAACATCTGCAGAATCGATTCACTCTGGTTTGCACCAGAACTATTGCAGTATTGAGTGGAAATTTTAATCATTTTAGGAAGGACTGCGAACATTATGTGTGGCATACAAAGTTCTTAGCTGTGAAAAATATGAAGAGGTTCACACACTCCTTCAGAACGCAAAACTCTCCCTCCAAGACAGGGACAGGAAACTTGCTGAAGCTTACGATGTCGTTGAAAGGGACCTGGATTTACTGGGAGCAACAGCAGTAGAGGACAGGTCAGTCAGAGACAAATATGACCGCAAACGTAAATCCAATATCATTGATCAAAACATACTTGATAGACCTTTTATAATTAGACCCAAATTATAGTAGACTCAACTGATTCTATTCATATAGACAAGGTGAATCCGCATGTGTAAACTTGGAGGATCATTTACAGGCCAGCACAAAAGAGCTTAGGCTGAAATTTGTTCTCTCTCTCTCTCTCTCTCTCTCTGTCTCATTCTCTTTCTCTTTCATTCTCTCTCTCTCTCTCTCTCATGCACGCAGCACATGCGCAGTACACACACACCAAATGGCTTTCAATAATGGTTTGATGTCACTAGCACAAAATACATGAATTCATCTGTAGGTGGGCTGGCAAGAATTATAATATCTGGCCTCACTGGGGCTGGTTTTGTAGTGTTCAAGATGTCCATATTCTTCCTGGTAGGTATCTTTAACTTCCTCCCCCGACCTCAAAACTCACCACAATCTTCCTTGCAGATTTACTCAGGCTTTTCCCAAACCATTTGTCACAATCACCCTCAATCCTCCCCACCAACACCCAGATATTGATCTGGCTGTCCTTGGCCTTGAACCCCAGTCCTCCACACCAACTCTTCCTTGTGATGCTCTCCAATTTTTCTCCTTTATCTCTTCCACCCCCATCTCCACACCTTCGACATTGTAGTCCTCCCTTCAAACTCTGCAGTTTCCACTCCCCCAATGACTGACGATAACGAAGGAACTCCTGCAACTCGGATTGCTTTGAGCTTTGTGCATTGCAGAATATTCAAGTCTAGCTATTAGGTACTACAGCAAGCCAAGAAGTTGCCATGAACCAAGTTTGGTTTACCTGATGATAAATAAACTTTAAAACCTATTGTTTAAATTTGCAATGCAAGCTTGGATCAAAATGATTAATGATGACTGATGATGATGCACGAGAAGGTTAATGATGACTGATGCATTATGGTTATTTCCTTTACCCTCACCTCTTCCACTACTATCTCTCCCACTACCACTTCCCCTGATATCCCAATGCACACATGCATCCTTTAATAAATGTAGGCACATGCACAACACACAGCAAGTACCATGTAATCTCCAGAAGGAGCAAAAGCAAGGGGGAAAATATACTGTAAAATCACTCTGCCCAGATACTGCTTATAAAAAAAAGTGTGCATTTTTAATCCTCAGCCATCTTTTGGTTATGTTACAGTAAATTGAGCTGTAGGATGATATTCAAACCGTTCTGATTTTTCAAGCAGTTAGAGATTATTTAATGTGTTTTTTTTTCAGACTACAACACAAGACCGCTGAGACTGTAGAAGCTTTGCAAAAGGCTGGAATAAAAGTTTGGGTTCTCACAGGAGACAAAATGGAAACAGCTGCAGCCACATGCTATGCATGCAAGCTTTTCAGAAGAACTACACAACTCTTTGAGTTGACAACTAAACGAATAGAAGAGCAAAATTTGCATGATGTACTCTTTGACTTGAGCAGAACAATTCTGAGGCAAAGTGATAATTTGCGGAGAGACAGTTATTCAGGGTGGGCATTTCAGTTAATAATTGGACTGTGATCAAATTTTAAACCTTTTAATTTTAAGAAAAACTAATAATTTATTATCTGAATTTTGTAATTTAGAATTTCTCCCCATAAAATATGGCCTAATTTGGTTCTATTAAAAAGAGAGTACCTGGGTGAAAAGGTAATAAATATCAGTTAAACCACAATTTGTAAGCCTCATAGCTTTTGGTGGAACCTTGCAGAAATTCGGACAGTAAATTATTCCATATGAATGATGAGAGGGAAGGAGGTGTGTTTGATGTTGGCATTACATGGGATATGGCAGAGGATGGTACATGCAAGGTGTGTGCAAGGTAAATAAATTCAGGTTCTTGGAGGGAGAGTCATTGGGGTGGAAGCAGTAGTTCCTGAATTAGAATGGACATGGACATCAGGGGTGGAGTGGATTTTCAGATATGGAAAAAAAACTTTTTGATGCATTAGTGTGAAAGGTGACATTTTTAGTGAAGGTTGAGAAATTGGAAGAATGGAATGAAGTCCTTGCATGACAGCGTGAGAGGAAGTACAGTTAAGGCAACTATGGGTCCCTGGGTGTATAAGGGATATCAATTGCTAACCTAACTGAAATGGAAATCAAAGATTCAGAGAGAGGAAGAATTGGAGATGGATCGAGGCACCGTAGTATAGCGGTTAGCATAACACTATTACAGAGCCAGCAACCCAGGTTCAATTCCGGCCACCGTCTGTAAAGAGTTTGTGCGTCCTCCCTGTGTCTGCATGGGTTTCCTCCAAGCGGTCCGGTTTCCTCCCACCTTCCAAAGACATACGGGTTAGGAAGTTGTGCGCATGCTATGTTGGTGCCGGAAGCGTGGTGACACTTGCGGGCTACCCCCAGAACATTCTATGCAAAAGATGCATTTCCCTGTGTGTTTCGATGTGCTGTACATGTGACTAATAAAGATATCTTAAGATCTCAATCTTCTTATGAAGACAATGGAAGGATAGGTATCAAAAACAATGTTGAGATATTTTCTGATCAGGAAGCTTCTTTGATATTGTCATTGATTTACTATCAGAAGATGTGAGGAAAGGGATTTGAGAGAATGATCCACGTATCTCCTTAAGAGTTAGGCAAGGCTGAATATCATTTGGGTTCCCGAAGCAACACATTGGATTTTGAGGAATTCTGTGAAGTCAAAAGTAAAGTTAAATATGTTCCGCCAGGCAGAGGGTACTTGCAGGTGTGAATTGGTTTGACCTCTCCAAGGAAGAAGCAGAGGGTCTCGAGCTGACCTGGTGGAGATGGATTTGTAGAGGGATGTCTGTCAGTGGCAAAAGTGAGAGAGTCATGGCCAAGAAACTGTTTAAGTGGCAGTAGGCATTGGAAGTGTTGTAGATGTATGTAGGAAGAGATTGAACAAGAGGATAAAATGTAGAATTGAAGTAGGAAGTAATAAGTTCTGTGATGAGTAACAAAAGTGTAACCCTTGACAGCAGGTTTAATTTCAATGCTTAGTTTGGACACCCTTGAATAGTGTTGCAAGTTCTAAGGTCATGCCGATTTGGCTGAGTAAGTGAAATAGAAGTACTGAACCGACCAGTGTTATGCCATTAGTCCTCTACGTCGCAGAGGATAGAGGCCAGAGGGAGTTATCCAGATGGATCAAGAATCCTGAAGATGCACAAAAGGCAGTATACTTTGCCTGAGATGGTCACCCAAAATAGATCTCACTATTTCAACTGAGGTCTGATAAATGGTGACACAAGAGACCGCAGATGCTATAATCTGGAGCAAAAAACAAACTGCTGGAGGAACTCATTGGGTCAGGCAGCCATCTGTGGAAGCAAAGGCATGGTCGATGTTTCGGGTTGAGACCCTGCATCAGGATGGAGAGTGTAGAGGGGAGATAGCCAGTATTAAGAGGTGGGGGGGGGGGGAGAGGAGAAGCAGGGGCTGGCAGGTGAGAGGTGGAACCAGGTGAGGAGGGGGATGTTGGGCAGATGGAGGCACCTGGGGTAGGGGGAGGGAGGTGGAGTTGGGAGACTGTGGCTGGTGGGGATAGATAGAGACAGATCTGATGCAGGATCTCAACCAGAAACATTGACATCCCTTTGCTTCCACAGATGCTGCCTGACCCGGTGAGTTCCTTCAGCAGTTTGTTTTTTGCTTGAGGTCTGATAGATACTGTGGCAGATATTGCTGCTAGTGGTGAGCAGCCCACATTCACAATTGATTTTTTTGTGGATCCACCAGTGTAAACCAAATTGGTAAGACCCGAAACTGTAGAAGTGTTATGTGCAACATAATGTTGTCGGGCAAGCCTCACCTGAGGTGTAGCCAAAATAAAACTCTGAAGATCGCAAGCCCTATCCTAAATTCTGCCAGCTGTTAAACCATCAAGATTTTCAAATGCATACGAGTTCAGTAGCATTCAAAAATGTTGAAGTTAATAATCTTAAAAAGTACTCAGAAGGTGGTGCTGTGCTATCTCAATAAACCACTGAAAATAATTTTGATGCAAACTATAGGTTATTACCAGGCTACAAAGAAAGCAGTTAAGAATCGACCACTCCAAGTGGTTTGGTCACATATAGGCCTAATGGGAGGTTTCTTTCCATTCATCAGTTGTCTTTATACATTCTATAATTTTGTGGCCAAATTGAGTGATACGAGCTCTTGTTTCTATGCATTTGAAATTCTTTAAATGTTCGCACTGCCTTTGTAGGACATGAACTAATGGTCAGTAATGCAGCCATTACACTGTCATACCTAAATCTTAACTTTTTGTATAATTAAAGTATAATTATTGTATTGTTCTGCTTAGATTTTCTGCTGTGTTTTAGATTTTCTCAGAATGATTTACATGATTATGGTCTGATCATCGATGGGGCCACACTGTCACTTGTCATGAAACCTGCTGAAAGCGGCAATTCAAGCAGTTACAAAGATCTTTTTCTGGAAATATGCTGCCATTGTAGTGGAGTTCTATGCTGCAGAATGGCACCTTTACAGAAAGCACAGGTTAGCCTTAAATGTTACATGCTAATTATACCCAATAAGTACATTTTTCTGTTACACCTGAATGCCCAATGCCAAGTTCGGTTTCTTCAGGGCTCACTACAGTCAAGGTCCAAACATAGACAAAAGATATGAATTCCAGAGATGAGGTAAGTGACTGCCCTTGAACCCAAGACAACTTTTGCCACAATGAGGCATCTGACACCCTTATAAAACTGAAGTCAATGGGAATCAAAGGTAAAACATTCCAGTGTTTGGAGTCATACCTCAAACAAAAAAAATGGTTCTGGTTGTCAGAAATCAATCATATCAGCCCTAGAACAGCACATGTGGAGTTCCACAGGGCAGTGTTATGGGACCAACCATCTTCAGCTGAGTTTTCCTTTGAAAACAAATGATTAAATCTGTATTTTATGTTAGTTGCAACTCTCATGGCTTTGCTTCCAGTAAGATGCAGATTTTGTTGGAGTAAGCTTGTTTGTGCCAAGAAGCTTGACCATGGTTCTGAGATTTGTCATTAGGAGTCACTGGAGTCTAGAAGTCAGCATAGTTGAATGGAGGGTGAAGATCAATGTTGATTAGTAAGTGGGTTATGCAGCTGATGCAGATTGGCAAATTTCTGAGTCAGTCTCCTGAATGTAATTATATCTACTTATGTAGGAACTGGCACTAAATCTTTTTCATGTGTCTGTTCTAATCCTCATTTGCAGATAGTTAAACTGATTAAAGCTTCAAAAGAACATCCCATAACCTTGGCAATTGGTGATGGTGCAAATGATGTCAGTATGATACTGGAAGCTCATGTTGGAATAGGTAAGGTGCATTCAGTTTTTTCAAAACAATTTTTTTTTTTACTATTTTCCAGAATGATTTATTGTGACTAATACTTAGTCTGGTTGCTGAGTCTCAGTATTCTGTGAAAGTGAAAACTCTTAAATCATTTAACATTTTTCCTTTCTTACTCTCTGGCATCTTTGCCAGCAAACTGTTGTTGAACTAACTGTTTTTGCCAACAAGTGCTCTTTGTCAGTCTCTGAAACTTGAGAAGAAAATTCTGTTAACAATTTTCACTCTTGCATAACTCATTCTATAGTCAACAGTTGTGTGCTGATGCCCTGGAACTGTCTGGATTGCAGTAAACTACAAATACTCAGTGAGATGGCAACTGTCGAGACATCTGATGTACTTTATATTTGCCTCATAACTATGGATGGATTCATCACCCATGTCAAAAATGAAGCCATGACCCATAGATGGGTGAATACAACTGATTTAAATTGTCTTAGAAGAATGACTGATTTTTTAATGGAGGAATCTGCTTGTTGCTCTCTTTGGAGATGAGAATAGGACATCAAAGATATTAGCAAAGAATGTTCTGGCTAGTGGTGTTTGTATCTGTGTTTGTGTGTTGTATAACCTCTATCTACATACCTTTTATTGAAAGTCTTCACTCAATCAGGCTACAAATTGTACTCATTTTAGCCATGCATCTTGCCACATTTATCTAATGTTCTCCACATATTGTGAGAACTTGTCTACCATATTGATTAAAGTGACTAAATCTAAAAGTATCTCGGGAGAGTATGGATAGATTTAGGTATCATTTCCATTATGATGCTGGTTTCCTGAAGTTCAGAAGGTAACTGGAGGGACTTGAGTTGCAATATCATTCACCATTGTGAACCAGATTAATTTCCTAGATGAAATATGTTCTACTTATCAATGTTCAAATTGTTAGTGATTATTAGCAAAAGTCCCATTGAACTACTGGATTTGCTGAGAGCTGTTACACTACTTGTAAATTAGGTGAATTTTAGCTCTTTTCAGTTAAACCTGTTGGGATTAAGATGAATTCCAGGTGATGAGATTCTTTTATTGTCCCTTCTGTGGCACATGATCATTTTAAGACCATTTCCAGAAGCACAGGTGATAATTGGAAGAACAATAGCATTCTGTAGTTAGGGATCCAGTGTGCATTCTTCACCTTGTTTTATTACTATAGTTTATACACTTGATTATTCAAGGAGATTTATAGTGAGTTGCATCCTGCTCATCACCTCCAGCTGTGACATATATTTTGGGTCTGGTCTCAGAATAGTGCTAACCTGAGAAAATGTTCCATCATTGGTACTGAGTCCAGATTTAGGGTGGTTGTTCATTGTGAAAATACCAGCATATCCTGAAAACCGCTGGAGTGTCCTCTGTAACTTGGTTATGATACCTGAAGATGAAAATACTGGATCTCTGTTTGCATGAGGACTGCAACACACTTTTGTGGATGAGGTGGGGACAGTGTCCTGAATTACACTGTAGCCACCACATTGCCCTTTTGATATCTGCACTGAGGAAAGTACAGTCCTGATGTCACCATTATATCAGAGCAGTGAAAACCACACAGTGATTGCCATCTGTGTGCTCTTGGTGATGGATCACTTGCAGTATTTATCAAAAAATTGATAAGCAAAAAGAGAAAATGAGCAGCATCCATGAGTGTATTTGGAAGCAAAAAACTTTTCTTCCCTTGATCCAAATGATCTTCCTGGGGATGATGTGCTATTTTCTCCTGGAACAATTAATTGGGTTTCATGAAGGAACCATTCAGCCCCTGAAGCTTGTTAGGTAATTTTGTTCAACCATGTTTTCCTACTTTTGTTCCATATCTCTTGTCACCATTCTCAAAGGAGATCTACAGTAGAAACACTTTTTTTAAAAAAAAAGGGGGCAGGAATAGGCCATTAATTCCTTGGAGTATGTTCTGCCATTCAATGCGATCATGGCTGAATCTCCATCTCTGTACCACATTCCTGCTCTCTCTCAATACCCCTTGATGCCTTTTTGTGCTTGGAATTCTATCCACCTCCTTAAAAGAATTTGGTGGCTTGGCATCCGCAGCCTTCTGTGATAGAGAATTCCATAGGTTCACCACCACTACAGTGAAGATATTTCTCCTCTTCTCAATCTTGCACATCTGACCCATTATCCAAAGATTCTGGCCTCACTGTATCAGGGATAGTCACTCTGTCCCAAAGATCATTCCCCTATGCATCTCAAAACTAACTTGTATCCTCACTTTCCCAGTTCTGACTAAGAGCATTTGCAAGGTTAAGAGCATGACCACCAGGCTCAAGGACAGCTTCTAATCCACTGTTATAAGACTCTTGAATGGATGTCTTGTAGATAAAGATGAACTCTTGATCTCTCGATCTACCTTGTCATGGCTCATGCAGTTTATCTGTACCTGCACTGCACTTCCTGCATAACTGTATATGGAATGAGTTGCCAGAGGAAGTGGTTGAGGCAGGTACATTAACAACATTTAAAAGATATTTGGACAGGTGCATAAATAGGAAAGGCCTTAGAGGGATAAGGGGCAAACCCAGGCAAATGGGACTAGCTTAGACGGGAATCTTGGACAGCATGGATCAGCTGGGTGATATGACTTTATTGTAATGCTATATTCTTCATTTCTTTCCTTTTGTACTACCTTGATGCACTTGTGTATGGATGGCATGCAAACAAAAGCATTTCATTGTATCTCAGTACATGTGACAATAATAAACCAATTTCCTGAAACATTAACCCAGTTTCTCCTTCTGCCATTGCAGCCTGACATACTGAGTGCATGTAGTATTTTCTATTCTTATTTCCAATTTCCAGCATCTGCAGTTCTTTAAATTTTCTGTTAAGAGATTTTATCAAAGGCCTTCTGAAAATCCAAACACACCACATCTACTGGTTTTCCTTTACCTATACCATCAGTTATATCCTCAAAAAAAAGTATAGTCACTTCTTTTAAACGTGATTCCCCCTTGATAAATCCATATTGATTTTGTCTAATCCTGTTGATATTTTCTAAGTGTCCTGTCATCACAACCTTTATTATGGACTTCACCATTTTCCTGACTGCTGATATCAATTAACCAGTCTGTAGTTCCCTGTCTTCTCCGAGTTGAAAATTCCAATTAGCTTCAGGAGTGCATGGCATTCTGGGGAGAAAGTTGCAGATATCCATTACTACAAGGTCTACAAAACAAAATTTATGTAGCCTGTCATTATTTAATTCTTTTGTGCTCCAGTGTCATTTTGAATCTCCATTCGCCTGCTTTGAGACTGATGTTTCTTTTCCTGAGCTGCAGTGTCGAGATGGTCCAGCCAAGGCTTGGTTATTCACTGAACAAGCATCACTTCCTCATTCCATGAGCAGTTCCACTGTTACTTGTTGTGCACTGCCCTTCAATGACTTCTGCATTTTTTTTGGATTGTGAGCATTTTAGTTAGGGCCAGTATTGATCTTAATTATCCTTGAGAAGGTAGTGGTGAGCCAAGCAGTCAAATCCCTCTTATCCACATTCCTATTCTAATTTTTCCATGCTGATTGTCACATCAAAGGCCATTCACAGTCCTCTGTTCCATTTGGTAATCTACGTCACAGAGCTAATTTAATTTTCCATGTTTTTATTGTAAATGATCTCTTTTGCAAAACCTTAGTCCTGATGGAAATCTTTACAGACATTATCCAAAGATGTTTCCAAATACATCATGCTTGTGAGCACCTTAGAAAATTTGACTGGGTTGCTAATCTTAGCAAATCAGTGCTTACTCTAAGATTTAGTCAAACTTGTCAAAAAGTGGTCAGTTATTTTGTCTCTGGTAATAGATACCAGTAACTCCCCTCCACGATGTTAATCTGTAGTTACCTGTTTTCAGATCCCTCACTGGCTTGTGGTGGTGATACAGAGTGGTTAATTTATCAGAGTAATCCAAAGATCTGGGCTTGCAATGCAGAGAAATGGGTTCAAATTTCACCATGGCAGCTGTGGAATTTAAATTAATTTAGTAATCCAGAATTTGGGGGGAGGTAGGGATTGGGGGTGGTACCAAACAGTTAAAGTGATGATGACCGTGTAAACTTCTGGATTGTTGTGAAAACCCATCTGATTCACTAATGCCCTTCTGGAGATGAAATCTGCCTCCTTGCTTATTCTGGTCTACATGTGACTCCAGACCCATCCAAGTGGTTGATTCTTAGATGCCCTTTGAAGTGGCTTAGCAAGCCTTTCAGTTGTCCCATTACTGCTAAGTTCAAATAAAGAATGAGTACAACTGGATGGACTACCCTGGCATCGATGTGTGCACTGAATTCTGTCACAGCAAAGCTGGTCCCAACCCATTTGACCTTGCAGTGTTTTCTAACAAACATCTGGGGATTGGTGTCTAAATTGGGAGCACTATAACATAGACTAATGAAGCAATAACCTGACCAAGGAGTCATGCCTTGCCTTAAATGTGCCAGAATCGTCCCTCATAATCACTGGGTATGTCTTGTCCCATTGGCAGGACAGACGACCATAATAAGAGATGGAGACATAATGGTATACAGATGGGAGCAACAGGCCTTCACCAATCCATGACATTGGTAGTAAAATGACCACTTGGAACCCCTCTTCCCCCTCCCCACTTATTAACCTTAAAAGCATGTCCTCTGGTGTTTGACATTTCTACCCTGGGGAAAAGAGTCTAACTGTCTACCCTATCTATGCCTCCCATAATTTAAAAAAACCTGTATCGGGTCTCCCCTCAGCCTCCGATGCTCGAAGAAGAACAACCCAAGTTTTTCCAATCTTTCCTTTATAGCTCATACCCTCTAATCCAGGCAGCATCCTGGTAAACCTCTTCTGCACCCCTTCCGCATCCTTTCTATAATGGGGCAACCAGAACTGCACACAATACTCCGAGTGCAGTCTGACTGATGTTTTATACAGCTGCAGCATAAACCTTGTATGGAGGATAAGGCAGCAGGTGCATGAGAACATAACCACCTGCAGGTTCCTCTCTAATTCACACACTAAGCCCTAAACTCTAAGCCCTGGAATTCTCCACCCAGAAGCACAATGAAAGTATCAACATGAAAAGAACTGTATCAATCTCAGAATGTGGCTCACTACTGCTTTTTCAAGGCAACTTGGGCTGATCAATAACTGCTGCTCTTTCCAGTGATGCCCAGATCCCAAAATTGATGTTTTTAAAAAAAAAGAGAAAAAATAATGGAGTTAAATTTGCAATGCTCTACTTCTCAGGCTGATTTAACTATTATAGTAAGACTTGGAAGTGCTCTGTACTGTGAAAGGTTACGCACTAGAAAGAGTTCTGTTTGGAAACTGAATTGCAGACTTTAGATCCAAGAGTTAAGAAGCCATGTTAAGCTATGAATGAAAAATTTCCTTGTACTTAGGTCATGAGAATGATTGTTGAGAGGGATACTGCAATGGTCCCAAAACAGAAATCAGATCTGGCCCTTGCCTTATTTACCCCTGGTTGCAAATCATTGAATTTTGTCTAGAAGTCCTCGGCTAACCTAGGATCCTGGGACTATGAGAGTTAAGAGCAGGTGAAGGCCATCTGGTCATTCAGCCCTGCTCCACAATTCTGATCTTTTACTGAGGATTCATTTTCCTCCACTCTCCCCATATCTTCTAATTTTCTAATATCCATAAAACTATTGATCTCTGTTTTGAACGAGCCTTCAGAGTCTTACTGTATAGACAATTCCAAAGATTTGCCAGCCTCTATGTGAAGAAATTTCTTTTCATCTCCTTCCCAAGTGGCTTACATCTTATCTGGAGACTCTGCCTCCTGATTCATGACACCTCGGGCATGGGTAAACATCCTCCCTGCATCCAACCTATTAAAATCTGGAAGAATTTTGTAAGTTTCAATGAGATCGCCTCTCATTCTTCTGAACTATAGTGAATATAGGCCTAGGCTGCTTAATCTTTCCTCAAGGAGCAAATGTGCCATCCCAGGAACCAGTCTGGTGAATCTTGTTGAACTCCTCCATGGCAAATATATCCTTTTTAGGTAAGAAGATCAAACTGCATACAGTATTCTAGACGCAATCTCACCAAGGCCCTGTGTA
This sequence comes from Pristis pectinata, assembly GCF_009764475.1. Taxonomy (NCBI): domain Eukaryota; kingdom Metazoa; phylum Chordata; class Chondrichthyes; order Rhinopristiformes; family Pristidae; genus Pristis; species Pristis pectinata. Next base: position 88,303,271 of record NC_067415.1, read on the forward strand.
ATTACAGTAAGAGATCTTCATTCTTGTGCTCAAATGCGCTCATAACAAAGGCCAACATGCTGTAGATACTCTTAGTTTCTTGGTGAACCTGCATGTTAGTTTTCAAGGACTTGTGTACAAGGAAACCTATAACCCTTAAATGTCAATATTTGCCAATCTATCACTTTTTTTTAAAAAAATTCTGTTTTTCCTGCCAGAGTTGATGACCTTGCATTTTTCCAACTTATATTCCATCTGCTACATTTCTACCCACTAACTTAGCTTCACTATATCCCCCATGAAGCCTCTTTACGTCCTGCACTTCACAATATGTGGCATCTAGTTTTTTGTCATCAACAAATGTGGAAATATGACATTTTTCTCAGCTAAATTGTTGATATAAATTCTGAATGTCTAGAGCCCTGTAGTACTCCCGCTGATCACAGCCTGCCAATCTCAGAAAGATCCATTTATTCTATTTCTTTGCATTCTAATTGTTACTCAATTCTCGATACATGCCAGTGTATTACACCTGAGTATATTACTTCGTGTGCTCTAATCTTGTTGACCAATGTCCTATATGGGACCTCATCCAAAACCTTCCAAAAATCCAAATTCACCACAACCACGAGTTATCCTTATCTCCTCTACCAGTCATATCCTCAAAGAACTCTGATAGGTGAGTCAAATGTAATTTCCCTTTGGATAATTCCAGGCTTATTCTGCTCAATCCTACCATTCTTTTTCAAGGTGTTCTGTTATTACATATTTCATTTTAGATTCCAACAGTTTTCCTACTACTGATGTTAGTCTAACAAGTTGGTCACTCACTGTTTTCTCTTGCCCTCTTTTCTTAAATAGTGGGGTCCTTTGCTATCTTCCAGGATCTATAGAATTTTGAAAATGCATCCACTATTTCAAAAACCAACTTTTTCAAAATTCTGGCATGTAGGTTGCCAAGGTCCTTGGGATTTATTGGCTTTCAGTCTCACCGACTTCTCTGGTGCTTTTTTTAAAAAATAATACTAATTGCCTTCAGTTTCTCATTCTTGATAGATCCTTGGTTTTTCTCATATTTCTGACAGATTTTTTAATGTCTTCTGTAAAGACACAGAATTTGTTTAATTTCACTGTTTCTGTATTTCCCATTATACATTCACCCCTGTTTGCCTGCACCCGTCAGGCAGTGCCACTGAGACTTCTCCCCAGCCACAAAGCGCTAAAGGCTTTCTTCACTGATTTATTCTCCATTATCGTTCCCTTTGTGACCTCACCAGCTCCACAACCCTTTCTTGAGTAGTAGCAGAGTTATTCAGAACACTGCACTTTGAATGTTTTAGTGCTAGACATGCAAATATCTTGGAAAGTTGCATTACATCACTGGTATTTAGACAGTCATACAGCATGGAAACAGGCCCTTTATCCACCATGTCCATAATGACCATCAATCACCCTTTTGCGCTAATCCCATTTTTCTTCTCACATCACCCATTAACTCCAACACCTCCCCACCCCAATTCTGTTGACACCCACCTAGACTAAGTGCTAGTAATCTACCAACCAAAAATGTCGGGCCTACTCAACCAGAATGAAAACTTTTGCAAGTCTACAGTGGCATATAACATGACAATCAATGATGGAGGATGGATTGGTTTATTTGCTGGCCTTATTGCTTTCGAATGCTTCAACAATAAATTGGCTTACTTGTTATTGGAGTGGTTCTCTAATTCTTACATGACTAATTTGCCGAGAAATATAAGTGAGTTGAATCATATGAATTCCAGCAAGCTTAATGTTGCACAGTACTGCTTTGGTCTAACCTTGACCTTAACCTCAACTAAGTGTACCTTCCTAAATGGAGCAGAAGAGACTGCAGATGCTGGAATCTGGAGCAACAGTCTGCTGGAGAAACTCAGTGAGTCGAGCATCATCTATTAGGGCCAAAGTTGATTGGTAGACTCACCACTCCTCCCTCCTCTTTATACTGGCCGTCTGCCCTCTCCAATCTTACTCCTGATGCAGGGTTTTGACCCGGATTGTCGACAGTTCCTTTCCCTCCCCTCCTGTCCCCACGGATGCTGCTCAACCTACTGAGTTTCTCCAGCAGATTTTTTGTTGCTGGTACCTCCCTAAATGGTGGCCATAATAGCAAAACCAAGGGATATGTTGATTGAAAAAGAGCAAGAAAGCACATCATTTGAATACCCATTTTATTATTATAATTGTTTTTATTATTTGAATGTTTGCTCAGCTGACATTTGGTTTCCCCAGGTATTTTGGGAAAGGAAGGTCGACAAGCTGCAAGAAACAGCGATTATTGCATTCCTAAGTTTAAACATCTCAAGAAATTGTTGCTTGTCCACGGCCATTTTTATTACATTCGAATTGCTGAACTCGTCCAGTATTTCTTCTACAAGGTGAAGTATATTAATTTGTATTTGTTCTTTCGAGAAACATGAATTACATTAAAACTTTTCAGTCTGTTTTTAAAATAAAAATCAATAATTAATGGTATGGAGACCATCATTTATATGGTGTTGGAAATATCAGTGGAGACTTTGAGTGGGATTACATCTTCAACAATAGATTCCCATCAATTTTCACTTGGTTCAATGGCATGTGCAATGAGATAAAGCAATGTTAGAGTTGATGAGCTAAGTACCTTGTAGATTGCAGTCCTATCAGAAACAGATGTATGAGGCAAGTAGGAATGGTTCAGAGTGATCAGCATAGGGACTTGCCTTAGCTCAAATCCAAAAGGTTGTTCTTTCTTTTCCCCAGTCTCTGAGTAACTGCAGTATACTCAGCTCCTTTGCAACCCAAATAATGAAGCAGTCAGTCCCTAAGTACAGTAGCACTTGGAAATTTGGTAAGAACAAGTCAGCTGTCTTTCTCAGTATCTATCCATAACAGTTTAATTATCTCTCCTTGACATTCAATGGTGTTGCCATCACTGTAGCACCAATGTGAACCTTATTGGGAGGTTGCTGTTAACTAGAAACACAATTGAACTAGAGTCATATAGTCATACAACACAGAAGCAGGCTCTTAGGCCCAACTCATCCCTGCCAACTAAGATGCTCATCTAAGCTAGTCCCATTTGCTTGTTTTTGGCCCATATCCTCTAAATCTTTCCTATCCATGTACCTGTCAAAATGTCTTTTAAAAGTTGTTATTGAACTTGTTTCAACCACTTGCTGTAGCAGCTCGTTCCATATACGCACCACCCTCTGTGTGAAGAAGTTGCCCTTCAGGTCCCTTTCTTATAAAAAAAATTTCCCCTCTCACCTTTAAACCTATGTCTTCTAGTTTTTGATTCCTTTTCCCTGGGAAAAAGACTGTGAGTATTCACCTTATCTATGCCCCTCATGATCTTATACACCTTTATACAGTCATCCCTCAGTCTCCTATGCACCAAGGAAGGAAGTCTGAGCCTGCCCAACCTCTCCCTATAACTCAGGCCCTTGAGTCCTGGCAACATTCTCGTAAATCTTCTTTGCGCTCTTTCCAGCTTACTGACATCTTTCCTATAACTGGGTAACCAAAAGTGTACACAATACTCACTAACAGCCTCACTAGCATCTTGTACAACTGCAACATAATGTCCCAACTCCTATAGTCAATGTCCTGACTTATTAGGGCCAGCATGGCAAACACTTCCTTCACGACCTTGTCAACCTGTGATGCCACTTTCAGTGATCCATGTACTCGTACTCCTAAATCCCTCTGTTCTGCAGCACTCCCCAGGGCCCTACCATTCAATGTGAAAGTTCAAAAGTTGACTTCAAAAGATAAAATAGCTTGCACTTATCTGAATGGATTCCTTGGCCTACTTAGCTAGATGATCTAAATCCCTCTGTGATTTTTGATAGCCTTCTTCACTGCCTATGATAGCACCTATTTTAATGTCATCTGCAAACTTGCTAACTGTGCCTTGTACATTCTTATCCAAATCATTGATATAGATGACAGACAACAATGGGCCTAGCACTGACCCCTGATGCATACCAGTAATCACTGGCCTCCAATCTGAGAAACAACCTTCCAATATCACTCTCTGCTTCCTAACATCAAGCCAGTTATGAATCCAATTAGCCAGCTCTCCCTGGATTCCATAGAACAGTGCCATGCGATCTAACCTTCCAGAGCAGCCTACCATGTGTAACCTTATCAAAGGCCTTACTGAAGTCCATATAAACCACATCTACTACCCTGCCCTCATTGACTTTCTTGGTCACATCATCAACGAACTTGATTAAGTTCATAGGACGTGATCTCCCACACACAAAGCCACGCTGACTATCCCTAATCAACCCCTGTCCTCCCAAATCCATGTATATCTTATCCCTCACAATCCTCTCCAGTAATTTGCCTACCACAGATGTTAAACATACTGGTCTGTAGTTTCCATGTTTTTTCTTTGGTGCCCTTCTTAAATAAAGCCTCAATATTCACTACCCTCCAGTCCATGGGCACCTCACCCATGGGTAATGATGATGCAAATATCTCAGCCAGGGTTTCCACAATTTCTTCTCTAGTTCTTGGATGTGCCTGATCAGGCCCTGGAGTTTTGTCTGCCTTCAAACCTTTTAAGACCTCCAGCACCTCCTCTACCGTCATGCCAACTAGCCCCAAGACCTCCCCATTTACCTTTCTTAGTTCCAAATTCTTCATGTCTTTCTCTGTGGTAAAAACAGGAGGAATATTCATTAAGGACCTTGCCATCTCCTGCAGCTCAGAACACGAAGATGTCTACTTTGATGTCTGAGGGGCCCTATTGTCACTCTAGTTACTCTTTTTCCCTTAATAAACTTAAAATCTCTTCAGATTCTCCTTAATCTTCTCTGCCAAAGCTATTTCGTACCCCCTTTATTTTATGCCTTCCTGATTTCCTACTTGAGTACGCTCCTGTATCCCCCTATACTCTAGGGATTTGCTTGGAATATCCCAGCTGCCTGTACCTGACCCATGCCTCCTTTTTCCTGGCCAATGCCTTGATATCCTTGCCATCCAGGGATCTCTGCTCCTACCAGCCTTGCCCTTCACTCTAACAGGAACATGCAGACCTTGAACTCTCACTATTTCACCTTTAAAAGCCTCCCACTTGCCTGTGGTCCCTTTGCCTGCAAACAGCCTCCTCCAATCAACCTTCGCAAGCTGTTGTCTCATATTGTCAAAATTCGCCTTGCCCCAATTTAGAACCTGAACCTGTGTATCTGTTGTGTCCTTTTCCATAACTAACTTAAAACATATAGAACTATGGTCACTGGTCCCAAAGTGATCCCCCACTGTCACCTCAAATCACTTGCCCCACCCTGTTATCCAAGAGCAGGTCGAGCTTTGCCCTCTGCCTAGTAGGGCCCTCTTTATATTGTCCTGGGAAACTTTCTTGCAAGCACTTCACAACCTCCACCCCATCTAAGCCCTTAACAGTATGGCAGTCCCAGTCCATGTTAGGAAAGTTAAAATCCCCTACTATGACAGCCCTATTATTCTTACAACTCTACAATCTCCTTGCATATTTGTTCTTCTATTTTCTGTTGTCTATTTGGGGTCCTATAGTACAATGTGATCAACCCTTCTTATTTCTCACCGCCACCCATAAAAGCTCACTGGATGATCCTTTGGTAATTTCATCTCTGACTGCTGCTGTGACATTCCCCTCAATCAAAAATGCAACTCCCCCTCCTCTTTCCTCCGCCTCTATCCCGCCTAAAGCACCTGTACCCTGGAACTTAAGTTGCGAGTCCTGTCTCTCCCTTAGCCATGTTTCTGTAATGGCTATAATATCCCAGTTCCATGTAGCTATCCATGCCCCAAGTTCATCCGCCTTACCTGCCAGATCTCTTGCATTGAAATAAATGCAATCTGATCCAATAGGCTTTTCTTGCTCCCTGCCATTCTCCTGCCTGTCAGGCGTATTCAGCTTGTTGTCACTGATTTCTGCATCACTTTCCAGCCTCTCATTTGCCTCCCTGATGCTTGGGAACCCACCTGAGTAGCATTAGCAAATCTGCCTGCCAAGATATTGGTCCCCCTACAGTTCAGGTGTAACCCATCCCTCTTGTACAGGTTCCCTCCGCCCCACAAGAGATCCCAATGGTCCAAAAATCCCTGCCCCCACACCAATTTTTCAGCCACATTCATTTGCTATATTCTATTCTTACCCTCACTAGCATATAACACTGGAAGTAAACCAGAGATTACTACCCTCGAGGTCCTGCTTTTTAACTTCTTCCCTAGCTCCCTATATGCACTCCGCAGGACCTCGTCTGTTTCTCGACCTCTATCATTTGTGCCAACATGCACAATTCATTCTAGAAATATACAAGATCCTGGGATGTTTTGACAGGTTACATGAGGAGAGGCCATATCTTGTGAGAGAAGCTAGAACCTGGTGTCACTGTTTAGAAGTAACAGCGTTTATGCCTTTTAAGACAGATGAGGTAAATATTTTTCTCTCCTGAGGATTGTGAGTCTTTAAAACTCTCGGAGTAGAAACAGAGTCTTTGAATATTTTTATGGCAGAACTCAATAGATACTTGATATGCAAGGGGATGATGAAAGGTAACCATAGATAGACAAGAATGTGAAGTTGAGGTTGCAGTCAGATCAGTCATGAGCTTATTCAATGGCAGAGCAGATTTGAGGGGCTATAGCCTACTCTTAATTCATATGTCTGTACATTTGTTTATCTATACTAGCACTTAAGTAGCAATACCTGACTCTGGGTGGCTCAATTTATCCGCTGCTGACACCCTCATCCACACCTTTGGTACCTCTGGATTTGACAATTCCAGTGGATTCATGGTCAGCCTCCTATATTCCACAATACATAGACTCAAAGCCACCGATAACTTTGCTGCCCAAGCCTCACCTCTTATTATTTCCCATGTGCTTGTTTGATTGATGCATTGCCCTAAGTTCTGGAAATCTCTCCTTACACCTTTCTGTTCTCCCGAATAATGCTCCTTAAGAGCTATCTCTGAATATCCCCCTCCAGGGGTCAGTGTGAAATTATATTGGATAATGCTCCTGTAAAACATTTGTTGAAGACATTACATAAATACAAGCTGTTAGTCAGTCACTTAAAAGCTGAAGTAAAATTTTAGGCCCACTGCTCTTTAAGGTAGAACTCCTCTTAATTTGAGTTCCTGTCTTTTGGTCTGTTTTTACTCAATTGGTGTCATTAATAAATTGTGAAATACTTTTTCACTTTGTTCATCCACAGGCAATTAACATTCATTAACTGTACCTGTTGTCATACTGGAATTTAATTTAATTGTTCTTTCACATCCTCCTGATTAGTCTTTGAATCTTTTAACATATTTCTTCCAGCAGCATAGCCTGCCCATGCTCTTATTTTTTTTCAGTGTTTCCTTCCGGGCTTCATATCAATAACTATTTTCCTTTGTATTTTTCCCATTGTATTTATCAATCGGGAGCCTTTTAGTACTTTGCGTAAAATCATCTGTATGCGGGAAGTGAATGTTGTCTTAAGTAAGTGAGTTTGAAATCCCTCTGATGTCATTGTTTGTGATGTTTTGTCTTATCACATATTCTGTTGTTTTCCAGAATGTTTGCTTCATATTTCCTCAGTTTTTATACCAATTCTTTTGTGGATTTTCTCAGCAGGTTAGTACTTTGCTCCATAACTCTGTTCTGTACAGTTATAACATTCTGTGCTTGAGTCCAGTGTTGCCATGAGCTTAGCTGATCAGAGAGAGCAGAGCATAATTTATAGATCAGGAAATGAGCACAAGTACTCTAGTGGCTTTTGTGTTTCAAGCTGTGAAAACATTTTCCCAGTCCAATGTGAGATTTGTACTAACTGGATGAAGATTCATGTCAGTAGGTGAATACAGTATGTTCTAGTCCGAGTACAGGCTACCATTTACCAAAGAGAGTTACAGTTGGATATGAGCCGAAAGGCTGTGACTGAGTTAAATACCAGATTCTCAGGTCCATATTGAATTCCATCTCTCAGCTCTGGAACCGCTTTACAATAACTGCAGAGCAACATCCAAAGCATAAACTGTGAAAGTTTTAAGCATTCAGCAGGTCAAGCTGCATCAGTGGAGAGAGGGACAGAGTTCAATTCAAGGACCCTGCATCAGAACTGGAAAAATGAAAAGACAAGTGTATTTTAGTTTGCAGAGAGGGGAAGGGGTGGAGAGAACAGGGGAAATGTCTATGATTAGTTGCAGACCAAAATTGTCAAGTTAACAGTTTTAAAAATGACACAGAAACAACTGGAAACATTAAAAATTAAAATAGAAAGATACAGCCATATCTGTGATTGGGGGGGTGGGGGGGAAGGAGAGTGGTTTACAAGAAATAGTTAAATGCAGCATTAAGTTCCAAAAGGCCTTGTCAGAAATTGAGATGCTACTTTGTGAGCTTACAATGACTATTGTAGGAATAAATACAAGGCTGAAATCGGAGATCATTCCCTTTATGACTACCTGAACAATTTTGCCATCTCTACCAACCACTCCTCTTCTCTTGGCACTTTTCCATGCAACCATGGAAGATACAACACCTGTCCTGTAATCTCTTTCCTCTCAGGGACACAAGCAGCTCTTCACAATGAAGCAAAAATTCACATGCAATTCTTCCAACTTGTTGTGTTGTCAGTGCTCATATTGTGGTCTCCTGTACATTGGAGAAACAAAAGCAGGTTGGGGACCGCTTCACAGGAACACCTCTATTCAGTCCACAACAGTGACCTTAAACTTGTAGTCATCTGTTATTTCAAGTCTCTTTCCCACTCCCATTTTGTCCCCTCTTTGGCCTCCTATTTGCTCCAACAATGCCCAGAATAAGCTAAAGGAACAGCTCATCTTTCAACGGGGTGCTTTATATCTCTCAGGACATAAAAATGTCAAGTAAATCTCTTCTTTTTACTGAACCTTTGTTTTCTTTTGTTTTGCTTTGACTTGCTTCTGCATCGTTTTGGTCCAGCCATTGGTTTTTAAAGTAATTTTTACCTTAACAAATTTGTCTGCACTCTATCACAGACATTCTCTCCACCTCCCCTCTCTGAAACTGAACACGCTGATCCTCTCACTTTTCCATTTCTAATAAAGGGTCCTTGACCCAGAATGTTGACATTGCTTCTCTCCCCACTGACACTGTCTGATTTCTGAGTGCTTGCAGCATTCTCTATTTTTGTTTTGGATTTCCAGCTTCTGCAGTTTTTATTACAACTAACTGTGAGTTAGTCTATAACTTCCAGTATCAGAGCTATTGCTTCAGATTACCAATCCCTCTGCAGTGAAGAATTTAGCTGCTTGGGGTTTAGGAGCCTTTTCTGCTGATGGTCTCCCCAAGATCATTAGGGGAAAACAGGGTGAAAGTCCCAGGTTACCTCCAGAACCATCACTTAATAATGATGGTTGGGTGGGGAGTGGAAGATATTCTTTCCTTGGAAATGATTCCACGTGTTAGATAGTTCCTGTTGAATCGCCAGCAGTGTTTAAGGGGCAGAGATTCATAGAATCATAAAGCACAAACTAGGCCTTTTGGTTCACCAAGTCTGTGCCAGCCATCAGGCAGCCAATCTAATGCCAAAGAAGTGAAGATTTAAGTTTGTAAGCTGCAGTTGTGTGGGCTTGAGTCGATGATTGTGAATGTGGGATAAATCTTCAACCAATTACCTGCTCTGATGTGGCTACCAGTACACAGACTATGGCTTCATCTCTCTATTCTTAATGCAATCATTTCCCAGATTCCAGTGAACCTGTCCCTGGATTTTCATCTAGATTCCAGCATCTACAGTCCTTGTTTCTCTTAAATGTAAAAGATTCTAACAGTGGCATCCTTTAAAGTTTTCTTCCTTTGAGGAGGTGCAAGTTGGTACCTCAGTTAAGACCTGACTGAGGCAAGTAATTAATTAGCTTTAATAATAACTGAAGCTTTACTTGGTTGCTAGAAGAGGAGCAAAGTACAGATCGTTCTTACCAAAGCTTGTTAAGGCTTGCTTCTAACTGAGTCAGGAAATGTTGGATTCCAATTTTGCTCAAGGACCCAAACACATAATTTAGGCTTGTACTTCTAGTGCAATTTTGAGAGGTCAAACTAGCAGCAAGTTTTCCTACATGCGTTGATTTGGTAAGTTCTGTGGTGCTAATCAGTGAGCAAAACAGTTCTTAACAATGTCCTGGCAATATTTATCTCTCAATCATCATTGGTGAAAGAAAATATAATCAGCTTTTCATGGGATGTTGCACCACACCAATGTGTGGACACATGTACATGCAGTTGAAATGGATTTATAGGCATTGGATAACCTTAAAGTGAAAGATCTTGTATAAATTCAAGGTTTTTCATTTATTTTTATCTGTACAGGCTATCTTTCAGTAGTTTATTTTTCTTCATCAGCATCCATTTCCTGTTGTCTCCTGTGTCGAAGCCGTTTGAAAATTGCCGTGTTAGCTCTCCTTTGCCATGTACTTGCAGCCAATTTCTACACCTTTTGTGCTAGGAAAAAGGACGTTCCTCCCAAAGTGTTTTATGAATATATGTGTGAACATGTGAGCTGGGAATTGCAGTAGGCCTTTCACCCTCTGTGCCTGCTCCACTCTGTTCCAAGAACATGGCTAATGTAATCGCTACCACGACTTCCACATTCCCACCTACCTACCCACTCACTCCCTTATCAAGAAACCATCCAACTGTGCCTTAAAAATGTCAGACTCTGTTTCCAGCATCATCTTAAGAAGAGAGTTCCAAACATTCATGAACCAGAGAAAAAACGCTGTGCCTCATAGGCAAACCTATATTTCTAAACAGTGATCCCTAGTTTCTACACTTTTCAAACAAAAAAGGGAAACATTCTCTTTACATCAACCCTGTAAAGACCCCTCAATATCATGTATGTCTCACTCCTCTAAGTTCCAGCAGATACAAGCTGAGCAATCCAACTTTCTTCATAAGGTCACTTGCCCATTCCAGATATTAATCTGGTAAACCTTCTCTGAATTGCTTCCAACCTTATAACATTTACTTAAGTTTGTAATTAAGTTCTAAGACAGTTCACTTATATTCAAAGAAAATCTAAGTTGGGAAGGAGGTTGCATTCCAAGCCATGTTTGTGTTAGTATTTGCTGCTGGGAGGCTATGGTAACCTTTACATTGGTATTTTGGAAGCATACAAAGTAATGAAGGATTTCTTTCTTTTCAGCCATTGTATGACACTGCATATCTTACATTGTACAACATCAGCTTCACCTCTCTTCCCATCCTGTTGTACAGCCTGATGGAACAACATGTCAGTATCGATGCTCTAAAAAGAGACCCAACATTGTACAGGTGAGCTAGGAAGCATGACTACACAATTCACATCATTATTGCCTTTTAATAGAACTTTTCTGATGGAAGTTAACATGCTCAAGTGCATGAATTCCTTCAAGCAAAGTTCTCTAACTGATAGTAGAAGGTTGATGAATTTGGGCTGTAAAGTACTTGGTCAAAAGGTGAAGTTACGGAGTCATACACCACCAAAACAGGCCCTTGGGCCCAGCTTGCCCATGCCGACCAAGTTGCCTATCTGAACTAAGTCTCACCTACCTGCATTTGGCCCATATCCCCTGAACATTTCCTATCCATGTACCTTCTAAATGGCCTTTCAACTTTATAATTGTACCCACCTCTAATACTTCCTCTGGCAGCTCATTCCACACACCCACCCACCCTCTGTGTGGAAAAACTTGAGCCCCGGGTCCCCTTTAATTTTTTCCCTCTCATTTTAAACCTTTGCCCTCTAGGTTTTAGACTCCCTAACCCTGGGAAAAAGACTGGCCTTTCACCTTATCTATGCCCCTCGTTATTTTATATACTTCTATAAAGTCACCCCCCTCAGCCTTCTCTGGTCCAGGAAAACAGTCCCAGCCTATCCAGTTTTTCCTTACTCAAGCACTCCAGTTCCAGTAACATCCTTGTGAATCATTTCTGCACCCTTCCCAGTTTAATGACATCCTTCCTATAGCTAAGTGACGCAGAACTGCGCACAATACTCCAAGTGCAGTCCTCACTGACGTCTTGTACCGTTGTAACATGATATCCCAACTCTTCTACGCAGTGTCCTGACTGATGTAGACAAGCATGGCCCAAAGGCCTTCTTTACCACCCTATCTACCTGTGTCACCACCTTCAGGAATTATGTACTCGTACCTCTCGGTGTCTTAGTTCTTCAGGTCCTGCCATTTACTGTCTATGTCCTGCCAAAATCCACGCTTCACACTTGTCCCAGTTAAATTCCATCTACCCTTCCTTGGCCCACTTTCCCAGATGATTAAGATCCTGTTGTAATCTTAGACAAACTTCTTTACTGTCCACTATACCGCCTATTTTGGTGTCATCCATAAATTTACTAACCATGCCAACTACATTCTCACCCATATCATTAATATAAATGACAAATATCAGTGGGCCCAGAACCAATCCCTGCTGGTCACAGGCCTCCAATCTGAAAAACAACCCTTCACTATCACCCTCTGACTCCTACCACCGACCCAATTTTGTATCTAATTGGCTAGCTCACCTAGATCCCTTGTGATCTAACTTTCCTAACCAGTTTTGGTACTTTGTCAAAGGCCTTGCTAAGGTCCATGTAGACAACGCCTACCAGCCTGCCCTCACAAATCTTCTTGTCACCTCTTCAATTAAATTTGTGAGACACTATTTCCCATGCACAAAGCTGATTATCCCTAATCAGTCTTTGCCTTTTCAAATGCAGGTAGATCCTGTTTATCAGAATCTCCTCCAGTAATTTTCCCACCACTGATGTTAGACTCATTGGCCTGTGGTTTTCCTGGCTTGTCCTTGCAACCCTTCTTAAATAAAGACACAACATTAGCACCATCCATCTATTCTTCGAGACTAAGTTGCATCGCATTGAAACAGTGCAGGAGGCTGAGGACAGATGCAAGGGTTGGTTCTGAAGAATTATCTTCATCTGCTGTTTAATTTTAAAGAACTCTGAACATAGCCTGTGAGCAGAAAGGTGCTGAGTGTAAGGTCATTCAGGAATTATTTGCAGTTACTCATAGCTTAATTATTGATGAACCTGAGATTTATACTATGGAATGAAACTAATGAATTTATAAATGCATGGGCTACTGAGACATTATGAAGAGCCACTTGTAGATGGTCCTCTTGGTAGTCTAGCATAAAGTGGGACATAGCATTTATATATGCAATTTTGGTGGGAGGGGATCTGTTATGAAAATTAAAGTCTTGGTTTGAAATTAAGTTGAACAGGGTGCACAAAGAAATGGTTAAGGAACAGAAACTAAGTTGGGGTAAAAGTTTTTGGATTGCTGAGATTTTGGTGAGAGGCCATAAGAATGTAAATGTAAAAAATCTACTGTGATAGCAAGACTTTTAAAAATAGTAAAGGAAGTATATATTTAACTTTTAGTAAATTTTAATCATGAAATGTAAAACAAAGTGATGTTGTTGAAATTTTGCTAATCTTTAGAACATTGTTGGAGTTCTCGATATCCCATTATGAACTGTGTAATGGTAGCATCATAGGTGCACTGAGCATGGCAGAAGTGAGAGGTTAGATTAGAAGGAACTCCAATATGTTTTCTTTCCCTCAAGAACTGAGGGATGTGCGGAGACTTTGTCGGTGACGAAAAGATTTTATATTACATGTGCTTTATAAATTAATAACATCAAAATACACAATCCAATTCCATTGTTTTTTCTTCTCAACCACCAGGGACATTGCCAAAAAATTCCTTGTTATGTTGGAAGCTGTTCCTTTACTGGACATTCCTGGGAGTGTTTGATGCTGTGGCATTTTTCTTTGGTGCTTATTTTCTGTTTGACCATTCAACGATGACCAGCAATGGAAGGTTAGTATATTACCTCTAAGTTGACCCAGCAGTAACAACCTGCCAAAATTTTCTGCATTGAGTGACCTGTTGCAGCACATGTGGTTTAATATTCCATCTAAGTCTTTAAAGATGCATTTAATTTTAACGCTTTATTCTAGTGCCTGTCTATTGAAAGATACTTTAATAATGTAGTTGATCATTACTTGCTCTCCATTTTTTGTTCTGTTAGTTTACCCAATAATATTTCTTTGTTTTTGTTTCCCTGTTAATTTACTTCAACAATTCTGTATTTTTTTTTGCCCTGTTGACTCACTTTGTCTTGTGTTTTTCGCTTTTGCCACTTGCTTCTCTTTCTAACGCCAGCTAATGAGGGCCAATTTGAACATGGTAAGATCAATCTCTCATTCATCTTGGCTGTCTCTCATTTTGGGCAACATTGAACAGTTGTTGACGATGTAATGACTTCTCAGAGGAGTCTGTTTCTCTAAGATAGTAAATGATTGATTAATGTGTGAATTTATTTTGGCGTAGCTTAATTTTCTCCTCAAAGAAAGCAGTTTTACCAATTAGATTATTGAACTGAGTACTTAATTATTTCCAATAGAGCCAAGAGAGATGGTGAGGAAAAAGTATAGGCTGGCCTGGTGATGCCATTGCAGTGCCCAAAAGAAATATTGTTGCAATGAAATTTAGCCCAATGCTTTGCAGTATCTTCATAAGCCTGTAAAATTTAATTACTGAAAATTGAAGGTTAAACCAAACAATAAAATAACCTGACTCAATACTCTGTTCGCCCCCTTTTCTTTCCCCTTATCCCTCTGGCCCATTCACCTCTTCTCCTTCCCTCCCCTATCTGATTCCATCTTCTTCAGCCCTTTGTCACTTCCACCTATCACCTCCCAGCTTTTTACAACATTTCCACTCTCCCCTCCTCCCTCACCCACATATCGCACCCAGGCCCCCCCCCCCCCCCAACCAGAATCCACCCATCGCCTGCCAGCTCTTACTCCACCACTTCCCCCTTTCCTTTTTATACTGGCTATCTCCCCTCCTTTTTTTTCCATTCCTGATGAAGTGTCTTGACCTGAAACATCAACTGTCCATTTCTCTCCATCGATGCTGCGTGACCTGCTGAGTTCCTCCAGCATTTTGTATGTTGCTCCAGATTTCCAGCATCTGCAGTCTCCCTTGTGTCTCCACTATTGTATTGGAACTATATTCTTCTCTCTTTCAACATACCTGTTTTGATGTCCTCTTCAAACATCCAATCTTTAATTCCTTTCTTCTTATAAACTAGCATCTCATTTCCAACCACCCTTTCCTCCACAAATCCTTGTTTGTGTTGTTTCTTTCTATAGCCATCGCCATCTTTTCTGTTCATCGGATTTTAATCCACAATTTTTAAAACCCTACTACAGCAGTTGACAAGAACCATACCAGCAGTGTTTTATTCCTGCCATGCAGTATCACCTCCAGAATTCTGAAGCATCTGTCCTTGGCCTTCCTCTTCCTCACCTATGCTGATCCTTGGCAACATCATGTATAGACACAGAGTCAAATTCCAGATGTACACTGATATCCATCTCTGCCTCACATCACTTCCTTTGACTTGTCCACCATTTAGAATCATGGAAACAGCCCATTCACCCCAATTCATCCTCACTGACTAGTGGGCACTATTCCATATTAACCCAATTGCCCAACAATTGGTTCATAGACTTCAAGCCTAAGTAAATCAACTACTCAACTAGACATCTTAAATGCTGTCAGCGACCAGCTTCAGCCACTTTCTCAGGCAGCGCATTTCAGGTACTTGCTACTCTCTGAGTGAAGAAAGTCCCCTCTTCCCCCTTCCCTCAAACTTATGTCCTCTTGTTTTATCTATCTCTGATACAGGGAAAAGTTTCCTGCGGTCTGACCTATCTAGCCACCTCATAACCTTACATATCTCAGTCATGTCCCCTCTTAATCTCCTCTGCTCCAGGGAGAAAAGACCCTCTCCTCATGATTGAACTGCTTCATCCCAGGCAATATCCTGCTGGATCTCCTCTGCACCTCTCCTATACTATCACATCCTTCCTAACCACTTGTGACCAGAACTACACGCAGTACTCCAGTTGAGGTCTGACCGAGATTTTATAAAGTTGGAAAATAACCTCTGTACTTCTGCATTCAGTGCCTGACTAATGAAGGTCAGTATCCTGTATGCTTACTAATCACTTCAAGGATCTATGGACTTGTACTCTGAGGTCCTCTGTTCCTCAGTAACTCCTAAGATCCTACCATTCATTGTGTGTATCCTAGCCTCATCAGTGCTCCCAAAATTCATCTCCACACATCTTCTAGACTAAACTCCATCTGCCATTTTTTCAGCCTATTTCACCAAAACGTCGCTATCTCTCTGCAGTCTGACTACGTTCCACACTATCAACAACTCTGCTAATTTCATGTCATCTATGAACTTGTTTCTTGGGGCATATGAACAACAGACATCCAATCGCAAAAACAACCCTTTATCTTCATCCTCAGTCTCATATTGCCAAGCCAACTTTAGATCCAATTTGCCAACTTGCCCTGGATCCCGTGGGCCTAACTTTTGAACCAGTCTCCCATGTGGGACTTCGTCAAAGGTTTACTAAAGTCCGTGTAAATCACATTTACTGCCCTGCCTTCATCCTTGCACTTTGTGACCTCTTCAAAATTCAATCAAATTGGTCAGACAGGAT
Organism: Pristis pectinata; assembly: GCF_009764475.1. Lineage (NCBI taxonomy): Eukaryota > Metazoa > Chordata > Chondrichthyes > Rhinopristiformes > Pristidae > Pristis > Pristis pectinata. The sequence continues at coordinate 88,319,823 of NC_067415.1, forward strand.
CTACCCTTGCAAAGCGTGCTGGCTGTCTCTGATTAGTCCTCGGCTTTCCAAGTGATCATTAATCCTCTCCCTCACATTTTTTCCAAGATCTTCCCTGCCACTGTCTATAGTTACCAGGCTTTTCCCTGATGCATTTCTGGAAAAAGGGGACCATATTTGTTGTCCTCCAGTCACCTGGTACCTTACTTGTGGCTAGCGAAAATTTAAAAATCTCAGTCAGAGCCCTGCCTTCTGTAGTAGCCTGTGATAATCCCATCTGGTCCAGGGGATTTATCCACCTCTAAGTCTGCCAAAGCATCAAGTACCTCCTTTACTTATGGAGACCAGAAATTGACTTTCACCTTCCCTTTCACTGAATTCTACCACTACAACGTTTAGTTTTCTTTATGAAAACCGATGGAAAGTATTAATTTAGGAGTTCACCAACACCTTCTGACTCCATGCACAGATTGCCTCTGTCATTCCTAATGGGCCCTATTTTACCCTGGTTATTCTTTTGCCCTTAATATACTTATAGAATACCTTCATATTTACCTCAACCCTGTTTGCCAGTGATTTATTTGTGACCCTTCTTTGCCTTTCTAATTTCCTTTATAAGCACCTCCCTGCACATTTTATACTTATTTGCAGCAGCCTGTGCATACGTGTGCTTGTGCATAAACTTGACTTTTAGACTTTGATTAATCTTGACAGCACTCCCCCATCATTAGCTCCCTATACCTTTTCATATGCTATCTTTTTTCTCTTTATCCAACCCTCAATGCCCCTCGATACTTCCCAAGATAAGGCCGAGTAATGCTGCTTCCCTCATTGCTCTATCTACATACTGCGTCAGGAAGCTCTCCTGGACACACCGAAAAAATTCCACGCTTTCTGAGCCTATGAAGTTAAGGCAATCCCAGTTAATATTTGGGAAATTGAAATCCCCAATCTGATACCTGCCTACATATCTGTTTCTCTATCACCTGCTGACTGTTGAGAAGTCTGTAATACATCCCCAGCAAAGTGAAAACCCTTTTTGTTTCTAATCTCTACCCATTTGAGGAGCCTTTAGGATATCCACTTTCAACACTGAAGTAATGAAATCTTTGACTAATAGTGCAATACTTCCTCCCCTTTTACTCCCCTCTCTGTCATGTCTGCAAATTCTGCCAGAGAATTTTGATTTGCCAGTCCTGCCCTTCCTTCATCCCTATCTCAGTGATGACAATAATATTGTGGACCCATGTTAATTAAAGCTTTGAGTTCATCTACTTTACTAATTACACTCTTTGTATTAAAATAGATACATTTAGCTTTGAATTCCCTTGATGTTCACTTACTGTCTTAATCTGCTTACTGGACTTGCTAACTTTGTCTCCTCAAGGTGTTTGTACCTCTCTATCTGAACAACTACTCTGAGCCCCCTTCCCTTGCCAACTCAGTTAAAACCTTCCCCAATAGCACTAGCAAACCTCCCAGCAAGAAGCAACAAACTGGACTGATGCAGGGTTTCAACCTGAAACATTGACATTTCCTTTCCCTCCACAGATGCTGCTCGACCAGCTGAATTCCTCCAGTAGATTGTTTGTTGCTCCAGATTCCAGCATGTGCAGTCTCCCAGCAAGGATATTGGTCCCAGTCTGGTTAAGGTGTCCCACTGGTGTAGGTCCCATCTTCTGCAGATATGATCCCAATAATCCAGGAATCTAAAGTTCAATCTCCTGCACCATCCCTCCAGCCACACGTTCATCTGACCTCTCCTATTCCTGTACTCACTAGCCCACGGCACCGGAAGCAATCCAGAGATTACAACATTTGAGATTATACTCTTTAAATAACTACCTAGCTCCCTGAACTCATGCTGCAGCATCTCATTCCTTCTGCTCCCTATGTCATTGTTACCTACATGTACCATGACCTCTATGGCCATTACGGAGACTTGGTTGCAAGAGGGACAGGACTGGCAACTCAACATTCCAGGGTTTTGATGTTTTAGATGTGATAGAGAGGTAAAAGAGGTGCATAACTAATCAGGGAGAATGTCACAACTGCACTCGGGGACATAATGGAGGGTTAGGGTTTTTGTCCTAACTTCCACCCATATTGACTCTAGAGAGGATCCTTGGGGTTAGGGACAAGAAAGGAGCAGTTACTCTACTGGGAGTATTCTATAGGCCCCCCCGGTAGCAGCAGGGATACTGAGGAGCAGATTGGGAGCCAGATTTTGGAAAGATACAAAAATAACAGGGTTATTATCGTGGGAGACTTCAACTTCCCAAATATTGATTGGCACCTGCTTAATGCCAAAGGTTTAGACAGGGCGGAGTTTGTTAAGTGTGTCCAGGACAGATTCCTGTCACAGTATGTTGACAGGCCGACTAGAAGGAATGTCATATTAGATCTAGTTTTAGGTAATGAACCGGGTCAGGTGACAGATCTATCGGTGGGTGAGCATTTGGGGGACAGCAACCACTGCTCCATAACCTTTAGCGTTGTCATGGACGGGGATAGGAGCAAAGAGGACGGGAAGATATTTAATTGGGGAAAGGCGAATTACGAGGCAATAAGGCGAGAACTTGAGAGTGTAAATTGGGATGACATTTTGCAGGGAATGTACTGAGGAGATACGGTCGATGTTCAGGGATCTCTTGCAGGACGTTAGGGATAAATTTGTCCCGGTGAGGCAGAGAAGGAATGGCAGGGGTGAAGGAACCGTGGGTGACGAGAGGTGGAACAACTAGTTAGGAAGAAAGAGGCAGCATACGTAAGGTGTAAGCAGCAAGGATCAGATAGGGCTTGTGAGGAATATAGAGTAGCAAGGAAGGAACTGAAGAAGGGGCCAAGGAAAGCAAGAAGGGGACATGAAAAGGCTTAGGCGAGTAGGGTTAAGGAGAATCTCAAGGCTTTTTTCTTGTACGTGAAGAACAGAAGGATGGCTAGAGTAAAGGTAAGATTGATTAAAGACCAAGGTAGGAAGATGTGCCTGGAAGCTGTGGAAGTGGGTGAGGTTTTCAATGAATACTTCAGTATTCACCAAGGAGAGGGGTCTTGACGCTGAGGACAGTGTTGGTAAGGGTAATGTTCTAGAGTATGTTGATATCGAGAGAGGATGTGTTGGAGCTGTTAGAAAATATTAGGACAGATAAGTCCCCAGGGCCTGACGGAATATTCCCCAGGCTGCTTCGTGAGGCGAGGGAGGAGATTGCTGAACCGTTGGCGAGGATCTTTGAGTCCTCGTTGTCCACGGGGATGGTACCGGAGGATTGGAGGGTGGCGAATGTCGTCCCCTTATTCAAAAAAGGAAATAGGGATAGTCCAAGGAATTACAGGCCAGTGAGCCTTACGTCGGTGATGGGTAAGCTGTTAGAAAGGATTCTAAGAGAGGATCTATGAGAATTTAGAGAATCATGGACTGATTAGGGACAGCCAGCATGGCTTTGTGAAGGGAAGATCTTGCCTCACTAGCCTGATAGGGTTCTTTGAGGAGGTGACCAGGAAGATTGATGAGGGTAGTGTAGTAGATGTGGTCTACATGGATTTTAGTAAGGCGTTTGACAAGGTTCCGCATGGTAGGCTTCTTCTGAAGGTCAGAGGCCAAGTGATCCAGGGAGGTTTGGCCGTGTGGATTCAAAATTGGCTTGCCTGTAGAAAGCAGAGGGTTGAGGTGAAGAGAGTGCATTCGGATTGGAGGGCTGTGATTAGTGGTGTCCCACAGGGATCGGTTCTGGGACCTCTACTTTTTGTGATATTTATTAATGACTTGGATGAGGGAGTGGGAGGGTGGGTTAGCAAGTTTGCAGACGACACAAAGATCGGTGGTGTTGTGGATAGTGTGGAGGGCTGTCGAAGCTTACAGAGGGATATTGATAGGATGCAGAGCTGGGCTGAGAAGTGGCAGATGGATTCAATCTGGAGAAGTGTGAGGTGGCACTCTTTGGAAGGACAAACTCCAAGGCAGAGTACAAGGTAAATGGCAGGATTCTGGGCAGTGTGGAGGAGCAGAGGGATCTGGGGGTTCATATCCACAGATCACTGAAAGTTGCCTCACAGGTGGATAGGGTAGTTAAGAAAGCTTATGGGATGTTAGCTTTCATAAGTCGTGGGACCGAGTTTAAGAGCCGCGAAGTAATGATGCAGCTTTACCAAAGTCTGGTTAGACCACTCTTAGAGTACTGTGTCCAATTCTGGTTGCCTCATTATAGGAAGGATGTGGAGGCATTGGAAATTGTGCAGAGAGATTTACCAGGATGCTGCCTGGATTAGAGAGTATGGATTATAAAGAGAGACTAAAGGAGCTAGGGCTTTACTCATTGGAGTGAAGGAGGATGAGGGGAGACATGATAGAGGTATACAAACTATTAAGAGGAATAGATAGAGTGGACAGCCAGCACCTCTTTCCCGGGGCACCAATGCTCAATACAGAAGGGCATGGCTTTAAAGTAATGGGTGGGAAGTTCAAGGGAGATGTCAGAGGGAGGTTTTTCACCCAGAGAGTGGTTGGTGCATGGAATGCGCTGCCTGTGGTGGTGGTGGCTGATACGTTGGTCAAGTTCAAGAGATTGTTAGATAAGCATATGGAGGAATATAAGATAGAGGGATATATGGGAGGAAGGGGTTAGATAGTCTTAGGTGTAGTTTGAAAGTCAGCACAACATGGTGGGCCAAAGGGCCTGTATTCTATGGTTCTATGACATGTTGACAGGCCGACTAGAGGGAATACCATGTTAGATCTAGTATTAGGTAATGAACCAGGTCAGGTGACAGATCTCTCGGTGGGTGATAGAGGGGGAGGCATTTACTAGTCAGGGAAAATATCACAGCTGTGCATAGACAGGACAGCCCGGAGGGCTTGTCTACAGAGGCCATATGGGTGGAGCTGAGGAACAGGAAAGGTGTGGCCACACTAATAGGGTTGTATTACAGATCGCCCAATAGTCAGAGAGAATTGGAGGAACAAATCTGTAGTGAGATAGCAGACTGATGTCAGAAACAGAAAGTTGTAATAGTAGGGGATTTTAACTTCCCACATATTGACTGGGATTCCCACATTGTGAAAGGGCTGGATGGCTTGGAATTTGTCAAATGTGTTCAGGAAAGTTTTCTAAATCAATATATAGAGGTACCAATGAGAGAGAATGCAATATTTGATCTCCTATTAGGGAACCAGACAGGTCAGGTGACAGAAGTATGTGTAGGTGAGCATTTTGGGTCCAGTGACCATAATGTCATTAGTTTCAAGTTGATTATGGATAAGGATAGATCTGGTCCTCTAGTTGAGGTTCTAAATTGGAGAAAGGGCAATTTTGTGGAAATGAGAAAGGATCTAGGAAGAGCAGATTGGGATAAGTTGTTTTCTGGCAAGGATGTGTTCAGTAAGTGGAAGGCCTTCAAAGGTGAAATTTTGAGAGTGCAGAGTTTGCATGTTCCTGCCAGGATTAAGGGCAAAGTTAACAAGCAGAGGGGACCTTGGTTTCAAGAGATATTGGTGCTCTGGTTAAGAAAAAGAGAGAGGTGTATAGCAGGTATAGGCAACTAGGAACAAATGAGGTACTTGAAGAGTATAGAAAATGTAAGGAAATACTAAAGGAGGAAATCAGGAAGGCAAAAAGAAGACATGAGGTTGCTTTGGCAGATAATGTGAAGGTAAACCCAAAGGGTTTCTACAAGTATATGAAGAGTAAAAGGATAGTGAGGGACAAAATTGGTCCCCCAGAAGATCAGAGTGGTCATCTATGTGTGGAGCCTCAGGAGATGGGGGAGGTCTTAAACAGATTCTTTGCATCTGTATTTACTCAGGAAACTGGCATAGTGTATATGGAAGGAAGGGAAATGAGCAGTAGTGTCATGGAACATAGAGATTAAAGAGGAGGAGGTGCTTGCTGCCTTACAGCGAATAAAGGTAGATAAATCCCCCGGGCCTGACAAGATATTTCCTTGGACCTTGAGAGAGACTAGTGTAGAAATTGCAGGGGCCCTGGCAGATATATTTCAAATGTCCTTAGCCACGGGTACGGTTCCGGAGGACTAGAGGGTATCTCATGTTGTTCCGTTGCTTAAAAAAGGCTCTAAAAGTAAACCAGGTAATTACAGGCCAGTGAGCCTGACATCAGTAGTAGGTAAATTATTCGAGGGTGTTCTGAGAGATTGGATATACAAGTATTTGGACATCCAAGGGCTGATGAAGGATAGTCAACATGGCTTTGTACGTGGTAGATCGTGTTTAACGAATCTTGTAGAGTTTTTTGAGGAGGTTATCAAGAAAGTAGATGAAGGAAAGGCTGTGGATGTTGGATACGTGACTTTAATAAGGCCTTTGACAAGGTCCCACATGGGAGGTTAGTTCAGAAGGTTCAGGTCACTAGGTGTCCATGGAAAGGTTGTAAACTGGATTCAAAATTGGCTGTGTGGGAGAAGACAGAGCGGTAGTGGATGATCGTTTCTCAGACTGGAGGCCTGTGATTAGTGGTGTGCCTCAGGGATATGTGCTGGGGCCATTGTTGTTCGTTGTCTATATCAATGATCTAGATGATAATATGGCAAATTGGATCAGCAAGTTTGCTGATGACACTAAGATTGGAGGCGTTGTGGACAGTGAGGAAGGCTTTCAAAGCTTGCAGAGAGACTTGAACCAACTGGAAGAATGGGCCAGAAAATGGCAGATGGAATTTAATACAGACAAGTGTGAGGTGTTGCATTTTGGAAGGACAAATCAAGGGGGGACATACACAGTAAATGGTCGGGCACTGAGGAGTGCGGAGGAACAAAGGGGTCTGGGAGTTCAGATACATAATTCCCTGAAAGTGGCGTCACAGGTAGACAAGATTGTGAAAAAGGCTTTTGGCATCCTGGCATTCATAATTAAAGTATTGAGTATAGGAGTTGGGATGTTATGATGAGGTTGTATAAGACATTGGTGAGGCCAAATTTGGAGTATTGTGTGCAGTTCTGGTCACCAAACTATAGGAAGGATATCAGTAAGATTGAAAGAGTGCAGAGAAGATTTACTAGAATGTTTCTGGGTCTTCAGGAGTTGAGTTATAGGGAAAGATTGAGCAGGTTAGGACTTTATTCCTTGGAGTGTAGAAGAATGAGGGGAGATTTGATAGAGGTTTACAAAATGATGAGGGGCATAGCCAGAGTTAATGCGAGTAGGCTCTTTCCACCTAGATTAGAAGAGATTTGTACAAGAGGACATGGCTTTAGGGTGAAAGAGGAAAGGTTTAGGGGGAACTTCTTCACTCAAAGAGTTGTGGGAGTGTGGAACGTGCTGCCATCTGATGGAGTAAATGCGGGCTCACTCTTAAGTTCCAAGAATAACTTGGATAGATATGTGGACGGGAGAGGTCTGGAGGGTTATGGACTGGGTGCAGGTAAATGGGACTAGCGGAATAACGTTTCGGCACAGACTAGAAGGGCCTAAAGGCCTGTTTTCTGTGCTGTAGTGTTCTATGGTGAGCATTTAGGGGACAGGGACCACTGCTCCCTAACCTTTAGCATTGTCATGGACAAGGATAGGAGCAGAGAGGACAGAAAGATATTTAATTGGGGAAGGGCAAATTATGAAGCTATAAAGCTAGAACTTGCGATAGTAAATTGGGGTGACATTTTTGAAGTGAAATGTACTATGGGGATGTGGTCGTTGTTCAGGGATCTCTTGCAGGATGTTAGGGATAAATTTGTCCTGGTGAGGCAGAGAAAGAACGGCAGGGTGAAGGAACCATGGGTGACAAGTGAGGTGGAACAACTAGTTAGGAAGAAGAAGGCAGCATACATAAGGTGTAGGCAGCAAGGATCAGATAGGGCTCATGAAGAATATAGGGTAGCAAGGAAGGAACTTAAGAAGGGGCTGAGGAAAGCAAGAAGGGGACATGAAAAGGCCTTGGCGAGTAGGGTTAAGGAGAATCCCAAGAGTTTTTCACGTACGTGAAGAGCAGAAGGATGACGAGAGTAAAGGTAGGACCGATTAGAGACAAAGGTGGGAAGATGTGCCTGGAAGCTGTAGAAGTGGGTGAGGTTCTCAATGAATACTTTTCTTCAGTATTCACCAAAGAGAAGGGCCTTGATGACGCTGAGGACAGTGTTGGTAAGGTTAATGTTCTAGAGCATGTAGACTTCAAGAGAGAGGATGTGTTGGAGCTGTTAGAAAATATTAGGACAGATAAGTCCCCGGGGCCTGACAGAATATTCCCCAGGCTGCTCAGCGAAGCGAGGGAGGAGATTACTGAACCATTGGCTAGGATCTTTGAGTCCTCATTGTCCACGGGATTGGTACCAGAGGATTGGACGGTGGCAAATGTTGTCCCCTTGTTCAAAAAAGATAGTAAGGATAGTCCAGAGAATTACAGACAAGTGAGCCTTACGTCTGTGGTGGGCAAGCTGTTGGAAAGGATTCTTCGAGGTAGGATCTATGAGCATTTGGAGAATCATGGACTGATTAGCGACAGCCAACATGGCTTTGTGAAGGGCAGATCATGTCTCACAAGCCTGATAGGGTTCTTTGAGATCATCTCGAAACTAGAATATCTTGAACTCCGCTAGCTTATCCCCCACTCCACCTAAAGCCACTTTCCCATTATCCCCGTGATGGACTTGCTGAACCGAATTGATTCCTACTCTGTTTAGTCCAGTTTCCTTTGTTTCAGTTAGAGTCATCGTAATTATTAATTATGGTCCAATGCAATAGATAACCAGCAGATGCTTTGACTCGGGATATTTCTGTGCAATTAATTTGGAACTAAGCACTCCAGCGGCCTTATGCAGTGAACTGAAAGAAATGCAAGTACTATATGTACTATGTCATAAGAGGGCTATGATTAAGTTAACCTGCTCTTTTTCTTTTCTCCCCCATCAATCCACCCCTCATTTCCCAAGCAGGAACAAGTACATATGGAAGCTTACCACTCCATTCCTCTGCTTTAATCATGCTCTTTGTTTTAATATCCAAGGCAACTGTGTGCAAATTGGACAGGAACTTTATTAATACATGAATATCATACGGGTCAGCAAATGCTGACAGGAAAAATAAGAAGCCTAATAGTCGGATGAGAAGGCCCTCCATTGAGAACCTTGTCCTTTTTACTGGTTCAGATTCACTGAGATCCCACTGAATTTCCCACTCCGCCCTGAATATGAACTACTTCTGATGGCCAAATGCTTGTATATTTTTCTTACCTCCTTGGACTAGTTTCAAGGCCAGCCATCAATGTACTCTTGTCTCAGATGGATTACCATCTCACCACCTTGATATAACTATCTTATGTGGCCAGCTAGGTAACAACCTCCGTTTACCCTCTCTAAATGTGTTGCATGTCTATACACCGATCTCAAGATGTGCCAAAGGCTAGTCACTTTGATGCATCTGTTACAGGTGCCCAACAAGGAGTAAACTATTGTGTACATCTCTCTCAGCTGACCATCCAGGGCTATTTACCTGTCTCGGGTGGTTTGCTAAATAGTCACTTCAGTATACTTGTTTAATATAGGCACCTGATGTCTTAATTAGCTGGCCATTGGAATGTGAATAACACCTAAGAGTTCATATAGGCCTAGCCTCAAGTTATTTTCAGGGGAATTTTACAATAACCTTATTTCTCAGTTGGTATCTGACATCACTCCCAGTTACATCCTATGTTCATTGAAGCTTTAGTGTAGAAGATCAAATTGCTTGTTTCGAAATGAAAATGGACAAGCATTGAAGTCCTCCTATGGACCAGGAGCTGAAATACTCCAAACCTGTGAAAAACAAAGAAAACTGCAGATGGTAGAATCTAAAACAAAACTGAAATGCTGGAAGAACTCAGCAAGGCTTCAGCATCTATTGAACCAGAAACCAGTCAGCAATTCCTCCTGGCCAGCTGTTGCACAGAAAAATGTTACTTAAGCTCAAATAATTTCTGCTTAATCCTAAATATGTATTTTGTATAAATTTATGTTTTTAGGTGTTCGGAAACTGGACCTTTGGCACCCTGGTCTTCACTGTTTTGGTATTTACAGTAACTCTTAAGGTATATTTCTGTGATTTTTAAGAACAAATAAGCTATAAACACAGCAATCTTTTGGAGGGAGCATTGTGTCAGACAATCCATTGTCCATTCACATTCGTTGTGTTGAAATCCTTATCAGTAGTTTGGTTGAGCTTAAATGGATTCTGCCCATTTAGTTTTATATTTGCATCCTTTCCCTTTTGTATTGGTTTTCTATTTTCTCCTATACTTATGTAACCCCTTTTTGTTACATGACAGGTATGTTTTTGGTATGGGCAAGTATCTCTTATGCATGGTAATCAACAACCAACCCACCTATCAAAGGCTTCCTCTCTAAGGCCTTTATATTCTTTGCCTATTTGAAGATGTCTGTTTTAAAGACACTTGTAGCCATTGATTATCAGTTTGAAGTCGTACTTTTGTGTCTGATTACAAAAGAACTGATCCTTGAACCCATTTCCATTACCAAGGCCTTGATAATCTTTTGAAATATGGTGTCCAGAACTGTAACTAGTAGTGCAGCTGAGGTGAAAGCAGTGTTTTGGAAAGACTGAGCATAACTGAGAGAGAAGTCCTCACAAGATGCTTGGAGAGGAGGACGACTTGCGGTGGTGTCGTTATCGTGAAAATGCTGGAAAAGGTTGATGTTGATCCTCTGATTGTAGGTACTGATTAGGTGGAAAGTAGGGACCAGTAGATTCCAATTGTGATTCTGGAGAGGACCAAAATGACTAGAGTAGGTGAAATTCAAATATTTAATAGCGGTTATTTAAATAGCTTTCATCCATCAAGCACCTGTGTGGCAATTCAACACATATGCTTGGGAAAATTTGTTGGAAGTATCTCAGAAACCAGATGTTTCCTGTTGTACAGTAGGATACTCTTCAATAAGAATGGCAAAGGTAGGAATGGATATATCCAGACAGGGAATCATTTGTATAATATAGATAGTACAATATTCAAGTCAAATAAAAAAAAATAGGAAGAATGCCAACTGACTCCATGAGGAGGTTAAAACAGAAAATGCTGAAAACATTGAAAAGGTCAGGCAGCATTTGTGGAGAGAGAAGCAGAGTTAATGTTTCAGGTTGAAGACCCTTTGTCAGAACTGGGAAAGGGAGAAAACAAGACAATAGGGCAGGAGTAGGCTAGTCATTCCTTTAAGCCTGGCCCACCATTCAATATGATCATAAAGAGGAAGAATGAGGAGAAGCTCTATAAAATAAGTGGTACAAAGAGAGCGCAGGAACAGAGATCTGGGCTATATATACTAAAATCTTTGGCTGTAGAATATATCTCATTAAGCAAACTATGTTTAATTGTTTTCTGACAAGTCTATTTGATAATTAGATACCAGTGGTTAGATGTTTGTGCAGAATACCTTGCAAGGTTAACTGGGCTGGAAGGAGCTTTGCCGTATCCAAATCCAGTGCCTTGTCAGTGCTGGGTTGTCTTTTCAGATTTATTCTTTTATTTTCATACAAATGAATAGTTTGCTATGGATTTTTAGTGGGTGGTTAGATAGGTAGATCCTTTTCCTTATAGATTGCAGGTGAGGAAAGATGTACTGGGTTCGGAGGTGGTGCAGAGGAGGTTCACCAGGTTGATTCTGGAGATGAGGGGTTTAGCCTATGAGGAGAGGTTGAGTTGCGGGGAACTATACTTGCTGGAATTCAGAAGAATGAGAGGGGATCCTATGGAAACATATAAAATTATGGAAGGAATAGATACGATAGATGCAGGAAGGTTGTTTCCACTGGTAGGTGAGACTAGAACTAGGGGACATAGCCTCAAGATTCAGTGGAATAGATTTAGGATGGAGATGAGGAGAAACTTCTTTTCCCAGAGAGTAGTGAATCTGTGGAATTCTCTGCCCAGGGAATCAGTGGAGGCTACCTCATTAAATATATTTAAGATATAGTTAGATAGATTTTTGCATTGTGTGGAAAATAAGGGTTATGGGAAAAAGGAAGGTAGGTGGATCTGAGTCCACGGCCAGATCAGTCATGGTCTTATTGAATGGCTGAACAGGTTCGATGGGCCAGATGGCCTACTCCTGCTCCTATTTCTTATGTTTTTATGTTAGGAGTCAGCCATAATGAGGATGGGAAATGAAACTCAACAACTTGTCAATGATTTCCAAGTCCATGATAGTGACTATAAACTGAATAGTAAGTAAGTTGCTTTATTTTCAGCTGTTTTATCTCTTCCTGCATCAGTACTAACTAATTCCATATTCTGATGTTTGGGGACTTAAAATTATGATGTTACTGGTTTCACAGCTTGCATTGGACACTCATCACTGGACATGGATAAATCACTTCGTGATATGGGGCTCTCTGGTGTTTTACATCATATTTTCTCTGCTCTGGGGAGGTATTATCTGGTAAGTGTGTTAAATGTGGGCACTCTGTGAACAATATGTTTCCTCTTAATATTGTTAGGATTTTCAAAAGAACAGATCAGATGTATAATTTTGTGTTTTTAAAAAAATCTGAGGAAATATATTTTGGAAGAATATAAATTAGCAGTGGGCATTATTTGATGAGGAAGTAATGGTGTTCATTGGGTCATTGTGATTAAAGTACCACATCCTTGGTATGTTATTGAGTTGAGTTACCTTTGGGCAGTTAAAAGTGGAGTATTATCAGAGCCTGATATCAAGAATGTGTTTAAGCATAGCTGATATGTCCCTGCATAATATCAATATATCAAATTTCCATAAATTGTAAGGGAAAAGGGAATGAAATATAAAGAGGCATTTGGAAAATTCTTAAGATACCAGAAATCTAATAGTCAAGCAAAATTCTGGAAGTGCTGTGCTGAGCAGGCAAACTCTTGTGGAGAGAGAAACAGACTAAGTTTTATTTGCAATGAAAGTTCATTATCTGCTAATATTAACTCTTTCTCTCCCCATAAATAGCCCTGACCTGCTTACAAAAGGAGACATTTGTTTTGTAGTAATATATGTCAGAAATAATTGTGATAGAGACAAGGGCCTTGAATAGCATTTACAAAAGCATTCACTTATTTCCTAAACAGAGGCTCAACCAATCCCCCTCATCAATCATCAACCATCAATCTCCTTCACTTGGCTCTCATTGTCACATTGAATAACTTGTCCTTTAGCTCACTTTCTTTGATCTAAGGTATAGCTATGGGAAGCTGCAAGAGTCCAAGCTATGCCTGTTTCTTTGTGGGATACATGAAAGTCTTCCCGCTGCGCCACCCATTTTTCTAGTGACTATTGATGCTCTCTCCTGCTCTCATAGAGAACTCAAACATTTCATTTACTTTTGCTGCCAATTTCCTGCTCTCATTTTAACATGGTCCATCTCTAAGTCTTTATTTTCCTTTCTTGACTTCTCTTCTTCATATTCCAGGGGATAGATTATTGACCAATATCCATTACAAAACTCCCACAGCTCCCCCCCCACCCTGCGTCCTGTAAGGACTCATAACATATCGGAAGTAAAAGCTGGAGTGGTCCATTTGCCCTATCAAGGCTGCTTTATCAATCAACAAGATGATGGCTGTTCTTCTACTTGATGCTGCTTCCCTGCCCTATCTTCATATCCCTTGATCTTACTAATTTCCAGAAATCTGTTGATCTGTAATAAAAGCAATCAATGGTTCAGTTTTGACAGCCCTCCAGGGCAGAGAATTCCAAAGGTTCACCATCCCCTGGTGAAGATGTCGCTCCTCATTTCAACTGCAAATGGCCTACCCCTTATCTTGAGATTGTGATCCCTAGTTCTTGATTCCTCAATTAGGGGAAGCTTCTGTTTGAGTCATCCAAGAATTCTCTATATTGAAGGAGGTAACCCCTCATTCTTCTAAACTCTATAGGATAGAGAACAAGCTTATTCAAATTCTCCTTGTATAGTTGACCTGTCAGCCTGGAAACCAGTCTGGTAAATCTTCATTGCACTTCCTCAATAACAAGTATATCCTTCTTTAGTTAAACAAGCTCAAAATTGCACATAGTACTCACCAAGGTCCTGTGTAATTGTAGTCAAAAACTATACTCTTGTAGACATTATAATAGGACACTTAGAAAAATTAAAGGTAATCAGCAATAAAACATGGTTTTATGAAAGGGAAATCACACGTGACCTAGCTCATTGCAATTCTTTGAAAAAGTAATGAGCTGTGGATAAAGGAGAACCAGAAGACAAACTATACTTGGATTTGTTGATACATTGCCACATCAAAGGTTCTTGTAGAAAATAAAGCACATTGTGTTGAAGATAATGATTGATTAGCCATCTCCTGCTCCAAAATCTTATGTTTGTATATAATCAAATCCTCCAAATATAAAAAAAACATAACTTTTGCCTTTCTAATTAACTGCTGCATGTTACTTTTTATTGAGTTGTGTATACAGCCACCCAGATTTCTCTGTACATCAATATTTCCCAATTTCTCATCCTTTTTTTAAAGAAAAAAATCCCCAGCATTTGTTTTGTCCATTGAAGTGGATAACCTCGCATTCCAGATTTACACCATCTGCCATATTGCTGGGCACACAGTCAGCCTATCTATATCCTTGCCAAGCCTTTTCATGTCTCATAAAGTTACAGGCAATTTCTATCAAATTTCAGTGCAGAACTCGTGAATAATTATATGCAAATTGAACTGGCAAATCAGTTAATGGGGCATACCAATTATTTATTAAGTTTACAACTTGTGGTCTATGTGGGTTGTCAGTGTATTCTGCCATTATACATTTGCATCCTATTATCCTTAAAACAAAGTTTGCTCTGTCATTGTTTCCTGAATGATGTTTATTATCTTTTTTCCTCTTAGGCCTTTCCTGAATTACCAGACAATGTACTATGTCTTCATGCAGATGCTCTCAGCAGGACCAGCCTGGTTAGGGATTACACTGCTACTGACTGTTAGCCTTCTTCCAGATGTTGTTAAAAAAGTCATCTGCAGGCAGCTTTGGCCAACAGCAGCAGACAAAATTCAGGTAACGTTCTATATGCAGCAGTGGGGATTAACAAAAATAGTCAGCATTTTCTGTCTGACTGTACAATGCAGCTGAATTGGCGGTGAATAGACTGGTTTAGCTAAAAGATAGAAGTACAAGGATCATATTGCTCATTGTTCTCTAAATTGACAGCTGTTGTTATCATACAGGTGAATTAGGCACTGCTACTTGTGGACAGGTGTTACAACTGTTTGGGTTACAGAAATTTGCCCTTGTAGAAATCACAAATTGCTATCCAAAAAAATTGAGGAGCAGAATAAAATGCACTCACATAATTTTTGTGCAAAAGTAGTAAATAAATCAACTCAATTTTGTTTTGCAACTTTCATTTCTTTGATACGTGCATTAGAGTTGGATGCAGTTTCATGTTACAGAATAGCGCAATGTGGGCTGTTTTCTGGAATGCACCCCTCTTGTAACGTGGGGATTGCCTGTGTCGTCAGTGCTTTTAATTATGTCATTAGAGAGTAAAATCAAATTGCCTATGCTATGAGGAAAAAAACTCCAGCTCAGACATTTTAGCCCCATCCTTCTTCAGAGGCTATGGAGTGATCTAAGCACTTTAGTGATAATTGACCAGGATACTCCAAAAGCAGGTCTTGGCCCCAGAAAGCTAACCATAACCTTTGAACAAAGGAAGCAAGGCAGATCTGTTGGTGCTTCCAGTCTGAATGAAAAATCAAATATTTCAGGACCTGGAAGAAAACACTTGCATAAAGGAGCCAATTTCAAATTGAAGCAGAATGCTCATCCTTTTGCTACTTGCTGACAGCTCAAACAAACAGCAAATACCTAAATTTTCTCCTTGGCCTATCCCCTGTTGGTGGTGTATCATTAAATGTACAATATCCACCTGTTTTATTTCCTTATGTCCTGGCAGGCTCAAGGACATGATATCAGGATCAGGACTTCAAGTCACCAGCAGGATCAGTTCATCGTTGATATGTAATTTCTGTGGTGCCACAGTTCTTTCTATTCGCTCTTGAGATGTTGGCATCATTGTCTAGGCCAGAGGTTAATGCTCATTCCTAACTGGTGGTGGTGAGCGACCACCTTAAACCACTGTTCTCGATACAACATTTGAAGGTATGGTGATGGATTTCCAAGTCAGAATACAAGTTGGAGGAGACCGTGGAGGTGATCATGTTTCCATGCTCCTGGGGCCTTGTACTTCTAGGTTCTCGGGGTCAAGTTAGAGAGATGCAATTGAAGAAGCCTTACTGATGTGCAGTGCATCTTGTAGGTGGTATATAATGCAGCCACAATCTGGTGACGTGGAGGAGGAAGTGAATGTGCAGGGTGTTGTATTGGGCACCAATGGACTTGCCTTTTTGTTCTGGATAACAGTGAGCTTTTTGAGCATTGTTGGAGCTACATTAATCCAGGCAAGTAAAGAAAACTGAAGGATAAAATAGTGGGAAACTATACACTGCACAATATCCAGTTTCTTACCTGTTCTTGTGGCCACAGTATTTGTGGTAGTTCTAGTTAGGTTTCAGATCAGTGTGGTTGCCAAGAAAAGAAACCCAGTAATGATGGTGTTAAATATCAAGGAAGGATCTGATTAGACCTCTTTTGTTGGAGATGGTCATGGTCTTGAAAGTGTGTTGCAAATGTTACTTATCAGCCCAAGACTGAATATTATCGAGGCCTTGCTGCACGCAAGGATTTGCGGATGGAACTGAACATCGTGCAATCAGATAATAGTGGTGAGGACAAAGACAAGATTGAGGAGGAAGAGCTTCTTCATCTCTACCACATCTCCTTAATCTTCATTCTTCAGCTTCTTGATATTCAGTACTTAAATCTCCAGGATTTTATTCTTCCCGCTGTGTTGGTCCTATATCCACTGATCTCCATTGCTAATACCCGTGAAAATTTTGTTGAACTAATGGCCCTTGGACTTAATTATGATTGATCTACTATTACTCAATCTCCATTGTCTTTTCCAATTCTCTGTGGCTACAGACTGAGTACCAGGGGACCAAAAGCTGTTGGCGTGGTAGCCCTACATTGATTGTAGGCAAATTACTGGGAAAAATTCTGGATCAGAATAAATTAACATATAAAGAAGGACAGGTTAATCAAGAACACTCAATATGGATTTGTTGAAGGAAAGTTCAGTCCAACTAATTTGATTAACATTCTGAGGAAGTAACAAGGAGTGCCAAGGAGGAGAGCACTTTTCATGCAATCTGCATTGATTTTGTCCCTCATGACTGACTGATCAGGAATACAAAATATACCTGGGATCCTAGGGTAAGTGCCAAACTGATTCAAAATAGTAAAAAGTAGTGGATAAAGTGAATGGGTGCTTTAGAGATAGAAAGACTGTTCGCAGTGAAATTCTGCAAGACTTGGTGCTAGATCCCTTGCTTTTGTGGTTAAACAATGACCTAGACTCAAAAGGAGTCATAATTCAGATAATTCATCAATGAATTGGTGCATCGGTTGCCTCCCAAGTGCCAGGGTCAGGAACATCTCGGGTCGGGTCCACAGCGTGCTGAAGGGGGAGAGCGAACAGCCAGAGGTCATGGTACATATTGGTACCAATGACATAGGTAGGAAAAGAGATGAGGCCTTGAAGAGGGAATATAAGGAGCTAGGTAGGAAGCTGAAAAACAGGACATCAAGGGTAATAATCTCTGGATTGCTGCCTGTGCCACGTGCCAGTGAGGGTAAGAACAGGTTGATTTGGCAGATGAAAGCGTGGCTGAGGATTTGGTGCAGGGTTTCAAATTTGTTGATCATTAGGATCTCTTCTGGGGAAGGTACAACCTGTACAAAAGAGACAAGTTACACCTGAACTGGAGGGGAACCAATATTCTTGCGGGCAGGTTTGCTAGAGGGGAGGGTTTAAGCTAGTTTAGCAGGGGGATGGAAACCCAAATGATAGATCAAAGGTTGGTTCATTTAGTGTACAAGTAGATGCAGCGTGTAGAAAGACTGTGAGGAAGGATAGGCATCTGAAAGGGCAAAATTGCAGTCAGTTGGATGGGCTGATGTATGTCTACTTTAATGCGAGAAGTATCAGGAACGGTATTGAACTTAGAGCATGGGTAAGTATATGGAATTACGATGTTATGGCCACTACAGAGACTTAGGTGTCACAAGGGCAGGAATAGCTGCTGGATATTCCAGGGTTTAGATGTTTCAAAAGGGACAAGGACGGGGGTAAAAGAGGTGGGGGAGCAGGATCAGGGACATTGTCACAGCTGTAGAAAGGGAGGATGACCTGGACGGACCGTCCACTGAGTCCGTGTAGGTGGAAGTCAGAAACAGGAAGGGAGCAATTACTCTATTGGAAGTATTCTACAGACCACCACCAACCCCCCCCCCCCCCCCATAGCAGCAGAGACGCTGAGGAACAGATCGGAGGGCAGATTTTGGAGAGGTACATAAATAACAGGGTTGTTGTCATGGGTAATTTCAACTTTCCTAATATTGATTGGCACCTCCTTAGTGTAAAGGGGATAGATGGGGCAGAATTTGTTAGGTGTGTCCAGGAAGGATTCCTGACACAATATGTGGACAGGCTGACGAGAGAAGAGGCCATACTGGACCTGGTACTAGGAAATGAGCCTGATCAGGTTTCAGATCTCTCAGTGGGAGAGCATCTTGGAGACAGTGACCGTAACTCTTCGACCTTTACCATAGCCTTGGAGAGGGATAGGAGCAGACGATATGGGAAAGTATTTAATTGGGGGAGGGGGAATTATGATGCTATTAGGCAGGAACTTGGGGAACAGATGATCTTGGGGAAGCGCACAATGGAAATGTGGAGGTTGCATAGGGAGTACTTGCATGGTGTTCTGGATAGGTTTGTCCCATTGAGGCAGGGTAAGGATGGTAGAGTGAAGGAACCATGGTTGACAAGAGACGTAGAAGAGACACGAGATGTATGGTTGATGAGACGACAGTGAGAGAGACCTTGATGTTTGTGAGGCTGGTGTACAACAGGCTGATACACTAGGGCATGTCGATGTGAGGAAAGAGGATGTGCTGGAACTTTTGAAAAACATTAGGATAGATAAGTCACCGGGGCCAGATGGGATCTATTCAAGGTTATAATGGTAAGTGAGGGAAGAGATTGCTGTGCCTTTGATGATCTTTGAGTCCTCACTGGCGAAAGGATTAGTGCCAGATGATTGGAGGGTGGCAAGTGCTGTTCCTTTGTTCAAGAAAGGCAATAGGGACAACCCTGGCAATTACAGGCCAGCGAGTTGTACTTAAGTGGTGGGTAGATTGCTGGAGAAGATTCTTAGAGAGAAGACTTATGGGCACTTGGAGAAGCGTAAACTGATTAGGGACAGTCAGCATGGCTTTGTGAGGGACAGGTCATGCCTCACGCGCCTGATTGAGTTCCTTGAGGATGTGACAAAGCAGATTGATGAAGGTAGAGCAGTGGATGTGGTGTGCATGGATTTTAGTCAGGCGTTTGATGGGGTTCCTCATGGAAGGCTCATTCAGAAAGTCAGGAGGCATGGGATCCAGGGAAACTTGGCTGTGTGGATTCAGAATTGGCTAGCTCATAGAAGACAGACAGTGGTTGCAGATGGAGCATATTCTGACTGGAGGTTGGTGACCAGCGGTATTCCCAGGAATCTGTTCTGGGACCCCTGCTCTTGGTGATATTTATAAATGACTTGGATGAGGATTTGGGAAGGGTGGGTTAGTAAGTTTGCAGATGACACGAAGGTTGGTGGTGTTGTGGATAGTGTAGAAGGTTGCTGTAGATTACAACAGGACATTGATAGGGTGCAGAGCTGGGCTGAGAAGTGGCAGATGGAGTTCAACCCAGAAAAGTGTGAAGTAATACACTTTGGAAGATTAAATTTGAAGGCGGAATACAAAGTTAATGGCAGGACTCTTAGCAGTGTAGAGGAACAGTGGGATCTTGGGGTCCATGTCCATAGATCCCTCGAGGTTGCTGCACAGGTTGATAGGGTTGCTAAGAAGGCATATGGTGTGTTGGCCTTCATTTGTCGGGGCATTGAGTTCGAGCTGTGAAGTAATGTTGCAGCTCTATAAAACTCTGGTTAGACCACACGTGGAGTATTGTGTTCAGATCTGGTTGCCTCATTATAGGAAGGATGTGGAAGCTTTAGAGAGGGTGCAGAGGAGATTTACCAGGATGCTGCCTGGATTGGAGAGCATATCTTATGAGGATAGGTTGAGTGAACTATAGCTTTTCTCTTTGCAGTGAAGGAGGATGAGAGGTGACTTTACAGAGCTGTACAAGATGATATAAAAGGGGCATAGACCAAGTGGACAGTCAGACTTTTTCCCAGGATGAAAATGGTTACCACAAGTGGACATAATTTTAAGGTGATTGGAGGAAGGTATGGGGAGGATGTCAGAGGTAAGTCTTTTTACACAGTGTGGTGGGTGCGTAGAACGCGCTGCCGGCAGAGGTGGTGGAGGCAGATACATTAGAGACTTTTAAGAGACTCTTAAATAGGCACATGAATAAGAAAAATCGAGGGCTATGTGGGAGGGAAGGGTTAGGTAGATATTAGTGCAGGATAAAATGTCGGCACCACATCATTGGCCAAAAGGCCTGTACTGTGCTGTTATATTCTGTGATAACTAAAGTTTAGATGGGTTTGATAGCAAGGAACAAAGCTGTAGACTGCAGGAAGTTGATGAACTAGTCAGGTGAGAGAAAAAGTGACAATTGGAATTCAATCCAGAGAACTGTAGGTTAGTGCTTTCGGAAAACCAAACAACACAACGCAATGCACAATAAATGTTAGGACATGAAGAAATATTGAGGAACACAGGAACCTTGGAATGTACATCCACAGATCCCTGAGAGCAGTAGGATTGGGGTGGGTGTGGTTAAAAAGGGTTGAGAGGATCCTCCTTTTTAGAGGCTGACACACAGAATTAAAGATCTTAGAAGGTTAGGCTCGATCCATATAAACACTAGTTAAACCATAGCTAGAATACCACGCATCGGCACCAGAACATAAGAAAGGTGCGAGAACATTGGAGTTACAGAGGATGTGTCAGGACTGAGAAAGGCTGGCTATACTGGTCCTGATGAAGGGTCTCGACTTGAAACGTCGACAGTTTATTTCTCTTCATAGATGCTGCCTGACATGCTGAGTTCCTCCAGCACTTTTTGTGTGTTACTCTATACGGAACTGTTACTTTGGAACTAAGGAGAGCAAGGTGAGATTTAATAAAGGTGGGTAAAATTATGAGTGAGCTCGGGAGAGTAAGTAGAAAGGATATCTCATTGGCAGTCTCATCCGACATGTTTCTCTGAAGTTAACCATGTGATGGTTCTCCTCATTCTTGTCACAAAATCCATTGCCCAAGGACTGCTAACAACTCTGTCACAAATCTACAGTTGATTTTCACTCTATAATGATCACTCTCTGCCCATGACCTATGACTGCACCAACATTCCAGATCAGACCACAATATAGGTCAGAGAATAATTATTCTCTTTCCCTCACCAAAACTGCTCCAGAGTCCCGAGTAATGTTCCTTCTGACTGTTGTGCATTATTCTTTCCTTTTGAAGGAGTCTACATCATTGGACATCATCATCCAAGCCATCTTCTCTGGTACCTTATCTGTTGTCCAATGCCATCTGAGCAAAGTTGGTCATTTTCTGAGCATCTTCAACATTAGTTTATCTTCCTCTCCATTATATTACTTACTATTCTTCTAAGCATATGCTCTCTTTCTCATCTTCATGGTGCACTTGCTGATATCTCATGGGCTTTGGGGCAGCCTCTATCTGTTCCCCCATTACATGGAGCTTGGCTTTCTTAGCACCAAAGCAGAGTTTACATTTTAAACCTTGAAAAGCATCTCAGTATGTCACTTCCCATACTTAACAGCATAGTGGCATGACTTTTCCTCCTTATATTAGAAACTGTAGCTGTGTGTAGACAAACCTTTGAATGTGTTGTCCAAAGTAATTATAGGTATACCAACACACATTTGCCTCCCTGTCATTCTTATGGAGTGATCATTTTGTTTTCTGAACAGAGGAATTCTTTTTGAATGATCCAAAATGATATTTTAGCAAGAATGAATAACGTTTGCAAAAGATTTGTTCTGGGAATTATTAGCAATTTGACAAAATCTTATGCACAGATTTCTGCATTAGTTATAGATGGGTTTGTGTATATTGGAAGAAACCTATACATGTTGTTCATGATTTTGCATTGTGAAGTATACAGCTTTCTATATGCCTTAAGTGCAAGTTCCTGTATTTGTTGTGCAGAGATTTACAGTATATATGCTTTGTGCACTTCTCTATAAATGTGGTATCCAGTGTTCTGTATGTGTTAAATTTCAAATATTTTTTCAGCTTTCTCTATAGAGTCTTTAACCAGGTTTCTCCCTTGTCTTTTTCTCCTTCTGTCCTTTCTCCTTTTGTGACTGCTGAACCCTTGCTGTTTGTCAATGAATATTGGGTTTTCATGTCCTACTCTCATCGGGAAAATCACAGGCAAAGCGAAAGTACCTTACTGCTGAACAGTCAACAGTCTTTATGCTTTCCCAGACTTCCAGTAGTCTAAGCTTCTAAAGGAAAAGGTGACTCTTCTCTCTAACTTCAAGGTGTGCAAGAGATGGTTTTTCAGTGGTAATGTCAGTCAGTGCATGTCTAAAATAATGATGAAAAAATAATTCAATAGACGCTTTAAGAGAAAGCTGGGTGGAGCTGATGTTTTAAATTGTAACTACCAATTGATAATTATTTATTTCAAACTACTGAATCCACAATATTCCATTTTCATTATTGATGTGAATATGTTGTTTTATGCTGTAGAGCCTCCAAGCTTGAGATATTAGCAAGTGAAAAAAGGAGTGTTTCGAGGAAGTGATTCCCAATACTGAGTTCCAAGGATCATAAATTGTGCAACAAAAATTTGGGGAACAGTTTCTGCTAATGAAATGAATGTTTGTTCTGTGGTAGAATGGTGACTCTAATGCAATTCCTCCATATCCTTTGGTTGACTCATATTTCAAACCAGTCGTCCTCTAAATGTCGGTGACACATTTATTACCTGTTCCTCCTGTGTCAAATAGTGGCAGACCAAGTCTTTGAACCGTTGCTATCTTTGTATCGAATGTTCTCTCACAGGGAATATCTTCGGATTTGATAGATCAAAACTGAACCTGCTGCAGGAATGGAAATAGACAAGATTTCTGAGAATATGTGAGAATTAGTTATGACTGGTTCTATTATTGTTGCAGGTTCCTAAGGTGGCTTCACTCCTCAGTTTTCTCAGGCAGTTTTAGTACATCTTTGATTTTCTTTTCCCCATGGATTGCAGAGTTTGGAGGAGGTGACTTGTTAAACATTTGAGCTCCTGATGATCACAAAGAAGAAGCACGAGCTGGAGTAGATCAATTGGCCTCTCAAGCCTGCTCTGTCATTCAAAAAGGTCATGACTTATCTTAGTTTCAACATCACTTTCCGTCTCTATTCCCCATATCACATGACTCTCTCTTGTAGTTTAAGTTCCTTGTTAATATTTGCCTTAAATATATTCAGTGAATCTGCCGCCACAGCTCTCTGGAATAGAGCATTCTAAAAGTTCAAATCCTCCGAGACAAGAAATTCCTCCTCATCGACTTAAATCCTTCTCATCAACTCTTGCTACTTTCACAGAATGGACATGATTAGAATCTAGCATCTGAAAGTATTCATTGCAATCAGAAAGGAACTACCTATTTGCCTCCAGAATTTCAATGATATACTGTGTAAGTGGTTGTAACCTTGACTATGTTCAACCTATGTATAACCTTGATTATAGCAGACGTGGAATTCACTGAATCCCTCACACCAAAGATGGGGATGGCATTTTTTTCTGTGCTGGACAGTCTTCTAAATAAAAGAGAAATAAAGGACTGCAGATGCAGGAATCTAGATGAAAAAAACAAGAAGATGCTGGAGCAACTCAGCAGGTCAGGCAGCATCCGTGGAGGAAAGCAGACTCTTCTTCCTGACCCAAAATGTTGACCATCTGCTTTTCTTCACGGATGCTGCCTGACCAGCTGAGTTCCTCCAGCATCTTGTTTTCTCAGCCTATTCTAAATGCTGCGAGAGTAAGGAAGGTGGAGAGCTCTCTCTTGCACTCTATCTCCAGCGCTTTCTCTCTCGCTCTGTCTACATCTGGGTATTTTGTATAAAGGCAGCTGAGGGTATCAACAGGAATAGAATAAACTTGGGATTATTGCCATTGATTCCTAACCAAACTTTTTTATTAGCAACCATTGTGGAATAGATGTACTGCCCCAAATTTTAGGAGAGATGATATCTATTACAGATTAACTATTAATGCCAAGATAGAGAAAATGTTCAGCATAGCCACAAAATCTAAAGCATTTCCTGCCTCTGTGTCAGATCAACTTTCTGCCGACCACAGCTTATAGATACATTTGTTCACAGCAATCTGTTTGCCCTCCCTCCCTTGGTTCACTGAGATATTTCATCTTCTCAGATGGAAAATACTGCAAAATCAGTGTAACTTCACTTTGAACACTTAACAAAATACATACCTTGGACTTGCTAAATCAGCTGAAATTGCAATTTCTGTGTTTCCTTTCCTAACTCAGAACAATAGTTAGACATTGAATTCTACTTAGCTCCAGGTGTGATATGACATTTTTAAACACCTCACTGTAAATACCCTACACATAGAGTTGAAAATTAAAATGCCAATTGAACTTGTGAAGCAAATGTTGCAGTTCTATGTATACTTTTGTGGGTTTATATACTCTGCAAACTACCGTTATGGACATTGGTGATTCATCTAATTGGCCACTGTAACCTGGTTAGAAACTCACTGGAACCCCCTGACACAAATGTACTTTCCACCAATCCTCCAAAAAAAAAAGCTCCAGCAACAATTGCAAGAACCTACAATGTTTCCAGTGAGGAAACATTACATTAAATATTAAAATGCAAGATTTTTTTTCATTGCCCCCCCAATTTCTCATTCTTTTTCTTTTTTTTTTCCTTTTCTTTGGAGCAGACTCTGGGCTGAATGGCCTACTTCTGCTCCCTTGTCTTGTGATCTTGTGAGGTGCACTCAGATGAGTTCACTGCAGAAAGGGTATCTATAACTAGGAAGTTTCACCTAAAATAAGTGAGTACCACTGCCCTCACAGGAAAAAACAGCAGAATAAAGTTTTGGCACAGACTAGAAGGGCCAAATGGCCTGTTTTCTGTGCTGTAGTGTTCTATGGTTCTATGAAAGATGAGTATTGGGAAAGCATTTTAAGTATTCAGGCAGGGAATTTCTCAGGCAATGTTCTCAGCTGCAACAAACTTGTGAATGAAAAATCATTTTCCCTGATCCCCTCTACCTCCATTACTCCTCACCTTAAACCTATGGTTCAGATCCCCATTATGGGAAAAATTTTCTTGCTATCAAACCTATCTGTGCCTCTCATAATTCTGTACATACATCTATCAGGTCTCCCTTCACCTTTCCCCACTCTAAGGACACAAATACAGCCTATCTTGTTTCTCCTCTGAAATGTTCTATCATGGGCAAAATTCTGGTAAATCTCCTCTACACCTTCTCCAGTGCAATCTTGCCCTACCTCTCGTAGGGTGACCAGATCTACACACAATACTGCAGCTGTGGCCTGACCAAAGTTTTATGAAATTGTACCATGATCTCCATGCTCTTATATCCTGTGCCCCAGCTATGAGAGCCAGTATCCCTTATGCATCCTTCATCTCCAGTACGGACAGTGAAGGAGATTACAGTCAAAGGTTACACGAGGATCTAGATCAACTGGGGAAGTGGGTGAGGGAACGACAGATGGAATTTCTGACAAGTGTGAAGTGATGCATTTCGGGAAGTTAAACCAGGCCAGTATATACGCAGTGAATGCAGGATCCTGGGAAGTGTTATTGAACAGTGAAACATAGGAGTACAAGTACATAGTTCCCTGAAAGTTATGACACAGGTAGACAGAGTGGCAAAGAAGGCATATGGTATGCTTGCCTCCATTGGCTGAGACATTGAGTTATAAGAGTTGGGATGTCATGTTACAGTTGTACAAATCATTGGTTAGGGTGCACTTGGTGTGAAATTCTGGTTGCCATACTACAGAGATAATGTGATTAAGCTGGAGAAGATGCATTGAAGATTCACAGGAATGTTGCCTGGACTGGAGGGCTTGAGTTATAAAGGAGCAATTGCATAGGCTAGGACTGGTTTCTCTGGGGTAAAGGGGGCTCAGGGATGACCTTATAGAGGTTTCTAAAATTATGAGGGGCATAGATGGGGTAGGTAGTCTTTTTCCCAGGGTAGGAGAGTCTAAAACTGGAGGGCATAGGTTTGAGGGAAAAGATTTATGAATATCTGAGGGGCAAGTTTTTCACACAGAGTGGTGGGGATACAAAATGAGCTGTCAGAGGAGGTAGTAAAGGTAGGTACAATTAAAATGTTTAAAAGACACTTGGACAGATACAAGGATAGGAAATGTTTCAAGGGTTCTGGGTCAAAGACAGTCAAATGCAATTAGCGTAGATAGACATCTTGTTTGGCATGGATGAGCTGGGCTGAAGGGCTGTTCCTGTGTAACTTTATGAACCATCTCATCTACCTGTGTTGCCACCTTTAGGGATCTTTGAACTTGTACACCAAGGTCTCTCTGTTTCTCAATACTCCTTGGGGCCCTCCCATTCAGTGTATGTCCTATCCTTATTAGACCCACTAAAATGCATCGAATCACACATTGGGATTAAATTCAGTCTGCCAGTTTACTAGTTTATCAACATCATTCTGTAACCTGGGAATATGTTTATATCCCCATATCCGCACTACAAACAGCACTTCTGCCACGGATATTTCTATGCTGGTCTAGCTGAGTTTCTGATCAGTGGATATGGACTGTGGTGATCTTAGCAATGGTAATGCCAAGAGTAGGTGGTAGATTCTCT
Source organism: Pristis pectinata (assembly GCF_009764475.1). Lineage (NCBI taxonomy): Eukaryota > Metazoa > Chordata > Chondrichthyes > Rhinopristiformes > Pristidae > Pristis > Pristis pectinata. Next base: position 88,346,715 of record NC_067415.1, read on the forward strand.
CTTGTTGGAGATGGTGAACAGCTGGCATTTTTTTTAGCTTGAAAGCCACTTTATCAGCCTATGACTGAATGTTGTTTAAATCTCGATACATGCAGAAATGGCTGCTTCATTTTGATGAGGAGTTGTGCTTGGGAATTGAACGTTGTACAATCATCAGCAAAGATCCCCACTTCAAACCTGATGATGGAAGGAAGATCATAGATGAAGCTATTGAAGATGGTTCTTCCCCTGAGGTGGTGTGGACAGTGAAGAAGGTTGTCGAAGGTTACAACAGGATCTACATCAACTGGGAAAATGGGTGAAGGAATGGAAGGTGGAATTGGTATTGGTTTATTATTGTCACTTGGACCGAGGTATAGTGAAAACCTTGTCTTGCAAACCGAACGTACAAGTCAATTAATTACACAGTGCAGTTACATTGAGTTAGTACAGAGTGTATTGATGTAGTACAGGTAAAAACAATAACAGTACAGAGTAAAGTGTCACAGCTCTAGAGTGCCGTGCAATAAGGTGCAAGGTCACAACAAGGAAGATCGTGAGGTCATAGTCCACCTCATTGTATAAGGGAACCGTTCAATAGTCTTATCACAGTGGGGCAGAAGCTGTCCTTAAGTCTGATGGTACGTGCCCTCAGGCTCCTGTATCTTCTACCCGATGGAAGAGGAGAGAAGAGAATGTCCCGGGTGGGTGGGGTCTTTGATTATGCTGGCTGATGCAATTGGGGAAGTTAAGCCGGGCCAGGACATAAACAGTGATGGACATGGCCCTGGGATATGTTGTAGAACAGAGAAACCTAAGGATACAAGTACATAGTTCCTTGAAAGTAGTGACACAGGTAGACAAGATGGCAAAGAGGACGTATGGTATGCTTGCATTCATCAGATGGGGCATTGAGTACAAAAGTCGGGATGTCATGTTAAGCTGCACAAGACATTGGTGAAGCCACACGTAATATTGCGTGCAAGCTGGTCACCATGCTATAGGTATAGGAAGGATGAGATTAAGATATAGAGGGTGCCAGTAGATCCCAGTTGATCTAGATCTTGTTGTAACCTCAGACAACTTTCTTCACTATGCCACCAATTTTGGTATCATCAGCAATATTCCTAGGTGTGCCATCGACATTCTCATCCAAATCGTTAATATATACGACAAACAAGTGAGGACCCAGCACCAATCCCTCCAGCACAGCACTGGTCACAGGCCTCCAATCTGAAAAACAACTCTCTACTACCACCCTCCGACTCCTTTTTGTATCCAGTTAACTAACTCACCTGAATCCCAGGTGATCTCACCTTCCAGATCAGTCTACTGTGCAGGACCTTGTCAAAAACCTTGCTAACGACCATGTAGACAACATCTACCACCTTGCTCTCATCAATCCTCTTGGTCATCTCTTCAAAAAAAAAATCAATTAAATTTGTGAGACCATGATTCCCCACAGGCAAAGCCATGCTGACTATCTGCAATCAGTCCTTGCCTTTCCAATGCAGATAGATACTGCCTCTCAGAATCCCCTCCAGTAACTTTCCCACCACTGATGTTAGGATCACTGGACTGTAGTTCCATGGCTTGCCTTTGCGGTCTCTCTTCAAGAAAGGCACAACATTAGCCACCCTCCAGTCTTCTGGTACCTTATGCTTGGCTAAGGAAGATGCAAATTTATCTGCTGGGGCCCCAGCAATTTTTTTCCCCTTGCTTCCCACAATGTCCTAGGATACACTTGATCAGGGCACCTTAATTTATCCATCTTTGTGTGCTTCAAGACTGCCAACACCTTCCCTTTTGCAATATCGATACATTTCAGGATGTCTCTGTTCTCTTCCCTGAAGTCCCAAGCTTCCAAGCCTTTCTCCATGCTAAATACAGATGAGAAGTATTTGTTTAAGACCTTGTCCATCTCCTGTGGCTCCACACATAGACAGCCACACAAGGAGATCTATTCTCTCCCCAGTTAACCTTTTGCTCTTAATATACTTATAGAATCCATTAGAATTTTCCTTCTTGTTGGAGAATGTTACAAATGTTCATTGTAGCAAGCATTGGTTTGCCCAATCTCTTCAGACTTCACCTCTTTCACAGCTCTTTGCAACTCACACTGAGATCTTGTTGTTAAATTGAGTTGTGCAGCAGCCAGTACCACCTTTCAGTGCCGAGCTGAAGCGGACTTTCTGAAGAACATTTGCAGACAGATCTAGGCAAGATGAAGCCACTTTTAAAGCATGGCTGAGGTATACTAATAACCTGCTCAGTTATCATTTTGATATTGGCTGCTAAACTGGACTGTTGGCTGGTAAAGGGACAACTGGTAAGTGGGAGGCTTTTAAAAGTCCAGGGACAGCATGTTCCTACTAGGGTAAAGAGCAAGGCTAGCAAGCTTAAGGAACCCTGGCTGATGAGGGGCGCTGGTCAGGAAAAAAGGAGGCATACATTGGGTCTAGGCAATCGGGAACCAAGTGAATCCCGCGATGACTACAAGTGTAGAAGTACACTTAAGAGAAAAATCAGGAGGGTAAAAAGAGGATAAAGGATGGATCTGGCAAGGAAGGTTAAGGAAAATCCCAAGAGATTCTATAGGTATATTAAGGGTGGCTAGGGAGGAAGTAGGTCTGCTTAAAGATAAGCATGATCATCTATGTGTGGAGCCACAGGAGATGGGCAAGATCTTTAATGAATATTTCTCATAATTTTTTACTGTGGGGGAAAAGTGATGGATGTGAAATAAATGTCTGACAAATCTGTTAGAATTCTTTGAGGAGGTATCAAGCAGGTGAGACGAAGGGGAGTCAGTATATACTATTTACTTAGATTTTCCAAAGACCTTTGACAAGGTGCTGCACAGGAAGCTGCAAAAGAAGAACCCATGGTGTCAGAGGCAAGATAGAAGATTGCCTGACTGGCAGAAGTCAGAGAGTGGGGGAAAGGTGGTCCTAGTGGAGTTGCCTGACTGGCGGAAGTCAGAGAGTGGGGGAAAGGTGGTCCTAGTGGAGTTCCGCAGGGGTCAGTGTGGGGACCACAATTTTTCATCTGGATGAAAGAATTGGTGGCATTGTGGCCAAGTTTGCAGACAATACAAAGGTAAGTGGAGGATTAGGTAGTGTTGCAGAGGGAGCGACAGGTTAGGAGAGTGGGCAAAGAAGTGACAGACAGAATACAGCATCAGGAAGTGTTGGGTTATGCACTTTGGTAGGAAGAAAGAAGGTGTAACCATTTCCTAAAATGGGAGAGAATTCAGAAATCAGGAGGTGCAAAGGGACTTGAAGTCTGAGTTCAGGATTCCCTTGAGGTTAACTTGCAGGTTGAGTTGGTAGTAAGGAAGGCAAATGCAATGTTGGCATTCATTTCAAGAGGACAAAAATTTAAGAACAAGAATGTACTGCTGAGGCTTTATAAGGTGTTGGTCAGACCGCATTTGGAATATTGTGAGCAATTTTGGACCCTGTATTTAAGGAAAGATGTGCTGGTTCTGCAGAGGGTCCCGAGGATGTTCACGAGTGATCCCAGGAATGAAAAGCTTGAGGAGCGTTTGATGTCTCTGGGCCGGTACTCTGTGGAGTTCAGAAAGATGAGGGAGAATCGACATGAAACCTACGAAATAGTGAAAGTCCTGGATAGAGTGGACGTGGTGAGGATGTTTCCATTAGTAGGAGAGTTTAGCATCCAAGGGCATAGCTTCAGAATAAAGAGATGTCCTGTTAAAACTCAGATGAGGAGAAATTTATTTGGCCAGAGAATGGTGAATCTGTGGAATTCGTTGCCACGGAAGGCTATGGAGGCAGTTATTGGGTGTATTTAAGGGAGAGATTGATAGGTTCTTGATTGGTAAGATATTGAGGGTTACAGGAAGAAGGCAAGAGAATGGGGTTGAAAAAGAAATCAGCCATGATTGAATGGTGGAGCAGACTCAATGGGTAGAATGGCCTGATTCTGCTCCTATATATTATGGAAATGAGTGATGATGTCTTGGATGGCATATAAATTACCAGGGAGGAGGTACTGGTGGCTTTAACATGCATTGAGGTGGATAAATCCCCAGGACCTGACCAAGTACATTCTCAGACCTTGTGGGAAGCTAGGCAAGAAATTCCGGAGGCCCTTGCAGAGATATTTGCTTCATCTTCAGTCACAGGTGAAGTTCTGGAAGGTAGGATGGTGGTTAATGCTGTACCGTTACTTAAAAAGGGTAGTAAAGACAAGCCAGGGAACTATGGGCTGGTGAGTCTGACATCAGTGGTGGGTAAGTTACTGAAGGGGATTCTGAGGGACAGGATCTATCATCATAGCCAAGGTCTAATTCAGGATAGTCAGCACAGCTTCGTGTGTGGGAAATCATGTCAAACAAATCTCTTGAGAGTTTTGCGAAGAGGTCACCAAGAGTATAGATGAGGGTAGGGCAGTGGATGTTGTCCATGTGGACTTTAGCTAGGTTTTTGACAAGAACTCGCATGGCAGTCTGATATGGGAAGTTAAATCGCATGGGATCCAAGGAGAGAGAGCCAATTGGATATGTAATTGGCAAGATAGCAGGAAGCAGAGAATGATGGTTGAAGGTTGTTCCTCAGACTGGAGGCGTGTAACTAGTGGTGTGCCACAGGGATCAGTGCTTGGACCTTTGTTCGTTATTTATGTAAACAATTTGGATGTGAATGTACAAGGCATGGTTAGCAAGTTTGTGGATGACACTGAAATAGGCGGTGTCATAGACAGTGATGAAGATTATCAAAAATTGCAGGTTGAATTTGAGCTAGGTAAGTGGGCTGATCATTGGCCAATGGCTTTCAATTCAAATAAGTACGAAGTTTTGCATTTTATGAAGTCAAACCAGAGTAGGACTTGTACAGTGAATGGTCAGTCCCTTGCGAGTGTTTGGAACAGAGAGATCTAGCAGTGCAAGTACATATTTCACTGTTGGAATGTTTCGTTGTACAAGACATTGGTGCGACTGCACTTGGAGTATTGTGTTCAGTTTTGGTCACTCTGTTACAGGAAAGACATATTAAACTGGAAAGAGTGCAGAGAAGATTTACGAAGATGCTGTCAGGACTCGAGGGCCTGAGTTATAGAGAGAGGTTGGGCAGGCTGGGACTTTGAGGGGTGACTTCATAGAGGTGTATAAAATCATGAGGGGTATAGATAGGGTGAAATGCACACAATATTTTTCCTAGGGAAGGGGACCTAAAACCTAGAGGGTATAGGTTTAAGGTGAGAGGTGAAAGATTTGAAAGGGACCCGAGGGACGACTTCTTCACGCAGTGGGTAATGTGTATATGGAATGAGCTGCCAGAGGAAGTGGTTGAGGCAGGTACAATAACAACATCCAAAAGACATTTGGATAAGAGGGGTTTAGAGGGATAAAGGTCAAATGTGGGCAAATGGGACTAGCTTAGTGGGGACTGTGGTCAGCATGGACGAGCTGGGCTGAAGAGCCTGTTTCCATGCTGTATTAGTCTATGACTATATGTAGATATGAACAATATGAGTACTCAGCTTACTATCCTGGGAAACCACATAGATATGATGAATCGTACCAGGATAACAAAGCTTTAACTTTTGAGAAGTCAGCCAGAAGCTTAAAGCCATGGCATCAAGGCAATAGATTTGGAAACTGGATTTAAACAAGGAAAATACAGAGCTATGTCACAAGATCACAAGACAAAAGAAGCAGGCCATTTGGCCCATCGAGTCTGCTCCAAGGAAAAGGGAAAAAGGAAATGAGAAATGGGGAATTGGTGGGGGGGGGGGGGGGGGGGGGGGGGGTAAAAACTATTCTAATCCCAATTTCTGGCCTTATCCCCATATCCCTTGATACCCTGACTATTTAGATATCTATCTATCTCCTCCTTGAACGCCCCCACTGATCTGGCCTCCACTGCTGTACGTGGCAAGGAGTTCCACAAATTCACCACCCTCTGGCTAAAGAAATTTCTCCTCATCTCTGTTTTGAAACTGTACCCTCTAATTCTAAGATTGTGCCCTCTGGTCCTGGACTCGCCCACCAAGGGAAACAGCCTAGCCACATCTATTCTGTCCTTTCCTATCAACATTTTAAATGTCGCTATGTGGTCCCCTCTCATTCTTCTGTACTCCAGTGAGTACAGTCCAAGAGCCAACAAATGCTCCTCATACGTAAGCCCTTTCATTCCTGGAATCATCCTCGTAAATCTCCTCTGAACCCTCTCCAACGTCAGCACATCCTTCCTAAGATGTGGGGCCCAAAACTGCGCACAGTATTCCAAATGAGGCCTCACTAGTGCCCCGTAGAGCCTCATCAACACTTCCTTACTTTTATACACTATACCTCTCGAAATGAGTGCCAACATAGCATTCGCTTTCTTTACCACCGATCCGACCTGGTGGTTAACCTTTAAGGTATCCTGTACGAGTACCCCCAAGTCCCTTTGTACTTCCGTACTTTGAATTTTCTCTCCTTCTAGATAATAATCTGCCCACTTATTTCTGCTTCCAAAGTGTGCAACTGCACATTTCTCAACATTGAATCTCATCTGCCATTTCCTTGCCCATTCTCCTAAACTGTCTAGGTCTCTCTGCAACCTTCCTATCTCCTCCATACTCCCTACTCCACCACCTGTCTTGGTGTAATCTGCAAACTTAGCCACGAAACCATTTATTCCATCATCCAAATCGTTAATGTACAAGGTAAAAAGGAGCGGCCCCAACACTGACCCCTGCGGCATACCACTAGTAATCGGTAGCCAACCAGAACTAGATCCTTTTATTTCCAATCTTTGCTTCCTGCCAACCAGCCAATGCTCCACCCATTCTGTTATCCTACCCGTAATTCCATGACCTCTCACCTTATTAATCAGTCTCTTATGAGGCACCTTATCGAAGGCCTTTTGAAAGTCTAAATACACAACATCTACCGCCTCTCCCTTATCCACCCTACCTGTGATTTCTTCAAAAAACTCCAATAGGTTGGTCAGGCAGGATCTTCCCTTCACAAAACCATGTTGGCTAGGACCTATCTTGCCTTGCGCCTCTAGGTATTCCGTAACCCCATCCTTGAGGATAGATTCCAATAACTTTCCCACCACTGATGTCAGACTAATAGGTCTGTAATTTCCTTTATGTTGCCTCCCTCCTTTCTTATCCAGCGGAACTACATTTGCGACCCTCCAGTCCTCCGGAACCATGCCAGAATCTATTGATTCCTGGAAAATTATCACCAATGCCTCCACTATCTCTAAAGCCACCTCCTTCAGAACCCAGGGATGCACCTCATCCGGTCTGGGAGACTTATCAGTCTTTAGCCCATTTAGTTTTCCTAGCACCTTCTCCCTAGTAATCTTAACTGAACTCAGTTCCATTTCATGAGACTCCTGACTAACTGGCACATTGCTGATGTCCTCCACGGTGAAGACCGATGCAAAATATTCATTCAATTCCTCTGCCACCTCTCTATCGTCCATTATAATATCTCCTGCACCATTATCAATTGGTCCTATATCAACCCGTGTCTCTCTTTTACTCCTTATGTATTTAAAAAAAACTCTTAATATCCTTTCGAATGTTATCTGCCAACTTCCTTTCAATCGTGCTTAGAACTTTTAGGATCACTTAGCATCATCCCATGTTATGATGTCAGGGTGTGGTTTGATTTTCATGGGCAGGCAACTGAAAATGCTTAATGTTGCCAATAATATATGTGGGATGCTTTGTGGAGGGGGTGGGAGGGGGTGTGGTGTCCGAAGAAATTTCCTGCTGCCGTATTGGAACCCATGGGGAGTCAACAGTGAAGCATGGAATCAGCCAGCAGCATAGTGAAAGATGCTATTGGTAGCTTCATCCCACATCAGGGCTGTGCTTCGGGAAGTAGAGAGGTATGGCTACATTCAACTGAAATGTTGGCATCTGCAGAAGATGTTCTCCATTAATTGAGTTACGTATGGCCTGTCAGGTGAATATACAAGGTCATATAGCCGTTATTGCATAAAAGAGCAAGGTTGTCTCTCTGTCCATAGTGAAGGAGGACATTCAGATGGTCTTGAGAGCTTCTGCTGAAAAGTGCATAAAAGCCCTGTCTAAACAGTGGAAGGAATACACTACCTCACAAAATTCCCATCCTATCAGTTATCTCCTGCTCCATCGGATGAGTCTGCTTCCCTCACTGGTTTCATCAGTGACCTGAAAATTACAAAACCCAAAGGACTGCCTGAGAAGACGATCTCTCAATCATTATCCAAATTGTATATGATTATGTCACATTTCTGTTTGCAGGTTATTAGTGATTACAGTTTTGCTCCTGGACTACCCATATTATAAAAATGACTACAAAATCATGCTATCTGCTGTGAAACATTCTGTGATTTATTGTTACTTTGTTATAGGTACCGTACAGAAAGTATTTTTTTTATATTTTGCATGTGCAGGTTAAAGACAGGCACATAACATAGTATTTAGATAAGGAAAGACATGTATGTACATGTATATAACAGGAGGGGTGGTTAAAATGCACAATGAATCATTTGGATGTGATAGCACTTAGTATTTATATAGTCAATGTGAAATCATCCTCCAAATTGTGCAGGATTATTGGAGCCTTATCAAAGTACCATTCTATGATTGAGTGTAGACTCCATCAGGTGTGCAGTGGATGAAAGTTCCTTTGCAACAAGTTTCCAGCAGTGGCTTGGAGAACCTGGAATTTCTATGTAGGGTTCTATTTACCTTAGTTAACTACACTGGTTTGAACATCATATTCCACCTCTTACATTCAAGTGTTCCATTATGGGTTAGTATATTTCATATTTATTCACTTGGATCAGTAAAACAAAAGTGAACAACTAATTGAAATTATAAATGGAATTTCACTGGAGAAGATTTTCATCTGTTTAAAACAAACATCTTAAGTTGAAAGGAATTTCCCCTCCTCATTGCAGGAAATGCTCAGAGATAAAGCTGGCAGTGTTACAATAGGCTCTGAAAACAACGTACAGACACTTCTTTGGAGCGTGAAATCAACTGCTGAGGCGTAATGTAAAATGTTAGGTAATAGCCACACATTTTCAGTTACTTCTAATTTTCCAATCTGCATATTTCCTGTTTATTCCCTGTGTAAGAAAGAACATAGTCATACTCAGAGTCTGTTTAAAATCTTTCTTGCAAAATTCACCTGAAGCAAATAAAATTCCTTACACTAAAGCAAAGAAAATACTTGAAAACCCTGACATAGTCATGAAACTCACCCATTCCAACCTTACCCCTTCTGAACGCTTTACTCTCCACTCCCTCTGCACCAACCCTGACATTTGTCGTTAAACTAGCCACCTCCCAGTTCAAAGAAAATAAGCCTGAATCCAGTTAAACCATATATGGGTTTTCCTAGTCCTGACCTGACATTGGAATTTTTGGGATTTCATCGAAGTATGTACTGCCCTTTCACAGGCCAGGAACAAGAGACGTCCACTTACCGAAGTAGTGTATGATTGATAGTGAGGTGCCTGAGATACATTCAGCATATAGAATGCAAGTCATGACCTTGACTGCAATTTCATTAAAGCATAAGCATAAGCAACAGCAGCAGAAGCAGCCCATTCAGCTCCTTGTGCTTGCTCCATCATTCAGTAAGATAATGGCTGATCTTTTACCTCATTACTACTTTCCTGCACTAACTCCATTTCCCTTGATTGAATGTGTCGATCTTTGTGTTGAATCTTCCCAGTGACTCAGCATCCACAGCCCTCTTGGGTGGGAAACTTAAAGGTTCACTAACCTTTCAATGAACACATTTCTTATCTCTGTCCTGAATAGCCATTGCTTTTTCTTGAGACTGTGATCCTTGGTTCCAGACACCCAACCAAGGAAAAAACTAGCCCCCATACCTATATTGTAGAATCCTGTAAGAATGTTATATATTTTAAGAAGATGATTTCTCATTTTTCTAAACACAATAGAATTTAGGTCTTATCTGCATAATCTCTCTTCATACTACAAACCTTCACTGTCCCTCCATTTCAAGTGTATTGTACCTTAGGTTGGGGGACCAGACTAGTACACAATATTCTAGATGCAACCCAACCAAAACTGTAACAAGTTTTTTCTCTTCCTGTACTCAAAGCCCTTTTGCAATAAAGGTCAATATATTATTTCCCTTCCTAATTGCATGCTGTACCAAATGTTAAATTTCAGTGATTCATGTGCAAGGTCGCCCAGATCCCTCTTAACAACACCTTTCAACCTCTTTCCATTTGAAAGAAAATATCATGTTTTTTTTTTAACCAAAGGTAATGGCCTATTATTTTTCCACATAATATTCCATCTGCTGTCTCCTTGCTGATTCACTTATTCTGTTGGTAACCCTCTTGAAGCTTCTCTGGATTTTCCTCACAGCCCATGCTGTCACACATCAGCAAATTTGGATATATTACACTTGCTCCCCTCATCCAGGTCATTGACATAGATTGTAACAAAAATCAGGGCCCCAGCACCAATCATTGGAGCACTCCCATTACTCACAGCCTCCCAATCCAAAACGGACCCATTTATTCCTACTGTTTCTGGTCCAATAACCAATCTACAATCTAAACCAGTATGTTACGGCAATACCATGGACGCTAAATTTGTTGAATGATCTCTAATGTGGCACCTAATTGAATGCCTTCTGCCAGTGCAAATGCACCACATCAACTGGTCCACTATCATGCCAGTTACATCCTCAAAACTCTTAACAGATTTATCAAACATAACTTCCCTTCATAAACCCATGTTGACTAAATCCACGGCTATAACTATTGTAGTCCCTGGTGGCTGTTCATTATAAGTACCGGCATGTTCCTGACCACTGATGTTAGGTGTTACCTTTCAATTCCTTTACTTTCTCAGATACTTTTTTATACTAATGTTAAATTCTTTGATCTCCTCCATCATTCTGGACGTTGCCCTTCACTATTGCCATGAGATTTCATGCATCATCTTCTGTAAAGCCAGCCAAAATATTTGTTTAATTTCATTTCCATTTTCTTATTCCCCCAACAGTTTCTTCCGTCTTGGACTGTAGCTCTTCCTTTCCCCAACCCCCGCTCCCCCACCCCCCACTCCCTCCATCTATCTATTGACGTTCTGACATCCGTTTCAATGTTTCTTGCTGGCCTGCACTTGCATTCAACTTTCCCATTCTTATCAATGGCTTGGTCCAGCTTTACTGAATTCCCAGTCCTCAGGCTTACTGATGGTATCATTGTGTTGTGATTCCAATGCCTGAAATCCTTTTCCTACTGGGTTACTTTGCCTCAACAGGAGAGATTTTTAAAAGGATATGTTGCTATGTATTAATTCTTTAAAAGTTAGCCATTGCTGGCTTAGTCACATCTTATAATGTAGTTTCCCAATTCAGCCATTACAAATACTTCTATTTCCACAACAAACAAAATGCTGGAGGGACGCACAGATCAGGCAGCATCTGTGGAGGGAAATGGAGAGACAATGTTATGGGTCAAGACCCTTTATCTGGACGGTTATGGACATTTCCCTCCATAGATGCTGCATGACCCGCTGAGTTCCTCCAGCATTTTGTTTAGTTGCTCCAGATTTCAGCATCTGCACTCTCTTGTATCCCCTCTGATTACCTGATTGACACCATGCTTTGTGTCATTCATGCCTCATGCCTTTATAGTTTGGTTTGTTCATAATTGAGACTCTAGTTTCAGGTTGAACTAAGCCACTTTAAATTTTTATATAATTTTTAACATTATGTTTACTTTTTCCTGAAGGCCCCATAACTACCAGGATAAAATAACCATTTCTGATTACACAATATTAGATTTAAAACAGCCTTTTCACTTGCTGATTCATCAGCACACTGATCCAGAAAGCCACCTCTCATACAATCTATGAATTCATCCTCTGCACTTATTACTGGTAATTTGGTTTGCCCTGTAACATGCAGGTTAAAGACCCCATGATCATTGTAATACCCCTTCTAAAGGCCTGATTTATACCATTTTCTGTATTACCATTACTGTTTGGGGTCCGATATACAACACTCACCACTATTTGTGGCCCCTTGCTGTTTCTTAGCTCCACCCAATCAGGATTCTTCTTCCTGATTTTCTGGGCTAAGGTTCTCTCTGGTCTTTATCCTGTTCTTTAATATCAGGGCTACCTCACCATTTTGCTTGCATTTTTTCAAAAGGTTAAGCAGACTGGAATATTATTCTTTGTCTTTAACATAATAAAACTTCCTTCACAAGAATCCATCCCACCTCTGCCAACCCCTACTCTCACTATTTAGTTTAAAGCCTGAGGCAAGCTATGAATGAATCTGCCTCTTGGAGCTGGTTTATGGGGAATGTATTTTTTTTGGGAGATGCCAACATAAGGTAGTATAACAAATCTCACACAGGCAGGCACAAGAGATCAATTCTAGCAGTGTGGAAGCCTACAATTTCTGAGGAACTGATGGGTCCTTTGGTAATCCTACAATGGTTGGCAGTGTCGACAATAAATATATTACTCAACATATTGCACAGGGTAAATTTCAACTTCCCTCATATTGACTGGGACTACCATAGTGCAAATAGCTTAGATAGTGTGCAATGTGTTAAGCGTGTCCAGGGAAGTTGTATCAAACAGTATGTAGACGGCCCTACGAGAGAGGGGCATCACTTGACACCCAGTTAGGAAATGAGACAGGTGGAGTCAGGACAGAAACAGGCCAACCAAGATTCCCATCTAAGTTAGTCCCATTTGCCCATGTTTGGCCCATATGTCTCTAGACTTTTCCTATCCACGTAATGTCGAAGTGCCTTTTAAATGTTGTTAATGTAACTGCCTCAACCACTTCTTCTGGCATCTTATTCCATAGACTGACCACCCTCTGGGTGAAAAAGTTCCCCTTAGGTTACTATTAAAACCTTAAAGCTGTGCCCTCTAGTTCTTGATTCCCCAAACATGGGGAAAAAGACTGTGCATGTTCACCTTATCTGTGCCCCTCATGATTTTGTACACTTCTGTAAGATCACCCCTCATTCTCCTACACTCCAATGGATAAAGTCCCAACCTGCTCAACCTCTCTCCATAACTCAGTCCCTCCAGTCCTGGTGTCATCCTCGTAATTCTCCTCTGCACTCTTTCCAGCTTAATAGCATCTTTCCTATAGCAAGGTGACTAAAACTGAACACTATATTCTAAATGTGGCCTCACCAACATATTGAATGATTGTACATAGCATCCCAATTTCTTCAGTGCCCTGACTGATGAAAGCCAGCGTGCCTTAAATCTTCACTATCCTGTTTACATGCAACATCACTTTCAGAGAACCACGTACTTGTACTCCTAGGTCCTTCTGTTCTACAACACTTCCCAGGGCCCTGCTGTTCACTGTGGAAGTCCTACCCTCATTTGTCTTTCCAAAATGCAACACCTTAGACTTATCCAAATTAAAGTCCACTTGCTATTCCTCGGCCCATTTGCCCAGCCGCTCAAGATCCCTCTGTAAATCCTGAAAACCGTCTTCACTGTCTACGACGCCATTTGTGTTAGTGTAATCTGCAAACTTACAAACCATGCCTTGTTCATTTTCATCCAATCATTGATATAGATGACAAATAACAATGGGCCTGGCACCAACCCCTGGGAACACCGCTAGTCACTGGCCTCCAGTCCGAAGAAAAACCTTCTACCATCACCCTCTGCTTCCTACCATTGAGCCCATTGTGTTATCCAATTAGCTAGCCCTCCTTGATCACATGCGATCTAACTTTTCATAGCAGCCTATCATGTGGAACTATTTCAAACCCCTTACTGAGGTCCATACAGATTAGATCTACTGCTTTCATCGACCTTGTTAAAAAAACTCGATCAAATTCATCAGACATGATCTCCCACACACAAAACCATGCTGACTATCCCTAATCAACCCCTGTCTTTCCAAATGCATGTACATCTTGTCCCTCAGAATACCCTCCAGTAACTTATCAACCACAGATGTTAGGCTTACTGATTTATAGCTCCCAGGTTTTCCTTTGCAGCCCTACTTAAATAAAGACACAACATTAGCCACCCTCTGGTCTTCCAGCAGTTCACCGGTCATGAACAATGATGCATATATCTCGGCCAGGACTCCCACAATTTCTTCTCTAGCTTCCCACAGTGTTCTTGGATAAACCTGCTCAGGTCTTTGAGATTTACCTAAGTTCATATGTAGTAAGACATCCAGCACATCGTGTGCTGTAATGTGGACTATCCCCAAGTCATCCCCATTGACTATCTCAAGTTCGTACATGGTAAAAACAGAAGAGAAATATTCTTTGAGGACCTTGCCCACCTCATGGGGCTCCACACAAAAATGGCCACTTTGGGGTCTTTAAGGCCCATATCCTCTCTCCTAGTTACTTTTTTCTCTTAATATTCATAAAATCTCTTTGGATTCTCCTTAATCTTCCCTGCCAAAGCTACCTCATGCCCCTTTTATGCCCTTCTGATTTCCTTCTTTTACTCCTGCATCCCCTTTACTCCTAAAGGATTCACTTGATCCCAGCTGCCTGTACCCTACCCATTCCTCCTCCTTTTTCCTGACTAGAGCCTCAATATCCCTCATCATCCAGGGTTCTCTACTCCTATCAGCCTTGCCCCTCACTCTAACAGGACTGGAACTCTTGATTTTTCAATTTTAAAAGCCTCCCACTTGCTGGATGTCCCTTTGCCTGCAAACAACCAACTCTAATCAGCTTTTGCAAATTCCTGTCTAAAAAAATCTGCCTTGCCCTAATTTAGAACTTGAATTTGTGAACCAAATCCATCCCTTTCCATAAATAATTTAAAACTTATGGAACTCTGGTCACTGGTCCCAAAGTGCTCCCCCCACTGACTCCCCAGTCACTTGTTGTCCTGCCCTATTTCCCAAGAGTAGGTCAAACTTTGCCCTTCAGTATATTGCCTGAAGAAACTTTCCTGAACACACTTAACAAATTCCACCCTATCTAAGCCCTTAACACTATGGCAGTCCCAGTCTATATTAGGAAAGTTAAAATCTCCTACTATGACAAAACAATTATTTCTTGTACAATCCCAACAAAGTGACCATCCCCTTCCTATTTCTCAGCTCCACCCATAAAGCCTCACTCGACAATTCCTCAGTAATTTCATCTCGGACTCTTGCTGTAACATTCTTAATCAGATATGCAACTCCCCCTCCTCTCTTTCTTCCATCTGTATCTCACCTATAGCACCTGTACCCTGCCAGTCCTGTCCTTCCCTTAAGCATGTTTATGTAATGACTATAATATCCCAGTCCAACGTAGCTATCCATGCCCCGTATTCATCTACCTTACCTGTCAGGGTTCTTGCATCAAAATAAATGAAGGTTAATCCAATAGTCTTTTCTTGCTCCCTGCCATGCTGCTGCCTGTGTTGTTTACTGACCCGGCTGTCATTGAATTCTTTCTGCCTCCCACCTTGCCTCACTTCTGCTTTGGTTTCCCTACTCCGCGCCCCCCCCCCCCCCCCCCCCCGCCAATCTACTTTAAACCCTCCTTAGTAGCACCAGAAAATCTGCCCACCAGGGTATTGGTTCAGGTACAACCTGTCCCTCTTGTACAGGTCACCTCTGTCCCAGAAGAGATCCCAATAATTCAAAAAACTGAAACCCTGCCCCCTGCACCAATGCTTCAACCACGCATTCATCTGCCAAACCCTTCTATTCTTTCTCTCATTAAGTGACAGAAGTGTCAGTCGGGGAGTACTTCGGGACCAGTGACCATAATTCTATTAGTTATGGAAAAAGATAGGAATGGTTCACAAAATAAAATCCTGAAGTCCTAAATTGGGGCAAGACAAATTTTGAAAGCATTAGACAGGAACTTGTAAAGGTTAATAGGGAGAGGCCAACTGCAGGCAAATGGGACAAACTCGGATTGACATCTTGATCGGCTTGAATGAGTTGGGTTGAAGGGGCTGTTTCCTCTTTGACTCTATATCCCCTACTTCCACAGATCTTTAGGGTCTGCTGAAAGGGTCTTTTCACTGGATTTAATTGTCATATTGGACAAAAAAACCTGATGTAATGCATTTTGAAGATTATATCAGAAAGTTGGAATTAGCCTTATTCTGTTTATTTAATTTTGCCACAAGTATAGTAGAAATTTAGTTTACCTGGAAGACGTGTCACCAGTTATGGCTAAAAGTAGTAATTTTAGCTTAACAGTGTACTTGCTGGTTTGTACTTGTAGACTTCAGAATGGTTCTTGAGGTTCTTAAAACTGAAAAGTTTCAAGCTCTGCAGCAGGACTTCAGTGAGCACTCTTTCGAAATTAATGTCACTGAGAATTATTGCTTGAGACCCCTTCAGTTCACTGGAGTGGCTGTCACAATGTAACATCATCTGGAATAGCCACCATCTTAGCCTTGGAGCAGTACATTGGCATCACTGCCTGTTTCTGTCAGGGTCCCAATACTCATGGTTTACTGTTGGAGTGCAGGATGTCATGACAACAAGTTTTTCATTTCCCACTTCATGTATGAAGGAGTCATGCCCCTCTGAATTCCCTTAATCATTGATAGAATAACAGGAGATGAATGAGGATTTGGCAGAGTGGTACCACCCTCTGCAAGATATCCTCCAAGTAGTACACCATCCTGATTTGGAAATATATTGCCAGTCATTCATTGTCACTGGTTCCAAATCTTGGAACTCGCTCCCCAACAGTGCTGTGGGAGTACTTTCAACGGAAAGTGTCCAATGGTTCATGAAGGCAATTAAAGATGGGCAATACATGTCTAGATCCTAAAAATGAATAAATAACTTCAAGTACACCCACTGTCCCACAGGGTTCCATTCACCAGTACACCACAATTGTAAGAGAAATGATTAAGAATCCCAACCCTACCCCCAACTGTGGCAGCTCTAAATATTCATCCTTTGTAACGCTTTCCTTAATCTAGTATTCTTATGAACTGTTTCTGCAATTGGTTGTGGTGGCTGGTTGGAGTCTCCTGGGCTGCTTTTGTGGACACATTGGTGGCTGCAGGGCTGTAAGGGCCTATTAGAAGCTACAGCTTCCCAGCCTTGACTGTGGTTGTATTGGGTGACTGATGATATTAGTGTGTTTACAGACAGAATGGGGGTAAGGGAGCAAGTGGGAAACCAGGGATGACTATGGAGATTGGTGGCTATTTGGCTGGGAAATCAAGGAGGCGGTTGATAAGACTTGCGTGGTTTGAGAGGGGATTCCTGTTATCTTTAGGGTTTGGTGTGTAAGAACCAATCTGGCCGAGGAGGTAACCTTGCTTATAATGCCTTACTCCTCGTTTCCTTCAATAATTGCTGTATGAACTAAGTTTGTTGTGATTTCATTAATGATAATACTAACAACTCGCCTTATTTGGTGGCAGGAGATCCAAAGGGAATCCAAGAAGTCAGAATTCGCCCCACTTGCTCCTGCTCAGAGTTCCATCTACACAAACAACATGCACAGATCCCATGATCAAAGAAAGCCTCTCTCTATTTCAAGTTCAAGGAAGGTGACGCATACATATTGGACAGAGGATGAATATTGTAACAATTTATCAATGTTTGACTACTCTGGTAATCACTGCCCTTCCAATGCTCACTGTATGTTTGTTGGATCTGGTTTGGAAACATCAGTGTAGCAGTGAATATTGTTGTTGACTACTGTGATTTTGAGTTTAATCATTTCTTGTTTTAGTAAGACAAATACAATTAGGTTTGCGATCCATTTTAGTTTTCTTATTAAGTGTACATTAATATGATATTCTGTATTCTGCCTGGGTTGATTAGTCCTACAAAATACACAGTCTGGTACTGTGTGGCTGGAACCATTACATAACTTTATTGTCCTTTCATATTCCTTGGAACCTTGCTTTATCATCCAGTGTTATTCAAGCTATATAACATCCAACAAACTGATCAAGAAGGTGACATCAATGAAAGTGTGCCATTGTTCACTGTGTCTATCAAAGTTCCTTTATATTCATCCTTTAATAAAGCTTACTTTGACTTTCTATGTAAACAACATTCTCTGCAGTTTATGAAGAAATCTATTTTTGGTTCTTCGCCTACTGAAACTAGTTCACGTAAGCACCAAATGAAATATCCAATAAATCTGGTCCCATTTTCAGCATTGCCCAGCGGGAATGGAATGAGGAACTTTGTGACATCAGTTAGTGTTGCTGGAATTTTGCTGTTACTGTTTTAATTATTGCAACTGTTTGCTGGTTGCTTTGATTTCTGGGGTGCTATTACATTAAAATGACACTAACTGCATGTTAATTCAGGCCCAAATCACTCTTTTATCCCTTAAATCTCTACCTGTAATCTTGCCTCACCTCCCTAGACTGATCCTCAGAGCAGGAGGTCATATTTTAGACCTAATGTTTTAACTGTTTCCATTAATGAATATTTTTCAGACAATTTAAACTATTGGTTGTTTCACTGCTAATTCACATCTTCTGAACTATTTGATTCTTTGTCCGATTATAATAATGAATGCTTCGTATGGGTTGAAAGTCACATTCAGGGCTGGTCACCATCTTACTTTCCTAATTTAATTTAATAACTCACATTTATATTGCATAAAATATTGCAAAACAAATTTGCAAGAGCATTCTCAGAAAATATTTAGTACTGAACCACTTGAGGAGATTAGAACAGATATGAGGTAACTGATTAAAATAAACCAGAAAGCCACAGGACCAAGAGCCCAAATTCATAAAAACCGAACAGACATCAATTGCAAGCAAAATGCTGCCACCATGAGGCCCAAAGCCCCTCTTGAAACATCTTAAATGGTTGCTCTGGATTCTATGTTTTGTGAACTTTCGTTCATCGTTATTAAACAGCTTCAAATTCATTCTAGAAGTATATATCAGTATCATAAGTAAATATTCCCTTCCAAAATAGTAAACAAGCTGTTTTTAATATCACCTTTTTAAAATCCCTGCCATGTTGTACAACTCTTTCTCATAAAATAATAATTTTTACAGTAACCTATCCGACAAACTATCTTTTCCAAACAGTAGTAATTGCCTAAATTGTCTTATCATGAAAGGATTATGTTTGAAGAAAAAAAATGGCCAATAAAACATAAGGTTAATGTGTAAATCCTACAGGGATTTGTGGTGAGAAGGAGATTCCCATAAATTGTCAATAACCTCAAGTTGCTGAAGACTTTGCCCTGCCCTGTTGTTAGACTTGAGGAACAAGCAGCTTTCTCTCCATTTCCTGTTTAAAGAAAATGCTTTGTTTGAACATTACTAATTAAACTGATAGCAGCACAATGTGTATGGCACTTAAAAGAAGAAATATCTTTAATATTGCAGATCACGTTTCTGCAATCATATTCACCAATCCTGATCGAGAACATGTTTAATTGTGAGCAAGAATTCAGTAGTTTGTTTTTTAAGTTGTTACCAATGCAAACTGTATCATTACAGCAAAATCTGGGCCAAGGACTTATACTGAGATGCAACATGCTACAGCTTTCATAAGACGTGTCAAATGAAGCATTTTGGAAAGAAAAGAGGTGAGTGGTGGTATAAGATAGTGTAATTTTCATGGAGATTGAGGAGGAGAGAAACTCGAGAATGACAGGTAACTATCATGAGGGTGACATCACAGATTGATAGTTGTTAAGGTAAAAGATATTCCACATTTTATAAACATAGGAATGAAGTGAAAAACAAGAATGTCACGCTAAGTCCTTAAAAGTTACAAGATAGAGGAGAGGAGATTAACTGGAATAGCTCAAGTGATGAGGATGTTTTTGTTTGAGTAGATAAGATATACAAGTATTCAACACTGTTCAAAAGTGAATTCAAAATTGGCTCGAGGGTAGGAAGCAGAGGCTGGTGGTTGCAGTTTGTTTCTTGGAATGGAGGCCAGTGGTTGCCACAGGGTTGGTGTTTGGACCCTTGTTATTTGTTATTTATATAAATGATTTAGATATGAATGCACAAGGCTTGATCAGTAAATTTGCAGATGACATGAAATTAAGAGGTGTTGTTGATAGTGAAGAAGGTTATTGTAGATTACAGGGGGATCTTGATCAATTAGGGAAGTGGGCCGAGGAGTGGCAAATGGATTTCAATACTGATAAGTGTGAGGTGATGCATTTTGGAAAGTCAAACCAGCATAGGACTTGTACTATGAATGGTTGGGCACTAGGGAGTGTAATGGAACAGAGGGACCTAGGAGTACAAGTGCATAGTTCATTGAAAGCAGCGTCACAGGTAGACAGTGTGGTGAAAAAGGCCTTCATCAGTCAGAGCATTGAGTAATATACTATGCTAGACATACCAGATGATTTACAATGATTTGTTTCGTAGCAGTGGACCTGTGAATTTATAGAAAAAAATACGAAGTAAGGATCAAAGTTCAGCACCCAAATTCTATGACAGCAGGTATCTTCATGTCTTTCCCCTTTTTGTGTACAAGCCATTGGTGAGGCCGCACTTGGAATATTTTGTACAGTTTTGGTCACCCTGCTGCAGGAAATACATGATCAATCTGGAAGGAGTGCACACTAGATTTATGAGGATGTTGCCAGGACTAGAGAGCCTGAGTTATATGAAGAGGTTGTCCAGGTCTTTATTCCTTGGAATGCAGGTAAGGTTTTGAGAGGCATAGATAGGGTGGATGGTAACAGTCCTTTCCCCAGGGTAGGGGAGTCCAAAACTAGGGGGCATTGATTTAGGTGAGAGGAGAAAGATTTAAAAGGGATCTGAGGGGCAATTCTTTCACGCAGAGGCTGGTAAGTATATGGAACGAGCTGCCAGAGGACATGGTAGAGGCAGGTACAATAGTATCATTTAAAAAGCACTTGGATAGATACATGGAGGGTTGGGGATTAGAGGGATATGGGCCAAACAGAGCAAACTGGGAATAGCTGGGTGGGCACCGTGATTGGCATGGACTCAATGGGCTGAAGAGCCTGTATCGTGCTGTATTGCTCTATGACTATATTGGGCTTTGATAGATGGAGAAAATGTTTCCACCGGTGGAAAGGTTAGTAACTAGAGGACACGTTAAGATAATTCACTGAAGAATTTCAAGGGAGATTAAACTGTAATTAGGACCAAATTTATTGACATCATAAAATGAGATTACAAGTGATACCACCATATTTGATCTAGAAACAGGAGAAAATTCATGTTATATATGTGTGTGTATATATAAGAGCCACACATGTTAAAATAACCAAAGGAAAAAATAGCAGAACCATTATTATATATGTTAATAACTCATTAGGAAAAGCTGTAGTGCAGGCAGATTGGTGTACAGCTAATTTTATGTATACATTTGAGAAGGAAAATATAACCTCTCCAGGCAATAATAGTCAACTTAATATTGATAGTGCAAAAAAATGGAATCCATACTAAAGAAGAAAACAGAAGAAATGAAAAAACTATAACATTGACCACCAAACCTAGATTTCAAAACATGTTCAACCAATTCATTTGATCCTTTGAGCAGATTGGAGAACACAGGTGTAATGCTAGATGTAAAATAGGACTTAGAGAATAGCTAATACAGTGGCTGCAAGACAAAAAGCAGAGGGTGAGAGTACAGGGTAGGTACAGGAAGTGGCAGAATGTAAAAGGTCTCACTAAAATCACTGCTGGGTCATGGTTTCAGTCAAAGCCAACATTTCTAAATTTCGATGACACCATCTGAAGAGAGATAGTCAACATTTGTATGGACTGCATCAAATTGCACAATATAAAGAAATCATTGCAGAATGGACATATCACTGGTAAATGAGTTTCAAAATAAATATGAAGACATTCTATTGAGAAACATTGTACTTCGAAGTTAACCAGAACATTGGGGGGGGGGGGGGGGGAGGCTGGCTAAGGAAATGGAGCACAAATGCACAAATCACTTAAGCATTAAAAAGACTTTAAGAAAAGCAAACAAGTATCAAGGTTCATTTCTGCTAAACTCTTTGACTGAATGATTACTCATTTTAAAATCTAAAAACTGCGAATGTTGTAAATATGAAATAAAACCAGAAAAAAACTGGAAATACCCAGCAGATCAGCCAACATCTGTGGAGAGAACAAAGTTACTGTTTGAGGTTGATGACCTTTCATCAGAACGGGAAAAGTGAAAAAACAAGCATGTTTTAAGTGGCAGAGAAGGAGGTAAGGTGCTCTTGGTGCTGCCCAGGAGGGCTGATGGATGCTGATTTGTCTGGAGGAGATGTCAATAGAAGGAGGTGAATAATGGTAGGAAAAGAATCTGCTGCAATTGAGAGATGCAGATATGACAATTGTTAAAAATCTGAACTAAAAGGGAATGATGGAAATATTCAGCAAATTAAGCGAAATCTAAGGAGGTAGGAAGACCATGTTAATGCTATAGGTGGATGACCTTACATTTCAAGCATTCTGCTCTTGCCCCCTCTACTCACCCAGAAGAAATAAAGGGTTCCTTTTATCCTCTTTAAATTAGGCAGCCTACATATTTGATGGATCATCCATCATATTTCCATCACCTTCAACAAGATGTACCATAGGCCACAAATACCGTTCCTCTACCTTTCAGTATCTAGTTCCATCCATGATTCACGAGTTCACTCTCACATCTCTGCCAACCATTCCCCTCAGCTATAGGGAGCCATAGAACCATACAACGTGGAAGCAGGCCCTTCGGCCCATCTGATCCATGCTGACCAAAATTCCCATCTAAGCTAGTCCCATTTGCCCATGTTTGGCCCATATCCCTCTTAACTCTTTCCTATCCATGTACCTGTCCAAGTTCCTTTTAAATGTTGTTAATGTACCTGCCGCCACCACGTCCTCTGACAGCTCGTTGCATATACTGACCACCCTCTGGGTGAAAAAGTTAATGTTCAGGTTCCTATGAAATCTCTACCCTCTCACCATAAAACTATGCCCTCTAGTTCTTGATTCCCCAAACCTGGGAAAAAGACTGTGTGCATTCACCCTATCTATGCCTCTCATGATTTTATACTATAAGATCACCCCTCATTCTCCTTTGCTCTAATGAATAAGGTCCCAACCTGCTCAACCTCTCTCCATAACTCAGTCCCTCTAGTCCTGGTAACATCCTCATAAATCTCCTCTGCACTCTTTCCAGCTTAATGATAGCAGGGTGACCAAAACTGAACACAATATTCCAAAAGTGGCCTCACCAATGTCCTGTACAACTGCAACATAACATTCCACCTTCTGTACTCAATGACCTGACTGATGAAGGCCAGCGTGCCAAAAGCCATCTTCACCACTCTGTCTACCCGCGACATCACTGCAGCACACAGGATGATGGCAGTGGGTAAAATGATCCAGAAGTGAGGTGAATATCGAACAATATAGAACAGTACAGCACAGGAACAGGCAGTTCAGCCCACAATGCCTGTGCTGAGCATGATGCTAAATTAAACTAATCCCTTCTGCCTCTGCATATTCATGTGTCTATCTAAAAGACTCTTGTGAATGCCACTATCTTCCCTGCTTCCACTAACACTGGCAGTGCATTCCAGGCACTTACCACACTCTGTGTATATAAAAAAAAACTTGCCCCTCTCAATTTAAAGCTATAGTATTTGACATTTTTACCCTGGGAAAAGATTCCGACTGTATCTATCTGTGCGTCTCATAATCTTATAAACCTCCATCAGATCTCCCCTCAGCTTCTGCTGTTGTTGAAAAAACAACCCAAGTTTGTCCAAACTCTCCTTATAGCTCATACCTTCTACTCCAGGCAGCATCCTGGTAAACCTCTTCTGTACCCTGTCCAAAGCCTCTACATCCTTCCTGTAATGGGGCAACTTGAACATTCAATACCCCCCAGTGCTGCCTAACCAAAGATTTTACAACTGCATCATGACTTCTTATACTCTATGCCCCAAGCGATGAAGGCAAACATGCCACACGCTGCCTTTACCACTCTATTTACCTGCATTGCCACCCTCAGGGAGTGATGGACTTGGACCCCAAGATCCCTCTGTACATCAAGTCAGTCAAGGGCCCTGCCATTAACTGTGAACTTTCCCCGTACATTTGACCTCCCAAAGTGCAACATCTGACACTTGCCTAGATTAAATTCCAGCTGCCATTTCTCTGTCCATAACTGTAAGTGATCTAGATCTTGCCGTATCCTTTGACGACCTTCTTCACGTCAATATCTTTTTAAAATATAACAAGTGGTTAAGGGTAGTAATGAAGAGAAATTCAACCATAAATTTCAATTTATGGTTGAATCTATCAACTTTCAACTTTTTGGATTCCCTTACATTTCAAGCACTCTGCTCTCGCCCCCTCTCCTCACCCAGAGGAAATAAAGGGCTCCTTCTATCCTGTTTAAATTAAGCAGACTACATCATCCATCATATTTCCATCACATTCAACAAGATGTACCATAGGCCACGAATACCGTTCATCTACCTTTCAGTATCTAGTTCCATCCATGATTCACGAGTACACTCTCACATCTCTACCAACCATTCCCCTTTCAAACATAAACTGGATCAATATCTGAAGGGAAAAAATTTGCATAACTATAGGGAGAGATTTTAAGACTAGGACTAGCAGGATTAAGTCCCACCAAGTTTTTAAAAATCTACTTACATCCAAATGCACAGTCCTAAAAAATTTCTGCCATGTCCTATGGGTTACATCGAGCAATGTGACAAATGTAGAGATTTCATCACCATATCTGTTAACTTGGCACCATTATAGAGTAGTACAGGAAGAGACAGAATACCTCAGACCACAACCCTTGGATTCCAGGTGTTTTATTTCACGGATACAGACTCCAGAAGTTATTGTCTGAGTTACTCCAAGAGTAGTCCAAGATTTACTACAAGAGTTGTTTCACTCAACAACATCTGGACTTGGGACTTAGAACCTTACCTGCAAAACATTTCACTGGTAATAAAAACTTCAAAGTGTACTGTGACACAGCTGCTCCAAATATTGTTTCAAAAGAAATAGAAGTGCTTCATCTCTTCTGTGTTAGTCATCAGATTTGATGCTTTTATAATTCACTTATTGCTACATTATGAAGTATTATGTGCTAATTACATTGTAAAATCTAACAAATGTAAAGTAAAAATATTATAAAATGGTTAACTTTTTTATAAGGTTTTTTGTAAAAATTCCTGTTCCCTGATGTCAAATCCATGAGACCTATCTCAAAATCTTGTCCTCAAGCATTTTTGATTGTTTTGAGGATTACTTTGAGCTTCCGAGCCATTGTATGATACTCCTGCAGTTTGACTTCCAGCTAAAGTAAAGGTAATAATAAAAGGTGATGACACAATAGGTCACTCAGAAGATCAATACAGATGAAAAATTTTAACAGATGCAGACAGCAAGCATACCACTCAGGTTTACCACCCCAATGTATTATCTCAATAGTCGCAGACAAGTAGTCCACCGGTTTAATTCATCACTTGCAAAACTTTCTTGTAATCATATGGGCCTAGCCAAGCAAATGGCAATCAACCCAATCATTAATCACCTCAGAGGTTGTTTCTGAAAAAAACAGTTCTGACTCCAAAGTCACTGCTTTCACTTCACATCCAGCCGGAACCTTAATTCTCCCTCTCCCACTTCTATATACATCTTTATCACTGAAAAGGAAATATGGAATCGGTATGAATTTTAAATACATTGCAGTTGTTTGTATGCCTGTAAAGCAATACAAGTCCAGAAGATCAATCCAATGAAGCAGTCTGTCTTAAAAGGAAAATTCCCCCTACAAATTGCTTTATCTACCATTCCTTAAACTTTTAACATTTAATCTACTTATGGATGTAGCACAGGTGTGATGTTAAGTTCATCTCTAGTCAAGTGAGGAAAGCCTGGAGCAACCAGGTTATGGTTTGAAAATTAAGGCCAATTGCAAGGTCACTTAAGATACAAGGTGAAAAGCAAGTCTTCAGGATTCACGTACATAGATCATAAAAATGTCACAGATGGGTACAGAAAGTAATCGTATGGCTAAACAATGCCAGTCTCACATCCAGATATAAAGTGATAGATTGTAAATAGCTTACACAGTCTTTTTCCCAGGTTTGGGGAATCAAGAACTGGAGAGCAATAAAAACCCTGGTTAGGTCACATCTGGAGTCCTCCGAGAAGTTCTGGGCACTGCACATACTGTGCTCGAGCCTCGTTGACTTTAGACCAAGTGATACTTCGACTCAAAAGATCAAAGTATGAGATTGCGTGGACTGTGGTTGCACTTCCTAGAATTTAGAAGTTTTAGGGGTAATGCGAATGAAAATTTCAAAATAGTAAGGATATAGTCATTTAAAAATCTTCTAGTTCATCTGAATTCATGGTAAACCAACACTGATCAAATTCCTTTCCCAACACGTCATGAAGTAGCAAAGGGCTCTGTGATGAACTTCCCAAACAGGCTATGAGCTGTGAGGAAATTTTGAAGGGCATATCATACTTCAAGCTATTCATTTGATTCCTGTAGACGAAGTGGAAGCACTTTGATGAGCACTATGATAAAATCTCGTTATTCCTCTCTTGCACCATTTATTTAGTTTTTGTAACTTATAGTAATTTTTATGTCTTTATGTCTTGCACTGCTGCCACAAAATAACAAATTTCTGATTCTGATTCTGATTTGATCAGTCATTGAGAAACCAAGAAACTACCAATGCTCTAAAACGCAGCAGCTGGGGCAGCAGAGAGTCATAAAGAATCAGAATCAGGTTGATTATCACTGACGTATGTCGTGAAATTTGTTGTTTTGCGGCAGCAGTACAGTGCAATTACAAAATTAAATAGTGCAAAAAACAGGAATAATCAAGTAGCGTTCAGGGGTTCATGGACTGTTCAGAAATCTGATGGCAACCCCCTAACACATTTCAATGGTTTTCTCAAACTATAACGTTTAAACTTAGAAAAAATTAGGAGTGGTACTGTTGATCCTTTGCTTAAATTTGAGGAAGTTTGGAGTCCATTTATTCAATATTTCCATATGAAATAAGCAGACCTTTTTTCGAATCCCATTCAATAACCTTTGAATATAGAGGAGCGGAGCTGACGACATAATAATGTTTTTTTTAACCAAAGAAATATCAGTCCAGTTTGTTTTTGAAATTCTAGGTTTGCTTTTGTTTATTGTTATACTTTTTTTTGGGTTGGGGGTTTTCTTTTCATATAATTAAATTTCTTTTCAATTTCTTTTTTTTTCTGCATCATGTTCACTTAGCAAGAGAGCGGGAGGTCCAGATTACATAATTTACTCCTTGTGAGTATAAATTAACTTATTATTGTTATCCCGATCTCTTCGCATCATATGTACAATTATTAATGTTATGTATATTAATTTGAATTAATTTGAAATTCAATAAAAAAATTGAAAAAGAAATCTGATGGCAGAGGGGAAGAAGCTGTTCCTCAAACATTGAGTGTGGGTCTTCAGGCTCCTGTACCTCCTCCCTGTAGTAATGAGAAGAGGGCATGTCCTGGCACGGAAGCAGGCCCTTCGGTCCAACTCATCCAAGCTGACCAAGTTGTCTACCTGAGCTGGTTCCATCTGACTGTGTTTGGTCTATATCCCTCTGTCCTGAATGTCTTTTAAATGTTGTAATCATGTCCACCTCCACAGCTTCCTCTGGCAGAGGAGAGCAAAAGCATCAACATAACAGGTTATTGACCTTTCATCAGAACCTGCTAAGTATTTCCAGCATTTTCTTTTTATGTCAGACATTTTCACTAATTCCTTCAAATCACCTTTTATGCTTATTTTGTGCCTTCAGCTATGAGGATACACTTCAATAGATGGAAGGCGCTCTCCTACATCCATCACTAAATCACCTGCATCTCCTCCATTCCCCGCACGTCTGCCCTCAACCCATTTACCCATCCCCCCCCGACATAACAGGGATAGGGTTCCCCTTGTGCTCACCTACCACCCCACGAGCCTCCACATCCAACACATCATTCTCTGCAACTTCCACCATCTCCAAAGGGATCCCGCCACCTGGCACATCTTCCCCTCCCACCCACGCTCCGCTTTCTGCAGGGATTACTCTAACTGAGACTCTCTTGTCATCTCATCCCTCCCCTGCAACTGCGCTAAGTGTTACAGCTGCCCCTAACCTCCTCCCTCACCACCATTCGAGGCCCTAGACTGTCCTTCCAGGTGAGGCAGTGCTTCACTTGCGAATCTGAGGGTGTCATTTATTGCATCCGGTGCTCCCGGTGCAACCTCTGCTGCATTGGTGAGATATGACACAGATTACGTGACTGCTTCATCGAGCACCTTCGCTCCGTCCGCTGCAGCAGCCAGGATCTCCCGACGGCCAGCCACTTCAATTCCACTTCCCATTCCCATACTGACATTTCTATCCATGGCCTCCCATACTGCCACTTTGCAACCAGACACAGGTTGGAAGAGCAACGCCTAATATTCCGTCTTGATAGTCTCCAACCTGAAGGCATCAACATCGATTTCTCTAACTTCCATTAACCAATCCCCTCTGTTTTCCCTTCCTCGCCCTTTGTTTTCCCTTATTCCTGTGGCCCCCTCACCCCTTCTCTCTCCCTACCCGCCCTCCCGTCCTGTCCATCACCTCCCTCTGGTTCCCCACCTTCTTCCCTTTATTCCATTGTCTACTGTCCTC
Source organism: Pristis pectinata (assembly GCF_009764475.1). Lineage (NCBI taxonomy): Eukaryota > Metazoa > Chordata > Chondrichthyes > Rhinopristiformes > Pristidae > Pristis > Pristis pectinata. The sequence continues at coordinate 88,375,307 of NC_067415.1, forward strand.
TCCCATCAGATTCCTTCTTCTTCAGCCCTTTGCCTCTTCAGCCTATCGCCTTCCCAGTTTCTCACATCATTCCCTTTCATCCCCCCTCCCCCACCCACCTACCTTCCCCCTCTCACTTGGACTCACCTATACTTGCCAGCTTGTGCTCCTCCCTACCTTTTTATTCTGGCTTCTGACCTCTTCCTTTCCAGTCCTGATGAAGGGTCTCAACCCAAAATGTCAAATGTTTATTTCCCTCCATAGATGCTGCCTGATCAGCTGAGTTCCTCTAGCATTATGTGTTTGTTGCTCCAGATTTCCAGCATCTGCAGAATTTCTTGTGTCTCAGTTATTATGAAACTTGTGGTTGTTCCTCCATATCTTGAGAAAAGTCATTTTTTAACTTATGTTCATAGAGACCTGCAGCATAGAAATAGGCCGTTTGGCCCACCAAGTCTGTGCTGACCATCAAGGACACATTACACTAATCCTACATCAATCCAATCTTTTTAGTCTCCTCACATCAAGTCCCCACCCCCTCAATTTTCACACTTACCTGGACGAGGGGCAATTCACAGCTGCCAGTTAACCTACCAACCCGCACATCTTTGGGATGTGGGAGGAAACCAGAGCACACCGAAGAAACCCACACAATCACAGAGAGAACGTGCAGACTCCACACAGCACATAAAATCAGGATTAATTTCAGATAAAATCATAAGAAAAAACCTTTTCAAGTGCTCACTATTGTCATGCTGTAATGCTATTTTCTGTTGCAATTGCTGTTATGATGCAGCAATTTCAAAAGATTATAGATCATTATAGCACTCAGAAAAAAAAGTTTGAAAGGTACAATACAATAATTTGGAATACAAGACATTTTAGAATGCTTACGCCTGTGCTTTGGCAATGTACAAGTTCCAGTAACGAAACAGCTTTACTCACAAGCATCTGGACTCAGCATCACCAGACCCCATCCACAAACAACATATTCTTTTACAAAATATTTGTTTGTAAGCTCATTATCCTATTTCAAAATCAGTGAATTTTACATATAAACATAGGAGTAGGCCATTCAGCCTTTCAAGCCTGCTCAGTCATTCAAATTTACTACCCTGTTCCAGCTTTCTCCCCAAATCCCTTGATCCCTCTGGCCCTAAGAACAATATCTGACTCCTTACTTTATGATCTGGGTTCAACTGTTTTCCATAGTAGAGAATTCTATAGGTTTTTAACTGTGAGAGTAGAAATTTCTCCTGACCTCAACCTTAAATGGCTTACTCTTTATCCCTGGTCCTGGACTTCCTGGTCATGGGGAATATCCATCCTGCAACAATTTTTACTGGAGAAATACAGTTCAAAGTGATTAAACATGTCTACAGAGGCAACATTAGGGCAATTAACAACATTTAAAAGGCACTTGGACAGGTACACGTATAGGAAAAGATTAGAGGAATTTGGGCCAAACGTGGGCAAATGGGAATAGCTCAGATGGGCCTATAATACAATCCCATCAGTGTGACAATGTCCTTCTTGTTTCTAAATTCTACCCATATGGCCTCACTGGATGCTCCCCCAAGAATATCCTCTCTGACGACCGTTGTTATGTCTTCTTTCATTAAGAAGGCAACCTCTGTCACTCCTGTAGCATTTGTATCCTGGAACATTGAGCTGCTAGTCCTGCCCTTCCCTCAGCCATGTTTCTGTTATGGCTATGATATCTTTAAATCATTCCCCTCTCACCTTAAACCTATGCCCTCTAGTTTTAGATTCCTGTACAGTGGGAATAAGACTGATCTATCTATGCCCCTCATGATTTTATAAACCTCTATATGGTTATCCTTCACGCTCCTACACTCCAGGAAAAACTGTCCCAGCCTATCCAGTCTCTCCTTATAGCTCAAGCCTTGCATGCTTGTAAATATTTTCTGCATCATCTCTAGCTTAATCACCTCCTTCCCATAGCATGCTGATTAGAACCACGGTGCAGTCTCACAAACGTCTTCCATGGTTATCACATGACATCCCAACCCTTGGGCTCAGTGCCCCAACTGATGAAGTCAAGTGTGTCATGTGTCTTCTTCACCACCCTGTCTAATTGTATCACCACTTCCAGGGAACTATGTAGTTGTACCTCTAGGTCTCTGTTCTGTAACATCCCCAGGCAAATTTCTCTCTCCCACAATCGAGAATCTAACCACCTATCTTCAATTTCCCTATCATTGCTGATAGGGAGATTGTTACCATAATAAAATATCATTACCATCAACATCCTTAACCAGAAGCTCAACTTGACCAGCCACTGAAGTACTGTGGCTACAAGTGGATCAGAAGCTGAGTATCTTTCCGTGAGTAATTTATCCCCTGATGCACAAAGCCTTACCACTTTGGGCTGGGTCCCACAAAGGGAAAACCAAGGTGCCTCGGGCCGGTTTCAAGTCCCGCAAGTGAGCACCTGTGGGCTGGGTCCCACGAAGAAGAAGAAAAAATGAAAAAAAAGAGGAATAGGGAGAAGGAACGTTGTGGGTAAGAGTAAAATATTTTCTTTTCCATGTGTGTGTGAATGAACATGAGAATGAAGCTTTAAAGTGAAAATGGGAGGAACCCTGTCAAGAAAGACTGCCCTGGACCCACTAAGGGGACACCGGTGGCATACATGTTTTTGCACTAAGGACCAGTTAAGTATGTTGATGAGTGGGTAAAATGGACTAAGGACAGATAAGCATTTCCCTCCCGACAGTACTTTTAATGCAGGAGTGTCTACAGAAGGCATTAACAGAGGGAAGAAAAAATGTAAGAGAAATGTGGGTTGGTTTGCATTTATTCACCGGAAAAGTGAGATGCGGGAGCGGTTCGATGGATCTCACAGGAAAATGGTACAATGGTGCAGCTAGTGGAGCTACTGCCTCAGGGCTCTGGTGACCCGGGTTCAATACTGACCTTTGGTGCTGTTTGTATGGAGTTTGAGTGTTGGTATTGGTATTAGTATTGGTTTATTATTGTCACTTGTACCAAAGTGCAGTGAAAAGCTTGTCTTACAAACCGATCGTACGGGTCAATTCATTACACAATGCAGTTACATTGAGTTAGTACAGAGTGCATTGACAGTACAGAGTAAAGTGTCACAGCTACAGAGAAAGTGCAGTGCAATAAGGTGCAAGGCCACAACAAGGTAGATCGTGAGGTCATAGTCCATCTCATTGTATAAGGGAACTGTTCAATAGTCTTATCACAGTGGGGTAGAAGCTGTCCTTAACTCTGGTGGTATGTGCCCTCAGGCTCCTGTATCTTCTACCCGATGGAAGAGGAGAGAAGAGGGAATGTCCCGGGTGGCTGGGGTCTTTGATTATGCTGGCTGCTTCACCAAGACAATGAGAGGTAAAGACAGAGTCCAAGGAGGGGAGGCTGGTGTCCGTGATGCGCTGGGCTGTGTCCACAACTCTCTGCAGTTTCTTGCGGTCCTGGGCAGAGCAGTTGCCGTACCAAGCCGTGATACATCCAGATAGGATGCTTTCTATGGTCCATTGGTAAAAGTTGGTGGGAGTCAAAGGGGACAAACCAAATTTCTTTAGCCTCCTGAGGAAGTAGAGGTGCTGGTGAGCTTTCTTGGCCATTGCCTCTACATGATTTGACCAATGTTTTTCCTGTGACCATGTGGGTTTCCCCCGTGACGACAATGGTTTATCCTTAGTGCTTTGGTTTCATCCCACATCCCAAAAATGTGCAGATTGGTTCGTTACTCAGCTTCTGCAAAGTGTCCCTAGTGCGTAGGCAAGTGGTAGAATCTGCAGGAAAGTTGATAGGGATGTGGAGAGAATAGAATGGGTCAGTGTAGGATTAGTGTTACAATAGGTGCTTGCTGGTCAGCATGGGCTCGCTGGACCGAAGGGCCTGTTTCTGTTGTGTTTCTCTGGTTTGAAGTGAATGCAAAATCACTGATCATACCCCACAATGGCACAAATTTCACAATGGACACTAAGAGTCATTGCACAAATTTAGAGACATAGAAAGATATAGTCAGTGGAAAATATCTTTAGAACATACACCCAGCCCATCAGAGGCCACGATCTGATTGGTAGATTTGAACTATAGTTGCAAGTGAGGTAGTCAACAAGCAACTTTGGGAGGGGCTCTGACTGGAAATGGAATTGGGAAGCCTTTTGCTTACAGACCAATCAATGAAAGCCAGGTGATTCAGCTTAGGTGTTTAAAAGCAAGACCCCTAAAGCACACCATACCAATCTGGCTCTTGTAGTGTGTAGTTCTTTAAGGCTTGGATTTGGAGGTGAGATTGTTAGTTCTATAGGACAATGGAATGCTGCCATTAGTTTGTGAGTGTGATGTTGGTCCAAGTGAAGGTGCTGACTGGTGAGTATTTTATGATATTTCTACTTTATAAGTTATCAGTAAAGGTGATTGTTGCTCCCAATAGGCTACTCCCTCTTGGGGAAAGAAGGCAGCTGTTTTGAAATCCATCCTATCCCTAAAATTTAAAATAATGCTGAATGGGGGGCAAAATAATGTATATAACTGCATGAAATGTTAATTAAGGATAGAAGGACATGTCCTAGATGTGGTACATGGCATTTCCTGGATACCACTGAGGGCAAATGCATTCTGGAATAAACATCCAAAGACTGAGGAGCTTTAATCTGCAGTTACTGAACTGCAGACAGTCCCCCACATCAGAGACAGAGTGGGGAAGTTACCCAGATGGTTTGTACCAAGAATCTTTAGCACAGCATAAGAAAGGGTCTTCTGATTTGGTCAGAAATTGTAGACAGGAGGGAGTGATTGTAAGTGATGCAATACACTGCATGTTTTTTCAGACAGCAGTCACGTGGTGACTTCAGCCTCTGAGGGAAGTATCAGTGTTTAATCTGGGACTATTAGAACTGTTTGGAGTGGTGTAACTTTGTTTGGCTTTTGGTGTTTGCTGTCTTGTTGCTCTTTAAGTTCTTCATCTCATCCTGGTCTGTCTGATTCTGTGTTCACTTGCCTTGCTACCTGGTTTGGCTTGTTTGTCATTGTTTGGGGCCTGTGTGGTTTTTTTTTTTTGGGGTGGGGGAGCTTGGTTCCTTGGTTGATCTGGAGTAAGTAGGGGCTTCTGTGTCTGGATTCTTATTTATGCTTGCTGGCTTTAAAGCTTTACTTTCTGGGCTTGTTTAGTCAGCCAGCTCCTGAGAAGCTTTAAAGTACTTGCTACAGTTTGGTTTTGCCACTTCGTGAAATGGTTGGCATGTTATTGTGATTTTTGGGTATGTGTATTTGGACAGGGCTGGTTATCTTGCAGTGGGTATTTTGTGGTGCAGAGTTGGTGACCTCACTTCCTATCATTTGTTCTTGCTTCCATCAGAGTTATGGTACATTTCAACATTTAACTCTTGGAACATGGATGTAGTGTTAAAATCAATTGATAACAATACTGAGAATTTTATACAGCATCCAAGGTGTTGGTGTCCTATTGGAGTATTAGTTTGAACCTCAATTGTTGCTAATCACCAAGATTAACTGGTCTAGAAACTGCCACTTGACCTCTATATTTGGCTTGGGTCCATTAGCATTTGCCCAGATGAGTTATATTGAAGAACTCTTTAAAAGATGACAGTTTTTAAGGCTGAGGCAGCACTTGTGATTAACTATAGGGCCTGGGCTACACTTCCCTCAATTGGAGGACTTGGGAATGGGTGCCCCAAGGATTACAGGTTTGTTTTGATATATTTAGAGGACATCAGATCACCCTGCTGTTTATTTTAGAGGCTTTGACTTTAAACTTTTAATATTGTTTAAATTGGGTTTGGTATGGGTCATGTTTTAAATAGATGCCAGTTTCAATGTCCTTTTTACTTTGGAAGTTTCAACAGCTGAGGTTGCAGGGATTGCAGGTCTTTATCACAATACTGTGATATCTGGTACTTTGGATTGGGATGAGTAAATTTTTAAAGGTCATTAATATATTCCCTGCTTTAATAGCTATGCCTTACTGGGAATTAGACTAATTACTCTGTAACTGGCCTAACTGGTGTCTCCTGTTAAGTCCATCATGGTCTGAATTGTACTTGGTACAAACTACTTAGTGATTAGATTTGCCATCTTTTATTCCAATTTCTCTGCCTCTAATTTTAAAGAGTGGTTAATACATGGGTTTCAAGACCTAGAATTTTCAGCCTGAAGATGTCGTGAGATGCCCCGTGCAATGTGTTCACTTTCTGTTGTGCTACTGAAGTGTCCAATAGTTAACTTTTAAACACTTTTCCCCTGTCTTTGCTATAAGATGTGGCACTGTTTACTGAATTACGTAAAACAACTTTTGCTGTTCGCAGGTTAGTCTGATTTATTGAAGTTGCCTTTCTTGCAACTTGTGTTTTGGGTGAAGAGTAGACCCTTGTATTAGGGTCAGGTTCAGTGTTTGTGGACAGTGGAGGAATTGTCTGAGTTTGCATTCTTGGCACCTGAAATTATTTACCTTGCTGGTAAAAGCCTCTTGATCTGGCCCACACCTTTATTCCCTTTGTCAAATTGTACTTGCTGCCAGATTTGAGTTATACTGGAGAATTTGGGCTAAATATCCAGTTTCTTTAGAGTACAGATGTTTGAAGGAGCAATCCTAATTGGGAATCCCGACTTTGGAGGATGTCAAGTTATGCTCTGGCTTGTCTTTAACTATTGTATACGTGTGGTTAGTTTTTGGCACATTTAATATTGCAAGGGCATAGTGTGTATCTCCAGTGCTGGGTTCACCATTCTGACTGCCTAGCCAAATTAGAGGTCTCCATTTAAGTCCACTCAATTATACAAACTATATCAGTTCAGGTCCTTGATGTTGCTGCATAACTTTTTTTCGATCTTTCCTTCATTCAGAGAACTGGCCAAATTTGCTGGGGATCTCTATCTAAATTGCATTTGCTTCCAACCATTTGGTGACTGGGTTTATCTTTACAATCCAATTTTTCTTCCTTCCCCTGAGATGACTAACCACTTTCAGGGCTTACAATTTCCAGGAATTGAAGCTCATGCTGGAGATGGTTTGCCCTAATTGTGTTCACAAGATCACAAGACAAGGGAGCAGAAGCAGGCCATTTGGCCCATCAAGTCTGCTCCAAGGAAAGGGAAATGAGAAATGGGGGAAGAAAAAAAAACATTCTAATCCCAATTTCTGGCCTTATCCCCATGTCCCTTGATATCCTGACTATTTAGATATCTATCTATCTCCTCCTTGAATGTCCCCACTGCTGTACGTGGCAAGGAGTTCCACAAATTCGCCATCCTCTGGCTAAAGAAATTTCTCCTCATCTGTTTTGAAACTGTACCCTCTAATTCTAAGATTGTGCCCTCTGGTCCTGGACTCACCCACCAAGGAAAACAGCCTAGCCACATCTACTCTGTCCTTTCCTATCAACATTTTAAATGTCGCTATGAGGTCCCCCCTCATTCTTCTGTACTCCAGTGAGTACAGTCCAAGAGCTGACACACACTCCTCATACGTAAGCCCTTTCATTCCTGGAATCATCCTCGTAAATCTCCTCTGAACCCTCTCCAACGTCAGCACATCCTTCCTAAGATGTGGGGCCCAGAACTACACACAATATTCCAAATGAGGCCTCACTAGTGCCCCATAGAGCCTCATCAACACTTCCTTACTTTTATACACCATACCTCTCAAAATGAATGCCAACATAGCATTTGCTTTCTTTACCACCGATCTGACCTGGTGGTTAACCTTTAAGGTATCCTGCACGAGTACCCCCAAGTCCCTTTATACTTCTGTGCTTTGGATTTTCTCTCCTCCTAGATAATAATCTGCCCGCTTATTTCTGCTTCCAAAGTGTGTAACTGCACATTTCTCTACATTGAACCTCATCTGCCATTTCCTTGCCCATTCTCCTAAACTGTCTAGGTCCCTCTGCAACCTTCCTATCTCTTCAATACTCCCTACTCCTCCCCCTATCTTGGTGTCATCCGCAAACTTAGCCACGAAACCATTTATTCCATCATCCAAATCGTTAATGTACAAGGTAAAAAGGAGTGGCCCCAACACTGACCCCTGCAGCACACCACTAGTAACCGGTAGACATATGTTTGTCCCCTATATAATTTGTGGCACCATTAATTGGATTGCATGGAATAAATTGTGCTAACATGTTGATAAACATGTTTTTAAATGGTAAATTGGTTTATTATTGTCACATGTACTGGTCCTAGGGTTAAGATTCTAAACTGGAGGAAGGCTAATTTTGATGGCTTCAGAAGAGACCTGGCAGGTGTGGATTGGGATAGGTTGTTTTCTGGCAAAGATGCTTGATAAGTAGGAGGCCTTAAAGTGAAATATTCAGTACAGAATCTTACTTTTGCTGTTGGAATAAAAGGCAAACCTAACAGGTTTATGGAAAATTGACCTCGAGGGATAGAAGTATTGGTAAAGAAAAGGAACCGCATATCAGTATAGGCAGTTAGGATCAAATGAGGCACCTGGAGCATAAGAAATGCGGGAGAACACGAGAAATCAGGAGGGCTAAAAGAGGACATGACCTTGCTCTGGTAGACAAGGTGAAAGAGGAGAATCCAAAGGGTTTGTATAGCTATATCAAAAGCAAAAGGATAGCAAGGGACAAAATTGGTCCTCTTGAAGATCAGCGTGGACATCTGTGTGGAGCTGAAAGAGATGGGGAAATCATAAATGAATTTTTTGCTTTTGTAGTTATGAGACAGTCTATAGAACCGAGGGAACAGTACTGAGGTCATGGACTGCATCTGGGTTACAGAAGATGAGGTGAATTAGGGTGGATAAAACCCCAGGGCCAGACCTTGTTGGGGGCTCCTGCAGAAATTGCAGGGGCCCTGGCAGAGAATTAAAGTGTACTTAGCCATGGGTGAGGTGCTGGAGGATAGCTAATTTGTTCCATTGCTTAAAGGCTCTAAGAATAAGCTGGGAAATCATAGGCCAGTGAGCCTGATGTCAGTTGTGGGTAAATTATTGGAAGGTATTGAGGGATAGGATGCACAAGTATCTGGATGGATAGGACCTGATTAGGGATAGTCAACATGCCTTTGTGTGTGGTAGGTCATGCCTAACGAATCTTGTAGAGTTTTTTGAGGTGACTAAGGTGGTGGATGTTGTCCACATTTAGCAAGGCCTTTGACAAAGTCCTAGATGAGAGGCTGCTCCAGAAGGTAAAGCTGCTTGGCATTCAGCATGATTTAGCCTATTGAATTAAATGTTAGCTCAGCAGGAGAAGCCAGAAAGTGGTAGCAGATGGTTGCCTCTCTGACTGGAGGCTTGTGACTAGTTGTGTGCCATTGTGCTGGGTCCATCGTTTATCATCTATATTAATGAATTGGATGATGTGTTAAACTGGATCAGCAAATCTGTGGATGACACCAAGATTGGGGACCTGGTGGACAGTGAAGAAGACTCAGGATCGCCAAGTTATCTAGGCCAGCTGGGAACAAAAGCTGATGGAATTTAATGGAGACAAGTGTGACATGATGCACTTTGGGAGGACAAACCAGGGTATGACTTGCACAGTGAATGGTAGGGCACTGAGGTGTGCATTAGAACAAAGGGACCTGAAAATACAGATCCATAATCCCTTGAGTGGCACTGTATGTAGGATTGTAAAGAGCTTTTGGCACATTGTCCTTCATAAATAAAGGCATTGAGTACAGGAGTTGGGATGTTATGTTGAAGTTGTACAAGATTTTGGTGAGGCTGAATTTGGAGGAGTGTGTGCAGTTCTGGTCACCTACCTCTAGGAAAGATATCAATAAGCTTGAAAGAGTGCAGAGAATTTACAAGGATTTTGCCAGGACTTGAGGACCTGAGTTCCAGGGATAGGTTGAATAGGTTAGGACTTCATTTCCTGGCATTCAGGAGAATGAGGGGAGATCTTGTATACAAAACTGTGGGGTATAGATGGGGTGAATGCATCCAGGCTTTTTCACCTTGGGTTGGATGAGACTAGAGGTCATAAGTTTGGGGTGAAATATTTAAGTGGAATCTGGGGGAACTACTTCACTCAGTGGTGCAAGTGTGGAACAAGCTGCCAGTGGAAGTAGTAGATGTGGGTTCAATTGTCGAGGTTTGGATAGGTGCATGGATGAGAGGGGTATGGAGGGCTATGGTCCAGGTGCAGGTAGCTGGGCCTAGGCACACAACCAGGCTGGTGTGGACTTGGGCTGAAGGGCTTGTTTCTGTGCTATAGTTCTGACTCTGTACCAATGTACAGTGAAATACATATTGCATACTATTTATACAGGTCAATTTATTATGGTTCATTGAGGTGGTACAAGGCAAAACAACAATGCAGAATAGTGTTACACTTGCAGAAAGTGCAGTGCAAGTAGACAAAGGTGCAATGTCATAAGATAGATTAAGGTTGAGTCTATCATACTAGGGAACTATTCAATAGTTCTGTAACAAAAGGATAGAATCTGGCCTTGAGGCTGGTGGTATGCTTTCAGGCTTTTGCATCTTCTGTCTGAGGGGAGAAAAGTGGGTGGGGTCTTTGATCTAACACGTTGAATTGCTTCATGGTTGAAATCCTCCAATCCACTGCATTAGCAGTGGTAGCATGACAGTCGTGATATAATCCCCTGAAGGTGACTTTTGGTGAGCAAGTGTGCATATCAGTCACTTTGAAAGATCTTGGTGGCCAGTTTGACTAGGTTTTCCTGTCCCATTTTGAAGATGGCAGTGTCAAGCAAGTTGCTGCAGCACAAGTTTAGTGGAAGGATTGTGATGGCTAAAGAAGATTTTTAAGGCAAGTTGAGTAATAGGTGCCTGGAACATCCTGCCAGGGAAGGTGACAGAAGCAGATATAGTAATAGTTGTACAGCATGGAAATGGGTCCTTTGGCACAATTCATCCATACCAACTGTTGCCCAGCAAGCTAGGCTCATCTGCCCTAAATCTCTCCTATCCATGTACATTTAGATGGCTTTTAAATGTTACTCATATGCCTGCCTCTGTCACCATTTCTGGCAGCTCATCCAAACATGCACCACACTGTGTGAAGAAGCTGCCCCTGATGTCCCTTTTAAATCTCATGCCTCTGATCTTAAACATATGCCCTCTTGTTTTTAGCACCCCCCCCCCCTCCCTGGGAAAGACTGCTTTTGCCCTGTCCATGAACTTGTATACCTCCAGGTCACTCCTCAATCTCAAATTCCAGGGCATAAAGTCCTAGTCTACACAACCTCACCTTGCAACTCAGGCCCCCCAACTCCAGGAAACATCCTAGTAAATCTTCTCTGCACCCTTTCCAGTTTAATAACAGGGTGACCAAAACTGTACACAATACCCCAAGTATGGCCTTGTGAACATCTTGTATAACTGCATTATAACTTCCAAGCTCCTGTACTTGGTGCCCTGAATGAAGGCCAACATGCCAAACAACAACATCACACTGATCTACCTGTGCCTCTTTCAGCAAACTATTCACTTGCACTCCTTGGTCCCTCTGTTCCATAACACTCCCCAGAGTCATACCATTCATTGTAAAACCCCTACCCTGGTTTGATCTCCCAAAATGTAATACCTCATTTATCTGGATTGGAAGACATTTGCCAATCCTCAGCCCACACACCAAGTTGATCGAGATCCCCCTGTAATTTTTTGATAACCTTCCACACCATCTACAACATCTATTTTAGTATCATCTGCAAACTTGCTAAACATGCCTTGTACATTCTCATCCAAATCATTTATGAACATTGCAAAGGTCCCAGTGCTGACCCCTGTGGCACACCACTAGACACAGCCCTCCAGTTGAAGAAATAACCCTCAACCATCACTCTGCTTCCTACCACTGAGCCAATTATGAATCCAATCCACTATCTCCCTGGATCCCATGTGATCTAACCTTTCAGATGAGCCTGCCATGAGGGACTTTGTCAAAAGCCTTGCTGAGGTCCATGTAGACAACTGCCCCACCTGCATCTACCCTCTTGGTTACCACATCAAACTCCAAGAGATTTGTCAGACATGACCTTCCACACAAAGCTGTACTGACTGCCCCAAATCAGACCCCTTCTCCAACTGTTGGTAGATCACGTCCATCAGAATCCCCTCTAGGAATTTACCCACCACTGATGTCAAATGCACCAGTCTGTCATTTCCTGGCTTTTTGCTACCCTTTTAAACAATGTTGCCAAATTAGGCACTCTCCAGTCCTCCAGAGCCTGAACTGGGGCCAGAGATGAAGCAAAAATCTCTGCAGGCCTCCACAATTTTTTTAGATTCCCACGAGGCCTGAGATTGCAACAGGTCAGACCCTGGAGATTTATCCACCTTAATGCACTTTAAGGCCCCTAGGACCTCTGCTAATTCAAGTGGTCCAAGACAACACTAGTCATTTTCCCCCACTTCCTTTGCTTCTATCATTTTCTCTGCAGTAAAAACTAAAGGGATGTTCATTAAATTTCTCCCATTTGATTTGGTTCCTCAGACAGGTAGCAGTGCTAATGTTTAAGGGGACCTACTCTTCCTAGCCATCCTTTTGATCTTGTAAGAATCTATCAGGATTTTACTTCACTTTGCCTACTATCCTCTTTTTGCCTTCATATCTCAAGTGCCCTCCTACAATTGTAGTCATTGTGAAATTCACTAGTTCCCAATTGTTCGCATGCAGTGTATGCCTCTCTCTTTTTCTGAACCAGATCCTCAATATCGCTCATCTAGGTTTCCTTATACCTGCCAGCCTTGCCCTTCACTCCAACAGGAACATGCAGGCCTTTAACTCTTGACATCACACTTTTAAGGCCTTCCACTTGGCAGATGCCACTTTCCCTGCAAACAATCTCACCCGATCAACCATGACAAGATCCCACTTAATGGCTCCAAAATCTGCTCTGCCACAGTTCAGGACCTGAACCTGTGAACTGACTGTATACTTCCCCATAACTATTTGAAAACTAATTGTGGTCACTGTACCCAAAGTGCCTTGCCCAACAGACACTTCCACCACTTGACCTACCATATTTCCCAGGTGGAGGTCCAGTGCTGCACATTCTCTGAGGGCCCTTGAAATTGATCAAGCAAGCTTACTTGGCTACATCTCACAAGTTACTGTCCAAGCTTTTCACACTATGGTTGGCCCAGTTAATATTAGGGCAGGCTGACAGTGGATGCCATCTCCCTGGCCTGACACTCGTCTCTGGAGTGTCTGGACAGTAAAGACATCTACATAAGACTATTGTTTATTGACTACAGCTCTGCCTTCAGTAATATAATTCCAAGCAAACTCATCACAGAACTACAAGATCTGGGACTCAAGATGTCCCTTTGCAACCAGATCCTTGACTTTCTGACCAACAGACTACAATCAGTAAGGATAGGCAACAACACCTCCATGATTATTCTCATCACTGGTGCCCCACAAGGCTGTTCTCAGCTCTCTACTCCCCATACACATGACAGTGTGGCCATATTCTGCCCTAATCCCATTTACAAATTGGCAGATGATACCACTGTAGTGGGCCATATATCAAATAACAATGAGTTGGAGTGCAGGAAGGAAAGCTTAATGACATGGTGTCATGATGACAACCTTTCCCTCAATGTCAGCAAAACAAAAGAGCTGGTCATTGACTTCAGGAAGGGGGTGGTGCACATGCTCCTGCCTATATCAATGGTGCTGAGGTTGAGAGCTTCAAGTTCCTAGGAGTGAACATCACCAATAGTCTGTCTGGTCCAACCATGTAGATGTCATGGCTGAGAAAACTCACCAGTGCCTCTACTTCCTCAGGAGGCTAAAGAAATTTGGCATGTCCCCTTTGATCCTCACCAATTTGTAAGATAAGATCTTTATTAGTCACATGTACATTAAAACACAGTGACATGCATTTTTTGCATAGTGTTCTGGGGGGCAGCCTGCAAGTATCACCATGCTTCCAGGGACAACATAGCATGCCCACAACTTCCTGTACATCTTTGGTGTACTGATGCACCATAGAAAGCATCCTATCTGGATGTGTCACAGCTTGGTATGGCAGCTCCTTTGCCCTTGATCACAAACTGCAGAGTTGTGGATGCAGCTCAGCACATCAAAGAAACCAGCCTCCCCCTCCATGTCTATACTTCTCACTGCCTCAGTAAAGTAGCCAGCATGATCAAAGACCCCATCCAACCCAGATATTGTTTAATCTCCCCTCCCACTGGGTAGATGATACAAAAGCCTGAAAGCGCATACCACCAGGTTTCAGGACAGCTTCTATCCTGCTGTTAAGATTATTGAACAGTTCCCTAGTATGATAAGATGTACTCTTGACCTCACAATCTACCTCATGACCTTGTACCTTATTGTCTACTTGCACTGCATTTTCTCTCTAGCTGTGACACTTTATTCTGCATTTTGTATTGTTTTACCTTGTAGTACAATGCACTGCGTAACAAGTTGATCTGTATGAACAGTATGCAAGACAAGTTTTACACTCACTCAGTACAAGTGACAATAATAAACAATTTCCAAAGTCAAAAATTCCTACCAATGCAACCTTATGTTTACAACCAGCTGCAATCTCTCCATGTCTGCTCCAATTCCTGCTGAATACTGGGGGGGGGGGGGGGGCCCTATGATACAACTCCATCAGTGACCATCCCCTTTCTATTTCTAAGTTATACCCATATGGCCTCACTTGATCCCAAGAATATCCTCTAATTAGTATTGCTTGATCTTTCAGGAAGGCAACTCTTTCCCCCCCCCCCCCACTCCTGGAACAATGAACTACCAATCTGGTCCTTCCCTCAGCTGTTTCTGTTATGGCTATACTATCCCAGTCCCCAGAGCCAATCCACATCCCAAGTTCATCCACTTTGCCTGTCAAGCCTCTTGCATTGAAATAAATAGTGTAAACTAATGGTCCTTCCTCTCCCTTTACTGTGCTCTTGTCTGAATCCCTGTAGCAGCTCCTCAGCCATGCATTCATTGAGCTATCTTTCTTTCTACCCTCTCCAGTTTATGGCACTGTAAATCAGATTACTACCCTTGAGGTCCTGCTTTTAGGTGTTCTCCTCACACCTGATAACTAAATTTGCTCTCATTAGCTACAGTTTAATCCCCTGATTTCTAATCAGCCACTCTACTGCTCAGGCCCCCACCTCTAGTTTAAACCATCCCAAGTAGCACTTGCAAATCTCCCAGCCAAGAAATGTTTTCTCCCCCCCTCCAGGTCAGGTGCAACCTGTTTCTCTTGTATAGGTCACCCCTACCCCAGAAGAAATCCCAATCATTCAAGAACTTGAATCCCTGTAGCAGCCCCTTAGCCATGCATTCATTGAGCTATCTTTCTTTCTACCCTCACTAGCATATGGCACTGTGTAAATCAGATTACTACCCTTGAGGTCCTGCTTTTAGATTCTCTCCTAACTCCTTATATTCACTGCAGGATTTTATCCCTCTTTCTACCTATGTAATTTAGTACTAACGTGTACCACAGTCTAGATGATCACCATCACCTTTGAGAATGTTCTGCAGCTGCTGAGGTCCCTGGCACCCAGGAAGTAAGACCGTCCTGGCATCTCTTTTGCATCCACAGAATCTCCTGTCTGTTCCTGCAACTATCAAGTCTCCTTTCACTACTGCCCTGCCTGACATATCCCTTGCCTGTTAAGCCTCAGAAATAGTCTCAGTGCCACTGAGCTGCCTACTGCTGCTGTGCCCCCACCACCATCCTCCAGAAGGATCCAAAGGGTATACTTGTTGCTGAAGGAAATGGCCACAGGAGGACTCTGCACTGTTTATCTATTTCCCCTAGTGGTCATCCAACTACCTGCAGTATGCCCCTTAAATGTGACCACTTCACTAAACCTCTTGCCTATGATGCACTCAGCATCCTAGACAATCCAAAGCACATTCATCTCCAGCTCCAGTTCCTTAATGTGGCCAGTTAGGAGCTGCAGCTGGGAGCAGTTTCTACAGGTGAACTCACCAGGGACACTGGTACTCTCCCTGATCTCCCACATCCTGCAGGAGGAGAATGCCACTGTCCTTGCTGCCATCCCAGCTACTCTGATAGTAACAATGTCCAAGGAAAACCTTGCCTGCACCTTCCTGTTCTTGCCTGCTCAACATCCTCAACAAAGCCTCCTGAACCAAAGCTCAGCCACAGCACTTAGAGCTGAAACATAGCCACTCCAATGGCTGCTCCATGCAGTCAGGCATGGGGATTTACCCACCTTAATGCACTGCAAGGCTGCAGAAACCTCCCTGGTAATACAAATGTCCTCGAATATCTCCACTTGTTTCCATTATCTCTTGCGCAACATGATTTTCTCAGTAAACACCTGCAACTCAAGACATGGGAGGCCTTGCTGATCTAAGGGATCCTACTCTCTCTCTAGCCACCTCTTTACTGTTAATACAGAACTTCCCTAACCTTGCCTGCCAGATCCATCTCAGTGTCTTTGTGCTCCTGATTTTCCTCAGAGTACTCTTAATATTTTTAGTCATCAAGGGATTTGCTCATCCCTGACCTCTTAAACCCAATGTGGCTTTTTCTTGACTGGAGCCTCAATCTTTCATCAGCCAAGGTTCCCTGAACTTCCAGGTTTACCCTTCACCCTAATAGTAACATGATGCTCCTGAACTCTTGATGCCACTCCTAAAAGCTTCCCACTTGCTATTAATTCCTTTCCCTTTCAAACAAGCTCACCAAATTGACCCCTGCTAGATCCTGCGCAAGTACTCAAATTAGCCCTCCAGTTTAGGACCCTAACCTGTGGACCTGTCCTATCCTTTTCCCTCAGTATCTCAAAACTAATAGGATTATGGTTGCTAGAGCCAAAGTGTTCCCTGATTGCCACTTCAGTTAATTGGCCTGCCTTGTTCTCTCAGAAGGTTCAGTGCTGCACCCTTTTGAGCAGGGCCCTGTAGTGATCAAGAGATTCTCTAATTCCAACTGCTTTTGCACATTGTATGTGTCCCTCATGTTCTTAACCAGAGCCTCAATATATCTTGTCAACCAGGGTTCTTGAAACCTGCCAGTCTTGCCCTTCACCCCAATGGGAATATGTAGACCTTGAACTCTTGATGTCACACATTTAAAGCCTACCATTTGGCAGGCAGTCTTTGGTGGACAGATACAGGCCCTTCAGCCCACAATGTTGTGCTGACATTTTATCCTGCTCTAAGATCTGTCTAACCCTTCCCTCCCACATAGCCCCCTATTTTGCTATCATTCATGTGTCTATTTAAGAGTCTCTTAAATGTCCCTAATGTATCTGCCCCCACAACCTCTGCAGGCAGTGCATTCCATGCACCTGTCACTGTGTGGTTTTAAAACAAACACTTACTCCTGACTTCCCCCTTGTACCTTCCTCCAATCACCTTATGTCCCCTCGTGTTAGCCATTGTCACATTGGGAAGAAGTCTCTGACTGTCCACTCAATCTATGCCTCTTATCTTGTACACCTCTATCAAGTCACCTCTCATCCTCCTCTGCAAACAATATCACCAAATCAGCTTTGGCAAGATCCTGGCTAATGGCTCCAAAATTTGCTGTCTCAGTTCAGGACCTTGGCTTGTGAACCAGTTGTACCCTTAACTACTACAAAACTAATAGAATATGGTCACTGGGCCCAAAATGCTTGCTGACACACCAGACACTTGCCCTACCTCATTCCCCAGGAGGAGGTCCAGTGTTGCACCCACTCTACTAAGTCCCTCAAGCTTTCTTGGGCACATAGTCTATTGCTGTATGCAACAGACTTTCAATGTCCATTGCATACAGCAACAGTTGAAGTTGACAAAGTGATCTGTTAAAGCACTTTGTCTTTAGGACACCACTATCAGACAGGACTTTTCCCAGGCTGGCATAAATTTGTCAAAGGCTTTGACAAATTCCACTGTTAAAGCCTTTCACCCTATGGTTGGCCCAGTCACTTTTGGGGAAGTTAAAATCCCACTGCTACCTATAATGTTTACAACTTGCAGCAATTCTCTACATCTCTGCTCCAATTCTTGTTGACTACTGGGGGTCTATAATAGAATCCCATCAGTGACCAGCCCCTTGTTTACAAGTTCTACCCATATTTTCTCACTGGATGATTCCCCCAAGAATACCTCTCCAATGACCATTGTCCTTTCATCAAGAAGCCAACTCCCTTTCACCTGCAGCTTTGTCACACTTGTAGCATGTGTATCCTGGAACATTGAGTTGGCAGTCCTGCCCTTCCCTTAGCCATGTCTCTGTTATGACTGATATACCAGTTTCCCAGAGCTAATCCACTGAGTTTATCCACCTTGCCTGTCAAGCCTCTTGCTTTGAAATAAATGCAGTTCAAAGCAATGGCCATTCCTCAAGCTGTGATCATGTCTATCCTGATGGCTAAATTTGCTCTCATTGGGTACAGTACTACCCCTTGACTTCACATCAGCCACTCTTCAGGGGCCCCAGGACTTGATGTTTAAGAGGCATTTAGGCACATGAAAAGACAGGGAATGGAGGGACAGACCATGAGCAGGCAGATATGCAATTTAAATTGGCATCATAGACAGAATAGACACAAGCTCAAGGGCCTGTTCCTGTGCTGTACCACCTTATGAATTCCTGTCTCCAAATCTGATCCAGTTTGGCATTTAGACACTGGATGCCTGCAGCAGCCCAAATGCAAGAAAATGCTTGCCCTTGTCTGTCTTGAATTTGCTGATGTACAGTAACTGAAGTATATCTTCATTTGGTCTCAGGCTGTTGGTATTTGAAGTTCTCAGCAGCTTGACTTTGTGCAGACTTCTAATGTCCATTGCATACAGCAACAGTTAAAGTTGACAAAGTGATATCTGTTAAAGCAGATTAAGGAAGGGGTCAATGTACTGTCCTACAGGACTTGTTACCAGGCTGGCACAACAGTTCTCCCTATGGTATTCTCCCAGTACTGTCCATGCATCTGAACCTTTGTGTACAACAGGGAGAATGCAGAACTTGGCTTGGGACTGTTTCCTGCTTGGTATTTTGTAAAGTCATGAAACATCTAAAAAATGGAAATATGTCATGTGATACAACTGAGAAACAGGACCCTGAGCCCAATTTGTTAAAGTGGGCTAAGATTTCCATTTGCCTGCATTTGGCCCATATCCCTTGTACCTTTTCTATCCATGTACCTGTGCAAATGTCTTTTAAACATTATAACTGCACCTGCCTCAATCACTTTCTCTGACATGAAATGAGTTGTCAGTAGAAGATGCCCCTTGGGTCCCTCCTAAATCTTCCCCCTCTCACCTTAAACTTATGCCCTCTAGTTTTTGATTCTCTTTCCCTGGGGGGAAAATATGCACATTCACCCCATCCTATGCCCCTCATGATTTCATGCACCTCTACTCCTGTCTCTAAGGAATGAAGTCCTGCCCAGCCCAACTGCTCCCTATAATTTGGGCCTGGGAGTCCTGACAAAATTCTTGCAGAGTCAGGAGTTGGAGTGGGACCTTTGAAAAGGGGTGAGTCTCTGCATGTGCTTGAGTTACCTTGCAAAAGTTGAAACAAGGCATGCTTGTAAATTGTTACTGGTTGATTTTTGGGAGTGGCCCAGTGTTAGTGGGGAACTGAGGCTTTGGCTCAAGAGGCTTCAGTGAGAAGAGGTGAAGGGAAATCTTGGGTAAGTCTTTCTTTCTTTGGTGCCAGGCCAGAGTAGTTAGAATGGCTCAAGGGTCAGTGATGTGTTCACCTTGTAAAATGGAATTCTGGGAGACATCCAGTCTCCCTGATAACATCTACATGAGGTGCATCCAGCTGCAGCTCCTTAGACTGTTAGGGATCTGGAGCTGTAGCTGGATGACCTTCGTCTCCTACAGGATAATGAGGAATTCATTGGGGGGGGGGCAGTCACTCCTAAGCTGCAGGTATCTGGGTGACTGTCAGGAGAAGGATGGAGAATAGGCAGGTAGTGTAGAGTACCTCTGGCTATTCCCCTCAATAGGTATACTGCTTTGGATACTGTTGGGGGGGATGATCTACCAGGGGAAAGCCAGTGACCAGGTCTCTGGCACTGAGCCTGGTTGTGTGGTGCAGAAGGGAAAGGGGGGAAAAGAGTGGCAGTGATAGGTGATTTCATAGTAAGGGGGGGGGGGGGAGAGGCAGAGTCTGGACATGAAAGACATCCAGATGGTATATTGTCTGCCAGGGTCCAGAATGTCATTGATCAGGTCCACAGCATTCTGAAGGGAAGGACAAACAGTCAGAGGTATTGGTACCAGTGACATGGGTACAAAAACAGATGAGGTCCTTAAGAGGGAATATTGGGAGCTACGTACAGAGCTGAAAAGCAGGACCTCCAGTGTAGTAATCTCTGGATTGCTGCCTGTGCCATGCACCAGTGAGGGTAAGAATAGGCTGATTTGGCAGATGAATGTGGCTGAGCAGTTGGGGCAGGGTTTCAGATTTGTTGATCATTGGGATCTCTTTTAGGGAGGGTATGATATGTACAAAAGGGACAGGTTACACCTGAACTGGAGGGGGACCAATATTCTTGCAGGCAGGTTTGCAAGAACTGTTGGGGAGGGTTTAAACGAGTTTGGCAGGGGGGATGGGAAGAGGTTGGTGCATTTAGTGTACAAGTAGATACAGAGAGTAGAAAGACTGAGGAAGGATAGGCAGTTGAAAGGGCAAAATTGCAGTCAGTTGGATGGGCTGAAGTGTGTCTTTAATGCAAGAAGCATCAGGAACAAGGCTGAACTTTGAGCATGGGTAAGTACATGAAACTATGACATCCCCGTTACAGAGAATTGGGGTAGGAATGGCTGCTGGAATTGTAGACCAGTGAGTCTTCAGTGGTGGACAAATTACTAGAGATGGCTCTTAGGATTTATGGGCATTTGGAGAAGTGAAGACTGATTAAGGAGAGTCAGCATAGCTTTGAGGGGCAGGTCATATTTCACAAGCCTGATTGAATTCTGAGGATGTGACAAAGCACATTTAGGGTAGAGCAGTGGATGTGGTGTACATGGATTTTAGTAAAGCATTTGAGGCTCCTCGTGGAAGACTTGTGCAGAAAGTCAGGAGGCATACAGACGTACACCAAAGATGATTCCAAAGACATACAGGTTAGGAGGTTGTGGGCATGCTATGTTGGCACCAGAAGCATGGCTACACTTGCAGGCTGCCCCCAGATCACTATGCAAAAGATGTATTTCACTGTTTTGATGTACATGTGACTAATAAAGTTATCTTATGGTATCCAGGAAAACTTAGCTGTGTGGAGTCAGAATTGGCTCACCCATAGAAGAGAGGGTGGTGGTAGATGGAGTGTATTCTACCTGGAGGTTAGTGACCAGTGGTGTTCTGCAGTGATCTGTTCTGGGACCCCTGCTCCTTGTTTTTTTTATTGTATAAATTACTTGGATGTGGAAGGGTCAGTAAATGTTTTGCTAATGACATGAAGGTTGGTGTTGTGGATAGTGTAGAAGGTTGTAGGTTATAATAGGATATTGATAGAATGCAGACCTGGGCTGAAGTGGCAGAAGGTGTTCAACCTGGAGGTGTGAATTGATACACTTCGGAAGATAAAATCTGAAGGCAAAATAAAAGGTGAATGGTAGGACTCTCAGCAGTGTGGAGGAACATGGGGATCTTGGGGTCCACATCCATAGATCCCTCAAGGTTGCCATGCAGGTCAATAGGGTTGTTAAGAAGGCAGATGGTGTTGGCTTCAGGGTATTGTTGAACTCGGGGTATTGAGTTTGAGCTGATGTAATGTTGCAGCTCTACAGAATTCTGGTTAGACCACAATTGGAGTATTGTGTTCAGTTCTGGTCACTTCCTTATAGGAAGGATGTGGAAGCTTTGGAGTGAAGAGATTTAGCAGGATGGTGCTGGGATTGGAGAGCATGTCTTATGAGGATAGGTTGAGTGAGCTACGGCTTTTCTCTTTGGAGTGGTAGATGGGAGGTGACTTGATAGAGGTGTACAAGATAAAAGGCAGATGAGACATCTAAATCAATGGTGCTGAGGTCAAGGGTTGAAAGCTTCAAGTTCCTGGGAGTGAACATTACCAACAGCCTGTCCTAGTCAAATCATGTGGATGCCATGGCCAAGAAAGCTCACCAGCACCTCTTCCTCAGGAGGCTAAAGAAATTTGGTTTGTCCCCTTTGACTCTCTCCAACTCTTACTGATGCACCTTGGAAAGCATCCTATCGGGATGTATCATGGTTTGGTACAGCAACTGCTCTGCCCAGGACCACAAAAAAACTGCAGAGTTATGGACACAGACACCAGCCTCCCCTCCTTGGACTCTGTCTTCACCTCTCATTGTCTTGGTGAAGCAACCAGTATAATCAAGGACCCCACCCACCATGGACATCCTCTCTTCTCTCTTCGATCAGGTAGAAGATACAGGTGCCTGAGGGCACATGCCACCCCACTGTGATAAGACCATTGAATGGTTTCCTTGTACAATGAGTTGGACTATGACCTCATGATCTATCTTGTGACCTTGCACCTTTATTGCACTGCACTTTCTCTGTAGCTGTGGCACTTTACTCTGTACTGTTATTGTTTTTACCTGTACTACATCAATGCACTCTGTACTAACTGAATGGAACTGCATTGTGTCATGCATTAACCTGTGTGTAAGATAAGCTTTTCACTGTACCTTGGTACAAGTGACAATAATAAACCAATACCAGATGGGCAGTCAGACAGGGTGAAAGTGGCTAATATGAGGGGCATAATTTTAAGGCAACTGGATGAAGGTATAAGGGGATGTCAGAGGTAAGTTTTAGTTGTGGGTGTGTGGAACACTGCTGGCAGGTTGTGGGGGCAGATACATTGAGGACACTTATGAGACTCTTAGCCACATGAATGATAGCCCTCCATTTTTCTATGTGGGAGGGAAGGGTGAGATATTGAAGCAGGATAAAACATCAGTACTACATGGGCTGAAGGGCCTGCACTGTGCTGTTATGTTCTGTGACATTCTCATAACTCTTTGCACTCCTTGGATGACATCCTTATGGGGTAATTAAAACTGTATACAATGCAGACTAACCAATATCTTGTACAACTAAGATAATGCAACAACTCTCATAACTAATGCCCTCACTGAAGGGCAGCATGCCAAATGTTGCCTTCACCACCCTGTACTTGTGGTGCCATTTTTGGGGAACTATTAACCTGTACTAGTAGGTACCTCCGTTCTAAAACACTCCCTAGGGCCTTGGTTGGCATTCACCCTGGTTCAACTTCCTAAAATGCAATACCTCAATCATCCAAAGAATGGCCATTTGCCATTCTAAGCCCACTTATTCAGCTGATATGGTATTGGTTTATTATTGTCACTTAGACCAAGGTACAGTGAAAAACTTGTCTTGCATACTGATCATACAGGTCAATTAATTAAATTGCAGTTACATTGAGTTAGTACAGAGTGCATTAATGTAGTACAGGTTAAAAAAAAATAACAGTACAGAGTAAAGTGTCACAGCTACAGAGTGCAGTACAATAAGGTGAGAGGTCAAAGAAGGTAGATCATGAGGTCATTGTGCAACTCATTGTATAAGGGAACCATTCAATAGTCTTATGTCACAAACCAGCAACAAAAGAAACACACTGAGCATGATTCAGTGTTAAAAACTACTTTATTAATCACTACTTATGATAATACGTAAAATAAAAGTAAAAATGTTAGTATGTTAGAATTCAAAAATGTTAAACCTCGAACGTTAACCCCAAAACTAAACTCTTCGTGTGTGTGTGTGTGTGACAAAGTCCAAAACTCCCAGTTCCTGAATGGTTCTTAAAGTTCAGTTCCGCAAGCCATAAGGTGAAACATGAGCAAGGGCTTCTTCAACAACCACCGTTGTCTGAAGATAAGATGTAGATGTAGAAAAACATAGAGAGAGTACATACGAAATCCAAATGTTCCACGATGGAACCCAAACGACATTTCAGTGTTTACTCGGTAGTGACTTCCTCACCCCGAAAAGCATCCGAACCGTGGTCGTCCACACACAAGTACCTGTTTCCTTCTACAGGTCAGCAACAAAGTGAACTCCACCGGATTACTTCCAACTTCCATACATGGATTTCAGTGGCAAACACAGTTATTGTTACTCCTCCATCGATAGAGAAAACAAGCAGGCTGGTGTCTCTCTCCCTTCTCTCTCTCTCTCCTTCTTCTTACTTCTTCAACAACGTCATTAAGTCCTTTGTCTTCTTTTGACGTAAGCACGCCCCACACACACATACATACACACACTCTCTATCTTAAAGGGACTTTCACTGAGTCCATAACACTTATCAGTGGGGTAGAAGCTGTCCTTAAGTCCAGTGGTACATGTCTTGAGGCTCCTGCATCTTCTACCCAATGGAAGAAGAGAATGACCCTGGTGGGTGGGGTCTTTGATTATGCTGGCTGCTTGACCAAGGCAGTGAGAGGTTAAGACAAGAGGGGAGGCTGGTTTCTGTGACATGCTGTGCTGTGTCTGCAACTTCTGCAGTTTCCTGCAGTCCTGGGCAGAGCAGTTGCTGTACCAAGCTGTGCATCCAGATAGGATGCTTTCTATGGTGCACCAATGAAAGTTGAGTGTCAAAGGGGACATACTGAATTTCTGTAGCCTCCTGAGGAAGTAGAGGCACTGGTGAGCTTTACTGGCTGTGGCATCGACATGATTTGACCAGGACAGGCTGTTGATGTTCACTCCAAGGAACTGTAACTCTCTCTCAGAATGTGTCCAGACACCCCAGATATCATCTAGATATCTGTGGAGGCACAGGGGTTTTTTGGGGCATTTTGGGAAGACTGTCTCCTCCCACTTTGCCATGTATATGTTGGCGTAGGCAGGGGCAAATTTCTTCCCCATTGCCGCGCCTTTGACCTGCAGGTAGAATTCATCATTGAATTCAAAGTCATTCTTTGTCAGGCTCAGCTGCAGGAGTTTGATCAAAGCCTTGTCCGACCTCTCCGGGTCTGGGTATTTCTGCAGGACCTCTCTGACTGCCTCGACACACCTGTCAGTCTCTATATTCGTGTACAAGCTTTTGATGTCCATGGTGAAGAGTATGGTGTCGGGGGGCACTGAGAGGGAATTGACTATCTGGACAAAGTGGTACGTGTCTTTGATGTAACTGGGGTGTCTCTGTGACAGTGGATTCAGGAAGGAGTCAATGTATTCTACTATCATGTAGGACTTGCTGCCACAGTCTGACACGATGGGCCTTCCCAGAAGGACTTCTCCGGGTATGGTCCAGGTGTCTGGCTGCTTGTGTATTTTGGGGAGAATGTAAAACTTTCTCGCCCGGGCAAAAGTCCCTGTCAGGTATTGAAATTGTTTCTGGTGATGGGCCTACCCTTTCTCAGCTCCTCTAGAATGTCTCTGATCTCCTGTTGTGTTTCCAAGTACATGGGCTCTGTCAGTTTAGTGGAGTGTTCTGTGTTGTTTAACTGTCTGTGTGCCTCCAGTAGGTATTGCTGCCTGTCCATGATGACTATACTGCTCCCCTTATCTGCTGGTTTAATAACAATCTCTTGGTCTGGTTCCACTCACCTTCATTGCGATCCGTGCCTTATTCCAGAATCCCTATCTTAATAGGGTGGGCAATTGTGCTCTGGAGGGTTTTGTCGGTAAGGATTAATCGGGCTGTTGGCTTGGGTTTGTTGGGCTGTTGGCTAGGCTTGTGTAATGTTAGGTTTCAGGGAAGGGGCTAGGGGAGGTGGTGGAGAATTTGGGAGGGTAGAGTTAGGCTTAGGGGGCCTTAGGATTAGGATACCCTAGGGAGGTGTCGAGTGGATTAATCGGGGTGTTGGCTAGGCTTGTGTAATGTTAGGGCCTTAGGGGGTTAGAAGGTTAGGTTGTGAGTTAGTGGGCAGTGGGGAAAATTATCCCTCTTGTGTTCATGAATCTCGTTACTGGAGATTCAGTCTCACTGTACCCTGCCACTTTGGCCCACGGGTTCATGATCGTAATCTGCTTCCGCTTGCCTTCATTGAGATCTCTGCCTTATTTCAGAATCCATATCTTAATAGGGTGGGCAATTGTGCTCGTGGAGGGTTTTGCCTAGTGGGCGTGTAAGTAAGGGTTAATCGGGCTGTTGGCTTGCGTTTGTCGGAGTGTTGGCTAGGCTTGTGTAATGTTAGGTTGAGGGGAAGGGTCTAGGGGAGGTGGTGGTGAATTTGGGAGGGTAGGGTTAGGCTCAGGGGGCCTTAGGATTAGGATATCCTGGGGGGGGGGTGGCAAGGGTTAATCGGATTGTTGGCTTGGGTCAGTTGGGGAGTTGGCTAGGCTTGTGTAATGTTAGGTTTAGGGGCGAGGGAGGTGGTGGTGATTTTGGCAGTAAGGTTAGGGTTCGGGTAGGGTTAGCCTTAGGGGACCGAAGGATTAGGATACCCCACTGGGGTGGTGGTTTGGGCTAGTCGGGGTGTTGGTTAGGGCTTGGGGTTAGGGTTAGGTTGTGAGTATCTTGGCCTTTCTGTTGGCGCTTAGGGTTAGGGTTAGGGTTGGGGTTGGGGTTGGGGTTAGGGTCAGGGTCAGGGTTGTTAGGGTTAGGGTTGTTAGGGTTGTTAGGGTTAGGGTTGTTAGGGTTAGGGTTAGGGTTAGGGTTAGGGTTAGGGTTAGGGTTAGGGTTAGGGTTAGGGTTAGGGTTGTTAGGGTTAGGGTTAGGGTTAGGGTTAGGGTTAGGGTTAGGGTTAGGGTTAGGGTTAGGGTTAGGGTTAGGGTTAGGGTTAGGGTTAGGGTTAGGGTTAGGGTTAGGGTTAGGGTTAGGGTTAGGGTTAGGGTTAGGGTTAGGGTTAGGGTTAGGGTTAGGGTTAGGGTTAGGGTTAGGGTTAGGGTTAGGGTTAGGGTTAGGGTTAGGGTTAGGGTTAGGGTTAGGGTTAGGGTTAGGGTTAGGGTTAGGGTTAGGGTTAGGGTTAGGGTTAGGGTTAGGGTTAGGGTTAGGGTTAGGGTTAGGGTTAGGGTTAGGGTTAGGGTTAGGGTTAGGGTTAGGGTTAGGGTTAGGGTTAGGGTTAGGGTTAGGGTTAGGGTTAGGGTTAGGGTTAGGGTTAGGGTTAGGGTTAGGGTTAGGGTTAGGGTTAGGGTTAGGGTTAGGGTTAGGGTTAGGGTTAGGGTTAGGGTTAGGGTTAGGGTTAGGGTTAGGGTTAGGGTTAGGGTTAGGGTTAGGGATAGGGTTAGGGTTAGGGTTAGGGTTAGGGTTAGGGTTAGGGTTAGGGTTAGGGTTAGGGTTAGGGTTAGGGTTAGGGTTAGGGTTAGGGTTAGGGTTAGGGTTAGGGTTAGGGTTAGGGTTAGGGTTAGGGTTAGGGTTAGGGTTAGGGTTAGGGTTAGGGTTAGGGTTAGGGTTAGGGTTAGGGTTAGGGTTAGGGTTAGGGTTAGGGTTAGGGTTAGGGTTAGGGTTAGGGTTAGGGTTAGGGTTAGGGTTAGGGTTAGGGTTAGGGTTAGGGTTAGGGTTAGGGTTAGGGTTAGGGTTAGGGTTAGGGTTAGGGTTAGGGTTAGGGTTAGGGTTAGGGTTAGGGTTAGGGTTAGGGTTAGGGTTAGGGTTAGGGTTCGGGTTAGGGTTAGGGTTAGGGTTAGGGTTAGGGTTAGGGTTAGGGTTAGGGTTAGGGTTAGGGTTAGGGTTAGGGTTAGGGTTAGGGTTAGGGTTAGGGTTAGGGTTAGGGTTAGGGTTAGGGTTAGGGTTAGGGTTAGGGTTAGGGTTAGGGTTAGGGTTAGGGTTAGGGTTAGGGTTAGGGTTAGGGTTAGGGTTAGGGTTAGGGTTAGGGTTAGGGTTAGGGTTAGGGTTAGGGTTAGGGTTAGGGTTAGGGTTAGGGTTAGGGTTAGGGTTAGGGTTAGGGTTAGGGTTAGGGTTAGGGTTAGGGTTAGGGTTAGGGTTAGGGTTAGGGTTAGGGTTAGGGTTAGGGTTAGGGTTAGGGTTAGGGTTAGGGTTAGGGTTAGGGTTAGGGTTAGGGTTAGGGTTAGGGTTAGGGTTAGGGTTAGGGTTAGGGTTAGGGTTAGGGTTAGGGTTAGGGTTAGGGTTAGGGTTAGGGTTAGGGTTAGGGTTAGGGTTAGGGTTAGGGTTAGGGTTAGGGTTAGGGTTAGGGTTAGGGTTAGGGTTAGGGTTAGGGTTAGGGTTAGGGTTAGGGTTAGGGTTAGGGTTAGGGTTAGGGTTAGGGTTAGGGTTAGGGTTAGGGTTAGGGTTAGGGTTAGGGTTAGGGTTAGGGTTAGGGTTAGGGTTAGGGTTAGGGTTAGGGTTAGGGTTAGGGTTAGGGTTAGGGTTAGGGTTAGGGTTAGGGTTAGGGTTAGGGTTAGGGTTAGGGTTAGGGTTAGGGTTAGGGTTAGGGTTAGGGTTAGGGTTAGGGTTAGGGTTAGGGTTAGGGTTAGGGTTAGGGTTAGGGTTAGGGTTAGGGTTAGGGTTAGGGTTAGGGTTAGGGTTAGGGTTAGGGTTAGGGTTAGGGTTAGGGTTAGGGTTAGGGTTAGGGTTAGGGTTAGGGTTAGGGTTAGGGTTAGGGTTAGGGTTAGGGTTAGGGTTAGGGTTAGGGTTAGGGTTAGGGTTAGGGTTAGGGTTAGGGTTAGGGTTAGGGTTAGGGTTAGGGTTAGGGTTAGGGTTAGGGTTAGGGTTAGGGTTAGGGTTAGGGTTAGGGTTAGGGTTAGGGTTAGGGTTAGGGTTAGGGTTAGGGTTAGGGTTAGGGTTAGGGTTAGGGTTAGGGTTAGGGTTAGGGTTAGGGTTAGGGTTAGGGTTAGGGTTAGGGTTAGGGTTAGGGTTAGGGTTAGGGTTAGGGTTAGGGTTAGGGTTAGGGTTAGGGTTAGGGTTAGGGTTAGGGTTAGGGTTAGGGTTAGGGTTAGGGTTAGGGTTAGGGTTAGGGTTAGGGTTAGGGTTAGGGTTAGGGTTAGGGTTAGGGTTAGGGTTAGGGTTAGGGTTAGGGTTAGGGTTAGGGTTAGGGTTAGGGTTAGGGTTAGGGTTAGGGTTAGGGTTAGGGTTAGGGTTAGGGTTAGGGTTAGGGTTAGGGTTAGGGTTAGGGTTAGGGTTAGGGTTAGGGTTAGGGTTAGGGTTAGGGTTAGGGTTAGGGTTAGGGTTAGGGTTAGGGTTAGGGTTAGGGTTAGGGTTAGGGTTAGGGTTAGGGTTAGGGTTAGGGTTAGGGTTAGGGTTAGGGTTAGGGTTAGGGTTAGGGTTAGGGTTAGGGTTAGGGTTAGGGTTAGGGTTAGGGTTAGGGTTAGGGTTAGGGTTAGGGTTAGGGTTAGGGTTAGGGTTAGGGTTAGGGTTAGGGTTAGGGTTAGGGTTAGGGTTAGGGTTAGGGTTAGGGTTAGGGTTAGGGTTAGGGTTAGGGTTAGGGTTAGGGTTAGGGTTAGGGTTAGGGTTAGGGTTAGGGTTAGGGTTAGGGTTAGGGTTAGGGTTAGGGTTAGGGTTAGGGTTAGGGTTAGGGTTAGGGTTAGGGTTAGGGTTAGGGTTAGGGTTAGGGTTAGGGTTAGGGTTAGGGTTAGGGTTAGGGTTAGGGTTAGGGTTAGGGTTAGGGTTAGGGTTAGGGTTAGGGTTAGGGTTAGGGTTAGGGTTAGGGTTAGGGTTAGGGTTAGGGTTAGGGTTAGGGTTAGGGTTAGGGTTAGGGTTAGGGTTAGGGTTAGGGTTAGGGTTAGGGTTAGGGTTAGGGTTAGGGTTAGGGTTAGGGTTAGGGTTAGGGTTAGGGTTAGGGTTAGGGTTAGGGTTAGGGTTAGGGTTAGGGTTAGGGTTAGGGTTAGGGTTAGGGTTAGGGTTAGGGTTAGGGTTAGGGTTAGGGTTAGGGTTAGGGTTAGGGTTAGGGTTAGGGTTAGGGTTAGGGTTAGGGTTAGGGTTAGGGTTAGGGTTAGGGTTAGGGTTAGGGTTAGGGTTAGGGTTAGGGTTAGGGTTAGGGTTAGGGTTAGGGTTAGGGTTAGGGTTAGGGTTAGGGTTAGGGTTAGGGTTAGGGTTAGGGTTAGGGTTAGGGTTAGGGTTAGGGTTAGGGTTAGGGTTAGGGTTAGGGTTAGGGTTAGGGTTAGGGTTAGGGTTAGGGTTAGGGTTAGGGTTAGGGTTAGGGTTAGGGTTAGGGTTAGGGTTAGGGTTAGGGTTAGGGTTAGGGTTAGGGTTAGGGTTAGGGTTAGGGTTAGGGTTAGGGTTAGGGTTAGGGTTAGGGTTAGGGTTAGGGTTAGGGTTAGGGTTAGGGTTAGGGTTAGGGTTAGGGTTAGGGTTAGGGTTAGGGTTAGGGTTAGGGTTAGGGTTAGGGTTAGGGTTAGGGTTAGGGTTAGGGTTAGGGTTAGGGTTAGGGTTAGGGTTAGGGTTAGGGTTAGGGTTAGGGTTAGGGTTAGGGTTAGGGTTAGGGTTAGGGTTAGGGTTAGGGTTAGGGTTAGGGTTAGGGTTAGGGTTAGGGTTAGGGTTAGGGTTAGGGTTAGGGTTAGGGTTAGGGTTAGGGTTAGGGTTAGGGTTAGGGTTAGGGTTAGGGTTAGGGTTAGGGTTAGGGTTAGGGTTAGGGTTAGGGTTAGGGTTAGGGTTAGGGTTAGGGTTAGGGTTAGGGTTAGGGTTAGGGTTAGGGTTAGGGTTAGGGTTAGGGTTAGGGTTAGGGTTAGGGTTAGGGTTAGGGTTAGGGTTAGGGTTAGGGTTAGGGTTAGGGTTAGGGTTAGGGTTAGGGTTAGGGTTAGGGTTAGGGTTAGGGTTAGGGTTAGGGTTAGGGTTAGGGTTAGGGTTAGGGTTAGGGTTAGGGTTAGGGTTAGGGTTAGGGTTAGGGTTAGGGTTAGGGTTAGGGTTAGGGTTAGGGTTAGGGTTAGGGTTAGGGTTAGGGTTAGGGTTAGGGTTAGGGTTAGGGTTAGGGTTAGGGTTAGGGTTAGGGTTAGGGTTAGGGTTAGGGTTAGGGTTAGGGTTAGGGTTAGGGTTAGGGTTAGGGTTAGGGTTAGGGTTAGGGTTAGGGTTAGGGTTAGGGTTAGGGTTAGGGTTAGGGTTAGGGTTAGGGTTAGGGTTAGGGTTAGGGTTAGGGTTAGGGTTAGGGTTAGGGTTAGGGTTAGGGTTAGGGTTAGGGTTAGGGTTAGGGTTAGGGTTAGGGTTAGGGTTAGGGTTAGGGTTAGGGTTAGGGTTAGGGTTAGGGTTAGGGTTAGGGTTAGGGTTAGGGTTAGGGTTAGGGTTAGGGTTAGGGTTAGGGTTAGGGTTAGGGTTAGGGTTAGGGTTAGGGTTAGGGTTAGGGTTAGGGTTAGGGTTAGGGTTAGGGTTAGGGTTAGGGTTAGGGTTAGGGTTAGGGTTAGGGTTAGGGTTAGGGTTAGGGTTAGGGTTAGGGTTAGGGTTAGGGTTAGGGTTAGGGTTAGGGTTAGGGTTAGGGTTAGGGTTAGGGTTAGGGTTAGGGTTAGGGTTAGGGTTAGGGTTAGGGTTAGGGTTAGGGTTAGGGTTAGGGTTAGGGTTAGGGTTAGGGTTAGGGTTAGGGTTAGGGTTAGGGTTAGGGTTAGGGTTAGGGTTAGGGTTAGGGTTAGGGTTAGGGTTAGGGTTAGGGTTAGGGTTAGGGTTAGGGTTAGGGTTAGGGTTAGGGTTAGGGTTAGGGTTAGGGTTAGGGTTAGGGTTAGGGTTAGGGTTAGGGTTAGGGTTAGGGTTAGGGTTAGGGTTAGGGTTAGGGTTAGGGTTAGGGTTAGGGTTAGGGTTAGGGTTAGGGTTAGGGTTAGGGTTAGGGTTAGGGTTAGGGTTAGGGTTAGGGTTAGGGTTAGGGTTAGGGTTAGGGTTAGGGTTAGGGTTAGGGTTAGGGTTAGGGTTAGGGTTAGGGTTAGGGTTAGGGTTAGGGTTAGGGTTAGGGTTAGGGTTAGGGTTAGGGTTAGGGTTAGGGTTAGGGTTAGGGTTAGGGTTAGGGTTAGGGTTAGGGTTAGGGTTAGGGTTAGGGTTAGGGTTAGGGTTAGGGTTAGGGTTAGGGTTAGGGTTAGGGTTAGGGTTAGGGTTAGGGTTAGGGTTAGGGTTAGGGTTAGGGTTAGGGTTAGGGTTAGGGTTAGGGTTAGGGTTAGGGTTAGGGTTAGGGTTAGGGTTAGGGTTAGGGTTAGGGTTAGGGTTAGGGTTAGGGTTAGGGTTAGGGTTAGGGTTAGGGTTAGGGTTAGGGTTAGGGTTAGGGTTAGGGTTAGGGTTAGGGTTAGGGTTAGGGTTAGGGTTAGGGTTAGGGTTAGGGTTAGGGTTAGGGTTAGGGTTAGGGTTAGGGTTAGGGTTAGGGTTAGGGTTAGGGTTAGGGTTAGGGTTAGGGTTAGGGTTAGGGTTAGGGTTAGGGTTAGGGTTAGTGTTAGGGTTAGGGTTAGGGTTAGGGTTAGGGTTAGGGTTAGGGTTAGGGTTAGGGTTAGGGTTAGGGTTAGGGTTAGGGTTAGGGTTAGGGTTAGGGTTAGGGTTAGGGTTAGGGTTAGGGTTAGGGTTAGGGTTAGGGTTAGGGTTAGGGTTAGGGTTAGGGTTAGGGTTAGGGTTAGGGTTAGGGTTAGGGTTAGGGTTAGGGTTAGGGTTAGGGTTAGGGTTAGGGTTAGGGTTAGGGTTAGGGTTAGGGTTAGGGTTAGGGTTAGGGTTAGGGTTAGGGTTAGGGTTAGGGTTAGGGTTAGGGGTTAGGGTTAGGGTTAGGGTTAGGGTTAGGGTTAGGGTTAGGGTTAGGGTTAGGGTTAGGGTTAGGGTTAGGGTTAGGGTTAGGGTTAGGGTTAGGGTTAGGGTTAGGGTTAGGGTTAGGGTTAGGGTTAGGGTTAGGGTTAGGGTTAGGGTTAGGGTTAGGGTTAGGGTTAGGGTTAGGGTTAGGGTTAGGGTTAGGGTTAGGGTTAGGGTTAGGGTTAGGGTTAGGGTAGGGTTAGGGTTAGGGTTAGGGTTAGGGTTAGGGTTAGGGTTAGGGTTAGGTTAGGGTTAGGGTTAGGGTTAGGGTTAGGGTTAGGGTTAGGGTTAGGGTTAGGGGTAGGTTAGGGTTAGGGTTAGGGTTAGGGTTAGGGTTAGGGTTAGGGTTAGGGTTAGGGTTAGGGTTAGGGTTAGGGTTAGGGTTAGGGTAGGGTTTTTAGGGTTAGGGTTTAGGGTTAGGGGGTTAGGGTTAGGGTAGGGTTAGGGTTAGGGTTTAGGGTTAGGGTTTAGGGTTAGGGTTAGGGTTAGGCGTTAGGGTTAGGTTAGGGTTAGGGTTAGGGTTAGGGTTAGGGTAGGGTTAGGGTTAGGGTTAGGGTTAGGGTTAGGGTTAGGGTTAGGGTTAGGGTTAGGGTTAGGGTTAGGGTTAGGGTTAGGGTTAGGGTTAGGGTTAGGGTTAGGGTTAGGGTTAGGGTTAGGGTTAGGGTTAGGGTTAGGGTTAGGGTTAGGGTTAGGGTTAGGGTTAGGGTTAGGGTTAGGGTTTAGGGTTAGGGTTAGGGTTAGGGTTAGGGTTAGGGTTAGGGTTAGGGTTAGGGTTAGG